>NC_139982.1:3191809-4606809 GCF_963993115.1 Abramis brama
CCCCTAGTTTAAACCATTTCCAGATTTGGAAATAGCGTGTTCATACTCTTAAAACATTAAAATACCACTTGCTTTTTTCTTTTTTTATAAAACTAACAACTTGAATTTTAAACTAAAATATATTTTTTGTGTTTGTGTCACAGGAAACTGAGGATGGAACAAAAGGAGTCTCTGTTGGCATTCTCTTTGTGATGGAAGACAACACCCAAACAACATCACCAATGATCCAGAACATTGCTGTTGTACTGGAAGATGTCCCGCATCCCTCTACTGCTCTGGCATACCTATTTGGCCTTCTCTTTGCTCTAAACTTGTCCTATCCGAAAAACCTCAAGTACACTTTTGATGCCATTCAAAATTTGTTCATGGAGCTTGGGTCTGGATGCACCCAACGTGTGCTTTCTCTGAAAAACAAACTGCTTTAATTGACAATTGAACACTGGTGGCATATCTTGTCTCCAACAAAGACAAACAATACCAAATCTTGAGTGTGGATGCACCTTAAACAAATGGATGTTGGTGAGGCATAATTTGTGCCTGTTGACTAAGTTTCCAAGCATTTTATTGGTTACAAACAAGTTTTATACAATGTTTAAAATGGACAGTTTTACTCCAAGGATGTTCATACAGTATTTAGAAACTGTGCCTTGCAGTGTTGTGGATCCTTTCTTTGTTGCTGTTCTTAATTCTAGATAAAACAGAATGTCAAGCTCTTTTACAATGAAACACACTGCACTCTCTTATTGACAATCCTTCAAATATTAAAACTGTTAAGTCTAAAATTAATAATTTATGCTGCGATGTAATGTTTATAGATCTGGCATTGACTGACTTGTTTGCCTATGATTTTTTTTAAGGGCATTTTAAGCAAATTTGGAGAAGTATTTCCATTATAGGTATTTCCATTATTCCCATCTACATTATAGTTTACATTGTAGTAATTTACTCACCCTCATGTTGTTTCAAACCTGTATGAGTTTCTTTCCTCTGCTGAACGCAAATTAAGATATTTTAAATAATGTTGGTAACTAGATAGTTGACAGTATCCTTTGACTTCCATCCGTATTTTTTTTTCCTACTATGGAAGTCAATGGGTGCCGTCAACTGTCTGGTTACCAGCATTCTTTAAAATATCTTCATTTGTGTTCAGCAGAGGAAAGAAACTCATACAGGTTTTGAACAACATGAGAGAGTAAATGTTGACAGAATTTTTTAATTTCTTAATAATCCCTTTAAGATTTCTAATATTTCACTACAATCTTAATGCACTTGTTACAATGTGCATGTTTACAAATGCAATAAACTGATAAAGGAATAAGTCCATGTTTTTCATTTGTAATGTAAAATCACTATAAAAAGGATAGTGTGCTGAGTCTGACACTTTATTTTACCAATTCAACTTTTTACATCCAGGAAACAGAAAAAAATGAATTATCTCAACAACAGTAATAGTTGTTTCAGTTGCTGTGACAAGAATATATTTATTCACAAAATACAACAATCAAAATTGCATGAACGAACAAATTTACGTTGGCTAAACAAAGTATTATTACTGAGAAGAACTAAAAAATAATTGTTGAGACAACTCAAAAGTCTTACTGCATCAAGTTGCCTTATATTTTTGTTTTCTCAACTATTTATTTTTTACAGTGCACACACACACACACACACACACACACACACACACATTACCTCAGTTCACCTTCAATTATCCTCAGCTGTTTCCAGTTACTACTTGTCATCACGCTAATTCCTTCACACCTGTTCTCTGTTCTCTCTAATTGTGTTTGCTACTTCTAGCTTCCCTTTTTCCCTGCTTCTTTGCCAGATTATTATCGTACGCTACTGAGGCAAGAAGCCTTTTCTTATCTGCTGTCCGGGTCCTGTCTGTGTCTAGTCTGAGTCCTATCCAAGTGCTGTCCGAGTCTACACGAGTGCAAGACCGATTATTCATCCAGCCAGGCACAGGTCTATTTCTATCTGTTCATTAGTAACCATTTGTTCTGCACTCTGTCCAGCCTGCCGGTTGTTGACTATCACCCTGAACATTCGCCTCTTCATCTGCTTGCTGCTAATTCTCATAAGAGATCAGTTGACAGTTCCCGCTGGATCCCTTTCTCAGACTGTTTGCTGCTGCCTACTCAAGACGAGTCTTTCTGTTATCTGTTATTAGAGTATCTGCCTTGTTGGCGACATTTCTGTTGTCTTTCTAAGAAGAGGAAACATTTTCCTGTTAACTCACCTTTTCTCTCAATTAAAGAGACTGTTCCTCTATTTCGCTTTTGGGTCTTATCTTCATCATCACAGATTAGTTAGAAAGAAAGTAAGAAAGAAAGAAAGAAAGGTGGATTAGTTAGAATGAAAGAAAGAAAGATGGATTAGTTAGAATGAAAGAAAGATGGATTAGTTAGAATGAAAGAAAGAAAGATGGATTAGTTAGAATGAAAGAAAGATGGATTAGTTAGAATGAAAGAAAGAAAGAAAGACTGATTAGTTAGAATGAAAGAAAAGACTGATTAGTTAGAATGAAAGGAAAAGACTGATTAGTTAGAATGAAAGAAAAAGACTGATTAGTTAGAATGAAAGAAAAAGACTGATTAGTTAGAATGAAAGAAAGACTGATTAGTTAGAAAGAAAGACTGATTAGTTAGAATGAAAGAAAGAAAGACTGATTAGTTAGAATGAAAGAAAGATGGATTAGTTAGAATGAAAGAAAGAAAGAAAGACTGATTAGTTAGAATGAAAGAAAAAGACTGATTAGTTAGAATGAAAGAAAAAGACTGATTAGTTAGAATGAAAGAAAAAGACTGATTAGTTAGAATGAAAGAAAGAAAGACTGATTAGTTAGAAAGAAAGAAAAAGACTGATTAGTTAGAATGAAAGAAAAAGACTGATTAGTTAGAATGAAAGAAAGACTGATTAGTTAGAATGAAAGAAAGAAAGACTGATTAGTTAGAAAGAAAGAAAGACTGATTAGTTAGAATGAAAGAAAGAAAGATGGATTAGTTAGAATGAAAGAAAGACTGATTAGTTAGAATGAAAGAAAAAGACTGATTAGTTAGAATGAAAGAAAGACTGATTAGTTAGAATGAAAGAAAGAAAGACTGATTAGTTAGAAAGAAAGAAAGGTGGATTAGTTAGAATGAAAGAAAGAAAGATGGATTAGTTAGAATGAAAGAAAGACTGATTAGTTAGAATGAAAGAAAGAAAGACTGATTAGTTAGAATGAAAGAAAGAAAGACTGATTAGTTAGAAAGAAAGAAAGGTGGATTAGTTAGAATGAAAGAAAGAAAGATGGATTAGTTAGAATGAAAGAAAGAAAGATGGATTAGTTAGAATGAAAGAAAGAAAGAAAGACTGATTAGTTAGAATGAAAGAAAAAGACTGATTAGTTAGAATGAAAGAAAGAAAGAAAGACTGATTAGTTAGAATGAAAGAAAGAAAGACTGATTAGTTAGAATGAAAGAAAAAGACTGATTAGTTAGAATGAAAGAAAAAGACTGATTAGTTAGAATGAAAGAAAAAGACTGATTAGTTAGAATGAAAGAAAGAAAGACTGATTAGTTAGAAAGAAAGAAAAAGACTGATTAGTTAGAATGAAAGAAAAAGACTGATTAGTTAGAATGAAAGAAAGACTGATTAGTTAGAATGAAAGAAAGAAAGACTGATTAGTTAGAATGAAAGAAAGAAAGACTGATTAGTTAGAAAGAAAGAAAGACTGATTAGTTAGAATGAAAGAAAGAAAGATGGATTAGTTAGAATGAAAGAAAGACTGATTAGTTAGAATGAAAGAAAGAAAGACTGATTAGTTAGAATGAAAGAAAGAAAGAAAGACTGATTAGTTAGAATGAAAGAAAGATGGATTAGTTAGAATGAAAGAAAGAAAGAAAGACTGATTAGTTAGAATGAAAGAAAAAGACTGATTAGTTAGAATGAAAGAAAAAGACTGATTAGTTAGAATGAAAGAAAAAGACTGATTAGTTAGAATGAAAGAAAGAAAGACTGATTAGTTAGAAAGAAAGAAAAAGACTGATTAGTTAGAATGAAAGAAAAAGACTGATTAGTTAGAATGAAAGAAAGACTGATTAGTTAGAATGAAAGAAAGAAAGACTGATTAGTTAGAAAGAAAGAAAGACTGATTAGTTAGAATGAAAGAAAGAAAGATGGATTAGTTAGAATGAAAGAAAGACTGATTAGTTAGAATGAAAGAAAAAGACTGATTAGTTAGAATGAAAGAAAGACTGATTAGTTAGAATGAAAGAAAGAAAGACTGATAAGTTAGAAAGAAAGAAAGGTGGATTAGTTAGAATGAAAGAAAGAAAGATGGATTAGTTAGAATGAAAGAAAGACTGATTAGTTAGAATGAAAGAAAGAAAGACTGATTAGTTAGAAAGAAAGAAAAAGACTGATTAGTTAGAATGAAAGAAAAAGACTGATTAGTTAGAATGAAAGAAAGACTGATTAGTTAGAATGAAAGAAAGAAAGACTGATTAGTTAGAATGAAAGAAAGAAAGACTGATTAGTTAGAAAGAAAGAAAGACTGATTAGTTAGAATGAAAGAAAGAAAGATGGATTAGTTAGAATGAAAGAAAGACTGATTAGTTAGAATGAAAGAAAGAAAGACTGATTAGTTAGAATGAAAGAAAGAAAGACTGATTAGTTAGAATGAAAGAAAGAAAGATGGATTAGTTAGAATGAAAGAAAGACTGATTAGTTAGAATGAAAGAAAGAAAGACTGATTAGTTAGAATGAAAGAAAGAAAGAAAGACTGATTAGTTAGAATGAAAGAAAGATGGATTAGTTAGAATGAAAGAAAGAAAGAAAGACTGATTAGTTAGAATGAAAGAAAAAGACTGATTAGTTAGAATGAAAGAAAAAGACTGATTAGTTAGAATGAAAGAAAGAAAGACTGATTAGTTAGAAAGAAAGAAAAAGACTGATTAGTTAGAATGAAAGAAAAAGACTGATTAGTTAGAATGAAAGAAAGACTGATTAGTTAGAATGAAAGAAAGAAAGACTGATTAGTTAGAAAGAAAGAAAGACTGATTAGTTAGAATGAAAGAAAGAAAGATGGATTAGTTAGAATGAAAGAAAGACTGATTAGTTAGAATGAAAGAAAAAGACTGATTAGTTAGAATGAAAGAAAGACTGATTAGTTAGAATGAAAGAAAGAAAGACTGATAAGTTAGAAAGAAAGAAAGGTGGATTAGTTAGAATGAAAGAAAGAAAGATGGATTAGTTAGAATGAAAGAAAGACTGATTAGTTAGAATGAAAGAAAGAAAGACTGATTAGTTAGAAAGAAAGAAAAAGACTGATTAGTTAGAATGAAAGAAAAAGACTGATTAGTTAGAATGAAAGAAAGACTGATTAGTTAGAATGAAAGAAAGAAAGACTGATTAGTTAGAATGAAAGAAAGAAAGACTGATTAGTTAGAAAGAAAGAAAGACTGATTAGTTAGAATGAAAGAAAGAAAGATGGATTAGTTAGAATGAAAGAAAGACTGATTAGTTAGAATGAAAGAAAGAAAGACTGATTAGTTAGAATGAAAGAAAGAAAGAAAGACTGATTAGTTAGAATGAAAGAAAGATGGATTAGTTAGAATGAAAGAAAGAAAGAAAGACTGATTAGTTAGAATGAAAGAAAAAGACTGATTAGTTAGAATGAAAGAAAAAGACTGATTAGTTAGAATGAAAGAAAAAGACTGATTAGTTAGAATGAAAGAAAGAAAGACTGATTAGTTAGAAAGAAAGAAAAAGACTGATTAGTTAGAATGAAAGAAAAAGACTGATTAGTTAGAATGAAAGAAAGACTGATTAGTTAGAATGAAAGAAAGAAAGACTGATTAGTTAGAAAGAAAGAAAGACTGATTAGTTAGAATGAAAGAAAGAAAGATGGATTAGTTAGAATGAAAGAAAGACTGATTAGTTAGAATGAAAGAAAAAGACTGATTAGTTAGAATGAAAGAAAGACTGATTAGTTAGAATGAAAGAAAGAAAGACTGATAAGTTAGAAAGAAAGAAAGGTGGATTAGTTAGAATGAAAGAAAGAAAGATGGATTAGTTAGAATGAAAGAAAGACTGATTAGTTAGAATGAAAGAAAGAAAGACTGATTAGTTAGAATGAAAGAAAGAAAGACTGATTAGTTAGAAAGAAAGAAAGGTGGATTAGTTAGAATGAAAGAAAGAAAGATGGATTAGTTAGAATGAAAGAAAGAAAGATGGATTAGTTAGAATGAAAGAAAGAAAGAAAGACTGATTAGTTAGAATGAAAGAAAAAGACTGATTAGTTAGAATGAAAGAAAGAAAGAAAGACTGATTAGTTAGAATGAAAGAAAGAAAGACTGATTAGTTAGAATGAAAGAAAGAAAGACTGATTAGTTAGAATGAAAGAAAAGACTGATTAGTTAGAATGAAAGAAAGAAAGACTGATTAGTTAGAAGAAAGAAAGACTGATTAGTTAGAATGAAAGAAAGAAAGACTGATTAGTTAGAAAGAAAGATAGATTAGTAAGAGAGAAAGAAAAAAGATTGATTAGTTAGAAAGAAAGATGGATTAGATAGAATGATAAATAGATAGATTAGTTAGAAAGAAAGAAAGAGATAGATAGATAGATAGATAGATAGATAGATAGATAGATAGATAGATAGATAGATTTAGAATGGTAGTTTAATTGAGTCTAGGGCTAGGTTAGGGTTAGGGTTTGTAGAGTTAAAGCTCTAGGAGGAGTTAGAGTTGAAAAATGTTGGGTAAGAAAAAGAATAATAACTAGAAAAAAAAGTTTGTTGAGACAAACTTTAAGTTGGCTTGAGAAAGCCTGACCAGAGAGTTTGAAGAAGTTAAAAGTAGTTAGAAGTTTAAAGTAGTTTAAATTCTG
Source organism: Abramis brama (assembly GCF_963993115.1). Taxonomy (NCBI): domain Eukaryota; kingdom Metazoa; phylum Chordata; class Actinopteri; order Cypriniformes; family Leuciscidae; genus Abramis; species Abramis brama. The sequence continues at coordinate 3,198,684 of NC_139982.1, forward strand.
ATTGACAAATTAGTTAGAAAGACATAATAGTTAGAAAGAAAGAAAAAAAGAAAGAAAGAAAAAAATAATAGAAAGAAAGAAAGAAAGAAAGAAAGAAAGAAAGAAAGAAAGAAAGAAAGAAAGAAAGAAAGAGATTAGGTAGAAAGAAAGAAAAAGATTAGGTAGAGAGAAAGAAAAAGATTAGGTAGAAAGAAAGAAAGAAAATGGATTAGTTAGAATGAAAGAAAGAAAGACTGATTAGTAAGAGAGAAAGAAAAAAAATATTAGTAAGAAAGAAAGAAAGATAGCTAAGTTAGAAAGATAGATTAGTAAGAAAGAAAGATATTAATAGAAGAATAATATTATAGAATAGAATAGAATATAGAATAGAATAAAAGAAGAATAATATTAAGTTTAAATAGGATTTCAGTAAGTTGGCTTTTCCTAACCAACTTAATAAAACTCAAGGAACTAAGCATAGGCATATTTGTCTTTTATTAAACATTTAAGGAAAGGGTTTTTTTTTTTTTTTTTTTTTTTTTTTTTTTTTTTGGGCAATGTTGTGTAATATGGCACATGCAACAATGTCCCAGGCCCTGTCAGGTGTGCAACCCTCAGATTTTCAGACACTGAAATCTTCCCTTTAGCCAAAGTTCATTTCATTGTGTGCCCTTGTCCTGGCTAGAGCTGCATTGTAACCAGGGTTCGAAATGACTTAGGACTCTTGGGGGGTCCCCTAAAATTTAATTATTAAATTATTAAAAATTCTTTAAAATCTAATTAAAAAGACTTTTTTTTTTTTTTTGGTTTAACCTCAGAATAGTTTATATCTCGCAATTCTGACTTTATAACACGCAATTGCGACTTTATATCATGCAATTATGACTTTTTATCTCAGAATTACGTGATATAAAGTCGCAATTGCGAGATATAAACATGCAACTCTGAGAAAAAAAAGTCAGAATTTCAAGCAAGTTATATTCCTCGCAATTGCGAGTTTATATCTCATAATTTTGACGTTATAACACGGAATTTTGACTTAATAACACACAACTGCGACTTTATATCACGCAATTCTGACTTTATAACCTGCAATTGCGACTTTATATCACGTAATTCTGAGATAAAAAGTCAGAATTGTGAGATTAAAAAGTCGCAATTAACGTTACCTTGTTTATTTTTCACATTGTGGCGGAAACAAGCTTCCATAGTCTGCTGTTAGCTGGCAGATAACGTTACAGCTAACAAGAAACGTTGACAAACGTACTCTTCTAATCATTACACTGGATATCTAGTTAATGCAACTTTTGATATAGGAACTCGAACTCCTAATATTTTACTATAAGCAATTATGGAGATAAACATAATCGAAGCACTTACAGGATTTTCATTCAGGATTTCACTCTTTGTGAGGTTTCGTTTTGCCGCGTTCAGCTACAGTGCGTGTCTGCGGGAGCACCACAACAACAATCTGTGACGCTAGAACTCACTCGGCTAATAGCTGCCCTGATTGCTGCCTCGCGCTAGGAAATAAAATAATTACTGTTATAAATATAAAACGTCACTAAAGACCTATAATTTTCACAATCATTTTTAATGTTAAAATATATTTGTCGGGGACCCCCCAAAATCCAAAAATAAATTCTTATGGGGGGTCCCTAATGACTTATGGAGGGTCCGGGACCCCCCCAGACCCCCCTCATTTCGAACCCTGATTGTAACTGGTTTGGGTCAGGGAATGGGGTCATAATCCCCTGTCTGCAGGAACATGTCATAATCACCTATGAAAAAATGCAGTTCACACACACAAATATTATAGAAACACAAACTTTTATTTTGGATGCTATTAATCGCGATTAATCATTGCACAGCACTTTTACAAGTAATTCAGTGCAGTGAGCTCAACAGCACTTGGCATTTAGTGATACTACAACACACACAGGTAGGCTTTGTGTTCCCGTGTTCATTTGTGACCTGATTAATTAACAACGGGTTAAAGATTTTTTATTCGGAATATGAATGCTGATGTCACAAACTCCCAGATAAATAATAGCCTACTGTAGCCTCTCAACCTGAATCACACCGTTTGAACTGCACGCGCACGATCCTCCTCGCTGCTGACGGGCGCGAGCGCGGCTCTGTCCAGCAGCGCGCGACTCTATCACTGCCGAGGCTCGCGAGCGCGGAGGAGGAGCTGTCAAAGTTTACAGCCAAGTCGAGCGAGTTTTCTCAAGAAGGCAAGATCTCTGGACATTTAGAACACCCCGAAAGAAGAGCTCTTCAAACTGGAGTGAAGTCTGAGAGGTTTGAAACATAAGAAATGGCAGGACCAACTGAGCTGGGATTGATTTTTACCTTTCTGCTCTCAGGGAGCCTCTGTGCGACGCCGGAAAAGAAAGGTAGGAGACACTCAGTATTATGAAACGGCTTGTTGTGTAAGATTAAACCTTCATCTTTGAATGCTCTCTGGTAGATCTAGATGGGATCGTCGCACATACCTTCAGAGATGTGCGTGCGCTTAGAGGAACCTCAGTCAGTCAGCGTGGGAACAGTGGAGGTTTGTGTTCACTGTCCCACAGAGAACTTACTCTTGGACTCGATTAGTCTTTTAAATTACGTTTTTATTGAACGTGACATTTACAGACAATAATACTCCTTCTGGAGGAACCTGAGGTTGAGTCTATAGTTCACACAGGGATCAGCCCAAATTTTAAGGCTCTATAACCCCACCCCATACTTTTAATAAGGTTGTGATTTCTTTGCGTTCATTAGTGAACTGGCGTGATTTATATACGGTAGTTGAGGCGAAGAGAAGAGGATATTGCCTTGAACTACTTCTTCACTATAGATTAAACAGCTGTAATAATACTCTAAAATGTGCTTCATGTGGCAAATTGACAGGTTTTATTCAAGTCAAAATATTACTTTTATGAAAAAAATTAACATAAGGTGACGGTTATGACATATGGTGAAGCTTACAATAAGGTTTCGGTTGTTAACATTAGTTAACTACATTCAGTCCCTCCACGATCAAAATGACTGATTTTGTGGTGGTAATTTCCAGAAATTTGTGGAAAAAATGTGCGATTTTTATATTTTATAATTAGGACCTCACATTTACCATAATAGTATGTCAGATGCACAATATCATACACGACACAAATCACAAACAAAATGCATAAAGCTTGTTTATTTTGGTCTAATCAAATTCTCATCAAATTAACTTTTAAAACAACCTATGGGCACAACACAAGACCAGGAACATCCAAGTAATTATTTAAATAATCAAGTAAACTCTCAGTAATGAAATAAGAACAAAGGAACAAATAACAAAAAGAAACAAAACAGGACAAATAAATACAAGGATACAGTTACAAACGGTGGATAATTTACATTTTTCTTTTTAAATTGTGCTGTATTGTTGTTGCTTGATTAACTTTAACAACACTGACAACAGCAGGTAAATTAGGTTACTGTCACTTTAAGACCTACTACAGTAATGACAAACGTCCCAATCAGTTATTACTGAATGTTTTACATAAATACTCGCCAAGATGAATATTTTGAAGTAATTGTAGCTATGTGTATTTGTTCAAGTGCCTAAAGTGAATTCAATACTTTACGCTGACAGGCGGTGACACGCAGTCAGTCACACACACACACACACACACACACACTGCAGTCACTTGGTCAACACAAAACAATTTACCCCCACTCTCGTGCATGCTCTCGTGCAATATATCAGGATATTGCTTAGCCCGGTCCTTGGCGCTTATGTGAGAGGGCAGGTGAGACAAATTTTCTTTAGCCATCCCAGCTAACACACGACGTAACAGTTACGTAATGTATTCGTACTTTTTGGTCACGTCATGACTTTACTAACTGACAACGTAACTACAACGTCTTATGCTCGGAATTTCATTACCATCATATTACCAAACCACAACGTCGTCAGTACGTCCTCCTAACGTTATAAGATAACCAACAACGTTCCAGATACGTACTCTATTCGTAATAACTTGGTCATTTCATGACTAGTAGGTAACGGAACTGCAACGTAACGGGACCGTAATTTCATTACCATCATATTATCAACCCACAACGTCGTCAGTACGTCCTCCTAAGGTAATAAGATAACCAACAACGTTCCAGATACGTACTCTATTCGTAATAACTTGGTAATTTCATGACTTACTGGCAACGTAACTGCAACGTCACGGGCCGGTAATTTCATTACCATCTTATCAGACTGCATTTCTATGAAATATTTTATTTGTTTCAATTGACCCTTCGCTAAGCCCCGCCCTCCTTAGTTACTGTTGCTACGCCTGTCAAGCTTTTGCGCCTGGCACGTCTATTACAGTATGAATGCACTGGTTTCAGACATTCCTAAGGAGATAATTAGTCATTTTTGGCGAACAGGTGAAAATATGAGAGTGCAATACTGCAGTATGCATTCGAGGGCTATATCCACGACATAATATGCAAACGATTAGAGAATAATTTCATCAAAATTGTAGTTAAAGCATAACGTTAGGTCCAAGCGCAAGCAGCAGCCGCCTCATACGCTGACCATTCAAATGGGAAACACACAAATTTGAGGAACAGCTCTGTGCATGCCCAGCAGGGTAACTGAAATTTGAAAATATTCTAATATTTATAAATCAAACAGCTTATCCATATGTATTATGGAATAAATACAAGACATTAGCCTGACCACTTTGCAATGATAACATTCTCCCGCTTGTATTTTTAGCGCGCCAGGCTAACGTTACTGCTCACACGTCGGACTAACTTACTGTTATGAACTGATTAAGTTTGCATACCAACCTTTTCCTTGGAGATCTCCGGCAAGCCCCGTGATGTTCCCTCCTTTTACTAACTACCTTTTACTTTTACTAGAACTAACGGGAGAGTCGCGATCGGATTGGGGTAACGTTACTAGTTTGGCCGTCGATTAACAAAATGCTGAAATATATTTTTAAGTAACGTTAAGTTATGTCAGTGAGCCTCCGTCTTGCCTTTAATCACATACTTGATCCATGAGCTGGACAATAACTTTATTCTAGAGCTGCTATAAAGCCAAAACACTTTACTTTTAATTTCCTATTATCAATGTAAAGCTGCTTTGGAACAATCTACATTGTTAAAAGCGCTATATAAATGAAGATGACGCCCGGCATTTCTCCCCTTGGGTTTTAGGTTTCGGGAAGGGAACAAAATCCACCACCCCGTCCAAACTTTTAGGATACCGGGTATCAGATTTGCACAATCCATACGCACAACGCTTCGGCATGTTTCCCTCGCTCGAAAGCTTGCCAGACCTCCCGCGCGTAGTTACGGTTGCTAAGCCACGATTGGCCTGTGGCGGTTTTCGGGCGTGGCTTAGCGAAGGGTCAATTGTTTGTTTAGTATTCCGTACGTTTGAAAGACGTTAATTTTATTCAAGTAAGGTTATAATTCTAGATGTTTATGTTTGTAAATGTTGCGTGGCTTTTGGCGTTTTAATGGGCGTGCGCGTGAACCTTCGAGTCGCCCTCAAACACTGGAGCGGAGATGAGTTGCCATGGAAACGGCGCGGCACCGACCCGCACCGCACGCGCCTGCCTCACTGACGGCAACTGACAAAGCAGCTGAACTCCATCTCTCGCTGTTGTTTTCACTGCTTTCTGGTGAGTTTAGTCTCTAAAATCACACAAATAATACACACAACTGTTCTTGACACTTCTCTTACTTGTAATTGACACGCTTTTGTTGAATATTTGCTTAATAGAAATGGTTTAGTGTCTTCGGAAAAAGTCCGTTAGCATCTCAACCGTTTTCAGAAGAGGTAACGTTATGCTAACTTCATAGCTTGAGCTTTTGATATGAACGTTTAGGCTTTTAATCACATCTTAATAGGTAGATGAGAGGTTTTGGTAGTTTTGTAAAAAAAAATAAGTTAGTTTGGAAGTGAGCTAATTTATTTAACATAAACGTATGTATTTAACATAAACGTACTCGATGACGTCACTTACATGGAGTGTGAAAATTGGCTGAAACTAGCTCAATGGTTAACACAAATTGATCAGAATAGTTCTGTGATTTCAGCAGCAACAAAATAATCCTTCTACAACAGAGGGGAAGCTCCATGACTTCAACATTTCTGAAGAAAGCTGCTGCCAGAGAAGTTGGAAACAGGTGAAGTGAGGAAGCTCATTAAATAACTTAATATCCATTTTCTCACAGTATTTTGTCACCTACTGTATATCACCATGCATCTGTTATTGTCTTATTTTTTTAATTCTCATATTTACATTTACATTTATTTGTTTAATTTATTTTAAGAAAGTTTTGACATCCAAACTTAAGTTACACGAGCAATATGAATAAGTGAACAAGTAAAACTAAAAACATAGATAAACATTTATGATTATTATCAGTGTTGAAAACAGCTGTGCTGCTTCATATGTTTGTGTTTTTCAGGGTTATTTGATGGATGAATGGAAAAAAAAAGCATTTATTTGAAACATAAATCTTTACTCTCTCTTCTGGTCAATTTAATGCATCCTTGCTGAATAAAATATGTTTTTTTTTATTTTTAATCTATTGAACCCAAACTTTTGAACAGTAGTGTATACGTTGGGTCTATTTAACAACGAATCCTGGAGAGAGAAAAAAGAAAATGGATTAAACTTTTACATTGGTTTACACAAAAAGATTAATCAGCACAACTGTTTTCAACATTGATAATACTCAGAAATGTTCAGGACGTTTGCATTGTAAGTTTAAATTATTTTTTTTTTCATTGCAAATATTAAAATGCTGACTCGTTAGGCCATGTTTTCTTTTTAAAATCAGATGATTTCCTATTAATTCAATAGAATGTAAGGGAATAACTCTAGAATAACCTTCCTGATAATGTTTGGGGCCCAGAAACACTATTCTAATTTAAATCTAGATTAAAGGGATACTCTACCGTTTTTTCATATTAAACTATGTTATTCCCTTATCTAAGACGAGTTGATACATACCTCTCTCATCTCAGTGTGTGCACTTAATCGCTCTAGCACGCGGTGACGCTTTGAAAGCACTAAGCTTACCCCAGTATATTCAGTGGTATCTAGCAGCAATGAATTTAGAAGTGAACAAACACATCAACGTTTTCCCTATTTAAAAACAGTTACACGAGTAGTTATATGACCAAGTATTCGACCAAGTCTTTCCACTATTGACAGAAGTGAGAGGAAGAGGATCAGGCGTGACTTTTTACTGCGCCAGTCGAAGTACTTCCAAAAGTGCTATTACGCCATACATTATAGTTATCCTTTTTAACCCACTTAGAAAAGCGCCACGCTTTATTTTGTGTCACCATACTTGGTCGTATAACTACTCATGTAACTGTTTTTAAATATGGAAAACGCTTATGTGTTTGGTCACTTCTAAATTCATTGCTAGATACCATTGAATATACTGGGGTAAGTGCTTTCAAAGTGTCACCGCGCGCTAGAGCGATTAAGTGCACACACTGAGATGAGAGAGGTATATCAACTCGTCTTAGTTAAGGGAATAACATAGTTTAATATGAAAAAACGGTGGAGTATCCCTTTAAAGACACATCTCTTTAGCCAAGAATTCAATGAACACATCTCATAATCTTGCACTATATGTGATGAAATAGTAAAGTGCACATGATCATCTTTTGCCTGAAATAATATGAACAGCAGCAATGCTAATCTTTCTCCTGTTGTCTCCTTGTTTCTATCTCAGGATGCTCAGCATATTTTACTAGAGATTACAGCAGCTCCAGTTCGGATCCAGCCTCACTTGGGAAGGCTTCAATGACATCAACACTCTTGAAGACAATGTGTTTAAACAATTTTCAGATGTTAAATTATATTTTAAAGTGTTTAAACTAATTTAAGTTTTTATGTCAGGTGGTACAACAAAAATATTATGTATTGTAGTTGTACCACCTGACATGGAAAGTGTACCACCAACCTACCCATACTTGAAATTAGCAGTTTTTATCAGTATTTGAGAGAGCTCTACAAACTTTTTCACTTTGCCAAAGAGATCAGTTAGGCTCCTCTGGACGATGCATTATCATGTTTACTGTTATTACCTTGTAAATTCATAATAACATTTGAGAATATACAAATTGCTGGACAAAAGTTTCTCAATTATCTCAACAGCTTTAAAACTACTGATATTTATAAAAAACAATTATATGAAAGGCTTCAAACCTAAAATGATGTCATAGTTTTTATTTTTATTATTAAGACACCATTTTAAATTGTTTTCTTAGTCTGTTCATTTGTTCGGACAGTTGCACCACCACCTGACATTTTGGGGTTTAATGCTGCCTTCAGGAATCATCATAAATAGGCCTAGTTTAAAGAAAATGGACATAGTAATCACGACTTCAGAAGAAGAAAAACAAAATATGTATTATTAAATGTACAAAAAAAATAATGATTTCAAACCAAGGTTTTATAGAATATAGTGATACATGTCATGAAGTTATAAAATTATTTTAAAAGGAAATAATGCACTTGCCACAACATAACTTTGTGTTGTTATGTTTAGAAAAATATATGAGTGATTTTTAAACAAAACTGTCTGCTTATACAGATTCTATCTTTCAGTGCTAATTGCTTTGTGTATTTAAATGTTAAATGGGAAAACACTCAACTGTTCTTTTTTCTTGCATTTTTCTTTTCTTATTCTTGCTTTGTTATTAGGGCCACTGAAATGAAGATGTGTAGGAGTAGTTAGATGTTCAAGCTTTTGGGGAAAACCTTGTTCATGTAAATGTATAACCTGTTTGCATACTGTTTTTGCTGTTTGTGCTTTGTTCTATAGTAAATGAACTGAATTAACCGAATTTTGAGTCTGTATCTTTAATATGTCGTTGAAAAAGTCTCTAAAATAGTTTTGGGCCAATGAGGACAAGTTAAATTAGACCACTGCATGTCCGCCCATATTATTAAAAACTAAAATGACCAACTGGTTACCAACACACGACTGTCGATCCACAACGTTGCCACGACGTCGCCGTTACTTACTGACAACGTTACAAAGTTACGTCGTGGCAACGAATCCAGGAATTTCACTTTTCCGGTTGCCACGACGTAACTAGTTACGTCGCCACGACGAAAGTTTGGTCACCAGATTACGTTGCAGTTACGTAACAGTCACGTATTTGTGTTAGCTGGGATGTTTCTGACAGACCGCTCACAGACATCATGCGTGCGCAACATCTGATCTTTAACCACGTAAAATGCATTGAAACTTTAATTAAACTAGAGATATTTCAATTGGGTGATTATAATTTAATGTTTTGTGAGGTCTTTTTCATTTTTGTAATTATTTTGCGGTTAAATTAGGAATTATGCAGGATCGCAAAAAAATGGGACATTTTGTTGATTTTGCGTTGTATTCAGCGATCGCGGAATAAAAACTGGAGGTGACTAATTTATTAATATTAGTTAATGTTGATCTCAACATTTACTACATTATTTATTTTCCATCTTTTTTTTTTATTCAAAGTGGCTGAAAAACTCCAGTGAACAGCAGCAGGTTATGAATTTTGAATGAAATTTAGTTTTTAATTTTAGTGTGTTGACCCTGAAAATGACTTTTGTCGGTTTAACAAAATGTAGTCAGGTAAGTTCAGTCATAATAAACATTATATTTGACTCCATATTACATGAAGCTTCATTAGGTTATCTAAAATGCGTGCTAATGTGCTGGTCCACCACATTTTCTTTGATGTGAATGCAATTAACTAAAGCCATTTATTTAATCTATGATGTTAGTGTTAGAGTTTGTCACATTTATTCGATTTGTTTAAAGTGTGTTTATATGTCACTCTGCATATTATTTAGACGGTCTCAGGGGTGTCCTGTGTGTAAACACATGGCTCTGCCAATACTGACAGATGGGACACAAATCACTTTATTACAGTCTGCTTCCTCATTAGGACTCATTCAGGTTTACAGTCACGGTGCCAAGAGAGGAATCTCCTCCCTTTATTATAAGTTCTGTTTTGACAGTCATCAGTGACGTTACCTTTTCATGCAGATTTTGGTTTGTTTGAATTGCTTTGTACTACATTTGCAATTTATATAGTGGGAGTCTATTGAACAAGTTTACGTGGTCACTCATTATCATTGTGAAATGCACTGATTGCCAGTTTTCCAGACCCCATATTGGTTTAGAGGACGGGTATTATAGTGTCAATGAGGACAGTCGTGACGTCCCATAATGTCTTCGGGCTCCCTGTTGTGCCTCGCTCAAGGTCAGAGAAATGCTGCAGCTATCTGTTATATTTAAGAGCGAAACAGCTGTTTAGTCTTCATAGATTATCTATCTGAATACCAGATAAAAATGCGTTTACTGGCCCTGATCCCAAGGTGCACTCATGTTGAGCTATATTTGAATTTTCAGTAAAATGTCCCACATTTGGTCATCAGTCCAGCCACATGCAACATAGACTTTCAAATGTCTCTTTCATTTAGTTTGGCATTGACCTCTGGATGCCCTCCTGCCTCATTGTGACCTAGAACAATGTCTCTCAGGTGGTCACCTCAATGCAGTGCAGTTAGAGCCATATGTGGGTACAGATGCTGGATTTTTTTTTTTATTGTACTTTGCCACCTAATTAAAGTAGCTTTGAAGCATACATCCCCAATAGTACAGACAGAACTCATAATTTCTTCTGAAAAAGGGATGGGCTATAAAGCAAAGCTTGTCACATCAAAGTGGATAAGCTTGTATTCTTTAAACTCAAGTTTTTTGGGTTTTGTTCCAATTTCATTGGACCCAATTTATTCCAAAATGAGAAAGTCCCTAATAACTTGCCCTCATTGTATATTTTAATTGGGTTTGTATACAGGCACTGAGATTTAATCTAGTCCATCTGAGAGAGTTGCTCTCACAGGTCTTCTTCAGACACATCCAGACGGCTCAGAGGTGACTCAAAGTTAAAGCATACAAATACGTGTGAGATGAGCTTTATTTGTGTTTGCCGGGTCTGGAGCTTTGACTGGCTTAGTAGTAAAGGTGTAGGAATGAGGTTTGTCTGCATGTTTATACTGTACAGTATGTCTGGAAAAGTCAAAGTCTTATTATACTTTTTAGTAAAATGCTGCTCTTCTCACGAAGTAAAGGTTAAACCTCTTGTGATCCTTCTCTGTTTAACAGTCCAAAGGTACAAGTTACATTAGTATTTCACCCTCTTTTTCCACCATAAGATAGTTTCTTAAAGCATTTTAATTCTGCAGAACTGCTGCAGAAAACCATATTCACCCTTATGTTGTTCCAAACCTGCATGATTTTATTTCTTCTGTGGGAACACAAAGAAAGATATTGTGAAACATGTGTTTTATTCCATACAGTGAAAGTCAGTGGGGTCCAAAACAACATTGGACCCCAATGATTTTCATTGTTCGGACAAAAACAGTTGAAACATTCTTCAAAATTGCTTAGGCTATGTTCAGACTGCCAGCAAAAATCCAGATCCAGATGGGGTTTGAAGGTCCGGACAGCAAAAAAAAACAACAACAAAAAAAACCAAAAAAACAAATGAAAACAATTTTTAGGTGGTTTGAAATTTGATTCCAATGCAATTTTTACAGATGCGTCTGAGTCTGAATGCTTTGGCTGCTAAAATCTGATTTTAAATAGTTTTTGCATCAGTCTTAACATACACACAATGATATAGTCAAAACTGGTGAGGAACACGGTATTCATACACGGTATTCAAACAGTAGCCTGACTACGTCAGACTTCCTACTTCCGCTCAATTTCATTTCGCTTCTGTACTCAGTCTGAGACAGCAGCTTATCTTTCAGTTTGCCACCGGCTTTCGGACGGCCGGGCCAATCAAAGAACAGAGGGCGGGCTGAGAGCCGCGACGTAGACGCTAAATGTACCGTGGATGCATAGATTTACTTCACAATAATCTGCAAAAGTCGCGCACAGCCATGTTCACTCCGGTATTTCACTCGATGGTTTTGTTTTCGCATCATACATGTGTTTACAGTGGAAGTTAGATGCGGCTGAGCATGCGCATAACACACGCCATAACCAAACGTTATGTGATTGGCTTACGGGTAACCAATGATTTTAAACTTCAGACAAGCGCCCCCTAGCAAGAGAGAAAACACTTCTCTATTATGCCATTCCAGACTCTATCTACAAAGCAAAGCGAAGTAGCAGAGTCTGGTATTACCAGGCTATTCAAACAGTATGTCCAAAGATTTCAGCCGTGACTACATCAGAGTATATTTCAGTCTTAAGCCCTATTCAGACGGGACTAGTTTTCCAAACGACGTTTGAGTTACAATTCTTATCAACCTACGTCTGTGATTTCATGTACGGATTCGGACGGGACTAACATCTCCGTGTTTATTACCGAGGTAGGCGTGTCTGTGTTTTACATGTGGGCATTGCAGAAGATCACGTGTTCAGAATGCGTGGATTGCGTATGGTCATAGGCTACTTTTAAAATTAAGCACTTTGAAATATAAAGTAAAACGTCCTAACGTATTTAGTGTTTTGTAAACATTTTATAAAAATTGTAGTATAAAAAAACTACAGTGTTTCCCCTACCATTATATAAGGGGGGCGCCCCGCCCTCCTAACGGCTCCCCCCGCCCCCCTTGAAGGGCAAGTAAATTTGATTTGATTTTCTTTATAGCGCCAGATCATTTTTTTTTTTTTTATTACAAAAACTAAATAGCCATTAAGTAATATGTTATTTATCTTATTTCCACGATGGCATGTCTTTTCTGTCTGTGTTTGCGCGTTTACGATTATCCCAGTGAGTGCGCAAGCGCGCACACTCACACACAAACAAACACTTGCGTCAAAAACAGACGAGCACTAGCGGACAGAGAGCGCGCGGCGGGAAATATGTCGCTGAACTGAAGATGGCAACACTCACTCTACTGCGAGTAGCAGCCGGAGTAGCTCTCCTGCTCCAAGTCTAACGCCCGTTTCACACATATTTCGTTTGCAGTGCGTATGCGGTGAGTATTGTTTTCCGTACCGTACCCATGTTTACAGAGCTTTCACACTGCACGCGGATGCAGTCCGTCGATGATCGATCCGTTCCAGTTGCGGTGCGTATACAGCAGTGCAGCGATCGTTTCCGCACCGAGTCTATTTTTGCCGTTTATATACTGTCTATGATTTTTGCTGTGCTGCAAATGCTAAATTAAAGTGACAGCGCATGTTTCGTGGTCAAAATGAACACAGATTGACCTGAAAATGTAGTCATTTCACCATAAGTGCGATTAATTAAATAAAATGTATGTATTTATACCATAAATTTATTTAATTAAATACTACTTTTTTTCATTTTAAGACCGGGGTAAAGCAAGGAAAACTACAATTTACCTCAACAAGGCGACATAATGACATTCGTGGAGGTGGAGAAACAAGTTCTTTGTGACATGCAAGATTTATTGTATTAAAATTGAAATGCAAAAGATTTTAATATAAATACATGGTTAAATATTTTACCACTTGCTTGAGCAACTTAATATATAATTATATAGAAGTAATGCATTGAATACTACATTGTTTAAATTGTGTTTAAACGTGAACGCGCGTTCACAGCAGTGCTGCGTCTGACAGGATTATTCTCTCCAATGCATCATAGAAATAAAAACTTCTCACAAAAAAAGCCCTAACATTAACGAACAATGAATGAGCAATATATTTGTTAGTATTTATAAATCTTTTTTTTAGTTGTTAGTTAAAAAATAAAACTATTTAAGCTCTGGTCCATTAATATTAACAAATACTTATATAAATTTAACAAAGGTTATTTGCAAAAGTCAATTTTAAAAAGATTTAAATATGTTTATTTTATTTTTTTAAAGAGCTATCTTATGTTAATTTTTTTTTTTAACATTTGTGTTTTATGTTAACTTTTACAAAGCATTACCCTCCCAGACAACCAATTAATGTGATAGATAGATAGATAGATAGATAGATAGATAGATAGATAGATAGATAGATAGATAGATAGATAGATAGATAGTGTCTGTGTCAATTTTCCCCAATTTTGGCTCTTCTTGTTGATTTAAAAAAATATATATTTCTTCGCAGTGTACCGAACACATCTACATTATCGGTGCGCAAAAAGCAGAAACTTGAATACCGGCGCGATAGCGAGAGATTGTACAGTAGTTCACGTTAACCAAAACACACAAGAAAAAGCGTTTTGGAAAAAAACATTTTCGGCAATCACAGACATTCGCATTCGGATGGGATTAGATTTCTCTGAGGACCGCCGAGTTTGACGAAAAACAGTAGGTAATTTACTCTGGAATTTTTACAGAGATCTTGTGATAAAAATATAGACATGGCAGATTCGGACAGGATTAAAATCTCAAAGTACGTCTGTGAAACAGAAATTTCTCTAACGTCCCCCTGTGAAACTAGTCCCGTCCGAATAGGGCTTTAGTCTTAGTTTTGCACCACAACTCAACAGGATTTGAGGAGCAAGATGATGCATCTCCATTTTTCCTGTATTCTTTCTGAAAGCCTCGCCACATAGGTGTGAATGTCTACGCCATGACCAAAGCAACCCATGCGGATACCGGTAGATTGGTTATATCTGGTTATAATAAGACCATGAATCTTATTTGATCACTTGCAAATTATAGTGTGGACATTCTGCCTGAACAGATCTGACTCGAGAAAAAATCTGATTCCTAAAGTCTGAACACAACACAGCACTGTTATTGAATCGATATGAATCAACTTTGAACAGACTTGAGCTGAATAATGACACTGTCATTGCTGAGTTGAACTAATTTCATAATTGATGAACTTTGCAACACTGACAGTTATTGAACTGTATTGAAACAACACTGAACTATATTAAGCAGAATAATGACACCATTTTCTTCGGCTGCTTTATAGCTGAATTTGAACAACTTTAACACAAATTTCCTGTTTATTAATATGAAGCTGTGAAGCTTTGAAAATGTGTAAAAAATATGAAGGTGCTTTGAATAAAGCGCTATATAAAAGTGACTTCATTTACATTTCTTTTTCGTGTGATCTGTCCTTTTTTCAGTTCCTTGTAAAAACATTCAGAATTTAAAAAGTCTGCAGGATAAATGTTTTACAGTATATAATCACAAAAACATGCAATGCATCTTTTGATTGACACTTTTAGTGCGTCGATTACGTAGACGGTCCGATTGTGTGTCTTCATCGAAGAGTCAGCTTGTTGAGTCAGGCCTCATCTAATCATTTGCAAGTTGCTTGTGTTTGTGAGCCAAAAGACAGATCTCCTAAATATTTCAAAACAGTCCTTGTGTGCTGTACCCTTCCTTATGCAGTCGCTGGCATGTTGCGTAAGGCGTGCTCAGGAACTGTCCAGAGTATCAGTGAATAAGAGCATGATCGTCAAGAGTGTCCATTAAAGGGATAGTTCACTCAAAGATGAAACGTCTATCGTCATCTACTCATCCTCATGCCATTCCAAACCTGTATGACTTTCTTTCTTTTGTAGACGTCAGGAGGTCATTCTTTCCATTCTCTCATAATGAATGAGGAGTTTTCGAAATTCAAACAAGATGCAAAAATGCCTTAAAAATATCAGAAAATAAGTTTATAGTTTTGCATTTTTAATTGAGTTTTTATTTTTTAGCATCATTTTCAAATTTCCTATAAATTTCAGTTTAGTTTTAGTTAGTTTCATTAATGGTTTTGTTAGTTTTAGTTTAGTTTTTATTTTGTGAACACATTTCTATTTAGTTTTTATATATTTCATTTTGGCTTTAGTAATTATAGTTTAGCAGAGTTAACAGAACACTTCCAGTTAAAGACATTTCATTTCAGCAAAGTTTAATGTTTGCAGTTTACAGTTAACTCTTGTGAAAACCTCTTAATAATAAAAATAAAACAGTTGTTTGAGGATGAACAAAGAACCAAACAAATGCAACTAAAAAGTAAAAATTATTCATTCATACTCATTCATATTAAAAATCAAATCTTCTTAAACGTGGTGTATAAGAAAAAGAAAAAAAATATGCGTATGATTATTCTTTAAGGTTATTTCAATGATTAATCCTTTCAAACATTATTCTTGTATTGATACATTTATGCTTTTTGTCTATTGCATCGTTTAAAATCATATAGTTATACTCATAGTATAGGCCTACTTCTACAAATGTAGCCTCTACGTCTATTTCTGGGCTAGACATTATCTAACATTAAAAAAGATTAACAAATACAGTATCAAATGTATTGCTCATGGCTAGTTCATGTTTATACATTAACTAATGTTAACAAATGAAACTTATTGTAAAGTGTTACCCATTATTCTTCTGGCACAATCACTTTAGCAAAATATCCCACCCCTCACGGTTACGTCCATGGTTGCACTTAAAATCACATGGTCTAAAACACAATTGTCATCATGTTTTGCCAGAAGGACAGCAATTGTGAGTAAATTTTCCGTCATCTTTGCAGGAATGCAATATGAAGACTGTACAAAGGAGCATTTCTCTTTAGCAACACTATGAAAGTATATAGCAAGCAATTACAATGCCGGTATAACCATATATCTGTGTACGATATGCGTCACATGACTAAACGTGTCATCGTTTTCAAATACCGCCGTTTTCACAGTCAACACTGCAACGCGTAAACGTCGCTTGTAAATGCATCCACGTGGGAGAGCTCCGTCTTCGTGGACAAAAACTATGTGGATGAAAGTTCAAAACAGAGAGATAAAGATGTGTTTTTTCACCAAGATTTCATCAATTATTTTACGTTTATCCAGGTTTGTTCATCTCAGGTCTCTCTCATTTACTGAAAATTCAGATTTTTCTCCTGGAACTGTTAAACATGAAGGTCAAACCTGGATTTGTTTTGCGCTCTTGTGCCCCAGGCATCAAACCATTCAGATTTCTCTGGAAAACACCCTGATATCCTTGCCAATGCTGAGATCTTATCAAATTTAACAAAGAAAAAGACCATTTGCATAATTATAGACTCGCCTAATGTTCATAACACAGATTGTACATAACTCCATGTTCCTCAGGTCTGCCAATTCAGCTTATTATGATAAATGGTCTTTTTGATTTGTCATGTAGCCGATAAAAAATGCATGATAATCCGATTGTCCTCTATCGCAGTGACATCCTTCTTGAAAAGCCATCATTTTCAGTTCTTCCACTAATGGCTGGAGACCATCAGTGTTCTCCGTTGGGATCATGAATTGTTTAGCCAGTGATCTTGGGAAATACATCAACCCTGTATTTTCCCCTAATTGTGAGATGAATTTGAGATGTGATACTGCTCTTCTTTCCCATTACCCTCCTCCCCCGCCTCAGGACGTTCCAAGATGGAGGACCGTAAACCGCCCGTCAGGCATCATTTCATCGCGTTGTCATGCTGGAACATCTTGGTCCCGTTAATTGACATCATGGGAACAGTGTTTGGCATTGTTGGTCTCATGCGACTTTAACAGCTCCTTCTCTCTGACTCTAACAATTTCTCAGCAAATAAAAAAATCATTGCAAAGGAATGCTTTGAGCCTGTGGCCTTTCTGTAGTTCAACAGGTTGGTGGCGCTAGCGACACCAAAGGTTGAGTTAACTGTAGTTTTGGCGAATTCAAAATGCTTTCCATAATTTTGAGAAAAGAACAAGAGAAAACGTGTAAACTTTTCATTTTACAGGTTTCATCATCATGAGCACTCAGCAACAATTAGTCCCATTGTTTAACAATCTCAGACGGCTAGACAACAGCACTTTTTCATGTGGATTAGTTTTTCGATCTCTTTATGAACTTTTTGAAGTGTCAAAGTGATAGTATGTCAATGGAGGGACAGAAATCTCTCAGATTTCATTAAAAAATATCTTAATTTGTGTTCTGAAGATTGATGGAAGTCAAGTTTGGAACGACATGAGAGTGAGTAAATGATGACAATTTTCAGTTTTGGGTGAACTATCCCTTTAAGGTTTTTAAATCACAGAAAAACAAAACAGATTCCATGGGATAATTTTTACTTTTTAAATGATTATACATCTCTACATAAATATAGTGTCAAATGGACAGTTTTTTTTTCTCAGCGACAATCTGATTTCTCGATTCATTTGCAAGAGCTTTGCTTGCTGCCTACAAATGCTATTTTTTGCAAATCCATTGACACAAGCCTCCACCTACTGATAGGCCACGTGCCTCTCAATAATGTTTATTCTATTTCCGCATTATTGTTTAGACTATAACATGAGTTGCAGAATGCCTTGAAACCTCACAATCTCTTCACCATCCTGATTTGCTGTCCGATTGTCCTCATCTGTCTCCGAGCTCCCACACTGTTTGCACACGCTTTGCATGACCCAGTGATCGGTTTTGCAGACGGCCGACTGTAATTTCTCTCAGCAAAACCTAATGCCCAGCGTCAATTTCCTGTCTTTAATATCTGCATACTTCCCCCTCCACCACTGCTAAGTTTTCATCATCCGTCCTGAATGCTCTTTCAAGAGTTACCAGAGCCCACTCACGGCTCCATATTGAGTTCCCGGGAGGGCGATTGTAAAAAACTGTCCGTTACTAAGGGGCCTTCGGCATGTAAAGGCTGGTTGTTTCTGGGTCTTGATGCCTCTCCCCGGTGATTGGCTTTTCCCAGAATCACATCTGCTGAAGCGGTTGGAGTTTCAAGAGCTGCGGAGAAAGTCAATCGAGTTTGTCGGGAAAAAAGCAGACCTCCTGCTTTGATAAACTGTTGAGCAGTTTCCTAAAACTGGCGAAGAAGTCAGTGCCTCATTTTGCTGGAGTGACTCTCTCTCTTTGGCAGAGAACAATGAGGGGTTTCTTCAAGCAGTTTTTGAATGTTTCTCCATACGACCGCTATAAAGGAAAGAGCTGTGTGACAGAAGTGTCATGTTTTTGAGTTCCTTTGTCGTTCCCAGTCGTGTGGCGGCTCTGACAGTTTGATTGTGAGATGATTGCGATGACAGTGACTGAGCTTGAAATGGCCAGAATCTATTTAGAGATAAACGCTGTGATTACCTGTGACAGGCTTTCTTTCTTTCTTTCTTTCTTTCTTTCTTTCTTTCTTTCTTTCTTTCTTTCTTTCTTATCGTCTCTGCATGTTATCACACATGCTAATTCTCAACGTTTGCCAGCTCACGGGAAGTCTATGTTTGGAAACATTGAACCTGCACGTCATGGAGTTTATAGTATTTCCATGATTGAGTGAGCCACTGTGATGGAAAGAGACCATGGAATCCAGGCTGGAAAAAATAAACGTTCCTTGTCGTTCTTGACATCTCAGTAGGGTGTGGCTTCATGTGAGAAGCTGCCGTTTCTGCAAATCCCACATCAGAGGGACTACAGCGCCTCGGCGGAAGGAGCCGGCTGCGCGCTGAATGTCTAGAGTAGTGGTTCTCAACGGGGGTGGTACCGCCCCCCAGGGGGCGTTCAGAGAACAACGGGGGGCGTTGGAAGCAAGATTTTTGAAAGGGGGGCGTTCAGGCGTTAATGGGGGGCGTTCACGAGTTTAAATATGTAACGAAAATTTTTGTTCATTTAATTTTATTCATTTTAAG
The DNA here is from genome assembly GCF_963993115.1 of Abramis brama. Taxonomy (NCBI): domain Eukaryota; kingdom Metazoa; phylum Chordata; class Actinopteri; order Cypriniformes; family Leuciscidae; genus Abramis; species Abramis brama. Next base: position 3,218,233 of record NC_139982.1, read on the forward strand.
CATTTAGTAATTTAGCTGTAATAAACACTTTAAGTGGGCTTTTTAAAAAGTGTTAGGACTATGTTTTTGTTAAATTATGTTGTAAAACATATGCGCAGAGTGTGATATCCATCATATTGTGTGTGCACGCGCATCTATGGTGCGCGTGAAAGAATACCTTGAAAAAAAACATCCGTCCGCACCCGCTCTAGTCCTGACCGCAAGTCGACCATCAGTGTTGTCGGTAGGCACTACGCAGGTTTTTTTGTATTCATTTCTATTGCATTACGATTGAAAGCAGTATCAATAATGTCAAAAATATGATGTGCAGTCAAGTTCGGGTATGTGCTGTGAGTGTTCTCACCGCACGCGCGCTTGTGATTCGCGGAGTTTTGACGAGTTGTATTTTTTTGACGAATTGATATTTTTTCTTATTCAAAAGTTTAGAATGCCTAACATTCTAAAATCTTCCAGTTAAATGCGACATGTAGCCTATCGTTACTTTTGCAACGACTCTATTATTTTTCCAGTCATAGACCAGCGCTCAAGCTCTGACTAGAATCCAGCGCTGACAAGAATCAACATTCATGCACTCAGAAATGTGTTTGGCGCTGACAGCAATCTAGTGGTGCCGAGAATCACGCAGCGGAGGAATGGAAAGTTGACAAGCCATTAAAAAGTATTGACTTAAGAAACACTTATATTTTTTTCAAATATTTTCAATAAATCATGTTCCCATTCACTCTGGCGACGAATTTTAAAATTAATTAAACTTTATTCTATTTATAAGGTAAAACTTTTACATTTTTAGGCATTAACTAATTCCAATCCCTAACGCCAAAATGTTTTCTTTGTTCACCAAGTAATTTACTGGTCAGGCATTATTGTTAACTCGCAAGACTGTTAGGAGAAAATGACAATTTAATGGATAATTTAAATATATTCTGCAATCACATTTTGGTAATGTATTCATTCCGCCGTCACATCTGAGCACGAAACGCTGCTTTGGTAGTTTCAAGATATAAAAATAATTAATAATATAATAATAATTGAATTGTTCATATGTGTTTAATCTTGTTTATGAACACGAACACGTTCCGATTATGAACACAAATTAATCACAACAAACCAAATTAATTGTAATTGTATTAATTATACCATTGATGAAAACAAGCTGATACCAAGGTATTTTAGGCCTACAATTCTAACATAATTTTTCATGAAAAATCATGATTGTATTTATTTATTTTTCGAAAGTAAGGTTAATGTAAGCAGCTTCTTGCAATACTCTCCTAAATGCGTAATAAAACCTAAGTGCAAACATTAGCGCTTTAATGACCGTCCTTTATTTTTCAGTGCATTTGTTTTACAACATATGGCTATTACTGTCGTGGGATTAATATTATAACTATTATTATGTAGTAGTGTAATGTAGACAGACACATAAAAGAGGTTTGAATTTTTCTTTGTTTAATTTGCACACTGAATATGGGTTGGCACTTTTAATTTTGAACTCTCAAAGTGCACCAGATTGATGAATTTAACATTAAAATGCACAAAATTTTCTTAGGAGGGGCATGCCCCCGATCCCCCTAGAAGGCCCAAGGTCCATCCACCACAGATTTACCAAAAATCCTGTGAGAAACACTGGTATTGCTATGCCAATGCAGTTTATAACTTGTTTTTTGGATTAATCACTGTGGAGTACAGTTCAATTGTATTAATAAAAGACAATTTTGCACTTATTTCATCTGTTAACTCTCACTCGTTCCAGGTCACTCATTATTTTGGGGGTGGGAGGCGTTCAGGGATTTGGATATTGGATAGGGGGCGCTGGCCCAAAAAAGGTTGAGAACCACTGGTCTAGAGCGCGCTGAGATGACAGGCGTGCTGTCATAGTCAGCGAGTTCAGTTCTATTCCCAGAAAAGACATTATCTGTCTGGGAAATAACGAACTCTTTACCCAGTTTACTGTGAGACCGAGATTCTCGAGGTGATTGAGTAAAATGGTTCTGTGTTCCACGATCTCTGAATGAGACTGAGCTAGAATGAGCCAGTCGTCCAGATAGTTCAGCACTCGTATGCCCCGAAGCCTGAGGGGAACGAGCGCTGCATCCATGCACTTCGTAAATGTACGGGGTGCCAGGGACAAGCCAAAAGGCAGGACCGTGTACTGATATGCCTGGCCCTCGAAGGCGAACCTCAAAAATCGCCTGTGACGTGACGCAATCTGTATTTGAAAATATGCGTCTTTTAGATCTATCGACACAAACCAGTCCCCTCGACGAACATGTGCGAGGATTTTTCTGGTTGTGAGCATCCTGAACTGACGTTTCATAAGCGCTCTGTTCAGTTGCCGCAGATCTAGTATGGGGCTGAGGCCCCCGTCTTTCTTGGGTACCAGGAAGTATCTGCTGTAAAGCCCCCCTTCGCTTTGAATTTGAGATGGGGGTTCTATAGCCCCTTTGCTCAAAAGTTTCAGAATTTCAGCTCGAAGTAGATGTGCTACTTTCGATTCCACCGTGGTCTCGACGCGTGACGGCGAGGGCGTCGGCAAAACTGAAGTGAATAGTCTTCTTTTATGATGTTTAGCACCCACTTCGAAACCCCAGGAAGCTTTGCCCACGCGTCTGCGCGGGCAGCTAGGGGCCGGGTGCGAAGCACGCCCTGATCGACTCGCGATACAGGGGCTTCTGTGAGCTGTGACACAAACGTCGCGCCCATAACATCTAAGGCAGGGGCCGCGCTGGTAATAGCGGGCAGAATGCCCGCGCTCGACTCCTCTGCGGCAGTCAACCGAGAGGGGAGGGCTGGGCGAGTTCTGTTGGAACTATGTGTGTATCATGCCTGTGTGTGGACGTGGGCGCAGGGAAGCGGGCACGGTTACCACTTTTATAGCATCGCTCGCCTGAGCAGAGCGCCTGCAAACTGGTTTCGTTTTTACAGAAACCGTGTGGCATGAGGGAAGTAGCGTTTGTGGGCACTGGGCCGTGGGCACGTTCGCTACATTTAATGCGCAATCGAACTGGGTCGATTTTATGTGCACTAGCCCTGTGTGAGGGGCTGTGCTTGTGTGTAGGAATGGGCACTGGATAGTGGGCATTTTTTCTACACATGAAACACCATCGGCCGTGGCCGGGACACCAGAAAATACACTCTTTAATGGATTTATCTGGGTAGCCGTAAAAACTGCTTTTGTGTGCAGGCAAGCGGGCAATGGGACTGGCTTGTTGGCTGCTAAATACGCTGGATCAGTCACATTTCCTGGGACTGGACGAGCGGCAAGCTTTGGTGGAAGTCCGGCCGCAGCGGGACTTGAACACCGCCGCTTCCCTAGGTGTGCTAGGATGACTTCAGGGCCTCTGGCTTCAGCGCAATCTTCGGCTGCGGGCCGCGCGTGGTAGGGCGGCGACCGGAGGAGCGAGAGCGCGGTCTCGAGCTCTGGGTCTGGCGGTGCTGAGAAGAGGAGGCGGTGGTCGGAGGCTTAGGCTGTGAGCTCTGAGCAGACGGTTTCGCACGGCCTGCTGCAGAACTGGAGCGCTTCGGGAGGAAGTGCTTCATGGCCTGGGTTGCTTTCTGAACCTCTGCGAACCTCTCGGTGAACTCCTTGACCGAGAATCCGAAAAGGCCGGCAGGGGAAAGCGGCGCGTCGAAGAACGCGGTGCGCTCCGACTCAGACATGTCCGAGAGCGTTAACCATAGATGTCTCTCGGACACGGTGAGCGAGGCCATGCTCCGTCCAATGGCCTGTGCCGCAGACTTGGTGGCGCGGAGAGCGAGGTCCGTCGCGCTCCTCAGGTCCGGCACACAGATTGCATCAGGCCCCTTCTCGTCCAGCTTGCGGAGGAGGTCAGCCTGGAAAATCTGGAGCGTGGCCATGGTTTGCAACGCAGACACGACATGCCCGGCGGCGGAGAAAACACGGCGGAGCAGGGATGACGTCGTGCGGCAGGCTTTTGAGGGCAGCGCCATCTTAGCACGCCGTCCAGCGGAGGGCGGGCATAAGTGCGCTGGACACTTATGGACATATGTTTACCAAAAACTAATCCTTTTTTTTGGGGGGCTTGCTACAGACCGCCAGGCCATTCTATTTTTTATGATAAGTTAGAACAAGTTCTCTTGAGACTATCAAATAAAGAGAGCTCTGAGATGATTTTAATTGGGGATATGAACACAAATGTGTCAGGCTGTGCCCATCCTTACGGCAAAATACTGGAGGACCTGTGTCACTGTTTTGGTCTTGAACAGCTGGTAAAACAATCCACGAGAATAAGTAAGACTTGTGAGAGTATTATAGACCTGATCTTAGTATCAGACAAAACTAAAATATCTCAAAGTGGTACTATTACTTATGGTATAAGTGACCATAATATAATTTTTTGCACAAGAAAAATTGTTAAAAAAAAACTTTTACTCTCACAAGACTGTACTATCCAGATCATTTAAACATTATTCCCAGAAAACTTTCAGGATGCGGGTTGATGAGGTGGATTGGTCCCCTGTTGTAAATTGTTCATGTGTTAACATAGCATGGTCACAATTTAAAGATATATTTTTAAAAACCATCAACAAAGTGACCCCTTTTAGACAGATCAGAGTCAAACAGCGTTCTAGTGCATGGTTTGACAAAGGTATACATGATGCTATTAAAACCAGGGAAAAAGCACTTAAAATTTTTCATAGAACTAAAAATCATGCTGATTTTATTTTATATAAACAAGCAAGAAATAAGACTCAGGAACTTATTAGAGATGCTAAATCAACCCACTATAAGAATGATATATCAAATAATAAAGATAACACAAAAAATTTATGGAAGACTTTAAAGGAATTGGGGGCGACTAAGACAAATACTATGAAACCAAGAAGCACAGGACTAACAATTAAGGGTGTCCTAAATTTCAATAAGAAAGAGGTTGCTAATTATTTTAACATTTATTTCACTTCTATAGCAGAACAGCTGGTCTCAAATCTTCAACCTTCCTACGTTTTTTTTAATATTGATAGGGTGAAATCATTCTACAATAAACTTGGAGCATTGCCAAACTCCAAACTCACGAAGCCTGGATGGTTCCGCAGCGGAAGACGCGAGTCAGGTCTAGACCAAGACTCTCTCCGCCCCTCCCGGTTTTCGAGTTATCCACACAAAACCGCTTCTCCCCACTTCGCGAAACCGAACGCGATGCTGTGATCATCGGCGATTCCATCGTTCGGCACGTACACGCTACGTTAGGTAAAAGTAAGGTGCTTAGTCACTGCTTTCCTGGTGCTCGTGTTTCTGAAATTGCTGCTCGCGTACCCGTGATTCTGAACGATGACGAGCGCGTCGGAACTGTGGTCTTGCACGCGGGGCCGACATCAGGCTGCGCCAGACAGAGGTTCTGAAGAAAGACTTCAGGAATCTGATCGATACGGTACGCAGCACATCGCCTGAAACAACGATCATAGTGTCAGGACCACTTCCCACGTACCGACTAGGACATGAAAAGTTTAGTAGACTATTCGCGCTAAATGAATGGTTAATGTCATGGTGCAATGAGCAGAAACTGCTCTTTGTAAATAATTGGAATCTGTTTTGGGAGCGTCCTAGGCTTTTCCGTGCCGATGGCTTACACCCAAGCAGATTCGGAGTGGATCTTCTGTCGGATAACATCTCCAAAATGTTAAATACCATTAAATGACTAGTAACCAAAAGTCCAAATCATAGTCTCTCCTGCACCAATTTAAATGATATAAATACTAGTGTAGAACATTGCATAGAAACTGTGTCTATTCCTCGTTTAGTGAGATCAAATAATAATTCTACTGCAGGATCTAGGAAAAATCTAATTGTTATTAAAACAGAAAATGTTGCTATTAGTAAACAAAAACAATTTTTAAAGCTAGGTCTTCTAAACATTAGATCACTCACACCTAAGGCAGTTATTGTAAATGAAATAGTCACAGATAATAGCTTCGATGTATGTTGCCTTACTGAAACTTGGCTTAAACCAAATGATTATTTCGGTCTAAATGAGTCTACTCCAGCAGGATACTCCTATAAGCACGAACCCCGTCTGATTGGTCGTGGCGGCGGTGTTGCAGCGGTCTATAGAGATATTCTCAATGTTACTCAGAAAACGGGTTATAAGTTTATTTCGTTTGAAGTACTTGTACTAAATGTTACGCTCTTAGATGTTAGAAAAAAATCCATATTATCTCTAGCCTTGGCTACTGTATATAGACCGCCTGGGCCATACGCTGATTTCCTAAAAGAGTTTGCAGATTTTCTCTCAGATCTATTGGTCAATGTAGATAAAGCATTAATTGTTGGAGATTTTAATACACGTAGATAATTCAAATGATGCGTTAGGAGCTGCGTTTATAGATTTATTAAATTCCTTTGGGGTCAAGCAAAACGTCACCAGACCAACTCATCGTCTTAATCACACACTCGATTTAATTATATCATATGGAACCGATCCAACCGATATAGATATCATTCCGCAAAGTGATGATGTCACTGACCATTACTTGGTAACTTGCATATTACGTACTGCTGTAATATGTCATGCGGCGCCGCGTTATCGACCAGGCAGAACAATCCTTCCATCCACCATAGATAATTTCTCAAATTGCTTATCTAATCTGTCTCAGCTGCTGCCTGAACCCAAACAAACAGATGAACTAGAAGAACTAACTAGCACTATGAGCACCATTCTCTCTAGAACATTGGATGTTGTTGCACCCGTTAAATTAAAAAAAGTCAGAGAGAAAATTAAAGCACCATGGTACAATAATACTACGCATGTTCTAAAGAGAGAAACCCGTAATTTAGAGCGTAAATGGAAACAAACTAATTTAGAGGTCTTTAGAATCGCGTGGAAAGACAGTATGTCACGTTATAAAAAGGCCCTAAAAGCGGCCAGGGCTGAGCACCTCCGTAAACTAATAGAAAACAACCAAAACAATCCTAGGTTTTTATTTAACACCGTGGCTAGACTAACAAATAAACAGACATCACCCGAACAAAATATCCCGTTACAGTTTAGTAGTAATGATTTCATGAACTTCTTCACTGAGAAAATAGAAAACATCAGAACCACAATTGTAAACGTTCAATCCTCAATCGCGCCTTATAATTCAGCCTCAATTATCCCCCCGCAAGAACAATTACAGTGCTTTACAACTATAGAACAAAAAGAGTTAAATAAACTTATCACTTCATCTAAAACAACAACATGTTTATTAGATCCTATACCAACTAAACTACTGAAGGAAGTGTTACCTGTAGTGGAAGAGCCTCTCCTCAATATTATTAACTCGTCTTTATCTTTAGGTCATGTTCCAAGAACATTTAAACTGGCAGTTATAAAACCTCTCATTAAGAAACCACAATTAGATCATAATAATCTAGCAAATTATAGACCCATTTCAAATCTACCTTTTATGTCTAAAATACTAGAAAAAGTTGTGTCCGCTCAACTGGGCTCTTTCTTGCAAGAAAATGATATCTATGAAAAGTTTCAGTCAGGATTCAGGCCGCATCATAGCACTGAAACTGCGCTCGTTAAAATCACAAATGATTTACTCTTAGCTTCTGACCAAGGCTGTATCTCAATACTAGTTTTACTCGATCTAAGTGCTGCGTTCGATACTATAGATCAGTGGATCCCAAACTTTTTGAAAGCATGGCACCCCTTTGTAGTGTTTTTTTTCCACGGCACCCTAACCCAATTAAACTAAACGAACATATGTACATACATATATACAATTATATCCAGATGAGCAAACAACCAATGAAGCATAAACAGCAATGAGGCGAAACAACCCCTTCAGATGAATCATCAGTCCATCAATAACTGGACACACGTCAACAGACTGATTTTAACCAATTATGGTAGGCTACTGTATGTGAGAATCATTGGAATAAAACAGATTTAAAGATACTTAACTCTTTAAATAATAATAAACAACTCCAAATATTTTTGCATATGTTGGGGTTTTGATATGATTTTAAAATATGCTGTAAACAGGGTTTTAGCCTATTATAGTTTTGCATTTTTCATTAGTTTTTATTTTTATTTCATTTTGACTTTTTGTTTTCAAATTCAGTTTAGTTTTAATTAGTTTTTAAAGTGGGTTTGCTAGTTTAGTTTAGTTTTTATTTTTTGAAAATGCTTAGTTTTCGTTTAGTTTTTATTAGTTTTAGTGTTAGTTTTAGGTTTTTTTCTTTTGTAATTTGGGTTATTTGTCAGGGGCAAGATTCAAAAAGACATAATGACATATAGTCCATGAGCCAGGGCCCCAAATTTGGTCCATCGGTATCATCTGGGGGGGGCAAATGCTATCATTGTTTTTTGGCAAGGTATACACCACTAGTATTAGAAAAATCACGATAGCAGTGCAGGGGTAGTAGCGAAATCACTTTTTTCAGCTCATGAAGTTACTAACCCCCTAAGATAAATTCCGTTTTTGAAATCTGGTGTATATCTGGTTTAGGCTCATGCTAGGGATATTGTCAATATTCTATAATATGGTGCTTGGTATCGTTGGAAAGGGGACCTTTTAGGCTTTCATTTAAGCCCAGTACTGAATCTGTCTGACAAACACAGAGGTCACAAGACTTCTTTAAACCAGAAATAACACACATTTTTTCACAATTTCCGCCTAAACTGTATGCTTTCTTTTATCCCTGTGGCATGAAAGAACACCATGGACACAAAACTCAACAACTTCAATACTCAAGGCACTCTGATGACTCAGAAAATGTATAATATACCCATACTATTTATTTGTGAGAGCCTTAAATTAGACTTCTGCAGCCAGCACAAGTCTTCAAATTAGAATAGAGCCAATAGAATGGACAAATAGAATACCCTATTAGTCCAGGGCCAAATGGCCTATTTATTCATGTACAGTTGTAATAAAAAGTAATTGTTTCAATAGTGTTGTCAGCATAACACTTGTAAGTGGTTTAACAAAATGTTTCTATCATGTATTTTGATATTCACCCACTTTCAGTTAGAATATCAGAAAGTAGCTCATGCACGGAATGTTGATGGATTTTGACAGTTTGACAAGGTTTTGCCAGTTTTGTGAAAAGATTGTTTGTTCAGTTGACTGGTTATAACAACACTACCAACTATGCCATCTTCAATCAACTTCCATTGAGTTCCAGGGGTATTAAATGTAAGTACAAAATACCTTTTCTCTTGTGCTTGTGAATTGGTGGGGAATAGTAGCAGAATAGTAGCAGTAGCTAATGTAAGCTTGGTGTTTTTCACACTTAGTATACTTCTTTTAAACTTAAAATAAGAAAGTATACTTTCAGTCTACATGTTATGTACTTCTCAGAAATATAATTAAAATTACACTTCAGTGTACTTGATTTATACTGAGAGAAAAGTCCAGGGCCCGTATTCATAAAGATTCTAAGAATCCTCTCAGAAAACTCTTAATGTAGCTTAAAAACTTTTACATAGGAGTCTTAGCTTAAAAGCGATTCGGGGCCGATCTGAGAGCAACTCTGAGCAAGGAAAAGACAAAAACTTTCATCTTAGTGAGGAGGCGGGGCTGACCCCGTTGCTATGTATGACACAATCTTTTGAAGACTGTGATTGGCTGGTTGTCCAAGAAGGAAAAAAAAAGAGTGATTTTAAGTATAGGGTCTATTCTAATAGCCTGGTTATACCAGACTCTGCTACTTCACTTTGCTTCGTATACAGAGTCTGGAATGGCATAATAGAGAAGTGTTTTCTCTCTTACTAGGGGGCGCTTGTCTGACGTTTAAAATCATTGGTTACCCGTAAGCCAATCACATAACGTTTGGTTATGGCGTGTGTTATGCGCATGCTCAGCCGCATCTAACTTCCACTGTAAACACATGTATGATGCGAAAACAAAACCATAGAGCGAAATACCGGAGTGAACATGGCTGTGCGCGACTTTTGCAGATTATGTGAAGTAAATCTACGCATCCACGGTACAATCAGCATCCACATCACGGCTCTCAGCCCGCCCTCTGTTCGTTGATTGGCCCGGCCGTCTGAAGGCCGGTGGAAAACTTAAAGATGCTATCTCAGACTGACCACAGAAGCGAAATGAAATTGAGCGGAAGTAGGAAGTCTGACGTAGTCAGGCTACTATTCTAAGCCTTCACTTAGAAATTACATGCGACTTTGTACATTACACACTGCTGCATTATTGCATTTTCCCAGTTGCCAAATATCGTAATGTAGTGATTACTTTCATTTCTGGCGCTATGGCATTTCTGCGTGTCGGAGATGTTAGCGCGTCTCTAATAAGATCAGTCACAAACATGATCCCTGCACGATCTAATCTATAGCGTCTTATTAACTCACTGTCATTGAGTCCCATTGTCTGCAACACATTTCTTCTCCCTCTTCGTCTTTCTGCCATGTTCTCCTCTGCTAAAGAATCTCTTCAGCCTCTGAAAAGTCCTCGTCCGTACTCCTAACAATTTTGACCTTAAGACCTCTTTTAAGGGTTAAGATGCTTTCTGAATTACTTTTTTCTTTACTGGGATTTGTTCTTTAATTTTAAGAGTAAACGCCCACATTTCTAAGAATTTTCTTTGAATTTTGTCACTAGGAGCTACTCTTTGCATTAAGATTCTTTATGAATACGGGTATATATTATATATTGATATAAAACAGATATGTTTCTAATTCTGCATATCTGAATTTTTGTGTAGGCTAGTCCACTGGTAGTGTATAACAATTTACTCTAATTATACTTTTTTGTTTAAAATGTTGCCTTTCTTTATGAAACTTACTGACATTCAAGTGTTGATTAAAAAAGGATGCATGAAGCTAATAAAATATTTTTAAAATTAAATTACAGTTAAAGTTATTTTTCAAGTGCAAAAATAATATATAAATAGTAAATATAAATAGTAAATAGTAAGTATAATGTTATGTTCACTTAAAGAAAACTTACAAGTATACTTGCAGTATAAACTACAAAACTAGTAGTTTACTGAGAGTACACTTCAGTGTATACTTTCATAAACAAAAAATTTACTACTTGTATTAAAATAGTAAACTACTAGTATACTTGTAAGTAACTTGTAGTACAGATGCATTACAAATGAGAAACCTAGTTGTGTACTTAGTTTACTACTCTTACAAATACAAAAAATACTAAAAGTGGGCCAATTTAGTCCCAATCAGTATTGAAATAGTACACAAGTTTACTACAAGTACACATTGGTATTAGTATACTTACTACATAAAGTATACTTAAAAAATATACTTTACTTAAGTATACTTCATAAAATTAACATGAAGACATGCACTTTTATGATGAAGAGATGCACTTTTATAATGGATAGATGCACTTTTATAATGGATAGATGCTCTTATAATGGATATATGCTCTTTTATAATGGATAGATGGACTTTTATAATGGATAGATGCTCTTTTATAATGGATATATGCTCTTTTATAATGGATAGATGGACTTTTATGATGGAGAGATGCACTTTTATGGATAGATGCACTTTTATGATGTATAGATGCACTTTTATAATGATAGATGCACTTTTATGATGGATAGATGCACTTTTATAATGGATAGATGGACCTTTATAATGGATAGATGCACTTCTATAATGGATAGATGCTCTTTTATAATGGATAGATGCACTTTTATAATGGATAGATGCACTTTTATAATGGATAGATGCACTTTTATAATTGATAGATGGACTTTTATGATGGAGATATGGACTTTTATGATGGAGAGATGGACTTTTATAATGGATAGATGGACTTTTATGATGGAGAGATGGACTTTTATAATGGATAGATGCACTTTTATAATGGATAGATGCTCTTTTATAATGGATAGATGCACTTTTATAATGGATAGATGCACTTTTATTATGGATAGATGCTCTTTTATAATGGATAGATGCACCTTTATAATGGATAGATGGACCTTTATAATGGATAGATGCACTTTTATAATTGATAGATGGACTTTTATGATGGAGATATGGACTTTTATGATGGAGAGATGGACTTTTATAATGGATAGATGGACTTTAATGATGGAGAGATGGACTTTTATAATGGATAGATGCACTTTTATAATGGATAGATGCTCTTTTATAATGGATAGATGCACTTTTATAATGGATAGATGCACTTTTATTATGGATAGATGCTCTTTTATAATGGATAGATGCACCTTTATAATGGATAGATGGACCTTTATAATGGATAGATGCACTTTTATAATTGATAGATGGACTTTTATGATGGAGATATGGACTTTTATGATGGAGAGATGGACTTTTATAATGGATAGATGGACTTTAATGATGGAGAGATGGACTTTTATAATGGATAGATGCACTTTTATAATGGATAGATGCTCTTTTATAATGGATAGATGCACTTTTATTATGGATAGATGCTCTTTTATAATGGATAGATGCACCTTTATAATGGATAGATGGACCTTTATAATGGATAGATGCACTTTTATAATGGATAGATGCTCTTTTATAATGGATAGATGCTCTTTTATAATGGATAGATGCACTTTTATAATGGATAGATGCACTTTTATAATGGATAGATGCTCTTTTATAATGGATAGATGCACTTTTATAATGGATAGATGCTCTTTTATAATGGATAGATGCTCTTTTATAATGGATAGATGCACTTTTATAATGGATAGATGCTCTTTTATAATGGATAGATGCTCTTTTATAATGGATAGATGCACTTTTATAATGGATAGATGCACTTTTATAATGGATAGATGCACTTTTATAATTGATAGATGGACTTTTATGATGGAGATATGGACTTTTATGATGGAGAGATGGACTTTTATAATGGATAGATGGACTTTTATGATGGAGAGATGGACTTTTATAATGGATAGATGGACCTTTATAATGGATAGATGCACTTTTATAATGGATAGATGCACTTTTATAATGGATAGATGCACTTTTATTATGGATAGATGCTCTTTTATAATGGATAGATGCTCTTTTATAATGGATAGATGCACTTTTATAATGGATAGATGCACTTTTATAATGGATAGATGCACTTTTATAATGGACAGATGCACTTTTATTATGGATAGATGCACATTTATAATGGATAGATGCACTTTTATAATTGATAGATGGACTTTTATGATGGAGATATGGACTTTTATGATGGAGAGATGGACTTTTATAATGGATAGATGGACTTTTATGATAGAGAGATGGACTTTTATAATGGATAGATGCACTTTTATAATGGATAGATGCTCTTTTATAATGGATAGATGCACTTTTATAATGGATATATGCACTTTTATTATGGATAGATGCACTTTTATAATGGATAGATGCACTTTTATAATGGATAGATGCACTTTTATTATGGATAGATGGACTTTTATAATGGATAGATGCTCTTTTATAATGGATAGATGCACTTTTATAATGGATATATGCACTTTTATTATGGATAGATGCACTTTTATAATGGATAGATGCACTTTTATTATGGATAGATGCACTTTTATAATGGATAGATGCACTTTTATAATGGATAGACAATAATAGATTTTTACAGCGACTGATTCCTGCCGATTCCATAATGAGACTGGCGCGGCCAGAGACATTTTGGGCGCTGCGGCATATTAAATATATTATAAATAGTTTTCCTGCATGAGAAATACAATGTGTGGCAAAAGGGCGTGACAAAAGACCGAAATGAGTGACTGTCATGTGACACTTGAGAGCCCTGACTGCACTGTAGCAGTTACTGTTACACTGTTTCATAGATTAATCTATGCCAGTCTATGATTAATCTATGACAGCCAGTTTAACCTGCAAGCTAGCTAGCCTGCTAGATAGCTAGCCTGCTAAAAACGCCAAGCTGACATTAGTCATTGCTACTATTCCCCACCAATTCACAAGCACAAGAGAAAAGGTATTTTGTACTTACATTTAATACCCTTGGAACTCAATGGAAGTTGATTGAAGATGGCATAGTTGGTAGTGTTGTTATAACCAGTCAACTGAACAAACAATCTTTTCACAAAACTGGCAAAACCTTGTCAAACTGTCAAAATCCATCAACATTCCGTGCATGAGCTACTTTCTGATATTCTAACTGAAAGTGGGTGAATATCAAAATACATGATAGAAACATTTTGTTAAACCACTTACAAGTGTTATGCTGACAACACTATTGAAACAATTACTTTTTTATTACAACTGTACATGAATAAATAGGCCATTTGGCCCTGGACTAATAGGGTATTCTATTTGTCCATTCTATTGGCTCTATTCTAATTTGAAGACTTGTGCTGGCTGCAGAAGTCTAATTTAAGGCTCTCACAAATAAATAGTATGGGTATATTATACATTTTCTGAGTCATCAGAGTGCCTTGAGTATTGAAGTTGTTGAGTTTTGTGTCCATGGTGTTCTTTCATGCCACAGGGATAAAAGAAAGCATACAGTTTAGGCGGAAATTGTGAAAAAATGTGTGTTATTTCTGGTTTAAAGAAGTCTTGTGACCTCTGTGTTTGTCAGACAGATTCAGTACTGGGCTTAAATGAAAGCCTAAAAGGTCCCCTTTCCAACGATACCAAGCACCATATTATAGAATATTGACAATATCCCTAGCATGAGCCTAAACCAGATATACACCAGATTTCAAAAACGGAATTTATTTTAGGGGGTTAGTAACTTCATGAGCTGAAAAAAGTGATTTCGCTACCACCACTGCACTGCTATCATGATTTTTCTAATACTAGGGGTGTATACCTTGCCAAAAAACAATGATAGCATTTGCCCCCCCGTTGATACCGATCAACCCCCCTGGCTCATGGACTAATAACATTATTTAATATTTGAATCACATCTTATATAGTGTTTTGACATCGACAACCACAACCAAAAAGTGCATTTTTCCTCAAACTTGCGACTAGTTAACTTTCTAAAGAAGGCGCAATCGCTTCTCGGGTCGACAATAACACACTGACAAAATTATATTCAGAATTAAAAATATTTTTATACCACTTTTTAATGTGTGATTGTGTAAAGGTGTTCACAAGATAGAGAGACCAACCTTTCGCGAACTTGCTTTCAACATCGAACAAAACTCGTTCTCATGGAGACGCGGTGTGCACGGAGGGGAGGAGCTGTGTGTTTGTGAGTGTGTGTGTGTGCGACTGTGCGCGTGCGCATGTGAGAGACGTGTGAGTGACAGAGAGAGCAGGGAAAGGAAATGCAGCTGAACGAACACGCTGCGTGTTTTAAATTGTGTTTTTTCCCACCTAGTTTTCGTTTTTTCGTTCGTTTTCGTTAACGATTATAACCTTGGCTGTAAAAGGTTATTATATGGTACGATAGTTATTTTAGGCTGTTTAAATTGGAAAATAAAGCTGAGATTCTGCGGCACCCCTAGCCAGTTGTCACGGCACCCACTTTGGGAACCACTGCTATAGATCACACAATACTCTTAGATCGACTACAAAATTATACTGGTGTTCAAGGACAAGCATTAAGCTGGTTTAGATCATACTTATCAGACCGCTACCATTTTGTCTATTTAAATGGAGAAAAATCGATCATAACTCCAGTAAACTATGGAGTGCCGCAGGGATCTGTGTTAGGCCCTCTATTATTCTCAATATATATGATGCCACTTGGAAATATTATAAGGAAACATGGAATTAGTTTCCATTGTTATGCTGATGACACTCAAATATATATTTCATCACGGCCGGATGAAAACGCTAAATTATCCAAATTGACAGAGTGTGTTAAAGATATAAAAGATTGGATGACGCGTAATTTTCTTTTATTAAATCCAGACAAGACAGAGGTAATACTTATCGGTTCAAAAAACCGCCCACAGAACCTCTCACAATACAACTTTGACATCGTAGGATGTCCTGTTAATTTATCCTCTACAGTAAAAGACCTGGGTGTTATACTCGATTGTAACCTGTCTTTTGAAAATCATATTTCGTATGTTACAAAAACAGCCTTTTTCCACCTTAGAAACATTGCTAAGCTACGTAATATGCTATCAGTTTCTGATGCAGAAAAGTTAGTTCATGCATTCATGACCTCGAGACTAGATTACTGTAATGCTTTATTAGCCGGTTGTCCTGCATCCTCAATAAACAAGCTACAGTTAGTACAAAATGCAGCTGCTAGAGTTCTTACTAGATCAAGAAAATATGATCATATAACACCGATTTTATCATCACTACATTGGCTACCTATAAAGTTCCGTATTAATTATAAGGTATTGCTACTGACTTATAAAGCCCTAAACGGCTTAGCTCCAGTCTATTTAACGGATCTTCTATCGCCCTATAATCCATCGCGCTCTTTAAGATCAATAAATTCGAGGCTTTTGGTCATACCTAGGATATCCAGATCAACCAAAGGAGGGAGAGCATTTTCACATTTGGCTCCGAAACTCTGGAATAGTCTTCCTGATACTGTTCGTTGCTCGGACTCGCTCTCCCAGTTTAAAACTAGATTAAAGACGCATCTTTTCGGCCAGGCATTCACATTCATATAATATTGTTAATCTCACAGTTCAAACTACAATCCGGCCTCTAGTTCATAAATGCCAGAGGAGAACTGGCCCCCGACTGAGCCTGGGTTCTCCCAAGGTTTTTTTTTTTTTTTCTCCATTAGGTCACCTGATGAGTTTTAGGACACCATTAGGTCACTTGATGGAGTTTTTTCGGTTCCTTGCCACTGTTGCCCTTGGCTTGCTCATTTGGGGATATTTTGGGGATATTTAATTTTATTCTATCAATCAATAAATTCCACTAGAAACAAACTTTGTTGTATTATTTTATTTTAATTTAATACTGTGAAGCTGCTTTGATACAATCTGTATTGTGAAAAGCGCTATACAAATATACTTGATTTGATTTGATTTGATTTGATTTTCCTTACGGAAGGTTGAGGTAGGGGAGATGGAAAAAAAGCTATTACAGTTAGACTGCTCTAAGGGACCTGGGTTAGATGGGTTATCTCCTCGGTTTTTACGAGATACCGCTGCCCAAATAGCCCCATACATCTCACATATTTTTAACCTGTCTGTTGAAACTGGTGTTTTCCCTAATGACCTCAAGAGGGCCAAGGTAGTCCCCCTTTTTAAAAAGGGAAACAGCCACGATCCCGGTAACTACAGACCAGTCTCTATTTTATGCACGGTATCAAAAATATTTGAAAGGTTGGTCAATGAGCAATTTAATGAATACATGAATAAAAACAACTTCATGTTTAAATTCCAATCCGGATTCAGGAAGTCACATTCTACCGAATCATGCCTACTCTATTTATCTGACATCATACACAGGGAAATAGATAATGGAAATCTCTGGTGATTTCTCTGGAATGGTGTTATTGGATCTTCAAAAGGCATTTGATACGGTGAACCATGACAGACAGATTGCCAAACTTGAGGCCTTAGGGGCAGACAGCTCCACCTGTAGATGGTTTAGATTTTACCTATCAGGGAGGGAACAATTGGTGGTCTTAGGGGGAGTACTGTCAGACCCTTGTATAGTTGAATGTGGAGTTCCACAAGGAAGTATTCTCGGACCGTCCTTATTTTTAACATATATTAATGATATGGCAGACTCCTGTTCATGTGAACTATTTCTTTACGCGGATGACTCTGCACTTTTAATGTCTCATAAACAACAATCCACTCTAGAGAGTAACCTGAGCTCTGAGCTATCTTCTGTAAACAACTGGCTGATTGACAATATGCTGTCTCTACATTTTGAAAAGACAGAGGCCATTTTGTTTGGCTCAAAATATAAATTAAATAGATGCTCGAAATTTAGGGTTATTTTGAATAATGTTGAGGTCAGTACAAAAACGTCAGTAAAATACCTGGGTTGCATCCTAGAAAACAACTTGGATGGCAGGAAGATGGCCAATAAGGTTCTGAGTAAAGTCACTGGGCTTACAAAGTTTTTAGCCCGTTTTTTACATTTTTAGATAGGTCAACAATGATCATTTTAGCTAACGCCTTAATTTTAAACCAGTTTGAATATTCATGCACTACCTGGTTTGAAGGCCTAACAAAATGACTTAAAGGGAGGCTGCAAGCAGCACAAAATAAATTAATAAGAGTAATTCTAAACATGGGCCATAGGTCTCATATAGGTAGGTCACAATTTGTTGAGCTTAACTGGCTTCCTGTTGAGTCGCGTGTTATTATGTCAAGACTGACCATGACCCATAAAATATTGTATGGTAATGTCCCAAATTATTTGTTGTGTCTTATTACTAAGGTGAAGGACACACACACTATTTACACTCGTGGCAGTATATCAGACCTCTGTCCTTATGCATTCAAGACAATGTTAGGGAAAGAAACATTTGCCTATATAGGGGCAGTTCAGTGGAACAAGTTAGACCGGCAAATAAAAGTGATTTCAAGCACGAACTCTTTTAAAAAAGGGACCAAGGACTGGTTATTAGAGAGGGTAGCGGAATAGGACCAGGGGCCAGTTAATGTCTATATTTTTGCTTATTTAAGGAAAATGTTTGTACAGTATGTTATGTCATTGATTATTGTGTAAGTGTCTTGTCCTGATGTTATGTGTTGAGGACCACAATGGAAATAAGTCCTGGACTTTATTGTGTTTTTATCCTCGATTGTATCTGATGCCTTTTTGTTTTATGTTTAAGGCTTCTTGATATAATTAAATAAATCAAATCAAATCAAATAAGTGCTCTCCGATAGCCTCTTCGACCGGCGGCAGGGAGTGATATCCTCTGTTCTTGGCGTCGTCGACAGCGGAGAACGCCAGAGAAACAGAGGATCGCGTCCTGGCCGAAAGAGGGGAGCCCCAAGACTTAGCGACTTCCTCGTGAAGCTCCGGAAGAAAAGGCGCTGGCTTGGATGCAGGCGAAGTGCGCTCCCCGGGCAGAAAATAGCCGTCCAGCCGGTTGTGAGCGGGCTGCTCGGGCGTAACCCAATCGAGGCCGAGGCTCGCCGTGGCCTGAGTGAGTACGCGCACAAGCTCTGCCTCAATGCTCGCTCTCTTTCCCGTCGAGGCCCGGGCAGGGGGCGCGAGATCCTCAGAGCTCGCCCAGCCTTCACTGCCCGATGCCAGGAGAGAGCAGGAATCCCCTTCTCGCAGCATAGCGTCCATTTCATCCGCATCGTCGACGGAAGCGGCGGCAGACTGCGGCCGTTGACCGTCCGGAAGCGAAGCTGATGAAGCCGGTGAAGCAGGCGGGCGCACCGGCGAGCTTTGACGGCTGGGAGAAGGTTCCGGGATTCGCTGAGCGCTGCGCTTTTTACGACGCGGCACTACAGCAGGTGTGGGCGCAGTCTCTTTGAAGAAGGCCAAGCGAGTCCTCAGAGTTGCTAATGGCAACAGCTCGCAGTGAGGGCAGCCGCCGTCAGCGAGCGCGAGAGCTGCGTGTTCTTCACCCAGGCAGGGAACGCAGATGAGATGGCGGTCCCCGTCACCGAGTGGGGCTCTGCACGAGCCGCAGGATGGCATCTTGAAAAAGACGCGAGCTCTTTTAGAGAGTGTGTGTCGCGCTGGCGAACACACACGCAGTGCAGAGGTAAGGGATATGGGCACCGGATAGCGCAGCAGGAAGGCGATGAAGGCGGCACGGCCAGCAGCTTCTCGACTCGTCCCGCTGAGATGCTTCTTCAGACGGCGCGGCTTCTTCTCGGATCCAGCGATGTGAGTTGCTTCGCTGAAGGATTCAAAATCAGAGTTATGAGCCCGTGAGCGGTATTTATAGACCTAAGCCACGCCCGTTTCGGCGGGACGTGACGCAGAAGGCGCGAAGCGGCCTCATTGGGCATGACGTCACTCTAGGTCTCACTCGATAGGCTCAAGCAGTTGCCAGCAGACCAGCCAATAGGCGCGCGAGCTGTCTCGCCTATGCCTGTATGCTGCCGCAACGCGTTTTACATTAATGAAAAATTAAGGATAATTTTTTGGCTTCAGTATTCTCGTGGAAAAGGATTTTCCCCTAGCGTATTCTACGCAGTACGAGAGAATCTCTCGTAAGAGAACTGGAGATTTCAAACCTCATTTTTGAGACCGTCTTTGGTTTACTGCAGTTTTAAAGAGAAAATAGTCAGCAATGGTGTTGACTTATGAATTTGCACATGGTTTAAAAATGTCACAGACATATAAACAACATTAAAAACTTTTATATATTTGAGGAAACTGCGATAGATGTGTTTAAAGAATTCTTTGATAAATAGAAAGTAAAAAAACAGCATTTATTTTGAAATATAAATATTTTGTAACATAGCCTAATAAAAGTCACTTATGATCAATTTAATGCATCTTTGCTCAATAAAATTATTTTAATTTAATTTAAAATATCTTACTGACCCCATGTCTTACTGTATTATTGAATGAATAAAACTGATTCCAATGTGTTTGAAAATATGTTCAAAAATAATTTGGTTGGGAGGTTTTAAACAAATTGCACAAAGAAACCAAAAGCATTTTTGCTTCTACTGGAATTTGAGTTTTATTATGCTTTTTTCCATGAAGGCCCCAGTGGATTGAATTGTTCTTTCTTTCTCTCTGTGTGTTTAAGTGTGTCGGGGAACGAACATCAAACTGGCCCTTCTGGGAACAGTGGATGAACATTATCAGATCCTGGTAAAAATGTACAGCAACTGCACCGTGGTTCTGGAAAACCTGGAAATCGCATATCTGACTGAAAAACACGACTTGTCTTTTCTCAGGGTATGATATATATATATATCTGTTTACAAACACTACGTTCAGTGCTATTTTACTGTTATCTTACTGTTTGGTTATTGTAAGTCATCTATATACCAATGTTTTATTATATTTTGTATTTCATGACAGATGCCTCAACAATATTTAAATTATGCAGTATAACAACTCTTTATATAGTATTAGTGATGGATGTTAGTGAGCTTTATGTGTAATGTTTCTGATTTTTAGAGCATCCAAGAAGTTGGTGGGTATGTTCTTATTGGGATCAACTCCGCTCCCAGCATTCCCCTTGAGAATCTGCGCATCATTCGTGGCCACTCCCTTTATGATGACAGATTTGCCTTGACCGTCCTACTAAACTCCGACCACAGCATCGGAAAAGGCGTGAACCAGTTACTACTGACTAGCTTAACTGGTATGTGGTTATATAAAAGTGTTCTTTGTCCTAGTGTTTTTTTTCTTCCAAATGAGAATAACACTTTAACTTTAACGCTTCTAACTGACCTGTGTGTCTTTCGCACATTTGTTTTGTAGAGGGAATAACATTCATTAATCTCCATGCCTAGTGCTGAAAGTTATATTTGGAAAACAATAATAGACCTAAATTTCAACTGTCACTAAGTGAAGTTCGTCATACAGTACATAAATGCATTGTTCAAACACTGTCATTTTCCCTCCTAGAAATACTGAAGGGTGGAATACAATTTACCAGTAACAGTTATTTATGTAATGTGGAGACCATCCAGTGGACTGATATTCTGAACATGGAGACCCAGCCTACAATCATAGAGCCGGCACCAAACTTGGCTAGATCCTGTAAGTCTCTCAAGATTATTATTATTTTTTTAAATATACACGCATATTAAATGGTACTAATTAATTTTGCATGTTGATTAAGAATGTTCTACTCTACCTCCCGCAGGTGAGAAGTGTGACCTGAGCTGTCCCAATGGTTCCTGTTGGGGCCCTGGCCCTCAAAACTGCCAAACAAGTAAGTGGTCCTAAAAACTACTCGAGTAACTGAATCTGAATGTTTTTCCTACTTTCAGGCTTTTTAGTAAATTTGTGAAAACATTCTATGTAGAAGTGTTTAAAAAAACACAACAACAAAACAAAAACACAGAAACCTTTTTAAAGCTAGAGACTGGGAACACAGATACTTTACACTACTATTCAAAAGTTTGGCTCTGAAAACAGTTTATTTGAAGATTCAGTCTCTATAAACACTGCCTTTCTGATAGCCTACTCTGCTCTGATTGGTCAGTTGACTCAGTCTGTTGTGATTGGTCTACTCTGCTCTGATTGGCCAGACAGCTCAGTCTGTTGTGATTGGTCTACTCTCCTCTGATTGGTCAGATAGCTCAGTCTGTTGTGATTGGTCTACTCTGCTCTGATTGGCCAGACAGCTCAGTCTGTTGTGATTGGTCTACTCTCCTCTGATTGGTCAGATAGCTCAGTCTGTTGTGATTGGTCTACTCTGCTCTGATTGGCCAGACAGCTCAGTCTGCTGTGATTGGTCTACTCTGCTCTGACTGGTCAGATAGCTCAGTCTGTTGTGATTGGTCTACTCTCCTCTGATTGGTCAGATAGCTCAGTCTGTTGTGATTAGGGTGACCACCCGTCCCGCGTAGCGTGTGCGCGCACAGCGTTTGAAACCCAATTCATGCGTCCCGCAGATTGAGACCGTGTCACGCATAATCTGTGCTTGCTAAAAAAAAGGTTGGTCGCTCTATATCCTCGAGCCCCAGGCAGCCAAACGAACATTACTTGACAGTTCAGCATGCTACTGTTGCCACACAAACCCCTCAGTTGAACTGCTAACTAGGTTGTCATCAACTTTTTCGTTGTTGTCATGACAGCGCACGCACGCGCATACCAGACACAATGGGAAGAAACTTTTAGATGCGCGCTTTCCAATTCGAAAAATGGAGAAAGAGACTGAGTCTGAGAGGCATCGCCATCATCAATTATAAAGAGAAGGTGTGGGTACAAGAAAGACTGGGAAAATGAATATTTGTGGCTGAAAGGTGTTGAGGGGGATACCGAGAGGGCTTTTTGTGACCTTTGCAAAACGTCCTTCTCAATCGGACATGGAGGGGAATAGGCTACGATGTCAATCGTATTTTTTTTTAAATACTTTTTTTTTAAACTGTTCCTGTGGTGTTTAACTACAATTCCTGTTAATCCTATAATTTTATATTATAATTTATTTAAAGTGAATAAATTGTAATGAAAAATAAATAAAATTAAATAGTAAATCGTAAGTGGAAGTGCATCTGTCAATTCATTGAATGTTCAAAATATTATGAATCTTTATTTAGAAAAAAAATACACATTGGTTGGCCTATTCATGAGCATACATCAGCAATTACACATGTTTAGGGGAATAGGGCATTATTAATATACCATGTAAGGTGGTATGTGCTAGAAATGGGTAAACCACTATCAGTGAGTCTGCCCGTGGGGTGGGGGCACCGCCGTGCCAGGCAGTGTCCCCCATTGTCCCTCAGAAACATACCCCTTGTCCCCCCTTGGGCTTATTAGCAGGTGGTCACCCTACTTGTGATTGGTCTACTCTGCTCTGATTGGTCAGATGGCCCAGTCTGTTGTGATTGGTCACTTACAGCTCATGTCAGAAACTTTTTTCTTTTTTTTTTTGGTAATTGTAATTATTGTGAGAATATGGCTAAAACTGATACATTTATGGATGTTTTCAGTAATAAGAGGTTATGGTTATCGGTTATCTTAAACTTGGGTTATCTTGTTTCATGCTGTACTGGTTAGTAATGCACAAAATACAGTGAATTGACAGTTTTGGGATTTCTGTAAGGATTTCTGCTTTTTTGAGTAGTTTTTTTTTTTTTTTTTTTAAATGCTCCTCTTTAGTTTGTTTAGTTGATCCTTGACTTATATTTCACGACTGCCGAAGAACACTACTTGACCCCTACTTGTCTGTTAGCATCTCTGAAGTTTCTTCTCTCTCTGAATCTAGTGACTAAGGTGATCTGTGCGGAGCAGTGCTCGGGCAGGTGTAAGGGACACACACCTATGGACTGCTGCAATGAACATTGTGCTGCTGGCTGCACTGGACCCAAACCAACCGACTGCCTGGTGAGAAACACATGTGCAGATACGTTAGATTCATTTCCCAACCATTCATTGTTTGCTCATTTATCACATACTGTATGCTATATGTGAGCGTAAATACAGTTAGTTAATTAGGTTAGGTATTTATGAACTGAACTAGTGTGAATAACAATAGCAGTATGACTCAACATGTGAGAAATTCACAGCCACTTGAATGTGTTAATAAAAACTAAAATAACTGTTTTCTATGTGAATATATATTAAAATGCAGTTTATTCCTGTGATCAAAGCTGACTTTTCGGCATCATTTCTTCAGTCTTCAGTGTCACATGATCCTTCAGAAGTCATTCAAATATGATGATTTGCTGCTCAAGAAACATTTCTTGTTATGATCAATGTTGAAAACAGTTGCTATACTGCTGCTATATATATTTTTTTTTAGAAACCGGGATATTTTTGATGAATAGATATTTAAAGGAGCAGCATTTTTTTTTAAATAGAAATCTATAGAAATCCTGTTTCGCATGTACATACTATGTACTTCTTATAGCAATAACTATAACTGGGTTTAACTATAGGTTCTAACCTTGAACCTTCCCCTAAACCTAACCTTAACCCATGTAGTTACCTTAAATTACCAGTACTTTTTTTGGGGAAGTACACTGCCAGTACACTATAGTACACATACTGTAAAATATAGTGTAACCACATCTTTTGTAACATTTTAAATCTTGTTACTATCACTTTTGATAAAAAGCATCCTTGCTGAATAATCAAAATATTCATTTTTTTTGTTAAAAAACTTTTGCACTATAGTGTACTACTGTATATAGCATATAAGCCTCTGAAAAAAAGGTTTGACAAGAAACCTTTTAGAAGTTATCTAGCGGCTGGAAACATTTGTTACAGTGAAACATTCATTACCAATGAAGTGCACAGCTGCAGTAAATGTAACCTCAAGGGCAATGAAGATGATTTCGGACTAGTTGCCTCATGGGAAATGCTGTTTGTTTTCTGCAGGCCTGTAAGGACTTCCAGGATGAAGGGACATGCAAGGACGCATGTCCACGGCTCATGCTTTACGACCCTAACACCCACCAGCTCGCTCTCAACCCCGACGGGAAGTACAGCTTTGGGGCAACTTGTGTCAAGAAATGCCCACGTAAGGCCAGGCTGAGACACGAATCTTCAAAACCTGCTATTTATTTATTATTTTTGTTTCACTTGAAACACACAATCAGATTCTAATTATATCTTTCATGCAAATTCAAAGCTGTTAGGTCTTGAATTCTTGCATTCTGGAGATTAATGTTTTAGGTGTTCAGGGTTAAAATCTAAACAACACAATCCAGGTAAAGAGAATCACTCTGGTGTGGATCGTGAGCCTGCAACTCAAACTCTGGTTTCTGAATAACATCTCAGAAAGCAGGATAACTATGACAGAATGATTTGACGCATTAGGATTGTGTTGCTGGTTGGTTGTGGTTAACGACTCTGGAATGACTGATGGTTTGATGTTTTTCTCAGGTAACTATGTCGCGACAGACCATGGGGCATGTGTGAGAACATGCAGCCCTGGCACCTATGAGGTGGATGAGGGTGGAGTTTGGAAATGTAAGAAGTGTGATGGCCTGTGTCCAAAAGGTACAGTTGAGACTGCCGGTCAGGTCGGCAACAAGATGTTTTTTTTTTAAGTGGAAAGATTGTTTGTCTGTTTGTTTTCTCTCTCTATTTTTTCTAGTTTGACAAACACATTAGTCTTGTTTTAGTTGCATTTACAACTGTATTCTAATATAATTTAAAATATATAATTAAAACTATGTAGAAGGCATAAAAACGACAATCCATTGCAGTGTCTGTTAGTGATCTGTCCTTACATAGTATTGCACATCAACTATTGTAACTAAGCTTTTCCAACAACACAGACAACATATAGCCATGATATGTTGTATTTCAATAAAATAAAATAAAAAACACACACGTGTGTGTGTGTGTGTGTGTACACTATTGTTCAAAGGTTTGGGGTTCTTTTAAACCAGTTCACCAGACCGACCCAGTAATCAGAGATGAGCTCCTGTCCACTCTCTCCCATACACTCAAAGAGGCGTCTCGTCTCAGAGGGTCATCTCTCTTCTTCACTGCACTGGCACTTGGGTCCTAGTTAATACAACAATAATCAATACATTATTTTTGTTGGTAAATTCACTCCAACCCTGTAATGCCATCATTACTGTAGGTCTGTATTAGTTTATCTTTATTATTCATTATAATATAATAATAGTAATAACAATTGAGACTATTTAGAAAAAAAAAATTGTCTAATTAACAAACAAAAAACAAACACCCAGATAATCAAGATAATTGAAAATCAAACTACTCAATTGATTAATATTGTACCTTTTAACTTTGTAACCCCTTTAGCCCAATCTGTATCAGTTCCATCAACAAGTTATTGATGCGTTGACCAGTGTCTCCTCTTGGCACTCGAGAGCTCTAGGAGCTTTGGGCTGTGCTTGTCCAGCTGTGACATAAACGTCCAGGGGAACCGCAGTACATCTCCAGAACTCCTCGTTCACCTGTAGGACAGCAAATGTTTGACTGCTATTTAAAGGAGAACTCGGTAACTCTAGCGAAGTCTAGTCACTTCTTCGCTGATTTTCCCTTTTGTTGTCGCATGTTTTCCCCACGAGCTCCCCCTACAGCTGTGGGGGGGCGTATATTTCACAACACGGTCGTAAAAAACTCACTTGCGGCGCCTCCTCCCCCTCTCTACCGCTGCTCATGTGCGTTTGTTTTGATCGGAGCAAGCCAAATGTATCGCGTGGAGCTATGTCTACCGAGGTGGGTAATCTGGTAATACATCATACATGCGTGTGTGTTTATGTCGAATTGCCGTAAAGCAATTTGTGTTTCGCGCTCGTTCTCGTTCTCGCTTCTCACGAGACTTCCAATTTCTATCTTGCCGGGACGGTAGTCCCCAAGTTGCAAGGTTGGTTTTCCGCCTGGGAACGCTGGGGGGAGCGGGGAAAGTCACCAATATCACCAGAACAGGTTGTTTAACCATCCAAATGATTTCTAGACAGTTTTATTAAGTTAAAAAAGTTACCAAGTTCTCCTTTAAGGGGGTTTAAAGATTAGCAACATCTGAACTTTATGCAAAGCAAAAAAGTGAATCTACTATCTCATGTCCAAGACACAATTTCCAAAAAGTTCTCAGAAGTGAGTAGTGTCAGGAAAAACTGAATGATAAGTCACTTAACTGGAATGGTTCGAAGGCCATCTTTCCTTAAATTCTGCCACACCAGGAGACTTGGCAACACTTCCTTTAGTGGCACATTAATCTCCAACCGGCGATAATCACTCAGCTAGCTGTGGCTTCGTGTGTGTCCGTGCGTCTGTGTGTCCGTGCGTCTGTGTGTCCGTGAGTCCACTGCCAAACTATGTCGAAGCCAAGACAATGCTTTTGAAGAAGTTACAAACACCTGAAACATTGAACTATCACACACAGACACCATTACTTATTCAACGCACACACACACAGATTTATACAGTATGAGCTCAAGTTAACAAACTGTTTGAGATAGAGGACATTCGAAGTTGGCGGTTGCAAAAGTTTGTAGGAAACAGAGCGATACTTTTGCAGATTGTGCAACACAAACACGTTAATTAGGGTAAAATCTAACTTTTAACAATACAAAGAGTTACTCACATGAGGTACGTGAAGTATAAATTATCCGGCTCTGTGGAAAACCCTGTTGGAATAAACTTCTGGAAGCTGGAACAGACGAGAGTGAAGGATTTGCCCGGGCTTGTTCTTCCGTTGCTGCGGTGGGCGAGTCACGTCTTTTACGTCTGACACGTCTGATATACACTTTAAAGGTGCATTGCGCAACTTTTCATGTTAAAAATACCCGTTTTCTAACCCATACATGCTTAAACAATTGCCTGATGGACTGAATGAGCCCTTCTCTGATCACTGCGATTGCCTCTATAATCCTGTACAGTAAAATAAATAAGAGGGATTCGGGTCGGAATCTGAGACTGGGCGTGACGTCATGCGCGTTCACGGTACGCTCATATGTCTGGCAGGTTTGTGTATGCGCCGACGCCGCCATTCTCCGTAGAAAATGGATTCTAAGAGACCGGCTTGTAGTTCATTTCAAACACCAACGCAAAATCCACGTAAGATAAAAAAAAAGAGAACTTTTGTCTAGTGCAACCAAAAGGTCCAAATTGGAGTCAGACAGGCGTCGGGGTAAGACGAGAGTAAACATAGGGAAGGCTTTCAACAAACGGAGAGATCTCCGGTCTGCTCTAGGGCTCAAACGGGATCCTCAGTTGGCTTTTTTCTTGATAAAATGGTAAGATATATCCCATTCTCTAATGTCTGATACGGCCAATAATGACAATAAATGACGATCCATAAAATGTGTAATGCTTTAGCGTAAACTAGATAAATGTACAATTCGGAATAGGTTTTACTAACTTACCATTGTCAGTGATCAGGTTCAGAATGATTGTGATATAAAATGCTGATATATAAGTTAGATACTTAGACACAAATTTTGAGCAAATTACTGCTTAATTACGATGTATTGCTATTGGAATAAGCTACTTAGCTGATCAATAAAACAGGCTAAACCCCCGCAAATCTTCGGCGGATTAGCCTGTTTGGCTTTTATGGTAACGTCATAGTGCCACTTGATTGTTTATTACCTTGAAACATTTGGGTGTACTTTGTTGACCGACTGTGTATGGTATGGTATCATGATTACTATTTTGAGCTTTTACAAAGTAATAACTTATATTGTTCATGAACGTGTTTCCATAATAATAGTCATAAGTGGATACAGTAAACACATAACACAGTTCAACATGGAGATAGATGGGAATAAAAAACGAAGTTTTCTACTACCCCCATTTTTCCCTCACACATAAGTGTGTTATTTACTCAATTGCCTTTCCTTTCACATATTTTAAATTACTTGCAGATTTAAAACTTTATTACCTCTGAAGACATTATGATTGTAAACAAAAGATTTGTGCGGCTGATGCTCCTTGGGTTATGACCAGCTCGTGCTCGTGCAAGCGTGCGTGTGCGTGTGCGTGTGGTCCGTGAGCGTGCACACCTCTGGTTGCAGTTTCGCTTGCCGCCAGAGGGGGCGTAGTTCTGCGAAAACTCAGACTCTTGCGCAATGCACCTTTAAAAATGAGCTTTGTAAAATCAATTTATGGTGAAGTCCAATTAAATTAATTTTATTAAAGAAAATATTAAGTTATTAATTAACTTAATTAACGCAAGTATGCCGCGATGACGTCATGAATATGCTAATTGATGTATGACGTCATCTAGCGACATTTAGCGACTTTTAGGGGAGGCGTTAGCTACTTTCCTTTGAAAATAGTTGGCAACACTGTGTTTCACTGATTTCTGTCTCTTCAGCGAAGCTCTCCGCATCGCTGGACTCCGAGGAAGCCGCCGCCGCCGCCGTCGAATCAAGCGACCAGCACGCCGAGGATTCAGCCTGAGGAAGCCGGCCGTCTTCACCGCCTTCAGCCATCCCTGCCTGCTTCGCTATCCGGCGATTATATCCTTTACTTGCTCTGTGTTTTTTGTGTGTTTGTGTGCTCGCCCCGCGACACACTTCATCTAAAAGAGCTCAAGGCGTTTGTTGCAAAATGCCTCGCAAAAAGTGTAACGTACACCTGTGTTTCACAGCAGAGAAGTATGGAAGCAGATTAGTCTCAAATATAATTCACGCAAAAAACATGATTCACAAATGCGTAGACAATTTCACATGCATGAAACCTAATTCACGTGCACACAAAAAAAATCCACGTGCGTGAAAAAAAAATATATTCACAAAAAGCAATTCACATGCGCAAAATAAAATTATATACTCATAAAATACATTTCACAAATGCAAAACACAATTCGTAGATATACAACTGTGCACAAAAACCTTTGAATGTTTAAAATGTACGAGTGTATCCTTGCATTTGAATGTGCAAATCGTCATTCACGTACGAATCGCCTTAGATATGTGTGTGTGAGTTTTTGAGACTTTGCTGGCAGCATAACACTCGTAACACAGAGCAGTCGTACTCTTTAGCCAATCAGATTTAAGCTTATCAATCGACCAATCAGTATCACGTGAGGGCGGGCCTACCTACATGTTACGTCATCAGCTTTCGACCAGTTCATGGCTGAGCAGAGGTAAGTGCAGTTAATCGTTCATTTCTGTGTTGTTTAGAAGTTAGAGATCATTTGAAGCAATAGTTTATTAACTGCTGTTTAGTCCACCTGTGAATATAAACATTTATTTTTAGTATTGATGGATTTTCATGTCCTGTCCACCACACATTCAACCTATGATAATGTATGTAATGACGTGCATATATAGGAGACATGTTTTGATCTGCATATATTATGTAGTTTTATTGTTTCAGATTTCCAAGAACGATGATGTATGAAGTTGCAGACAACCAGTACTGTGATCTTACCATTTCTACTGTAATTCTTTGAAAACAGTCATGTTGCAAGCCATCCATTTTGACAGTTGTTTCAACAAGTGGTTGAAGTGATGCATTGTTACTGTATTAATTTGTCTCCTGCGGACTATATGTACACGCTTTAGGAATAAAGCCTTGCTATGCATGCATTATTAAATGTTCTTGTAAGAATTAAAAGATTCAGACATAGTTCAATTTGATGTACACGTTTTATTCATTTGAAAGTTTCTGAATCCTTTGGGAATAAAATATATAAAACGACTTGATCATGATTAATGTTCCTGTTACATATGAAGATCATGAACTGACAGTCTAAACTGTGAAGCACAATATTCAGTACAGAGAAATATACGTCTCTTCAGGATTTGTGAGATCCAGTCAGAGTGTACTTTGCTTTTAGAGTATATAAATATAAGTGCAATACATCATGTGAAAAGTTAAAAAATGAATTGTGTTCAGTCCGGTCATCAGTAGACCTCTCTGTTAGGACATATAAGATTTTGTCCTGATATTTAAAGTACTAAAACCCTATAGTACAAGAGTTGCAGACAGAGGACGTGGGAGATTAAGTGATGGTATTTGAATAGTTTACTGTGTAATCTTAGTCGCATAATCTTAATTGCCTCTCTATGATAAGTACCTTTGTCTCATCAGCATAAAATCAGATTTGCCTATTTTACTAGGCTAAGTAAAATTAATGCTTCACAATATTGTCCTGAGACCTTAAGATGACAATAAAAAACCTTATTTAAAAACCTTGACATTACAATACAGCACAAAACATAAGGAAATGCATGTTAAATATATTGCTAACACTCTACAATAAGGTACAATAACTTAGTTAACATTAGTTCATGTATTAAATAACCATGAGCAATACATTTGTTGCTGTGTTTGTTAATCTTTATTAACGTTAGTTAAAAATACAGCTGTTCATTGTTAGTTTACAGTGCATTTACTAATGTTAACAAGATTTAAATGAAGTATTAGCCTAGTAAATGTTAACATTAACAAAAAATAATAAAGGCTGTTCACGTGCAGTTCATTATTAGTTCATGTTAACTAATGAAACGTTTTAATAAAGTGTTACCAATTAAGACATAAATACAAAAAAAAAGTATAAAAGAGAATAAAGAAACAACATGAATTAAGATGTTCGTGACTGCTATCCAGATGTCACACCAAAGGTGAGTAATCCTGAAAAATGCAGGGAAACAAGTGTTAATAATAATTTAACATCATACACAAATGGCAAAAAAACACTGGGTGCTCATTAAAATAGGTCTATTCACTATATAAAGAACAATCTCGATGGGTATTGACCACAGATGATTGTTTTGCAATCATTAGCGTGATTGAAGCTGTGAGAGCTGTCTGTACCTTCAGCTAAAATACAACAAAACAAGCATCATTCTTCTTCATTTTTGACACGATATGGGACATCTGATTACAACAGCACTTGCTTACATCAGTTAATAGTTCATAAACTATTGCTTCAACTGATCTCAAACTTCTTTAACTTCAGTTAACACAGAAATGAACGATTAACTGCACTTACCTCTGCTCAGCCATGAACTGGTCGAAAGCTGATGACGTAACATGTAGGTAGGCCCGCCCTCACGTGATACTGATTGGTCGATTGATAAGCTTAAATCTGATTGGCTAAAGAGTACGACTGCTCTGTGTTACGAGTGTTATGCTGCCAGGAAAGTCTCAAAAACTCACACACACACATCTAAGGCGATTCGTACGTGAATGACGATTTGCACTTTCAAATGCAAGGATACACTCGTACATTTTAAACATTCAAAGGTTTTTGTGCACAGTTGTATATCTACGAATTGTGTTTTGTATATAATTTTATTTTGCGCATGTGAATTGCTTTTTGTGAATATATTTTTTTTTTCACGCACGTGGATTTTTTTTTTGTGCACGTGAATTAGGTTTCATGCATGTGAAATTGTCTACGCATTTGTGAATCATGTTTTTTGCGTGAATTATATTTGAGACTAATCTGCTTCCATAGAGAAGAACTGCTTCACTCGGAGTGACATCTCATCAAGTTCATGATACGACATGATACAAACCTATGCCTGTATCAAATCAAATATATCAGTCATGATACAAACCTATGCCTGTATCAAATCAAATATATCAGTCATGATACAAACCTATGCCTGTATCAAATCAAATATATTAATGTGTTTCAAGTGTTTTTCTCTTTTTACTTAATGTTTTCTTTACATTTTTGAAAAAGATTTGTGATTTTTTTTATTGCTCTCTGAGTATTATATCATGATGATTTTCTCTATGATTCTGTACCATTGTTGCCGAAAAAAATGTTTTGGGGCTGTAGGATTACAAATTTAAGAATATGTTTTAGATCTGCTGATCCTACTTCCTTACATAACATCACATAAAAAACTAAGGTGAACTATACTGTATTGGGCATTCAAGGTGAGCACGAGGGCATCCATTTACTGATGAGATTTAACAGTTTCCTTTGAAGGGGTTTTGTTAGTCTTTGATCTTTCTACTAAGAGTTGAACTATGTGTGAATGTTACATAGTCTTAGTTCTCGTGACCATTTGATGTTTATACAATTTGGGGGGTACCATTATCTCAGTTGGGGGTAATTGCCTCTATTGTCTTTAGAAAAAGATTTGGTAGTCTTCCCTAAGGCTGTGTGTAAGGTCAGCACTTTTAAGGACAGCCCACTGAATTGCCTTTAAGATACCATGTAAAGTTACATTAGTTAGAGATTGTTGGACGAACCGCAGCCACGCTCAATAAAGAAGAACTTCTGTTTGAACGCAATCCCAACGTCTCCTGGTCTGCTTTGAAGAAGGAAAAAGTTCCCAACAGGCGGGGGAGGGAAAATGATCAATAAATCAATAAAATGTTCCCAAATGAGCCAAAAAATTATGTGGAATAATTGTTATCATGTGCCATCAAAATGTTTTGCAGAGGGTTAATATATATGAATGTCTTCAAATCAATAGTTTCCTCATCAGTTGTTAAATAAGTGCAATGTAAATATTAATAATGACTGAATCAATAATATGTATGATTCTGTCAATAGACTCTTCAGAAATGTGTGTACACTGTAAACCCTAATAAGTTGAGACTACTCAAATGATTTGAGGAAAGTGATTCCCTCAGTTCAATTGAGTAATGGGGAAATTGATAACTCAATTTAATTGAGTTGGCCTATTATGGTCGCTTCATTGAAGTAACTCAATCATTTAAGTTATCTGTACTTAAACATTTAAGTTATCTGTAGTTAAACATTAAGTACATATAACTTAAAAAGGCAAAGACTAAACTCAAACTTTCCTGTTTATACAGTGTATCGTTTCCTTGTATTAAATCATTTATAAATCATTAAAACAAGTATTGTTTTTCACATCAACCACTTTATTAGGTTTATACAGCATTTACATTAATTTAACAGAAACATTTCTCATAACAATATGCTCATATTTTTAAGACACACGAACATCAAAATTGAAAGCGTTTTAACAGTAAGCTCACATTTTTAAAAGACAAACAAAATCATAAGCACATTTTTTAGTTGCATTTTTTTAAAGACACGTGAACAAAATAAGCTAATTTCTAACACATTTAACACAAACATCATATAAGCAATTTTTTAGGTCACATTTTTAAAAGACACATGAACAAAATCATAAGCTCATTTTTAACAGTTGCATTTTTAAAAGACACATGAACAACAAAATTTTCTAACACAAACATCAAAATCATAAGCTAATTTTTAAGTGACATTGTTAAAAGACACAAACAAAATAAGCTAATTTCTAACAGTCACATTTTTAAAGCACACAAACATCAAAATCGTAAGCTAATTTTTTTAACACATTGCAAGGAACTGACACATCTACCAAAAATAAGTACTGTACTGCCAGTGTTTTGCAGAGGTGTGGACTCGAGTCATGTGACTTGGACTCGAGTCATGAATTTGATGACTTCAGACTCGACTCGACAAAATGTACAAAGACTTGCAACTCGACTTGGACTTTAACATCAATGACTCGTGACTTCACTTGGACTTGCGCCTTTTGACTCGAGAAGACTTGCTACTTCCCATGAAAACTGGGGGAAAAACGTTCACACGCCGCTCTGTTTATCTGCATCTGTGAAAAAATGTGCACCACCTGTATGCATGCAGAGAGCACGCGCGCTGCCTGCACGACTTCCAATCACTGTAGTCCCACGTTGTTTTGATTCGACAGCATCTAAGCAGGCACATTGCAAGACAACCAATGAAGCGCGACAAGCAACAACGCATGCTACGAATTTGAACGAATGATAAGCACCTTATTGGATGTAGCCACACATCCATTTTCTCACGCACAGAAAAATCGCGAAGCAAAGAGGACACGGAGACCGACAGACTTGACAGAGCAGGTTAGTTATGATATAACAAAATCTCTGCTCTCAGATTCTGTCACTTTTATTACGAAATTCAGACAATAAATACCGTTTTGGCGCTTGTAAATGTGACGCGACAGATCCCTAGCGGCACGTGAACCGATCATCTCTACTAGCTAATAGTAAATAACGTTAAACACGAATGAACACTGTTGAAAGATACAGTACAACTTACCGAAATGTATATTCCTCATACATAATATCGACCCATCAATCAAAGGGGTCAATAAAACAGTTGGAGAACAATTATGTCACATTTACCTCAGGAAAGCCATTTAATGACCATAATATAGGCACGTTAGTTGGCTAGAAAAAAGAGCTATAGAGAGTATTTTGCTAAATATGTGTTCTCTTACGAGAGGTCTCTCGTACTGCGTAAGATATCTTACGCTAGGGGAAAATCCTTTTCCGCGAGATATTGAAGCCAAAAATTATCCTTAATTTTGTAATAATGCAAAACGCGTTGCAGCAGCAATGCAGACATAGGCGAGACAGCTCGCGCGCCTATTGGCTGCTCTGCGGCAACTGCAGCAGCCTATCGAGCGAGGCCTGGCGTGACGTCAGACCCAATCAGGGCACTTCGCGCCCGCTGCGTCACGTCCCGCCGAAATGGGCGTGGTCTAGGCCTATAAATATCGCTCGCAGGCAGCTATTATCTGATTTTTCATCCTTCAAGCGAAGCACACGCATCGCTGGAGCTGGATTAGAAGCCGCGCCGTCGAGAGAGAGCACCTTCAGCGGGACGAGTCACTGAAGTCGCTGGCCGCGCCGCCTTCCTGCCTTCCTGCTGCGCTTTCCGGCGCTTATATCCTTCTCTTTTATTACACTGTATTTCTGTGTGTGTGTGTCGCCGCCGCGACACACATTTCTAAAAGAGCTAGCGTCTTTTTAAAGATGCCTTCCTGCGGCTCGTGCAGAGCCACACTCAGCGACGGGGACCGCCACGTGATCTGCGTTTCCTGCCTGGGTGAGGAACATGCAGCTCTCGCGCTCGCTGACGGCGGATGCCCTCACTGCGAGCTGATGGCAATGGCGACTCTGAGGACTCGCCTAGCCGTCTTCACCGAGACTGCTCCCCCGCCCGCCGCGGCGTCGCGCCGTAAAAAGCGCCGTGCCCAGCGGGCCCCGGAACCCTCCCTCAGCCGCCAAAGCTCGCCGGTTCGCCCGCTTGCTTCCCCGGCTTCTTCTGTTTCGCTTCCTGACGGACAGCGGCCGCCGTCTGCCGCCGCTTCCGTTGATATCGCGGATAAGGAAGCCCTGCTGGGAGAGGATGATTCCTGCTCTATCCTGGCGTCAGGCAGTGAGGATTGGGCGGGCTCTGAGGACCCCGCACCCCCTGCCCGCACATCGTCAGGCAGGAGAGCTTCCATTGAGACGGAACTCATGCGAGTACTCGCACAGGCCGCGGCGAGCCTCGGCCTCGAGTGGTCTTCGCCTGAGCAGCCCGCTCACAACCGGCTGGATGGATTTTTCCTGCCTGGGGAGCGCGCTTCGCCTGTGTCCAGACCGGCGCCCTTTTCTTCCTGAGTTACACGAAGAAGTCGCCAAGTCCTGGAGCGCCCCCTATTCTGCTAGAGTGCGTCCTGCTGTTTCTTTGGCATTCTCCGCCGTTGACGATGCCAAGAACAAAGGATACCTCTCGCTGCCGCCGGTTGAAGAGGCGATAGCGGCCCACTTATGCCCGCCCTCCGCTGGACGGCGCGCTAAGCCGGCCCTACCCTCTAAAGCTTGCCGCAAGCCATTGGACGGACTATGGCTTCTCTCACCGTGTCTGAGAGACATCTCTGGCTGACGCTCTCGGAAATGGCCGAGTCTGAACGCACCGCGTTCCTCGATGCCCCGCTTTCCGCTACAGGCCTCTTTGGATCCTCCGTCAAGGATTTCGCGGAGAGATTCGCAGAGGTACAGAAAGCGTCTCAGGCTATGAAGCACTTCCTCCCGAAGCGCTCCAGCTCTGCAGCAGGCCGTGCGAAACCGTCTGCTCAAAGCTCACAGCCACAGCCACCGTCCACTGCCTCCACTTCACAGCGCCGCCAGGCCAGAAGCGCGAGACCGCGCTCCCGCTCATCCGGTCGCCGCCCCGCAGGACGCGGCTCGCGACCTAGGATCACGGTGAAGCCCGAGGCCCCGAAGTCGTCCTAGCACAGCTAGGAAAACGACGGTGTTCCAGTCCCGCTGCGGCCGGACTCACACCAAAGCTATTCGCTCGTCCAGTTTCAGAAAATGTGACTGTTCCAGTGTTTTCTGCAGCCAACAAGTCGGTTCTGTCACCCGCTTGCCTGCACACAAATGCCGTTTTCACGGCTACCCAGATAAATCCCCAAAAGAGTGTATTTTCTGGTGTCCCGGCCACGGCCGATGGTGTTTCGTGTGTAGTAAGAATGCCCACTGCCCAGTGCCCATCCCTACACATAAGCACAGCCTGTCACACAGGGCTCGCACACATAAAACCGACTCAGATCGGTTGCGCTTCAAACATGGTGAAAGTGCCCACTACCCAGTGCCCACTAACACCACGTTATGCATGTCTCACGGTTTCTGTAAAAACGAAACCAACGTGCACTCGCTTCACGCAAGCGAACGATGCTTTCGGTGTGATAAATGTGCCCGCTGTCCCGCGCCCACATCCACACATAGACATGACAGTTCCCACGGGAACCGCCCAGCCCTCCCCCTCGCGGTTAACCACCGCAGAGGAGTCGAGCGCAGGCAATCTGCCCGCTGTCATCAGCGCGCCCCATGCCTCAAATGTCACGAGCGACACGCTTGTGTTACAGCACACCGAAGCTTCTCCATCGCTGAGCGAGCGGAGCGCGCTTCGTATTCGACCCCTAGCTATCCATGCAGACGCATGGGCAAAGCTACCCGGGGTCTCGAAGTGGGTGCTGAACATTATAGAAAGAGGCTATTCGCTGCAGTTTCGCCGACGCCCTCGCCGCTATGTGGCGCGCGTCGAGACCACGGTAAAAACAGAAGTAGCACATCTACTTCGAGCCGAAGTGACGAAACTATTGAGCAAAGGGGCCATAGAACCTCTCTCTCAAGATCAGAGCGAGGGAGGGCTATACAGCAGATACTTCCTGGTACCGAAAAAAGACGGGGGTCTCAGACCCATACTAGATCTAAGGCAACTGAACAAAGTGCTTGTGAAGCGACAGTTCAGGATGCTCACGACCAGGCAAATCCTTGTGCAGATTCGCCAAGGAGATTGGTTTGTGTCAATAGATCTGAAAGACGCGTATTTTCAAATACAGATAGCGTCACGTCACAGGCGATATTTGAGATTCGCCTTCGAGGGCCAGGCATATCAGTACACAGTCCTGCCGTTCAGTTTGTCCCTAGCACCCCGTACATTTACGAAGTGCATGGATGCGGCGCTCGCACCCCTCAGAATGAGAGGCATGCGAGTGCTGAACTATTTGGACGATTGGCTGATTCTAGCGCAATCTCGCGCAGTGCTCATAGAACACACGACCATTTTACTCGATCACCTCGAGGATTTGGGTCTGAGTGTCAATTGGGCAAAGAGCTCCCTGTCACCCAGTCAGAAAATATCTTTCCTGGGCACAGAACTGGACTCACTATCCATGATAGCGCGACTATCACAACAGCGCGCGGTAGACATTCGACGCACAGCGAACTCTTTTCGCTGCGGCGCGTTTGTCCCGCTCAAGAAATTTCAGAAGATGCTAGGTCTCATGGCCTCAGCATCGTCAGTGCTCCAGCTGGGTCTGCTCCGCATGCGCCCGCTGCAGTTTTGGCTGAAAGCGCGAGTCCCACGCGAAGCGTGGGCACCCGGTTTGCTTCGCCTCAGGGTCAATCAGAAATGCGTTACAGCTCTGAAACCCTGGAAAGCGAACGACTGGTACCAATCAGGTGTAAGCCTGGGGACTTCCTCGAGGGTGAAAGTGGTGTCCACGGACGCGTCCACCTCGGGATGGGGAGCGCTGCTCGAGGGCAGACCGTTCTTCGGCCAGTGGTCAGAACGGGAGAAGCTCCTGCACATAAACTGCCTCGAAATGCTGGCAGTAGACAACGCGCTGACGCGTTTTTGTCCCCAAATAAAAGGTCACCACGTCTTGGTCCGTTCGGACAACATGTCTGTGGTGTCCTACATAAATCGCCAGGGCGGCATCAGATCCGAGAAACTGTACAGGCTGGCAGAACGCCTCCTGGTATGGGCTCAGTGCAACCTGCGCTCGCTCAGAGCAGCGCACGTGCCAGGGATCTTGAATTTAGGACCGGACAGACTGTCCAGGAACAATGTTCCGGCAGGCGAATGGTCTCTACACCCACAGACAGTCCAACTGCTGTGGAAGAAATTCGGCAGAGCGGAAGTGGACCTGTTTGCGTCTCAAGAAAACGCTCACTGTCAAGAATTTTTCTCCAAGAGCAGGAGCGCGCTGGCCCATGTGTGGCCCCGCCGCCCGCTCTATGCTTTTCCCCCCGTCTCTCTCCTGCCTCAGGTGATAGAACGGATCAGGGAAGAAGGATGCTCAGTACTGCTGGTAGCACCGTTCTGGAAAAACCAACCTTGGTTTCCAGCCGTGATGCAGTTAGCAAGTACTGCCCCGTGGCCAGTACCAGTGAGGAGAGATCTCCTCTCACAGGCCCGCGGCTCGATCTGGCATCCTCACCCGGAACTATGGTCCCTTCATGTCTGGGCCATCAACGGGTACATGTTGGACTCCCTAAAGGAGTATTAAACACGATCACGCAGGCTAGAGCTCCGTCTACAAGACGACTCTATTCTTCGAAATGGTCAGTGTTTTC
Organism: Abramis brama; assembly: GCF_963993115.1. Lineage (NCBI taxonomy): Eukaryota > Metazoa > Chordata > Actinopteri > Cypriniformes > Leuciscidae > Abramis > Abramis brama. The sequence goes on from NC_139982.1 coordinate 3,257,787, forward strand.
GGGCTGGTGCACAGCCCGTGGTGTGTCACCCACAAACTGTGATGTGACGGAGGTGCTTTCCTTCCTACAAGAGCTGTTGGATGGGGGCAGGGCCCCCTCCACGCTCAAAGTTTATGTGGCGGCTATAGCAGCGTTCTCAGAAACAACGCTTGGTCAGTCAATAGGAAGGAACGATTTAGTCATCCGCTTCCTTAGAGGAGCTAAGAGACTGAATCCTCCCAGACCTCCCTCAGTCCCCGTATGGGACCTTTCTACGGTTCTGGAAGCCATGAAAGGTGCGCCATTTGAGCCTTTACAGTCAATCGATTTGAAACACCTGTCTTTCAAAACTGTGTTTTTGCTGGCTCTCGCTTCAGTGAAGCGCATAGGGGATCTGCACGCGCTCTCTGTGAGCGCGGCGTGCATGGAGTTTGGGCCCAATGACTCAAAAGTTATACTCAAACCTAAGCACGGTTATGTTCCAAAATCCCTCAACACACCGTTTAGGGCACAGATTATCTCTCTGTCAGCCCTGCCGGTCCCTGATGAGGAAAGAGACGCGAGCCTCCTTTGCCCAGTCAGGGCATTACGAGCTTATGTGTCTCGCTCGTCTGTTTTCAGACAGACGGAACAGCTCTTTGTTTCGTTTAGCGGACGTTCTAAGGGACTAGCCGCGTCGAAACAGAGCCTATCCAGATGGATAGTTGATGCTATAGCGCTGGCATACGCCTCCAAGGGCATGCAGTGCCCTTTGGGTGTCAGAGCGCACTCCACGAGAGGCATGGCCTCTTCGTGGGCCTGGTCAAGTGGGATTGCCTTGCAAGATATTTGTATGGCGGCAGGCTGGGCCTCCCCGTCTACATTTATAAGGTTTTATAACCTAGAGGTTCCCGCCCTGCAGGCCAGGCTGCTGTCGGTCTAAACTACCAGTATTATCTGACCTGATGCGTTCAGCTCAGAATGCTGCGTTTGCTGAGCACAAGCTCAGCGTTCGACAGTATAAAGCTGGGCAAACTATGTAAGACCCACATTTTTCCCCATCAGTTCAGGCCGTACCCCGCCCTGTCTGTATGATGAAATTCGCGTCCCATCGACGCTACTTTATGTGGAAAAGTGAGGCTGCACCCCTCCTTCTTCCCGGACTCCCTGTGAGTTCACTGAGTGATTGTGCACTATATGTACCCCGGGCTTTCGCCCTTGGGTCTTTGGTGTCAGATCTCAGCATGCACGGCGTTTTACATTGGGTCCCCTAGCGTAAGATATCTTACGCAGTACGAGAGACCTCTCGTAAGAGAACGTACTCGGTTACTAACGTAACCTCGGTTCTCTCTAGAAGAGGGAACGAGTACTGCGTATCTTGCCGTGCATGCACACGCTCTGGTTGCTTCGATGATGAAAAACCAGATAATAGCTGCCTGCGAGCGATATTTATAGGCCTAGACCACGCCCATTTCGGCGGGACGTGACGCAGCGGGCGCGAAGTGCCCTGATTGGGTCTGACGTCACGCCAGGCCTCGCTCGATAGGCTGCTGCAGTTGCCGCAGAGCAGCCAATAGGCGCGCGAGCTGTCTCGCCTATGTCTGCATTGCTGCTGCAACGCGTTTTGCATTATTACAAAATTAAGGATAATTTTTGGCTTCAATATCTCGCGGAAAAGGATTTTCCCCTAGCGTAAGATATCTTACGCAGTACTCGTTCCCTCTTCTAGAGAGAACCGAGGTTACGTTAGTAACCGAGTACGTACTATTGCATGTTTATTATATTTTTACTTATATCATTAAATAAAGTTGTTATTATAATAAAAAAAAACGCATTATATTTAATTTGAGTTATTTTTAACCTTAAATAATACTGCCAGCTGATAGGGCTCTCTGTATGTTTACAGCATTAGGTGAGTTGTTTTTTTCTTGAGAAAAATTAATGCCTATCTTGTGTAGCCTACCTAATATTTATCCAAATGAGTCAATATTAAATCAAATCATAATAAGTGAATTGAACTGAAATAATAAAAAAGCGTAGCTTACCAGAAATTGAACCATGTAAACATTGTAACATGTTGTCACTAAACCTAATAAAATTCAGTTTAGTTACTAAAATGTTTTGACAATCACAATACACTTATTGTGATGCAAAAATTACAATTATTAATAATTGCATCACAGTTGCACCCATCTCCCGCCCCCCCTTCCTTCCTGTTCAGCAGAAGAAATAAATTCATGTGAATTTTTTTGTGAAAATTAAATTTTCTGTTTTTTACTGTATTTGATTAATGTCATTGTATAAAAAGAGGTTTAAATAAATACAAATCTTACAGACATACATGATTTGTATACATTTTATTTCTGTGGTAAGAGGACTTGAAATGACTCGAAACTAAAATGGTAGGACTTTGGACTCGACTTGAGACTTGTTGGCTTTGACTTTTGACTCGACTCGGGACTTGCCTCATCTTTGACTCGACTTGACTTGGGACTCGAGGGCAAAGACTTGAGACTTACTTGTGACTTGCATAACAATAACTTTGTCCCACCTCTGGTGTTTTGTAAGGGAGGTCTATAGTCGTTCCACAAAATCGTGCAACAAATTTCAGTGTTCTGTCATCGAGAAAATGACATCGCCCCCTAGAAAAAGCCGTTGCATTCTGCTGGTAAAAGTCTTACTGGCCGCTGCATCATATTTTATTTTTTGTTGAATGCATGTGCTGATCACGTTTTCTCCATTTTAACCAAACAGATGGTTAGCCAAAGATTGTATTTTAGGCTGCAGGTCTTTCTGCCCCATGGAAAGGAGGATGCGTTGAATAAATTCAAATGTGTACTTTAGAGACTTTGGGTAATTCAGGTGTAAACTATAAATTAGCCCGAACAGAAGGCACATTGCTTCAGGAAGGTCATGCAGATTGTCCATCACCACTTTTCCCTCAATTACTATACCAATGGACAAGGGAGACAATTGCAGAGAGTTGAGGGGCTGAAGAGTCATCCCATCTTCCACTAGTACAATCCCCACTGGCACATCAAGATTAGAGCTGCGATCATCGGACATCTAGTGAAGATGAATAAACATTAAATTTAAATTAATTCACATGCATGTAAGCTCATGTACATTTCAAAAGGTGCAACTTAACCTTAAGGGATAGTTCACCCAAAAATGAAAATTCTGTCATTAACAGGGTGTCTACAGATATAAACAAGTTAAATTTAAGACTTTTTAAGACCTTTTTAATGTCACTTTGAATGAAATTTAAGACCAAACCTTTGATGGAAATACACATTATATTACATGCGTATATGTAATATTTAAGACCAAACCTGTGATGGAAATACACATTATATTACATGCGTACATGTAATATTTAAGACCAAACCTGTGATGGAAATACACATTATATTACATGCGTATATGTAATATTTAACCTAAGTAATTGAAATAATTTAATATTCATAACTTGTTTATTGAACTAAAATCAATGTAACATTTGCAATTGTGAGAATATTCAGCAAAATAGCTCCTGTCATGTTATGTTACTCAGGGTTTTTCCTGGCTCAAAATGAGGCGGAGGTGGTAAAATCCTAATAATGTATTTTAATAATGAGATATTTAAATTTGTATTTTTTGTAGATCATCATATAGCCTAATGTGTTTCCCACATTATTTTTGTGGGTGGAGCTTGGTACCTCTAGGGAGCGGCAAATAAAATTTTGTACATTTTAAAGATGAATTCATTAATCTGGTGCAATTAAATTAGATTATTTCAAATATTTTTTAATGTACAAATAAGGAATGTTGAAAGAATATACTTTATGAAACTAAACCGCCAGTAGGAGGCAGCAGACGACCGTCTTAATGAGCGAGTCATTGAGTCATTTATTCAAACGATTCGTTCAAATGGCTGATTTATTCAGAATGAGGCAGTTTATGAATGGGTAATTGAATCTTTGACTCGACCGATTCGTTCAAAACACCGAATAATTTGGTAATGCTACAAGTGTTCGTTGCTGTGAGATGCGCGATGGCAAATTACTGAGGCAAACCTGTGAACGCCCCCCATATCAGCTCGAGAAAACACAAGTTTATTCAGATCATTGTAGCCTACGTGTTTACACCATCTGGCAGCGCTGTGAGGAATAATAATAACGGAAAATCTACCTCAGAGTGCGGGTATTGCAGGAGAGAGGATCCGAATATGTAGTAAGTTTTTTTTCCTTCTCAAGTTAATCGCGTTTCTGTGAATGAATGAATGGCAGCCGCAGAGATGCGCGCTGTTTATCACAGCTCGCAAAAAGACAGTTTAAATTTAAATTGTGTCTCTGTGTGAATGAATGATGTTTTAGCAAACTGTATTGCTATACTGAGCTGAGTAAAAATCGACAGAAATATGTTGAAATAAAATGTAGGCTATTTGTATAAGCAACGTATTAAACTGAAAATGAACATTTATATGCCCTAATATTTCATAAAAACAACGTTACAGTCAGGCGTTTCTGTTTGTGAATGAATGTTTCGGTTTTAGCAAACTGTATTGCTATACTGAGTAAAAATCGACTGAAATATGTTGAAATAAAATGTATTTGTATAAGCAACGTATTAAACTGCAAATTAACATTTATATTTCTTATAATAAAAATGAAAGACCTATGTTACAGACATATAAGACATAAAATATCTGCCAACTCAAATAAGCTTTTGTTTGCCAATATTTTCTCATGTTAAATATAGCATGTTTTGTCAAAAATAAAGTAATCAAATAATCAATCAAATCCTTAACTTTGAAATATGTATGATAAAATGTATACTTTAGTTTTTACAAAGAAAGATTACACTTGAATTGTTGTTGTAATTGTAACCTTTTTAATAAAAAAATATATTTACAAGGTAGATGTAAACAAACTTTTAAAAGGTAAATATAAGCCTTTTCTTTAAATAATTTTTATTGTGTTTTATTAGTGACAAATTTGGGGAGAGGATAAATATTCCAAAACTGAAAATACAGTATGAGAATTAACTGCACAATTACTAGACATGTTTTCCTTGGATATTATAGGCCAAATTGCAAGCACAATATGTGGAAAAATAAAAAAGAATTGAGATGCTTCCAACTGTTGCTCTTGCATTCTTGTGGCTCAGTGACTCACCTGAATGAATGGCTAATTAAGTATGCAGGCCCCATTGTCTCCTCAGGTGTGAACCACTAAATATGCATGATCTGTGACGCCCACTCCGCATATTGCCTTTCCAAACAGAAAGTGCTTTGCAAAATTCAAATCAATGTATTGTGTTATGTGAATGATTAGGCAGGGTGATTTTCACATCATTTTGAAGAAAAAACACTAGGCAATGACATCTATTAGACAAAAGTCTTATTGGCACATATTTAGTATGTGTTTTATGGCCTTATTTCAGAAACTTTAGTTTTTAGTTTTTTCAATAACCACGCATAAACATTATTCTCTCAAAAATGCAGACATGTACATTCTTGTTGCTCACATATTATGGTAGCCCTGTTTGTGCTAAATAGTGTGTAATTTTTTTTTGCCATTAATATGTTTATAAGCAACTGAAAAAAGCACAAATGTCAGGGCATGTCAGAACATCTCAAGGACCCCAAAAACACCTCAGACCCCAGAGGGTTAACCGAAGCTAATTTGGGTGCGTTTCTCCATCCCCAATGTCACTTCTCTGTCTTTTACGGCCGTGACGAGAGCGTTGCTCTCCACGGCAGTGAACCGCTCCTGGCGCGCGCCTGGCAAATCCGCCGTTACAATAGCAATCCGCCAAGGAAAAAGCGCGTCTGCTCTTAAAGGGAATGTGAGATGTCGCTCTGATTGGTTTATTTCACGTTATGCCCAAACCACACCTATGAATAATGAAGCTACTTCAGACCAACCCCTTTTAGATTTGCGCCGGGCGCAAGAGTCATTTATCCCGCCGGGAAAATAGCAACAGCGCAGAGACCCGCCCACAAAGTTACTTGCGCTTTGCGCTTTGACACTTGCGTTTCAGATCGTTAAAATAGGGCCCAAGATCTCACAGAGACTCACGAGATCCAACGTGACTTGAGAAGAAAAACAAATGGGCAGAGATGGGAAGTACAAATACTTTGTTACTGTACTCAAGTAGATTTGGCAGGTATTTTTTACCCTTCTATTTATTTTTGTGCCGACTTTTTCCTTTTACTCCTTTCATTTTTAACATGAATATCGGTACTTTCTACTCCTTAGATTTTACAAAATTGCCTCATTACTTTAGTTTCAAATCATTTCAGTGGAGTTACCGCTATTATTTTTCGCGTCATCAATACCGAATTCAATCTAATTGGATGGGAATATACATTGCACTTGACGCACCACTACAAGACGACTCGACAGATTCGGTGGCATTCATTCGCGGCAAAATCATTGCGGCTTGATGGCGGTAACGTTAGCACATAGTAGTATGGGCGGCGACATTACTGAGAATGAAGAAAACGGAGATCCCAGAGATGTGGCACACAAGCAGCAAGACATTCCCAGTCATCCTCGGCCTTATCTGAGAGAGATGTTTGAGATAGTAGGCATCAAGTATGACTCCTGGTGAATGTGCTGCAAATTGTGCCAACCGAAACACCACGAACTGCTGGCTTTCAAGAATTCACCATCGAATTTGAAAAAAACACATAGAATTAAAATCATCTTTTTGTTGTTATCAAAAGCAATTTGTTGTTTGTTTCAGTAACTTTGTTAAGTTTACGTTAATGGTCAGTTACATTTGTTCTCCTGCTAGCAATGATGATGCCTTGGTTCGCTAGCATTTAGTTAAGTAACCCAAGTAACATTAAGGTTAGCGAGCGTTCAGTTTATTTGAAAATAATCTAATACAGCTGATACAATATCTGCATGTATAGCTTAATATTAAAAACCAATTCAGTAACTTGATTTAGTGTAACAGTGCTGTAGTAACGTTACTCAAGGCCGTTCTTTTTTTCGAGATCATTTACTTTGACGTTAATGTTACTTGGTCTTGTCTCAAATCCTATCTACTTTATTTTGGGCTAATGTTAATGTCTCAAACCTCTCAGACGTAAGTTAGAGGACTCATGTTTTTTATCTCAAGTTTTTTTTTATTATTATTATAATCAAGACCACTTTACGTTTTTTAAGGTTAAGGGATGTGGGGAGCACAAGCTAAGACCGTTAACAAATCTAGTGGTTGTTAGTTGTAACTAAAAGTATGGGGAACTTTTTAATTAATGTCTGTTTAGTAATTGATATTTGATCCTTTATTTTCTTTCCAGAAGCCATATTTGAGCACACACACATACATGTAGATTCCTTTAAATGTTAAGGGGAAGATTAAATAAGAGAAACTGGATCTGTGAATTCCCACAGAATCACAATTGAATTCATATCTTGCTACTCAGTCAGAATCGTATTAACCTGGAGTCAGTCTCTGTCACAATAATCATATATGTGATGTTTTAGGCCTATTGGCAGGCATCCATTTAAAATGTAGGCAATGGCATATAAAGAGCCTTTTTTTCCAAATCCACTTCAGTTTCTCAGCTTGCACTCTAGTAACATTTGTGTGGTCCAGGTAGCTTTGCATAAAAAATGGTTGTCATTCGCAAGGCTACTTTTACTTTTATACTTTAAGTACATTTCCAAGCCTGTACTTTGTTATTTTTACTTGAGTAAAGAAGTTAAATTAGTACTTCTACTTTTACCAAAGTATTTTTTAACAAGTATCTGTACTTCTACTTGAGTACGGGAAGTGAGTACTTTTGCCATCTCTGCAAATGGGGGACAATCGACTTCGTCAGCTGGTTCTTCTGGCGTGAGTTTTGTTTTAGGGGAGAAAAAACAAAGGAGAAACAAAGATTATGGGTGATCTTCTTTCTCAATATTCCACTTTCGTGTCTGCCAAGTTTCAGCTACAGAAGCACATATCATCCGGTTGGAGAAGCTTGCTCGCTTTCATTGGCTATCATGGGTGACACATCAGAGGCAGCCCTAACAAGAGAAGGAAATATTAAACATTTGATATGTATGATTTGGGATTGAGTGGGCTCTGACGCGATCAGGCAGTAAAATAACCGTAATGACACACAATTGAGGAGTTTTTGGACAAAAAATTATTTGCGACAAGAAGTGAATTGGGACACAACCTCGACCGCTTGGGGGTGCAAATCTAATTTTCAAGTGTGTGGCCAGCCTAATTTCAGAGGAACTAGACTACAGCAAACTCTGAACCAGACTATTTAAACGTTGAGCAAGGAATCAAACACACCGGATTCAACTCATCAGATCATCAGTAGAGACTCAAGACCTGAAATGTTTGTGCCAGATTAGAGACATTGTAGGGGAACCATTGATCTAGAGTTTCATGACTGAACTCAATATATATATATTTTTAACTGTGTGTATTTAAGTGTAAATGTGTATGTCAGTATATTTAATGTTACTGTGCTTCAGCCATTCAAAGCCGTTCTTTTAACCCTGTCAGTAAAGCTGTTTGACTCTGATGAGTCTGAGGTGAGTCTGTATCTCGTCCTGATCTCTCTTCGGTCTCGTCGTGAGCTCACAGTCTACAGCAGCTTTTGCATTCAGAGGGTGTTCCCCATCGAGGAACTCGCGATGCGTCGATGACGCTTTGGGAACGCCTCCTGCGTGATTGCATCTGAAGCATCTATGTCAGCTAGTCCAATGGCGGGCGTGAGCGTCACAGGCAGGTGATGTCATGACCAGGAAAGGATAAAAGCACATCCGGTGCAACCGGCTCTAGCTTCTGTTGCCTCAGCAAGCGATCTGTGTCAAACCTGTCTGTCATATTTACTGTTGTCTGTCGTACAAAGTTTATATTATGGCGAAACAAATCTTGAAATCCTGTGTTCCTCTCTGCCCGCGTTATTTAACGGGTGGGGATACACACGAGCTTTGTGTGATTTGTTTGGGAGTGGAGCATGCGGTATCAGCTTTTGAGGGGGCTGATTGCCAGCATTGTGAGAAGCTGCCGCTTCGCACGCTCCGCTCCCGTCTGTCACTTTTCGAGGAACATGGTGAGGCTCGCGAGCCTCAGGGTGCTGGACCCGCTTCTGCTGAGGCAGAGCGGAAAAGGCATTCCTGGGGATCGCAAATGGATCTCTCAGCGGGGTTGGAGACGGATCCGAGGACCCTTTCTCCTCCCTTACCTGGGAGATCCATCGCTCAATCTCCGGTGTCGGAAGCCCGCCCTGCGGCTTCTTCCGCCCGGAGAGAGAGCCCAATGCTGCAGTACTCTTCCTCCGAGGAGGTGGATGTGCTCACTATTGAAGGTGACACAAACAGGGGGGAAGAGGAATCGCCATCTCTTTCCCCAGCACATGAGGAGTTGATGGATGTGTTATCTAGAGCTGTTGAAAAGTTACACATATCATGGCCACTAGAGAAACAGGGCGCTCGTCCCAAAAGTAAATTAGACGAGCCTTTCCTGCTGTCTAATATTTCACCTCCATCACGGAGCCTACCTTTCTTTCCCGATCTGCACAGTGAGCTGTCTAGATCGTGGAACAAACCATACTCTTCACGTTTGTTCAGCCCTCAAGTTCACGTATATTTAAATATACAAAGGGTATGAACGAGTATGGTTATAGATCAATGCCCCGGGCTGAACAGACGCTCGCAAGCTATCTGTCGCGAGCTATTCAGCATCATCTATGAAGGCTCCAGTTTTACCCACTAAACCATTAAAAACAACTTCCACGTTATTGGGTAAAGCTTATACGGCAGCAGGTCAGGCTGGAGCGTGACTTCACACTATGGCACTGCTTCAGGCATATCAGGCTGACCTGCTGGGGGATTTAGATAGGAGTGAGGGAGTTAATAGTGACGATATTCGAGAACTTCGTCGCGCTACTGATTTGTCACTCAGAGCTACCAAAGAGACCGCCAGAGCAATTGGGCGGTCTATGGCGGCGCTGGTGGCTACTGAAAGGTATCTTTGGTTAAATCTTTCTGAGATCAAAGACAAAGATAGATCTTTTCTTTTGGATGCTCCGTTAAACCCCGATTGTCTGTTTGGTGAAGCAGTGAATGAAGTGGTTGAAAGATTTCAGGAGACTAAAAAACATTAGGAGGCATTCAAAAAATTTCTCCCTTGCAGATCTAATCCCCCTGGGGCTGCTGGGAGTGAGCAGCCCCAGCCAACATGATCCTCATATCGTGCGCAACAAAAGGAGAGTGTCGCGTCCTGCACCCCCCCACAGAAATCATGGGGGCCGGGGCGACAGTCTCAGCCGAAGCAATCTAAGCAGAAGGTCGATCTGAGGACTGCTCTTGCGAAGAAAGCTTCGGCTCAAAAGAGGTCCTGACGCCATTTGTGTCGGACCTATGAGAGCAGCCCCAATCGAGATGGAACGTTGTACACCTCAGTACACGGGGTCCATTCCATCTCGGTACTCTCACGAGGTCGTTCTGCCAACCCCGCCACCCTTGGTGCTTTGGGGCGCAGCGGTCTCCAGCGGGTCTCTGGCGCAGTGTCACCTCGACGCTGCGTCAGGCTCGCACCCTCTGAGGGGGGTTCTAATTACACCAGAGGCCAGCCTCGAGAGGCTCATTCCCTTAGTAGAATTTCTGGCAGAATTTCTGGCGGAAGAATCTGCCGAATATATCTCTATGGGTCCTGCAGTTAGTACCAAAGGGTTACAGAATCCAATTTGGTTCTCGTCCACCATGCTACAACGGGGTGTAGGGAAACCCACTTCATACATTCAAGATCACGCGGCGGTGTCTCCGCTCCTTGACTATATGGAGGGAGCACTGGTTCCTGTCCCAGGGTCCGGTACTGGGAGCTCTTTGCCATCGAGTTGCTATCTCGACAGATGCTTCCCTTACCGGCTGGGGAGCGGTAATGGAAGGCCGCTCAGCTCAGGGTCTATGGGAAAGTCATCATCTCTCTTGGCATATAAATTGCCTGGAGATGATGGCTGTCTTCAATGCGTTGAGGCACTTCCTCCCAGACCTAAGGGGCCATCATGATCTTGTCCGTTCAGACAATACATCGGTGGTCTCTTACATCAACTGTCAGGGGGTTCTGGTTTGCGGACCTGATTCATCTCCTCGACGGCCCTCCCTTAGAGATCTCGATCAGGAGAGACCTTCTGTCTCAGGCCGGGGGCACTATATTTAACCCCCGGCCAGAGATTTGGAAGTTGTGGGTGTGGCCCCTGAGGGGGCACAACTCTTAGAGAGTGGTCTCTCATCCGAGGTTGTGGAGACCATTCTTAGCTCCAGAGCTCCAGCTACGAGGAAACTTTATTTACTCAAATGGAATGTATTTACTTGGTGTCCCCAGCAGCAGTGTGACCCAGTCCACTGTTCTGTTGGGTCAGTACTTGTTTTTACAGGACCGCTTCTCATCAGGTCTATGTCCTTCCACCTTAAAGGTTTCCACGCCCCGGTGGGGGTTACATCCCTGGGTAGAGACCCACTCATTACTCATTTTCTTCGTGGCACGTTGAGGTTGAGACCTGCAACACGCACTAGGGTGCTGGCCTGGGACCTTGCAATAGTATTAGAAGGCCTTTCTAGGGCTCCATTTGAACCCCTAGACTCAGTCTCAGAGAAGTTTATCACATTTAAGAGTATATTTCTTCTTGCTATTTCATTCCTTTTAAAGAGTCGGAGACCTTCAGGCCCTCTCGGTTTCTCCCACCTGCCTTGAATTTGCACCTGGGATGGTCAAAGCTTTTCTCTTCCCTAAGCAGGGATACGTCCCTAAGGTACCGACCAATATTCCGAGGCCTATTGTGCTACAGGCTTTCTGTCCTCTTCCATTTACATCTTTGGACCAGGAAAAGTTGAACTTTTTGTGTCCAGTGCGAGCATTGGATACTTATGTTCATCGGACTTCTTCCTGGAGGAAGTCCGACCAATTATTTGTCTGTTTCGGATCACCTAGGTTAGGTCTTCCTGCTTCTAAGCAGACTATGAGCAAATGGATAGTTGAGGCTATCTCTCTTGCCTATGAGTCATCTGACCTTCCGTGTCCTTTAGAGGTTAGAGCTCATTCTACTAGGAGTATGGCAGCCTCTAAAGCCTTGTTATCTGGGGCCTCTTTTCAAGACGTCTGTGATGCGGCAGGCTGATCCTCACCGCTCACATTCGTCAGATTTTATAGCCTAGATCTGGACGCTACTCCAGGGTCTCAGGTTCTTAATGCTTGATGTATTAGTTCTGTTCAGGCTGACACTCAGGTTCTTGAAATTATGGCGATTTGGGTATTCTCGTTCCCAAAGCGTCATCGACGCATCGCGAGTTCCTCGATGGGGAACGTCTCGGTTACGACTGTAACCTTAGTTCCCAGAGAAGGGAACGAGACAATGCGTCGATGACGCTTTGGGAACGCCTCCTGCATCTCGTTCCCTTCTCGGGGAACTGTTACACTCGTAACCGAGACGTTTTATATGATAAGCACATGCTTCACTCTGCATGTGTTTATAGCTCTATGAACTGAACATGACATGATCAAGAGCTCTTCTTCATCAACCAACAAACATGACTTTCAGCATCATCTTCCTCTTGACTCTGGCAGCGTTTAGTTCAGGTTTGAATAATGATTTATGATTGTATTTCCCACCATCAGTGGAGTCCAGACTGAAGATACAGGAGATTATTACTGTCAGAGTTTACACTACATCAACAGTAAATATGTGTTCACACAGTGATAAAAAGTTGTACAAAAATCTGTTTATGAAGAGAATGAGTCAGTGTTTCAATATGATCATCATGTTTTAGTTGTAATATATGATCCCTGTCAATCAAACTGAACAGACTGCATTCAGTCACTTCTGCTGTCTGGACGTGATGCTTTCCATTTGAGACACAGGACCTTTTATAAATTAATTATATATTAATTATGATTTTCATAACATTTTCATATATTTACACCATTGCCTATAAATGTAATGATTATGTAACAATTAGTGTCAGAACAACTGATTCTTGATCCTGATCTTTTTTAGGATATTGTTATATAATAAAGTTTTTAATCCCCTATGAATATAATGATCAGTTTGTCTGCGCTGCTTCACTAAAGCAGAAGTGAAAGTGTTCCAGTCCAGATCATGTAACCAATCAGAGAGTGAGACTGAAACCCCATTTGCATTGTCAGGGTGGAGTGATTGTGATCCTCTCAGAATAGAGCAGCTCTGTCTCCAGAGACCATGTTCAAACCCCAAGAGCTTTATTTGACATTTACTGCTACATCAACCTTCTGAAAAGCACCTGCATCTTCATCTGTTAGTTGAATGATGTTGTCAGACACAAAGTGAACTTGTTGAGAAGCTTTATTGAATGTTGCAGCAAACACAGCAGATTGAAAGATCACACACACACACACACACACTCAGTTTCAGTATTGAGTTGTAAATCACTACAGCTGCAGCACTAGACTCATGTGAATCCTGCCTGACACAGGACACTCAGATACGGCTCATCTTCAGGAGAGAAACATCAGCACTCAGAGCTCTTGTGGAACGAGACCTCATGAGGAGCTCCATCATGTGTTACTCTGCAGACGTACAGCTCTCCCGCTTCCCAGCGTGCTTTGCTGAGGGTCAGGACGCTACTGCGGCTGTAGCGGCCGTCCTGCTGGCTCTCTGCGCTGGTCAGAACCCCCTCTGTGACCTCTGACCCGTCCAGTGTCCAGCTCACCAGCGCCCCCTGTGGAGAGTAAGAGCTGAGCAGGCAGAGCAGTGCGGCTGAGTCTCCAGAGATCTGCAGAGAAGAGGGCGGCAGCAGAGACACTGAGGGCTTCACTGTGGGACCAGCTGCAGGAGACAAACACAACACATTCACACACACACAACACTTTGTTTAAAGCTTTCATACATATTGCATTATAAAAGTAGTTTAATGCATTAATTATGCACTGCTTTATACATTAAAATGCATGTATGATCTCATCAATAAGTGTAACAGCAGTTATAACACATATTATCTATTATCAGGCCGATCTGACTGCTTTAATTCCAGCAATTATTCACTCTGAACATAAATATCTTACATTCTGAGATATTCACCTGAACTGAAAATGTAACTCAATTTCAAACAGAGTTAAAACACAATTGAATCACACAGAATGAACAAAACACTGAATTATAAGCACAACATGAGCAAAAGAGATTCAGTATCATTGACTGAACTACAGAAAGTAGCAACATTTACATTCTGATGTCAAATCTCTTTTTCCATGTATGATTTCTACAATAAAAGATGAACTAAATATGAACTCAGTGTAGAAATAAATGAAGGAAAAACAAACCTGTAATAAACTGATTAAACTCATAGTGAGACACAGTGTGGAAATATGTTTAGAGTTTTATTTCATTTTTTTATATATATATATATATATTTTTTTGTTGAAAGGAATAATGCTATTCTTATAATAATATCATAGTTTTAGATTCAATAATTATACAAAAATATCAGTAACACTTTATTTAAAGCCTTTATACATATTGCATTTTTATAATGCAATAATTATATATTGTTTTACACATTATGATGCATGTATAATCTCTTCAATAATTGTAACCAAGGTTTTAACACATTATAATATTATCTATTCATTGTTACACCTCCAAAAAAATTATAATACACTAAAACTCATGACAAACAACCAATTCTAGATGTAACAAGGAATGTGCAAATATTATAAAACATTTTAACTTTGGTTACAGTTATTTATGAAAACATATATGACATTATAACATACGCTATTGATAGCTTTATAATGCATTATACATAAAGGCTTTAAGTAAAGTATCACCACAATATCTAATTATTATTATTATTATTAATAAATGTTGTTCTTTTTTCAACTGTAAAACACTTTCTGAAATTAAAATAATATTTTTATTTAATATATAATTAAATAGACTTACCGATCACCAGTTTAGTTCCTCCACCGAAAGTCCTCCACAGTGATACAATCTAATGAAACGCTCGTACAAAAACCTCTATTCCACTCGAGTGAACACACACTCCAGCAGAGAGAGAGAAACAACACTTCAACACACTGATATTAGAAGATCCTCAGCTCTTCTCAACACTCACTCATTCAGATTTGACTAAATGCTTTCTGATATAACACTGTTTAAAGAAATATATTTGATGAGCTGTGACCTCTGAGGTGACCTTTGACCTCTTTGATCATGGATGATGTTGTGGAGTTTCTCATAATGATGCTTCTGTTCTTCATATGCAGATCAATCATCATGATTCACAGAAAAACCTGCAGCTTCAAATAAATGAATCAATAATTCTGAACATTTCAGATGCACATTGTTTAATATATAATGACCTGATTATGAGTCCTGATGAACTTCATGCATGTGGAAAATGTGGGAAAAAATAGACATCATGATAATATTTCCCAGAGAGCAACATGTCAACATTGATTCCAAAGACCATAATGGACTTTTTTTTAAACTTTTTTTTCTGGTTTACTCTAAATATAGTAAAACTTGATTTAATTAGTTCTCATTGTTAACATGCTTTTAAAGGTGCAGCACAGAACTGTACTCATAAATAAATAATTATGGCGTTTGACACATACTGTATGTTTAAAATTATCTACACTCATGTTTCTCCAGTGGCCTAGAAATATCTCCGTTGATCCCTCTTTATGCTGTTGAGATCACATGACTGATTTCTGCTCACTTTATCTTGGTAGCAAATTATCAGAAACAATTACTTGATGTAAATGAAACTGCATGACAGTGAAAAGATTATTTCTACAGCGGCTCTGAAAACTGAAAATGTTTCATTCACACTGACAGACGTCAATATAAAGAACCCTAGTGTCTTATCAGCCACATATAAAATATTTCACAATTAATCACTAAATGGTTCAATAACATTATTCTGACAGTAAAATCTTCTAGAGAGTTTATGAGTTTGTTATCAGCACAAGCTGTTGTAAATCCTGCCCACTTCTTTGCATTGTCAGCACATGCTTCAGTGCTCTGAGAGTGTTTATAGTGCTGTGAGTTTAACACTTCATGACTGAGAACAGAACACACTCTTCATCATCACACAAGACTAAACTACAGCAATGAACACAATCAACATCTTCATCTGGACCATTGCACTGTTCATTCAAGGTTTGTGTAATACAGTGTTTACAATAATTATTAGTTCTCTTAACATGTGAAATGTATATATTTATAATATACTGTATATCATCATATATATCATTTACATTTTTGTTTGTGTTTTCCTCCAGAGTGTAGAGGACAGATCACTGTAACTCAGAGTCCATCAATACCAGCAGTTCAACCAGGAGAAGAAGTCAGAATAAACTGTAAAACCAGCAGTGATGTGGTTGTATATAGTGGTAATCAATATTACTTAGCCTGGTACTCACAGAAACCTGGAGAAGCTCCTAAACTCCTCATATATTATACATCAACCCGTTATACTGGAACTCCATCTAGATTCAGTGGAACAGCAAATACTGGACGAGATTTTACTCTGACCATCAGTGGAGTCCAGACTGAAGATACAGGAGATTATTACTGTAAGAGTTTACATGTTATCAGTGGTGGCTATGTGTTCACACAGTGATAAAGAGTCGTACAAAAACCTCTGTCAGTCAGACGTCACAGTGACTGCACTGATACAGCTGAGAGAAACTGCAGCTGCTGATGGAGGATCACAAACTACACAATATCAATGTTTAGTTCAAAGTTTCGAAAGACTAATGAATTCATTGAGTAAATATACATTTATCTGTAGTAATATATTTGATATTAAATAAGAGTTAGAGCTGATATTGATTATGGCACTGGGATGTTTTATTGTTAGTGTTTCAGATCACAGTATGAGAGCGATGCGGAGTGAAGCAGAAACACCGGCTGTTCTTAATGTGTTTTCTCACTCCAGGATTGATCTCAGTGGTTTCTTTCATCAGTGGTCGTGGAAATAATATACATACTAACTAATCAGATTTGGTCTGAAAGGAAAGTTAGAAAGTTCTTGCTTATAGAACTGTTATATAAAGTAATATCACATTCACAGTCGTGCTGCTCTTCGTGTCTATGGTAGAATCACAGGCGTGCTGATATTCAGTATAACGGCACTCTTGATCATGTGACACTGCTTAAATGTGGCAGGAGGAAAGATAAAACAGCACAACACCTTCACACATTTAAAGACAACTTCAGCAAGGGCATTTAACCCTAATATAAATATGGTAGTGTTTATTTGATCACAGTTTTTTTTTTTTTCAATTGCTAACAAGCATTGTTTAATACTAAAGCCTCATTTTCAAAACTCTTCATTCAGTCTGCATTACCAACATGAATCTTGGCCAAAGATTGAGACGACCTCATCTAACCTCCTCCCAGTAAGACTGAGATGGGCAACCCGTACCCATCACTCTCACGCCTTGGTGGACTCAGGAGCAGAAGGTAATTTTATGGACCAACACTTTGCTCACAAATTCCACGTTCCCATCACGCCACTTAAGGACCAGATTTCCATCAACGCACTCAATGGACAAAGACTTCCCAACATTTCTTTCACTACTGGTCCCATCACACTCATCACCTCTGGCAATCACACTGAAATAACTACATTTTTTCTCATGGACTCCCTCTTGCACCCATAGTTCTGGGTCATCCCTGGTTAACCAAGCACAACCCCAGAGTGGACTGGGGACAGAACTCCATTTTAGCCTGGAGTGATCATTGTCATGAGTCTTGTCTTGTGTCTGCCTGTTCGTCTGTGTCTGGTTCTGTGTTTCAGGAGGAGGCAGTGGATTTGTCTAACGTGCCCGTTGAGTACCTCGACCTGAAGGAGGTGTTTAGTAAGTCCTGTGCTGCTTCTCTTCCTCCGCATCGACCCTATGACTGTGCCATAGATTTACTGCCAGGTAAGTCTCCGCCTAAGAGCAAATTATACTCACTTTCTTTCCTGAAAGGGAGGCCATGGAGAAATATATTTCTGATTCTCTAGCGGCTAGCTTCATCCGCCCTTCCTCTTCTCCAGTGGGGATGGGGTTATTTTTTTGTGGGGAAGAAGGATGGTTCTCTGGGACCGTGTATTGATTACCGAGGGTTATATCCAGCATCATATTTATAAGCTGTAAATTCATATTTCACCTGTTCTCCCATCTTGATTCTAATTTACCTTGTTTATTACAGATTTCAAACCTATCTGCAGCAGTCCACAGAATAGACGCTGCCAGCAAACCCATAACTGCTTTTGGAGATGAATGCGAACTCAAAACATGCACCATAGCAGACAACACAGGAAATATTGAAATTTCCTTGTGGGACAAACACATTCATCTAGTTGAAGTAAACCGCTCATACAATTTCACAAACCTTTCAACCCGTATCTTCAACAGTACCCTAAACTTGACAACAACTTCACAAACCACCATAACTCTGTTACAAACCACGATTGCATCCATTTCTCTACACACCAGTCAGCAACCTCCACTACTACAGATCACAATAGAGATTGAAGGGGCTGTGATAAACCAATCAAACAAATGCCCAAAATGCAATACTCCTCAACAGGTAATCTTGAAACAAACTTTCCACCGCTGCAAAGTATGCAAAGTAAACCGAAAAGCAACCACCTACATCAGCACATGCAGCGGACTACTGACTTTAACACACCCACCGAAGCAGTAGAGCTGACCATAACCAACTCTGTCCTGAGACAGTTTTTTAAAAACCTAAAGGACATAAATGCAATGGATGCAGTTGACGTTGAAGAATATTTACTGACTGCCGGGCCTCTGACAGTTACATATACTGCTGAAAAACATATTACAGACCTCACCGAAACCAAACAAGACCTCTCCTCCAAACCAAGCCCTACATTGCCACAAAGCCAATCTGCAACAACCAGTGACCAACCTAACTTCACCCAGTCCACTACAACCAGTGACCAACCTAACAAGTCAACAACATCCTGGAATGACCAACCTTCAACCTCTGACCCACCTGCATTTCCTCCTGACCCAAAACCCACAACTCCACAAAAACGTCCTGCTAACAACAAGTGTCCAACACCACAAAAGATAAAAAAACGACTGAAACCCGAAGAGTCCTTACTATGACCGATGACAACGAACCCGTTCTAGAAGACATCGCACAGATGTTTGTGGAAAATTAAACACTCCACCACAATATACATGACACATATATCACACATATACACACATACCTGTTTTAATGTAATGCATTATAAATATGTTGTTATATTTTTCCTGTGTTAAAGTTTAGTCAACTGTTTTATTCTACTTTTCCACTATTAGTATTTAAAGTGTGTTTCCTTCCTGTTCACATATTGTTATGTTATACACTACAATGTAAAATGTTACATTATTTACATTGGTTATGTTACATAAAAAGTTAAACTAAATACATACCACTGCTTCTTTAACATGTTCCTTTCTGTGCTTCAGTGTTTCTCAACCCTGTCCTGTGCTGCGTTCCAGTCCACTTGTAGACACGCACTTGCGAACTTCCCTAAGCACTTCCCCTTGGGGGAATCCCTGCCGCCATTTTTAAGTGCGTTCCACTTCGTGAAGTGGACGAGGGAAGTTTATATGGACAGACCCTCGTTCCCTCGATTTTGACCGAGGGAGCGAGTCTGCTTCAAATGTACACTTCAGGCACCTATATGTCCCACAATGCAGTACGATTGTGACGTCACCACATATCTCATCTAATCACCACCACAACAGACAACTCTATGATATATTAATTATATATATTTTTTGTTTAAAACAACCCAAACACACATAAACATTTGGATGCTGCATTAAACAAATTCTTAAAGGAAAAAAAAATTTAAATAATAAATCAACTCCACAGCTGATTCCAAGTGATCAAGGGCTTAGGATGCACCGATCCGATACTCAGTATCGGTATCGGCTCCGATACTGCCATTTTTGGCGGATCGGGTATCGGTCAGACAAGGCCGATCCAAATCCGATATTGTGTGTATACTATTCAGTGTTATTGTTAAGCCCCACAAAAAGGCACACAAACATTATAAAGCACCATATGTTTTCGTGCACAATATTATAAGTGTTCTGAAGCCATTATATAGTATAATGTGAGATATAAATTAATATTTAAGTCGTTAAATTCAAGATCACGTAAACGTTTCCCTCAGCTGCGCTGTCAGTCATTCTTAATTCAAACAGCGCGTCGCGTTCGGTTACAACAGTTAACACAATGAAACTCTCTCCAAGATGATTCAGTGTTACTATTATTATACTTGATCTGTAGATAAAGGTCTATGGTTTCGCATAAAACAACTCTATCTTGCTGGACTTTATTGCTGTACCTTAATCATGTTACTTTCTACCGGGTGTCTGTTAGATCTCAACACTGGAGTAAAGTCAGAGCACTATTTGTTCTTCACGCGCACAGTAACTGAAATTTAAATCTGTTAAAAGAAAATGCTGAATAGACTATTGCATAGATAGATACTGTATAATACACTACGCATCAATATGTATTTTCTTTGTGCTATAAACTTTTCAATGCGGACTCGACGCGCTGCGCGCTGTGACTCATGTTGCTTCAAGCGCATCATTCTGCGCTCGGGATGCGCATAAGCGCTTTGTGCCGCTCTGTATTGGAGCCTTTCATATCATAATACAGTGACGCAATGAAACAATATCAATAGCCGTTCTTGTTCTGTCCTATCTATTATGTTGCTACCTCATTAAACAGCTGTGCTATACATTTAAAAAATGTCTCAATTTTATTGTAGGCTATATAAAATAATTTATATTTTTGATTTTTGTTGTTGTTTTTCATGAATGTATTTTACAACAATACAAAGAGCAATGTGTAAAGTTTTACCAGATTTAGTGTTACACTTATTGTCTCTAATTTGTTCCCCACTAAACATTTTTTTTCACAAAATGTTCAAATTTTATACAATTATTGTGCACTCGTAATTTTTCTAGACTAAATTTTACTGCTGAATTATCCACTAATCTAGTTTATAATAGCATTTATGTCAGATTATGATCATATATTTTTTGTTGTTGTTTTTCTTTTTTCAGTTCTTATTATCAGTTCAACATTTATAGAAATTCTACTTGATTAAAAAAAAAACTGCGCTGGTATCGGTACGGATCGGTATCGGCCGATACTCATAATTTTTGGTATCGGATCGGATCGGTTCTGAAAAAATGGTATCGTTGCATCCCTAGTTTGCACATGGTTTGATGGTGTTTTATCAGAACATAGAAAAGCATTGCCACTCACAGCCTTAAATGTAATACTACAGCACAAGCCATTCACTCATCAATCCTCTATGGGCTATGATGTCTGCTATGACTGATGTTTTCATTGGAAGATGGAGATGTTGCACAGTAAAGTTTGCAAATCACCTACAGGGACAGAATAGGACACACAGACCAATGAGGAGCCCAGGGAAGAACCGAAGTGCAACTTCGTCAAAGTCTCAGGGGCCAACCATGTGGTGAAGACTTCCTCATAGGTTTCCCCCTCTCAGTGGTTTATTCCCACCTTACTGGTCCATAGGTGTCAATTCAATTAAGAATAGGTTATGGAAAAACACTATACGATGACAATGTTTACTGTAATACGGTTACGGGTAGTCAACCAGAATGCCTATTGCCGCCGCGGAAAAAATAAACCAGTTGCATTTCAAAGTCATTCGCGAAATAACCGCCAGGTGGCGCAAAAGCATATTGTGCAGTATTTTTACTGTATTTTAAGTATTTTAAGCATAAAAACAGTATTTTTAAAATTGGCGCATTTTGAAATGTAAGTGGCGTTAATGTCAATTAACAGTAAGGATGAAATACTACAACTATGGTAAACAGAATAGAACATTTTTTAGGACAGAAAAATAGAATCAAAAGTTAAAAATAGAGACGAGAACAATATAGCCTATATTTCATATTGTAGCCTAGACGTCGGTGGGCGACATAAGCCTATTCCCCGGGGGAGCAGTGCCATAACAACAAAACAAACAAAAACAAACTAATAACAAAAATAACAAACAAAAATAAATTATGTGCAATGAAGCTGATTATTTTTACTGTTCTATTGAGGAATGAGACGAATGAAGAGCGTTTCTCGCTAATGAGCGAACACACACTGGAGAAACGAACATTTGGGCATTTCTTTGGGGGTTCCCTATAGCCTACATAAACAGTTTTTAAAAAACATGGTTTTAATTTGTTATTTGATGCTTCATAAATATAAATGTAGTGTCAATACACACCTTGACATAAAACATAATGAATAAATTATGAAGCATTTATAGGTCCAAACACCATTTTTGCTCATGTCCCACACCCATGGTTTCAATGTTGAGATACTTAAAGGTCCCGTATTATGCCCCTTTTCACAAGATGTAAAATAAGTCTCTGATGTCCCCAGAGTGTGTATGTGAAGTTTCAGCTCAAAATACCCCACAGATAATTTTTTACAGCATGTTTAAATTGTCATGTTTTGGGGCTCAGAAAAACGCTCTGTTTTAGTGTGTGCCCTTTAAATGCAAATGAGCAGCTGCTGGACGACCCAGGGGGCGGAGCTTCATGAGCTCGGGCTCAGTCTGTCAGGACAATTTCATCTCACGGAGTGATGATAATATCAGAAACTCTCAGTAACGGTGTTCATTACGACCCGGAGTCGGACAATAATGCCTACAGAGTCAGAGTGCTGTATAGAGATGAAACAGGTATAGTTTAGTAGTTTAATTACGGTTATTATAACGTATTTGTTATCTGCTTGTATGTATCCATTATTTATTAATAGCCTACAAGTCTGCTGTCTGAATGATGATCAAACATATAACGTAGACTAACCATGTTCCGTACACTTTTCACCTTTCACCGCACGTCAACAGCCACTCCTCTGTTGCTGAGAGACAGACATGCTTGTGTGAGTGCTCATTCTCTGGGGAAATTCCTATTGGAGGATATATTCTTTAATTGATGTCTTTTGGACCAATAGTATTTGAGAAAAGTGGGGTAAAGTCCCTCCTCCGCCTGGGTTCGGATGCTCACAGACGTTAACGGTGTTCCGTACAGGCTGCCAACGGTGTTCCGTACAGAGCGCATACCTTGATTTCAACTGCAAAATTGACTTTAAAATTTTTGAGCTGTTTATTTATTTTAATTGTCTATTAAAGAATGACTATTTTAAATGTTAAAATATTATGAATATAATCATCACTGGTGATGATTATGGTCTGTAGTGGTTAGTACCTACCAAAAGAGGTGCAAGGAAGGACAACTGGTGAACAGGCAGGACGAGGCAGGCGAGCCTTTGCTCTCCATGTGCATGTGTGAGTCTTGGGCGTCCATGACCCACACATGCACATGGGGAGAAAAGGCTCGCCTGCCTCGTCCGATCACACAAAACAGCTACTGAAGAAATGAGTTGGCTGTTAATAGCACAATCACATTTATTTATATTGCCAGTTAAGTTGAAAACCCTCCACAGGGTGCCTGGTAAGAGACTGGTCAGTAGATGTCCGATATTTGGGAATAACCCGTTTATTTGTCACCACATCAACTCAGATAATAAAGCAGTTGTCCTTAATTAGGATGTATAAGTGGATGTGGTTTTTCTATAAAAACAGAAAATGTAGACAAGTATAAACATACATTATAATAACATTAAGTATTTTAAAACAGGTACATAATGAATATGAACAAAATACAGAAATTAAATTAATAATGAAAGCAAAACAAACTTGCTCTGTCATAAATTAAATTAAACTGTAAACAGTTTTATCTGCATCACATAGTTTGACAGCGGTGCTCTGTCTGGGCTTGTTCCACGCACGCGCATTACGTTGTTTACAACTTCAGAATACCTGAACGTAATACCGTAGACTTTGACAATTGAAATGCACCAAATACAGATGAAATATGCATAAATGACATCCATATAAACAACTAAGCATAAAGATAACATTCTATATACAGCGCAACATCGTTCCAAAGACGTGATAACTCCTATAATTAACCGTAACGAGCTAATGCACGTTATAACAGCAAACGAAATATTAAACAGGTCTAGTATTGCACATGATTGCTAGAGATTTAATATAATACACTTAAGGCTGATTTATACTTCTGCGTCGGACCTACGCTGGAGCCTCTACGCTGTAGGCAACGCGTTGGTTTTCATTTATACTTCTGCGTCGTTGTCCGCGTTGACGCGCAATTACACTACTTGCAGAGGGAGCAGGTGAAACCCGAGGGAGCGGTCCTAGCAGACCAATCACAGCGCTTGCGTCCGCGTAGAGTTGACGCGTTGTTACATTTTTGGAGAGGTGCACGTCAGGGTACGCCGAAGGGTACGCGCGCTACACACAACCTACGACGTAGCAACGGCGTAAGTTCGACGCAGAAGTATAAATTGGGCTTTACTTTGCATTGACGCACAACACCCATGAAATGATCAAACTATATGTTATTTACAACAGCCAAGTTCAGAGTTAGCATCGGCACTCCGACAGAATCAACTTTCAACTTCACACTGAGCGCTGTGGGCAGGATGTTCACTTGCACGTAGATCCGCTAAAGCTGATTGGCTGCTGTGCTGGATGCTGTGTGTCGATCAATCTTGGCAAAAGAAAAAGAGTTAAGTCAGAAGGCATATTATTCTAACTAGTAATGGCCTTTTTAACAGCCGCCCCCAGATTCTGGGAAGAGAATCTGTGCAATTATGAAAAGGCCTCTACGTAACTAATAACGTCTATGTTGCATTTGGTTACAAGTGAATCTGCACTTTTTTTTAAACAAACGTTTATCAGATGTTTGTACACAGTTAAAGCAATGCTGTCAAGAAAACGATGTTTAATAAATCTTGAGAAGTATATGTGCTTAATGAAGCACGACTGGTAGCTATATGAAAATTCAACGTTTTACAGCAACTTAATATAATTAATATATCAATATTTAATATTTATTAATGTCTTCAAATAAATAGTTTCCTCGTCAGTTGTTAAATAAGTGAAATAAGTAAATATTAATAATGACTGAATCAATAATATGTATGATTCTGTCAACAGACTCTTCAGAAATGTGTGTATAATAGCTTAGCATTTCTCAACATGAGGAAGTTGTTTGATAATGTGTTTGTGACTGATCTACAGTCTTCAGGATAATGATTTAAATAGAGAGAGTCACTTTGCATTGTCAGCACATGCTTCAGTGCTCTGAGAGTGTTTATAGTGCTGTGAGTTTAACACTTCATGACTGAGAGCAGAACACACTCTTCATCATCACACAAGACTAAACTACAGCAATGAACACAATCAACATCTTCATCTGGATATTGCTCTGTATATCAGGTATACAATAAGACACTGACATGCTTATAACTACATTAATAAAGTTGGTTCATATTTTATAAATAATTAACATCTATTTATATTTCTTATTTTTATATTGTCTTTATGCATTTCTCTTCCAGGCTCCAGTGGACAGATCACAGTAACTCAAACTCCTGTAGTTCATACAGTTTCATCAGGAGAGAATGTTGTGATGAGATGCAGCGCCAGCACTCCTTTAACAGGCTGTACTCCACCCTGTCTGTCCTGGTACTTACAGAAACCTGGAGAAGCTCCTAAACTCCTGATATATCAGACATCAACCCGTTATACTGGAACTCCATCTAGATTCAGTGGCAGTGGATCTGGCAGTGATTTTACTCTGACCATCAGTGGAGTCCAGACTGAAGATACAGGAGATTATTACTGTCAGAGTTATCACAGTGGTTATGTGTTCACACAGTGATAAAGAGTCGTACAAAAACCTCTGTCAGTCAGACGTCACAGTGACTGCACTGATACAGCTGAGAGAAACTGCAGCTGCTGATGGAGGATCACAAACTACACAATATCAAACCTTTCACTGACTTTATTCATTGATTATGATGTAAGTAAACATGTAACACAATCTTATATCCCTTACTAAACCAGACTATAATGTGGAGAAAATGTGAGTGGAGCTTGTTCCTGTAAAACTTGCCACTACAGTGACTACGTTTACAAGCTGTTAAAATTCGGGTTATGGTCAGGTTAAGGTCACTATTTGGGTTTCTGAAACATTAGGAATAACCCGTTTACATGCGTGAGCAGAGAGACACTGCATGAAAAGTGGGATTTTCGACAGTTACCGGCGCTGTAGATTGTCGTGGAAGTTCAGGTTTACGACTGCAAACGGCAATTTACAGGCAACACTGCAAACTGTCGGAAATTGTCGGAAATTGACGTGGGACTTGCTTGCCCCGTGACCCCCCTCCCTCTAATGCTTTAACATGTAAATGAGATTGCTGTGAGCTTTACAAATGCAAATGAGGGTAGCAGGGGGAGTTTTATCCCAGGTGACTCAAAGGTATTAACTTAATTCTAAAAAAAATACAATATTTATTTATAACGCAAAATTAAAAACAGCCAAGGCTGACCAAAGTGCTGTACAGGGCAATAGATAAAATGCAGGGCAGAAACAGGACAATTAAAAAACAAAACAATAGTTGTGTCAAGGGGTATTAAAAGTTTTCAAGGATGTTTTGAAGATGGAAATTGAGGGAGCTAGTCTGATATAGAGGGGTAGACTGTTCCAAAGTTTTGGGCCTGCAGTCGCAAAAGTGCAGTCGCCTCGTTTTTTAAGTCTGGATCTGGGCACGATGAGAAGACAGTGATCACTGGATCTCAAAGTACGAGATGGAGTGTACGGGCAGAGGAGATTGGTCAGATATTGGGGGGCCGGTTTGTTAAGAGCTTTATACACAAATAGTAAAATTTTAAAATCAATCCTGAATGTGACAGGTAGCCAGTGGAGTTTGAATAAAATAGGGGTGATCGACTCATATTTGCGTGTCCCGGTGAGAAGTCTAGCTGCTGTGTTTTGAACTAGCTGTAGACGAGAGAGAGAGGCCTGAGATAGCCCAAAATAAAGTGAGTTACAATAGTCTAAGGCCATCCTTAAAAATATTCTTGTTTGCCGTAACCCGACCGACCCTGTCAATTTAGTAGCCTACCGACCCAATTATTTATTTTTTCCCCCTTTTAGGCCGACCGACTTGCCGGCTGAAACTTGTGTTAAGACCGACCGCTTTTTTGTAACTCTTCAAACAACTAATATAAATGCAATAAAATAATATTAGTTATTAAGTATTGTGAATATAAATTCCGTAGGCCTGCATATAAACATAAGCTATAGCAGTGTGATTTTTATTTCAAAATAAGAGATTTTTGTTTAACGGTAACACCAGTGACACAACTCCAGGGGACCACTACTTTCATTATAAATTTTAGAATATGTATTCTGCATTTTTTTTATATATATCATTTACATAATATATTTGATAGTTATGTATACATTATTGTATTTTAAATGGTGTAAAAATCTGGTATTGTCCTCAAAATAAAGCATTTTCCCTCTGTACATGACTGTGGGGACGAGCACTTCTGTGGTGCTTGAAATTCTATATAATTCATAAAAATCAAATATTGCCACATTGATGGCTCAAGAGGGTGTAATTGTTCAAATAACATATTGTTTTATTTTAAAATGTAAAGAAATTGTAACCCTAAAGTGTTTTTTAAGTGTAATATTTCTGTAAAGGCTAGGGACAGAAAAATGGACATTTTCATTTTCACCCTCTTACATTTTAGCTTAAATTGATATATTTAATGAAAGTAGCTAGATTAGTTACTATGTGTCATTAGCAATAGCCAATGTTATGTAAAAAAGACACAAAACCATTTATTTCAACAATTAATTTCAATCAGGCTTTGCCACAAAGGTAAAATGTGCATTCCATGCAAACAGCATCACAATCTCTTAGAGCCCAACCACTGTGCATAATACTACAACACGAACAGAAGATTGTATTTGACTCATGCTGCATACACATACGCAATGACAAGAATTATGCCTACTGTACATATAGAGTTACAACTACGATTAGAGTTGTTTACATAAAATGTACCTCGTTTCTATTTTTCATTAAAAATGTTTGTGGCCCCTTTAAGAAATCCCTCTCTTCTCGCGATACTATTCACTTGTGCTGGACGCGTGCGCGCGACCAGAGAACGGCAGCCATTTTTCATTGTTCAGGAGAGCTCCATGACGGTGCGTGCATCGATCGGATTCAATATGTTCTTCTTTCTTGGTAAATATTACTCCAATATCTTTAATATGCACAAATAAGTTGTGAAGCGAAGTTAAAAGAACATTTGATGTGTACATTTTTGCTTATAGATTTATTTGGAGCGCATGTGTGACGAGTGAACCTCGTGGTGATCGGACGGTAAAGGATTGGGTATGTACGTTTTATGGTTTATGGGGGAAATTACTGATGGCATGTTTATATGATAAATCTGTTAATGAGTTGAATCTATATTCTGTGATTATACAGTATAACTTTATGGTTAAATGCATATTTCTGGTTCCGCATGGCATGATTAAACGTGGGTTGTGGCTTTGTTAAAGTGCTTTTATTTTTCTTGTAACTTAGGCCTAAGTTACCTCAGCCACTGCCGTATTCCAGTTTGTGTTATCGTATTTAATTGTAGCCTAACATATTTTGGTTTGGAGAAATCAATTTAAATCTGACCAGTTGCAGTGCATTACACTGCATTTCAGTTTGAATTGAGTTAAGTATTCTGTGGATTTGGGCATTGATCCACTGGTTAAGCTTTTTGTGACATTTGATTGTCATCTTCAAATTTACTGTAAACTGTTTCTACAATTTTTTTTTTTTTTTTTTTTTTGTTTAACTAGTGAAATCTTTTTTTTTTCTTGTGAAATCTCTTCGACCAAGGCAAACTTTTTTCTTAATCAGACTTTTATCTGTTTAATTGTGCTTCCATTGACCGCTGTCACTTATTTTAAACAGCAGTCAGAATAAAACCCCAATTTCAAAAAGCATAGTTTGCTTCCGGTGTGTATTTCTGCAATTTCACCTGGTTGCATTTTTTCTCCTTTGTTTAATTTTACTGTGACTTATGTTGTTATTAATTTTACTGTGACTTATGTTGTTCTTATTAATATCACTCTCAATTAATTGTTTTCCAGCTGCCTTTAAGACATATTACACGACAGTGCGCAGGAGCTTCAGGTACAAACAACCAGATCTTGCATTGCAGGCGGAAGCTGTGGTGAATTCAGCTCGGAGTCGAGCGAGAAGAAAGACGGTAAGATTTATTAGATTAGATTCGTTTTTGGTCAATGTGACTATTTTTCAGGTGCATTAATAGATGTGTGTTGTCCATACGCAGTGCATTGCGCAGTATTGATTGTCTTTATTGGTTTTAACAGCTGCTAAAAGCGAGACAGAGTGTGCTAGCTGAGGATGAGGTGGGCCTTCAGAAGTGTGCTACCATAGACCTGGGGCCTCATTTATAAAGCTTGCGTACGCACAAAACGGGGCTGAAAACATGCGTACGCCAGTTCCTGCGCAAAAGGTGGGATTTATAAAGAAAAACTTGACGTGAAAATATGCGCACCTACACGCAAACTCTGACCCATGCGTACGCACATTTTGGAGACGGAGCAGTTTGGCGACACCGATGGTGAGTTGGAGTTAAATGTCTTTTTGGTCACTTTTAGAATTTAGAATTAAAATTAAACATAATACAGACAGACCAATACAAATATAATTTCACTCACCAAGCCTGTCACTTGAAGCAAATATCCATTCCTTCTTATGTCCGCGCCAGCGAGCGCGTTGGGCCGTTTAGTGAAACTGACGCAGTTTAAATAAATAAAATAATGATTTAAACTATGTTTTACTTCTGATATAAACATTTAGATTAAATATGCCATTCAAATTATGGAGTTAAACACTTAAACATGAAATCATACTGAAAAGTTACAACATTTTTTTATATTCAATTCAATCAATAGAAATATTTGTTGTGGATGCGATTGTTTTTGAACACTTTTCCTGTGGCGTGCTTTAATGTTTTAACCACAGAGATAATTGCTTATCATGATAATACCAGATTGTCTGAGAAAATAGTTTCGTGCAAATAATGCCCAAGGCCTGTCTGTTTCCATTAAAAATATAAATCAATTAAAAATACAATTCGGCAAGTGGAAAAGATTGAGAAAAACTTTCTCTGAAATGTATTTTACACTATTTGATTTATAGGCTATTCAAAAACAAGGCAAGGATAACTACTTGATTTGTATTAATGTAATGTTTCTTGTACCGTTTATATCATTTGCATATGATTATTCATCCACGTGATAACGTTTAAGTTATCACGTGGATGAATAATCATATGCAAATGATATGTAGATGAGGATCTGCATAGTAAAACTAGGCGTTGTAAGCTCCATATATGGTTATTTCGGGGTGGAGACGCATGTACGCACAATCTTCCGCTGACTGGGATTTATAAAGTGAATTCTGCGCAGGTTCTGGCGTACGCACGGTTTTATAAGTCTGAATATTTTTTTGCGTACGCCATTTTTGGCTTTTGTGCGTACGTACACTTTTAGTAAGGTTCCTACGCACAGTTTTATAAATGAGACCCCTGATGTCTGATGAGGAAGACGGCATCGTCGGCGGGGTGTCTGGATGGATTGTGCGACCTCCGTCCTTTCGCAGCCAGGAGCTCACCGAGCTCTGTACTACGCTGCAGTCGAGATTAGAGGCGACTCCAAAGTACAGAGCAACGCACCACAGACGTCTGCAAAATGGACCGAATTCAGACAGAATGCCGCTAGTTACCTGCAGCTGTATTTTGTCAGGCCTTGTGAAATGTAAGAATATTCTGTTTTTCATGATTTCATCATAAAGCAAGAGGTCATGGGATTGATGGCTATTATTTGTTTAATAATTGTAAATAATCCTGTAATTTACAGGAAGCAGTATGCCATCTTCACAACTCTGAGACAAATTGTGGGCGCTACGAACTGGATCAAGGTAAAAAAAAAAAGAATCTTACATTCTTTTATTTTTTTACTTTCATAAAAACGTACAAACATTTTAAAGGTAAGATTCAAAGAATATGCTTTCATTCTCTTGTATAAGAAAATAGATCCGTTATAGTTTACGATCTTAATCATACATTTTGTTTCCATAGAGTAACCTCGCCTCATAACGAGGGCGTAACCTCACATTTACTCAGAGCTATGTCTGCAAGTCCAGATTTTCATGACGCTGATCATGACGACATTGTAAGTAACTTTTACTATTTTCTCCTTATTTCATTTTACTGTGACTTGCGTTGTTTTTATTCATATCACTCTCATTTAATTGTTTTCCAGCTGCCTGTAAGACATACTACGAGACAGTACGCAGGAGCTTCAGGTACAAACAACCAGATCTGACATTGCAGGCCGAAGCTGTGACGAGTTCAGCTCGGAGTCGAGCGAGAAGAAAGAGGGTAATATTTTTAGTCAATGTGACTATTTTTCACGTGCATTAATAGATGTTTTGTGTCCATACACAGTGCATCACAATACTGATTGTCTGTATTGGTTGTTTTTACAGCTGCTAGAAGCGAGACGGTGTGCTAGGTGAGGATGACGTGGGCATTTGGAAGTGCGCCACCATAGATCTGATGTCCGATGAAGTTCAACCACCAGCCAGGAGCTCACAGAGCTCTGTGCTACGCTGCAGTCGAGATTAGAGGCGACTCCTAAATACAGGGCAACGCACCACAGACGTTTTCAAAGTGGATCGAATTCAGAGAGAACGCCGCTAGTCACCTACAGCTCCGAAGATGAAAACAGACACTGAGCTTCCAATTTGTTGTGTGTGCAGAT
This sequence comes from Abramis brama, assembly GCF_963993115.1. Classification (NCBI taxonomy): domain Eukaryota; kingdom Metazoa; phylum Chordata; class Actinopteri; order Cypriniformes; family Leuciscidae; genus Abramis; species Abramis brama. The sequence goes on from NC_139982.1 coordinate 3,289,542, forward strand.
GATCTATGCTTTGTACATAGGTGTATATTGTTTTGTGTCTGTGCTAATAAAGCTCTTTCTTTGAATAAACAGCATGTCCCTGGCAAATTTTCCATTCCTTTATAAATGCATGTCCTTTATGATAATAATAGTGTAGTCCATAGGTTAACAATGACATGAATATACCACAGAATAGCATATTATGAATATAAAAAATAATTTATATATTATGATTTATATGAATATTATAATTTTTTGAATTTTTAATGAGCGAGGGTGACCAATAGTAACAGATCTGCCAACCAATCACGAGTGATTTTTCTTGTTTAAACCACGTGGGTTCAACCAATAGTGAGTGAGGAAATTCAAGCCTTTCTCTGGCGGGAGCTGCTATTCATATGGTAATTAGAGCCATTCACACCTCCGGCGCGAGCGCTCTGCATACGTCATGGTTCGTTTCCGACAATATTCGGCACAGACGAACGCGACGTTCACAGGCTGTAAATTGTCGTTAACTGCCGAAAATTAGGGAGATTTGCGGCCGTTTACGGGGTCGGAAATCCCAATTTTCATGCAGTGCTGGTAGCAGGACCACTCCTTCCCCCGCTGGAGGGTCGGGGCAGAATCTCTACAAAAGAACTGATGCTCTTTCTCTGAGCCCCAAGAGGCTATGGATGACAGCACGTGCCGCCCACGGGCCACGCTCCTCTCATCCCCCTCTGTCGCCAGACCCCTGCCAGAGCACGCCCCCGTGGGACGTTGGTCCTCCCCCTGCCTCCTCTGGCAGGACGCGGTTATGACCGTGCCCCCGCACAGGGCCGCTATGCCACCCTCGCCTGGGCTGGTCATTCCGCCTCGCTGCACCCCCGACGGTACGTCTGTGGTTCGAATAACCCCGCTGGCGCAGTTTCTGGAGGCCTGGCTAGAGCTTTCCGGACTGTCCCGCCGGGTCGCGAGAACCATCAGGCTCGGCTCCGTGATTCAGTTCGCGCGGTCTCCTCCCCGCCTCAGGGGAATCCGCTCACTATGGCCGGTGACAATGCCCCTGTCATGAGAGCGGAGGTCGCTACCCTACTGGCGAAGGGTGCGATCGAGACTGTCCCTCCAGCCGAAATGAAGTCTGGGTTTTACAGCCTCTACTTTATTGTACCGAAGAAATCCGGTGGGTTTCGACCAATCCTGGACCTGCGCGTCCTGAACCGCTCCCTTCAAAAAAGAGGATGCCGTTCAAAGATGCTCACAGCCAAACGCATTTTCGAATGCGTGCGGCCGCAGGATTGGTTTGCAGCGATCGACCTGAAGGACGCCTACTCCCATGTCTCCATTTTTCCTCGTCACAGACCGTTTCTATGGTTTGCTTTCGAGGGACAGGCATACAGTATGCGGTTCTCCCTTTCGGGCTAGCCCTGTCTCTTCACGTCTTCACGAAGGTCGTCGAGGCAGCCCTTGTTCCCCTACGTGAACACGGGGTTCGCATCCTGATTTATATCGACGACTGGCTGATCCTAGCTCACTCTCGAGACCAGGTTTGCGAACACAGGGACCTTGTGCTCCGGCACCTAGCTCGTCTGGGCCTTCGGGTCAACTGGGAGGAGAGCAAACTCTGCCCCGTGCAGAGGATCTCTTTTCTCGGTATGGAGATCGACTCGGTCGCCATGTGCGCGCAGCTTATGAGCGAGCGCGCGCAGTCACTGCTGACTTGTCTTCGCCAATTCGAGGGCAAGAGTGCGGCCCCACTGAAACTATTTCAGAGGCTCCTGGGGCATATGGCATCCGCAGCCGCAGTAACGCCGCTCGGATTGCTTCATATGAGACCGCTTCAGCTTTGGCTTCACGATCGAGTCCCGAGGTGGGCATGGCAACACGGCACGCTCCGAGTCCCAGTGACTCCGACCTGCCATCAGACCTTCACCCCGTGGTCGAACCTCAATTTTCTACGGGCTGGAGTACCCTTAGAACGAGCTTCCAGGCATGTTGTTGTCTCCACAGATGCCTCCACCATGGGCTGGGGTGCCATGTGCAATGGACATGCTGCTGCAGGTTCCTGGACAGGTCCTCAGCACCTTTGGCATGTCAATTGCCTCGAGTTGCTGGCCGTACGCCTTGCCCTGCACCGCTTTTGAGCGTTGCTCAAGGGTCAACACGTACTAGTCCGATCAGACAATACCGCCACAGTAGCGTACATCAACCGTCAAGGTGGTCTACGCTCCCGCCGTATGTCGCAACTCGCCCGCCACCTCCTCTTATGGAGTCAGAAGCATCTGAGGTCGCTTCGAGCCATTTATATCCCGGGACACCTGAACCAGGCGGCCGACGAGCTGTCTCAAGTTCGGCCTCTCGCTGGAGAATGGCGACTCCATCCCCAGTCGGTCCAGCTGATTTGGGATCAGTTCGGGGACGCACAGGTAGATCTGTTTGCCTCCTACGACTCGTCCCACTGCGACCTGTTTTATTCCCTGTCCGAGGGCACGCTCGGCACGGATGCACTGGCGCACAGCTGGCCGCGGGGCCTACGCAAGTATGCGTTTCCCCCAGTGAGCCTCCTTGCGCAGACTTTGCGCAAGATCAGGGAGGACGAGGAGCAGGTAATATTGGTTGCCCCGTATTGGCACAACCGCACCTGGTTCCCAGAACTAGTTCTCCTCGCGACAGCACCTCCCTGGCCAATTCCTCTGAGGAAGGACCTGCTTTCTCAGGGACGGGGCACCCTCTGGCACCCTCGTCCCGATCTTTGGAACCTCCACGTGTGGCTCCTGGATGGGACGAGGTAGGTTTGAGTACCCTACCACCAGCGGTGGTGGCTACCATCACTTCCGCTAGAGCATCGTCCACCAGACATGTCTATGCGTTGAAGTGGAACCTCTTCGTCAACTGGTGTTCTTCTAAACAGCAAGAACCCACGAAATGCCCCATCAGTGTCGTGCTTTCCTTCCTGCAAGAAGGGTTGGAGCGAAGGCTGTCTCCCTCCACCCTGAAAGTGTATGTTGCCGCCATTGCCGCACATCACGATGCAGTTGAAGGTAAGTCTCTGGGGAAGCACGACCTGATCATCAGGTTCCTGAGAGGAGCGAGGAGACTAAATCCTCCTCGCCCTCCTCTCGTTCCCTCTTGGGACCTCTCAGTGGTTTTAACTGCCCTGCAGAGTGCTCCCTTTGAGCCTCTGCAATCAGTGGAGCTTAAGTTCCTGTCAATGAAGACAGCGCTCCTGGTTGCATTGGCCTCTATCAAGAGGGTAGGGGACCTGCAGGCTTTTTCGGTTGACGAAGCGTGCCTGGAATTCGGGCCGGCTAACTCTCACGTGGTCCTGAGACCCCGGCCTGGATATGTGCCCAAGGTTCCTACCACTCCCTTTCGAGACCAGGTAGTGAACCTGCAAGCGCTGCCCTCGGAGGAGGCAGACCCAGCCTTGGCACTGCTCTGTCCAGTACGCGCCCTCCGTGCTTACGTAGACAGAATGCAGTGTTTCAGGACCTCAGACCAGCTCTTTGTCTGTTATGGTGGGAAGCTGAAGGGAAAGGCTCTCTCCAAGCAAAGGTTGTCTCACTGGATAGTGGACGCCATTGCTTTGGCATACCAGCAGCAAGGTTGACCGTGCCCCCTTGGTGTGAAGGCTCACTCCAATCGGAGTGTGGCCTCCTCTTGGGCTCTAGCGCATGGCGCCTCGCTAACAGACATCTGCAGAGCTGCAGAGCTGCAGGCTGGGCGACACCAAACACATTTGCGAGATTCTATAATCTCCGAGTAGAGCCAGTTTCTTCTCATGTACTCGCTTCAGCTAGCCGGTACTAGATTCTGCTCAGGTGTCTTCGCTTGCTCGCCATTCCTCTCCACGGACGGGATACGTGCGATATTCTCCTCAGGTGAGCCTAATAAGCCCTGAGTCTCCTCCAGCACTGTTGACGTCAACGCCAGAGTTATGCCACCGGCAGCTCTCGCGCTTGGCTAGGTGCCTCCATGTGCATGGTTCCCCCTCTGGGCGACCCCCACATGTGTATTTCCACTGTAAGCCTCTCTGAGCATGTGTCTTTCCCTCGGCAAGCCACCTTGCCACCCCTGGGGTTGAAATATTCCACCTGCGGCTGGACACCCCAGTGTTACTCCGTATGCAGCCCTTCGGGGTCATATGTGTATTCCAAGTCCCCCCCTTCGCGTTGGGCATGATTGCATATTTCCACTGAGATATGCTTCCCAGTGTACCTTGGTATTCCTGTGTTAAGTAGGAGTCCTTCGTCCGTGCCAGTCTCACGACAGGGAGCTCAGACTTACGCAGGGCACTGGAAGACAGTCGAGAGGTGGCGTGATTACACTGGGAACCCCATTCGTCGTCATCCGACGTAACTCGGAGTGACAACGAAAGGGAACGTCTCGGTTACGTATGTAACCCTCGTTCCCTGAGTAGGGAACGGAGACGTTACGTCTCCCTGCCACTTCCGCTGTACCGCTGGAACGCCTGAGTTCAGTCTCGGCTCCTCAGCGAAGACATATCTGCATGTTGCCAGCGACTTCCTTATATACCCCCAGGGTGGGGTGGAGATACGCTATGCAAATTCCGCAGATATACTCGAAGATGATAGGCTTTCTAAGCGAAACCCCATTCGTCGTCATCCGACGTAACGTCTCCGTTCCCTACTCAGGGAACGAGGGTTACATACGTAACCGAGACGTTCTTATGAAACGCAGTTTTCGCGTGCATGATACGCACTTAAAGGGATAGTTCACCCAAAAATTAAAATTCGGTCATCATTTACTCACCCTCAAGTTGTTTCAAACCTGTATGAATTTCTTTTTTCTGCTGAACACAAAAGAATATATTTTGAAAAATGTCGGTAACCAAACAGTTGATGGACCCCATTGACTTCCATAGTATTTTTTTTTTCCTACAATGGAAGTCAATGGGGTCCATCAACTGTTTGGTTAGGCTACCGACAGTTTACAAAATATCTTCTTTTGTGTTCAGCAGAAAAAAGAAATTCATACAGGTTTGAAACAACTTGAGGGTGAGTAAATGATGACAGAATTTTCATTTTTGGCCAAACTATCCCTTTAATGGCGTGTAATAGGCACGCACTCAGCACCCCTAATCCTAACCAAGGGGTTTACAGTGCGCAGCATATGCACGCAAAAAAAATATTTTTTGGCGTATAAATGGCACGAGAAATAAAATTCGTGGTATAGATACGCACTTTCATGAGATCGTGTTTCATAATCTAATACTGGGCCGGCCCTCTGTCAAATTTTAAAACCCAGTGTGGCCCTTGAGCCAAAAAGTTTGCCCACCCCTGATCTAATCAATAAGTGTAACAGCAGTTATAACACATATTATCTATTATCAGGCCGATCTGACTGCTTTAATTCCAGCAATTATTCACTCTGAACATAAATATCTTACATTTTGAGATATTCACCTGAACTGAAAATGTAACTCAATTTCAAACAGAGTTAAAACACAATTGAATCATACAGAATGAACAAAACACTGAATTATAAGCACAACATGAGCAAAAGAGATTCAGTATCATTGACTGAACTACAGAAAGCAGCAACATTTACATTCTGATGTCAAATCTCTTTTTTCCATGTATGATTTCTACAATAAAAGATGAACTAAATATGAACTCAGTGTAGAAATAAATGAAGGAAAAACAAACCTGTAATAAACTGAATAAACTCATAGTGAGACACAGTGTGGAAATATGTTTAGAATTTTATTATTTTTTGTTGTTGAAAGGAATAATGCAATTCTTATAATAATATCATTGTTTTAGATTAAATACAAAAATATCAGTAACACTTTATTAAAAGCCTTTATACATATTGCATTATAAAAGTATTTTTAATGCATTAATTATATATTGTTTTACACATTATGATGCATGTATGATCTCATCAATAACTGTAACAAAGGTTTTAACACATTATAATATTATCTATTCATTGTTACACCTCCAAAAAATTATAATACACTAAAACTCATGACAAACAACCAATTCTAGATGTAACAAGGAATTAGCAAATATTATAAAACATTTTAACTTTGGTTACAGTTATTTATGAAAACATATATGACATTATAACATACGCTATTGATACCTTTATAATGCATTATACATAAAGGCTTCAAGTAAAGTATCACCACAATATCTAATAATCATTATTATTAATAAATGTTGTTCTTGTTTCCACTGTAAAACACTTTCTGAAATCTAAATTGTATTTTTTTATTAGGTGATTAAATAGACAGACTTACCGATCACCAGTTTAGTTCCTCCACCGAATGTGTACCACAGTGATACAATCTAATGAAACGCTCGTACAAAAACCTCTATTCCACTCGAGTGAACACACACTCCAGCAGAGAGAGAGAAACAACACTTCAACACACTGATATTAGAAGATCCTCAGCTCTTCTCAACACTCACTCATTCAGATTTGACTAAATGCTTTCTGATATAACACTGTTTAAAGAAATATATTTGATGAGCTGTGACCTCTGAGGTGACCTTTGACCTCTTTGATCATGGATGATGTTGTGGAGTTTCTCATAATGATGCTTCTGTTCTTCATATGCAGATCAATCATCATGATTCACAGAAAAACCTGCAGCTTCAGACTTCAATCTTCAGTGAAAATCTCTTCAAATAATGAGTTTATTGAATATTAGAGCCAAAGTCAATAGAAAGTGTCAACAATGAAAATATAAAAGGTATTTTGCATGTTCTACACAGTCAAGCATGTTTTCATATTCAAGGTCTGTTCTAAAAGTATCTGGACTGGTTATGAATCTCCACACAAGATCATGAAACGTGAACAAGCTCTAATATGTCTCCATCTTTAACAGCCTGTTTCTTCTCCATTTGATGATTTCAGACACACATGAGGCTTCATGATAGATGGAGTGACACCATGAACTCTGATTAGAGATTCACAATCAGTCCTGATACTTTCTGAACAGACTCATGATTCATGATCTTACTTTAGTGATGGCGGTTCATCTAGTGGAAGTGTAGCAGTGATGATGGTCACATGACTGAATATGGACACAGAGATGGACGTTCATCTGCACATCCTCAGTGTCTCAGGAGTCACAATAAAAATACTAAATAAAGTCATGATTCTGTAACTCTAGTGTATATTAGTTTGTTATCAGCACAAGCTGTTGTAAATCCTGCCCACTTCTTTGCATTGTCAGCACATGCTTCAGTGCTCTGAGAATGTTTATAGTGCTGTGAGTTTAACACTTCATGACTGAGAGCAGAACACAATCTTCATCATCACACAAGACTAAACTACAGCAATGAACACAATCAACATCTTCATCTGGATATTGCTCTGTATATCAGGTATACAATAAGACACTGACATGCTTATAACTACATAAATAAAGTTGGTTCATATTGTATAAATAATGAACATCTATTTCTATTTTTGTTTTTATATTGTCTTTATGCATTTCTCTTCCAGGCTCCAGGGGACAGATCACAGTAACTCAAACTCCTGTAGTTCATACAGTTTCATCAGGAGAGAATGTTGTGATGAGATGCAGCGCCAGCACTCCTTTAATAGGCTGTACTCCACCCTGTCTGTCCTGGTACTTACAGAAACCTGGAGAAGCTCCTAAACTCCTCATATATAGGACAAAGACCCTCCAGTCAGGAACTCCATCTAGATTCAGTGGCAGTGGATCTGGCAGTGATTTTACTCTGACCATCAGTGGAGTCCAGACTGAAGATACAGGAGATTATTACTGTCAGAGTTTTCACTATCCAAACAGTAAAGAAGTGTTCACACAGTGATAAAGAGTCGTACAAAAACCTCTGTCAGTCAGACGTCACAGTGACTGCACTGATACAGCTGAGAGAAACTGCAGCTGCTGATGGAGGATCACAAAGTCAAGTCTCCTTTATTTATATAGCGCTTTTTACAATAAAGATAGTTTCAAAGCAGCTTTACAGTGATAACAAGAAAATAATGCAACAAAGTTTGTTTCTGCTGTTCAGCAGATCTAGAAGAAAACATCGTCCAAGTCCAGCTGAAGTAAGTTCAGTGGTGGTTAACTTTTGTTGTAAAAACTTTATTAATGTAGTTCATTTATATACAGTGCTTAGCATAAGTGAACACACCCAAGCTAAAGGTGACTAAAAAGAGGACTAAAAAATCATCTTTTGGAAATTGATCTTAATGCCTTGATTAAAAAAATTAGGACAACTCCAACCTTTAAGGAGACCAATTTTCTTTGTGAATGAATAATGTATCGTACATGATAAGTGTTCTTCCTTAAAATATACAGGGTGCATAAGTCAGGACACCCCTATGTTAAATTCCCATAGAGAGAGGAAGATTTTTATTTTTAAAGGCCAGTTACTTCATGGATCCAGGATAATATGTGTCCTGATAAAGTTCCCTTGGCCTTTGGCATTAAAATAGCCCCACATCATCACATAGCCTTCACCATACCTAGAGATTGGCATGGCTTTATTTCAGTTAGCCTGGGTTGATTTGCATTGAGAGATGATCTTATGGAAACTAAGAAAAAAACAACAACAAAAAAACCAGCACAACACCTTCAAACATTTAAAGACAACTTCGGCAAGGACATGTAACCCTAATAAAAACATGGTAGTGTTTATTTTATTTTATTTTTTTTATTTATTTTTTTAATTGCTAACAAGCATTTTTTAATACTGAAGCCACATTTTCAAAACTCTTATACTCAATTCAGTATTGTTTAATACTGAATACTGAAGCATTTTCAAAACTCTTCATACAGTCTGCATTACCAACATGAATCTTGGCCAAAGAGTTAATCTCACTCAGACCAACAAAACACTTCATATATGTCTCAAAATAAGCTCATTCATCCATAACACTGGCAACAATTCTCATTCAGAAAACATACGTCATTAATAACACACTGAACTAAAAAAACACTAACAACAGGAGCATTACACAAATGATGAACTTTCATCTTTAAAGTTTGAATGATTATTTTTTTCACATTAATATTCATTATATGATAAGAATAGGATCTTTTCATTTTATTACAGTATAAAGAATGAATGAGAAATGCAGCAATTTGTTTTTTTCTATATCTTTACATATACCCAGTCTCATATAGAAACGTACCCTGACTATGTTGGTCCAAAGTGCAAAGTGTAGAGGGGTTACAATAATGGCCCTTGAATTGTATGACTGTTACTTTATTTTTTTACCTATTCTTTTCCTATTGTTTTGCATCCAAGTCACGTGACTTTCAAGATTCTGGCCGTGAGAACAAAAAACATGGTGGACATTTCTATCATTTTTAGTGAAAAAATCATTAAAAAAAAATTCTGCATAAAAATAAGTTTTGATTACATTTCTAGCGAGAGATATATATTTTATTTCATTTAATATTGGCATAACAATTTATTTATTTTAGCATAACAAATAGTTTCTACAGTTTGATTCGATTTTTTTTTTTTACAAGGTTCAAAGAGGATAATAACATACGAAATTCAATTTTAAAACAGTTTACATTTGGCAATTGTTTTTTCCATTTATTTTTGTGAATGTGGTATTTACCCATAATGATGATCAGGTTAATCAAAAGGGAAAGATCCCTCGTCAGTTTAGAATTATAAATAAGAATATCTTCTATTGTAAATTGTTCAAGTTCACTAATTTTATTATTTAACCAGCTATGAACATCTTTCCAGAACTTCCTACTAACTGAGCAAAGGAAGAATAAATGTTCTGTTCGTTCTGGGTTTTCATGACAAAAGTCGCAAGGATCAACTTCAAAACCAAATCTACTCCTCAGTGTCTCCGCAGATGGATAGTAGTTGTTAAGAATTTTAAATTGCATTTCTTTTACTTTGGGTGCAATTGGCCATTTTATAAATGTCCAATGTTTTACTGCAATTGTTGGATTATCTAATATTTTAAGTTTTATCTTCCTATCATAATCATGATATATATATATATATCCTTTGAAAGCTTTATTTAAATATTTGTTGTCACATTTTTTGTCCGTAATGTTTATTCTCCTATCGTTAAGTTTGGAAGTTTGATTTGGACATTAGGAAAACAAATTGTGTTTTTTATCAGCTGTATCAAATTCACTGGGATAGATTTACAGATTTTCTTATATTCTTTAAGAGAACATTGAATATTATTAAATTTGTTTTTTAAATCTTGTAACTGTAAGATTTCACCATTTATATCTAAAATGTCATGTACAAAGATAATGCCTTGGTCAAACCAAAGCTGGTTGAACAAAGACTTTTTGTTTGATACAATTACTCTATTATTCCACAAGGTGGCACAATGAGGGGTAAAGTTATGGGTAAATACCATCTTCCAATGATGCAAAACTTGTTTATGAAACTCACCATTGATGAGAACTGAAGCCGCCAGAGTCCCGATATGGCGCTGACATATTGGAACTTGAGTCTGCGCAGTAGCGATCTCGGGACCAGACATGCGCAGTAGTGAGCAGGAAGTAAAGCCGCGAAAATCAGCGCTCCGCCCTCACTCTCGCAGATTGGAGGGAGAGTGGATTCTGCACACTTTTTAAAAAGTTGATTGCAGTACGACAAGAGGCTTGTTAAGATAAAGTAAATACAATCTCCTCAGTCCTCCGAAGATCCCGAAAAAAATGTCCGTTGGTGCTTCAGTGACTACTTCGCTCGAGAACCTGTCAATCACAGCTGTCAATCATGACGTTACACCACCACATCACATAACTAACTAAAAAACAACTTATTTTTGAAACAGACACTTGAACTTACATCAGCGTGATAAAAACGACAGCAAATGAAAGAAACCACCTTTGGAAAAAAGATATTTGAAGTGTAATTTAATTGTTTAGTTGGTCTCACGTCCCGTTGAATAACATGGGGAGGCGGGGCTTATGACCTATACTAGGACCAGCCACCGGGGGGCGATCGAGATGTTTTGGCTTCACTTTTAGGGCTTGTGCGTGCGGCACGCTTGATCACAACACTAAGAGATAGTAAATCTTTTCCTGGATTTTTTTTGTGCGTTCCCGAGATTAGACCTTCCTTAACATAATGCCGAAAACCCGAAGTCTCTAGGTGGTCTGGTTGAGGAGTAGATAGAAGTGCAAGATTGGTGCGCACAGACAGAACAGAAATCATGAGTTAACAATCGCAATTTTGTCCGGTGGAAAATTGCGCTAAAAAGGCACATAATCAGAGAATTGACCATTTAGAAAAAGAATGCCAAAAACTTGATTTGTCACTAAAATCTTCTTTCTCTAATTCAAATTATAAGACGCTTCAGACCCTTAAAGCGGAATTTAATTATCTTTTGAGAAGGAAAGCAGAATTTGTGATTCACAGAACCAGACAGTCCTATTACTTTAGTGGTGCCAGACCGAGCAAACTTTTAGCCTTAAGACTGAAGCAAAATCAGGCAAAAGCCTACATTGAAAAAATGAAGCACCCTTCTAAAGGACTGGTTGGGAATAGCAAAGAAATTAATTCTTCATTTTCCGATTTCTTTTCCAAACTCTATACGTCTGAACTTAATCCCTCAAGTTCAAGTTGTACTGCCTTTTTGCAGTCTCTTACTCTACCTCGACTTAGTCATGAGGAAGCTGAATCTTTAGGACAGCCAGTTACTTTGGAGGAACTTAAAGGGGCGTTACAAGGTGCTAAGAAAGGCAAGGCGCCAGGCTTAGACGGGATCCCTGCAGAATTATTTCTTAAATATTTTGATCTTCTCGGACCTGTCTTCCTGACTGCCATCCACGCGGCCGTAGAGGTGGGCGCCTTTCACCTGCAGATGAATATGGCACTTATATCGCTGATACCCAAAAAAGGGAAAGATCATACGGATGGTGCAAACTACAGACCCATTAGTTTGCTAAACACCGATATAAAAATGTATGCCAGAATTCTCGCCTTGCGACTACAGCGATGTAGCAACACTGACTTGGCATCCGGCCAGATGTTCTGAATTGGCGACTCCTGATTTGCAAAATACAGCTCGTTTCCTCTTGAGTAAACAAAGAACTTTCTGTTTACGATCCCCTTGGGGCATGTTGACCAGCGGGGGCGCCGCTCGGGCTAGGGCCTCCCTGGCACATGACACATTTATAACAAGCCGAGCGTTGAGCAAAAGGGTCGACCTAGTCCCTTGACTCAAATCTCGCCAACTCACGGGACTCACATCCCGACCCTCCCCCGAAAGGGTGGGGGAAAGGACAAGAGTTCACAAGAGCAGCCTGAATTCTGAATGACACACACACATACACACACACACACACACACACACAAACATCCTTTGTGTTTAACTTAATATCCTTTCAATGTATGTGACTCAGACTTGTATCTGAACTTCCTGTATGTATGTGTGATTAATGTTGTTTTGATCATATAGTGTGAGTGTTTGGCTCTTACATGTATTTTTGAAGAATGTTCTCCCAGTAGAATCGCATCCCGTAATCCGATCTCATTGACCATTGGTCATAAAATTTTACCACCAAGCTCATCCAGCCCTATGCAAGAGAGACAACGGAAGCGCAACATTCCAACGCGACATTCTAACACACACACACACGCACATTGCCATATTTGGACTTCCACTAGTAAAATTTCATTTTACCAACTATTACAACTGTATAAAGAGGGTTCCGGGTGATTTGCATGTTCACCAGTGTGATATTAGAATAGGTGTGTTTTTGGATTACAGTAAGGTAATTTTAAAGTGCCTTTGTTCAACCAAAATAATGTATCTCTATGTTGCTACCTTTGTCAATATTCGTCCTTAGTATTGTTTTAATCCCCTTTGCACGACGAAGGAGATTTCTGACAAGAGACTGTGATAAACGTTATGGTTCCATGCGTTTTAATTCCCCAAGCATAATATCATATTTTGCCCCATCGTGATTCCACTCGAGGGTCGGGCAGCATTAACACACCAAGACAATCTTCCTGCTGCTGATTCGTCCTTCACGAAAAAGGAGGCGTACACAGGACACTGATAAAAAGTCCAAACCTTCATCCTTCCTTCTCTTCTTTCATCGATCGCTCTGACCTCCTCCTCTTCTCCCTCCTCCAAAACTTTGGAAACCCAAGTCCGGACCGGCTTCGGCCTGCTTCTCTTTTCTTCTCTTTTATTTCTTTTTATAGTCTAGTTTAGTTTTCCTATTCGCCTCTGTTCATTCACGAGCTGAATGAACTTAGCCTGAATCATTCCTGGCAACTTCACCTCAAAGAAAGAGACTCTTTGAACCTCCCGCGCTCGCGCTCGCCAGGAAGACACAGCACGCGCACGCCTCCCTTCAGACGACTCACGCTGCTCTTAAAGACACACGCAGGACTCTGCCTTCCTTCCTCATACAAAGAGAACCATATGCAAGTATCGATTATTGAATTGAACTTCTAAATGTGATTTCTTTGTTGTCTCTTAAGGGTCACTGTCTGTGATTTTTTCCATAGCCTACGGCGATCTCTGATCGCAGATTTCTGCTTTCACTTCCGATCTCATCTCTTATCCCTCTCTCTCTCTCTCTCTCTCTCATCCTTTTCTGTCATTCATATCTTTCTCTAATTCTGATCATTTTATTCTCTCTCTCACTGTTATTCGTTGTCTTGTATTGTTTAACTGTATTTTATGTACATAGACATATAATCCGTGTGTAACGTGTAGTTTGATATATTCCTTAGTTCGATGTATTAGTCCAATTATTAAATTCCATATGTCCTTGACTGACTCTGTTTTAATTGCCCTTGTAACGAAGTCACTGAAATGTCGATCTTAGCTATATGCTTTATCTTGGTACGATTTAAGTAACCTAATTTTACAAACACAGAGAGTTGTTTTTTCAAGGCCTGGAAAAGATACTCTTTCTTGTGTTTGTAAGAAGGATAATTTTCCTTGAGAGTTAAGTTAATCCTACATGTAATGTTTGCTGGACAAACAGATTGTTTGATTAATTTAATTCCATTAAAGTTATCCCATAACTTCGAGCTGAAATAAGACTAGGCTATTGATGTATTGATGACGAACCATAACCCGTTATGGTAATCATTCATATATCAATCTAGTTCAGCTGCGATAAATTAATATAACTGTAATATGCAAAATATTAATCATATTCATGATTATTAAAATTCCCTATAGATCATTTGAGCTAATATTAATATTAATGTACAACCCATTGTTGCTACAGCGATATGTGAATTTTTTTGTCCATCCTGAACAGTCTGGCTTCATGCCTAATAGATTAGCGGCGGACAACTTTCAGAGACTATTACACGTCATTCATGAATCCCAGGGTTGTCCCTCTCCAGCTGCGGTTCTTTCGTTGGATGCAGAGAAGGCGTTTGACAGGCTGGAGTGGGACTACCTCTGGTCTGTTTTGAAGGTGTTCGGTCTGGGCAAAGGCTTCATAAACATGATAAGAGTTTTATATAGAAATCCCACGGACAAGACAAGGGTGCCCATTATCCCCTATGCTATTTGCAATGTCACTCGAGCCCCTAGCCCAACTGATAAGACAGGAAAATGTCTGTTCAATCTCAGTGTAACTTTCATAAACAACATATATCACTCTGTGCCAATGATATTTTACTTTTTATCTCGGATCTTCAAGTTTCATTTCCCCAGATACTGAAGGTATTTGAAAAGTTCAGTGGGCTCTCTGGGTACAGAATTAATTGGGATAAATCCTCTTTGCTTCCACTTAATAGCATGGCTAAGAAAGTTAGACTACCCTGTAATATCTCCATACTATCTTCACTAAGTTACATTGTTGTTCACTCTGCCCTCCATGGCATACCTGATGCCAATTATCTACAAATTCTAACTAAGGTTAATCAAGATCTCCAAAAATGGACCTCGTTGCCATTATCATTACATGCCAGAATAGCAAGTGTTAAAATGAATGTTTTGCCACAAATCAATTTTCTTAGCTCCATGATTCCGTTACCTGCGCCTAAAATGTTTTGGCACAAACTCAATTCTAAAATTCGTAAATTCATCTGGAATGGGAAGCAACCCAGATTGAAATTTGAAACACTGCAGCGTGCAAAACATAATGGAGGATTAGCGCTTCCAAATTGTATCATACTGTAGGTCCTCTCAAATCAA
Source organism: Abramis brama (assembly GCF_963993115.1). NCBI lineage: Eukaryota > Metazoa > Chordata > Actinopteri > Cypriniformes > Leuciscidae > Abramis > Abramis brama. The sequence goes on from NC_139982.1 coordinate 3,304,620, forward strand.
ATTCATTAAAGTCCCTGTAAAGGCAATTCTAAAAAAATATTCTAAACACATTATAAATGTTAGAAATGTATTACTAAAACATATTACAAAGACTGGGAACTGTGAAGTACTTAAAATTGTGGAGGACAACAGCTGCTGATAAGGTCTCCACATATAGTGCGCAAAGCAATGTTCAGGACTCAGTTTGAACACTTCGACACTTTATCCCTTTTTTTTATTTTTTTTATTGTTTTTATAAATGTTTTTATCATTCCTGTGACTGTTTTTCTGTAGACTTCTCTGTCCATTTTGTACCCCATTATAAAGGGACCACGGGGTGGGGTGGGAGGGATTGTTAGATGTGTTGTTGTTTGTTGTGTTTCTTTTTGGCATGTTTACTGTCAAAAAATGAAAATAAAAAAAATTACGATTAAAAAAAAAGAATAGAACTGTTGTACCATAGTAGTACTGTGATAAAGTTTACAGAAATTGTCACAAATGAAAATGAAATCTGGTGATGCAGGATTTAAAAAGAAAACTATTGATATGTGAAATATGCACCTGTATCTTGTAGAACACACTCTAATAAATAATTTTGTAATTAAAATGTGTGCTTGTGTGTGTGGTTTAAATGTTGTGTTTCATCTAAGGCTGATTATACAGTATATAACCATGATTGACTACAGGCATAGGGCTCGACTCAGGACAAGATAAGAACAAGCATGAGTGAAGTACAGCCTTACACTGATTGGTAAACTGCACTGTGTTTTATACACATCCATGCTGGACATTCATATTAAATTAGCATTATTTTCCTATGTTTTTACATCATGAAAATCTATATGGCTTTAGTTGTATGTAGGACATATATGACATAATATGATTAAAAATACATTAATATTATGCAATTTATATATGTGGTTTTTGCAGCATATATGTCCTTACAATATTCTGTTGGAACATATAAGAATCACAGGTGTTTTTATCAAACCTTTTCCATATGGGTAATTACTCACCATCATGTTGTTCCAACCCCGTAAGACTTTCGTTCATCTTCGGAACACAAAATAAGATGTTTTTGATGAAATATGAGAGCTGTCTCACTCCTCCATAGGCTTCTAAGGGATTGAAACTTGCCAGCCCAGAAAGTTAGTAAAGAAAATGTTTAAAACATTCCAAGTGACTACAGTGGCTCAACCATAAGTTTATCAAGCGACGAGAATAATTTGAAAAACAAACAAAAATAAACATTTTCTTCAGTGTGTTTCTCTGAGTGAGTTCACGAGACGCATGCGCGAGAACTGAGAAGATGACGTCCTTCTACTTCTTCTTGTTACTGGCCACTCACTCCTTAGGAGTATTACCGCCCCCTACTGTACAAGATGACGTCCTGACAGAGCCGGAAGCGCAACACTGTCTGTTTACATGCAGAGGAAGACTGTACGCTACTCAATAACAAGACTGCTTGTACGCTACTCAATAGTGCTATATGTAAGCTATTGAATTCGACACTGATTGTGCTTTAGGTTTCGATGTAGTGTTTACAATGGTTAAAAAGTGTGCATTTCCTAGATGTCCGAATCGTGAGAAACCAACGAGAAAACGTAAAAGTGCCTTACCAATGCCGCAAAATGAACAGCAAAATGAACAGCTTACCTTTCCCACTTTCCCAGATGACCGTGAGCGACTGAAGCTACGGCTGCTGCATGAAGTTGTGCAGTGAACTTTTTTCACCAGGCGACTTCAAACCAGTTCAACAAAACACACGACGATTACTGAAATCAACAGCTGTGCCAAACTTATACAGAACAACAAGGTATAAGTGGAAGAGGCATGTGGTGTTTTGTTAAAGTTACGATACAGTAATTTAGTTATATGACTTTATTTCTATATGGCTATATATAAAAAACTGCATTGCACATGATACAGTGAATTACATCCGAGTTAAAACAGTGACTTGAAATGTTTTAGGAGACAAAGGATCCATCACAGCTCAGTCAGGACCCCAGTCAGCAGGTCCACTCCTTACCAGTCTTCTCCCACAAATAACTGATAAAAGTGAAAACACAGTTACAGAGGAATTATTTTCAGCATATTTACCCCAGTTAAGCAATACAGAATCCATAGTTCTACGCTAGAACCTGACTATTCATTTCCGTCAAAACTTCTGTTGGTGTTATCAAGTCCAGGAACAGCTGGACAGTGTTCAAGTCCATCAACATCAGAGACGTACTACGCCTCACCTGCAATAAAGTCCTATCAATCAGTAAGTTCACCTTTTAATTCAAATGTCCTTATTCTGTGGTTTTTATTAATCAAATCAGAACTTTTAAAATATACAATGTCATGTCTTTGTTATTTACTATTCTGTGTTGTTTTTGTTCTTTGTAATTTGTCAAACTCAAATGTAATCAATACTTTTCTTCATTTAGTATGAACAAAAGTATGAGTTCTAGTATGAGCTCTTAACGCATTATAGTCCGTCACGTCTATTACGATCTCAAAATTCCGGCCAGTTACTAATACCTAGAATATCAAAATCGACTGCTGGCGGTAGATCCTTTTCCTATTTAGCACCAAAACTCTGGAACAGTCTTCCTACCATTGTCCGGGAAGCAGACACACTCTGTCAGTTCAAAGCTAGACTAAAGACACATCTCTTTGACCTAGCATTCACATAATACATTATAGACTTCTATAATTTAATGTTAGGCTGCATAGATTAGGTCAGCCGGAACCGGGAACACTTCCCATAAATCCTGATGTACTCGTTACATCATGAGAAGAATGGCATCTACGCTAATTTTAGTGTCTGTGTTTATCCCGAGGTTTTCCCGCAGCCTGCCGGATCCAGGCCGTATCCAGATCTGATGAAGGACCTTCGCCTGGACCGATGACAACGCAGTGCTGAAGTGCCAACTAGTCTCTCCCTATGGAGGATCCCTCTACCACTATACAGATAAGGCGTTGTCGGGAAAATCCGTTTCGCGTTCCTACCCCAAAGCAACAAAATAAAATAAAATTCTTTATCAAAATTTATAAGGAAAGACAAGTACTTTGTTTAGGCTTGGCTTGTAGGGAATTCCAAACCTGCGTATTTTCAAATGCACATAACTATAGAACCCATTCTTAATGCGCATGTGAACGCCATCAGCGTTTCTCACAGGTTCGCGTTTAAAGTCTGTGTAGAGGGAATGGTGTTGTCTTAGCGGCCCCTAATTTAATAACAAATGATCGTTGCGACGGAAGCAAATCAATCAAAACTAACTTTAGATGGAAAATAACTTAACTCTGCTATAAAGCCAAAACAATCTCTGTTACCTTAAATTATACGCTTATCTCTGTGAAGCTGCTTTGAGACAATCTACGTTGTTAAAAGCGCTATATAAAAAAAAAAAAAAAAAAAAAATGCTGAAAGTGAGAACCTGTCTGAAGATCTTAGTCTTGATGTCAGCATGCTTTCCCTGAATCCTCCAACAGAAAAGAAGGACCTAAGTTTTGTTCCTCTAAGTTCGACCTCAACATCAACTCCAACTACAGAGGAAGATGAAGACAATAGTAGATACAAAGATGGAAAATGGATTGTCATTGTGTCCAGTTTGATGGAGCTGTTTAGCAGATGCCATCATTGTGGAGCATCAGTCTTGTGGCAGCCTCATAAGTGTTCAGTGGGAATGTTCCAATGGTCATCAATGAACTCGTGTGATGAAATTCGAGGAATGCCAGCTAACAACCTTCTTGTGGCAGCGTGTACACTGTTCACTGGGCAACATATGTGGACATTGATGATTGGGCTACATTGCTCAACCTCCAACTACCAAAGAAAGCACCCTTCTACGCTATCCAGTCCTCCTATCTAATCCCTGTTGTAGATGTTATGTACAAAGAACAACAGGAGGAAATGTTGGAAGACTTGCGGACACAAAACATACTGCAAAAAGGTGTGCATTTGTCAGGGGACGGGAGATCTGACAGGTAAGTGTAAATCTAAACTGTGTGTATAAGTGAAACACATCGGAAAGTATTTTACATACAGTTTAATGGAGGATTCAACCAATCTTGTAGTCCAATACAAGTTGGTGCAGGCCAGTGTACATGCAGATATTTTTATCGATATGGGTATTTAACATGTTTTTAAATATTTGTTCACTTAAAATGTGTGTGTAGTATTATATATATATATATATATATATATGTATATATATATATATATATATACCTGTATATATATATATATATATATATATATAATTTATTTTGATTAGAAGCTTTTAAATCTAATGTAGTAACAACAATTGATGATATCATTATATAAATTAAAAATAAATGAATAAAGGTTACAGAAGCAGCAAGCTCTGTTGGCATGGAGCCCCTAGGCTTTAAGAGAGGTCTAAACTAGAGGGCTGCATTGGGATTGAGTCCCGCCGGGTCCCTCGGGACCCAACGCAAATCTCGCGGGAGCGGGCGGTTTGAACTTTGCTGCGGGCGGGAATGGGCGGCTAAAAAAAAACACTGCAGGATCAGGAGATAGCCTTGCGACATGATGGAGATGTCAATAATGCCGCTTTTCCACTACACAGTACCAGCTCGCCTTGGCTCGGCTCGGCTTGACTCGACTCGCCTTTGTTTGGTTTTCCACTGTAAAAGTTGTAACTGTATCTGCTTCCAGGTACTTTTTTTCGTACCACCTCCGGCGAGGTTCTGAGCGAGCTGAGGCGATACTAAAATGTGACGTGAAAACACGGCAGACTGCTGATTGGTCAGAGAGAATCATCTCTATTCACTGCGTCATCATTGCACGCGCCAGATGGAGTATCCTGAATAAAAAACAGCAAAAACGAAAACAAAACCATCCAAAAACAGCACACACTCGATTTCCTCCATTGTCCTGTGTGTATGTGTCCAGAATACATGCCGGCCAGGGAAACGAAACAAACAACCCCATGAATCTTTAATAATAGCAATACAAATATGTGTTTTTTCCTGCGGGACGGCAGAAGACACAAAAACAATGCATCTCTATTATTGTGCGGGAATAAATTCTCAGAGTTTTGCGGGTGCGGGCGGGAGTGGACATACATATTGCGGGAGCGGGCGGGAGTGTAACACATACGTTGCGGGAGCGGGCGGTAATGGTCAGAAATTCGGCGGGCGCGGGATGAAGAAAACAGTCCCGCGCCGGGCTCTAGTCTAAACTCTCTTTTGGAAATGTGAATTGACATTGAAGTGATGACTACGGACAGATCCCCATCTATAAGAAAGATTATTAGGGTTGATTATCCACAAATTCATCACGAGTTTGACATCTGGCATGTAGTAAAGGGTATTAGTACATCTTGCCTTACTAATTAACATTTTTGCTTACATGTATTGATTTTATTTATTTTTTTCATAATCTCTACAGCAGAAAAGCTGCTTTGCATAAACTACGGTATGACAATAACATAAAATATAACTACTGTTTATATGCACTTGGCTTACCCCACTACGGTGACGCATTGCTGCCACAAACATATTATTTTTTCCACTCAATTATGTCATAAAAACGAGATCTTATGTCGTTAAAACGCCATTTTTTCTCGTAATAATAAGATCTTATGTCGTTAAAACAACATCTTTTTCTTGTAATAACGAGATCTTATGTCGTTAAAAGAACATCTTTTTCTCATAATAACGAGATCTTATGTCGTTAAAAGAACATCTTTTTCTCGTAATAACGAGATGCTATGTCGTTAAAACAACAGATTTTCTTGGCCTTATAAGGACATGTGTAGTCATGTACAAAATATCTTTATCCACATAAAATTGATAGCCAATCATGTCTTTATCATACTTCTTCGTTCAAAAAGCTGAAGCAATAGCAGCCCTAATGGACATTCATGTTAAAAGATCAAATTCTGTACACACCTTATTAATAATGTGTAGCCTACAGATTAGCAGATGAGCCCAGAATACGAACATTGCGTTTAATTGCACATTAGGCTAAGCGTTATCCTCCCATAGAAAACCCTTATAATAAAGAAAAAGCTTAAAGGGGTCATATAATGGTACATGCACGTTTACAAGTTGGTTGTACTGAAATGTGTGTTGGCAGTGCCTGTACACAACCATTATAAAATGATAAAAAAAGGATCGGTACCAACTATTCGTGTTCCTGCTGCACCTCCAGAAGAAGTGAGTGTAACGTTTTATTAACCTTTATATTAATCTTTGCAAATCGCTTGCTGCACGCTTCACGATGAATGCAGCTGTTTACACTCAGGGTACATTACCGCATGTTTTCTATGTACAACGTTCTCAATATAATTCATAATCCCACCTTTATAATGTACAACGCGTTATTGTGTTAGAAACGTGTACAGAGGGGCGGGGTGAGCAAAGCTCATTATCATTTAAAGACACATGCACTGAAACGGCGTGCTGAAAACAGAGCTGTTTTTGACCAGGTAAAATTAGTGTTTTCTTACAATACTAATGAAAATTTTTTATTAAAGTATATTACAAACTTTTAATTTAGACCCTAAAGAATCATATTAGCTTGTACAAAAATGGCATTATATGACCCCTTTAATGTGGCTTAATATGCTACTTCAGTGATAAAGATCAAATGCTGTACACACCTTATTAATAAACCATACTATCCTACAGAAAAGCAGGTGAGCCCAATATGAACGCAACACATTTATTTACACGTTAAGTGTTTTCCCCCCATAGAAACCCTTTATTATAAAGAAAATAAAGGTGGCTCTTAACATGTCTTTCTATGGGAGGATGGCAATGTGGTGCACAGCAAATCCTTTAAATGGTATTCAATGCAAAACAAAAATGAAAAATATAAGTAGCCAATAAAATAAACAAATTATTATGGCATTAATTAGCCCACAAACAATATTTATTTTAAAGCCTAAACGAATTTATTTAAAGAAAAACACCAGCGTTGGGCGTTTATCTGTATAGGCTAAGTGTTTCAGCCGCCCTTTCAAAAAGACAATGCAACCGATTTTGATTTGTTAAACATGAAGAGGACTTATCCGTCTGGCATGGCTGCTCACTCTAACACTAACCTAGATAAATGTTCGCTATTATTAAAAATTACATTGTAAATTATTTTAAGCAGGTGTTGATAGAAAAGTGGAAATCCCTTCTCCATCACATCCACGATGACCTCACTCCTGACCAGCAAAGAAGGAAAGGAGTCTCCAGCCTTTCACACACTATCATCTCTTGCTTTACATCCAAATCTCTTGAAGGACATGAGGCAAATGGCCCTCTTCAAGCACACAGGCAAGTCACTGCTAAACAAAAATGTATTCAGTTTCACATGGAAAGGGAAACACTATAAAATGTTTCCGTTTTTTTTCACAGGCAATCTTGAGGTTTACCATTCAGTTCTTCTGAAATACTGTAGAAAGAACCTGCATTTTCACCACTCCTCGATGACAGCTCGTACTCAACTTGCTGTCATGGATCACAATGAAAATGTAAACCATTGTAAGAAAAAAATATGTGGATGTCGACGGTCTCAAAAATGAAGTTTATTACAGCATAGCAGTGGCAAGGTACACGAAGCACCTTGGGTTCACCGGCGTCAGAATGAACCCAGAACATCCAAATCGTAAACCTTTTATCCTGTTCTTAAAGGGATACTTCACCTCTGGAAAGATGAATGTGTATTTAAAATGGGTCATTTATGTAGTAGAAATGTAAAATTATTTTTGAAGACTTTCTAGACTGAGAAAATCCAGAAAATGTATTTTTGTCTCATGTGGATGAAAGACAACAACTCCCAGAATGCACTTGCTTCGCTGCTTTACGAGGCCACTCCCAAGCCATGCCTACCGGTAAGAGAGCGCAGCAGTTAAACAACAAGGCTAAGCTACTAGTGAGTCTCTGTGACGAATCTGCCCGGGATTTCGAGATCGGCCAAAATGTCCGGGATTCGGCTTTTGCGTTCTACAGTCGCCATTCATTATGTTTACTGTGGTGAGCAGGACGAGGCTGACGGCCGCGGGAGAACGACGCGAGGCCGGTGGCGTGATTACTGATGAGTGACGGAGGAGTGGGAATTTTCTTAGCAATGCTAAAATGCACATCAGTTAGGTTAAGCATGAATTAATGCATATTAGTGCACCCGTATTGTAAAGTGTTACCAGTTAAACTTCACAGAGCACATTTCTAGAGCTGCCCGGTCCTGCAGATCTGCCTTATACAACATTAGGAGGATCAGGCCCTTCCTATCAGAGCTACACAACTCTTGTTCTCTCCAGACTGGACTATTGTAATGCTCTCTTGGCCTTCCAGCATCAACTGTCAAACCTCTGCCACTGATCCAAACACTAATAACACTATATCATTACAATCAACATCACTCTTGTGTTTATGAAGAGAATGAGTCAGTGTTTCAATATGATCATCATGTTTTAGGAGTAATATATGATCCTGTCAATCAAACTGAACAGACTGCATTCAGTCACTTCTGCTGTCTGGACGTGATGCTTTCCATTTGAGACACAGAAACTTTTACATTCTTACACAATTACTGTCACAACGGCTGATTCTTGATTTGTGATCATGGATTATATTTTTAATAACATTTTCATATACAGTATATTTACACCATCGCCTATAAATGTAATGATTATGTAACAATTAGTGTCAGAACGGCTGATTATTGATCTTGATCTTTTTCATGATATTTTTATATAATAAAGTTTTTAATCTCCTATAAATGATCAGTTTGTCTGTGCTGCTTCACTAAAGCAGAAGTGAAAGTGTTCCAGTCCAGATCATGTGACCAATCAGAGAGTGAGACTGAAACCCCATTTGCATTGTCAGGGTGGAGTGATTGTGATCCTCTCAGAATAGAGCAGCTCTGTCTCCAGAGACCATGTTCAAACCCCAAGAGCTTTATTTGACATTTACTGCTACATCAACCTTCTGAAAAGCACCTGCATCTTCATCTGTTAGTTGAATGATGTTGTCAGACACAAAGTGAACTTGTTGAGAAGCTTTATTGAATGTTGCAGCAAACACAGCAGATTGAAAGATCACACACACACACACACACACACACACACTCAGTTTCAGTATTGAGTTGTAAATCACTACAGCTGCAGCACTAGACTCATGTGAATCCTGCCTGACACAGGACACTCAGATACGGCTCATCTTCAGGAGAGAAACATCAGCACTCAGAGCTCTTGTGGAACGAGACCTCATGAGGAGCTCCATCATGTGTTACTCTGCAGACGTACAGCTCTCCCGCTTCCCAGCGTGCTTTGCTGAGGGTCAGGACGCTACTGCGGCTGTAGCGGCCGTCCTGCTGGCTCTCTGCGCTGGTCAGAACCCCCTCGGTGACCTCTGACCCGTCCAGTGTCCAGCTCACCAGTGCCCCCTGTGGAGAGTAAGAGCTGAGCAGGCAGAGCAGTGCGGCTGAGTCTCCAGAGATCTGCAGAGAAGAGGGCGGCAGCAGAGACACTGAGGGCTTCACTGTGGGACCAGCTGCAGGAGACAAACACAACACATTCACACACACACAACACACTTTGTTTAAAGCTTTCATACATATTGCATTATAAAAGTAGTTTAATGCATTCATTATGCACTGCTATATACATTAAAATGCATGTATGATCTCATCAATAAGTGTAACAGCAGTTATAACACATATTATCTATTATCAGGCCGATCTGACTGCTTTAATTCCAGCAATTATTCACTCTGAACATAAATATCTTACATTTTGAGATATTCACCTGAACTGAAAATGTAACTCAATTTCAAACAGAGTTAAAACACAATTGAATCATACAGAATGAACAAAACACTGAATTATAAGCACAACATGAGCAAAAGAGATTCAGTATCATTGACTGAACTACAGAAAGCAGCAACATTTACATTCTGATGTCAAATCTCTTTTTCCATGTATGATTTCTACAATAAAAGATGAACTAAATATGAACTCAGTGTAGAAATAAATGAAGGAAAAACAAACCTGTAATAAACTGATTAAACTCATAGTGAGACAAAGTGTGGAAATATGTTTAGAGTTGCTTTTTTTGTTGAAAGGAATAATGCTAATATCATATACATCTTACAACAATATCAGTAACACTTTATTAAAAGCCTTCATACATATTGCATTATAAAAGTCTATTTCTAAGTCTATATAGTTACACCTTTAGAAATTATAATACATTAAAACTCATGACAAACAACTAATTCTAGATGTAACAAGGATTTGTAAATATTATAATGCATTTTAACTTTGGTAACAATAATTTATGAAAAATATATAAAGCATTATTATCTACATTATTTATAGCTTAATAAAGCATTATACATAAAGGCTTCAAGTAAAGTGTCACCACAATATCTAATAATCATTATTATTAATAAATGTTGTTCTTTTTTCAACTGTAAAACACTTTTTGAAATCTAAATTGTATTTTTTTATTAGGTGATTAAATAGACAGACTTACCGATCACCAGTTTAGTTCCTCCACCGAATGTGTACCACAGTGATACAATCTAATGAAACGCTCGTACAAAAACCTCTATTCCACTCGAGTGAACACACACTCCAGCAGAGAGAGAGAAACAACACTTCAACACACTGATATTAGAAGATCCTCAGCTCTTCTCAACACTCACTCATTCAGATTTGACTAAATGCTTTCTGATATAACACTGTTTAAAGAAATATATTTGATGAGCTGTGACCTCTGAGGTGACCTTTGACCTCTTTGATCATGGATGATGTTGTGGAGTTTCTCATAATGATGCTTCTGTTCTTCATATGCAGATCAATCATCATGATTCACAGAAAAACCTGCAGCTTCAAATAAATGAATCAATAATTCTGAACATTTCAGATGCACATTGTTTAATATATAATGACCTGATTATGAGTCCTGATGAACTTCATGCATGTGGAAAATGTGGGAAAAATAGACATCATGAAAATATTTCCCAGAGAGCAACATGTCAACATTGATTCAACTTTATTCCTCTAAATATAGTAAAACTGATTTATTTAGTTCTTGATTTCTCATTGTTAACATGCTTGTAAAGGTGTAGCACAGAACTGTACTCAGAGAAACTGCTGCGTATGACATATGTTTAAAATGATCTACATTCATGATTCTCCAGACAAAACCTAGTGTCTTATCAGCCTGACAAACATAAACAAAAATATTTCACTATTAATAAATATGTGCAATTAATCACTAAATGGTTCAATAACATTATTCTGAAAGTAAAATCTTCTATGTAGAGTTTATGAGTTTGTTATCAGCACAAGCTGTTGTAAATCCTGCCCACTTCTTTGCATTGTCAGCACATGCTTCAGTGCTCTGAGAGTGTTTATAGTGCTGTGAGTTTAACACTTCATGACTGAGAGCAGAACACAATCTTCATCATCACACAAGACTAAACTACAGCAATGAACACAATCAACATCTTCATCTGGACCATTGCAATGTTTATTCAAGGTAAGATGTAAAAACTGAATCTGGTTTTGGTGTTTTTGTAAAAGTATATGATGATAATAGTTTTAAACACTAATAGTTTTTCTTTTCTCTTCTTCAGAATCCAGAGGAGTGACTCTGACTCAACCTGAAGTTAAAACTGTCCAACAGAGTCAAACAGCAACAATAGAGTGTAATATAGATGTAGGAATACAAAGCAGCTTATTATTCTGGTATCAGCAGAAACCTGGAGAAGCTCCTAAACTCCTGATTAAAAATATAAACAGTCTCCAGTCTGGAACTCCATCTAGATTCAGTGGCAGTGGAACAGCAAGTACTGGACGAGATTTTACTCTGACCATCAGTGGAGTCCAGACTGAAGATACAGGAGATTATTACTGTCAGAGTTATCACAGTAGCTGGGTGTTCACACAGTGATAAAGAGTCGTACAAAAACCTCTGTCAGTCAGACGTCACAGTGACTGCACTGATACAGCTGAGAGAAACTGCAGCTGCTGATGGAGGATCACAAACTACACAATATCAATGTTTAATTCAAAGTTTCTCAAGACTGTAAAAATATTCATTTATCGATAGTAATTTATTTGATATGAAATAAGAGTTAGTGCTGATATTCAACCCATTCTCACTCCCAAGGCGTCAAAAACTGAAGCATGGTCAAGCGCCCCGGCGTCACTCTATGGACGAATTCGTAATCGTATGGTAAATTACCTTAATTATAACCGTCTTAATTTATATGTTTCAAAAAGAATAGTAATTACACATAGAGTAAGTCGACACTTTCTTGTTTTACAGCAGAAAAGGAAGACCAGTCCTTATATCAACGCAAGCTAATCGAATAAGTCCTTTGTTTCGGGTGAGGAAGGAACATCTGGTGCCCAAAGAAGACAGAAAGCCTCGCGAGTCCATTGGTGTGTCTTGAATTGAAACAATGCTGTAATATGTAATATGTAGTCCATAATTTGATGTTGACAATTTTACATTGTACAGGTTATCACTTGGTTTTTGACCATGTGAAGCTCTTGAAACAAGTGACAGAAGAGTATGTTGTCTGGAAAGAAATCAAGCATCACTGACAAAGGCTCAAAAGAGACCATGCCTTTCTTAAATATCTTTTAAAATAGGTTGCCGTTGATTTGGGTAAAACAGTTTTTGTTCAGAACTTAGCTTATATTATGTGCTGCAATATTATATAGATAATACTTCAATGTGTATATTATATAATGTACTGACTGCTGCTTTGTAAATTTAAATTAGGAACGGGCAACTCTGGCCCTTTGCGTTCTCCTTTTTGAGGTGGAGAGTTTACCTCGCTGCGATACCAGCTCGCTTTTTTTTTTTTTTATCAGTTCAAAAGAGATTCATTTTGCTCTGTTGACTTTGATATTACAAACAAGTTTCATACATCAATCGATCCTGTTAAGTGTGTATTATTTTTGTGTATACTCACAATATAAACAAAGTGTTGTGCTTTTCGCCAAATAAAGAAAAATAAACATGATGTGAGTTCTGCTTTCTCTCTGTCAGTGTAGTCCATTCTGAAACGCGTCCGAAAATTACTCAGCGAATACTCAGTCAAACAGGCATACAGACACATGGGCATGAAGCTTGAATTCTCTTCTTTTAAATGAAGTAATTTATATTCAAAAAAAATATTCTCTGTTTATGTAATCTTTATGAAAAGAGAGAGATGTCAGTCGTTCTCATCTCAGCTCATTACGTTTTAATCTGCCCCGCCCACGGAGAGCGCGCGCTATTCAAACGCAAATGACTGAGGCAATCCTGCAAACTGTGAACGCCCCCATATCAGCCTGAGAAAACACATCAAGTTTATTCAGATCATTGTACTTGTTTACACTGTCTCGCAGCGCTGTGAGGAATAATAATAATGGAAAATGTACCTCAGAAGTGCTGGTATTTCGAGGAGCAACGGATGGAATACTGTAGTACGTTTTTTTTCATTCTCAAGTAAATCGCGTTTCTGTGTGAATGAATGAACGGCAGAGATGCGCTGTTTACCACAACTCGCAAAAAGACGGTTTAAATTTGAATTGTGTTTCCAGGGCCGGCGCTAGCCATTTGGGTGCCCTAAGCACAAATGCTTGGTGGTGAGAGAAAAAAAAACCTATACAAGGGCGGATTTGAACTCAGACCCTCTGCCACGACTGGCAAAAGCTCTACCACTGGACCATTAAGATTCACATTAGCTTAGTTGGCGGACTATATATTGGCACTGACAACATGTATTAGGCTACATCTCATTAAACGACAAATGAAACCCCATGTAACCTACTATTTATATCGATTGCTGGACATCGTAATGTTATTGGCGTCCATCTTCATTGAATTTTGAAATCAGATAGAGCCGGCCAGAGCGCTGCATAATAAGTAGCCACGCCGGCTTATTCAGTATGGAAATACACACCAACAATGACACGCCCCTACTGCGTGCTAGAATCTCCGAAAAACAAGCCGATTTCAACATCAAAATGTACGCTTTTAAATATACCAATACTGCTATCTCAAACATGCAGAGGCTTCTTCGTGATCTCAACTGACAGATTCTGCAAAAAAACGAAAGTTTCATTTTGCTCGACAGTTGTGCTGCCGACTTGTGTCCCTGGTTTCCGTGACGGGTCACATATTTTTTTCACGACCCAGATTTTTTGGTGCCCCCCCAAGCACTTGGTGCCCTACGCGCAGTGCGTGATGTGCGCGTGCGTAGCGCCGGTCCTGTGTGTTTCTGTGTGTGAATGAATGATCTGCTTTTAGCAAACTATTTTGCTATACTGAGTAAAAATCGACTGAAATATGTTGAAATAAAATGTATTTGTATAAGCAACGTATTAAACAGCAAATTAACATTTATATTCCTTATAATAAAAACGAAAGACCTATGTTACAGACAAATGAAAGACAACATTTCATTGACTAGTTTTGGATAGATTACACATTTTTACTGTAAAATATCTGCCACCTCAAATAAGCTTTTGTTTGCCCATTTTTGCTAATATGTTAAATATAGTATGTTTAGTATATTCGAAGTAATGAATCCTTAACTTTGAAATATGTATGATAAAATGTATACTTTAGTTTTTACAAAGAAAGATTACACTTCAATTGTTGTTGTAATTGTAACCTTTTTAATAAAAAATATATATTTACAAGGTAGATTTTAAAAGGTAAATATAAGCCTTTTCTTTAAATAATTTTTATTGTGATTTATTATTGACATATTTGGGGAGAGGATACATATTCCAAAACTGAAAATACAGTATCTGTCAGGTCCAGGTTGAGGAAGGAGACAAGCCAAGCGAAGTACAAAAATAACAAAGGTTTATTAACAAGAGGTAACTAAAAACAAACAAGAAACAGTGTGCTGGTGCACAAACAATAACCGACAAAAGACAAGTGAAGACCAGGAACTTATATACACACACACAGATGAACACAAGACAGGTGATGCAGATGATGATAATGATGAACAGGTGGGTAATTGAGGGAGTGCGTTCAGGTGTGGAGACAAGGAGGATTCTGGGAAGTGTAGTGAACAGGACGAAGACAGACGGTGAATGTGACAGTATGAGAATTAACTGCACAATTACTAGACATGTAGTTGACTTGGATATTATACAATTTGCAAGCACAATTTGTGAAAAAAATAAATAAAAATAAATTGACATGCTTCCAACTGTGAACCAATTTGGTAGAATATATATATATATATATATTGCTCTTGCATTCTTTCTTGTGGCTATAGATGACACACCTGAATGAATGGCTCATTAAGTATGCGGGCCCCATTGTCTCCTCAGGTGTGAATCACTAAATATGCATGATGGTGTTGAATCGTTGATGCCCCTTGCGCATATTGCCTTTCCAAACAAAAAGTGTTTTACAAGATTTAAATCAATGTATTGTGTTATGTGAATGATAAGGCAGGATGATTTTCACATCATTTTGAAGAAAAAACTCTAGGCGACAACATCCATTAGTCAAAAGTCTTATTAACACATATTTAGTATGTGTTTTGTGGCCTTATTTCAGAAACTTTAGTTTTTAGTTTTTTCAATAACCATGCATAAACATTATTTTCTCAAAAATACAAACATGTACATGCATGTTGCTCACATATTATGGTAGCCCTGTTTGTGCTAAATAGAGTGTAATTATACCTTTGCCATTAATATGTTTATAAGCAACTGAAAAAAGCACAAATGTCAGGGCATGTCAGAACATCTCAAGGACCCCAAAAAACCCTCAGACCCCAGAGGGTTAAATCTCCAACCCTAATCGAGCACATCTGGAAATTTCCCTGGTTTCCCTGGTTTTCCGGGGTGGTGTAGTCGATCATATATTGCCATTTCTGTTAAAAGTGTGGTAAACCTTTCTCAATTCTCTTACTCTCGCACCCCAACGCTACACATGGTAAGTGTTGTTTTTACTGTGCTTCTACTGCAAATACCACTTTGGAACTAACTGTACTACTTTAAACCTGATATGAATATGATTAACTGATTGAAGGCCTATAGCACGTCACATGACAGGCATTGTTTAATCACCGTAGTTTAGTAAGGTGTTGAAAGAAAGCAATGAAATGCAAAGCCTCCGTGGAGATGACAGATATAATGCAGTGACTGAACATGAGGGAGCTAATCTGATTAATATCGACAAACAGAAAAGACATTATAACAAACATTATTAGGAAGGCGTATTTACGGCTACTTACCAACATCTGGCACTCGTGAACTGACGCCAAAATATCGCGATGTGTTCGGAAAGAGACTTCTTCAGCGCGATTTCCTACTGATAAAATTCATGAGTTGACACTTACATACAATTAGAGGGGGTAAAGTTTAATGCATATTTGGTGTGCTGTCCGGGGGGAGGGCGCCGAGCTCAGAGTTCGGCCCGAACCCAGAGTACTCTCCCCCGTATGTAAGTGTTTAGGACTAGAAGCGTGGAGAAGGGGTGGTGGAGGGATGCTGCTAAACTGTCAATGGATTGAGGTGAGACTGCTGAATGTATATATACCTCTTAGCATTGATTGCTGAGTGCTCTCCACTTGTGTTAATTATCTGACCGTGGTCCTCCCGAACTTTGTTAATAAATTAGAGGGGGTAAAGTTTAATGCGTATTTGGCGTGCTGTCCGAGGGGAGGGCTCCGAGCTCGGAGTTCGGCCCGAACCCAGAGTACTCCCCCCAAAAGGCTAAAGAGCAGAGGACAGCCGCCGGACTAAAGACCCCCCCAAATGAGTGCCGAGTTTGGCGGGCTGGCATCTCAAGAAGGGGCCTGGATCCTTGACCAGGAGGAGTCAAACTCAGAGTATAGAAGCATCTCTCATTTATTTGTTTATTTAAATTTATTTATTTACTCATGCAAGAAGTTATCCAGTTAACAAAAAGTGAAAAATTAAAAGAAATGGCGGTGTATTTTGAGCGCAGGTGGTGTTTGCCATAGTATGTAGGTGCAATTGATCACACATCCCCATTGTTGGACCAGAGCAGTACCACACAGAGTACTTCAGCTGAAAGGGCCGGCATTCGATCATCCTACAGGCTGTTGTGGATGGAAGGGGTCTCTTTTGGAATGTTTTTTTAGGAGCGCCAGGGAGCCTGCATGATGCCAGAGTGCTGCGTTTGTCAGGATTGTGGGACCTAGTGGATAGGGGTTTGTTACTACCTGATGTAACAAAGAACATTTGTGGACATGATGTGGGGTACTATGTCCTTGGTGGTGCAGCCTATCCATTGAAGAGCTGGCTGATGAAACCTTTCACCGACAATGGACGACTGACACCCCAACAACTTGTGTACAACCAGAAAACAAGCAGAGCCAGGGTGGTGGTTGAGAATGCTTTTGGCAGGCTAAAGGGCAGATGGAGGTGTTTGCTAAAACGAAATGACTGCAATACACAAAAGGTCTAATCCCTGGTAATAGCATGTTGTGTTCTGCATTACCTCTGTGAAATGAATGGTGATGAGTTCAGAGAAGAATGGGCTACGGGTACATTCAACCAGCCTGACGGGGCACTGTCACTGCCACTGTAGAGGCCGAGGGTCTAGATGCACGTACAGGCCTAATGAAGTTCTTGACTACAATGTAGTAAACTGCAGTATCACTGGTTACAGACCAGAAACTGTTTTTTTGTGTTAGGGAAAAATAACCTTCAGAGGCTGTAATGAGCTTTTTTTATGCTTTATACACTTGTACATTGTTTTTGCTGTGCAACACTTTCTTTTTGTAAATAAAAATGATTACTTCTGAATCATGCTTTGGTTTTCATTTATTCTGTTATCACCTTCTGTTTACAGGTGAAACTTTGAATATTGTGCAAAAGTTTATTTAATTCAGTAATTCAACTTAAAATGTGAAACTAATATATTATATAGACTCATTACATGCAAAGTGAGATATTTCAAACCTTTATTTGTTATAATTTTGATGATTATGGCTTACAGCTATGAAAACCTTTTCACAATATTCTAATTTTGAATTTGGGTTTCATAAGCTGAAAGTCATAATATCTCAAAATATATTATGAAATATCTCACTTTGCATGTAATGAGTCTATATAATATATAAGTTTCACATTTTAAGTTGAATTACTTAATTAAATTAACTTTTGCATGATATTCTAATTTGTTTAACAACCTGATAAGTCACTTATGAAATTACATTTTATATTTATGACAGAGCCAAATATACCTTTATATTTGTAGTATATTTGGCTCTGTCATAAATATAAAATGTCATTTCATAAGTGACTTATGAGGTTGTTAAATTACCTACACTTTGCTTATTTTAACCTGTGCACTTTCACCTGAAATGTTTTAACATCTAACCAGCACCTTACTGTAAGAGCTAAAATTAACATGGGAATTAAAAGGCACTTGATCTCAAGAAAGTTACATTTTACAAACTTTATTTGACACAAGGTAAGTACTACTTACAAAATTATAAATAGTATAATAAACAGTAAAATAATGTGCAAAGAAAAACAAATACAAATGTATTTTGAACAACTGGACAAACTCCAAGAACAGAAACCCAGCCTAAAAGTCCCTTTGCAGGAATGCAAACAATATATACAAATTATAAATGCTAATAATTGTGCAAAGAAAAAACAAATGTGCAATTTCAAGTGCAAACTCAAGAGAAAGTGCAAACTACTGGTAAATCAGGTGGCTGGGCAATGTGGCTACTTTTTGAATGACTGGGCAAACTTTCCAAGAACAGACAGAAACCCAGCCTGAAAGTGCCTCTGCTGCCGTCTGCTTTCTTCAGCTTCCGACTGCAATGCCAACTCCTGCCTCCTCATCTCTCTTTCCTCAGCCTGGCTCTCAAGTAACAGCTGCATGTATTTGTCACGTTGTTCTTGTCCAGGCTGCAGGGCGGCCCAACCCACCTTGGCGTGTGTGCGTTTCAGCGGGAGACATGGGACGTGGGCTACTGGTGATTGCAGGGGAAAACACGCTGGTCTCCGTTGGCTGCAAATCATTGGGGCCATTCATTTCATCTGTAAAAACACATTGAAAAAAGTTAGTTTGTTTTATCACTGCAACGAGTTTAAGATGATATCATATAACTGTTAGATGTGATATTTACCTTCAACCGACTGGTCCTCAGATTACTGAAGTGATTCCAACAACGCAATTGCCAAGTCTTTTGTCACCGCTGCTCCAGAAAAGGCCAGCCTGTGTCCCAGCAACGCGTCCAGGCGGTCAAACCAATTGTTGGTACGTCGATCGTCGATTGTTGTGATCCTTTAACTTCTTGTTTTAATTTTTTGAACTTCTCTCTGCACTGTTTTCCAGTGTGAACAATGCCCAGCTCGCATAACCGACTCGATATTTTTAGGTATACCTTTTCATTGCGGATTGCCGTTTCCAGTTCCCGCTGGATTTCCTCTTCCGCAAATACGTTTTGGTCCAGTGATCGTATTTTTTATTAAATTCCATGTTGACAACTCTTACTGCACGATGACAACAGACAACTCTTACTGCATGAAGCAAAGAACCGCAATTTAAAAAAATGGCAGTCTAAAATAAAATGCTGTGTGGAGTCAACCAATCACAATGCGGCATGAACTCAACCAATCAGCATGTTCAGCGCACAAGTCCCACCCCCGAAAGTTCCAGAACTTTAAAAAAGTACTACCTCACCAGCAGGGACTTTCTGAGGGGGAAATATTTACCCAGAACTCAATATCAAACCTTTCACAGACTTTATTTATTTATTATGATGTACTAATAGGGTTGTAACGGTATACCGGTATGGCGATTTATCACGATATTGGCATGTACGATTATCATATCGTAAACATTTGCTAATCCACGGTTTTGAAAAAAATAAATAAAATAAACCAGATCTCATCTGCGCATATGCAACTTCTTTTCACTTGACTGCATAGACTCCACCCAATACATGTGCAGCAGACAGAGGCTGCGAATTCTAATCTTGTTTTCCCCCGCCGAAAACAAGTATACTTTTGTCATCTGAAAAACGAACGCGGGATTTTCCTCGAAGATGGATACGTTTAGAGTGCTGATCGGGAATTTTTCTGTCTGAGCCCGGCCCGCGTCCGAAAGAGCAGTAACCGAACCCGACCCGAGTCCGACAGGCATAAAGATATGTCCGAGCCCGACCCGAGACCGACAGTTAAAATCAAATTTTTTTTACTCATACTAATTAACATGTACGTTTGTTTGTGTGGAAAGCCCGCTTTTATTAAGCAACTGTAGGAAGGCATTCGGAAATGTCAACAGGTCAGTTGTGTCCAGAAATATGGACGAAGAGTGGCTGCAAAAGGAGGAAATATGTCGAACATGTTCTCCCATATTCGCGAACACCATCCCTCCCTGCAGATAAATTTATAAATGGTAAATTAATCCAAATCACTATGAGTGTGTCTATTAATATACAGCGGAAAAAAATGCTATATTGTAAAACTATATTCTGCTTGTTCTGTGTGAATGAGCCGCGCCATTTCGCCTAGTACATACTCAAGTATGTGTGACGCTCATGGTGTTTAAAGTGTCTGCTGTCTCACTCATATGAGGACGTGAACACATGAACATATCCAGAGCTGCTCTGCTTTTATTTAAAAGAATCATCATCAAATACACTCTGACTGAAACTCATAGGTGTTTAGTACAACCTGTCAAAATAAAAGTTCGATTTAGCTTAAAGAAATGTTACTATTGTACAATAGAATATAGCTTAGTTATAACAACAACAATAATAAAGTTTATTTAAACATTAAGAAATATAGTTTTTTGTCTTTTAATTTAGTAAACCTATCCAGACAAACAAAATTTGTTACATTTCATCTGATTGCATTTTCAATAATATATTTGTATTAAATCATAGAATCCAGACAAATTATATTAGACAAGTTACCCAGAATTTCTGAGGAAATACATTTCATAAGACTCTACTATCTTATAATTATCTGAAATAATAATTAATAAATTAAGAATAAAAATAAGTTAAGGTTTTATGAATTCAATTGATTAGACATGTTTGTTCAAATGGGAATTTGGACTCATACAAAAAAGTTTGTTTTAATAAACCATATGTTCAACCAAAAAACCCTATGTTTTCATTCATTTAAGGGCCATTGTAGCAGATGATTAAAATAATAATAATGATTGTTTAATACCGTATATCATGAAACCGTGATATTTTCTTAGACGATTATCATACCGTGAAAATCTCATACCGTTACAACCCTATGTACTAAGTAAATATATAATTTTATATCCCTTACTAAACTGGACTAAAATGTGTAGAAAATGTGAGTGGTGATTGTTGTTGTAAAACTTCTTGTTCTTGTAAAGCCACTACATTACAATTTCACACATAGAAAGACACGTACGAATGAGACACTAAATTTAAAATGGTTAAAAGTACAGTTTTTAAGGAAAATCTACTAATCACACTGATGCACATTATGACAGAAACCCTTAACAATGTTTTAAAACCATAAATGCAGTGATTATGATACAAATTGAGAGAAAAACTACCTTTACAATGTATCTTCCTATGGTGTCCCTATTATTAAAAGCCGAAAATGTGTCATTTGTGTTCAGAAAAATAACTACAATAATAATAATGAGCTTACCTTTGTGTTGTGCTCTAATGGCTCATTTCCACTGAGCGGTACGGTACAGTACAGTACGGTTCGGGTCGCTAAACCATGAATCGGCTAGCGTTTCCGCTGCCAACACTTGATAGGCGTGGTGTAGCCTATGCCAGAAAGAAGCGATCGACGTCATTTTCGCGCGAAGAAGAAAGCGTCATGAACAACAATGGATGACATACAGCAGATCTTGTTTTTGGTTCTCGGCAAGTTTGTCACAAGAAGCCAAGCGCCGACATTAGGCGTTTCTCAATACCAAGTACGCAAAGTTTGGACTTGCTAATGGAACAGCGCGTCACTCAGCTCGCTCTGCGACTCCGGTTATCTCTGTATGTATATTTTAGGCAACAATAAAACGAAATATGTTATAAAACACCACTCTGCCTCTTTTCGTTTTCATTTAAAGAAATCTTAAACATTATAGCCACACAAATGTGGTTCAGGGCTACGCATATTGATTATATTCACTGCATGTAACGTTAGCCTACTTATAACAAAATGAAATATAAAACACAACCCTGCCTCTTTTCGTTTAAATATAATATAAAAAATATGAAACATTTTAATATGGTCCAGGCAATATGTGCATTTGTACTAAACAACAGATGTTGCAGTAAACAACATTACAGTGATCATCTTCACTGTAATAAAATAAAAAATGACAAAACTCAACCCAGTCAATTTTGTTCAATTTCAGTTTTATCAATATTAGCCATTATAAAAGTAGAAGTAAAAGGTACAAGAAGCTATACAATAAGAAATAAAGCAAACAATTCAGTCAAACATACAAAGTCAGCGCTCTAGTCTAACCTTACAACGGAAAGTTAAATAGCTTAAATATATAAAGTTATGAAACTTCACTCAGCCCTCAGCCAAAACGATTGGCCAGGGAACAAATTATAGATTCACGAGACCAAATATCGCCCGTTAGATATACACAAGACAAATTATATCTCATGTTTAACCACTACAGAGACGTCAGAGTCAGCTGCAAACGTCAGAACGACTAGCCGAGGAAAGGCTGTTGCAGGCGGGGTACATGAGCGCCGAGCGCCCGGTGATCACCTGGATCTCACAACCTGGATCAAATTTTCATAAATCTTTATAAATAAACCACAGATTTGAGCTTTAAACAACTACATTCTCACCTGAAAAACTCTTAAAACTACATTTCGTGACACAGTAACAGTAGTATTATATTTCAACTGTATATAAAAAATGGCACTTCTTAATGTTGTCCTTCCCCTTGTTGACGATACTCTGTCAACCAATTAATGTTCTGCAGTGAGTCTAGCTCCACCCTTTAGTACCGTAACACTGTGCTAGGAACCCCAACGGAAGGGAACTGAAAAAGTGGTACGGTACGGTTCAGCATTTTGGTACCATTCACAACTTTTGACAGTGGAAACGGAAATAATTGCGTACTGTACCGTACCGTACCGTACCGCTCAGTGGAAACGAGCCATAACTTTAAACAGAACGAGTACTTTTTCTTGAAGTGCACATTGTAGATCATAACAGAAATTAGCACAGCCGCGGTAGGGACGAGTAGAGCGCAGTCTGGACGGTTTAGAAGTTGCAGATGTCCTGATCAGGCCAGTGTGCACATGATGATGGACAGGAGTCATAGTCCCATACTCCATTTCAATGAAGTCATTCAACTGTGCTCTCAGAGTTACAGTTATATTCATAAAGAGCCTTCGAGTCCCACCAGGTGTAATCCACGTTTAGAGAGTTGGGTCACTCTCCCACTCTTTACTGTAGATACAACTGTATATTTATGACACTTTGACATACTGATCACTCGAATATACAGCTACAAATGATCTCACTAAAAACCCGTCAGTCATGAATGATCACGTCTGATTGCTGATCTCTGATTGGCTGAATCAGATCTGCAGTGGGCCGGTGTATTTACACATCATGATGACTGATTTTATGGACTACATGCACACTTGAGTTTTGTTTATTAACCAATTAGTCTATAAAATGCAGGTGTTTGAAAACCGCCAAACCAATTTTTACCAGAACAATCAAACTCAAAACTGCCCAAATCTGGCAGCACTGGCTTCATGTCCTTACTGTTTCCAAATGTCACTGGTTCGTCACTAGGGGGCGATGATCTCTGTGAACCCATGAACCACTGTCTATTTCATTTTACCTGATCTCAGATCAGTTTTTTAAATATTCGTTTATTGACATATTTTTATAATAAAAAAGGAGTTGTAGTTAAAAGTGTCTAATTGGTCTGATTACCAAGCTCTCCATAAAACAAACAAAACAAGCCCTTCAAATTAATAAACTAACACATATTATAAAGACATTTCATATTTACTGGTATTAGATGATTTGGTAATTGCATTTAATAGATTAGACTTTAAATTAAAACATTTGCATTTGGTGTGTAAAAGGTGTTTTTATGCTGAGTTTCCGCTGTTCTGACCAGCGTGTGGCGTTTCCAGAGCTTCAATACAGTGAATCATTATGCAAATCAATCGGTTCAATGGTTTCTAAAAGCTTTGTTTCTCCATCACTAGAGCAACATGATTCTGGTTCACTCTTGAGTTGATAACAGCAGGCCAGATAGCAAACTTTGCCTGGCCCACCTCCACTTCTGGCTGGGTCCCCGGCCCAAAACTGGCCCAACACACTGAACATGGACACACAGAGCTTCCTCTGGCCCAGATGTGGCCCACACCCTGTAAAGCGACTCTTATTGACTGATATGGCCCAGGTCTGGCCCAGGCACTGTAAGACAGATCTGGCTGAGAGTCGGCTGGGCAGAAACTGGCAGTGAAACACAAACTCAACCAAGAGTTTTTATTATAAAATTAACAAATACACTTTAATATAAACATGTATGAACAATGAACAAATACACTATGATATTAACATTTATTAACAACACACTGATTCTTGATTTGTGATCATGTATTAGTTATGATTTTAATAACATTTTCATATATATTAACACCATTGTCTATAAATGTAATAATTATGTAATAATTAGTGTCAGAACTGCTGATTCTTGATTATTATTATTATTATTTTTTTTTTATGATATTTTTATATTCTAAACTTTTTAATCTCCTATAAATGATCAGTTTGTCTGCGCTGCTTCACTAAAGCAGAAGTGAAAGTGTTCCAGTCCAGATCATGTAACCAATCAAAGAGTGAGACTGAAACCCCATTTGCATTGTCAGGGTGGAGTGATTGTGATCCTCTCAGAATAGAGCAGCTCTGTCTCCAGAGACCATGTTCAAACCCCAAGAGCTTTATTTGACATTTACTGCTACATCAACCTTCTGAAAAGCACCTGCATCTTCATCTGTTAGTTGAATGATGTTGTCAGACACAAAGTGAACTTGTTGAGAAGCTTTATTGAGTGTTGCAGCAAACACAGCAGATTGAAAGATCACACACACACACACTCACACACTCTTTCAGTATTGAGTTGTAAATCACTACAGCTGCAGCACTAGACTCATGTGAATCCTGCCTGACACAGGACACTCAGATACGGCTCATCTTCAGGAGAGAAACATCAGCACTCAGAGCTCTTGTGGAACGAGACCTCATGAGGAGCTCCATCATGTGTTACTCTGCAGACGTACAGCTCTCCCGCTTCCCAGCGTGCTTTGCTGAGGGTCAGGACGCTACTGCGGCTGTAGCGGCCGTCCTGCTGGCTCTCTGCGCTGGTCAGAACCCCCTCGGTGACCTCTGACCCGTCCAGTGTCCAGCTCACCAGCGCCCCCTGTGGAGAGTAAGAGCTGAGCAGGCAGAGCAGTGCGGCTGAGTCTCCAGAGATCTGCAGAGAAGAGGGCGGCAGCAGAGACACTGAGGGCTTCACTGTGGGACCAGCTGCAGGAGACAAACACAACACATTCACACACACACACACACACACACACACACACACACACACACACACACACACACACACACACACACACACTTTGTTTAAAGCTTTCATACATATTGCATTATAAAATAATTTTGATGCATTAATTATGCACTGCTATATACATTAAAATGCATGTATGATCTCATCAATAAGTGTAACAGCAGTTATAACACATATTATCTATTATCAGGCCGATCTGACTGCTTTAATTCCAGCAATTATTCACTCTGAACATAAATATCTTACATTTTGAGATATTCACCTGAACTGAAAATGTAACTCAATTTCAAACAGAGTTAAAACACAATTGAATCATACAGAATGAACAAAACACTGAATTATAAGCACAACATGAGCAAAAGAGATTCAGTATCATTGACTGAACTACAGAAAGCAGCAACATTTACATTCTGATGTCAAATCTCTTTTTTCCATGTATGATTTCTACAATAAAAGATGAACTAAATATGAACTCAGTGTAGAAATAAATGAAGGAAAAACAAACCTGTAATAAACTGATTAAACTCATAGTGAGACACAGTGTGGAAATATGTTTAGAATTCCTTTTTTGTTGAAAGGAATAATGTTATTCTTATAATAATATCATTGTTTTAGATTAAATAATTATACAACAATATCAGTAACACTTTATTTAAAGCCTTTATACATATTGCATTATAAAAAAGTATTTTTAATGCATTAATTATATATTGTTTTACACATTATGATGCATGTATGATCTCATCAATAATTGTAACCAAGGTTTTAACACATTATAATATTATCTATTCATTGTTACACCTCCAAAAATTTTTTTATAATACACTAAAACTCATGACAAACAAACAATTTTAGATGTAACAAGGAATTTGTAAATATTACAAGACATTTTAACTTTGGTTACAGTTATTTATGAAAACATATATGACATTATAACATACGCTATTGAAACCTTTATAATGCATTATACATAAAGGCTTTAAGTAAAGTTTGCCACAATATCTAATAATCATTATTATTAATAAATGTTGTTCTTGTTTCCACTGTAAAACACTTTCTGAAATATAAATTGTATTTTTTTATTAGGTGATTAAATAGACAGACTTACCGATCACCAGTTTAGTTCCTCCACCGAAAGTCCACCACAGTGATACAATCTAATGAAACGCTCGTACAAAAACCTCTATTCCACTCGAGTGAACACACACTCCAGCAGAGAGAGAGAAACAACACTTCAACACACTGATATTAGAAGATCCTCAGCTCTTCTCAACACTCACTCATTCAGATTTGACTAAATGCTTTCTGATATAACACTGTTTAAAGAAATATATTTGATGAGCTGTGACCTCTGAGGTGACCTTTGACCTCTTTGATCATGGATGATGTTGTGGAGTTTCTCATAATGATGCTTCTGTTCTTCATATGCAGATCAATCATCATGATTCACAGAAAAACCTGCAGCTTCAAATAAATGAATCAATAATTCTGAACATTTCAGATGCACATTGTTTAATATATAATGACCTGATTATGAGTCCTGATGAACTTCATGCATGTGGAAAATGTGGGAAAAAATAGACATCATGATAATATTTCCCAGAGAGCAACATGTCAACATTGATTCCAAAGACCATAATGGACTTTTTTTTAAACTTTTTTTTCTGGTTTACTCTAAATATAGTAAAACTTGATTTAATTAGTTCTCATTGTTAACATGCTTTTAAAGGTGCAGCACAGAACTGTACTCATAAATAAATAATTATGGCGTTTGACACATACTGTATGTTTAAAATTATCTACACTCATGTTTCTCCAGTGGCCTAGAAATATCTCCGTTGATCCCTCTTTATGCTGTTGAGATCACATGACTGATTTCTGCTCACTTTATCTTGGTAGCAAATTATCAGAAACAATTACTTGATGTAAATGAAACTGCATGACAGTGAAAAGATTATTTCTACAGCGGCTCTGAAAACTGAAAATGTTTCATTCACACTGACAGACGTCAATATAAAGAACCCTAGTGTCTTATCAGCCACATATAAAATATTTCACAATTAATCACTAAATGGTTCAATAACATTATTCTGACAGTAAAATCTTCTAGAGAGTTTATGAGTTTGTTATCAGCACAAGCTGTTGTAAATCCTGCCCACTTCTTTGCATTGTCAGCACATGCTTCAGTGCTCTGAGAGTGTTTATAGTGCTGTGAGTTTAACACTTCATGACTGAGAACAGAACACACTCTTCATCATCACACAAGACTAAACTACAGCAATGAACACAATCAACATCTTCATCTGGACCATTGCACTGTTCATTCAAGGTTTGTGTAATACAGTGTTTACAATAATTATTAGTTCTCTTAACATGTGAAATGTATATATTTATAATATACTGTATATCATCATATATATCATTTACATTTTTGTTTGTGTTTTCCTCCAGAGTGTAGAGGACAGATCACTGTAACTCAGAGTCCATCAATACCAGCAGTTCAACCAGGAGAAGAAGTCAGAATAAACTGTAAAACCAGCAGTGATGTGGTTGTATATAGTGGTAATCAATATTACTTAGCCTGGTACTCACAGAAACCTGGAGAAGCTCCTAAACTCCTCATATATTATACATCAACCCGTTATACTGGAACTCCATCTAGATTCAGTGGAACAGCAAATACTGGACGAGATTTTACTCTGACCATCAGTGGAGTCCAGACTGAAGATACAGGAGATTATTACTGTAAGAGTTTACATGTTATCAGTGGTGGCTATGTGTTCACACAGTGATAAAGAGTCGTACAAAAACCTCTGTCAGTCAGACGTCACAGTGACTGCACTGATACAGCTGAGAGAAACTGCAGCTGCTGATGGAGGATCACAAACTACACAATATCAATGTTTAGTTCAAAGTTTCGAAAGACTAATGAATTCATTGAGTAAATATACATTTATCTGTAGTAATATATTTGATATTAAATAAGAGTTAGAGCTGATATTGATTATGGCACTGGGATGTTTTATTGTTAGTGTTTCAGATCACAGTATGAGAGCGATGCGGAGTGAAGCAGAAACACCGGCTGTTCTTAATGTGTTTTCTCACTCCAGGATTGATCTCAGTGGTTTCTTTCATCAGTGGTCGTGGAAATAATATACATACTAACTAATCAGATTTGGTCTGAAAGGAAAGTTAGAAAGTTCTTGCTTATAGAACTGTTATATAAAGTAATATCACATTCACAGTCGTGCTGCTCTTCGTGTCTATGGTAGAATCACAGGCGTGCTGATATTCAGTATAACGGCACTCTTGATCATGTGACACTGCTTAAATGTGGCAGGAGGAAAGATAAAACAGCACAACACCTTCACACATTTAAAGACAACTTCAGCAAGGGCATTTAACCCTAATATAAATATGGTAGTGTTTATTTGATCACAGTTTTTTTTTTTTTCAATTGCTAACAAGCATTGTTTAATACTAAAGCCTCATTTTCAAAACTCTTCATTCAGTCTGCATTACCAACATGAATCTTGGCCAAAGATTGAGACGACCTCATCTAACCTCCTCCCAGTAAGACTGAGATGGGCAACCCGTACCCATCACTCTCACGCCTTGGTGGACTCAGGAGCAGAAGGTAATTTTATGGACCAACACTTTGCTCACAAATTCCACGTTCCCATCACGCCACTTAAGGACCAGATTTCCATCAACGCACTCAATGGACAAAGACTTCCCAACATTTCTTTCACTACTGGTCCCATCACACTCATCACCTCTGGCAATCACACTGAAATAACTACATTTTTTCTCATGGACTCCCTCTTGCACCCATAGTTCTGGGTCATCCCTGGTTAACCAAGCACAACCCCAGAGTGGACTGGGGACAGAACTCCATTTTAGCCTGGAGTGATCATTGTCATGAGTCTTGTCTTGTGTCTGCCTGTTCGTCTGTGTCTGGTTCTGTGTTTCAGGAGGAGGCAGTGGATTTGTCTAACGTGCCCGTTGAGTACCTCGACCTGAAGGAGGTGTTTAGTAAGTCCTGTGCTGCTTCTCTTCCTCCGCATCGACCCTATGACTGTGCCATAGATTTACTGCCAGGTAAGTCTCCGCCTAAGAGCAAATTATACTCACTTTCTTTCCTGAAAGGGAGGCCATGGAGAAATATATTTCTGATTCTCTAGCGGCTAGCTTCATCCGCCCTTCCTCTTCTCCAGTGGGGATGGGGTTATTTTTTTGTGGGGAAGAAGGATGGTTCTCTGGGACCGTGTATTGATTACCGAGGGTTATATCCAGCATCATATTTATAAGCTGTAAATTCATATTTCACCTGTTCTCCCATCTTGATTCTAATTTACCTTGTTTATTACAGATTTCAAACCTATCTGCAGCAGTCCACAGAATAGACGCTGCCAGCAAACCCATAACTGCTTTTGGAGATGAATGCGAACTCAAAACATGCACCATAGCAGACAACACAGGAAATATTGAAATTTCCTTGTGGGACAAACACATTCATCTAGTTGAAGTAAACCGCTCATACAATTTCACAAACCTTTCAACCCGTATCTTCAACAGTACCCTAAACTTGACAACAACTTCACAAACCACCATAACTCTGTTACAAACCACGATTGCATCCATTTCTCTACACACCAGTCAGCAACCTCCACTACTACAGATCACAATAGAGATTGAAGGGGCTGTGATAAACCAATCAAACAAATGCCCAAAATGCAATACTCCTCAACAGGTAATCTTGAAACAAACTTTCCACCGCTGCAAAGTATGCAAAGTAAACCGAAAAGCAACCACCTACATCAGCACATGCAGCGGACTACTGACTTTAACACACCCACCGAAGCAGTAGAGCTGACCATAACCAACTCTGTCCTGAGACAGTTTTTTAAAAACCTAAAGGACATAAATGCAATGGATGCAGTTGACGTTGAAGAATATTTACTGACTGCCGGGCCTCTGACAGTTACATATACTGCTGAAAAACATATTACAGACCTCACCGAAACCAAACAAGACCTCTCCTCCAAACCAAGCCCTACATTGCCACAAAGCCAATCTGCAACAACCAGTGACCAACCTAACTTCACCCAGTCCACTACAACCAGTGACCAACCTAACAAGTCAACAACATCCTGGAATGACCAACCTTCAACCTCTGACCCACCTGCATTTCCTCCTGACCCAGAACCCACAACTCTACAAAAACGTCCTGCTAACAACAAGTGTCCAACACCACAAAAGATAAAAAAACGACTGAAACCCGAAGAGTCCTTACTATGACCGATGACAACGAACCCGTTCTAGAAGACATCGCACAGATGTTTGTGGAAAATTAAACACTCCACCACAATATACATGACACATATATCACACATATACACACATACCTGTTTTAATGTAATGCATTATAAATATGTTGTTATATTTTTCCTGTGTTAAAGTTTAGTCAACTGTTTTATTCTACTTTTCCACTATTAGTATTTAAAGTGTGTTTCCTTCCTGTTCACATATTGTTATGTTATACACTACAATGTAAAATGTTACATTATTTACATTGGTTATGTTACATAAAAAGTTAAACTAAATACATACCACTGCTTCTTTAACATGTTCCTTTCTGTGCTTCAGTGTTTCTCAACCCTGTCCTGTGCTGCGTTCCAGTCCACTTGTAGACACGCACTTGCGAACTTCCCTAAGCACTTCCCCTTGGGGGAATCCCTGCCGCCATTTTTAAGTGCGTTCCACTTCGTGAAGTGGACGAGGGAAGTTTATATGGACAGACCCTCGTTCCCTCGATTTTGACCGAGGGAGCGAGTCTGCTTCAAATGTACACTTCAGGCACCTATATGTCCCACAATGCAGTACGATTGTGACGTCACCACATATCTCATCTAATCACCACCACAACAGACAACTCTATGATATATTAATTATATATATTTTTTGTTTAAAACAACCCAAACACACATAAACATTTGGATGCTGCATTAAACAAATTCTTAAAGGAAAAAAAAATTTAAATAATAAATCAACTCCACAGCTGATTCCAAGTGATCAAGGGCTTAGGATGCACCGATCCGATACTCAGTATCGGTATCGGCTCCGATACTGCCATTTTTGGCGGATCGGGTATCGGTCAGACAAGGCCGATCCAAATCCGATATTGTGTGTATACTATTCAGTGTTATTGTTAAGCCCCACAAAAAGGCACACAAACATTATAAAGCACCATATGTTTTCGTGCACAATATTATAAGTGTTCTGAAGCCATTATATAGTATAATGTGAGATATAAATTAATATTTAAGTCGTTAAATTCAAGATCACGTAAACGTTTCCCTCAGCTGCGCTGTCAGTCATTCTTAATTCAAACAGCGCGTCGCGTTCGGTTACAACAGTTAACACAATGAAACTCTCTCCAAGATGATTCAGTGTTACTATTATTATACTTGATCTGTAGATAAAGGTCTATGGTTTCGCATAAAACAACTCTATCTTGCTGGACTTTATTGCTGTACCTTAATCATGTTACTTTCTACCGGGTGTCTGTTAGATCTCAACACTGGAGTAAAGTCAGAGCACTATTTGTTCTTCACGCGCACAGTAACTGAAATTTAAATCTGTTAAAAGAAAATGCTGAATAGACTATTGCATAGATAGATACTGTATAATACACTACGCATCAATATGTATTTTCTTTGTGCTATAAACTTTTCAATGCGGACTCGACGCGCTGCGCGCTGTGACTCATGTTGCTTCAAGCGCATCATTCTGCGCTCGGGATGCGCATAAGCGCTTTGTGCCGCTCTGTATTGGAGCCTTTCATATCATAATACAGTGACGCAATGAAACAATATCAATAGCCGTTCTTGTTCTGTCCTATCTATTATGTTGCTACCTCATTAAACAGCTGTGCTATACATTTAAAAAATGTCTCAATTTTATTGTAGGCTATATAAAATAATTTATATTTTTGATTTTTGTTGTTGTTTTTCATGAATGTATTTTACAACAATACAAAGAGCAATGTGTAAAGTTTTACCAGATTTAGTGTTACACTTATTGTCTCTAATTTGTTCCCCACTAAACATTTTTTTTCACAAAATGTTCAAATTTTATACAATTATTGTGCACTCGTAATTTTTCTAGACTAAATTTTACTGCTGAATTATCCACTAATCTAGTTTATAATAGCATTTATGTCAGATTATGATCATATATTTTTTGTTGTTGTTTTTCTTTTTTCAGTTCTTATTATCAGTTCAACATTTATAGAAATTCTACTTGATTAAAAAAAAAACTGCGCTGGTATCGGTACGGATCGGTATCGGCCGATACTCATAATTTTTGGTATCGGATCGGATCGGTTCTGAAAAAATGGTATCGTTGCATCCCTAGTTTGCACATGGTTTGATGGTGTTTTATCAGAACATAGAAAAGCATTGCCACTCACAGCCTTAAATGTAATACTACAGCACAAGCCATTCACTCATCAATCCTCTATGGGCTATGATGTCTGCTATGACTGATGTTTTCATTGGAAGATGGAGATGTTGCACAGTAAAGTTTGCAAATCACCTACAGGGACAGAATAGGACACACAGACCAATGAGGAGCCCAGGGAAGAACCGAAGTGCAACTTCGTCAAAGTCTCAGGGGCCAACCATGTGGTGAAGACTTCCTCATAGGTTTCCCCCTCTCAGTGGTTTATTCCCACCTTACTGGTCCATAGGTGTCAATTCAATTAAGAATAGGTTATGGAAAAACACTATACGATGACAATGTTTACTGTAATACGGTTACGGGTAGTCAACCAGAATGCCTATTGCCGCCGCGGAAAAAATAAACCAGTTGCATTTCAAAGTCATTCGCGAAATAACCGCCAGGTGGCGCAAAAGCATATTGTGCAGTATTTTTACTGTATTTTAAGTATTTTAAGCATAAAAACAGTATTTTTAAAATTGGCGCATTTTGAAATGTAAGTGGCGTTAATGTCAATTAACAGTAAGGATGAAATACTACAACTATGGTAAACAGAATAGAACATTTTTTAGGACAGAAAAATAGAATCAAAAGTTAAAAATAGAGACGAGAACAATATAGCCTATATTTCATATTGTAGCCTAGACGTCGGTGGGCGACATAAGCCTATTCCCCGGGGGAGCAGTGCCATAACAACAAAACAAACAAAAACAAACTAATAACAAAAATAACAAACAAAAATAAATTATGTGCAATGAAGCTGATTATTTTTACTGTTCTATTGAGGAATGAGACGAATGAAGAGCGTTTCTCGCTAATGAGCGAACACACACTGGAGAAACGAACATTTGGGCATTTCTTTGGGGGTTCCCTATAGCCTACATAAACAGTTTTTAAAAAACATGGTTTTAATTTGTTATTTGATGCTTCATAAATATAAATGTAGTGTCAATACACACCTTGACATAAAACATAATGAATAAATTATGAAGCATTTATAGGTCCAAACACCATTTTTGCTCATGTCCCACACCCATGGTTTCAATGTTGAGATACTTAAAGGTCCCGTATTATGCCCCTTTTCACAAGATGTAAAATAAGTCTCTGATGTCCCCAGAGTGTGTATGTGAAGTTTCAGCTCAAAATACCCCACAGATAATTTTTTACAGCATGTTTAAATTGTCATGTTTTGGGGCTCAGAAAAACGCTCTGTTTTAGTGTGTGCCCTTTAAATGCAAATGAGCAGCTGCTGGACGACCCAGGGGGCGGAGCTTCATGAGCTCGGGCTCAGTCTGTCAGGACAATTTCATCTCACGGAGTGATGATAATATCAGAAACTCTCAGTAACGGTGTTCATTACGACCCGGAGTCGGACAATAATGCCTACAGAGTCAGAGTGCTGTATAGAGATGAAACAGGTATAGTTTAGTAGTTTAATTACGGTTATTATAACGTATTTGTTATCTGCTTGTATGTATCCATTATTTATTAATAGCCTACAAGTCTGCTGTCTGAATGATGATCAAACATATAACGTAGACTAACCATGTTCCGTACACTTTTCACCTTTCACCGCACGTCAACAGCCACTCCTCTGTTGCTGAGAGACAGACATGCTTGTGTGAGTGCTCATTCTCTGGGGAAATTCCTATTGGAGGATATATTCTTTAATTGATGTCTTTTGGACCAATAGTATTTGAGAAAAGTGGGGTAAAGTCCCTCCTCCGCCTGGGTTCGGATGCTCACAGACGTTAACGGTGTTCCGTACAGGCTGCCAACGGTGTTCCGTACAGAGCGCATACCTTGATTTCAACTGCAAAATTGACTTTAAAATTTTTGAGCTGTTTATTTATTTTAATTGTCTATTAAAGAATGACTATTTTAAATGTTAAAATATTATGAATATAATCATCACTGGTGATGATTATGGTCTGTAGTGGTTAGTACCTACCAAAAGAGGTGCAAGGAAGGACAACTGGTGAACAGGCAGGACGAGGCAGGCGAGCCTTTGCTCTCCATGTGCATGTGTGAGTCTTGGGCGTCCATGACCCACACATGCACATGGGGAGAAAAGGCTCGCCTGCCTCGTCCGATCACACAAAACAGCTACTGAAGAAATGAGTTGGCTGTTAATAGCACAATCACATTTATTTATATTGCCAGTTAAGTTGAAAACCCTCCACAGGGTGCCTGGTAAGAGACTGGTCAGTAGATGTCCGATATTTGGGAATAACCCGTTTATTTGTCACCACATCAACTCAGATAATAAAGCAGTTGTCCTTAATTAGGATGTATAAGTGGATGTGGTTTTTCTATAAAAACAGAAAATGTAGACAAGTATAAACATACATTATAATAACATTAAGTATTTTAAAACAGGTACATAATGAATATGAACAAAATACAGAAATTAAATTAATAATGAAAGCAAAACAAACTTGCTCTGTCATAAATTAAATTAAACTGTAAACAGTTTTATCTGCATCACATAGTTTGACAGCGGTGCTCTGTCTGGGCTTGTTCCACGCACGCGCATTACGTTGTTTACAACTTCAGAATACCTGAACGTAATACCGTAGACTTTGACAATTGAAATGCACCAAATACAGATGAAATATGCATAAATGACATCCATATAAACAACTAAGCATAAAGATAACATTCTATATACAGCGCAACATCGTTCCAAAGACGTGATAACTCCTATAATTAACCGTAACGAGCTAATGCACGTTATAACAGCAAACGAAATATTAAACAGGTCTAGTATTGCACATGATTGCTAGAGATTTAATATAATACACTTAAGGCTGATTTATACTTCTGCGTCGGACCTACGCTGGAGCCTCTACGCTGTAGGCAACGCGTTGGTTTTCATTTATACTTCTGCGTCGTTGTCCGCGTTGACGCGCAATTACACTACTTGCAGAGGGAGCAGGTGAAACCCGAGGGAGCGGTCCTAGCAGACCAATCACAGCGCTTGCGTCCGCGTAGAGTTGACGCGTTGTTACATTTTTGGAGAGGTGCACGTCAGGGTACGCCGAAGGGTACGCGCGCTACACACAACCTACGACGTAGCAACGGCGTAAGTTCGACGCAGAAGTATAAATTGGGCTTTACTTTGCATTGACGCACAACACCCATGAAATGATCAAACTATATGTTATTTACAACAGCCAAGTTCAGAGTTAGCATCGGCACTCCGACAGAATCAACTTTCAACTTCACACTGAGCGCTGTGGGCAGGATGTTCACTTGCACGTAGATCCGCTAAAGCTGATTGGCTGCTGTGCTGGATGCTGTGTGTCGATCAATCTTGGCAAAAGAAAAAGAGTTAAGTCAGAAGGCATATTATTCTAACTAGTAATGGCCTTTTTAACAGCCGCCCCCAGATTCTGGGAAGAGAATCTGTGCAATTATGAAAAGGCCTCTACGTAACTAATAACGTCTATGTTGCATTTGGTTACAAGTGAATCTGCACTTTTTTTTAAACAAACGTTTATCAGATGTTTGTACACAGTTAAAGCAATGCTGTCAAGAAAACGATGTTTAATAAATCTTGAGAAGTATATGTGCTTAATGAAGCACGACTGGTAGCTATATGAAAATTCAACGTTTTACAGCAACTTAATATAATTAATATATCAATATTTAATATTTATTAATGTCTTCAAATAAATAGTTTCCTCGTCAGTTGTTAAATAAGTGAAATAAGTAAATATTAATAATGACTGAATCAATAATATGTATGATTCTGTCAACAGACTCTTCAGAAATGTGTGTATAATAGCTTAGCATTTCTCAACATGAGGAAGTTGTTTGATAATGTGTTTGTGACTGATCTACAGTCTTCAGGATAATGATTTAAATAGAGAGAGTCACTTTGCATTGTCAGCACATGCTTCAGTGCTCTGAGAGTGTTTATAGTGCTGTGAGTTTAACACTTCATGACTGAGAGCAGAACACACTCTTCATCATCACACAAGACTAAACTACAGCAATGAACACAATCAACATCTTCATCTGGATATTGCTCTGTATATCAGGTATACAATAAGACACTGACATGCTTATAACTACATTAATAAAGTTGGTTCATATTTTATAAATAATTAACATCTATTTATATTTCTTATTTTTATATTGTCTTTATGCATTTCTCTTCCAGGCTCCAGTGGACAGATCACAGTAACTCAAACTCCTGTAGTTCATACAGTTTCATCAGGAGAGAATGTTGTGATGAGATGCAGCGCCAGCACTCCTTTAACAGGCTGTACTCCACCCTGTCTGTCCTGGTACTTACAGAAACCTGGAGAAGCTCCTAAACTCCTGATATATCAGACATCAACCCGTTATACTGGAACTCCATCTAGATTCAGTGGCAGTGGATCTGGCAGTGATTTTACTCTGACCATCAGTGGAGTCCAGACTGAAGATACAGGAGATTATTACTGTCAGAGTTATCACAGTGGTTATGTGTTCACACAGTGATAAAGAGTCGTACAAAAACCTCTGTCAGTCAGACGTCACAGTGACTGCACTGATACAGCTGAGAGAAACTGCAGCTGCTGATGGAGGATCACAAACTACACAATATCAAACCTTTCACTGACTTTATTCATTGATTATGATGTAAGTAAACATGTAACACAATCTTATATCCCTTACTAAACCAGACTATAATGTGGAGAAAATGTGAGTGGAGCTTGTTCCTGTAAAACTTGCCACTACAGTGACTACGTTTACAAGCTGTTAAAATTCGGGTTATGGTCAGGTTAAGGTCACTATTTGGGTTTCTGAAACATTAGGAATAACCCGTTTACATGCGTGAGCAGAGAGACACTGCATGAAAAGTGGGATTTTCGACAGTTACCGGCGCTGTAGATTGTCGTGGAAGTTCAGGTTTACGACTGCAAACGGCAATTTACAGGCAACACTGCAAACTGTCGGAAATTGTCGGAAATTGACGTGGGACTTGCTTGCCCCGTGACCCCCCTCCCTCTAATGCTTTAACATGTAAAT
Source organism: Abramis brama (assembly GCF_963993115.1). Lineage (NCBI taxonomy): Eukaryota > Metazoa > Chordata > Actinopteri > Cypriniformes > Leuciscidae > Abramis > Abramis brama. Next base: position 3,342,665 of record NC_139982.1, read on the forward strand.
GAGATTGCTGTGAGCTTTACAAATGCAAATGAGGGTAGCAGGGGGAGTTTTATCCCAGGTGACTCAAAGGTATTAACTTAATTCTAAAAAAAATACAATATTTATTTATAACGCAAAATTAAAAACAGCCAAGGCTGACCAAAGTGCTGTACAGGGCAATAGATAAAATGCAGGGCAGAAACAGGACAATTAAAAAACAAAACAATAGTTGTGTCAAGGGGTATTAAAAGTTTTCAAGGATGTTTTGAAGATGGAAATTGAGGGAGCTAGTCTGATATAGAGGGGTAGACTGTTCCAAAGTTTTGGGCCTGCAGTCGCAAAAGTGCAGTCGCCTCGTTTTTTAAGTCTGGATCTGGGCACGATGAGAAGACAGTGATCACTGGATCTCAAAGTACGAGATGGAGTGTACGGGCAGAGGAGATTGGTCAGATATTGGGGGGCCGGTTTGTTAAGAGCTTTATACACAAATAGTAAAATTTTAAAATCAATCCTGAATGTGACAGGTAGCCAGTGGAGTTTGAATAAAATAGGGGTGATCGACTCATATTTGCGTGTCCCGGTGAGAAGTCTAGCTGCTGTGTTTTGAACTAGCTGTAGACGAGAGAGAGAGGCCTGAGATAGCCCAAAATAAAGTGAGTTACAATAGTCTAAGGCCATCCTTAAAAATATTCTTGTTTGCCGTAACCCGACCGACCCTGTCAATTTAGTAGCCTACCGACCCAATTATTTATTTTTTCCCCCTTTTAGGCCGACCGACTTGCCGGCTGAAACTTGTGTTAAGACCGACCGCTTTTTTGTAACTCTTCAAACAACTAATATAAATGCAATAAAATAATATTAGTTATTAAGTATTGTGAATATAAATTCCGTAGGCCTGCATATAAACATAAGCTATAGCAGTGTGATTTTTATTTCAAAATAAGAGATTTTTGTTTAACGGTAACACCAGTGACACAACTCCAGGGGACCACTACTTTCATTATAAATTTTAGAATATGTATTCTGCATTTTTTTTATATATATCATTTACATAATATATTTGATAGTTATGTATACATTATTGTATTTTAAATGGTGTAAAAATCTGGTATTGTCCTCAAAATAAAGCATTTTCCCTCTGTACATGACTGTGGGGACGAGCACTTCTGTGGTGCTTGAAATTCTATATAATTCATAAAAATCAAATATTGCCACATTGATGGCTCAAGAGGGTGTAATTGTTCAAATAACATATTGTTTTATTTTAAAATGTAAAGAAATTGTAACCCTAAAGTGTTTTTTAAGTGTAATATTTCTGTAAAGGCTAGGGACAGAAAAATGGACATTTTCATTTTCACCCTCTTACATTTTAGCTTAAATTGATATATTTAATGAAAGTAGCTAGATTAGTTACTATGTGTCATTAGCAATAGCCAATGTTATGTAAAAAAGACACAAAACCATTTATTTCAACAATTAATTTCAATCAGGCTTTGCCACAAAGGTAAAATGTGCATTCCATGCAAACAGCATCACAATCTCTTAGAGCCCAACCACTGTGCATAATACTACAACACGAACAGAAGATTGTATTTGACTCATGCTGCATACACATACGCAATGACAAGAATTATGCCTACTGTACATATAGAGTTACAACTACGATTAGAGTTGTTTACATAAAATGTACCTCGTTTCTATTTTTCATTAAAAATGTTTGTGGCCCCTTTAAGAAATCCCTCTCTTCTCGCGATACTATTCACTTGTGCTGGACGCGTGCGCGCGACCAGAGAACGGCAGCCATTTTTCATTGTTCAGGAGAGCTCCATGACGGTGCGTGCATCGATCGGATTCAATATGTTCTTCTTTCTTGGTAAATATTACTCCAATATCTTTAATATGCACAAATAAGTTGTGAAGCGAAGTTAAAAGAACATTTGATGTGTACATTTTTGCTTATAGATTTATTTGGAGCGCATGTGTGACGAGTGAACCTCGTGGTGATCGGACGGTAAAGGATTGGGTATGTACGTTTTATGGTTTATGGGGGAAATTACTGATGGCATGTTTATATGATAAATCTGTTAATGAGTTGAATCTATATTCTGTGATTATACAGTATAACTTTATGGTTAAATGCATATTTCTGGTTCCGCATGGCATGATTAAACGTGGGTTGTGGCTTTGTTAAAGTGCTTTTATTTTTCTTGTAACTTAGGCCTAAGTTACCTCAGCCACTGCCGTATTCCAGTTTGTGTTATCGTATTTAATTGTAGCCTAACATATTTTGGTTTGGAGAAATCAATTTAAATCTGACCAGTTGCAGTGCATTACACTGCATTTCAGTTTGCTACATCAACCTTCTGAAAAGCACCTGCATCTTCATCTGTTAGTTGAATGATGTTGTCAGACACAAAGTGAACTTGTTGAGAAGCTTTATTGAATGTTGCAGCAAACACAGCAGATTGAAAGATCACACACACACACACACACACACACACACACACACACACACACACACACACACACACACACACACACTCAGTTTCAGTATTGAGTTGTAAATCACTACAGCTGCAGCACTAGACTCATGTGAATCCTGCCTGACACAGGACACTCAGATACGGCTCATCTTCAGGAGAGAAACATCAGCACTCAGAGCTCTTGTGGAACGAGACCTCATGAGGAGCTCCATCATGTGTTACTCTGCAGACGTACAGCTCTCCCTCTTCCCAGCGTGCTTTGCTGAGGGTCAGGACGCTACTGCGGCTGTAGCGGCCGTCCTGCTGGCTCTCTGCGCTGGTCAGAACCCCCTCGGTGACCTCTGACCCGTCCAGTGTCCAGCTCACCAGCGCCCCCTGTGGAGAGTAAGAGCTGAGCAGGCAGAGCAGTGCGGCTGAGTCTCCAGAGATCTGCAGAGAAGAGGGCGGCAGCAGAGACACTGAGGGCTTCACTGTGGGACCAGCTGCAGGAGACAAACACAACACATTCACACACACACACACACACATAAATCATTATAAAAACAATATCAGTAACACTTTATTTAAAGCTTTTATACAAATTGCATTATAAAAGTATTTTTAATGCATTAATTATGCACTGCTATATACATTAAAATGCATGTATGATCTAATCAATAAGTGTAACAGCAGTTATAACACATATTATCTATTATCAGGCCGATCTGACTGCTTTAATTCCAGCAATTATTCACTCTGAACATAAATATCTTAAATTTTGAGATATTCACCTGAACTGAAAATGTAACTCAATTTCAAACAGAGTTAAAACACAATTGATTCATACAGAATGAACAAAACACTGAATTATAAGCACAACATGAGCAAAAGAGATTCAGTATCATTGACTGAACTACAGAAAGCAGCAACATTTACATTCTGATGTCAAATCACTTTTTCCATGTATGATTTCTACAATAAAAGATGAACTAAATATGAACTCAGTGTAGAAATAAATGAAGGAAAAACAAACCTGTAATAAACTGATTAAACTCATAGTGAGACACAGTGTGGAAATATGTTTAGAATTTTATTTAATAAGGAATTATGTTATTCTTATATTAATATCATTGTTTTAGATGAAATAAGTGTACAAAAATATCAGTAACACTTTATTAAAAGCCTTCATACATATTGCATTATAAAAGTCTTTTTAATACATTAATTGTTAATTGTTACATTAATTACATTATAATGCTAATATGATCTAATGAATACATTGTTGAATTAAATAAACAGACTTACTGAACACTAATTAACACTTTGTAATATTATCTATTCATTGTTACACCTTTAGAAATTATAATACATTAAAATTCATGACAAACAACCAATTCTAGATGTAACAAGGATTTGTAAATATTATAATGCATTTTAACTTTGGTTACAATAATTTATGAAAAATATATAAAGCATTATTATCTACATTATTGAAACCTTTATAATGCATTATACATAAAGACTTCAAGTAAAGTTTTGCCACAATATCTAATAATCATTATTATTAATAAATGTTGTTCTTGTTTCAGCTGTAAAACACTTTCTGAAATTAAAATTGTATTTTTTTTATTAGGTGATTAAATAGACAGACTTACCGATCACCAGTTTAGTTCCTCCACCGAAAGTCCACCACAGTGATACAATCTAATGAAACGCTCGTACAAAAACCTCTATTCCACTCGAGTGAACACACACTCCAGCAGAGAGAGAGAAACAACACTTCAACACACTGATATTAGAAGATCCTCAGCTCTTCTCAACACTCACTCATTCAGATTTGACTAAATGCTTTCTGATATAACACTGTTTAAAGAAATATATTTGATGAGCTGTGACCTCTGAGGTGACCTTTGACCTCTTTGATCATGGATGATGTTGTGGAGTTTCTCATAATGATGCTTCTGTTCTTCATATGCAGATCAATCATCATGATTCACAGAAAAACCTGCAGCTTCAGACTTCAATCTTCAGTGAAAATCTCTTCAAATAATGAGTTTATTGAATATTAGAGCCAAAGTCAATAGAAAGTGTCAACAATGAAAATATAAAAGGTATTTTGCATGTTCTACACAGTCAAGCATGTTTTCATATTCAAGGTCTGTTGTAAAAGTATCTGGACTGGTTATGAATCTCCACACAAGATCATGAAACGTGAACAAGCTCTAATATGTCTCCGTCTTTAACAGCCTGTTTCTTCTCCATTTGATGATTTCAGACACACATGAGGCTTCATGATAGATGGAGTGACACCATGAACTCTGATTAGAGATTCACAATCAGTCCTGATACTTTCTGAACAGACTCATGATTCATGATCTTACTTTAGTGATGGCGGTTCATCTAGTGGAAGTGTAGCAGTGATGATGGTCACATGACTGAATATGGACACAGAGATGGACGTTCATCTGCACATCCTCAGTGTCTCAGGAGTCACAATAAAAATACTAAATAAAGTCATGATTCTGTAACTCTAGTGTATATTAGTTTGTTATCAGCACAAGCTGTTGTAAATCCTGCCCACTTCTTTGCATTGTCAGCACATGCTTCAGTGCTCTGAGAGTGTTTATAGTGCTGTGAGTTTAACACTTCATGACTGAGAGCAGAACACAATCTTCATCATCACACAAGACTAAACTACAGCAATGAACACAATCAACATCTTCATCTGGACCATTGCACTGTTTATTCAAGGTTTGTGTAATACAGTTTGTATAATGATTATTAATTATCTTAAAATGTGACATATATTGCAATGTAAGATGTAAAAACTGACTCTGGTTTTTGTGTTGTATGATGTTGCATGGTTTTGGTGTTTTGGTGTTTGGTGTTGGTGATGTAGAAGTACATGATGATAATAGTTTTAAACACTAATAGTTTTTCCTTTCTCTTCTTCAGAATCCAGAGGAGTGACTCTGACTCAACCTGAAGTTAAAACTGTCCAACTGAGTCAAACAGCAACAATAGAGTGTCATATGGATGTAGGACTATACAGCAATGACTTAGCCTGGTATCAGCAGAAACCTGGAGAAGCTCCTAAACTCCTGATTTACTTGATAAACAGCCGTTATACTGGAACTCCATCTAGATTCAGTGGCAGTGGATCTGACTATGGCAGTGATTTTACTCTGACCATCAGTGGAGTCCAGACTGAAGATACAGGAGATTATTACTGTCAGAGTGAACACTATATCAGTAGTAACTGGGTGTTCACACAGTGATAAAGAGTCGTACAAAAACCTCTGTCAGTCAGACGTCACAGTGACTGCACTGATACAGCTGAGAGAAACTGCAGCTGCTGATGGAGGATCACAAACTACACAATGAATGTTTAGCAAAGTTTAAAAAAAAAAAAATAAATATATATATATATATATATATATATATATAAATGTATCTGTAGTAATGTATTTGATATGAAATAAGAGTTAGAGCTGATATTGATTATGGCACTGGGATGTTTTATTGTCAGTGTTTCAGATCACAGTATGAGAGCGATGCGGAGTGAAGCAGAAACACCAGCTGTTTTTAATGTGTTTTCTCTCACTCCAGGATCCCAGCAAGCAATAGCCGTCTTTTCAACGTCTGGGTTAAATATAGACCCGATATAGTCCGGCTATGTGTAACCCACTTTTAGCCCAAATAACATTTAATCTGGATAAATGTATTTTTTTCCAAAATAACTTGTGAGATGTATGATATTCCATCATGTAAGCAAAGTCTACTGTGATTACAAGTTGTTTGGTTTGCTTTATTTTACATGTTATATGTGTAGGCTATGCGTAGCCACGATTTAGCTCATATTCAGACCCGGCTATTGTAGCCCACTTTTAGTCAAAACTGATTAATTGTAGTTTTTTGCCAGGCAGTGCATGAGATGGTTGATATTGCATCATGTTCGCATTGGTAATGATATCTACAAGGTTCAATGTGTCATTTCAAGACATGGTCGATCTGTAGTCACGATTTAGCTCTGAATTGGACGGGCTATATGCGGTCTGCTTTAGCCCACCTGGCGAAATGAAGGCAATCTAGTCTACGTACGGCTTGGCTATAGCCCTGATTCAGACCAGCGATATAGTATAAGAATATTAGTCTTAAAAATGTTTTCGCTCACACAGCTTAATGTTTGCTGTCACACATAAACATAACATTTATACATAATCTACGATATGGCTGTCTATCATTTCAAATTAAATCAAATGCAATGGCATTTCTCAACCGCTAGATGGCACAATCGAAACACTACTGAGACACCACTACTGGGACTACTGGCATTGCGTGACTAGATCACTTTAGCCAGATCTCGCGATACACATTTCCTCCATTTTCAATTTTATTTTACACGAGGCAGCTGTCAGAGAGCAACGGGCGAGCAACACTCTGAAAACCTTCAAATTTCTACTTCGATCTTGTAAGTATGCGTGTTATTTTTGTTATGTTTATTGTTTAAAGTAGTTAGTTGTTATAATGTGTAGACCGTGACATTTTAACATTACCATTGCAGAGTAAGCCTACTATTTTTCTCCAACAAGTTAACGTTACCTGCACGTGTTATTGCAACTGTGCCCTTAATCTAAAATGTATCTAAATTCAAGGTGGTAAGCATGAAACTATGAAACTTTTTTTTTTTTTTAAATGAGAAGTTTCATGAAACTATGAAACTTATCATTTTATTATTAAAGATACTAATATATTTTTGTTTTTATATTAGATTAGAGTAAGTAATAATAGTTTTTGATTTAATGCAAATTTTCAAAGTACTTTACATAAAACTTAACAGCAACATATGCATTCATGAAAAGAAATTATAAAAAAATATTTGTTCCTTTCCAATTAATAAAAGGTAGTGGCAAACAGTAAAGTCTTTAAACTTGATTTAAAATAATTCAAATATGCAGCATACATTCAGTTTTCAGTGAATTTGTTTCAGATATATGGTGCATAAAAACTGAATGCTGCTTCTCCATGTTTTGTTTTGACTTTGGGGATATAAAAGTAGCTGGCTAGTGGCTACTGTCCCAGATGACCTGAGAGGTCTGCTCTGGATGGTTCATAATGCATCAGAAGATTAGAAATTTACTTTGGCCTTAAAATGTTAATTTAATAACTAACTGTAGTATTTTGATATGAATTCTTTGACAGACAGATAGCCAGTGTAAAAACATCAGAACTGGAGTGATGTAATCCACTTTAAAGACACTATCGCAAATTATCCAGCAATCAGTCAACAAAGTACAGCAATTGAATATACAGAACACTTGTCACTGACTATCATTAAATGTCTTGTTACCAACATTCTTCATAATATATATATTTTTTGTGTGTGTTCAACAGAAGAAAGCCATACAGGTTTGGAACCAAGTGAAAGTGAGTAAATGATTACATGATTTTTTTTTTTTTAAGTGAACTACCCCTATAAGTATCTTTTTATGTTCATTAGAGTTATATGAGTAAGTGATAAAGAATGATTTATAGGGATAGTTTGCTTTGAAATTAAATTTTGGTATGTTTTAGCTTACCTTAAGGGCATCCAAGATGTAGGTGTCTTTGTTTCCGCAGTAGTTTTAATTTTGATATTTTAGGTCAAACTGTTCTTGTCAGTCAGTCAGTCAGTCAGTCATATAATGCAGGTCTATATGGTCACTACCTGAAAGAGCACGATTGTTGTCACGATTTGTTATGATTTCTCTTACATTAAGAGCAGGCTTTTTGACGTGCCTACATTTGTAATTAAAAAATTTTGGTTAGCAGGAAAAATTGTCTAATGAACCGTTCTGTTTAAAAATCCATACTGAAATCGAACCAAAAGCCTCGTACAGAATCGTTCAATACGTGTATCGTTACACCTCTAAAATAAATATATATATATATATATATATATAATTAGTGCATCACCATTATGCAGGCAAAAAAATTCAATTATTGATATTAATTTATTAATAATATTGATATAAATTATATAGTCTCAATCTATATTCCGTTAACTCTATATTGGCCAGCTCTAGTGTGCATCCTAGCAAAAGTGAATGACTGTAATTAGTTAAAAATGATTGTCAACAATGCTTTTCTTGAGCAATAATATTTTTCTTTTTCTTATTTGACAGACGCAGTGATGACCAACTTTCCTTCGGCGACTGAATGGGAAATAAATTTTTTTATTTCTGGTCATTTTAAACAAGCACCAGGGAGAGCAGTGGTTATGAATATAAAGCTAACAATTAATTCTTAAAAATTTTAGTATCTTAAGTCGTTTTACAAATTTTCCAATATTTTATGTTAATTTTTATGTTTGAATGTTGTCTAAGTTGTTAATATAATTGTTCTAAATAAATCCTTTATATTCAATTAGTTTGGATGGATTTTCCTTTATGAGAACCTGTTATATTTGAGTGAAAATCCTTATGCCTCATTTTGTTGTCTATTACATGTATATGTAGTGTAATTGATGTCTATTCTTGGGCTATGGTTAGACGTCTATTAGATTTTCACTGACAGCCCAAATTCAGCCTTGGTTTAGCCTAGACCCATATTGCCTGTCTATTAGACGTATATATGTAGTCGTTTAATAGCCGTCTAATTAATGACTAGTTCTTGGGCTATGGTTAGACGTCTATTCTTGGGCTATGGTTAGACGTCTATTAGATTTTCACTGACAGCCCAAATTCAGCCTTGTTTTAGCCTAGACCCATATTGACTGTCTATTAGACGTATATATGTAGTCGTTTAATAGCCGTCTAATTAATGACTAGTTCTTGGGCTATGGTTAGACGTCTATTCTTGGGCTATGGTTAGACGTCTATTCTTGGGCTATGGTTAGACGTCTATTCTTGGGCTATGGTTAGACGTCTATTCTTGGGCTATGGTTAGACGTCTATTCTTGGGCTATGGTTAGACGTCTATTCTTGGGCTATGGTTTGACATCTATTCTTGGGCTATGGTTAGACGTCTATTAGATTTTCACTGACAGCCCAAAATTAGCCTGATTTTAGCCTAGACGTCTAGGCTATGTTTAGACGTCTATTAGACGTCTATTAGACGCAAAATTGCTTGCTGGGATTGATCTCAGTGGTTTCTTTCATCAGTGGTCGTGGAAATAATATACATACTAACTAATCAGATTTGGTCTGAGAGTAAAGTTAGAAAGTTCTTGCTTATAGAACTGTTATATAAAGTAATATCACATTCACAATCGTGCTGCTCTTCATGTCTATGGTAGAATCACAGGCGTGCTGATATTCAGTATAACTGCACTCTTGATCATGTGACACTGCTTAAATGTGGCAGGAGGAAAGAAAAAACAGCACAACACCTTCACACATTTAAAGACAACTTTAAAGGCAAGGGCATTTAACCCTCTGGGGTCTGAGGGGTTTTTGGGGTCCTTGAGATGTTCTGACATGCCCTGACATTTGTGCTTTTTTCAGTTGCTTATAAACATATTAATGGCAAAGGTGTAATTACACTCTATTTAGCACAAACAGGGCTACCATAATATGTGAACAACTTGCATGTACATGTTTGTATTTTTGAGAGAATAATGTTTATGCATGGTTTTTGAAAAAAAACAAAAAACTAAAGTTTCTGAAATAAGGCCACAAAACACATACTAAATATGTGTCAATAAGACTTTTGACTAATGGATGTCGTTTTTTCTTCAAAATGATGTGAAAATCATCCTGCCTAATCATTCACATAACACTATACATTAATTTAAATCTTGTAAAACACTTTTTGTTTGTAAAGGAAATATGCGCAAGGGGCGTCAACGATCGAACACCATATTTAGTGATTCACACCTGAGGAGACAATGGGGTCCGCATACTTAATGAGCCATTCATTCAGGTGTGTCACCTATAGCCACAAGAATGAATGCAAGAGCAATATATATATGTATATTCTACCAAATTGGTTCACAGTTGGAAGCATCTCAAATTTATTTATTTTTTTCCACAAATTGTGCTTGCAAATTGTATAATATCCAAGGAAAACATGTCTAGTAATTGTGCAGTTAATTCTCATACTGTATTTTCAGTTTTGGAATATGTATCCTCTCCCCAAATTTGTCAATAATAAAACACAATAAAAATTATTTAAAGAAAAGGCTTATATTTACCTTTTAAAATTTGTTTACATCTACCTTGTAAATATATTTTTTTATTAAAAAGGTTACAATTACAATAACAATTAAAGTGTAATCTTTCTTTGTAAAAACTAAAGTATACATTTTATCATACATATTTCAAAGTTAAGGATTCATTACTTCGAATATAGCCTACATTGACAAAACATACTATATTTAACATATTAGCAAAAATTGGCAAACAAAAGCTTATTTGAGGTGGCAGATATTTTACAGTAAAAATGTGTAATCTATCCAAAACTAGTCAACGAAATGTTGTCTTTCATATGTCTGTAACATAGGTCTTTCGTTTTTATTATAAGGAATATAAATGTTAATTTGCAGTTTAAAGTAACACTAAGTAACTTTTCAACCTTCATAATATATTTCCAAAATCCTTGTGATGGTACATCGACTTAAAATAGGTTGAATGACACGTCTGCCATAGCCTGACAGGGTTTGTATAGTTTTTAATCGTACTTTTAAACTTCGGGGTTCGGGTAGTAACACCCGCACACAAAAAGAACTACAAAATTCGACTGCTTTACGGCATAGGCTACCTCACTTCCCCCAACACGTCCTCACATGCTGTTGGACTTGTAAGTATATTGCTTATATTGTATATCACTCGGACAAGCACCTGGCGTTCTTGTTGATGGATTAGTAGACATCTTCGGAGGCTAGCTGTGCTTGTTCGATGTCCGACGATTTGTAGCGCGTTGTGTTTATTCCCCAATCGAACTCGTGTAACTGTCTGTCACACGTTCTACCGTCCACAGCATTACTTGATAGACAAAAATAGGACAAGAATGAGCGTCAAACAGAAACAACCCGCTTACGGGGTGTTCGAGGCGCACATACAATACAGACTGCCGAAAGTTAAACAGGGCGCGCGCAGCTCTTAAAGGGGCCACACCTTATTTCCACTCGTTACAGCTTCTATCCGACTGAACGGGGACCGGTATACAGGGGGGAGGGAATCAGGCCGTGAGTGAAGAGACTGCTCTGCGTGAGTGGTATTTACGACAGTAACGTTAAATACAAGTAGTCCACAGCGACTCTAGGGGTCGTTGTTTGACCAAAACGGAAATCCTACATAGTGGGGCTTTAATACGTTGCTTATACAAATACATTTTATTTAAACATATTTCAGTCGATTTTTACTCAGTATAGCAAAATAGTTTGCTAAAAGCGAAACATTCATTCACACACTTGAAAATTTGAAACACACATTCACAAATTTGAAACGCAATTCAAATTTAAACCGTCTTTTTGCGAGTTGTGGTAAACAGCGCATCTCTGCCGTTCATTCATTCACACACAGAAACGCGATTTACTTGAGAATAAAAAAAACTTACTACAGTATTCCATCCGTTGCTCCTCGAAATACCCGCACTTCTGAGTTACATTTTCCATTATTATTATTCCTCACAGCGCCGCGAGACGGTGTAAACAAGTACCATGATCTGATTAAACTTGTGTTTTCTCGAGCTGATATGGGGGCGTTCACAGGTTTGCATGGATTGCCTCAGTCATTTGCGTTTGAATAGCGCGCGCTCTCCGTGGGAGGAGTCACATTAAAAATAATTAGATGAGATGAGAACGACTGACATCTCGCTCTTTTCTTACAGATTACATGAACTGAGAATATTTGTTTTTTATATAAATTTCTTCATTTAAAAGAAGAGAATTCAATCTTCATGCCTGTGTGTCTGTATGTCTGTTTGACTGAGTATTCGCTGAGTTATTGTTCATTTTCGGACGCGTTTCAGAATGGACTACACTGACAGAGAGAAAGCAGAACTCACATCATGTTTATTTTTCTTTATTTGGCAAAAAGCACAACACTCTGTTTTTATTGTGAGTATACACAAAAATAATACACATTTAACAGAATCGATTGATGTATGAAACGTGTTTGTAATATCAAAGTCAACAGAGCAAAATTAATCTCTTTTGAACTGATAAAAAAAAAAGCGAGCTGGTATCGCCGGCGATACCGCAGACCCCAGGGGGTTAACCCTAATAGAAATATGGGAGAGGCTATTTGCTAAAAAATAAAAAAAATAAAAAATTGCTACCAAGCATTGTTTAAAGCTCCAATATGTAAACATTTTTGACCACAAGAGGGCACAGTTTTCAACAATAACAAAGGCGAAGCTTGATGATGCTATGAAGGAGGTGACGATGGGAGATGTCGTTTTTAATGCGTTTTCACCATCTAGCGATGTATCTAAATGGAATTAATGAATCATGATCACGGATGAGGTAATTTATTCGTTTTTGTATTACCTGTATGTCTGATCGTATTATTTTATGTCATCATAATTAATGAACTGCAAGGAACGTGAAATGTTATGCTATATTATCCCGTTACAACTTACAGCTATTTGTCATTAATTCATATCTATTAAAATCATTTTTACTGTAACTATTACGTTACTTGTACAATAAAAAAAAAATTGTATTTGCTTACCTGTCTATCAATACACTCGCGAGAGCAGAGTCTCTGTCAAATCCAAGATTGTCGCGCAGCTCTCTCCATCTCGAAACCGCCTGGCCGATATTTATCCGGGTTTTATTCCTCCGTTTGTCACACAGTCTGCGTGTATCCGAATATGGACACTTTCGTTTTGTTAGCACTTCAATACTCGCCAAAGAGTAATCGTGATCCATAACAGCTATAACCATACAGTCTATGGCAATAACGCTATAACCACCACTTCCGCATTTGACCATGTTATGTTCCGGTGTGGTGGAATATCACATGGTCCACACCGGAAAAAAAGGATAGTGCGGACATTGCGTCACTGAGAGGCGACATTTCTTTTCCGGGACGGACAGTTATTTAAAATCGGAATTTCTCTGAAATAAAAAATCTTTGGAGACTTTTGAGATATTGTAAGTACACAACTGGAGGAAATATATCACACTGTGCAAGTTATTTTCGGAAATTTTATTACAAAATTGTTACATATTGGAGCTTTAATACTGAAACACATTTTCAAAACTCTTCATACAGTCTGCATTACCAACATGAATCTTGGCCAAAGAGTTGGCCTGTCGGGTGGGATCTCTGCTGAGATGACCTCATCTAACCTCCGCCCAGTAAGACTGTGATGGGCAACCCGTACCCATCACTCTCACGCCTTGGTGGACTCAGGAGCAGAAAGTAATTTTATGGACCAACACTTTGCTCACAAATTCCACGTTCCCATCATGCCAATTAAGGACCAGATTTCTGTCAACGCACTCAATGGACAAAGACTTCCCAACATTTCTTTCACTACTGGTCCCATCACACTCATCACCTCTGGCAATCACACTGAAATAACTACATTTTTCTCATGGACTCCCCCTTGCACCCATAGTTCTGGGTCATCCCTGGTTAACCAAGCACAACCCCAAAGTGGACTGGGGACAGAACTCCATTTTAGCATGAAGTGATCATTGTCATGAGTCTTGTCTTGTGTCTGCCTGTTCGTCTGTGTCTGGTTCTGTGTTTCAGGAGGAGGCAGTGGATTTGTCTAACGTGCCCATTGAGTACCTCGACCTAAAGGAAGTGTTTAGTAAGTCCTGTGCTGCTTCTCTTCCTCCGCATCGACCCTATGACTGTGCCATAGATTTACTGCCAGGTAAGTCTCCGCCTAAGAGCAAATTAAACTCGCTTTCTGTTCCTGAAAGGGAGGCCATGGAGAAATATATTTCTGATTCTCTAGCGGCTAGCTTCATCCACCCTTCCTCTTCTCCAGCGGGGGCGGGGTTCTTTTTTGTTGGGAAGAAGGATGGTTCTCTGCGACCGTGTATTGATTACCGAGGGTTGAACAACATTACGGTAAATAATACTTACCCTTTGCCATTGATATCTTCAGCTCTCTTCGAGCGGTTGAAGGGAGCATCGGTCTTCACAAAGTTGGACTTACGTATAGAGTGACCACCTGGCTATTGCTCTGTTGCAGGTCAGCAGACCTGATTTTGCGGGACAATGCGGGACACCAGGGAGAGAACTTACTATTATTATACTAGGTGAATAAATATTGATTTTATATTAGATGTCTTTTTGCAGTGATGTTAACATGTTTTAAATTGCTAATAGGCTTTATAAAAATGTTAATGACGGCACTGTGAACGTCACTAATAATATAAAACTCATTTTATGCATTTTATGCATCTCAACATGATGTGTTGAGAGATATGGTCGATCAGTTCATATATGTCTACCTGGATGACATATTGATTTTTTCATCTTCTCTCCAGGAACACTTCAGAGGCTGCTAGAGAATGGGCTTTTTGTCAAGGCGGAGAAATGCGAGTTTTATGCACAGTCTATTCCTTTCTTAGGGTACATCATCTCGTCAATTCGCCAATTTCTATCGGCGTTTCATTCGCAATTTCAGTCAGCTAGCCGCGCCTCTGACTGCCTTGACCTCACCCAAGATGATGTTCAGTTGGTCCGATACAGCTGAAGCTGTATTTGCAAAACTGAAAGACCACTTTGTTTCGGCTGCCATCCTGATAGCCCCTGATCCATCACGTCAGTTTGTGGTGGAGGTCGACGCGTCAGAGGTGGGGGTAGGTGCAGTCGTCTGTGGAACACTCTTCCACAGACGACAAGATGCACCCTTGCACGTTTTTTTCTCATCGTTTATCGCCGGCCGAACGTAATTATGACATTGGTAACAGAGAGTAGTTGGCAGTCAAGTTAGCGTAGGAGGAATGGCGTCATTGGTTAGAAGGGTCGGGGTACCTTTTATCGTTTGGACCGATCACAAGAACCAAGAATATAGCCAATCTGCTAAAAGACTCAACTCCAGGCAGGCTCGGTGGGCACTTTTTTTCGGTTTTTTTGACTTTACTCTCTCGTACCGCCCAGGCTCCAAGAACATCAAGCCCGATTCTTTATCACACATTTTTGATCAATCCGAACACCCGTCCACTCCCGAGTGCATTTTACCGGAGACCCTATTTGTTTCCACACTCACATGGGAGATCGAGTCGAAGGTCAAGGCGGCCTTAGAAGGGGTAACGCCTCCGCCCGGTTGCCCACCGAATCGTTTGTTTGTGCCGGAGGGATTGTGGTCCAATGTTATTCAGTGGGGGCATTGTTCCAATGTGGCGTGTCATCCAGGAGTCAATGCTTCACGGTTGGGATGGTGTTCTTGGGGTTGTACTCATCCTTCTTCTTCCTCCAAACATGGCGAGTGGAGTTTAGACCAAAAAGCTCTATTTTTGTCTCATCAGACCACATGACCTTCTCCTATTCCTCCTCTGGATCATCCAGATGGTCATTGGCAAACTTCAGACGAGCCTGGACATGCGCTGGCTTGAGCAGGGGGACCTTGCGTGCGCTGCAGGATTTTAATCCATGACGGCGTAGTGTGTTACTAATGGTTTTCTTTGAGACTGTGGTCCCAGCTCTCTTCAGGTCATTGACCAGGTCATGCCGTGTAGTTCTGGGCTGATCCCTCACCTTCCTCATGATCTTTGATGCCCCACAAGGTGAGATTTTTTTGCATGGTGCCCCAGACCGAGGGAGATTGACCATCATCTTGATCTTCTTCCATTTTCTAATTATTGAGCCAACAGTTGTTGCCTTCTCACCAAGCTGCTTGCCTATTGTCCTGTAGCCCATCCCAGCCTTGTGCAGGTCTACAATTTTATCCCTGATGTCCTTACACAGCTCTCTGGTCTTGGCCATTGTGGAGAGGTTGGAGTCTGTTTGATTGAGTATGTGGACCTGTGTATTTTATACAGGTAACGAGTTCAAACAGGTGCAGTTAATACAGGTAATTAATGCGGAGAACAGGAGGGCTTCTTAAAGAAAAACTAACAGGTCTGTGAGAGCCGGAATTCTTTCGGGTTGGTAGGTGATCAAATACTTATGTCATGCAATAAAATGCAAATTAATTATTTAAAAATCATACAATGTTATTTTCTGGATTTTTGTTTTAGATTCCGTCTCTCACAGTTGAAGTGTACCTATGCTAAAAATTACAGACTTCTACATGCTTTGTAAGTGGGAAAACCTGCAAATTAGGCAGTGTATCAAATACTTGTTCTCCCCACTGTATGTAAAATGTTGAGAGAGAGAGAGAGAGATCCCCAAAAAGGGACTCAGAGCACCAAAGAGAGCTAGAGCCACAGTTACAGTCTTCTTTTATCCTTTCCTGACCATGTGACTAAAACCCAAATGTGAGACATTCAAGCTGACCAATAAGATAATTACAATTTCCCCCACCATACTAAAGCTGTGACAATTCATCGACCCCCAAAGTACACACATCTTGGCCTACAGGCCTTGATCACTATCTGTGCCTTTAGGAACTCTAAATGGTCCTTGTGGTAGAAAGAGAGGGTGGAAAACAGTAAAGCAAATGTCTAGGTTCATTTTAAATATCTTGGATTATTTTCAATCCTACAGTGGCCTAGCTGCCTCTTCTGTGAGTGTTTTGTCTCTGTGTGGCATTAGCGGCCTTGTGGCCCAGCAGGCCTTGTCTCTGTGTGGGTCTTCGAGGCCTTGTGGCATATCATTGCAGACCTGCCAACCTGAATGCATTTTGCGTAGCGGATACGCATTTTGACTTCAAAGTACGCTGGTACGATTTGTTAGTCTAAACTACGCAAAAACCTGGTGACGCCTCTGCACGCGCAGTCCTCAAATCAAGCAACAGCAAAAGAAGAAGAGTTCGACCAATCATAGCGCTGGATTCATTCCCCAAATAGCAAGCGGGATGATTGACAGATGCGTAAGGCGTATCTTTAAAAAGAGACTGAAAATCGACACCAATAAAGATTCCCGCTCGATCCGCCTTCCACTCCCGCGGCCCGCCGTCTGATGTCATAAGCGAGGACAGTACAGCAGTCACTGTAGCCTACATCTGACTCCTGAAGGTAAACGGGCTGGGCTGGGCTCGATATGGAAAGTTTAAATATTGTACTGAGTTAACGTAATCCTATGGATTCGATGATCACACGGATTGCATGGATTATCTTAAAATACTCCGTTCTTCATGGTCACTCAGAAAAGAGGAAGACATCATTCAGCCATGCAAATAATAAAATGCTCAAGAAATGCTGAACAATAAATCTTAATAAACTTGAAATCGCTATGGCTTAGTGATTATGAAAGTGATGTGATATTACAGATAAGCGCGAGTCTGGAGAAACAGGCGTTTATTAATTAATTCTCAGTGCTAAGAAACCTTTATGTGTTACGTTATTATGTTAATAATAACTAAAGTACCTAATTATGTTACATATTTATTATGTATGAAAACTAGCGCGTTAGTTATGGATTAAAAAGTAGGCTACCGTTGTATCAGTGCTGCGCGAGCTCTCTCACAAACACGGATGCGCGCACAAAGAGAGAGAATAGCCTAATTGTAAAATTAAATTTGACGGGCTAAGTTTAAATTTTGTTCTTGCTTGTTTTTGTTTTTTGTTTTTTTTTCTGTCAAAATGCCAGAAAGCATTTTGTATTATCCATCCTTGTTTTTAAAATTCGTTAAATGACGAACGTTTTACTGTTAACAGCCCTTATATGTCGGATTCGTCTAACGTTACCGGTATACTTGATATTCTTTTTAGAATAAGTGATTCGTTATGCTATTATTGGACTCCTGTCTAATCATTGTCAAATGTTTTCTATAAATATGTTTGTATTGGTAACATTTATTCAGCTAATGCGTGCCCTGTTTAAAATGCGCAATGTTCAAAGGCAAAGGCAGCACGTCACAAATAGAAGCCCTTTTCCCTGTGGTATTTAGTATCATATTTGGATATTGGGATAGTAAATTAAGTAGCCTAACTTGTAAAAAAAAATTTTTTTTTTTTTTTTTTTTTTTAGTTTTATAGGGGTTTCTTAATTTTAGACTAGTTGACCAGCACACATTTTATGCAATGCAATATAATGCATGTGTGTCGTCGTCGTCCACCCCAATATATTACATCTATTGCAGGTAACACTTTAGAATACTGCTCCTTCATTAATGAATAACTACACAGGAACAAATGAGTAATGCACTAGTAACACTCTAGTAAATACTATTAACTAACAAGAAACGTCCCGGGTTACGTATGTAACCCTAGTTCCCCGAAGGGACGGACGCTGCGTAAAATCGCAGTGGGAACGCCTCCAGCGTAGTGCGTCTGAAGCATGAATGAAATCAGTCAATGGCGAGACGGAATGTAGTAGGCGGGTGACGTCACCGACCAGGAAACTATAAAGCACCCCTGAAAACACAAGCGAAACAGCTTACGATGTTACTGAAGCAAGCGATCCATGGGGATGCCGGGAGCATGGCAGGAGGCGCAGCGTCCGTCCCTTCGGCGAACTAGGGTTACATAAGTAACCCGGGACGTTCCCCTTCAGGGACTACCGCTGCGTGAAATCGCAGTGGGAACGCAATACCCACGTCCCCATGCGAGCAAGACCCCGTCGTGTGAAATCAAGGCGCACAGGCTGACGAAAGAACTTGCGCCCCAGGAGTGGAGCTAAAATCGAGACTATAGAACCTGACGAATGTGTGCGGTGAGGACCAGCCTGCCGCATCACAAACGTCCTGAAGAGAAGCTCCTGAAAGGAGAGCATTAGAAGCAGCCCTGCCGTGCAAAGGCAAAAGACCGTAACTTCGTTTTTGGTCGAAAATTTGTTATTTATATTTTTGGCACATTCAAGACCTTCTTTATCATGTGGATAAGTATCTTGAATCAATTCTGTTTTTTTTTTCGAGAAAATAATGATTTGTCTTAACAGTAACTTCCAAAAGCCCATGAGAAACCAAGGCAGAACACCGTAACATCAGTTACCGCTCTTTGGCTTTGTTTTGGAACGCTCAAATTGAGTTACGGTGCTCTGCCTTTGTTTAGCCGCGCGTCAATATGAAGTTACTGTGCCGGTGTTCAATCAAATAATGCTACCTACCAGATTGTACGGTTATCTGCCTTTGTTTTAATGTCCATTAAAATTAAAATTACGGTGTAGCCTGTGTACTTTGTACAGCTGCCATCAGTCGCTCTAACTTCTGATGTCCTCAGAGCGGTCAGAACATTTAGTATGGTCTGAACCCGCTCCATCGACAAACGTGCGATATCGATCGCGAAGGATTATGCAGAGTTGACAGAAAAACGTTACACATTGCCGTATCAGATGAATACAACCAAGAATTAAAGCTTGGCAAACTAGCTGGCAGAGTGCCAAAACTTCGCCTTCAGCCCCGCCCTAAACGCGGTCAAGTCAACGCTGGACTATTATGTCAATGGAGGTATTTTGTCATATCAAATGTATTAATAATGCCATCAGAATGCAACCAAAGCACAGGATAGCAATAAGTAGATGGCTATAAATAATTGTAAATCATAAAAAAAAAAAAAAGACATGATCACTATATTTTATACAGGTGTGTAGGCTGCTATAATGATTTTGTTAATGGTGATCAGCAACTAAATATTAATAATGTGGAAGTTACTGCCTTTTGCCTTGGCATGACTTCTCACTTTTTGCTGACAATACAAAGGCAGAGTACAGTAACTTTAAAATAGTGGTCAAAAGTCAAGTTTGAGCTCAAGATTTTTTTATGTATATAATTTCCATTACTAAAACATCTATTTGCCAGATTTCCAGTGTCCTACCTATAATTAATTTGGCAGGACAACTAAAAATCTTTAAAGTCATTTTTCTCAGTTCCACACTCTAGACTTAAGGTCTTTTGCCTTTGTAGGGCAGAGCCATACTCCGGGTGGAGTGAGCCCGTACAGCCAAAGGTGAAGGCTGACCGGCCGACTCGTAAGCAAGTGAGATGGCCTCGACCACCCACTTGCTCATCCTTTGCTAAGATGCCGGGCACCCCTTGTTGGGTGGCCCAAAACAAACGAACAGCTGTTCAGACTTCCTCCACAGGGCAGCTCTGTGGACATACGCATCTAGCGCCCGAGCCGGGCAGAGCAAATTAAGTTTCTCCTGGTCCGACGTCACAAACGGAGGAGGACAGAAAGCCTGCAGTATAACCGGTCTAACTACAGTAGTTGGAACCTTAGGAACATAACCTGGCCTAGGATAAAGGAAAGCCTTGGCCATGCCAGGTGAAAATTCCAGGCACGAGGGAGCAACCGAAAGTGCTTGAATGTCTCCAATTCTCTTTAGAGACGAGATAGCAAGCAGGAAAATCGTTTTTAGAGTAAGGAACTTCTCGGAAACCTCATCGAGGGGCTCGAAAGGGGCTAGGGAGAGACCCTCTAGGACGATGGCCAGGTCCCAGGATGGCACCCTCGTGCGTACTGCTGGCCTCAGCCTCAAAGTGCCACGAAGGAAGCGAGATATAAGTGGGTGTCTCCCAAGAGAAACTCCACTCAAAGGGGCGTGGTAAGCAGCCAGGGCCGCCACGTACACCTTCAGTGTGGAGTGGGATAACCCCGTGGAGAGACGGGCCTGCAGGAACTCCAGCACTGTACCAACCGGGCAGTTAACTGGGTCCTGTTGGCGCTCTCCACACCAAGAGGTGAAAAGTTTCCACCTCGCGGCATATAACCTCCTCGTAGCGGGAGCTCTGGATTGGAGAATGGTCTCAACGACCTCAGTCGAGAGACCGAATTCTATGAGCTGAGCCCCCTCAGAGGCCAAGCCCATAGTCTCCATAGCTCTGGGCGGGGGTGAAGGATCGACCCACACGCCTGAGAGAGTAGGTCCCTCCTGATCGGAATCTCTAGGGGAGAGCCGTCGAGGAGGGACACAAGGTCCGAGAACCATACTCGGGCCGGCCAGAACGGGGCTATCAGGAGTAGGCTGACTCCGTCCCGGCGAACCCTTTCCAGAACTCCTGGGAGCAGAGCGATCGGGGGAAAAGCATAGCGTCCAACCCCAGCGGGGCTGGATGGCTGAGAGAGAACCACAGTGGACAATGCGATGTCTCTCTGGAAGCAAAAAGGTCTACCTTGGCAGGACCGAAATGTTCCCAAAGGAGCTCCACCACCTCGGGGTGAAGTCTCCATTCCCCGGGCCTCGGCCCCTGCCTCGACAGGATGTCTGCCCCTCGATTCAGATATCCCGGGAGATAAATCGCTCTCAAAGACAGAAGTTTCCCCTGGGACCATAGAAGGATCTGACTGGCTAGCTTGCATAATGGACGCGACCACAGACCCCCCTGATGGTTTATGTAAGAGACCACCGATGTGTTGTCTGAGCGGACAAGCACATGGTGGCCCCTCAGGTCTGGGAGGAAGTGTTTCAGAGCCTGAAACACCGCCAACATTTCTAAGCAG
Organism: Abramis brama; assembly: GCF_963993115.1. NCBI lineage: Eukaryota > Metazoa > Chordata > Actinopteri > Cypriniformes > Leuciscidae > Abramis > Abramis brama. The sequence goes on from NC_139982.1 coordinate 3,364,541, forward strand.
TTTATGTGCCACGAGAAATGATGGTCCTGCCACAGACCCTGAGCTGGGCGACCACTCATGATCGCCCCCCAGCCCGTGAGGGAAGCATCCGTCGTTAGCGTCACACGACGACAAGGAGCTCCCAGCAAGGGACCTTGGGACAAGAACCGAGGATCTTTCCACATGACCAGGGCGCGAAGACACCGTCGCGAACACATGATCGTGCGGAGCGGATTTCCCCTCGGGGAGAATCCCTTGGTTCTGAGCCACCACTGAAGCGGTCTCATGTGTAATAGGCCAAAAGGAATAACGTTGGACGCTGCTGCCATGAGACCCAACAGTCTCTGGAACTGTTTTGCAGTGAGTGACTGGCCTAGCTTGATCTGATTTACTGCAGCGAGAATCGAAGCAATACGAGCAGGGGAAAGTTGTGCCTGCATCGTCGTCGAATCCCACACCACCCGAGAAAAGTGGATCTCTATACTGGAGAAAGCACACTCTTCTTGGCGTTGAGCCTCAACCCCAATTTCTTGATGTGAGCGAGAACGACATCTCGTATATCTGCTGTATAGCCCCCCTTCGCTCTGAGCTTGAGATAAAGGCTCTATGGCCCCTTTGCTCAACAGTTTCGCAATTTCGGCACGAAGTAGATGTGCATTCTTCCTTTTCTACTGTGGTTTCGATTCGCGCCGCGCAACTGTAGCGAATAGCCTCTTTTTATAATGTTCAGCACCCATTCTGATACCCCGGGAAGCTTTGCCCATGCATTTGCATGGATAGCTAGGGGTTGAATGAGATCTGGGCTCTGGCCGCGACATGGTGGCAGCTGGAGCGCTCCGGTGTGCTGAAACACAAACATCGCGCTTGTAACGTTCGAGGCGGGGGGCGCGCTGATCACAGCGGGCAGCCTGCCCGCGCTTGACTCTCCTACGGCGGGTTGCCGAGGGAGAGCGAGCGGGGGGAACCCCGTGGGGTTTGTCATGTCCGTGAGTGAATGTGGGCACGGGACAGCGGGCACATTTACTGCACTGAAAAACACCGTCAGCATGAGCTGACAGTATGTGTGTTGGTTTCGTTTTTACAGAAAACGTGGGACATGCAGTGTGTAGTGTTTGTGGGCACTGGGTCGTGGGCACATACACTACGTTAAATGCACAATTGACATGAGTCAATTTTATGTGTGCGAGCCCTGTTGGCGGGCTGTGCTTGTGTGTAGGAATGAACACTGGGTTGTGGGCATTTTTACTACACTCATAACACCATCGGCCGTGGCCGGAATACCAGAAAATACACTCTTATGGGATTTATCTGGGTTTGTGTGCAGGCAAACGGGCTGTGAAACCGGCTTGTTTTCTGCTGAATACACTGGAACAGTCACATTTTCTGGAACTGAATGAGCGAGAAGTTTTGGTGGAAGTCCGGCCGCAGCGGGACTTGAACACCGTCGTTTCCCTAGACTGGCTAGGAAGAGCTTGAGTTGCCATAGAAACAGTGTCTGGGTGCAGGCGAGCGGGTTGTACAACGCGCTCGTTAGCTGCAAAATACATCTGCAGTCGCCTTTTAAGGGAACTGACAGAACGAAAGCATAGACGGCATAATTTTATCTGCCAGCAGACACGGGATTCGAACACGGGTCTCTGGCGCGAGAGCCTAAAATTCCGCCACTGAGCCACAGGGGGGAATACATAAGCTTTCAGTTAGTGCGAGCATATAAGAGAGCGTCAACGTGTCTTGTGACGGGTCTCGGGACTAAAACCCTCTTTTCCCTTTCGCCGGTGAGTGACGCGTGAATGGGCAGTGGTAGCTTTCTTGTAACGTAAAGAAAAAACTAACCCTGTGACCGTCCACTCCTGACATCCCCTGTGAACGGCGCAGTTTGCGCGGCTCAAACAGAGGGAGAGAAGGTATCTTCCCCCACAGACGTGGGTTCTTGGTCGATATCCACGACGGAAGCGGCGGCAGACGGCGGCCACTGTCCATCAGGAAGAGACTCTAGCGAAGCAGGTGAAGCAGGCGGGCGAGCCGGCGAGCTTTGCAGGTTGGGGGAGGTTCCGGGACCTGTTGAGCACGGCGCTTTTTACGGTGCGGTACCGCGGCGGGCGGAGGTGCAGTCTCGGAGAAGGATACCAGGCGAGTCCTCAGAGTCACCATTGGCATTAGCTCGCTGAGGGCAGCCGCCGTCAGCGAGCGCGAGAGCTGCGTGATCCCTACCAGGAAAAGGGGCATCTTGAAAAAGACGCTTGGCTCTTTTAGTACAATGAGAGTGTGTGTCGCGGCGGCGAACACACACTCACACACACAAAACACGGTAGCAGAGAAAGGATATAACGCCGGATAGCACAGCAGGGAACGGCGACTGAAGGCGGCGCGGCCAGCGACTCCAGATGCAAAGGCTCGTCCTGCTGATAGGCTTCTTTGACGGCGCGGCTTCAGGATCCAGCGATGCGTGAGCGATGCGTGAGCTTCGCTGAAGAGATGAAAAATCAGTGAAGCTAGCCTCTCGAGCTGTATTTATAGCCCTAGGCCACGCCTGTCTCGGCGGGACGTGACGCATTGGAGCTGACGTCACGCTAGGGCCTCATCGATAGGCTGCTGCAGTTGCCGCAGAGCAGCCGATAGGCGCGCGAGCTGTCTCGCCTATGTCTGCATGCTGCCGCAACGCGTTTTACATTATTTCAAAATTAAGGATAATTTTTTGGCTTCAGTATCTCGCGGAAAAGAGATTTTCCCCTAGCGTAAGATTTACGCAGTACGAGAGAACCTCTCGTAAGAGAACCACAATGATATACTCATGCAGGGTTTCTAAATAAGTGCTTATATTTTTGGCTCAAGGGACTTAACTTCAGTAGGTAAGTAGCACAAATTCATAAATATGAAATAACTTATAACTGATTTTGAATTTATAGTCAGTGCAGGTTTTTAAGCCTGTCAAAAGCCCGTCTACCCCTGTACTCCAGTATATTCCAGACACACTTGCTCTCTGCAGGGGTTTTCACAGAGAGGCAGCACGGTGGGTCTTCAACCAGGTCCTTGTATACTTTCTAGGATCAAACTTTGAAGTAGGGGGTCCGTTGATGTTAATCATCATTAAGTTTGATATGTTTGAGACCAGTAGGACAGCCCTTTTGTCTGTGCTTATATTGTTCATAAGGCTAAAGTTCCTCTCACACTCTGCTATGCTGACAGAGAATGTTTTCATACAGTTAATGAGCGGTGTCAGGTCATTGGGCTCACTGTTGGGCTCTTCCAGTAGGTCCCGCATCCCATTCAGTGCTTGGTCTGTACACAAGTTAAATTGCTTGCACAGTCGCTTAACTTGTTCTTCACCATGGCAGATGCTGGGGTTTGATGGCCATTTACTCTGATCAAGGATGCTGAGGTCCTTGATGGTCTCATCTTCGAAAGACAAGCGTTGCTCAAGATTGTTGCGACTGCATCATCATGATTGTAGCGTGGGAATGAGTAAAGTGATGAAACCGTCATTTATTCGTTAGAAGTATGTTTGCATAACCTCTTCAAACACTGATAACTGCCAATGAAAATATATTTGTTTAAATTTTTTTTAGATCAAGCATTGGAATAAGATTTTTATCGGTGGAGAACACCCAACAGAGAGACAAATCCACCAACTACAGTATGTTTTTTATTAGTGATTTTTACCCACTGTTTCGAAAACCTACACTGGGATTAATATATAGTATTAAGTATGATTCTCATCTAATTAAGACATTTACTGATAGAAAGTCTGAGTAACTTTTTGTCCTTATGTCTTTCTTCTGAAGTGGTGCACTGAAAGGGGATTCATGTCACCTTCATCAGTCCTTTCTTTAATTCACTGGAAAACATGAAGGGAAAGACCCTCAGACGTGTCATAACAGGATAAATGCGGCTGCAGGTACAATTATATGATGGCTTGATTTTGGTGTACCAATTGGCTTTTTTTGTGCTTCCCTTGCTATGATAGACATTTTTTCTGATGGGATTGCCATGCTTTAAGTGTATGTTCACATTTTAATCATATAACTCATGACATTACTGTCTCAAATGACATTACTCTGTTCATGTTGTGTGAATGTGTTATAATGGCAAACGTTTGTAAAATTTAAATCAAGTTTAAGATTGTTTAAAGGAATGGTAAAAAAAAAAAAAAAAAAAAAAAAAAAAAAATCCTGCTTTAAGGACTTTACAATAAATCATTTCTTCGTTCCCCCTCCAGATTCTCCAAGGATCCAGCTGATTACTGGCAGTTTGGTGGAGGATTATTCTTTAACTGCTACATTGCACTATCACTTCTGGTATGGATTCATTGACCTTTGGTGATATGTTTTGATTTGACTTAATTTAATAAAAATGTACTTAATTTTATTTAATAAGTACAATGTATAGTTAGGTTTCTGAATTAAAACAGTGTAATGTTTCTCCACAAATATTATCAGATATATACGGAGGCCCCAGGCGTCAGGAGAAAACTGTTGAAACAATATAAACCTGCATTGAAAGATAAAAGCTAAAGAACAACAGACCACAACCCTCTCAGCTCAACACCACCATTTGTTGATTCCTTCGTCTGTTTTAAAGATGAAATCATGACCTTATGATGATAGTAACCGTAACTGACACATGGAGTAATATTTAAAAAAAACTCAGTTCCACCTTGGGGCTCTGAAGATCTGCTTGTGAATAAATGGTTGATATTGTAAATTTACATCTAAACTTTAACGATAAAGTTAAAGTTTGAGATGTTTTTCATCTGTTTTAGAAAGTATTTGAGACTTTTTTGTTTGTTTTGTTTTCCAAAATAAAACTTGTTTTACAATCTTGAGCATGTGTTAACTAGGGGTGACCCCGAATAGTCGAAGATTCGATGCATCGATATGCGGAGCCTGATTCGACCACCGATCTCACAGTCGAATCTTCGCGGGTGAAACGAGCATCATACCATTTTGGCAATATGGGGGGTGCTCAATGTCTAATTGCACACAGAACTACTGGTTTTGTATGGTTATATTAAGTTATATACAGCCTTTAATTATGATAATGCTGTAAAAACAAATGTGAAAAGAAAGAAGCGTTCAAAAAATATTTTTATCGTGTTTGTGAATAAATCCAACCACCCCTGTGACAGATTTAAGTTTCACTTTCCCTGATCCGTGACAGACGAGGAGCATCGTGACGGCAGGGATTACTTAATGTCTGGATTAAGAAAATCTAAAGTGTGGATGCACTTTGAAATCGTAAAAGATGATCCAAAAAAAGTTAAATGCAAGTTGTGCCAACAGCTCATGTCCTACCACTCATCAACAACAAACATGGCTTTCCACTTAAAACGGGTAAGTTTCTTACTAATAAAGACGGTTCACTCTTTCATATATAATGGCGCTTTTCATTTACGAATAGCAATATCATATGTTGGGACTTAAAATATGTTCGTCTTTTTTCTAGATCCACCCACAGTATCAGACTGACGACGGCAGTTCATCTAGTAGTAGTACCGGAGCTGTGCCAAAACTAACTCAAAGAAAGCTAGATTTGACGCCGCCATTGTCCGAGAAAAGGAAAAGAGAAATCACGGACAAAATTGCTGAGTTCAAAATTGCTGAGACATGAGGCCAGTTAATGTTGTGGACAGTGAAGGTTTTAAAGAATTAATGCGCACACTTGAGCCAGGATACACAGTTCCCAAAAGAGAGACGGTTATGCATGCGGTGGATGCGAAATACGCGTCCATACGCGCGGAGGTTTACATATTAATAAACAATTGCAAAGCAGTCAGCCTCACCACAGATATTTGGACCTCGCTACAAATGGAGGCATATCTTACAGTTACAGACCACTTTATTACTGAAGCCTGGCGACTGGAAAATTTTGTGTTAGCAACAAAAAAAATGGAGGAAAGCCATACAGCAGAACATATTTCACAAACACTGAAAGAAGTAATTTCTGATTGGGACATTCCAGGTACTAAGATCGTTTCTGTTGTCCATGACAATGCAACGAATATGGTTGCATGCACCAATCAACTGGCCCAAGACCCATCGTGGGGAACTGTACAGGGAGTCCGTTGTGCGGGGCATACACTGCAATTGTGCATTAACAGCGCATTAAAGAAAGACCCCGTGTGTCGCACTGTTGCTGCTGCAAGGCGCCTTGTTTCACACTTCAAAAAAAGCGCAAAGGCCACCACAGCACTTGCAGAAAAACAAAGAGAACTGAATGTTGCAGAGCATAAACTTGTACAAGATGTTGCCACTCGATGGAATTCTGTCTATCTTATGCTCGATCGCCTGTTAGAACAAAGGGGTGCAGTTTCAGCTGTGCTGACGGATTCAAGTGTCAGCAAACGGTCCGACCGTGATCTAGAGCTCACAACATCCCAGTGGAGAATGGCAGAGGACATAGTCAATGTTCTCAAGCCAATGATCAAACTGACAGAGCTTTTGTCACAAGATATGAACACATCTCTGTCTGCCACTGTTCCGATGCTTATGAACATTAAGAAACGACACTTGGTGGTACATGAAGACGACAGCGCTGTTACCAAGACCCTCAAGATTACCCTGACCGAGGAGATTGACAGACAATGGGAGCTTAGAGGCCGTCTTTTGGAGAGCAGTATTTATATCAAGGCTGCTATTCTTGACCCACATTTTAAGAAGCTTTCTTTTTTCACTGATGATGAGCAAAGGAATGAGGCGTATACTGTGGTGGAAAATCTGGCTGAGAGTTTAGCTGCCAGGCCTGTACAGGAGGTAGGTGATGACAGTGAATTGGTGGAGGAGCGTGATACTGCAGGCCCTTCAAGACAAGAAAAAGAGAAAGACCAAGTGATGTCGATGCTGTTGTCCAGTGATGAAGAGGAGCAACAGCCAGGGGACAGTGAGATGAAGGCTTATTTAAAGGACACTACAAAAAGCAGTACAGGACCACTGGAATGGTGGCAAAAGAACGAGGAGAGATACCCAAAGCTGTCCAGGGACGCAAAGAGATTCCACAGCATCCCATCTACTTCCACACCATCAGAAAGAATTTTCTCCAAGGCTGGATTTATTATCAGTAAAACCAGGAGCGCACTGCTGCCGGCCAACGTTGACAAGTTGGTTTTCCTCGCACACAATTTGAAAAGACTCAAACGCACACAAGCAGAGTGAACTGGATTTTTTTCTATCGGGTAGGGTACAAGTGTTTTCAGACATTTCAGCCGTTTCTAATTTTAATTGGCTGTGAACAACCAGTTTGCGTTTATTGTTGTTTCGGCAGTTAAAAAGAGAAAGTTCACAATTCTGGCGAAACTTTCGTTGTTTTAATAATTTATTTATTTTTATTTTATTTATTGATCACTCAGGGTTACCTAATTTAACTGTGGCTTGTGTTTTTTTTTCTTTTCTTTTTTTTTTTATATATGTTCCCCTGCACTTTGGCATTTTGCACACATTTATTATGCTCCCTGTGACTTGATTCTGACTTTATTTCGTTTTTATTTATTTTTTATTATTAGAAATGTATAATCTGTTCTAATTTAATTCTGTAAATTAATGTTTTTTTTTATTGTTTTTCGTTGTGTCGATGTTACGCTGCACTGAAAGCATGCTGGCACAAGCAATTTTGCCGATTTAATTTAATTTCGCAAAATGTGAAATGCAAATCCTAGGCAGGTTTTTTTTAGGTTTATTTATCAAAATGTTCTTTTATTTGTGTGATGTTCTGTATTTCGATCGCGGCTAAAGAAAACGTTTTATGAATGTTTATCCACCACCTTTTATTTAAACCTAAATAAGTTCGTCTGTCAGTTGGCAGGCAGTTTTGGTCGCTTTATTAAAAGTTGTTGCTGTCTGCAGTGTGTAAAATAAAATAAAAATTGTTTTACCCTCCTGCTGACTACCTAGTGTCGTGCCCCTCCCAACCCATTCACACACACATAGATGATTCGACTATCAGTCGACTATAGAAAGATTCGACAATTCTGATTCGACTATGAAAATTCATAGTCGGGGACACCCCTAGTGTTAACTCTTTATTAAATGTGTTTGTAATTAAGTCATTGCTGCCAGTCATTTGACAGTTAACAGTCTTTTAGTGTACAGAATGTACAGATAATCACAAATGCAGTCAGCATTGCCATGACTCATGTTTCAACTGCAAACTAGTTTGTAATTGAATGTACAATTGTATTCTTCCATGATGAGAGGTAAGAAAGTGAAACAATTAACGTCACAATGTCAACGTTGATTCAATTTAACCGAAGCATAATTCAACGTTGGTTCAACATCGACATACAACCTTTATTCACCCATATTGAAGAAGAGACGGTGAAACAACGTCACAATATCAACGTTGATTCGATTTGCAAAATCGAAACATAATATAACGTTGATTCAACCTTGGTCCCTAACGTTGATTCACCGGTGAATCAACGTTGAAATGCCGGCTGGGAGGCTTGGTGTATACTGTGGGAATGCGGGGCTCATCATCCGCAAAACCCACAGTATATGATGAGCCACTCAGTAACAGGGCATAGTTAAGATGTTGCACAATAATCCATAGAATATTGCTCTTGGGTATTACATAATTCAAATGGTCATTTAGACCAAACTGAAAAATACCTCTGAGAGCAGCATCATTAAAGTCCACCTGGCAGCACAGTTCACAGAGTTCCTCCACATACGTCTCCACGGGACGATTCCCCTGGCGTAGATGCAGGAGGGCCACTGCTGGGTTCATAGGAGAAGGTCAAGTATTCTTTAAGGATCCACTGCAGGCAAGCTTGTAGAACCCAAGTGCAGCTTAATTAATAAACTAAATACAATGACAGGTGTGGGCTTGACACGTGTGGGCTTGACACGGCACAAAGACCATAACCTCACCAACAGTGGTACATGGACAATACTTGTGGCTTGGATCGCTGATCGATTGCTCCTGTCTGCCTCGCTGCCTGCTTTGAGTTTGTTTGCTTCAGTGCTGTAAGCTCCGTCTTAGCCTCGTATTTATTTCTGTTTTGAACCATCATTTACTATCATTTCTAGTTGTTTATACTACTAAATACAGCTTACCCAACATCTCAGATTAACCTGAACTCGCTAGCTTCCGTTATTATTAGCACAACACGCTAGTAATTAGCAGAGATGGGGGACTCAAGTCACATGACTTGACTCGAGTCAGACTCAAGTCGCAAATTTAAGGACTTGAGACTTGCTTGACTAAATTAAGAAAATGACTTGACTTGACTTTGACTTGAGATCCAATGACTCGAGACTTGACTTGACTTGAACTGTGTGACTCGAGAATGACTTGGGTCCGTGTACCTTCGGATAATTTGTTTTTTCGTTTTTGTTTAAAAAGCGGAAAAACGAAGAAACCGTTAGTTTATTGCATATTCAAACCTTCTCGTGGACATAAAAAACGAGTTTCAGTTTCTTTTATTTATATTTTTTATTTTGTTTTCATCACACGTTGTTCTAATGCATCAAATGAAAATACAATAAAACCAAAACCGGTTTTTAATGCACAAAGCGCGTATTAGTTCACCGGAAGTTTACTGTATCCCTGGTTACTGGCGCTTGCGACCTATGCTTGCGACAAACAAGGTGGCGTTCATCAATCAAGATGGGGTCAGTCCTGGAAAATCACGCTGAAAACATAGTTAATATGATAAATAATGGAGCAACGTATTCTGATGTTTCCATTGGAATTGAAAGAGGCCATTCTGTGGCCAGCATAAAGAAGTTCCTTGGCGACCGCAACCTGTTAAAGAGAGGGCGTTTGTCGGATGATCATTTGGAGGTGGCAGTGGCTAGTGCTATTCGAGAGGTGAGTTTATTTTTTATAATCCTGCTGCTGCTGCTGCTACTACTACTAAGGGATGTGTACTGTCCGCCTGCAATTTGACATATCCGTTTAATATTATTTCGTACAGACTGGACCATCTTTTGGCCGAAAAATGATGACGGGTTACCTTGCCTCAAAGGGACTCCGCGTTTCAGAACGCTGCGTTGGATCAGCACTGAGGCTTGTCCATCAACCTTACCACCAAGCTCGTTTACAGGTGCCTATTTCACAGTGTTGTCTGTCTTTTCAGTTTAATTGTGTAATAATGTATGCAGTGTTTGATTAGTTTGTGTATAGTAAAATTGAGGTATGAGGAATTAATACAATACTAATCAAAGACTGCACAATTAAACTGAATAGACAACACATTGTGTATGTTACATTATTAACCTTAATGAACTAGTAAACTCATACATTTATTACCATTTAAATTCCCAGGGAGCACGAAACTTAAACCCAGTTCCTTACAATGCTGAGTATTTTGGTCACAAATTACATATTGACCAAAACGAGAAACTCGTAATGTTCGGAGTTACGCATGTGATCGCAGTTGATGGGTACAGCTACAGAGTCGTTGGGCATGCAACCATGCCTGTCAAGAACAACCTTACTATCTATGAGGAGGTGTACAGGTTAGTTGGAAAAACCTCTGTAATAAGAAATCATTAGTAAAATGAAATACTAGTTGAGTTCTGGTGTTAAATGTGTGTTGTTTGAGTCATTCAGCTCAACTAATAGATATGTGTTTTAATATCAACTGTATGCTTTTAGGATTTGAGCCATTTTTATGAACGCTTTCCTTATTGTATTTCAGACCAGCTGTTCTGACCAATGGAATCTGGGACCAAGTACGTGTAGACTGTGGGAAAGAATTTTATTTGTCTCTTTATGCAAGAGATCCTAGCTGCATACAGATATAACACAGTAAGGGAGCCTTACAAGCAGACACCTTCAACAAAGGTGAGTAGTAAAAAAAAAAAATCAATTGTTTGAAACCTGTGGTAGGCCCTCTATAAGTTAATGTTTTTGATTCATATATTCAGTACGCATAAAAGTGGTGGACTGCAAGATTGTAATTTTAAGTTTTAAATCAGAACCACAGGATTGAGCGAATGTGGCCGGAGATAAACAACCGGGTCAAGTACCCTATTAAGGAGGCTTTGATTCAGCTGACTGACCAGGAAATGATTGACATGGAGGACCCCACCACTGTGTGTCTGATCTCATATGCCAGATAGGCCGTATTGGTGTAGGAAGAGTAGTGGACTCGTGGAATGCCCACAGAATACCAGGTATTCTTATTAGCAACCAGTTTTATTTTTTTTGAGAAACAAACTAAAAACACTTAATTTTTTGCAGGGAGAGGTGTCCCAAATGCCTTGGAAGAAGGCGGTTGCTTCAAAAAGTTAAGTGAAGACCTGCTACCCAATTCCATAGTCGCTGCAAACATGTACTTACAAGAGATGGGATCCTCTCTGACCACACCAACAACATTTGGCATCTACCCTTTCTTAACAGAAGAGGACTGTGCATATGCAGAGCAGTCCTTTAGTGATCAGTTTCCTGACCTGTCTGTCCTCTACAACAGTGTAATTAACAACAATTACAGAAATTTTCAGGAAGCAGTTATGTGCCTTATTAACATTACTCACCGATATTCAAATCCTTAAAGGCGGTGTATCTACATGCACTCTTCGTGAAGATAGTGGAATTAAATTTGATTATATTTTTAAATAAAATTGTGGGTCTCATTTTGTGAACCAAATTTAGTGAATTAAGTCTTCTTAATGAACATTTCTATTTTTTGTTAAGATTTGTACAACCAGTAGCTGTAATTGAGCAAATTAAAGTTTATCAAGCAAGTACTTGTTTGAGCAAAACATTTATTAAAACACATTCATTGAACAATGTTAAATACATTTTTTATACCAATGAGGGAAGACAAATAAAACATCTTAAAAGGTTAACGCTCCTTAATTCTTTGCCCTGGAATGTATGCACAGCTCTGTGAATGTGTGGGATTTCACAACCTGGAACTTCTTCCCTGGAAAACAAACACCTTACCAATTCTAGAACAACTACAGTATCTATAAGTTGGAATGATACGTTTAACGTGAAATTTTACAACCTGGAACACTGTTGTACTGAAGTATTTTATACACTCCACTGCAGAAAAAAAAAAAAAAAAAAAAAAAATTGTGCGCAATTTCACACTCTGGAACACTTTTACAGGAACAATTTTACATGCTCCATATCAGAAAATAAAATAAAATAAATTGTAGGTAAGGATTTTACATTTGTGTGCAATTTCACATCCTAGAACACCAAGCATTGTACAACACATTTCAAACTAACTCTTTCACAACATCTAGAACAGTTGACAGACCAGCCACCCTGATTATGTTTAGCACAGAGAACTCAGACCTGCACTTTAAGCATTGGTTTGATGTTAATGCCCATTCTTCAATGCAAGCTCTACACCCAATGATGCTCCGGCAACATTCGGACAGCATTGGCTCACTGACGATGTCTGTAAAAGCATGGAGGATATGCATTAAAACTATGTCATCAACATTTTTTGTTGCCTACATTTTAGCATGTTGAGGTATACTGGAGTATATACTGATTGCAAAATGAGTTGCAAATTAAAAATATTTAAGAAGCACTATTCATTCTTTAGTAAAACTAAGTAATAGAAAAGCTGGTAAAGGAAAAGTTGTTCAGTTTTGTTCAGTTCATTGCTTAGCCATTTGGAGTCAAATTCACGCACACATCCATAAAAAGAAAAGGTGTAGTGGAGTCCAGGGTGTGTGAATGCTGCACACACATACGGCAAGTTACACTACTCACAATAAGTTAGGGATATTGTTATTTACATGAGTGCTATTCCTATTTGGTCTGAATTTTAATGAAATAAGTAAAAGTATCCATTGATATTACTAATAATGAATGAGAAGAAACACCATTTTCATTAGTGTAATATTTATTACCCCAAAAATGTAGACAATAACAAGGGTAGCCCCAAATAACAAAAATTGACAATGTCAGTAGCGGGTGTTTCCACCATTTGCCGCAATGACAGCTTGACAGCGACGTCTCACTCACCTCGCTTTCTCCAGCAACACTGACGACCATCATTTCTGTGCAAGGTGACCCGACACTTGTCCTGAAGCAATGCGTTCCACTCTTCCACAAGTGCTGCACGCAGTTCTGCCAGGTCACGTGGGGGTGGGGTATGATCATCCAGTCTCTGCTTCAGCTGGTCCCAAACGTGCTCTATGGGGTTCAGGTCAGGGGACTAGAGCCCGACCGATATGGATTTTTGGGGGCTGATGCCGATGCCGATATTAACTCGAAAAGAGCCGATTTATAAGCCGATATTTTGATTTTGAAAATAAACTGGATATTAGACCCATTTCCTATAAACTGCACTTACACAACATTCAATAGCAAAATATCTGCCTGTTCTGTGTATGTGGGCTGTATAAACCATTTTCCAGAAGGGATTATGTTTAAAAAAAAGCCTTAGATTACAGTCTCAATGACTAAACAATTGCACATCAAAAGTATATATTTTTTAATGATCAAAAAACAGTCTGGTTTTAAACATTTAACACTTTTACTTACTTCCAGTTGAAGCTGGTTTTAACAGTCTGTGTACTGTAAATAAATTATAATTACTAAAGTTAAAGTAAAAGAGCTATACCAAACAAATTCAATATTCCACAAAACCATGTCAATGAATTGAAAATTAGAGAATCATTTTCAATCATCATTTGCTGCCTGCCTTCTAAAACCTACTATTTAGCGATCTAAATCCATTATGTGACTCGTTAATGCTGCGGCTGAACGACAGTCTGCAACGTGTTTACTATTACTACTGTCTCTTTAAGAGCTGCGCGCAACGCGTCTAATATACACGCATTTGACAAGCAGATTTTCTCTCAATTTTCTCAAGTTTGCTTTCACTTTAGACAACACCGACTTTGTTTATGTAAACCTTGTGTGTATTTGACAGTATTAGCACAATAAGACTCGAAAGATAACTTAGTCCAGCGCTGGTAGACAGGCTTTTAGTGCATGTGAGCTTCACATGATGTACGCGCTGAGAAACACATGTTAGAACAGCGCATCAGCACGCGAATGAAATGTTTAACCGACAAGGCATCAAAGCACATGCAAATTATGAACTTTTATGAACTGCAGTGTCCCTTTCCGCTGCGTTAACATTTTATGTGAATATACGTCGCATTGTTCAGTATGATGGGCGCCAGAATAGCAACTGACAGAATGCGCGATACTACGATATTTCTTCAAAAGCAGATCGTGGAGACATTTTAATCATCCACGATCAAAAATCGTCATATCGTACACCCCTACCATGAACACACCTCACCGATGATCTCACTCGCGGATAACTGGTTCTCTCTGCCCGAGCCCGACTCTCTCTGGATCAGCAGGTTGCAGGATGTGTGGCGCGTTTATACACGAGTGTTGCCAACAGGGACGGTGTAGAGTGCCCTCTGGTGGACAAACTATACAACGCCAACACTCATGACATGGTTGAAGGGTGTTTCGTCCGTTTTTATTTTATTTTTGAAAATTTCATTTATCGGCCATTACAAATGCCGATACCGATAGTTTGGAAAATGCCTAATATCGGCCGATAATATCGGCCGGCCGATAAATCGGTCGGGCTCTACAGGGGACATTGCTGGCCATACCATATGAGGCACTCCGACTTCCTGAAGTCGAGCTGTGACAATTCTGGCACGATGTGGTGGAGCATTATCATCCATGAACAGAAAGTTGGGGGTGTGCTGGCGGAATTGGGGGATGATGATGGGTTCTATGATGTCTCTGAGGTAAGAACGTGCAGTGACTGAGCCATCTACAATAACCAAATCAGTTTTGCCCAGACTGTTACACCTCCTCCACCAAAGCTAACCCTGGGGACCATGTTGACCTCGGCGTATCGCTCACCTCGCCTTCTCCAGCAACACTGACGAGTGTCGGGTCACCTTGCACAGAAATGATGGTCGTCAGTGTTGCTGGAGAAAGCGAGGTGAGTGAGACGTCGCTGTCAAGCTGTCATTGCGGCAAATGGTGGAAACACCCGCTACTGACATTGTCAATTTTTGTTATTTGGGGCTACCCTTGTTATTGTCTACATTTTTGGGGTAATAAATATTACACTAATGAAAATGGTGTTTCTTCTCATTCATTATTAGTAATATCAAAGGATACTTTTATTTCATTAAAATTCAGACCAAATAGGAATAGCACTCATGTAAATAACAATATCCCTAACTTATTGTGAGTAGTGTATTTTAACTATAAACCCTTAAAGGGATAGTTCACCCAATTCATTCATGATTTACTCACCGTCAAGCCATCCTAGTTGTATATGACTATCTTCTTTCAGACGAACACAATCAGACATACATTTAAAAATATCCTTAGTCCTCCAAGGTTTATAATGTTTGTGAATCGCAGCCCAAATTTTGAAGACAAAAAAAAAAAAAAAAAATGCATCCATCCATAAAAAAATTAATCCATACGACTCCAGGGGGATAATAAAGGCCTTCTGAAGCGAATCAATGCATTTGTGTATCAAGACAAAGATCCTCCTTTAAAACATTTGGGCTGTCAATCATAACTATTATAAACCTTGAAGGACTTAAGGATATTTTTAAATACATCTCTGTTCATCTAAAAGATAGTCATATACACCAAGGATGGCTTGCGGGTGAATAAAGCTTGGGATCATTTTCATTTTTGGGTGAACTATCCCTTTAAGTGTGTGGTAAATTGTGAAGTTAATACATCAGACCCTCAGTGTCTCATACCTCTACAAACAAGGCAGGTGAAGGCCTCCTTGAGCTGTGATGCCTGCTGCATGTTGACTTGGTTTCTTTCCCTTGTGGCCAGTGTGTTGAGCTCCCGGAGTCTGACAGAAACACTCTCCAGACCTTGAGATGCCTCCAACACCTCCTCAATCTTTTCCAAAATGTCCTGCAATCCAGAATCTTCTTCCCTACACACACATAATATATATCAGTGGTTCCCAACCACAATCCTGGAGGCCCACCAACACTGCACATTTTGCATGTCTCCTCAAACACACCTGATTAAGGTTATCAGCTCATTTTAGATAGATAGATAGATATGCTTGTTTGTAATTTGATCAATAATTATACATTCCAATAACATTTACCTGGATTAATAACAAACAAAATTAAAATAAACTTAATAGATCCAATAAAATAATATCAATCACCTCATCCTTTTTCGTCTGTGTTGAAGCCTGGAAAAATGGCTAATGAGCATCGCGTTAATTTTCTAGAGGTTTGTCTCCAATACTGGGAACCTTAACACATACAGCACACACAAAGGACACTACGTCAGTAA
Source organism: Abramis brama (assembly GCF_963993115.1). NCBI lineage: Eukaryota > Metazoa > Chordata > Actinopteri > Cypriniformes > Leuciscidae > Abramis > Abramis brama. The sequence continues at coordinate 3,380,753 of NC_139982.1, forward strand.
CAGAATAACTAAAGAAATGACAATACAATATAATACAAATCGTGAGAGTTTTGTTACCTTGTGTTCCTTCTGAACCCATTATTTCGTTCCAGTTTGAATCCAGCAACACAGGAGATTCTGTAGTCCTTAGGTCAGCTTGAAGTTTCTGAACAATGCCTGTAACACTGGCCTCAGCTTCAGTAAACCTTACCACCACAACACTTTTGAGAACTGGTTTGCCATCTAGCACTTCTGCAATATTTATTGCTCTGAAATTTGGAAACAGATTTAACATTTGATGAACTCTCTAGTAGTATTTAGTTTACATATAAACCCTGTTAAAAAAAAAAACACAGTTAAGTGCAATAATATAAACTAATAAATAAAAAGAAGGTTTTCAAACCTTGTCCAACTTCGGCTTGCACGGGGCGTTGTTGTGAGAACAGATCCAGATGATGCTGGTCTTGTGAAAGAGAAATGTCGCTGAACTGGTGATGAAGCAAATGCTGAAGTTGATGGGGTGTTTTGCGGCATCTCAATTGGGTCACCATGGACTTCATAATGAGCCCTTAACGTCAAGTCCAACGAGCTGAAAGACCCTTCAGCATTGGGAAAGATTGCAACGTTTGAATCATCAGTCAAATAGAGACTGTCACTGCTGACCTACACCAGAAAGAACAAGAATTAGCCGAGTAAAATCGTATGTCATTTCAAAGCCAGACATATTCAATTCAGTTTAATCAAGTTATGTAGCAGGCCAATGTTGCATCTATAACAGTTCTGTAAAGTAATATGATGGTAAATGTAAAACCTCTGTGCAACAGCAACTTAAAATGTTTCTCTCACCCTTACTTTATATCACTTATGGAAAATATGGGCTGGCATATGTTCTATGCCAGTGCTTCTCATGCTTGGTCCTTGACTGTAGCACTGCACATGTTTCCCTTGTATGCCACATCCATTTTAGAATACTAGTGAGCTTATCAGGAAGCATTATGTAAGGTGTGTTTGTTGTTTTGGATGTCTCCCATATTTAACACACCTGACATAGTACTCTAAAAACTGAAATAGATGTGCCATAAAAGAAAAATGTGCAGTGCTACATGGCATGAGAAACACTGGCATAGAACACATACCAGCCCATATGTTCCACAACTGTTATTAATAACTTAAGGATGAGATATATAAATTGATGTTGCACAGAGGTTTTACATTTACTGCCGAATCACATTACAAAACTTTTATAGATATAGAATTTCCCAGTTATAGAAATCGATTAAAGTGAATTGACAGCTGAGATGTCAAATATATTAGAAGCAAACCTAAAAATCTTTAGTAGATTTCGTACATACATTAGCAAAAAGTGTTACAATGCATGTATGGCTCTACATTTATTCATAATCACATGCTAATAGGTCATTTACTAAGACCAAACTATTAGTTTAGGACTATTCAATTTCGTTCCTGGAGGGCCATGACCAGCAGAGTTCAGTTCAACTTAATCAAACAAATCAGAACCGTCTAATCAAGCTCTTCAGGATTATTACATTGATTATTACAGGCAGGTGTGTTTTATTAGGGTTGTTGAACTCCAGGGCTGCGTTCCAGTCCAAAATTGTCATGCCCTTCACTTGCTAACTTCCCTCCGTCTCGTTCACTCGGATGTACGTCATTGCAAGTGCCCACTACTGGCGGAAACTGCAATGGTCTGAACTGGAACGTCCTAAGCCCTTGATCACTTGGAATCAGCTGTGGAGTTGATGTATTACTTACATTTTTTTCCCTTTAATAATTTGTTTAATGCAGCATCCAAATGTTTATAGGTGTGTTTGGGTTGTTTTAAATAAATAAAAAATTATAATTAATATATCATAGAGTTGTCTGTGTGGTGGTGATTAGACGAGCTATGTAGTGACGTCACAATCGTACTGCATTGTGGGACATATAGGTGCCTGAAGTGTACATTTGAAGCAGACTCGCTCCCTCGGTCAAAATCGAGGGAACGAGGGTCTGTCCATATAAACTTCCCTCGTCCACTTCACGAAGTGGAACGCACTTCAAAATGGCGGCAGGGATTCCCCCAAGGGGAAGTGCTTAGGGAAGTTCGCAAGTGTGTGTCTAACAGTGGACTGGAACGCACCCCAGGAACATAAAGGAATAGCCCTGTACTAGTTAACTTAGCTTATTGCCATAGTGGTTAACTTATTTAAAGTGCTCGAATTGAGTCAAGTCTTATGGGGGGTCCCCAAGTTTTTTTGGGCGGGGGGTTGGTTAGTCTCGCAATATATGCAATATATGCTTGACTTCATATATTTATATATATATATATATATATATATATATATATATATATATATATATATATATATATATATATATATTTCTTCTTTTAAATTACTTACTAGAGTAATACCCAAAAGGGCAGCTATGGCAAATAGTGCAGGACAACTGGGCAAACAGGATACAGTCTTTGGAATAGTTTATAAGTTTAACATAGGGATGTCCAGGAGATTCTCAAAAGTCAACTCAGCATTCATCCATAACAGACATCAAAATAATTTCAGCAACCAGTGGGTGAAGACATAAACTTTCTTCAAAGACAAATTTCTTCAGAAACAGGGATAACGAAAATCTCAAATGAGAAATTACCTCTCAAACAAAAATGCATACTTAGTGTATATATATATATATACATACATATATATATATATATATATATATATATATATATATATATATATATATATATATATATATATATATATATATATATATATATATATATAAACTCAGTCTCTTTTCCCACAACTGAAATAGAGAACTGAACATAACTATATATAATGTGTTACACAGAAATGTAGAAAACGTATCTGCTCAGATAGCAACATTGTTTCAGCCCAGATCCGGCCCACATCTGGCACTTGGGTGGCCCACTCCTGTTTGCCAGATCTGGGCCACAAGCAGGCCATAGCAATGCCACATGTCAGCCAAGAGTAAATAAATAAACCAGAACTGGACCTTATCTGAGCCACAAAATCTGTGTATATTAAATATGGAGTCATCTCAGCCTTAATAAGCCTGTTAACAAGCAGAATCACTGAAGGAAAGAAGAGAACAGAAAAAGAGACGAGCAGAAACACAAGAACTACAACTGACTTCAGACACAGCCTCAGATGAAATCAACTGAAGAGAAAAGAAGACATTAAATCTCTGAAGATCTCAGCAGAGGAGGATTAAAACAGCAAACAGCATTACCAGCTTCACTTATTACTAACCAGACTGACTTTATTTCTGTCACACATCTACAGAAGTTTTTATTGATAATTAACAGAGGTTTAACTGTAATGTGTTTCATGTGAAGTCACCATAACAGTGATTAGTGTTTCCATTAGTTGGGCTCTTAACTCTTATTATATCTTTTGTCTTTTTTTGGCTGCTGTGTCAGTGTGTTTGTCAAAAAAACTAAGTGAAATGAGATCAGGTGATGATGGTTACCTGTTGATGGCTTTATAATCATCATGAGATAACCTGTTTCACTGATGTCTTTGGAATCGAACAATTGTGTTTTTCCATTAATATTTTCACATCACAAACCCTGTTACTGCAGCATGAGATCTAGCAATAGTATAACAATCAGTTAGAAGACTTTAACAAACATGAGTACGAAAAAGTCAGTTAAATATGACACACACAGACATCAACAATCAGCATATGAATCTCAACAATATAATATTGCTAGATCTCATGCCGCAGTAACACAGGGTTTGTGATGTGTAAATATTAATGGAAAAACAATTGTTAGATTCCAAAGACATCAGTGAAACAGGCTATTTCATGATGATTATAAATCCATCAATAGGTAACCATCATCACCTGATCTTGTTTCACTTTAGCTTTCTTTGCTGCTTGACAAACACACTGTCACAGCAGCTAAAAAAGACAAAAGATATAATAAGAGTTAAGAGCCCAACTAATGGAAACACTAATCACTGTTATGGTGACTTCACATGAAACACATTACAGTTAAACCTCTGTTAATTATCAATAAAAACTTCTGTAGACATGTGACAGAAATAAAGTCAGTCTGGTTAGTATTAAGTGAAGCTGGTAATGCTGTTTGCTGTTTTAATCCTCCTCTGCTGAGATCTTCAGAGATTTAATGTCTTCTTTTCTCTTCAGTTGATTTCATCTGAGGCTGTGACTGAAGTCAGTTGTAGTTCTTGTGTTTCTGCTCGTCTCTTTTTCTGTTCTCTTCTTTCCTTCAGTGATTCTGCTTGTTAACAGGCTTATTAAGGCTGAGATGACTCCATATTTAATATACACAGATTTTGTGGCTCAGATAAGGTCCAGTTCTGGTTTATTTATTTACTCTTGGCTGACATGTGGCATTGCTATGGCCTGCTTGTGGCCCAGATCTGGCAAACAGGAGTGGGCCACCCAAGTGTCGTCATTCCATGCTGCATGTGGGCCAGATCCGCATTCCACAAGTGCCAGATCTGGGCTGAAACAATGTTGCTATCTGGGTGAAGTCATCTGAGACACAAATAACATCCAGGAAAACACAAGACGAAATGTCCTTCCATGAGTGCTCAGAGAGTAAGTATTTACAACATTCAAGCCAGACAAAGACTGATTGCCACGGCAGTATTTTTTAAAGTACACCAAATGCTTTACTAACAAGCATCAGGAGTGGCTCTTTAATGCTCTGGGAAGTGCAAGCAAGCAAGCAAACAAGGTAGATGGCAGAGCAAAGTCCTGAGTTCACATGTGACAGGCAATGTCGGTGAAAGAATAAATGTTAATCTACAACTTTTCCACCTAGAACCGACCACAGTGGTCTGTCTGGTTTTGTCTGTGCTTGCCTTCCTGTCTTGGTTGCAGTTGACAGCCGATGGCCGTCTTTCAACCAAGAGAGCACAAATGATTTTGGGTCAAACTGCTCCACTGGAGGGCCATTGACGTCTAGAAACAGGACAGAAGAAAGGCTTTTGGCCCTCAGGGAATTTCTCCTCTTGTTAGCGGTATCACTCATGGCTGAAAATCCACGTTCACATTCAGCTGAGGTGGCCAGGTAGGTTTTGCTAGCTGTTATCAGCCTCTTGATCGTCTTCCCAGGACTGTCACCTTCAAGTTTCCACAACCTATACTCTTCAACAGCAGCTCTGGTGTTTACTCCTAGATGCTTAGCAAGGTCATGAATTTCATTTTCACCATACAGGACAAGGGAATTACGATCTTTGGGCCAACAGGATGGTTCAAGTGGAGTCAGAAGCTCAGTAAGCTCTGAGTCAGGGAGATGTACAGAGAGATTATCAATGACAGCCTGTAGGAACAGCCCCTTGTTGATATTCTCTTTGGAGGCTTCTAGTGTGATGCCTTTGAACATGCATGCTGTTATCCTCCCTTCTGTCTTTGCGAGTGACTTTCCTGGTGTTGTTTTCATGGCCTCCAGGACCTCCCTAGTCAAAAGAGTCCACCGACTGGCATCAGTGAGAGATGTGTTTCGATTCTGCAGTTTCAGAGAGAGGCTCTGTAACTCACGCAGCACATCTTTCATCAGTGCAAGGTCTTATACAAAACCTGTGCTGCCGAGTTTCCTCAATAGTCCACTGCATTTTCGTCGATCCAAATCAGTGCGGGAAACATCCACAGAAGCTTTCTGCATTTGTGTGGCAAGTGCAGGAAAGTCCTGCCAAACAGCTCTGACAGTGCTGAAACTGCTGGCAACCCAGCGAATGGAGAAAATCTGCCCAATCCTCAGCAGTGAGATGTTAACATGAGTGGTAGCATCATAGAGCAGTCTGGCATTTTTTGGAGATTGGTGGTAAAACGTATACAACTTTGAAATAAAGATTTCAAAGTGGTTACATCCAGTTACAGACTTGCATACATCATGCACTGCCAACTCTAGCTTGTGTGCAAGACAATTAATGCTCTTCAATGAAGGGAAGTCTTTTCTCAACTTTGCAATCAGTCCACTCTCTCTTCCTGTCATGACTGATGCTCCTCTGTGGAGCTCCTGCCACTGCCCTCTACTGAGCTCCTGCCACTGCCCTCTGCTGAGCTCCTGCCACTGCCCTCTGTGGAGCTCCTGCCACTGCCCTCTACTGAGCTCCTGCCACTGCCCTCTGCTGAGCTCCTGCCACTGCCCTCTGTGGAGCTCCTGCCACTGCCCTCTACTGAGCTCCTGCCACTGCCCTCTGCTGAGCTCCTGCCACTGCCCTCTGCTGAGCTCCTGCCACTGCCCTCTGCTGAGCTCCTGCCACTGCCCTCTGTGGAGCTCCTGCCACTGCCCTCTGTGGAGCTCCTGCCACTGCCCTCTGTGGAGCTCCTGCCACTGCCCTCTGCTGAGCTCCTGCCACTGCCCTCTGTGGAGCTCCTGCCACTGCCCTCTACTGAGCTCCTGCCACTGCCCTCTGCTGAGCTCCTGCCACTGCCCTCTGTGGAGCTCCTGCCACTGCCCTCTACTGAGCTCCTGCCACTGCCCTCTGCTGAGCTCCTGCCACTGCCCTCTGTGGAGCTCCTGCCACTGCCCTCTACTGAGCTCCTGCCATTGCCCTCTGCTGAGCTCCTGCCACTGCCCTTTGCTAAACTGGAATGGACTGTGCTTGCCTTAGTGGAGGTCCTCTTTACCTGCACACTAATGCCATGTTTTGGTTTCAATATTTTTTTTAAATAAATGAAATGAAATATACACTACCGTTCAGAAGTTGAGATCGATAAGATTTTTAAAATGTTTTTAAAAGAAGTCTCTTCTGCTCAAAGCTGCATTGAATTGATAAAAAAAAGTAATATTGTGAAATGTTTTCTATGTGAATATATAGTAAAATGCAATTTATTCCTGTGATCAAAGCTGAATTTTCAGCATCATTACTCCAGTCTTCAGTGTCACATGATCCTTCAGAAAGCATTCTAATATGATGATTTGATGATCAACAAACAGTTATGATTATTAATGTTGGAAACAGTTCATATTTGTGTGGAAACCGTCATACATTTTATTTTTCAGGATTTTTTGATGAATAGAAAGTTCAAAAGAACAGCATTTATTTGAAACAGAATCTTCTGTTACATTATACATGTCTTTACTGTCACTTTTGATCAATTTAATGCAAGCGTACTGAATAAAAGTATTCATTCCTTTCCCAACATTTTTTTATAAATTCTTACTAACCGCAAGCTTTTGAATGGTAGTGTATAATGCTACAAAAGTTTATATTTCAGATAAACTTTCTATTCATCAAACTGAAAAAAATAAAAAATATTGTAAATAACTGTTTTCAACATTGATATTAATCATAAATGTTTGTTGAGCATCAAATCATCATATTAGAAGGATTTCTGAAGGATCATGTGATGAACACTGGAGTAACGATGGTGAAAATTTAGCTTTGATCACAGAAATAAATTATATTTTATTGTATTATTATTTTACATTGTAATAATATTTCATAATATTACTGTTTTTACTGTATTTTGGATCAAATCAATGCAGGCTTGGTGAACAGAAGAGACTCTTGAACTTTTGAACAGTAGTGTACATCCAACAGAATGATTCTAGCTTGATTTACCAATGTAGTATTTACCCTAAAAACAACTGGATGATTGATGTGACACTGTGATAATGTTTGTTCCAAAAGACTTGATTAAATACATGAAACTTATTTATTATAAATTGTGACAAAACAGGCTGTCAGCCTGTGTGTTGGTGGGGATTTTTCAACTATTTCAGCACATACGATTTTTACATAGTTACGTCCAGTAGGTGGCGGTAAAGCACTGTCATGAGTGAGTGAGTCAGCAGACTATTCAACCATTTCAGTGAAAAAGGCTGCTTTATTCATAAACAAACAATACTATGGCAATCAAAATAAATCATTGCTATTTCAAGAGTGAATCCCGCATAAATGCATGTAATTCCCAAAACGTTGCCGTGTTTATACAGCCATTGGTCCTCCTAGCAGCATGAAAAACAAGTTATATACAAATAAATACAAATTCTGAATGGATTTATAATTACTAAAAAGCTGTTATCCATCTTCATCGAGATCTCTAGAACTCCTGTAGAACCAGGACTATTAATTATGAAAAAAATTGTAATTTAAGCCTAAATGTTTCCAATTTATGCTAGGAATATAAAAGCCCCGACATGGAGTGGATAGATATAAAGTAGAAAGATATATAGCGAGAGACAATTACCCCTCAAAAAAGTCAGTAAGAAGCTTTCTCTTCCCGACTGCGAGTGGAGGTTTATTTTTCTCCATATTTTAAAAGCTAAAATTAGCTTCACCGGAGCAGCGCCAAACAAACAGTCCTGTCAGTCAACGATGTCATGCGCGCGCACAGCGCTCTTTAGGCGGGGCGTTTACACTTTATCTGTTATCTGAACACATCTTCATATTTCTTCTATCAGTCTTTGTGGTCTTTTAATTTGTCTTTTTGGTCGTTCTGTCTGAGTCTCAACGTCTTTCTCTTTATCAGTCTCTGATAACTTGCCTTGCGATTTTGATTGTTCACATTACTTTGAGATTTCCAGGTCATGTGAGTCACTTTCCTTGATTCTTATGTCTCTCTGAGGCACTTTCAGCAGGTGTCTTCTGTTCCGCCTCATTATCTTTCCATGTTCTGTCAACAACAGAGGTGTAAAAAGTACTCAAAAATGCTCAAAAGACTACTATCTAATGCCAGTATGCAACATGCTTTAAACAATCCACTAAACATGCTTACCACTAAAAGAAAAGAATTCGCTAAGGTACGGCCACGGGTGCTCTTGATCCTGTGGCTGATTTTGGACTGTGTTCGCAGCTGAATCACGTTCTTCCTCCATTTTCTTCCACTGATTGACTGTTATAATTTCTCTAATTTCCAGGTCAAGATGCTGTGCATTGTGGTAATAGATGCGACATGACGTCACTTCCAAAGGACCAATGAACATGTCTGACCAATTTCATGGAATGTGAAAATGAATCTCATTGGCAGAATAAATAACATTTAAATTAAACTGGGCATCAGCGCAATTCAATTGGTTTGGTAATAGCAAGGGAAAATAAAATGAAGTGTTCTCCAAAAAAGAAGTACTTTTTGACTATAAATAAAATTGTAAGGAGTTAAAAGTAAAAGTATTGATTTTTAATTGTACTCAAGTAAAGTAAAAATCCCCCAAAATAATACTTAAGTACAGTAATCAAGTACAATTACTCCAGTATTTTACACCTCTGGTCAACACTTCGTATGACCTGGGTGTAGTCTCTTTTACCACTTTGGCCAGCGGTCCCCACTGTCCATCACAACTCAATTTACAAAGCCACATGGCAATCATATGCTACTGTTATGGTTTTACTGCAGCTATATCAAAAATAGCAGAGTTTTCCACCAAGGAGACAAACAAATTCAACATAAACACACTTCCAGTTTACAAATCCAGTTTACACAAGACACGTGGCCTAGCATGCATGGCATCTACAACCTTTTACCTAAGCGTTTCATACAACACTTACAGTAAAGCAATCTTGTGTTTTAAAGAATAAACTTAATTAGCCTATGTGCACATGTAGTAGCACAAACAACTATAAAGTGTGTTCTATGAGCACAATGTGTTAAGCAAAACTACAAATTTGAAAATCCAAACAGAATCATTGACAACATGAACCTATGCATAACATCATCCTATTTTTCTCAACCTTGCTTTTCATAAACAAATGCATCGACTTATCTTTTCGTTTATCCAATTACATGTTTTCCGATCGTTTACAAACTTAGAATTTTCTTTCTGTTGTTTGCTCATTCTCATCACGTGTTGCTAGTGTTTCAACAAAGCCGATACAACAATGGCTGATTTTGTCTCAGCACTTCTTAAAAGGCAAAAAGAATTGACTTGCCACAATGCCAGAAGAAAGAGATGTTCAAACCTCTTGTTGATTTTAAAATCCAAATACTTTGCTGGAAAGGACGTTGCTCGCCTGTGTTGCGAGATCATGTCACCAGGTCACCACTTTTGTAAGCTTGCACTCGATCGGCCCAAAGCCAGCATCCGACCAGCGGAAGGTCTTAACATGTTACTGTCTTTTCTCGAGGCAAAGTATGTTTTGATGAAATGGAATACATTTGAATATGTATTCTCTCATTATTTCATCTGACTCCATAAATGAAAAAGTTTATAATGATATCTGTGCATCATTAAATGTGAGTGAATGTTTGACTATTCTTTAATGAAAATAATGTCAAAGTCAGTTAGAATAATAAAATGTAACAATTTATGATGTCAGGTAAATGTATCATGCCAATTTCATAATCAATTCAAAGATAATCGATACAAAACATCAAATGCTCTGGAATAGAGAGACTCAACTCATGCAAACCCAACATTAAGAAATACATGAGGCTGAGAGGTCTTACTCTCAGCCTCACGGGCTAATCTAAGGTACAGAAAAGGCCCCAAATCCCCTGCTGCATTTCATTATATAGTCAGGACCTCTTTCACTTGGAAAAATCTTTTAACAATGGAAATTTGCATTCAGAGGTTACACCTTTTGGGAGTAGGGAGACCATTTTTCTAGAAACCACCTTCCTTTGTGTGTCAGTTATCCCTAAACTCTTAAAAACCTTATTACCTTTTGTTTTACTTATTTGGAAATGAGACATTTGTACCAGTCACACTGTGACATTTTAAATGATACCAAACATGAAAAATACTCTGTGATAATGTTCACATTAAACTAGGGTGACCATATTCCAGGTCATGTCCGGCCGGGATTTCGAGATCGCCCAAAATATCCGTGATTCGGCTTTTGCTTTCTCGTCGCCATTCATTTTGTTTACATGTACACCTTTTGATTCAGTAGTACTGAATTAATTCCGATTGGTTAATCTGAATGTAGTGTTTACATGAACGCTAAACAAGTGATCGGTTGATGTGCGTGTAAGCATTGCTAAGAAAATTCCTGTGTTTTCGTCTCGATCGGGATCCGTGTGAATCAGAATGCATGACCTGCAATGCTGGCACGTACGTGTCAGTGTCAAATAACGTAATAATGTAAACATAATGAATGGTGACTGTAGAAAGCAAAAGACGAATCCCGGGCATTTTGGGCGATCTCGAAATCCTGGCCAGATATGTCCTGGTTAAACAGGACGTATGGTCACCCTACATTAAACTATACATTTTCTTGGGTGAATTCAGGTGATCTGAGTATGAGAGAGAGGGGGTGAGGGAAGAGGGAAAGAGATGTAGATTAGGATGAGTCGGAGATGAGACTTTCGTCTCGATAGTGCACACGGAGGAGTTCAAATGTTAATTTCCAGGGAGGTCCTTTGTCCTCTCAGGCCCCGTCCACACTACTGCGTTTTCGTTTAGAAACGGAGAATTAAAACAAATACGATCTCCGTCCACACCAGCGTTTTAGCTGCGTATTAGAATTGATCTCCGTCCACATTAAAACGACTGAAAACGCGGATCACGTGACCATTTACCAAATTTACCACACTGGGCATGCGCGAGCCGGTGTAATCACAACTTCATTGATAAAATTATCCCACCATGCGCTGGTTCTTCCCGGGTTAACCCAAAACCGACGCTCCATGTACACGGTCGATACCGGGAATTGTCAAACGTAAACTATTTTATTGGGAATTGTCAGTTGCACACGGGAATTGTCACATTGTCACTATTTTACCGGGAATTGTCACAGATCGCTCGAATAATAGCTTGCCTCCGGCGCATGTAGGCAGTTAGCATTGTAAAATGCAGAATTTACTTGCACAACAGCTGCTAGAAAAGATATAGCCTACGCCATGACTGATGACACCCAATCATAGATCCGAGCGTGAGCCTCTACTACGTCATCGTTTCTAAAGTCCTCCGTTTTGACCCGTCCACACTAAAACGCCCTCCGGAGATTCAAAACGAAAAACGGGTCGGCAGCGTTTCTAAACTTCTCCGTTTTGGGTCTCCGTTTTTGGCGTTTTAGTGTGGACGGGAGGTGCAAACGTAGCAAAAGGTCTCCGTTTTTAAACGAAAATGCAGTAGTGTGGACGGGGCCTCAGGGTCTGGTCGCTCTTAGGAAACAATGCCTTCCAAATGGCGTGTTAAAGGTGCATAGCTTTGCGCATTCCTCGTCTAGCACTATCTGATAAAACCCGGATGAGGCATCCAATTTAGAAAAGTAACATGCTCCACTCATTGAACTAGTTACTGTATATCTGATTTTGTTGGAAGTCTATAGTGCTCTCGCTGGATTGCTTTGTCAACTTTCCGAAAGCTGGGCATTTTCTCGGTGCATGTTTGTTGCCACACTTTCCACAGCCCCTGCTCTCTTGGCTTGGCTTGTTCTTTTTCGTCTTTGACATAGCTCTTTCAGTAGCACTTCGAACTGCATCCACTTCTGCTGTCTCCTTCTCATCACTTAAAGTCTTTAGCTGTGCCATTCTGACGCTTGGCAAATTTGTATTACCCTTTCTAATGTGAGGTCAGTCTCTTTTAACAATTGCATCTTCACTCTTTTATCTTGGACACCAATTACTATTTGATCTCGAATCATGGAGTCACAAAGCGTTCCAAAATTACACGACTGGCTTTTCAGTCTCAAATCCGTAACATACTGTTCAATGGATTCTGACTCTTTCTGCAGTCTATTTCTGAAGACATACCTTTCATAGGTCTCATTTTTCCTCGGTGTGCAGTATTGCTCAAATTTCTCAATCACAGCCTCATACTTATCTTTTTCGTCTTCCTTGAAAACAAATGTATTATACACATCCAGTGCACTGCGTCCTGCCACTGTTAGCAGCAATGCTATTTTCCTCCGTTCATTACCATCCAGCCCAATGGCGAGTGCCATCTCCGTGAACCCATGAACCACTGTCTATTTGATTTTTTTTTTTTTTTTTTTTTACCTGATCTCGGATCAGTTAAAAACAAAAAACAAATATATATATATATATATATATATATATATATATATATATATATATATATATATATATATATATATATATATACTGTATGTATTGACACAATTTTATAATAAAAAGGGAGTTGTAGCTAAGTGTCTAATTGGTCTGATTACCAAGCTCTCCATAAAACAAACAAAAAAAGCCCTACAATTTAATAAACTAACACATATTATAAAGATATTTCATATTTAATGGTATTAGATGATTTGATAATTGCATTTAATAGATTACACTTTGAATAAAACATTTGCATTTGGTGTGTAAAAGGTGTTTTTATGCTGAGTTTTCACTATTCTGTCCAGCAATAGCTACTTGATTTCTTCAACGATGCATCGTACTATGGTAGTTAAGCAGAGAGTTACGTCATTGTATGGGAAACACACCCCAGCACTGGTCACCAGCGTGTGGCGTTTCCAGAGCTTCGAAACAGTGAATCATTTTGCAAAGCAGTCAGTTCAATGGTTTCTAAAAGCTTTGTATCTCCCATCACTAGAGCAACATGATTTTGGTTCATTTTTTAATTGATAACAGTCAATTAATTTTGACTTTGTCTGTTGACAAAAATTATACTTCAAACTGACCTATTTGTAATCTTACTGGTTTTGGGTCATTGTGTTAATTTTTTTTATTGCAAACTTAAATGGCCCATGATAAAAAATATGGAGCATGATGGCTCAACACAAATAGTTTAAAATGAAGATTTTGCAGTGAAAACAGTTTTATTTTTTCAGGGTGGGTTTGTGTGTTAATTGTCATGTGTTTCCTAACTTAGGGAAGAGTAAAAAGGATTGTGACTTCCTTGATGCGCTGAGGGACATGGAAGATGCTAACCGGGCCACCCTGCAACATGGACAAGAACAGCGTGACAAATATATGCAGCTGTAACTCGAAAGCCAGGCCGAGGAGAGAGAGATGAGGAGGCAAGGGTCGGCATTCCTGCAGTCGGGAGCTGAAGAGAGCCAGGCCAAGGAGAGAGAGATGAGAAGGCAAGGGTTGGCATTCCTGCAGTCGGGAGCTGAAGAGAGCCAGGCCGAGGAGAGAAAGATGTGGAGGCAAGAGTTGGCATTCTTGCAGTCGGGAGCTGAAGAGAGCCAGGCCGAGGAGAGAGAGATGAGGAGGCAAGGGTTGGCATTCCTGCAGTCGGGAGCTGAAGAGAGCCAGGCCGAGGAGAGAGAGATGAGGAGGAGGCAAGGGTCGGCATTCCTGCAGTCGGGAGCTGAAGAGAGCCAGGCCGAGGAGAGAGAGAGATGAGGAGGCAAGAGTTGTCATTCCTGCAGTCGGGAGCTGAAGAGAGCCAGGCTGAGGAGAGAGAGATGAGGAGGCAAGGGTCGGCATTCCTGCAGTCGGGAGCTGAAGAGAGCTAGGCCGGGGAGAGAGAGATGAGGAGTCAAGAGTTGGCATTCCTGCAGTCGGGAGCTGAAGAGAGCCAGGCCGAGGAGAGAGAGATGAGGAGGCAAGGGTCGGCATTCCTGCAGTCGGGAGCTGAAGAGAGCCAGGCCGAGGAGAGAGAGATGAGGAGGCAAGGGTCGGCATTACTGCAGTCAGGAGCTGAAGAGAGCCAGGCCGAGGAGAGAGAGATGAGGAGGCAAGGGTCGGCATTGCTGCAGTCGGGAGCTGAAGAGAGCCAGGCCGAGGAGAGAGAGATGAGGAGGAGGAGGCAAGGGTCGGCATTACTGCAGTCGGGAGCTGAAGAGAGCCAGGCCAAGGAGAGAGAGATGAGGAGGCAAGGGTCGGCATTACTGCAGTCAGGAGCTGAAGAGAGCCAGGCCGAGGAGAGAGAGATGAGGAGGCAAGGGTCGGCATTGCTGCAGTCGGGAGCTGAAGAGAGCCAGGCCGAGGAGAGAGAGATGAGGAGGAGGAGGCAAGGGTCGGCATTACTGCAGTCGGGAGCTGAAGAGAGCCAGGCCAAGGAGAGAGAGATGAGGAGTCAAGGGTCGGCATTACTGCAGTCGGGAGCTGAAGAGAGCCAGGCGGAGGAGAGAGAGATGAGGAGTCAAAGGTCGGCATTACTGCAGTCGGGAGCTGAAGAGAGCCAGGCGGAGGAGAGAGAGATGAGGAGTCAAGGGTCGGCATTACTGCAGTCGGGAGCTGAAGAGAGCCAGGCGGAGGAGAGAGAGATGAGGCAAGAGTCGGCATTCCTGCAGTCGGGAGCTGAAGAGAGCCAGGCCAAGGAGAGAGAGATGAGGAGTCAAAGGTCGGCATTACTGCAGTCGGGAGCTGAAGAGAGCCAGGCCGAGGAGAGAGAGATGAGGAGGAGGCAAGAGTTGGCATTCCTGCAGTCCGGAGCTGAAGAGAGCCAGGCCGAGGAGAGAGAGATGAGGAGGCAAGGGTCGGCATTATTGCAGTCGGGAGCTGAAGAGAGCCAGGCCGAGTAGAGAGAGATGAGGAGGAGGCAAGAGTTGGCATTCCTGCAGTCCGGAGCTGAAGAGAGCCAGGTCGAGGAGAGAGAGATGAGGATGAGGCAAGGGTCGGCATTACTGCAGTCGGGAGCTGAAGAGAGCCAGGCCGAGGAGAGAGAGATGAGGAGGCAAGAGTACTTTAGCATTTAACTTACTACTCTTTGAACATTGTAATACACACACAGCCCACAAATGCCCCGGAGCCGCAAGGAACAAACAAAAGAAACAATTGATGCGGATGTCGGCTGCCATTTTCTCAACTACATACCGGCAGACTTAACTGTTTACACACTTGACATACTTTTATCTTACAGACCACACATCACCGGGGATTCATTAGCTTATAAACATCTGTAGTCACATAAAAGGTGTGTAACTAACCTGGAAATATTGGAAATATTACACAGAAATCAGCGACGCAGGACAACAGTTGCTCATTCTCCATTCATTCGGATTATGAGCTCACCTTGCTCTGCGCATTGCTAAGGGTCCCAGAGTGACGCTGCTGAAGGGTGCTGCCACCCTGTGTCCATTTTATGAAACAGCACGTCGTTGTGTGCTTCTTTGTTATCTCTCATTAGTATTCAATTCTAAAATTCAGAATAAAATAAAATACGATTGCAATAGAAGGAAAAGAAACAAAAAGTAATCTCAACAAAAAAATTATTTTGTGAGTGTCACACATTCAGAGGGTGTTTTATATGATCAGCACATGCTTCACTCTGCATGTGTTTATAGCTCTATGAACTGAACATGACATGATCAAGAGCTCTTCTTCATCAACCAACAAACATGACTTTCAGCATCATCTTCCTCTTGACTCTGGCAGTGTTTAGTTCAGGTTTGAATAATGATTTATGATTGTATTTTCAAACACTAATAACACTATATCATTACAATCAACATCAATCTTGTGTTTATGAAGAGAATGAGTCAGCGTTTCAATATGATCATCATATTTTAGGTGTAATATATGATCCTGTCAATCAAACTGAACAGACTGCATTCAGTCACTTCTGCTGTCTGGACGTGATGCTTTCCATCTGAGACACAGAAACTTTTACATTCTTGCACAAATACTGTGATTCGTGAGTTGTGATCATGTGTTTTAAATTATTGTTATTATATTTTTATATTTAAAATGCCATCACCTGCTTCACTAAAGCAGAAGTGAAAGTGTTCCAGTCCAGATCATGTAACCAATCAGAGAGTGAGACTGAAACCCCATTTGCATTGTCAGGGTGGAGTGATTGTGATCCTCTCAGAATAGAGCAGCTCTGTCTCCAGAGACCATGTTCAAACCCCAAGAGCTTTATTTGACATTTACTGCTACATCAACCTTCTGAAAAGCACCTGCATCTTCATCTGTTAGTTGAATGATGTTGTCAGACACAAAGTGAACTTGTTGAGAAGCTTTATTGAATGTTGCAGCAAACACAGCAGATTGAAAGATCACATACACACACACACTCACACACTCTTTCAGTATTGAGTTGTAAATCACTCCAGCTGCAGCACTAGACTCATGTGAATCCTGCCTGACACAGGACACTCAGATACGGCTCATCTTCAGGAGAGAAACATCAGCACTCAGAGCTCTTGTGGAACGAGACCTCATGAGGAGCTCCATCATGTGTTACTCTGCAGACGTACAGCTCTCCCTCTTCCCAGCGTGCTTTGCTGAGGGTCAGGACGCTACTGCGGCTGTAGCGGCCGCCCTGCTGGCTCTCTGCGCTGGTCAGAACCCCCTCGGTGACCTCTGACCCGTCCAGTGTCCAGCTCACCAGCGCCCCCTGTGGAGAGTAAGAGCTGAGCAGGCAGAGCAGTGCGGCTGAGTCTCCAGAGATCTGCAGAGAAGAGGGCGGCAGCAGAGACACTGAGGGCTTCACTGTGGGACCAGCTGCAGGAGACAAACACAACACATTCACACACACACACACACACACACACACACACACACACACACACACACACACACACACACACACACACACATTTTTAATGCATTAATTATGCACTGCTATATACATTAAAATGCATGTATGATCTAATCAATAAGTGTAACAGCAGTTATAACACATATTATCTATTATCAGGCCGATCTGACTGCTTTAATTCCAGCAATTATTCACTCTGAACATTAATATCTTACATTTTGAGATATTCACCTGAACTGAAAATGTAACTCAATTTCAAACAGAGTTAAAACACAATTGAATCATACAGAATGAACAAAACACTGAATTATAAGCACAACATGAGCAAAAGAGATTCAGTATCATTGACTGAACTACAGAAAGCAGCAACATTTACATTCTGATGTCAAATCTCTTTTTCCATGTATGATTTCTACAATAAAAGATGAACTAAATATGAACTCAGTGTAGAAATAAATGAAGGAAAAACAAACCTGTAATAAACTGATTAAACTCATAGTGAGACACAGTGTGGAAATATGTTTAGAATTGTATTATTTTTTTGTTGTTGAAAGGAATAATGCTATTCTTATAATAATATCATTGTTTTAGATTAAATACAAAAATATCAGTAACACTTTATTTAAAGCCTTTATACATATTGCATAATACAAGTATTTTTAATGCATTAATTATATATTGTTTTACACATTATAATGCATGTATGATCTCATAAATAATTGTAACCACAGTTTTAACACATTATAATATTATCTATTCATTGTTACACCTCCAAAAAATTATAATACACTAAAACTCATGACAAACAACCAATTCTAGATGTAACAAGGAATTTGCAAATATTATAAAACATTTTAACTTTGGTTACAGTTATTTATGAAAACATATATGACATTATAACATACGCTATTGATACCTTTATAATGCATTATACATAAAGGCTTTAAGTAAAGTGTCACCACAATATCTAATAATCATTATTATTAATAAATGTTGTTCTTGTTTCCACTGTAAAACACTTTCTGAAATCTAAATTGTATTTTTTATTAGGTGATTAAATAGACAGACTTACCGATCACCAGTTTAGTTCCTCCACCGAAAGTCCACCACAGTGATACAATCTAATGAAACGCTCGTACAAAAACCTCTATTCCACTCGAGTGAACACACACTCCAGCAGAGAGAGAGAAACAACACTTCAACACACTGATATTAGAAGATCCTCAGCTCTTCTCAACACTCCCTCATTCAGATTTGACTAAATGCTTTCTGATATAACACTGTTTAAAGAAATATATTTGATGAGCTGTGACCTCTGAGGTGACCTTTGACCTCTTTGATCATGGATGATGTTGTGGAGTTTCTCATAATGATGCTTCTGTTCTTCATATGCAGATCAATCATCATGATTCACAGAAAAACCTGCAGCTTCAAATAAATGAATCAATAATTCTGAACATTTCAGATGCACATTGTTTAATATATAATGACCTGATTATGAGTCCTGATGAACTTCATGCATGTGGAAAATGTGGGAAAAATAGACATCATGATAATATTTCCCAGAGAGCAACATGTCAACATTGATTCAACTTTATTCCTCTAAATATAGTAAAACTGATTTATTTAGTTCTTGATTTCTCATTGTTAACATGCTTGTAAAGGTGTAGCACAGAACTGAACTCAGAGAAACTGCTGCGTATGACATATGTTTAAAATGATCTACATTCATGATTCTCCAGACAAAACCTAGTGTCTTATCAGCCTGACAAACATAACAAAAATACTTCATAACTAATAAATATGTACAATTAATCACTAAATGGTTCAATAACATTATTCTGAAAGTAAAATCTTCTATGTAGAGTTTATGAGTTTGTTATCAGCACAAGCTGTTGTAAATCCTGCCCACTTCTTTGCATTGTCAGCACATGCTTCAGTGCTCTGAGAGTGTTTATAGTGCTGTGAGTTTAACACTTCATGACTGAGAGCAGAACACAATCTTCATCATCACACAAGACTAAACTACAGCAATGAACACAATCAACATCTTCATCTGGACCATTGCACTGCTTATTCAAGGTAAGATGTAAAAACTGACTCTGGTTTTGGTGTTTTTGTAAAACTGTATGATGATAATAGTTTTAAACACTAATAGTTTTTCTTTTCTCTTTTTCAGAATCCAGAGGAGTGACTCTGACTCAACCTGAAGCTAAAACTGTCCAACAGAGTCAAACAGCAACAATAGAGTGTAATATAGATGTAGGAATATACAGCAACGAGTTACACTGGTATCAGCAGAAGCCTGGAGAAGCTCCTAAACTCCTGATTTATTACATAAGCAGCCGTTATACAGGAACTCCATCTAGATTCAGTGGCAGTGGAACAGCAAATACTGGACGAGATTTTACTCTGACCATCAGTGGAGTCCAGACTGAAGATACAGGAGATTATTACTGTAAGAGTAGACACTGGATCAACAGTCAGTATGTGTTCACACAGTGATAAAGAGTCGTACAAAAACCTCTGTCAGTCAGACGTCACAGTGACTGCACTGATACAGCTGAGAGAAACTGCAGCTGCTGATGGAGGATCACAAACTACACAATATCAATGTTTAGCAAAGTTTCTAAAGACTTTAAAAATATACATTTATCAGTGGTAATATGAAATAAGAGTTAGTGCTGATATTGATTATGGCACTGGGATGTTTTATTGTCAGTGTTTCAGATCACAGTATGAGAGCGATGCGGAGTGAAGCAGAAACACCAGCTGTTTTTAATGTGTTTTCTCACTCCAGGATTGATCTCAGTGGTTTCTTTCAAAATAATAGAAAATAACCAAAATAATCCAAGGTTTTTATTTAACACCGTGGCTAGACTAACAAATAAACAGACGTCACCCGAACAAAATATCCCGTTACAGTTCAGTAGTAATGATTTCATGCACTGAGAAAATAGAAAGCATCAGAACCACAATTGTAAACGTTCAATCTTCAATTGCGCCTTATAATTCAGCCTCAATTATCACCCCGCAAGAACAATTACAGTGCTTTACAACTATAGAACAAAAAGAGTTAAATAAACTTATCACTTCATCTAAAACAACAACATGTTTATTAGATCCTATACCAACTAAACTACTGAAGGAAGTGTTACCTGTAGTGGAAGAGCCTCTCCTCAATATTATTAACTCGTCTTTATCTTTAGGTCATGTTCCTAGAACATTTAAACTGGCAGTTATAAAACCTCTCATTAAGAAACCACAATTAGATCATAATAACCTGGCAAATTATAGACCCATTTCAAATCTTCCATTTATGTCTAAAATATTAGAAAAAGTGGTGTCTGCTCAATTGTGTTCTTTCTTGCAAGAAAATGACATCTATGAAAAGTTTCAGTCTGGATTCAGGCCGCATCATAGCACTGAAACTGCGCTCGTTAAAATCACAAATGATTTACTCTTAGCTTCTGACCAAGGCTGCATCTCAATACTAGTTTTACTTGATCTTAGTGCTGCGTTCGATACTATAGATCACACAATACTCTTAGATCGACTACAAAATTATACTGGTGTTCAAGGACAAGCATTAAGCTGGTTTAGATCATACTTATCTGACCGCTACCATTTTGTCTATTTAAATGGAGAAAAATCGATCATAACTCCAGTAAACTATGGAGTGCCGCAGGGATCTGTGTTGGGCCCTCTATTATTCTCAGTATATATGATGCCACTTGGAAATATTATAAGGAAACATGGAATTAGTTTCCATTGTTATGCTGATGACACTCAAATATATATTTCATCACGGCCGGATGAAAACGCTAAATTATCCAAATTGACAGAGTGTGTTAAAGATATAAAAGATTGGATGACGCGTAATTTTCTTTTATTAAATCCAGACAAGACAGAGGTACTAATCATCGGCTCAAAAAACCGCCCACAAAACCTCTCGCAATACAACTTTAACATCGTAGGATGTCCTGTTACTTTATCCTCTACAGTAAAAGACCTGGGTGTTATACTCGACTGCAACCTGTCTTTCAAAAATCATATTTCATATGTTACAAAAACTGCCTTTTTCCACCTTAGAAACATTGCTAAGCTACGTAATATGCTATCAGTTTCTGATGCAGAAAAGTTAGTTCATGCGTTCATGACCTCGAGACTAGATTACTGTAATGCTTTATTAGCCGGTTGTCCTGCATCCTCAATAAACAAGCTACAGTTAGTCCAAAATGCCGCCGCTAGAGTTCTTACTAGATCAAGAAAATATGATCATATAACACTGATTTTATCATCACTGCATTGGTTACCTATAAAGTTCCGTATTAATTACAAGGTATTGCTACTTACTTATAAAGCCCTAAACGGCTTAACTCCAGTCTATTTAACCGATCTTCTATCGCCCTATAATCCATCGCGCTCTTTAAGATCACTAAATTCAAGGCTTTTGGTCATACCTAGGATATCCAGATCCACCAAAGGAGGGAGAGCATTTTCACATTTAGCTCCAAAACTCTGGAATAGCCTTCCTGATAGTGTTCGTTGCTCGGACTCGCTCTCCCAGTTTAAAACTAGATTAAAGTCGCATCTCTTCAGCCAGGCATTCATATAATATTTTTAATCTTACAGTTCAAATTACAATCCGGCCTCTAGTTAATAAACGCCAGAGGAGAACTGGCCCCCGACTGAGCCTGGGTTCTCCCAAGGTTTTTTTTTTCTCCATTGGGTCACCTGATGGAGTTTTAGGACACCATTAGGTCACTTGATGGAGTTTTTCGGTTCCTTGCCACTGTTGCCTTTGGCTTGCTCAGTTGGGGATATTCTGGGGATATTTAATTTGATTTTATCAATCAATAAATTCCACTAGAAACAAACCTTGTTGTATTATTTTAATTTAATACTGTGAAGCTACTTTGATACAATCTGTATTGTGAAAAGTGCTATACAAATATACTTGACTTGACTTGACTTGACTTGACTTGATTATGAGTCCTGATGAACTTCATACATGTGGAAAATGTGGGAATAAATAGACATCATGAAAATATTTCCCAGAGAGCAACATGTCAACATTGATTCCAAAGACCATAATGGACTTTTTTATTATGACTCTGATTTATTTAGTTCTTGATTTCTCATTGTTAACATGCTTGTAAAGGTGTAGCACAGAACTGAACTCAGAGAAACTGCTGCGTATGACATATGTTTAAAATGATCTACATTCATGATTTTCCAGACAAAACCTAGTGTCTTATCAGCCAGACAAACATAAACACAAATATTTCACAATTAATAAATATGTACAATTAATCACTAAATGGTTCAATAACATTATTCTGAAAGTAAAATCTTCTATGTAGAGATTATGAGTTTGTTATCAGCACAAGCTGTTGTAAATCCTGCCCACTTCTTTGCATTGTCAGCACATGCTTCAGTGCTCTGAGAGTGTTTATAGTGCTGTGAGTTTAACACTTCATGACTGAGAGCAGAACAGAACACACTCTTCATCATCACACAAGACTAAACTACAGCAATGAACACAATCAACATCTTCATCTGGACCATTGCACTGCTTATTCAAGGTTGTTACTTTTTAATATAAATATATTATGTTGTTTTGATCATTTTAATATACAAACATTGATTTCTTAAAAGGTGATTAATAAACTAATTGACTTTCTTTTCATATTTTCTTTTATTTTCTCTTCTTCAGAATCCAGAGGAGTGACTCTGACTCAACCTGAAGTTAAAACTGTCCAACAGAGTCAAACAGCAACAATAGAGTGTAATATAGATGTAGGAATATACGGCAACTACTTAGCCTGGTATCAGCAGAAACCTGGAGAAGCTCCTAAACTCCTGATTTACTTGATAAACAACCGTTATACTGGAACTCCATCTAGATTCAGTGGCAGTGGAACAGTAAATACTGGACGAGATTTTACTCTGACCATCAGTGGAGTCCAGACTGAAGATACAGGAGATTATTACTGTCAGAGTTATCACAGCAGTGGTGATGTGTTCACACAGTGATAAAGAGTCGTACAAAAACCTCTGTCAGTCAGACGTCACAGTGACTGCACTGATACAGCTGAGAGAAACTGCAGCTGCTGATGGAGGATCACAAAGTCAAGTCACCTTTATTTATACAATAAAGATAGTTTCAAAGCAGCTTTACAGTGATAACAGGAAAATAATGCAACAAAGTTTATTTCTGCTGTACAGCAGATCTAGAAGAAAATATCGTCCAAGTCCAGCTTGGTGGTTAAAATAGCCCCACATCACCATAGGCCACTAACCTTGGGAGAAACCAGACTCAGTCGCTCAGTTCTGGCTAACGAACCAACAGTGTATGATTATGATTATGATTCAGGCAGCATTACAGGTCAGAGGTCAGATTGGATCAGAATATTCTGAATATTATCCAGTTCCATCGGGTTGAAGATCGGAGTCGCGCTGGTATGAAGACGGGGACAAACAACACAATGACAATGTTTAGCAAAGTTTCTAAAGACTTTAAAAATAAATATACATTTATATGTAGCAGTAGCGGCTTGTCAATAGAGGGCGCTGGGGCCGCCCCATCAAAATTCCAGAAATATACATGTATATGATATAAATGATATAAAAATGAAATAAAAATAAAAAATAAAATAGTTTACTCATACAATGTAAGAAGTAAGGGCCTCAGCATTTAATAAACACTGGCTTTAATCGGTTAATTATTTTCTTTATTATGTTTTTCAATAAGTTTCATGCGGTTTCATGTGAGAGGGACGCCGGACAAATGGATGTCTATCTGAGTCCTTAAATTTTCGGGCAGCATGTGACCTGAAGCTGGTCTCTAATTGGTTTCTTAAAGATTCTCCTCCGGACGCAGGTCGCTGCGTCCCTGGCGAATCAGAATTGGATACATGTTATTTTATCCAATCTGATTGGTTCTCGTCACCTGCCATTCAACTCAATGCTCTGTGCCACTACTGCGAGTGCGCGGGCGACACCGTCACTCCGACTCCGTCAAACCCTTGCTAGGCTGATCATTTTCGTAGAGAGAATGGCAGAAGTTAAACCAAATTCTGTCATTGATTTAAAAAAAAAAAAAAAAAAAAAAAACCTTTCACAAGGCGTTCGCTGGAAGAAAAAAAAAGGATAAAGGATCTCGGACAGGACCAACCCGATTTCCAGATCCAGCAGCAGGCCAGTGACAGAGGACGAAGCTACACCCGGAGCTTCACCCGCGCTTGTTATGAGAAACGGAGGTGGCTGGCTTTATTTGCTCATTTGTTATGCTGTTCAATTCATTGCATTTTGATGTTCATGTCATGTATTTGTACTCAATATATAATCTAACTGTTCATATCTGTTCTGTTACAGCTAGTAACTGAAGTGTAGATCACATTTGTACAATTATATGAAAAAAGATGATTGAAATAAATGATAACTCAAAAATGTCAACTTTTATCTTTTTCAGGTTTAATTCTAATCATAATGTAACATTATTTGAAAAAACAAAATTTCAGTACAAAAAAAAAAACATTTTTATTGTTAGAATTGTGAGATAGGACATATTTAGATATGAATCCAACTGGAAAATCTTGTGAAAAGATATCTTTCAGTTAGTCAAATAGCATATAGTGGAGCTTTATAGCCATCTAGTAGCTAAAATTATAATTTTTTACTTTTAAAACGACATTTTAAAAAATATGGGCAAAAAGTTTACACTAAACCATGTAAAATTATCCATGTTATCCCCATGAATGAACGTTAGAAATATGGGTCTTTTTTAAAGTGAATTTTACATAAAATGCTGTTTTTTACACACACACACACACACACACACACACACACACACACACACACAAAACCCCCCCAAAAATAATCATCACCAGCCGCCACTGATATGTAGTAATGTATTTGATATGAAATAAGAGTTAGAGCTGATATTGATTATGGCACTGGGATGTTTTATTGTCAGTGTTTCAGATCACAGTATGAGAGCGATGCGGAGTGAAGCAGAAACACCAGCTGTTTTTACTGTGTTTTCTCACTCCAGGATTGATCTCAGTGGTTTCTTTCATCAGTGGTCGTGGAAATAATATACATACTAACTAATCAGATTTGGTCTGAAAGGCATGTTAGAAAGTTATTGCTTATAGAACTGTTATATGTAAGGGATAATCCACGGCTAGCCATGCATTAAAGGATTTTAATGCACGCCGTAGAGGCGAAGAACCACCCGACGCGAAGCGGAGGTCTTTAAAATGATTTAAACACTAATTTTTTAACAGACCTACTTTTCTTAAGTTACGGCTCGTTAGTTCTAGCACTCCGTCCGCTTTAAATAAAGTAGAGCCATCGGATTGCTTTTAGTTGAATGAATTATCACATTTATTTAAATTCATTGTTAAAAGAGAGAGACAGAGAACTGAAAGAGAAGGAACAGAGAGAGAGAGAGAGAGAGAGAGAGAGATGTGTGCGCGAGTTACCTGTGTGCGTCTCTTCTTTAAAGTCTACAGTCCCCTCGTTGCTTAAGCATATAGCTAACTTAATGATTCTTTAATGGATTTATTACAGTTATTTATGAATGACAGGCAACACTGACAGTGACAAGGCAATCTTTATTTGAACTAATCATGTCATTTATTTAAATGAATTATGTAGAGTGTGAAATAAAACCGGCGTCTCTAACCACGATTACTATATAAAGACACATTACATTTATTGAAATGCATTAAATTAAATGAAAACAAAAAAATCAAACAGTTGGAAATTTCGATAGGGGATTGTTTTACTCATCATTATACTAACTGATGTTAAACTCCACATTTCCATTTATCGTGAAGTAAGACATGGAAAAGGGTAGGGTTATTTCAGGTTTAGGCTTGGAGGTGAAATCATGTTTGGCTTTGCTTGTTGAGGTTCTAGATGTCAGTATGTCACTCCATGCCCTCCTCTCTGACAAAGACGGGGCCCGACCGCAAACTCGCCTCGCATCGGTGGCCTGTCACTGACACGATCTGGCGACTTTCTAGTCCTGCATCAGAGAGTCGTCCAACGGCAGTGCTCCGCAAACTATGGTTTGTGTACTTTTGTGAGATACCTTCCACCTGAACAACAAGAATTTAAAGTATACAATTTAGATTTGGAAAATAATATAAACACAGTTTAAATTCATGGGCAAAAACGAAATATCTATTACCAACCTCTTCACAAATACTTTTTAGCATATTGCCAAGGTAGTTGAGCCCCATCGGCTCCCTGGTGAACCACACTTCGGTGCTCTCGAGTTTGCACAGAGGGATGCGTCTCGGATGCAAATACAACGCTCCGGCATTTTCTGGACACTTTGACCAGGGGCGGACTTTACCATTAGGCAAAGGTAGGCAATTGCCTTGGGCCCCGAGCTACCTAGGGGCCCCCAAAATGCCCTATTAACTTATGCTTAAGTTTTTATTTTTTTTATTTTTTTTTATTATATATTTCTAAAACTCCATTTGCGAAAAATGGCATCAAATCATTAGTGTCGCAGACAGGAGGGGGCCCCCCGCCTCACTACATTGGACTATTCCATTATCTCACTTACTGCGCATCTGCGAAAGTGACAAGACTGTGCCAAAAAACTGACGGAGAAAAAGAAGTGATTGTCAGACAGAGTGTACAGAGTAGTAGAGAGTAAAAATGAAGTGAAGCTAGCTACCCAAGCGGTGCTGAAAAAATGAGGAAGTGGGAGGAAAGCAAAAAGTCTGTAAATGTGCGCGGCGCGAAAGATAAACAACACGCAGTAACAGGAGGACTGGGAAATACACAAACAGAGCAAGACGAGTCTAAACGCGAAAATTTCAAGTTTCGAAGTTACCCAAGCGGCTCAAATAAAAGAAAAAAGTGAAAAGACGCTGATAAGTATTTGGGAACGCTGCCAAAGATGACAAACTTTTTTACGGCTACTGTTGGGGATACAGATCAGGAACAACAACGTCCAACGCACAGAAAAATCGTGAAGCAAAGAGGACACGGAGATCGACAGACAAAACTGAGCAGTTTACTTATGAATCATGATATTTAAAAAAATCTCAGCTCTCAGATTCTGTCAATTCTGTTACGAAATTCAAACAATAAATACCATTTTGCCGTTTTAATATGACGTGACAGATTCATATAGCAGCACGTGAACTGATCATCTCTAGCTAATAGTAAATAAACACGAATTAACAATGTTGAAAGATACAGTATAACTTACCGAAATGTATATTCCTCATTCATAATATCGATCAATAAGTGTTTTTCAACCGCAGAAAGAGGTAAAACAGCTGGAGAACAATCGTCACATAACATTTACCGAAAGCCATTTAATTGGCTAGAAAAAAAGAGCTAGAGAGAGTATTTGGCTAAATATGTGTACTATATTACTTATTTTAACCTTAAATTATACCAGCTAATTTTTTTTTCTTGAGAAAAAGTAACGCCTATCTTGTGAAACGTTACCTAATATTTATCCAAATGAGTCAATATTGAATCAAATCACAAGAATTGAATCGAAATGGTGAAATTTGTCAAGCAAAAAAAAACAAAAAAACATAGCTTACCAGAAATTGTACCATGTAAACATTGTAACATGTTTCTGTTTAGGAGTAAAGAAGTGTATGCAGGGTTTAAAGGGGACGCTTTTTTCTCCTCTCTAACCTTTACTTCCCCGTAGATTAGCTTTACCTGCCTATCCACCATACAGTCGGTACATATTTTTTTCGTTCTCTTTTAAAGATTGGATGGGGAGGGGCCCATAGCCTACCTACCTTCGCCTTGGGCCCCCGATTTGCTAAATCCGCCACTGACTTTGACAGATATTTTTTAAAGCTGTCCACGGGACAAAGTGGGTCGCCGGGGCTCGCAAACATGAATCCTCGTAAATTTTCCCTATCCGATGCAGTGGGATCCTTGTGGTTTTTTGTCTCTGGGTTATGCGCCAGGGTCAGGTACTCTTTCCCATTCTCGTCTTGCCGGAGAACGAAAGACTCTTTTGATAGGTTACGGTTTCCTTCTCTTCCCCTCCGTGCAAAACACAGCTGTATGTCAAACCAAACTTTTCGGTAACACTTTAGAATACTGTTCCTTCATTAATGAATAATTACACAGGAACAAACGAGTAACGCATTATTAACATTCTAGTAACTACTATTTAACTAACAAGAAACTCTGATTAACAAATTAGTAAGTAATAGCGCTCAGATGAATGTAGTAGTTCATTATTAGCTAATCAATAACTACTATTTTTTTCATACCTCCCAGAGAACTACTATCTACAGGTTCATAATTAACATGAATAATGCATAATTTATAATAAAAGGTAATGGTAACCCACTAGTAATGACTCAAGTATTACTACATCATTCTAAAGGAACTACTAATAATTTGGATCAGTATCTAAAGTGAAAAACATGATAACTACCTAATATTGACTGAAGTCATTGTAAGCTTTTGAGATTTTTGTAAGATTCTGAATAGTAATTCCTTCCAATGGATTTGGTGACACTTTAGTCATTAGTGTTCCCATGATCTTCACTTTAGATACTGATCCAAATCATTAGTAGTTCCTTTATAAAGATGTAGTAACACTTGAGTCATTACTATCCAAAACCTTACAAAAGCCTTAAAACTTACAATGACTTCAGTCAATATTAGGTATTTATCATGTTTTTCACTTTAGATACTGATCCAAATTATTAGTAGCTCCTTTAGAAGGATGTAATAACACTTGATTAATTACTAATGAGTTACCATTACCTTATTATATATTATGCATTATTAATATTAATTATAAACCAGTATATAGTAGTTCTTAGAGTCTTCAGTGAGGTATGAAAAATAGTAGTTACTGATTAGCTAATAGTGAACTACCACATCCGACTGAACACTTTGACTTACTAATTCATTAATCAGAGTTTCTTGTTAGTTAATAGTAGTTACTACAATGTTAATAGTGCATTACTCATTTGTTCCTGTGTAGTTATTCATTAATGAAGGAACAGTATTCTAAAGTGTTACCAACTTTTCTTACAAGTCCTGTGGGTGTGAAAGGGGAGAGTGCAGGTGCATTTCTAATTTTCTCCAAGTCAGACTCAGTAATACGCGGATGATGAACGCTGGTGTCTTTTCCATTTTTCCTGTAGCGCTTTAAAACTGATTTAAAGACGGCATTGCTTGACTTGAAGTCTTTATCACTTATGATGTTGTATTTTGTAATGTGACGGTTTATACCTGCTCTGAGACACATCAAACTTGCAACACTGTATTCGCGTCCAGCGGTAGACTGAAGTCTAGACTGAGAAGGAGAGTAGGTCTCGACATCACAATTGTTCTGTCTTTGGCACAAAAAGTCACTGAAAGTGTTAACTGCCCATTTAGTTGTCTTTTTCGTATATTGACCTCATCTTTGTCGTCTTCGATCTTATCTAGCTCTGCCGGTGTTAATTCTTTGTGCCGCTTTTTGTCATTCAACGTCTTCTCCAAGTCTTCTATTTCGTCTTGTGCTTGGGCCCATTTCTCAAAATTGCCATATTCACCATACAAATTAAACGATATGCAAAAATCATCCATTTAGCCTACCTAAATAAACGTTTTCATATGTGTCTCTCACTCTGTTTGCAAGTGTAACTGTGTTACTATGGTTACCAATGTTTATAGTAGCGGATTAATGTTATCAAACTGACTGGAACTACCTGTGCATTAAACGGTTTTACTGCACACCTTCCAGCCAATCAGAATCGAGTATTTAAACAGCCCGTGGTATAATATCTAATAATCATTATTATTAATAAATGTTGTTCCTGTTTCAACTGTAAAACACTTTCTGAAATCTAAATTGTATTTTTTTATTAGGTGATTAAATAGACAGACTTACCGATCACCAGTTTAGTTCCTCCACCGAAAGTCCACCACAGTGATACAATCTAATGAAACGCTCGTACAAAAACCTCTATTCCACTCGAGTGAACACACACTCCAGCAGAGAGAGAGAAACAACACTTCAACACACTGATATTAGAAGATCCTCAGCTCTTCTCAACACTCACTCATTCAGATTTGACTAAATGCTTTCTGATATAACACTGTTTAAAGAAATATATTTGATGAGCTGTGACCTCTGAGGTGACCTTTGACCTCTTTGATCATGGATGATGTTGTGGAGTTTCTCATAATGATGCTTCTGTTCTTCATATGCAGATCAATCATCATGATTCACAGAAAAACCTGCAGCTTCAGACTTCAATCTTCAGTGAAAATCTCTTCAAATAATGAGTTTATTGAATATTAGAGCCAAAGTCAATAGAAAGTGTCAACAATGAAAATATAAAAGGTATTTTGCATGTTCTACACAGTCAAGCATGTTTTCATATTCAAGGTCTGATCTGAAAGTATCTGGACTGGTTATGAATCTCCACACAAGATCATGAAACGTGAACAAGCTCTAATATGTCTCCATCTTTAACAGCCTGTTTCTTCTCCATTTGATGATTTCAGACACACATGAGGCTTCATGATAGATGGAGTGACACCATGAACTCTGATTAGAGATTCACAATCAGTCCTGATACTTTCTGAACAGACTCATGATTCATGATCTTACTTTAGTGATGGCGCTTCATCTAGTGGAAGTGTAGCAGTGATGATGGTCACATGACTGAATATGGACACAGAGATGGACGTTCATCTGCACATCCTCAGTGTCTCAGGAGTCACAATAAAAATACTAAATAAAGTCATGATTCTGTAACTCTAGTGTATATTAGTTTGTTCTCAGCACAAGCTGTTGTAAATCCTGCCCACTTCTTTGCATTGTCAGCACATGCTTCAGTGCTCTGAGAGTGTTTATAGTGCTGTGAGTTTAACACTTCATGACTGAGAGCAGAACACAATCTTCATCATCACACAAGACTAAACTACAGCAATGAACACAATCAACATCTTCATCTGGACCATTGCACTGTTTATTCAAGGTTTGTGTAATATAGTTTTTACAATAATTATTAATTCTCTTAAAATGTGAAATGTATATTAATCATTTTTGTTTGTGTTTTCTTTCAGAGTGTAGAGGACAGATCACTGTAACTCAGAGTCCATCAATACCAGCAGTTCAACCAGGAGAAGAAGTCAGAATAAACTGTAAAACCAGCAGTAATGTGTATAATAATGATTTCTTAGCCTGGTACTCACAGAAACCTGGAGAAGCTCCTAAACTCCTCATATATAGATTAGATATATTATGCAACAAGCAGTTATACTGGAACTCCATCTAGATTCAGTGGCAGTGGATCTGGCAGTGATTTTACTCTGACCATCAGTGGAGTCCAGACTGAAGATACAGGAGATTATTACTGTCAGAGTTATCACAGCAGTGGTAGTGGTGTGTTCACACAGTGATAAAGAGTCGTACAAAAACCTCTGTCAGTCAGACGTCACAGTGACTGCACTGATACAGCTGAGAGAAACTGCAGCTGCTGATGGAGGATCACAAACTACACAATATCAAACCTTTCACAGACTTTAGCAATCAAATCAATCAAAGAATTATTTCTACAGCACATTTAAAAACCTTTCACAGACTTTATTATGATGCAAGTGAACATGTAACATATAATCTTATATCCCTTACTAAAATGGACCAAAAATTTGCAGAAAATGTGAGTGGTGTTTGTCCCTGTAAAACTTTCCACTTCAATGTAATCTAACTGTAGGAAAGTCAATCACTTTAATTGCATTTATGAGATGTTAAGTAATTATTATGAGAAAATGTCTCATTATTATGACTTAAAGAATCATATTTTTTTACTCAACCATGGCGGAAACGTGCTTCAATACTTCACTGTAGATACAACTTACTGTATATTTATGACACTTTAACATAGCGATCACTCGAATATACAGCTACAAATGATCTCACTAAAAACCCGTCAGTCATGAATGATCACGTCTGTCTGCTGATCTCTGATTGGCTAAAAGTGTGTTCTCGTCGGCGATGTCATCACCAACACCAGTCGACTCTGCGGTGGGCCGGTGTGTTTACACATCATGATGACTGATTTTATGGACTACATGCACATTTGAGTTTTGTTTATTAACCAGTTAATCTATAAAATGTAGGTGTTTGAAAACCGCCAAACCAATTATTACCAGAACAATCAAATTCAATATTCAGAAACTTGCCAAATCTGGCAGCACTGGCTTCATTACGTCACTAGGGGGCGATGATCTCTGTGAACCCATGAACCACTGTCTATTTCATTTGACCTGATTTCAGATCAGTTTTTTAAATATTAAAGTTTATTGACACATTTTTATAATAAAAAATGAGTTGTAGTTAAAAGTGTCTAATTGGTCTGATTACCAAGCTCTCCATAAAACAAACAAAACAAGCCCTTCAATTGAATAAACTAACACATATTATAAAGACATTTCATATTTACTGGTATTAGATGATTTGGTAATTGCATTGAATAAAAACTGATAAAATAAAAATTTGACCTTTCAATAAAAACTGTTTTCATGCTGAGTTTTCTCTGTTCTGACCAGCGTGTGAGAGCCTCGAAACAGTGAATCATTTTGCAAAGCAATTTGTTCAATGGTTTCTGAAAGCTTTGTTTTAGAAACAGGAAAGTTCTCTTACGAGAGATACTCTCGTACTGCGTAGAATACGCTAGGGGAAAATCCTTTTCCACGAGAATACTGAAGCCAAAAAATTATCCTTTAATTTTGTATTAATGTAAAACGCGTTGCGGCAGCATACAGACATAGGCGAGGCAGCTCGCGCGCCTATTGGCTGGTCTGCTGGCAACTGCTTAAGCCTATCGAGCGAGACCTAGAGTGACGTCAGACCCAATGAGGGCGCTTCGCGGGCGCTTCGTGGCTTAGGTCTGTAAATACCGCTCGCAGGCATTACTGCGAGCTGTTGCCATTAGCGACTCTGAGGACTCGCTTGGCACTGTTCAACGAGACTGCGCCCACACCTGCTGTTGTGCCGCGCCGTAAAAAGCGCCGCGCTCAGCGAATCCCGGAGCCCTCTCTCAGCCGTCAAAGCTCGCCGGTGCGCCCGCCTGCTTCTCCGGTTTCATCAGCTTCTCTTCCGGACGGACAGCGGCCGCGGTCTGCCGCCGCTTCTGTCGATGACGCTGATGAGATCGACGCGCTGCTACGAGAGGGGGATTCCTGCTCTCTCATAGCATCAGGCAGTGAGGATTGGGCGAGCTCTGAGGATCCCGCCCCCCCTGCCCGTGCTTCTACGGGAAAGAGAGCGAGCATTGAGGCGGAGCTCATGCGCGTGCTCACTCAGGCCACGGCGAGCCTCGGCCTCGAGTGGATTACGCCTGAGCAGCCTGCTCACAACCGGCTGGACGGCTACTTCCTGCCTGGGGAGCGCGTTTCACCTGCATCCAAGCCAGCGCCTTTTCTTCCTGAGCTTCATGAAGAAGTCGCTAAGTCTTGGGGCTCCCCTTTTTCGGCCAGGACACGATCCTCTGTCTCTTTGGCGTTCTCCGCTGTCAACGACGCAAAGAACAGAGGCTACCACTCCCTACCGCCGGTCAAAGAGGCTATTGCAGCGCACTTATGCCCGCCCTCTGCTGGACGGCGTGCTAAGATGGCGCTGCCCTCAAAAGCCTGCCGCACGACGTCAGCCCTGCTCCGCCGCGCTTTCTCCGCCGCCGGGCAGGCCGCGTCAGCGTTGAACACCATGGCCACGCTCCAGATATACCAGGCCGATCTCCTCCGCCAGCTGGACGAGAGAGGACCTGACGCAATCAGCGTGCCGGACTTGAGGAGCGCTACAGACTTCGCTCTTCGCGCCACCAAGTCAGCAGCACAGGCCATTGGACGGAGCATGGCCTCGCTCACCGTGTCTGAGAGACATCTGTGGCTTACGCTCTCTGACATGACTGAGTCAGAACGCACCGCGTTCCTCGACGCGCCGCTTTCCCCTGCCGGCCTCTTCGGAACCTCGGTCAAAGATTTCGCCGATAGGTTCGCTGAGGTGCAGAAAGCGACCCAGGCCATGAAGCACTTCCTCCCGAAGCGCTCCGGTTCTGCAGCAGGCCGTGCGAAACCGTCTGCTCAGAGCTCACAGCCTAAGCCTCCGCCCGCCGCCTCCTCTTCTCAACGCCGCCAAACCCAGAGCTCGAGACCGCGCTCTCGCTCATCCGGCCGCCGCCCCGCCCCGCGTGGCCCGCGGCAGAAGATTGCGTTGAAGCCAGAGGCCCTGAAATCGTCCTAGCACGCCTAGGAAAGCGACGGTGTCCAAGTCCCGCTGCGGCCGGACTTCCACCAAAGCTTGCCGCTTGTCCAGTTCCAGGAAATGTGACTGGTCCAGCGTATTTAGCTGCCAACAAGCCGGTTCCATTACCCGCTTGCCTGCACACAAAAGCCGTTTTTACGGCTACCCAGATAAATCCCTTAAAGAGTGTATTTTCTGGTGTCCCGGCCACGGCCGACGGTGTTTCATGTGTAGAAAAAATGCCCACTACTCAGTGCCCATTCCTACACACAAGCACAGCCCTTCACACAGGGCCCGCGCACATAAAATCGACTCAGATCGATTGCGCTTCAAATGTAGCAAAAGTGCCCACTACCCAGTGCCCACAAACGCTACTTCCCACATGTCTCACGGTCCCTGTAAATACAGGACTAGTATGCATATGCTCTGCTCACGCGAGCAATGCTGTAAAGGTGGTGTATGTGCCCGCTGCTCTGCGCCCACGCCCACACACAGACATGAAACTAGCCCAGCCCTCCTCCTCTCAGCTAAACACTGCGGAGGAGTCGAGCGCGGGCATTCTGCCCGCTGTTATCAGCGCACCCCCTGCCTCAGATGTCATGAGCGCGACGCTTATGTCTCAGCACACAAAAGCCGCTGTATCGCGAGCCGATCAGAGCGTGCTTCGCATCCAGCCCCTAGCTACTCGCGCACCTGCGTGGGAAAAGCTTCCCGGGGTTTCGAGATGGGTGCTGAACATCATAAAAGAAGGCTATTCGCTGCAGTTTCGCCGACGCCCTCGCCGCTTCATGGCGCGCGTCGAGACCACGGTAGAACCGAAAGTAGCTCATTTACTTCGAGCCGAGATTTTGAAACTGTTGAGCAAAGGGGCTATAGAACCCCTATCTCAAGCTCAAAGCGAAGGGGGTCTTTACAGCAGATACTAGTGCCCAAAAATGACGGGGGTCTCAAACCCATACTAAATCTGCGGCAGCTGAACAGAGCGCTAATTGAGGCCCAAGTTCAGGATGCTCACAACCAGAAAAATCCTCGCGCACGTCCGCCAGGGGGACTGGTTTGTGTCAATAGATCTAAAGGACGCGTATTTTCAAATACAGATAGCGTCACGTCACAGGCGATTTTTGAGATTCGCCTTCGAGGGCCAGGCATATCAGTACACAGTCCTGCCTTTCGGCTTGTCCCTGGCACCCCGTACATTTACGAAGTGCATGGACGCAGCGCTCGCACCCCTCAGATTACGGGGCATACGAGTGCTGAACTATCTGGACGACTGGCTGATTCTAGCCCAATCTCACTCAGAGCTCGTAGAGCACAGGACCATTTTACTCGATCACCTCGAGAATCTCGGTCTCGCAGTGAACTGGGAAAAGAGCTCGCTTTTCCCCAGACAGATTATATCTTTTCTGGGAATAGAGCTGAACTCGCTGCTAATGACAGCACGCCTGTCATCTCAGCGCACACTGGACATTCGGCGCGCAGCCGGCTCGTTCCGCTGCGGCGCGATAGTCCCTCTCAAAGCCTTTCAAAGGATGCTCGGTCTGATGGCCTCAGCAGTTCAGTTCTCCAGTTGGGCCTTCTGCGCATGCGCCCACTGCAGTTCTGGCTCAGAAAGAGAGTACCACGCACAGCGTGGGCCTCCGGCCGGCTTCGCGTCAAGGTCAATCAAGCATGCATTGCAGCTTTGAAACCTTGGGAGGCAAAAGACTGGTACCAATCAGGTGTAAGCCTGGGGACTTCCTCGAGAGTGATGGTGGTGTCCACGGACGCACCCACCTCGGGATGGGGAGCGCTGCTCGAGGGCAGACCGCTTTTTGGCCAATGGTCAAAGCAGGAGAAGCTCTTACATATCAACTGCCTCGAAATGTTGGCAGTGAGCAAAGCGCTCACGCGCTTTTGTCCCCTCATAAAGGGACACCACGTGCTAATACGTTCAGACAACGTCTCAGTGGTGTCCTACATAAATCGCCAGGGCGGCCTCAGGTCCCTGACTCTGTACAGGCTAACCAGGCGCCTCCTGATATGGGCCCGCAGCAACCTGCCCTCGCTGAGAGCAGCGCACGTGCCAGGGCTCCTAAATATAGGACCAGACAGACTGTCCAGGAACCAGGTTCCGACAGGAGAATGGTCTTTGCACCCACAGACAGTCCAGCTGCTGTGGAAGAAATTCGGCAGAGCGGAAGTAGACCTGTTCGCGTCTCAAGAAAACGCTCACTGTCCAGAATTTTTCTCGAAGAGCAAGGACGCGCTGACCCACGAGTGGCCTCGCCGTCCTCTCTACGCTTTTCCCCCCGTCTCCCTCCTGACTCAGGTGGTAGAACGGGTCAGGGAAGAAGGATGCTCAGTGCTGCTTGTAGCCCCACTTTGGATGAGCCAACCTTGGTTCCCAATTGTGATGCAGTTAGCAAGCACCGCCCCGTGGCCAGTGCCTCTGAGGAGGGATCTCCTCTCTCAAGCCAACGGCTCGATTTGGCATCCTCACCCAGAGCTGTGGTCCCTCCATGTGTGGGCCATCAACGGGTACCCGCTGACCTCCCACAGGGAGTGTTAAACACTATCACACAGGCCAGAGCTCCGTCTACGCGACGTCTCTATGCCTCAAAATGGTCAGTGTTCTCTAGCAGGTGCACAGCTCGTGGTGTGTCACCCCTGCATTGCAGTGTGACGGAGGTTCTCTCCTTCCTACAGGAGCTGTTGGATAAGGGCAGGTCCCCTTCCACGCTCAAAGTCTATGTAGCGGCCATAGCAGTGTTCTCTTCGACCACGCTCGGCCAGTCTATTGGAAGGAACGATTTAGTCATTCGCTTCCTTCGAGGAGCTAAGAGACTGAATCCTCCCAGACCTCCCACAGTCCCTATATGGGACCTTTCTACGGTACTGGAAGCCATGAAAGGTCATCCATTTGAGCCCTTGCAGGAGATTGATCTTAAACACCTGTCTTTCAAGACGGCGTTTCTTCTGGCTCTCGCTTCAGTGAAGCGCATAGGGGACTTACACGCGCTCTCAGTAAGCGCGACGTGCATGGAATTTGGGCCGAATGACTCTAGAGTTATACTCAAACCTAAGCACGGTTATGTTCCTAAATCCCTCAATACACCGTTCAGAGCACAGGTCATTTCCCTGTCTGCCCTGCCGGTCACTGAAGGAAATATGGACGAAAGCTCCCTTTGCCCAGTCAGGGCGTTAAGAGCTTATGTGTCTCGCTCGTCTGTTTTCAGACAGACGGAGCAGCTCTTTGTTTCGTTCAGCGGGCGTTCTAAGGGACTAGCCGCTTCAAAACAGACCCTATCCAGATGGGTAGTGGACGCAATAGCGCTAGCTTACACAACCAAGGGCATGCAGTGCCCGCTGGGTGTCAAAGCGCACTCCACGAGAAGCATGGCTTCATCGTGGGCATGGTCAAGTGGGATTGCCTTGCAAGATATTTGTATGGCGGCAGGCTGGGCCTCTCCGTCTACATTTATAAGGTTTTACAACCTAGAGGTTCCCGCACTACAGGCCAGACTACTGTCGGTCTAGTATGGCCAAAATCTCATAACTGGCGCTGTCAGTTATGCAGCTATTGAGTATTGCAATCCTTGCTCTATGCTGCTATAAGGAAGATAGTGGCTAACCCCCCTCTCTTCCAGGATTCCCTGTCCCCTGGGTGATTATGTACTGTATGAACTCCGGGCTGTCGCCCTTGAGTCTATGGTATCAGATCCCAGCACGCACGGCGTTTTACAGTAGGTTCCCCTAGCATATTATACGCAGTACGAGAGTATCTCTCGTAAGAGAACGTACTCGGTTACTAACGTAACCTCGGTTCTCTCTAGAGAGAGGAACGAGTACTGCATATCCTGCCGTGCCTGCACGCGCTCTGGTTGCTTCGACTATGAAAAACCAGAGAAATAATGCCTGCGAGCGGTATTTACAGACCTAAGCCACGAAGCGCCCGCGAAGCGCCCTCATTGGGTCTGACGTCACTCTAGGTCTCGCTCGATAGGCTTAAGCAGTTGCCAGCAGACCAGCCAATAGGCGCGCGAGCTGCCTCGCCTATGTCTGTATGCTGCCGCAACGCGTTTTACATTAATACAAAATTAAAGGATAATTTTTTGGCTTCAGTATTTTCGTGGAAAAGGATTTTCCCCTAGCGTATTCTACGCAGTACTCGTTCCTCTCTCTAGAGAGAACCGAGGTTACGTTAGTAACCGAGTACGTTATCAATGATGCAAACAGAGTTCAATTTGGCTGTAAAGCTGCTCTAAAAAGAAAAGTGTCATTGTTCATCTGAATTCAGTTCAGTGTTGATTCAGTTCTGTTCAATAACTGTATAAAGTATATCAATTATAAAAATAGTTCATTTTCATTATTAAGCAGCTCTGCAGAAAACCGTGATGTCATCGTCCAGCTCAGTTCAGTTCTCATATAATGGAGTCAATGCAGGAGATCATGAATATTAAGAAGAAGTGTCCTCAACTAAGCAAGCCAGAGGCGACAGTGGCAAGAACCCAAACTCCACCAGAGACAGAATGAAGAAAGAAAAACAGGCTCCGTCTGGGTCAGTTCTCCTCTGGCCAAACAACGAACATGGTGTGTGTTAGGACTCCAGGCCGCTTCACAAGTCAGACTGTGGACTGATATCATTCAGAGTATTTTATTCAGCTCCTGCTTGAAGATTGGAAAAGATTAAATGAAGGTAAAAGAGTAGCAAAACTCGAGAGCATGTAGATGTGAATTTGAGAACTTGTACAATAAATATTTGTTCTTGAAAACCTGTTGAATGTTGAGATTTGCATTCGCAGGCAATAGTCACAAACCTGTATTCTGAATTTGAGGCTGCAGAAAAAGTCACAAATGTTAAAATACTTTCCCCACAGCATTCAAGCAGGCTCGGGTTACTCCACTGCTTAAAAAACCAACGCTAAACACATCCTTTGTAGAGAATTACAGACCTATCTCTCTCCTACCATTCATTGCGAAGACACTTGAAAGAGCTGTTTTCAACCAAGTAACATCCTTTTTGTCTCTAAACAACCAGCTGGATGTCAACCAATCTGGCTTCAAGAAAGGGCATTCAACTGAGACTGCATTACTGTCGGTCACAGAAGCCCTACGGATCGCAAAGGCTGCTTCCAAATCTTCAGTCCTCATTCTCCTGGATCTGTCTGCTGCCTTCGACACTGTGAACCATCAGATCCTTATGTCCAGCCTCTCATCACTGGGCATCACAGGAACTTCACTCCATTGGTTTGAGTCCTATCTCACAGGTAGGTCCTTCAAGGTTGCATGGAGAGGCGAGGTATCCAGAGCACATATCTACACCACATCACTGGGTCACATCATACAGGCACACGGCTTCTCCTACCACTGCTATGCTGATGACACACAGCTCTTCCTCTCATTTCAACCAGATGATCCCACAGTAGCTGCACGGATCTCAAGCTGTCTGGCGGACATCTCCACATGGATGAAGGAACATCACCTGCACCTCAACCTGGCAAAGACTGAGCTTCTCATCCTCCCTGCCAATCCGTCTCTACAGCACGACTTCACCATCCAGCTAGAGTCATCATCAATCACCCCATCAAGGTCGGTCAGAAATCTTGGAGTAACGTTTGATGACCAGCTGACCTTCACAGATCACATTTCAAAGACAGCTAGATCATGCAGGTTTGCACTGCACAACATCAGGAAGATCATCTTTCCTAACTGAGCATGCAACACAACTCCTCGTCCAGGCCCTGGTCATTTCTAGGCTTGACTACTGCAATGCTCTTCTGGCCGGACTTCCAGCATGTGCAACCAAACCCCTACAGATGATCCAGAATGCTGCAGCTCGTCTTGTCTTCAACGAGTCCAAGAGGGCCCACGTCACTCCTCTGTTCATCTCTCTGCACTGGCTACCTCTGGCTGCTCGCATCAAGTTCAAGGCATTGACGCTTGCTTACAGATCTATCACAGGCTCAGCTCCCTCCTACTTTCACTCACTCCTACGAGTCTACATCCCTACCAGACACCTACGATCGATCAACGAGCGACGTCTCGTGGTTCCATCACAGAAAGCCACAAAATCAATTTCCAGAACATTCTCATTCACAGTTCCATGCTGGTGGAACACTCTCCCCACCCTCATCCGGAATGCAGAATCCCTGACAACATTCAAAAGACAGCTGAAAATCTTTTCTGTGAGCACTTAACCTCATAAAAAAAATAAAAAAAATAATTCCTTTCCCTTTGAAACATCACTTATCAGGCTTATGCTACTCTGAATAATGCCTGAACTTCGTATTTTGAGCACTTCTTGCGTTGTTGTTGTGTTTGCCTCTTCATGATGACTCGCTTAATTTAGTCCTAATTTGTAAGTCTGGTAAACAATCGAAATTTTTGTGCAAATTCTGCTGGGGTCATATGACCACTGTTACTCCACATCTAGATCAGTAGTCAAAATCCGAATTGGTATGTTCTGTGATTTTTAAAGAGCATTTTTTGATTTAAAGTTGTAATTATTCAGTGATCATACATTAACAACTCATGTTTACCCCAAATTTATTATTATATGGGTAATTATGATTTTTTGGAACATTAAAATTCATTGTATGACCATTAAAACCTATTAAAAATTAATAAAATGCATATTTTTTGGTTAAACTGAACTGAGTTTGAATACTGTGGGAATGGCAGTTTTTTTTTTTATTTGTTTACAAACAACGTCTGGTTTAGCAGGGTCACAGACTGCAGCTGCTTTGTTGGTGTGAGGAGACTGAATAGGGAGGTTGTGTGGTGATATTCAGAGAAAATTGGAGAAATTACAGTGCATTATGGCCAAGTCTGCGCTTTATGAGGCAGGGAGGGTGAACACAGACAATATTTTGTCTGCTGTTGCAGGTTTTCCTGAGATGGAGGATTTTTTATCGGATGAAAATGTTAAAATCCCCATCCATTGTACAATTGTTGACCGTGACAGTATGTACTTTACATATGATGTTGATGGGGTGGTTGTGCAGGTGAAGGAGTTGTGTGGGGTGGTTGGGCGTGTACACTATCTCTTTCTTCCTGAATTTCATGCACACATGTTGAGTGAGCATTTTGATATTCTGAGGAAGCATGTCAATCTGAACACATTGTCTCAAAACCACATACGTGCTCTGCGTAACTGCTATGGCTGGACACTGGGACATGTTGAAGGGGGTTATTTCCTCAATGTATCAGTTGTTCCCCAAAAAAAATGGCAGAATTGATGACATGTTCATTGATAAGCTTACTGCCAAGGTTAAAACCTCAGACATGTTAAATGCAGTTGTTGCTCATTTCAAGTGTGCGCTGCGTACAATGGCCCTACGTAACATGGATCGGCCATCCATGCTCAAGGCAAATTTTCACGATTTGTCACGATTCAATGTTCTTGACGGTGATCAAGGCTATGTTTTCATGCTACTGCAAAGGAGCATTGCTGAGGTGACCAAAGGGCTGAATATTGATGTCATGCTGACATTGAGTATGTTTGGCCAGAAAAGCGAGGAAATTATTGATTATAGTGGATTTGTGGATACAAACTATATCGTGTCTGTGTCTCTGCATACAGCATGTAACATTCATGCGAAAGACCCGCAGATCCATGTAATGTGGTCACGATATGGGATCCAGGATGTGGTGGGCAACAGGGGCAGTTTGTTTTCTGCTCTCAGTATGAATGAGGTGGCCAACTTCTCCTCAAACCTGGATCACAGAGGTCTTGACATCTCCCGGGCACTGCGGGGGGTGTTCAAGGAGATGGATCTTGGCTACACTCTAACCTTTGTGCAGATGTATGCTACTTGTAGACTTGGAATTTAGTCTTTCCCCTTATTATTAAATTCACAGGGCCGGACACCAGTTATCTTGCCAAGAAGAATTTTATTCTTATATGTCAGGAGAGAAACTTCCAAAAGATGTTACATTCATGCCAGGTCTATGCGTTCTCGTGTTTCTCTTCCCTCACATCTCTTAGTTTCTCTGAGGTGTTACAGTAAGATAGAGCTTATATACATCACTGAGCGGATTCCTTTTATGGTAACAAACTATGTTACTTAGCTTTAAAAATGGAACGTATATGTCATGCGACACATGGCACAATTCACTTCCATATTAAGAAACTATCTTTGTTGCTTACATCTGCATCAGTTGGAAACATGTTACAGTACACACCCTTCTGTCTCCCTCTGTCTCTGACATATGATCTTTACATGCATCCATGCTATCTATAGTCTCTCATACACTCAAACTGTCATACACACATAAACTCATAACTCTATAAGATAATACAACTGATTATGAATATTAATAAAGAATAATAGTACAGATACATAATATAAAATAATATTAAAAGATGAAATTTTAGTCTTCACTACTACACCTCACAATAGGTTAGCCAAGGTCAGTATGCACCCAGTCAGTGGGTGCTTGGTTAATTGTGGGTCGTTTCACCTGAAAGCGATGTGGTCGAGGGCAGACACATATCTTACTTATATGTCTGATCTCTGTTTAAAGTTTGGCCCAACGGTTAGGGCTAGAATTGAGCAGGTTGCTCTTTTCGAGGAGGACATCATCCATGCCATGGATAGCGAGTCGACCTTTGATGAGGAGAGGTTGTTGGATTTGATTGTGAACAAGCCTTTGCTTGTTCCTTTCACCGATGTCAGTAGGGATGCTGGGGCCATGTTTGTAGTGCAGAACGTGGCCCAGCACATGGTGGGGAAACTCAGGTCACTCTTTGAAAACCATACAGGAAAGGGTGGCTATGAACAGACATGGGCAGCATACCAGTGTGAGCTAGGCCTAGAAGAACTGTTTTTTGGCCACCCGTTCTCTAATCGGGATTTCAAATATAGTGTGAGTCTGGGCACCAGCTCTGACCAACCCAAAAGCCTGACATGTCAGCGTGGGTTTGCTGGTTTTGCCCCTGCCAGCAGTGCGAGTGCTGGACTTGCTCCACCTCCACTAGAGCACTGGACTTCTAATGAGACCCAGCAGAGCAGAATTATCCGGCTCTTTAGATTTTCAGAATCTGTGAGTGGGGGAATGGGTGTTGCGGGGGCTGAGCTGGTGATGCTCCTTCTTTGTGATTTGTTTGATCGCAATGATCGTATACCAATGTCGTCCCTGCAGAATCGCACCTGCCCGGGTACATTGAAGGGTTTCATGTCGGTCCAGGGTCTCTGTGAGACCCTGGAAGGTGAAGGTTCCTTTGTGTATCCACACAGCTTTTGCAGGGCAAAAGACATGATGTCCCAAGCAGGCCATGATGTCAAAGCGTCCTTAAAGTATGGAGTACGCGGACACAAGCTGCGTTTTTTCCCAGCTTTGAAATTCTACAGTGTCCAGAACAACAGGAAAGTTAGCTGGAACTATAAAGATTACTGGGAGATCCATGACACTGCTAACGAACCGTCAGTGGAGGCACGAGCTGTGAGCCTGGTCGGTGACGTGTGTCTGGAGATGGAGCAGAGGGGGCTCTGCTTTTTCAGAAACACTGCAAAGTACATGGAAAACGGTATGCCTTGGGTAAAGGATGTGTTGGAGAGGCTGCCGAAAAGTCTGACTGACCACCAGGAGCTTGTCAGAGTTATGAGTTTTGTCAGCTCGATTGCCATGCTACAGAACGGGGACTTCATTTGTTTTGAAAAACTTAGAGTTCTCCTTGAGGAGCTTCCTCTGA
Source organism: Abramis brama (assembly GCF_963993115.1). Lineage (NCBI taxonomy): Eukaryota > Metazoa > Chordata > Actinopteri > Cypriniformes > Leuciscidae > Abramis > Abramis brama. The sequence continues at coordinate 3,424,955 of NC_139982.1, forward strand.
CACAGGCTCGTTTGAGGACTCTGCAGGTCCTGTCACGTTTTCTGTTGCCCAGGGTGTATGGTTTGAAGCTGTGGGCCTTACACGAGACCATAACTCACAAGCTCAGGGTCAGAGCTGCTGCTCCTGATGCAGCAAGGGTTTCTGTGGCAGGAAATACCGTGTCTGAGCCAGTGGAAGAGCAAGTGATTGAGCATGAGTGTGCAACAGAGGTGGAAAATGTGAGAAAGCTTGCTACACGCTTTCTGCCTGTGAACTGCTCCCTCAGATGGAGTAGTATGGAAGTGGCACTTATTGAAATGAATCCGGAAGTGCCTCATAAACAGGCTTATGGAAAGTACATCGTTGAGTGTCAGTCCAGGAATGTTCCTGTGCGCAGTTACAACGCGTTTTGCAGGAAACGCAATACAGTGTTGAACGGTTAGGGTGGGTTATTTATATAGGTTTAGTGGTAGGGTGTAGGGTTAGTATTATAATAGGGTTAGGGTATGTTAGGGTTATTAATTAGTATTAATTTGTTAGGTTAGGGTTAGAGGGTGGTGTTGATGATTAGGGTTAGGCTTATGTCATTTTTTTTATACAAGCCAGTGAGTGTTAGGTGTGTTTTGTGTTCTATTTTTGTAAAAAAAATAAATAAAAAAATAAAAAAAAATAACAGTAACCCAACCTCTGACATTACACAAATCAGTGTACTGTCAGTGCCGGTCCCAAGTCCGGATAAATGGGGAGGGCTGTTATACCATTCTAAAGGGTTAGTTCTCAGCTTTACAATAAGTGTACTCCCATGTCGGTGGTATGTTTGGTTCATTAGATATTGACACTCGAATTTGAAACCGGAAGTGGCCATATCTCCTAACTAGAAAGACAGAATGAAGCATGGGAGGGGTTAAAAGAAGGGGTTAAAGTCTGCTAAATGACTAAATGTAAATGTAAATGTAACAAAGGACACACAGGAGCGTGGTTCTCGAAAGGAGGGCCTGAGACGTGGATACTAAAGATACAAAAGCTTTATTTCAATCAAGCAATAATCTTAAAAACATTAAAAGACTGTAGGACCAGGTTAACATATACAAACATTGAAGACGCTAATAAAAAAGGCAGAGGCTTACCAATGGCAGGGAAACTAGTTTAAAAATGATAAATTGATCATTAATAAATTATGAAAATACAATTGTTAAACACATTATAGATATGCTTATAAATCAAGAATAAAGCATTTATAGCCGTATTTATAAACTGCTTATTAATGTCTATAAATGCTTTATAAATTATGAATTAACTGTTTACTAATGCTTAATTAATGATTAATAGCGTACAGTTATTATAAAGTGTTACCGAACTGCATGCGGGAGAGCAGGTGTCACACAAAACACATGAACCTGACGAGCGAGTTTGTCACGGGAGAAACCAGGACTGTTACGTGCCTCCCCAGTCTAGGGGGTCAGGGAGGCAGTAACATGGAAATTACTAAAGAGTTGGCAACCAAGAACTCTCATCTCCTGTCCCACCACTCTACAAAGAAAAATCACACGGATTTTTGTAACACTCAAGAATGACTTTATTCAGTCCAAAGTACAAAAAAGAGGGGAAAGCATCAATAGGCTTCAGGAGGGGGACAAGGCCAAAACAACAAACAAAGTTCTAACCTTTTTTGTAGGGGGTATACTTTCTTAACCTTTCGAAGCAAGATTCAAAATAAATGACAAAGTTCTTACCTTACTCCCTCTCTAACCAAACACAGGAGAAAACATGGACATGAACAAAAATGGCATCCACCTCCCTACGGCTTCCCAAATGATCTAGATCAAAATTTTATAAAATTAAAATCAAAAGTTATAAATGTTTTAAACTCAAGGCTCTTTCAGTAGTCAAATGAAGTTACGGAAACTTAGCTCAACTGCAGTCCAAGTCTGCTTAGGTCAACAACAACAAGTAACCAACAAGTTAGAATCAACAATGAGAACTTTAGCACACATGCTAAAACCGTGAGGCAGGAGAAGACAGTCTTGGCAGCCTGGAGTCAAAAAGGAGCTCAGCAAACTGGGTTTTCCTCTCCAGTTTTATCCACAAGCCTTCTCAACCAAGAGCCAATCGGTCACAACCAGGAGATGATTGTAATTGGTGTCAGCTGGTCTTCATTTGCACTCAGGATAGACAAAGCAGCAGCATCAAATAGTGTTGCCCCGCAGACTTCACTGAACGCACGGTATCCCAGAACACAGACTATTCCTCCTAAAATTTAAACATAAAATTACATACAACATAACTATAAATGAGCGCTGCACAATAGCGGTAGTTCCATGTACCTTCATTTCATAGCCAGTCGCAAATCCAGGTCTCACACACACACACACACACACAGAAGGGTGTCACCATGTCAACAAAGCACGGGACTGCGGGAGGAACATGTGGAGGGAAAATGGCAGCCGCCAATAACCCACCGCAATAAAGCTATAAACCAAAATAACTGTTACATAAAATCATGCATCTATGTGCTAACTAGTTAGCCAAACAACACATACCTCAAAGCGGAAGGGATGAAAACAAAGAGAATGGGCGGTCCCCGAATCCCCTTTTATACGCTCCCTCACAGTATACGATTGGACACTAAATTACCCGAGGGCATTAGGTTAATTAGAAACGAAACTCTGTACGTCCCACCACACAGGGTTTCACAGCATTGCACACTATAACCAATCACACACGATCTGTTGAGATGCAATGGCCAATCAGAGGCATCAAGATTAGTAATCGCTGAAACACCAGAGTTTTGTTATAAGACAAAAAGACTGTTATATCATTAAAAGACTGTAGGACCAGGTTAACATAAACAAACATTGAAGACGCTAATAAAAAAGGCAGAGGCTTACCAATGGCAGGGAAACTAGTTTAATGAGCACAAGAATCCTATATCACAATCTTACCACCCTGTGCACAGGTCTCACCACAACACACACACATCAATAAGGTCAAGCATGAACACACAGCACTCCATGACCAAATCCCACCACCGCACGCGAGGGCCTACCAGCGGCCTGCCCTGAAGCCTCGGCTCCTGCAACGAAAGACCAGATTAACAAAATGATCTCCAAATAAACCAAAGAAATTACAACAAGAACACTTGAAACATAAAAAGTTACAAAAAAACTAATGAAAAACATTTAATTATTGATGTGCATGTGTTGTGGTGAGACCTGTGCACAGGGTGGTAAGATTGTGATATAGGAGCCTTACTAATCTTGATGCCTCTGATTGGCCATTGCATCTCAACAGATCATGTGTGATTGGTTATAGTGTGCAATGCTGTGAAACCCTGTGTGGTGGGACGTACAGAGTTTCGTTTCTAATTAACCTAATGCTCTTGGGTAACACCAGAGTTGTGTTCAGTGCGCGAGCTGAACTCTACATTCTGGCTGAATTCTGCTCTCTCGCTGTTACAATCACGGCTGAAGCAGATGCAGGATCCAAGTGCAGCAGGTTTATTAAACAAACTCAAAAGATAACAAAATAACAGTTACTCAGGACAAAAGAACAGCCCACATACAACATTAACAACTCACAAAGACTGAAACAAGACAGGGCTTAAATACACAGACAGACAAGCTAAACAAGATAACAAGGGGGCGTGGTTAATAGAAAACACCTGGGAAGACTAATCAACATAACGGGGAACTCCAAAACATGGGACAGGACAGAGGAACACAGACATAAATCATAACACTCGCGAATACTCTCATCATAAACCCATAAACAGGTTTGGTGATCATGCTCTTAAGAGCGTCGAAACTAATATAAATAGGTTTTTCTATTTACAACGTATTTTTGCTGCGTTGAGCAATGTAGCCAATCACAAACATATCTGATTTCTTAAACGCAATGGCCAATCAGACGTGTTTAAGTTAGAATAAAAAACGCCAGAGTTTTTGTCCAGTGCTGAGATCTGCACACTCAAATCCTCTCGTTATAGTTTAACTTGTAACAAAAAAGTGTAGACATTATGTAGGCTAAAAAAGATATTCATTGTACAGTCAACTTAATCGATTAGCAGAACTTTGTGAGATCGCGATGAATTAAGATGAGTGACAGCTTAGTGCTTATAAGGGAGCGCTTTTATGTAAGCAATAAGGTACAAGCGAGACCACACACACCTGTTCAACATTTTCACAGTGAGACAAGGGGCCCTATCTTGCACCCAGCGCAATTGACTTTGTACACCGACGCATGTTTCATTACTATTTTGCACCTGCGCAAAGCGCGCTTTTCCCTCCACAGAAGCACGTCGCTAAACTAGGGAATGAACTTGCGCTCCCTGGGCGGTTCAGCGCAAAAAAGGAGGCGTGTTCCGGCGCAAACAATCCCTGGTGCTATTTTACTGTTCCATAAAACAATTGCGCCACTGGCCAGAAAAAAACCTAGTCTAAAGTCAGTGGCGCGTTGCGCATGTTATTCATATGCTATTTTAAGGGCGCATTGGCCATAATCAGTGTAGCATGTGCACAACGCACATACACTTTGCTTCTCTCATCTACACAGAAGCAGCAGTTTTCATTTTTGCAAATCATACATTATTACAAACGATAGATAGATAGATAGATAGACAATTTATTATAAAAGCATACATCTAGCTTACACATTTACCCAAATTATTATATGCCTGTTTAACCGAAGCTAATTTGGGTGTGTTTCTCCATCCCCAATGTCACTTCTCTGTCTTTTACGGCCGTGACGAGAGCGTTGCTCTCCACGGCTGTGAACCGCTCCTGGCGCGCGCCTGGCAAATCCGCCGTTACAATAGCAATCCGCCAAGGAAAAAGCGCGTCTGCTCTTAAAGGGAATGTGAGATGACGCTCTGATTGGTTTATTTCACGTTACGCCCAAACCACACCTATGAATAATGAAGCTACTTCAGACCAACCCCTTTTAGATTTGCGCCGGGCGCAAGAGTCATTTATCCCGCCGGGAAAATAGCAACAGCGTCGAGACCCGCCGGCAAAGTTACTTGCGCTTTGCGCTTTGACACTTGCGTTTCAGATCGTTAAAATAGGGCCCAAGATCTCACAGAGACTCACGAGATCCAACGTGACTTGAGAAGAACAACAAATGGGCAGAGATGGGAAGTACAAATACTTTGTTACTGTACTCAAGTAGATTTGTCAGGTATTTTTTACTTTACTTTACTATTTATTTTTGTGCCGACTTTTTCCTTTTACTCCTTACATTTTTAACATGAATATCGGTACTTTCTACTCCTTAGATTTTACAAAATTGGCTTGTTACTTTAGTTTCAAATCATTTCAGTGGAGTTACCGCTATTATTTTTCGCGTCATCAATACCGAATTCAATCTAATTGGATGGGAATATACGTTGCACTTGACGCACCACTACAAGACGACTCGACAGATTCGGTGGCATTCATTCGCGGCAAAATCATTGCGGCTTGATGGCGGTAACGTTAGCACATAGTAGTATGGGCGGCGACATTACTGAGAATGAAGAAAACGGAGATCCCAGAGATGTGGCACACAAGCAGCAAGACATTCCCAGTCATCCTCGGCCTTATCTGAGAGAGATGTTTGAGATAGTAGGCATCAAGTATGACTCCTGGTGAATGTGCTGCAAATTGTGCCAACCGAAACACCACGAACTGCTGGCTTTCAAGAATTCACCATCGAATTTGAAAAAAAAACACATAGAATTAAAATCATCTTTTTGTTGTTATCAAAAGCTATTTGTTGTTTGTTTCAGTAACTTTGTTAAGTTTACGTTAATGGTCAGTTACATTTGTTCTCCTGCTAGCAATGATGATGCCTTGGTTTGCTAGCATTTAGTTAAGTAACCCAAGTAACATTAAGGTTAGCGAGCGTTCAGTTTATTTGAAAATAATCTAATACAGCTGATACAATATCTGCATGTATAGCTTAATATTAAAAACCAATTCAGTAACTTGATTTAGTGTAACAGTGCTGTAGTAACGTTACTCAAGGCCGTTCTTTTTTTCGAGATCACTTACGTTAACGTTAATGTTACTTGGTCTTGTCTCAAATCCTATCTACTTTATTTTGGGCTAATGTTAATGTCTCAAACCTCTCAGACGTAAGTTAGAGGACTCATGTTTTTTATCTCAAGTTTTTTTTTTATTATTATTATAATCAAGACCAATTTACGTGTTTTAAGGTTAAGGGATGTGGGGAGCACAAGCTAAGACCGTTAACAAATCTAGTGGTTGTTAGTTGTAACTCTAAAAGTATGGGGAACTTTTTAATTAATGTCTGTTTAGTAATTAATATTTGATCCTTTATTTTCTTTCCAGAAGCCATATTTGAGCACACACACATACATGTAGATTCCTTTAAATGTTAAGGGGAAGATTAAATAAGAGAAACTGGATCTGTGAATTCCCACAGAATCACAATTGAATTCATATCTTGCTACTCAGTCAGAATCGTATTAACCTGGAGTCAGTCTCTGTCACAATAATCATATATGTGATGTTTTAGGCCTATTGGCAGACATCCATTTAAAATGTAGGCAATGGCATATAAAGAGCCTTTTTTCCAAATCCACTTTCACAGTTTCTCAGCTTGCACTCTAGTAACATTTGTGTGGTCCAGGTAGCTTTGCATAAAAAATGGTTGTCATTCGCAAGGCTACTTTTACTTTAATACTTTAAGTAAATTTCCAAGCCTGCACTTTGTTACTTTTACTTGAGTAAAGAAGTTAAATCAGTACTTCTACTTTTACCAAAGTATTTTTTAACAAGTATCTGTACTTCTACTTGAGTACGGGAAGTGAGTACTTTTGCCATCTCTGCAAATGGGGGACAATCGACTTCGTCAGCTGGTTCTTCTGGCGTGAGTTTTGTTTTAGGGGAGAAAAACAAAGGAGAAACAAAGATTATGGGTGATCTTCTTTCTCAATATTCCACTTTCGTGTCTGCCAAGTTTCAGCTACAGAAGCACATATCATCCGGTTGGAGAAGCTTGCTCGCTTTCGTTGGCTATCATGGGTGACACATCAGAGGCAGCCCTAACAAGAGAAGGAAATATTAAACATTTGATATGTATGATTTGGGATTGAGTGGGCTCTGACGTGATCAGGCAGTAAAATAACCGTAATGACACACAATTGAGGAGTTTTTGGACAAAAAATTATTTGCGACAAGAAGTGAATTGGGACACAACCTCGACCGCTTGGGGGTGCAAATCTAATTTTCAAGTGTGTGGCCAGCCTAATTTCAGAGGAACTAGACTACAGCAAACTCTGAACCAGACTATTTAAACGTTGAGCAAGGAATCAAACACACCGGATTCAACTCATCAGATCATCAGTAGAGACTCAAGACCTGAAATGTTTGTGCCAGATTAGAGACATTGTAGGGGAACCATTGATCTAGAGTTTCATGACTGAACTCAATATATATATATTTTTAACTGTGTGTATTTAAGTGTAAATGTGTATGTCAGTATATTTAATGTTACTGTGCTTCAGCCATTCAAAGCCGTTCTTTTAACCCTGTCAGTAAAGCTGTTTGACTCTGATGAGTCTGAGGTGAGTCTGTATCTCGTCCTGATCTCTCTTCGGTCTCGTCGTGAGCTCACAGTCTACAGCAGCTTTTGCATTCAGAGGGTGTTCCCCATCGAGGAACTCGCGATGCGTCGATGACGCTTTGGGAACGCCTCCTGCGTGATTGCGTCTGAAGCATCTATGTCAGCTAGTCCAATGGCGGGCGTGAGCTTCACAGGCAGGTGATGTCATGACCAGGAAAGGATAAAAGCACATCCGGTGCAACCGGCACTAGCTTCTGTTGCCTCAGCAAGCGATCTGTGTCAAACCTGTCTGTCATATTTACTGTTGTCTGTCATACAAAGTTTATATTATGGCGAAACAAATCTTCAAGTCCTGTGTTCCTCCCTGCCCGCGTTATTTAACGGGTGGGGATACACACGAGCTTGTTTGGGAGTGGAGCATGCGGTATCAGCTTTTAAAGGGGCTGATTGCCAGCATTGCGAGAAGCTGCCGCTTCGCACGCTCCGCTCCCGTCTGTCACTTTTCGAGGAACGTGGTGAGGCTCGCAAGCCTCAGGGTGCTGGACCCGCTTCTGCTGAGGCAGAGCGGAGAAGGCATTCCTGGGGATCGCAAATGGATCTCTCAGCGGGGTTGGAGACGGATCCGAGGACCCTTTCTCCTCCCTTACCTGGGAGATCCATCGCTCAATCTCCGGTGTCGGAAGCCCGCCCTGCGGCTTCTTCCGCCCGGAGAGAGAGCCCAATGCTGCAGTACTCTTCCTCCGAGGAGGTGGATGTGCTCACTATTGAAGGTGACACAAACAGGGGGGAAGAGGAATCGCCATCTCTTTCCCCAGCACATGAGGAGTTGAGATGGATGTGTTATCTAGAGCTGTTGAAAAGTTACACATATCATGGCCACTAGAGAAACAGGGCGCTCGTCCCAAAAGTAAAGTAGACGAGCCTTTCCTGCCGTCTAATATTTCACCTCCATCACGGAGCCTGCCTTTCTTTCCCGATTTGCACAGTGAAGAATCTGCCGAATATATCTCTATGGGTCCTGCAGTTAGTAGAAAAGGGTTACAGAATCCAATTTGGTTCTCGTCCACCATGCTACAACGGGGTGTTACTCACAGTAGTACAGCCCGAGCAGGCTCTGGTAATGGAGCAAGAAGTAGAGGCTCTGTTAGCGAAGGAGGCTATAGAGCAGGTGTACTCACCCGACAGAGAATCGGGTTTTTACAGACGTTATTTCATTGTTCCAAAAAAGGATGGAGGGTTGCGGCCCATACTAGATCTTCGTCGTTTGAATCGTACAGCTCAGAAACTCAAGTTCAAAATGCTGACACTCAAACAGATCGTGACTCAAATCAGGTCCGAGGACTGGTTTGTCACGATAGATCTAAAAGACGCTTACTTCCATGTCTCCATCCTCCCTCAGCACAGGAAGTTCCTAAGGTTTTCTTTCGGGGGCAAAGAATACCAGTATCGGGTGCTTCCTTTCGGTCTAGCTCTATCACCACGCACATTCACAAAGTGCATAGATGCAGCTCTGGCCCCGCTAAGGCTGCAGGGCATAAGCATTCTGAATTATATAGATGACTGGCTGATTTTAGCGGAATCAGAACAGTTGGCGGTTCAGCATCGAGATGTCGTCCTCGCCCATATGCAGAAATTGGGGTTGAGGCTCAATGCCAAGAAGAGTGTGCTATCTCCAGTACAGAGGACCGCTTTTCTTGGAGTGGTCTGGGATTCGGTCACGATGCGAGCCGCTCTTTCGCCCGCTCGTGTAGCCGCTATCCTCACAGCCACGAAAGAGCTAAAGTTAGGCCAGTCACGCACTGTGAAACAGTTCGAGAGACTGTTGGGCCTCATGGCAGTGGCGTCCAATGTGATACCCTTTGGCCTGCTGTACATGAGACCTTTGCAGTGGTGGCTCAGGACCAGAGGGTTCTCCCCGAGGGGAAACCCACTTCATACATTCAAGATCACGCGGTGGTGTCTCCGCTCCATGACTATATGGAGGGAGCACTGGTTCCTGTCCCAGGGTCCGGTACTGGGAGCTCTTTGCCATCAAGTTGCTATCTCGACAGATGCTTCCCTTACCGGCTGGGGAGCGGTAATGGAAGGCCGCTCAGCTCAGGGTCTATGGGAAAGTCATCATCTCTCTTGGCATATAAATTGCCTGGAGATGATGGCTGTCTTCAATGCGTTGAGGCACTTCCTCCCAGACCTAAGGGGCCATCATGTGCTTGTCCGTTCAGACAATACATCGGTGGTCTCTTACATCAACCGTCAGGGGGGTCTGCGTTCGTGTCCACTATACAAATTGGTGCACCAGATCCTTCTGTGGTCTCTGGGGAAATTACGCTCTCTGAGGGCAGTATATATACCAGGGATTCAGAATATAGGAGCAGACACCCTGTCGAGGCAGGGGCTGAGGCCATGGGAATGGAGACTCCATCCCGAGGCGGTGGAGATCATTTGGGAGTTTTACGGCCAGGCAGAGGTGGATCTGTTTGCGTCTCAGCAAACGACGCACTGTCCACTTTGGTTTTCCCTTACACATCCAGCCCCCTTTATAGCCTAGATCTGGACGCTACTCCAGGGTCTCAGGTTCTTAATGCTTGATGTATTAGTTCTGTTCAGGCTGACACTCAGGTTCTTGAAATTATGGCGATTTGGGTATTCTCGTTCCCAAAGCGTCATAGATGCATCGCGAGTTCCTCGATGGGGAACGTAACCGAGACGTTTTATATGATAAGCACATGCTTCACTCTGCATGTGTTTATAGCTCTATGAATTGAACATGACATGATCAAGAGCTCTTCTTCATCAACCAACAAACATGACTTTCAGCATCATCTTCCTCTTGACTCTGGCAGCCTTTAGTTCAGGTTTGAATAATGATTTATGATTGTATTTCCCACCATCAGTGGAGTCCAGACTGAAGATACAGGAGATTATTACACTAGAGTGTAATAATACGCTACTTGCACGCAGACTCGTTACGTAGTTCCGCTTTGAAGTAATAGGGCTCGCTGAGTTCCGGTTTGTCGGCCATTTGTCGTTTGTCGGCCATTGTTTTGGAGTTAGGAGGAAAATGTTCAGAAAAAAGTGTGTTTATAGATTTCAGAGACAGCAGAAGGTATACAACGTACACTGTTGTGTTCCGCTGTGTACATCTTCTGCAAAGTTCAACGGAACTTTAAGTTTTCACAGTTTTCCTTCAGATGTGGACCTTAGAAAACGGTGGCTTGTGAACATACGCCGAGACGATTTTTGTCCTACCAGCAATTCTAAGGTTTGCAGTAAACATTTTAGCAGTGATCAGATTATTGAACCGCAAACACCAGAGGCACGAAAAAAGTTAGTAACTGGCGCTGTGCCAGTGCTTTTTGCCTGGAATGATTACGCCGTTAAAGCATCGCGGTCCAGTGTGTGGGAGAGGAGAGAGAGGCCTGCTGAAGTGGTATCCGTCGAACCAATACCCATGGATGTAACGATGGATCATGACTACTGTAGCACTCCTGAGCCTTCATTTTTAGACCAGGCATGTGCTAAAATAGAAGAACTTTCTAATGAAGTGGAGGAGCTGAACAAACAGCTACAAGAGCTACACGTTCAGCGTGATTTTGGATTGGAACGGTTTGCCGGCTCAGATGAGGACATCAGATTTTACACAAGGTAGGTCTAAAGATTGGTAGAATTTTACGATTAGATGTGATTACATATACTCAGTTTTAGATGCATGTACCTGCATTACTAACACGGAAACATGTCAACAATTTGTAAATGTATTCAGTAACACTTCTGCTTATAGGTTCCCCAGCTACCGTCACCTGATGTCATTCTGGTGGCTAATCGAGCCATCTATACACAAAATCATCCGTGTGTCCAGGGCTAAATCTGCTGCTAGAAAGCAGGAAGACATCATACGTGTACTGCCACCATCAGAGGTAGGTTATATTCACACAGTAAGCCTGACTACATTTACAGAACACAGTACAGGGTAGTATTTACAATGTGTTATCTATATATGAAGAGTTCAGATGCAAAAACCTCTAAATGGCATCTGAAATTTTCTTCTAGAATGATAATTTTTATCAAGCTCGTATATATAAGTTCAATAATTTCACTTAAATGGCAATTAATAGGTAATTTTCATTGCCATTTAAGTGAAATTACTGAACTTAAATACACAAGCTTCATAAAAATTATCATTCTAGGAGGAAATTTCAGATGGTATTTAGAGGTTTTTGCATCTGAACTCTTCATATACTACTCTTAGTCTACCTCATAAGACTCTTGTCTGTTACAGGGCTGCTCTCTATCACTTTATCATACTTACAAGCTCTATTTTCACTATACAGTATGTCTGCATTTGCATTACTCTGTCTGGTTTGCACTCTCTGCCATGTGCCCTTGCTTGTATATTGCATTTGTTTTTTTATATTATATGTATAATTGTATTTATTCATATTTTTCTTTGTATTTTTAAAATTCTACCTTATGTATTTAATGTTATCCGTTATCCACCAAGGGTCTGAGAGTAACGCAATTTCAATTTTCTGTATGTCCTGTACATGTGGCAGAATTAACAATAAAGCTGACTTTGACTTTAATATGTTCTTATACAAACTTAACTTTCATGCATTTTTTTTTTTTTTACCTTTCCAGAGACAGCTGCTGCAACCAATCGATGAGTTTTTTCTTTTCCTTGTCTACCTGTCAGTTGGATTAAAGGAGAGAGTCCTGGCACACCTTTTCCATATGCATCCTTCCACAGTGAGCAGAATAATTGCGACATGGACAAACTACCTCTATACGCTGCTGGGATCAGTGTGTGTGTGGCTTTCAGCAGCTGATGTAAAAGCTAACCTCCCTGAAGACTTCTCTGATTTCCCAGACACACAGGTCATCATTGACTGCACTGAGATCAGATGTCAAACACCATCCTCACCACTTCTCCAAAGTGAAATGTACTCAAATTACAAGTCTCACTGCACAATGAAAGGCCTCATTGGAATAGCTCCTCATGGTCCAGTGACATTCGTCTCTCAGCTTTATGCTGGGTCAGTGAGTGACAGGGAGATCTTTAAACAGTGTGGGATAACAAAAAGACTGACAGAAGACATGGCAGTTATGGTTGATAAAGGCTTTCTGATTAGTGACTGTGTCAATTGCAAAGTGTACTGTCCACCATTTCTGTCCAGGGGAAAGCAGATGCCTGCACATCAGGTGAAAGAAACGCAGGCAATAGCGAGACTGCGTGTGCACGTGGAACGGGTCATCAGGAGGATCAAACAAAACAAACTTTTTGATGGTGTCATCACACTTTCCCACAGCGTTAACATTAATCAACTTTTTACGGTTGCATGTCTGTTGTCAAATTATCAAAACAAGGCATTAGTTAAGACATGGATCAAATGAAATCAAATCTTAGATTACTTTTTATTTTAACTACTGGAATGCCTTTCCATATTTATGACTTACTCTAACTGTTAATGTTTCATTGCCATTCTCAAATGTTAACTCAATAAATGTTAACTCAATCTATGTTTATTTTAAGAACAAATTGTTATGACAAGCAAGATAAATAGAATTTACTGTAAATTAAACTGACATTGTACATATCAGAAAATGGAATTGAGCATAAGAAACAGACATTGTACAAATAAAACATTTAACATTTAATAACATGTTTGAGTGCTGTTTTACAGATTTATCTAATTTCTCTGACTTCTTTAAAATTTCAGTTATTACATTGACTATTTCATACAGTAAGTATTTACTGTAGATGCGCTGGACAAAATAATCCAGTTATTTCATTGACAGGTATTTTGGCATGTATGTGTAAAAGTAAAAATAATCCACCTTCTCTCTGATAACTTTGTGCACTGAAGTGTCACTGTAGATACGCTGAACAAAATAATCCTCCTGGGCCCACACCATGAAATCACACCACTGCATTCCTGAGACCAGTAGTTGTCCCTGCACTTGGTAATAGTAGGCATGGCTCTTTTTCAGGGTGAGAAATCCATGGTCCATTTGCAAATATTTGCAGTCAACAATGTTTTTGACATTAGGACATTTAATTTCAACAAGTCCAAACTGAGGATTGTCAGTGGGATCGAAAACTACGCCATCAGGGGATGCACCAAGCCAGGGAGCATTAGGATGGATGATTAAACCACAGGGTGAGTAGTTCACATTTTTCAACTTGCTGTATTCCACTGTTACCTCTGACTCCATTTCAGCACCTCTTCTCATCTCTGCTGTCTGTCGGGTTCCTCTGATGATTCGCTCTGCAAGGGACTCTGCAGAGCTTAGGCCTCTGACATGGCATATCTCCCGAAACCTGGAAGCGGTTACTCTTGATCTGCGAAGCTGATGCCAGTCAGGACAAGAGCTTTGCTCGCGTGTTGCCTCTTCAATTTTCTGAGCCGTATCTAATGGTGTGTTTAGACTTTGAAGGTGTAAGAGCTCCTCCTCAGTGCAAACAAACATGCATTTAGATGGAGCAAGATAATATCCTTCGAGAGGCAAAGGTGGAGTTGATGGGGCATCGTGTAGTGTGATGTACCGTGATGTTAAGACAGGCTGCTGGTAAGACAATACGCTTCCTTCCTGGACCAACCCGAATGCACTTTCAACAAGTGGCTTGTCAGGTGACATGTTCATGGTGGTAACAAGTGGCTTGTCCTCAGGGCTGTATTCTGCGTATGCCTCCTCAACTCTAAACATGCATGAATCTGGTAAAGGGCCCACCATCCCTCTGTAGAGTCCACTTCTGTAGGAACATGTTTAGCTGTATTATTGTTGATAACATTACATTTGTTATTGCTTTAATTACTATTTCTATAGTTTTTTACAATTTTTATGTATTATTTTAAATGCTTAAACACTTTAATAGCATAAAGCCTTGCAATGAAATGCAGCAAAGTATCTTTGTTATCAGCATCCTTGTAACAAAAAAAAAGAAAAAAATGTGGTTGCTGAACTTACCTCACTCCACCTTGTGCAGAACGATTTGCTACAGGTTTTGTGATGACCATGGCATTGATGGGGCCTGGTTTCACGCCCTGACAGACAAGTGTAAATAATCTTAGAGGGAAGAACAAAGCTGAAACTATAAACTTAAAATGCACTTTTAAAAGAATTCAGTTTCTACATAAAATTACCCTGCATAATGTAAAGAACATACTGTGAAAATGTAACCTTGATATCTTTAATATGAACTAAATAAGATCATGTCAAATATTGAAATCATGGTGACATAAATGGTCTTTGAACTTTGATGCTCCTGATGTCAAAATTACACTGAGATTTTAGTCTAAATTTCACAAGCAATGCCACATATTGTGATTATACTTTCTTATAAATAAGGCTAAATTTCTGATGTTAAATTACCATTGTTCGTGGTTTATGCCAGGATTGTTCTCTTTCAGTGCAGCTAAGCACAGGAGGTACAACAGATAAATTAAGCTGGGAATAATGGGCAGCCTGAAACAGCAAGGCAACCGTGTGATTGCACAAAGCAGTGCCTGCCACACATGAACACTTGCTGTGTGTTAGCACCACAGGTGAAACATCCCTGAGTCCAACCTAAAAAAAAAAAAGTATAATTATTAACTTGTACTTCTTGCTAATAAAGTCTAAGTTAGTAGCATGTTAAATTTAGTAGAACAATAACCAAGGTGGGCTTTGTAGGAGCAGAATACACTGTGGCTACTCTGGATTTATGCAATACTTCATACTGGAACCACACAGGTATCTAAAGAAATATGGATTTCAAATTCAGACTGACAACATTCTGATTCTTCTGCAAAACCTCCTTGTTATTTGTAATACTTCAAGAAAATGAACACATCGGAACACACATGAACAATTCAGAACTCACATTAAGGCATTTGAACACACTTGAACACCTGAACAAGAAAATGAACACATCGGAACACACATGAACAATTTAGAACACACACATTAAGGCATCTGAACACACTTGAACACCTGAACTGGTTTTGGAGAACGGTGAACCCTATGTCTCTAGCATACTATTAAATTGTGTGGTGCCTCATTCTTCCTCATTGACCTGTAACACAAGGCTCTAACGCAGACTTCCCCTGACAGCCTGTCTTTATTTGATACTGAAAGCAATAACACAAGCACATATTATGCAAACAATTAAGGCATTCCTGTTTGTTTACAGTTAGCTAACAGTTAGCACTGAAAGCTGATTAACATTAAATGTTGCTTACCTTCGTAACCGTGTATATACGAGGCTGCGTATAATTTAAAGCCTTTCTCCAGCTTGCTGGATGGAGCTTTGGTTGTTTTGCAAATACGATGCACGTCAGTAACGTTAATCCGTGGGAGATCTTGGAGACAGCGGGAGTAGAACGTAGCCATTGCTAAACCGGAACTGACTGAGCCCTATTGAAAAGAACGCGGAAGTAGGTGTGCAAGTAGCGTATTATACACAGAGTTTACACTACATCAACAGTAAATATGTGTTCACACAGTGATAAAAAGTTGTACAAAAATCTGTTTATGAAGAGAATGAGTCAGTGTTTCAATATGATCATCATGTTTTAGTTGTAATATATGATTCCTGTCAATCAAACTGAACAGACTGCATTCAGTCACTTCTGCTGTCTGGACGTGATGCTTTCCATTTGAGACACAGAAACTTTTATAAATTAATTATGTATTAATTATGATTTTCATAACATTTTCATATTTACACCATTGCCTATAAATGTAAGGATTATGTAACAATTAGTGTCAGAACGACTGATTCTTGATCTTGATCTTTTTTATGATATTTTTATATAATAAAGTTTTTAATCTCCTATAAATGATCAGTTTGTCTGCGCTGCTTCACTAAAGCAGAAGTGAAAGTGTTCCAGTCCAGATCATGTAACCAATCAGAGAGTGAGACTGAAACCCCATTTGCATTGTCAGGGTGGAGTGATTGTGATCCTCTCAGAATAGAGCAGCTCTGTCTCCAGAGACCATGTTCAAACCCCAAGAGCTTTATTTGACATTTACTGCTACATCAACCTTCTGAAAAGCACCTGCATCTTCATCTGTTAGTTGAATGATGTTGTCAGACACAAAGTGAACTTGTTGAGAAGCTTTATTGAATGTTGCAGCAAACACAGCAGATTGAAAGATCACACACACACACACACACACACACACACACACACACACACACACACACACACACACACACACACTCTTTCAGTATAGAGTTGTAAATCACTACAGCTGCAGCACTAGACTCATGTGAATCCTGCCTGACACAGGACACTCAGATACGGCTCATCTTCAGGAGAGAAACATCAGCACTCAGAGCTCTTGTGGAACGAGACCTCATGAGGAGCTCCATCATGTGTTACTCTGCAGACGTACAGCTCTCCCGCTTCCCAGCGTGCTTTGCTGAGGGTCAGGACGCTACTGCGGCTGTAGCGGCCGTCCTGCTGGCTCTCTGCGCTGGTCAGAACCCCCTCGGTGACCTCTGACCCGTCCAGTGTCCAGCTCACCAGCGCCCCCTGTGGAGAGTAAGAGCTGAGCAGGCAGAGCAGTGCGGCTGAGTCTCCAGAGATCTGCAGAGAAGAGGGCGGCAGCAGAGACACTGAGGGTTTCACTGTGGGACCAGCTGCAGGAGACAAACACAACACATTCACACACACACACACACACACACTTTGTTTAAAGCTTTCATACATATTGCATTATAAAAGTAGTTTAATGCATTAATTATGCACTGCTATATACATTAAAATGCATGTATGATCTAATCAATAAGTGTAACAGCAGTTATAACACATATTATCTATTATCAGGCCGATCTGACTGCTTTAATTCCAGCAATTATTCACTCTGAACATTAATATCTTAAATTTTGAGATATTCTCCTGAACTGAAAATGTAACTCAATTTCAAACAGAGTTAAAACACAATTGAATCATACAGAATGAACAAAACACTGAATTATAAGCACAACATGAGCAAAAGAGATTCAGTATCATTGACTGAACTACAGAAAGAAGCAACATTTACATTCTGATGTCAAATCTCTTTTTCCATGTATGATTTCTACAATAAAAGATGAACTAAATATGAACTCAGTGTAGAAATAAATGAAGGAAAAACAAACCTGTAATAAACTGATTAAACTCATGAGACACAGTGTGGAAATATGTTTAGAATTCCTTTTTTGTTGAAAGGAATAATGTTATTCTTATAATAATGTCATTGTTTTAGATTAAATAAGTATACAACAATATCAGTAACACTTTATTTAAAGCCTTTATACATATTGCATTATAAAAAGTATTTTTAATGCATTAATTATATATTGTTTTACACATTATGATGCATGTATGATCTCATCAATAATTGGACCCAAAGTTTTAACACATTATAATATTATCTATTCATTGTTACACCTCCAAAAAATTATAATACACTAAAACTCATGACAAACAACCAATTCTAGATGTAACAAGGAATTTGTAAATATTATAAACATTTTAACTTTGGTTACAGTTATTTATGAAAACATATATGATATTATAACATACGCTATTGATACCTTTATAATGCATTATACATAAAGGCTTTAAGTAAAGTTTGCCACAATATCTAATAATCATTATTATGAATAAATGTTGTTCTTGTTTCCACTGTAAAACACTTTCTGAAATCTAAATTGTATTTTTTTATTAGGTGATTAAATAGACAGACTTACCGATCACCAGTTTAGTTCCTCCACCGAATGTGTACCACAGTGATACAATCTAATGAAACGCTCGTACAAAAACCTCTATTCCACTCGAGTGAACACACACTCCAGCAGAGAGAGAGAAACAACACTTCAACACACTGATATTAGAAGATCCTCAGCTCTTCTCAACACTCACTCATTCAGATTTGACTAAATGCTTTCTGATATAACACTGTTTAAAGAAATATATTTGATGAGCTGTGACCTCTGAGGTGACCTTTGACCTCTTTGATCATGGATGATGTTGTGGAGTTTCTCATAATGATGCTTCTGTTCTTCATATGCAGATCAATCATCATGATTCACAGAAAAACCTGCAGCTTCAGACTTTAATCTTCAGTGAAAATCTCTTCCAATAATGAGTTTATTGAATATTAGAGCCAAAGTCAATAGAAAGTGTCAACAATGAAAATATAAAAGGTATTTTGCATGTTCTACACAGTCAAGCATGTTTTCATATTCAAGGTCTGTTCTAAAAGTATCTGGACTGGTTATGAATCTGTAACTCTAGTGTATATTAGTTTGTTATCAGCACAAGCTGTTGTAAATCCTGCCCACTTCTTTGCATTGTCAGCACATGCTTCAGTGCTCTGAGAGTGTTTATAGTGCTGTGAGTTTAACACTTCATGACTGAGAGCAGAACACAATCTTCATCATCACACAAGACTAAACTACAGCAATGAACACAATCAACATCTTCATCTGGACTCTGACTCTCTGTATTCAGGGTAAATATCTTGTATACAGATCTTGCAAAATAAACAATCACATCTCATTTACAATCATATTAATGACTAAACTGTCTAATTTCAGAGATCTGGGGACAAGTGACAGTGACTCAGAATCCAGCAATAAAACCCGTCAAACATGGAGAAACTGTTACGATCAGCTGTAAAACCAGTCAGCCGATTTCTGGCTGTAATGACTGTGTGTCCTGGTATCAGCAGAAACCTGGAGAAGCTCCTAAACTCCTCATATATCAGACATCATTCCGTTATACTGGAACTCCATCTAGATTCAGTGGCAGTGGATCTTACTATGGCAGTGATTTTACTCTGACCATCAGTGGAGTCCAGACTGAAGATACAGGAGATTATTACTGTCAGAGTTTCCACGTTATCAGTAGTAGCTATGTGTTCACACAGTGATAAAGAGTCGTACAAAAACCTCTGTCAGTCAGACGTCACAGTGACTGCACTGATACAGCTGAGAGAAACTGCAGCTGCTGATGGAGGATCACAAACTACACAATATCAAACCTTTCACACACTTTATTTAATATGATATGAATTAATTATTATGATGTAAGTAAACATGGAACATACAATCTAATATCTCTTACTTAACTGGACTAAAATGTGTAGAAAATGTGATAACACTTTAGAATACTGTTTCTTACTGCATAACTAATAAGGAATTACTGAAGAACTAATGGGTAATTCTTCATTAACTACTTCTTCACTACTGTTAACTACTAAGGAAGATGTGTTAACTAATCATTATGTAATATAATTTTATGATTGTGTTAAGTATCAGTTAGTTAATCAATAACTAATGAATTCTGTCATTCCTCCTGAAGAACTACTATTAATTATCTACTAATTAAGGTTCAAGAAAAATAACTATGAAGTAACTAATGAACAGTCATACAAACTACATTGAGTTGTGCCCTTCCTTATTTACTAATGTTCTTACAGTTTTTCTTGGTTGCTTAAACACATTTCTTGAAACTATGCCTCATATTCTCAAAACTGTAAACACAAATCCACAACGTCTCACCCAGTTCCCTAACATTAAATTTTCAGGTCAAAATGAAGCTCTACACTCAAAACCATTCACTCTTGCTGAAAAACCAAACCTTGCCCTCAGACATCACACACAAGCCCTCACAAACACACACACTACAACATAGTTAAAGTGAAACCCACAAAATCAAAATCCCAGAAAATTAGAATATTACATGAAATCACATAGTAATTACACAGTGATACCATGGTCACTGAACCAGGTTTTGGTTCTTTTGGCAGTGTGGGCAGGTGGAAATTCTGCTGGATAATGAAGGAAGCATGAAGTGCTCTGGAAATGTCCTGTTAGACGGCTGCGTTGACTCTGGATTTAATAAAGCACAGTGGACCAAAGTCCTCTTTTCTGATGAGAGCAAATTTTGCATCTCATTTGGAAACCAAGGTCCCAGAGTCTGGAGGAAGAATGGAGAGGCACACAATCCAAGATGCTTGAAGTCCAGTGTGAAGTTTCCACAGTCTGTGTTCGGCTGGTGTTGGTCCACTGTGCTGTCCACTCAACGCAGCCGTCTACCAGGACATTTCCAGAGCACTTCATGCTTCCTTCAGCAGACAAGCTTTATGGAGAAGCTTCCTTCATTATCCAGCAGGATTTGCACCTGCCCACACTGCCAAAATAACCAAAACCTGGTTCAATGACCATGGTATCACTGTGTAATTACTGTGTGATTTCATGTAATATTCTAATTCTGGGATTTTGATTTCGTGGGTTTCATAAGCTGTAAACCATAATCATCAAAATTATAACAAATAAAGGCTTTAAATATCTCACTTTGCATGTAATGAGTCTATATAATATATTAGTTTCACCTGTTAAGTTGAATTCTTGAAATAAATCAACTTTTTGATGATATTCTAATTTTATGACCAGCACCTGTATATGGTCTCCTTAGTAGGGTTCTCTTTCCCACTTCCTTTCAGTCGGATCCAATAAGTTAGTGCAAAACTCACTTACTCTATGGTGGCCAAGTTCAGTTCAGGGCTGCGTTTCCCAAAAGCATCGTAAGCCTAAGAAGTTCGTAAAAACGATCGTACGACTGATCTTAATATTATGGTCTGTTTCCCAAAAGCATCGTAACTTAAGTAGAACTTGAAAATCTTCGTAGAACTACGAGTGCTCTGGAGTAATCGTAAATCCCCAAGTGCATCGTAAGAAGACAGATTTATGAGGACACCTGCAGGACAACCGGCACTTTTATCTAGATTTAACAGATTATACTGCAAAGTGAGTACAAATATAAGGTTTTGATTGTACTTTTTTATTGTACACTTTATTGTACTTGTTTTTTGATTAAATGAATGTATAAATTAAATAATAAAAAAGGGAAGAAAAAATACACATCTAAATTAAATGAATGAACAAAAAATATCATAAAAGAACGAAGTAATGTGGGAAATATGCTTCAAAGACTGGATGAATAAAAAAAATCTGTCAATGACTTGCTGACGTGCATGAAAACCAGCCATGTATTGGGAATTTCTGTCACGGGATGACGAAATACAAAAGGTGCGAGGACTCAAGTGCGGGAGAATGATAATATTTATTAAAGAAAAACAAGTACAAAAACAAAACCCACGGGGGGGGGAAACAACTAGTAAAATACAAACCAAACAGAATAAAAACTTACAAGGGAATCACAGGGTACGGGAAACATTAGACAACGAACCGACACAGACTGCAAACAAGAGGGGACTAATAAAGGGAAACTGATCAAGGAGGAACAGGTGGGAGAACTCAAACAATAATCAGATAACAAGGGGGAGGGACCAGACAATGACATGAGCACATGGCCCAGAATAACAAAACACCCATGTGCAGCACAAGACAGGACAGGCATGTGACATTACCCCCTCCCTACGGAGCGGCTACCAGACGCTCCATCAGACCAGAGCGGGACGGGAGGGACAGACCAGGGCGGGACGGGAGGGACAGACCAGGGCGGGACGGGAGGGACAGACCAGGGCGGGACGGGAGGGACAGACCAGGGCAGAGACAGTCCATCAGGCGTCCAGGGCGGAGCAGACAGTCCATCAGGCGTCCAGGGCGGAGCAGACAGTCCATCAGGCGTCCAGGGCGGAGCAGACAGTCCATCGGGTGGCCAGGGCGGAGACGACCCCTCGGGCGGCCAGGGCGGAGACGACCCCTCGGGCGGCCAGGGCGGAGACGACCCCTCGGGCGGAGACGATCCCTCGGGCGGCCACGGCACCTCGGGCGGCCACGGCGGAGACAACCGGTACTGGAACAGACACCACCGGCTCAGGAACTGGAACAGACACCACCGGCTCAGGAACTGGAACAGACACCACCGGCTCAGGAACTGGAACAGACACCACCGGCTCAGGAACTGGAACAGACCCCACCGGCTCAGGAACTGGAACAGACCCCACCGGCTCAGGAACTGGAACAGACCCCACCGGCTCAGGAACTGGAACAGACACCACCGGCTCAGGAACAGGAACAGACACCTCCGGCTTTGGAACAGATACCACCGGCTCAGGAAGAGACACCACCGGTTCAGGAACAGATATCAGCGGCCCAGGAACAGACGCCACCGGCTCAGACACCACTGGTTCAGGAACAGATGCCACCGGCTCAGGAACAGGCACCACCGGCTCAAACACCACTGGTTCAGGAACAGATGTCACCGGCTCAGGCTCAGGAACAGGCACCACCGCCTCAGGAACAGATACCAGCGGCCCAGGAACAGACGCCACCGGCTCAAACACCACCGGCTCAGGCACTGGAACTGGCACCATCTTGTCCGGAGACACTGGCTCAGCGGCGGCCATCCTGTCCGGAGACACTGGCTCGGCGGCAGCCATCTTGTCCGTAGACACAGGCTCAGCGGTGACCATCTTGTCCGGAGACACTGGCTCGGCGGCGGCCATCTTGTCTGGAGACACCGGCTCGGCGGCAGCCATCTTGTCCGGAGACACAGGCTCAGTGGCGGCCATCTTGTCCGGAGACACTGGCTCGGCAGACGTGACCCTAACAGTCTCTGTGGCGGCCATCTTGTCCAAAGACACAGGCCCGGCAGACGTGATGTGAACAGTCTCTGGCTGGGCAGACGTGATGTGAACAGTCTCTGGCTGGGCAGACGTGACGTGAACAATCTCTGGCTGGGCAGACGTGACGGATCGCTGGGGTGGTGCAGGCAGTGCGAGCAGCTCGGGCGGGGCCAGTAGAGCAAGACGCCTGGGCGGTGCGGGCAGAGCAAGACGCCTGGGCGGTGCGTCAGGGACGGCAGTCACCTCCGGGATGGTCTCCGTGTTAGGAGCCACCAGACTCGGGACCACCGGAACAGGGACCACCGGAACAGGGACCACCGGCACTGGGACCACCGGAACAGTTACAGAGGGAGCCTTTCTCCTCCTCCTGTGTTTTGGAGCCACCGGACTCTGGACCACTGGCACTGGGACCACCGGCACTGGGACCACCGGAACAGTTACAGAGGGAGCCTTTCTCCTCCTGTGTTTTGGAGCCACCGGACTCTGGACCACCGGCACTGGGACCACCGGCACTGGGACCACCGGAACTGGGACCACCGGAACTGGGACCACCGGAACTGGGACCACCGACCTGGCAACTCTCTCCCGATGACGCACAAGACCCTCCACCATCGTCTCCAGACTGACCCGATCAAACGCTGATCGGATCAGCCAGTCCATCGGTTCGTCGAGCGCATGATTGAACAAGTCCTTAAGAGCCTCCTGGTCCAGATTCAGCCCCTCAGCTGCGCTGCTGAACCTCCGGCTGAACTCTCTTACCTCCGTCCCCTGCTGACGGAGGGAGACTAGCTCCTTGAATTGGAGAATCCGCTCCCATAGCGGACAGGAGACTGGTTGCGCCCCTCTTCTCCGCTGAGTCCTCATGTGGTCGGTTCGTTCTGTCACGGGATGACGAAATACAAAAGGTGCGAGGACTCAAGTGCGGGAGAATGATAATATTTATTAAAGAAAAACAAGTACAAAAACAAAACCCACAGGGGGGAAAACAACTAGTAAAATACAAACCAAACAGAATAAAAACTTACAAGGGAATCACAGGGTACGGGAAACATTAGACAACAAACCGACACAGACTGCAAACAAGAGGGGACTAATAAAGGGAAACTAATCAAGGGGGAACAGGTGGGAGAACTCAAACAATAATCAGATAACAAGGGGGAGGGACCAGACAATGACATGAGCACA
The DNA here is from genome assembly GCF_963993115.1 of Abramis brama. Taxonomy (NCBI): domain Eukaryota; kingdom Metazoa; phylum Chordata; class Actinopteri; order Cypriniformes; family Leuciscidae; genus Abramis; species Abramis brama. The sequence goes on from NC_139982.1 coordinate 3,449,252, forward strand.
TGGCCCAAAATAACAAAACACCCATGTGCAGCACAAGACAGGACAGGCATGTGACAATTTCTTGCAGACCACCTTCCTTGATCTTTGAACACCCCCGGTTGCAGTTAGTATGCAATGTCCACCGAGATGTTTTGTTTTATTTGTATGGTGTCCTTTAAATCTGTTAAAAATAACATCTTTGTTTCGCTCTATCTCCTCTAAAATTAGGCCTACATTAATTTCATCTTTTTTGAAAGGTATCTTTTCTTGTTTGTTTTTTTCTTCATACATTTTGTCAGTAGGCTATCTCCGCCTGAATGTAGACTTTAGACTTGTCTTGATTGCTAATCCACAGATGACGATTATTAGGTTAAACCTAATAATTAAGGCTAAACGCTCAGAATACAATTTCATATAAGGTTATATTTCAGCACTTCGCAAATGGACAGCGACTCTTAAGTAGCACGTAGAGCGCGTTCTCGTTAAGTGCTTTTATGGGAAACACTTGTGGAATTGCTGCGAGCGTTCGTAACCTTGCACGTAGAGAGCGCTCTTAAGAGCTAAGATACATCGTTATCGGGAAACCTGGCGCAGTTCAGTTCATTTCAATTTTATTTATATAGCACGTTTAAGAACAACCATAATTGACCAAAGTGCTTAACCAAATTCAAAGATCAAAGAGATAATATGTGACCCTGCCTGTGAAAACCCAGCTAAAGTCATTTTTTTGTGATTCAATGTTTTCTACATAAAATCATCCTACATAATGTAAAGAACATTCTGTGAAAATATAACCTTGATATCTTTAATATTGACTGAGTAAGGCCATGTCAAAGATTTGCTAAAGTTCGGGCTCAGAAAATCATATTTTTGAGAAATTCCAATTTAAAAAAAAGTTATTTGTTAAAACTGCAACACAATTGATCCATAGTTATCCTGCATATGTGCCTTATAACACATTAAAGCTGAGATTCTCCTCTTTTTAGTGATATATGACACATCAGTGGAAAAATTCTTAAAGTTTTGTAAAACAGGTCTATTTATTATGATGTGCATGTCCAAAAAGCATAAACACATTGAAACGAATGGGGGTACCACAAGAGCTTGATCGTAGCAACAATTACCATGTCAATTCAGTGGAATGATTTGTATAACTTTATTAGTAAAATGTAATATAAGTGAAATGTCAATAATATATAAATTAAATAACATAACATTTCTCATTCTCTGAAATTATCATTCTCTTACTGGCCCACGGTGTAACTGAGTAAAAAAAAAATAATAAAAAAAAAAATTTTTCAGGGGATAGTTCACCCAAAAATGATTTACTCATACTCACCCTCATGTTATTCTGATCCTGTATACAGTAAGTTTCTTGCTTCTGTTAATAATACGATATTTTAAAGAATGTTGGTAATGAGACAGTTGACGGCACCCATTGACTTCCATAGGTGCCGCCAACTGTCTGGTTATCAACATTCTTTAAAATATCTTATTATTAACAGAAGCAAGAAACTTATACAGGATCAGAATAACATGAGGGTGAGTATGAGTAAATCATTTTGGGGTGAACTATCCCTTTAACAGGTCAGTCTCAAACTTTGTACACATTCTAAAATTGTCTAGATGCAAAATAAAATCCTGAGTGACAGCAACTCTCCCTCCTTGAAAAATAAAGAACACTTTTCCCCATTTAATTGAAATACTTGCAGTTGCAAGAGAAACTGATTTTCAGTTTCACATCTGGACTTCCAGCATTCGAAGCAAATTCTTCTTGCTGGTGTTCCCTATTCATGTTCGCCAGACAAATAGCTTGGGGTTCAATCACCAAAACTGGCTTGTCCTCCTCATCATCTTGGTCACTGCCTGAAAAAGCAAAGATCATTTTTTTCAATTCAAAGCAAGATACCTAAAAACATGATTGTGTAACATGCAAGAATTGGAAGTGGGTTTAATTACACATTTAAAATGGATAATGAAGCATTTTATATGAAAATATCAGAAAATATTTTTTCAGTTTAGTCAGACTGGATCTGATTAATTGAGGGGAGGGTGGTAAGCAGACTTCAATTCAGAGTGTAGCCTAATGAGACAAATAAACATCATGCCATAAACGTAATTAATTTAAACTGACTCAATCCCCATCAACAAATGTAATAAACATTTAAATCCACTATTTTTGCATCACAGATATGTGTTAGCATTACATTCGCTGGACACTGACAGTATACATTTACATATTTAGCATAAAAAAAAAAACTTACCGTCAAATTCCTCGTCAGTTTCGTCAAAGAATGTGTCCTGTTCATCATCACAATCATCCTCCAGAAAATAATCCGCAATAAAACCGGTTAAATCATAATTTGGGGCAATTCCACCGAGATTAATATCAAGCAAGCTGTTTAAGCAAGCAGCTATTTTTCCGTTCATGCTGTGCTCATACTTCGGTGTCGCCGGCGAAGCCATGGCCATGTCAGATGTCAAAACAACGCATTAACGTTACCATCCAGCAAATAACACGTAGCAGGCCAAAAATGTCTTTCAAATAAGTTTAATATTATTGGCAGAATACCAAGCTACAAAACAAATAAGCAGTTCTTAAAATATTGGCTATGACAAGAAAAAAATCACCACAGACATCTAAACGCGGCTGACATCTCTCTTTTTTTTTCATTGTGTTGACCTGATTACCGGTGCTCGCGGATTGATATTAAAGTCTGTCTTTAACTCTTTCTAATAGAAAAGACACAGAAAACAAGTTCCTGAACCGAATGACATACGAATCAGCAGTGTTGTTGCGCGAAATAAACCCAGAGACGATTGAAATCAATGTTTAGGAAGCCCACGTCCGTTTTTTTTTTTTTTTTGCGCAAAAGTACAACGTAGTGTCAATAAAATCATTAATTTCAGTATTTATCATGTTATAAATGAAAATGTAAGTATTGCATCTCAAAACTATTGGTATAATCTATCATTTACAGCAATAAACGCACATGGACTATTTTTGTCATTTTTATGGCTATGACTACTTTGACGCTCGTTAACTCATAATTCGATTCTGCGACTTTAGCCGGGGTTTCACAGGCGGGGTCACATATACACAAACAATACACAATATACATTACAAAAATAACCACCAGTAGGTCAAGATATCAAAGCTCAACTTGAATTGAAAGCCAAGGCATAGTAATGGGTCTTAAGCAAGGACTTGATTGTTTCAATGGTCTGAGCTTTCTTTACATGAATAGGTAGACTATTCCAGAGGTTTGGAGCAGCCACTGCAAAGGCTTGGTCACTTTTGTTTTTTAACCTGGATCTGGGCACATCGAGGAGCATCTGATCGGAAGACCTCAGTGCTTTGACAGGTGTGTGGACATGTAAGAGCTCCGATAAATAAGACGGCGACAACCCATTTAAAAATTTTAAAACAATTAATACAATTTTAGATTCGATCCTGATGCAAACAGGAAGCCAGTGAAGCGTGGCAAAAACAGATGTAATATGGTCGCGCTTTTTGGTCCTGGTTAAAAGTCGAGCTGCTGCATTCTGGACTAACTGTAACCGACGAAGGGATGACTGATCCAATCCAAAGAGTTACAGTAGTCTAAACGGGACGTAATAAATGCATGTATGACTCTTTCAAAGTCTTCGCGTAGCAGATATTGCTTGATCTTAGCCAAAAGCCTCAGCTGGAAGAAACTGGTTTGGCCAAGCTTATATATCCTATTACCTCCAGGCAATAGCGCCCTCAAGCTACTCTTAGTAGTAATACTGTACATGAAATAAAAGATTGGCTTCATTCAAATTTTCTAAAACTTAACATGGACAAAACTGAGATTATTTTCACTGGACCCTCATCACTCAATAATAAAATTCCTACCAACTTCACCTGTGAGATCGCTGGCTCTCTTATCAAACCATCTAGTACTATTAAAAATCTTGGTGTAATTTTTGATTCTTCTCTATCTTTCCACATTAATTCTATCACTAAATTGGCATTCTTTCATCTACGTCGTATCGCTCAGCTCCGTCCCTTTATCAGTATCTCAGATGCTGAAACTGTCGTCCATGCATTTGTCACCTCACGTCTTGATTACTGCAATGCACTTTTCATCGGCCTATCAGCTAGCTCCATTTCCAAATTACAATACATTCAAAACTCTGCTGCCAGACTAGTCACCCACACCAAGCGTTCTGCACATATTTCCCCAATTCTGCATGATCTTCACTGGCTTCCGGTGGCTTACCGCATCAAATTCAAAATTCTCCTTCTCACTTTTAAGTCTCTGCACGGCCTGGCTCCCCCCTATCTCTGTAACCTGCTTCTCCCCTACACCCCTACTCGCTCTTTACGAGCCGCAAATTCCAGCCTTCTCGTCGTCCCTCGGCATCGCCTTGCTTCAATGGGGGGCAGATCATTCAGTGTTGTTGCGCCCACATTGTGGAACTCTCTCCCCCGATCACTCTGTTCTGTTAACACTATCTCTGAATTCAAATCCATGCTCAAAACTCACCTATTTTCTGAATGTTATCATTCTTAATTTTCCATTTAATTTATTTATTTTTTTATTTTTTTATTTTTTATTCAAAGTTATATCTGTTTGTATTCTGCTGGTTGCCGCCCCATCTACCCAATTTTCACTTACTGTACTTGCACTCTCAACTGCCTACTGTTGTTCTGTTTGCTGTCTTTGTCAACTGCCTTTATTGTTGTTTGTTTATTGTAAAGTGTCCTTGAGCTCTGGAAAGGCGCTATATAAATAAAACTTATTATTATTATTATTATTAAAGTATAGATACCCCAAATTTCTACTTAAGTAAGGTAACAAAGTATTTGTACTTCGTTACTTGACACCTCTGGTGGTCCAGGTAGCTGCATAAAAAATGGTTGTCATTCGCAAGGCTACTTTTACTTTTATACTTTAAGTAAATTTCCAAGCCTGTACTTTGTTACTTTTACTTGAGTAGAGAAGTTAAATTAGTACTTCTACTTTTACCAAAGTATTTTTTAACAAGTATCTGTACTTCTACTTGAGTACGGGAAGTGAGTACTTTTGCCATCTCTGCAAATGGGGGACAATCGACTTCGTCAGCTGGTTCTTCTGGCGTGAGTTTTGTTTTAGGGGAGAAAAAACAAAGGAGAAACAAAGATTATGGGTGATCTTCTTTCTCAATATTCCACTTTCGTGTCTGCCAAGTTTCAGCTACAGAAGCACATATCATCCGGTTGGAGAAGCTTGCTCGCTTTCATTGGCTATCATGGGTGACACATCAGAGGCAGCCCTAACAAGAGAAGGAAATATTAAACATTTGATATGTATGATTTGGGATTGAGTGGGCTCTGACGCGAACAGGCAGTAAAATAACCATAATGACACACAATTGAGGAGTTTTTGGACAAAAAATTATTTGCGACAAGAAGTGAATTGGGACACAACCTCGACCGCTTGGGGGTGCAAATCTAATTTTCAAGTGTGTGGCCAGCCTAATTTCAGAGGAACTAGACTACAGCAAACTCTGAACCAGACTATTTAAACGTTGAGCAAGGAATCAAACACACCGGATTCAACTCATCGGATCATCAGTAGAGACTCAAGACCTGAAATGTTTGTGCCAGATTAGAGACATTGTAAGGGAACCATTGATCTAGAGTTTCATGACTGAACTCAATATATATATATTTTTAACTGTGTGTATTTAAGTGTAAATGTGTATGTCAGTATCTTTAATGTTACTGTGCCTCAGCCATTCAAAGCCGTTCTTTTAACCCTGTCAGTAAAGCTGTTTGACTCTGATGAGTCTGAGGTGAGTCTGTATCTCGTCCTGATCTCTCTTCGGTCTCGTCGTGAGCTCACAGTCTACAGCAGCTTTTGCATTCAGAGGGTGTTCCCCATCGAGGAACTCGCGATGCGTCGATGACGCTTTGGGAACGCCTCCTGCGTGATTGCGTCTGAAGCATCTATGTCAGCTAGTCCAATGGCGGGCATGAGCTTCACAGGCAGGTGACGTCATGACCAGGAAAGGATAAAAGCACATCCGGTGCAACCGGCACTAGCTTCTGTTGCCTCAGCAAGCGATCTGTGTCAAACCTGTCTGTCATATTTACTGTTGTCTGTCGTACAAAGTTTATATTATGGCGAAACAAATCTTCAAGTCCTGTGTTCCTCCCTGCCCGCGTTATTTAACGGGTGGGGATACACACGAGCTTTGTGTGATTTGTTTGGGAGTGGAGCATGCGGTATCAGCTTTTGAGGGGGCTGATTGCCAGCATTGTGAGAAGCTGCCGCTTTGCACGCTCCGCTCCCGTCTGTCACTTTTCGAGGAACGTGGTGAGGCTCACGAGCCTCAGGGTGCTGGACCCGCTTCTGCTGAGGCAGAGCGGAGAAGGCATTCCTGGGGATCGCAAATAGATCTCTCAGCGGGGTTGGAGACGGATCCGAGGACCCTTTCTCCTCCCTTACCTGGGAGATCCATCGCTCAATCTCCGGTGTCGGAAGCCCGCCCTGCGGCTTCTTCCGCCCGGAGAGAGAGCCCAATGCTGCAGTACTCTTCCTCCGAGGAGGTGGATGTGCTCACTATTGAAGGTGACACAAACAGGGGGAAGAGGAATCGCCATCTCTTTCCCTAGCACATGAGGAGTTGATGGATGTGTTATCTAGAGCTGTTGAAAAGTTACACATATCATGGCCACTAGAGAAACAGGGCGCTCGTCCCAAAAGTAAATTAGACGAGCCTTTCCTGCCATCTAATATTTCACCTCCATCACGGAGCCTGCCTTTCGTTCCCGATCTGCACAGTGAGCTGTCTAGATCGTGGAACAAACCATACTCTTCACGTTTATTCAGCCCTCAAGTTCACGTATATTTAAATATACAAAGGGTATGAACGAGTATGGTTATAGATCAATGCCCCGGGCTGAACAGACGCTCGTGAGCTATCTGTCGCCTGGTTCAGCATCATCTATGAAGGCTCCAGTTTTGCCCACTAAACCATTAAAAACAACTTCCACGTTATTGGGTAAAGCTTATACGGCAGCAGGTCAGGCTGGAGCGTGACTTCACACTATGGCACTGCTTCAGGCATATCAGGCTGACCTGCTGGGGGATTTAGATAGGAGTGAGGGAGTTAATAGTGACGATATTCGAGAACTTCGTCGCGCTACTGATTTGTCACTCAGAGCTACCAAAGAGACCGCCAGAGCAATTGGGCGGTCTATGGCGGCGCTGGTGGCTACTGAAAGGTATCTTTGGTTAAATCTTTCTGAGATCAAAGACAAAGATAGATCTTTTCTTTTGGATGCTCCGTTAAACCCCGATTGTCTGTTTGGTGAAGCAGTGAATGAAGTGGTTGAAAGATTTCAGGAGACTAAAAAACATTCAGAGGCATTCAAAAAATTTCTCCCTCGCAGATCTAATCCCCCTGGGGCTGCTGGGAGTGAGCAGCCCCAGCCAGCATGATTCTCATATCGTGCGCAACAAAAGGAGAGTGTCGCGTCCCGCACCCCCCCACAGAAATCATGGGGGCCGGGGCGACAGTCTCAGCCGAAGCAATCTAAGCAGAAGGTCGATCCGAGGACTGTTCTTGCGAAGAAAGCTTTGGCTCAAAAGAGGTCCTGACGCCATTTGTGTCGGACCTATGAGAGCAGCCCCAATCGAGATGGAACATTGTACACCTCAGTACACGGGGTCCATTCCATCTCGGTACTCTCACGAGGTCGTTCTGCCAACCCCGCCACCCTTGGTGCTTTGGGGTGCAGCGGTCTCCAGCGGGTCTCTGGCGCAGTGTCACCTCGACGCTGCGTCAGGCTCGCACCCTCTGAGGGGGTTCTAATTACACCAGAGGCCAGCCTCGAGAGGCTCATTCCCTTAGTAGAATTTCTGGCAGAATGGAAGAATCTGCCGAATATATCTCTATGGGTCCTGCAGTTAGTAGAAAAGGGTTACAAAATCCAATTTGGTTCTCGTCCACCATGCTACAACGGGGTGTTACTCACAGTAGTACAGCCCGAGCAGGCTCTGGTAATGGAGCAAGAAGTAGAGGCTCTGTTAGCGAAGGAGGCTATAGAGCAGGTGTACTCACCCGACAGAGAATCGGGTTTTTACAGCCGTTATTTCATTGTTCCAAAAAAGGATGGAGGGTTGCGGCCCATAATAGATCTTCGTCGTTTGAATCGTACAATTCAGAAACTCAAGTTCAAAATGCTGACACTCAAACAGATCGTGACTCAAATCAGGTCCGAGGACTGGTTTGTCACGATAGATCTAAAAGACGCTTACTTCCATGTCTCCATCCTCCCTCAGCACAGGAAGTTCCTAAGGTTTTCTTTTGGGGGCAAATAATACCAGTATCAGGTGCTTCCTTTCGGTCTAGCTCTATCACCCCGCACATTCACAAAGTGCATAGATGCAGCTCTGGCCCCGCTCAGGCTGCAGGGCATAAGCATTCTGAATTATATAGATGACTGGCTGATTTTAGCGGAATCAGAACAGTTGGCGGTTCGGCATCGAGATGTCGTCCTCGCCTATATGCAGAAATTGGGGTTGAGGCTCAATGCCAAGAAGAGTGTGCTATCTCCAGTACAGAGGACCGCTTTTCTTGGAGTGGTCTGGGATTCGGTCACAATGCGAGCCGCTCTTTCGCCCGCTCGTGTAGCCGCTATCCTCACAGCCACGAAAGAGCTAAAGTTAGGCCAGTCACGCACTGTGAAACAGTTCAAGAGACTGTTGGGCCTCATGGCAGCGGCGTCCAATGTGATACCCTTTGGCCTGCTGTACATGAGACCTTTGCAGTGGTGGCTCAGGACCAGAGGGTTCTCCCCGAGGGGAAACCCACTTCATACATTCAAGATCACGCGGCGGTGTCTCCGCTCCTTGACTATATGGAGGGAGCACTGGTTCCTGTCCCAGGGTCCGGTACTGGGAGCTCTTTGCCATCGAGTTGCTATCTCGACAGATGCTTCCCTTACCGGCTGGGGAGCGGTAATGGAAGGCCGCTCAGCTCAGGGTCTATGGGAAAGTCATCATCTCTCTTGGCATATAAATTGCCTGGAGATGATGGTTGTCTTCAATGCGTGGAGGCACTTCCTCCCAGACCTAAGGGGCCATCATGTGCTTGTCCGTTCAGACAATACATCGGTGGTCTCTTACATCAACCGTCAGGGGGGTCTGCGTTCGCGTCCACTATACAAACTGGCGCACCAGATCCTTCTGTGGTCTCTGGGGAAATTATGCTCTCTGAGGGCAGTATATATACCAGGGATTCAGAATATAGGAGCAGACACCCTGTCGAGGCAGGGGCTGAGGCTATGGGAATGGAGACTCCATCCCGAGGCGGTGGAGATCATTTGGGAGTTTTACGGCCAGGAAAAGGTGGATCTGTTTGCGTCTCAGCAAACAACGCACTGTCCACTTTGGTTTTCCCTTACACATCCAGCCCCCCAAGGCTACGTCTGTACGCTTTTCCCCCTGTTGCTCTGCTACCAGGAGTTCTGGAGAGAATCCGCCAGGATGGAGTAAGCCTACTGCTAGTAGCACCACGCTGGCCGAGTCGATTCTGGTTTGCGGACCTGATTCATCTCCTCGATGGCCCTCCCTTAGAGATCTCGATCAGGAGAGACCTTCTGTCTCAGGCCGGGGGCACTATATTTCACCCCCGGCCAGAGATTTGGAAGTTGTGGGTGTGGCCCCTGAGGGGGCACAACTCTTAGAGAGTGGTCTCTCATCCGAGGTTGTGGAGACCATTCTTAGCTCCAGAGCTCCAGCTACGAGGAAACTTTATTTACTCAAATGGAATGTATTTACTTGGTGTCCCCAGCAGCAGTGTGACCCAGTCCACTGTTCTGTTGGGTCAGTACTTGTTTTTACAGGACCGCTTCTCATCAGGTCTATGTCCTTCCACCTTAAAGGTTTACGTGGCGGCTATTGCGGCTTTCCACGCCCCAGTGGGGGTTACATCCCTGGATAGAGACCCACTCATTACTCATTTTCTTCATGGCACGTTGACGTTGAGACCTGCAACACGCACTAGGGTGCTGGCCTGGGACCTTGCAATAGTATTAGAAGGCCTATCTAGGGCTCCATTTGAACCCCTAGACTCAGTCTCAGAGAAGTTTCTCACATTTAAGACTATATTTCTTCTTGCTATTTCATTCCTTTTAAAGAGTCGGAGACCTTCAGGCCCTCTCGGTTTCTCCCACCTGCCTTGAATTTGCACCTGGGATGGTCAAAGCTTTTCTCTTCCCTAAGCAGGGATACGTCCCTAAGGTACCGACCAATATTCCGAGGCCTATTGTGCTACAGGCTTTCTGTCCTCTTCCATTTACATCTTTGGACCAGGAAAAGTTGAACTTTTTGTGTCCAGTGCGAGCATTGGATACTTATGTTCATCGGACTTCTTCCTGGAGGAAGTCCGACCAATTATTTGTCTGTTTCGGATCACCTAGGTTAGGTCTTCCTGCTTCTAAGCAGATTATGAGCAAATGGATAGTTGAGGCTATCTCTCTTGCCTATGAGTCATCTGACCTTCCGTGTCCTTTGGAGGTTAGAGCTCATTCTACTAGGAGTATGGCGACCTCTAAAGCCTTGTTATGTAGGGCCTCTTTTCAAGACGTCTGTGATGCGGCAGGCTGATCCTCACCGCTCACATTCGTCAGATTTTATAGCCTAGATCTGGACGCTACTCCAGGGTCTCAGGTTCTTAATGCTTGATGTATTAGTTCTGTTCAGGCTGACACTCAGGTTCTTGAAATTATGGCGATTTGGGTATTCTCGTTCCCAAAGCGTCATCGATGCATCGCGAGTTCCTCGATGGGGAACGTCTCGGTTACGACTGTAACCTTAGTTCCCCGAGAAGGGAACGAGACGATGCGTCGATGACGCTTTGGGAACGCCTCCTGCATGATTGCGTCTGAAGCATCTATGTCAACTAGTCCAATGGCAGGCGTGAGCGTCACAGGCAGGTGACATCATGACCAGGAAGGGATAAAAGCTAGTTTCGAAGCTAGTGCCGGTTGCACTGGATGTGCTTTTATTCTTTCCTGGTCATGACGTCACCTGCCTGTGACGCTCACGCCCGCCATTGGACTAGTTGACATAAATGCTTCAGACTAGAGATGCGCGGTTGGCGGTTACAGCCAAAAAAACGTGACGAAAAAAATATTATTTTAATTAAATTCAGGCGGGTGGCGGGCGGTTGAACCAATCAAATGAAAAATATATGTATACACAAATCAACGTATGGCGGGCGGGTGCGGTTTTGAAAATTGGTCAAAAACGTTGGTGCGGCTGGATGGCGGACGGATGATGATTTTTGTGATGCGGTTGCGGATGAAATAATAGCCCATCCGCGTGTTCCCAAAGCATCGACACATCGTCTCGTTCCCTTCTCGGGGAACTAAGGTTACACTCGTAACCGAGACGTTTTATATGATCAGCACATGCTTCACTCTGCATGTGTTTATAGCTCTATGAACTGAACATGACATGATCAAGAGCTCTTCTTCATCAACCAACAAACATGATGTCACGGGGTGACAAACAGCTCCAGATCTGTATGAGTGTTTGTCGTCATGACAACTAAACGGCAGATTGGCGACAGGTGTGGGTACTTTACTCTGAGCGTCTGATTGAGGCCACTCCTGCTTTTAGAGAGGATAAAACACACGAGGAGGAGAAGGCTGGGTGCGCTGTGCCATGCTGTGGTGCTGTGTTGTTCTTCTGCCCTGTTGATCTGGATCGTCCTCCCCCCCGATCGTTGGTGGTTTTTCTCTCGTGGGGAATTAGTTATGGGCACTGCAGTTGAGGGGTTGTCTTGAAGGAAGAGGAGCGTTGTTTGAGAGGACGCGAGGACGGCCCAGAGGAATGAAACGCGCTGACTGAGCTGGAGAAGAGAGAGATGAGTAGTTAACAAACTGAATCTCATAATTGCATTGTGTTCTCCACTAAATTGGGTATTGGATTGAAGTGTTTGGAGCATGTGTACACCCTTCACCGAGTGAAATACTGATTCTTTGTCGATCTCTCACCTCCTCTCCCCGATTGGAGTTCAGCGAAGTGAAGTCCGTCTGTGACCGCGAGGAAAAATCTCTCGAGTGTTCTGTCCGCCCCTGGCGATCATCAGTGCGGTAGACCAGGACTTGCGGGTGAGTGCTGGCCTTATGCGCACTAGAAGAGTGAAGTTGCAGTGTTTAAATTGACGTTTCCCCTCACGATTGCATGCTTAGAGTTGGATTGCAGTGTGTGTGTGTGGAAGAATATCTTTATTGCTGTGCAACCGCCCATGCGTCCTGGGGGTCTCCTATCTACCGTGAGAGCTGAGTGAGATTGCTTACATCTACGTGCGGTGTCTAGAAAGAAGAACCTCTGCGAGACAACATCACCCCATTTGAGAACTGTGTATTGCTGTTGAAGTTGATTCTGTCTGTCCAAGACAAGCCCCGCTCAGCCTGCGACTTTGAGTCTGTTGCAGTCCTAAGCCCAACTGCACGGTGTGAAGTTATCTGTCCCCTGCAAACCACGTGAGAGCTGTGTATTGCTGTTGAAGTTGATTCTGTCTGTTCTAGAGAAAGCTCTGCTCTGTCTGTGACTTGGAGTCTGCTGCAGCCCTGAAGTCCAACTGCATGGTGTGAAGTTATCTGTCCCCTGCAACACACGTGAGAACTGTATACTGCTGTGTGAAGTCTTAATTTCGTCTGCCTTAGAGAAAGCTCTGCTCTGTCTGTGACTTGGAGTCTGCTGCAGCCCTGAAGTCCAACTGCATGGTGTGAAGTTATCTGTCCCCTGCAATACACATGAGAACTGTATACTGCTGTGTGAAGTCTTAATTTCGTCTGCCTTAGAGAAAGCTCTGCTCTGTCTGTGACTTTGAGTCTGCTGCAGCCCTGAAGCCCAACTGCACGGTGTGAAGTTATCTGTCCCCTGCAACCCACGTGAGAGCTGTGTATTGCTGTTGAAGTTGATTCTGTCTGTTCTAGAGAAACCCCGCTCTGTCTGTGACCTTGAGTCTGCTGCAGCCCTGAAGCCTACCTGCATGGTGTGAAGTTATTCGTCTCTTGCAACCCATGTGAGAACTGTGTATTGCTGTTGAAGCCGATTCTGTCACCTGTGACACTCACCTGTCTAACGCTCTCCCACTGTGAGTCTGGCACCAGTTTGTGAGGAAGTGAGCCGTGATCCCTCTACTCACCTGTGATACTCACCTGTCTACTGCTCTCCCACTGCGAGTCTGGCACCAGTCTGGAAAGGAAGTGTACTTTGATCCTTCTACTCACCTGTGATACTCACCTGTCTACTGCTCTCCCACTGCGAGTCTGGCACCAGTCTGTGGAGGAAGTGAGCCGTGATTTCTCTACTCACCTGTGATATCCACCTGTCTAACGCTCTCCCACTGTGAGTCTGGCACCAGTTTGTGAGGAAGTGAGCCGTGATCCCTCTACTCACCTGTGACACTTACCTGTCGAACGCCCTTCCACTGTAAGTCTGACACTCACCTGTGAAGGAAGTGATCCCTGTTCTCTCTACTCACTTGTGATACGCACCTGTCCAACGCTTTTCCACTGGGAGTCTGACACCAGTCCGTGAAGGAAGTGAGCCTCGATATCCTTACTCACCTGTGATACTCACCTGAGATTCTCGCCGGTCCATACCCGCGGCGGTGCTGTTCCGGGTTCCTGGGAAGAAGACAAGGAATTTTAGACTAGGACTTCTTAATTGCTTTTTAATAGAAAATAAAGTTGCCATTCCTTTTACTCCTGCTTCTTGCCTCCTCCTTGATACGCTCCTCTGGGTGACAGTGGTTTAGGGGTGGGCGCAGTCTGGCTTGGCCCACCCCGACCTGTGACACATGACTTTCAGCATCATCTTCCTCTTGACTCTGGCAGAGTTTAGTTCAGGTTTGAATAATGATTTATGATTGTATTTCCCAACATCAGTGGAGTCCAGACTGAAGATACAGGAGATTATTACTGTCAGAGTTTACACTACATCAACAGTAAATATGTGTTCACACAGTGATAAAAAGTTGTACAAAAATCTGTTTATGAAGAGAATGAGTCAGTGTTTCAATATGATCATCATGTTTTAGTTGTAATATATGATTCCTGTCAATCAAACTGAACAGACTGCATTCAGTCACTTCTGCTGTCTGGACGTGATGCTTTCCATTTGAGACACAGGACCTTTTATAAATTAATTATGTATTAATTTTGATTTTCATAACATTTTCATATACATTTACACCATTGCCTATAAATGTAATGATTATGTAACAATTAGTGTCAGAACAACTGATTCTTGATCTTGATCTTTTTTAGGATATTTTTATATAATAAAGTTTTTAATCCCCTATGAATATAATGATCAGTTTGTCTGCGCTGCTTCACTAAAGCAGAAGTGAAAGTGTTCCAGTCCAGATCATGTAACCAATCAGAGAGTGAGACTGAAACCCCATTTGCATTGTCAGGGTGGAGTGATTGTGATCCTCTCAGAATAGAGCAGCTCTGTCTCCAGAGACCATGTTCAAACCCCAAGAGCTTTATTTGACATTTACTGCTACATCAACCTTCTGAAAAGCACCTGCATCTTCATCTGTTAGTTGAATGATGTTGTCAGACACAAAGTGAACTTGTTGAGAAGCTTTATTGAATGTTGCAGCAAACACAGCAGATTGAAAGATCACACACACACACACACACACACACACACACGCACGCACACACACACACACACACACACACACACACTCAGTTTCAGTATTGAGTTGTAAATCACTACAGCTGCAGCACTAGACTCATGTGAATCCTGCCTGACACAGGACACTCAGATACGGCTCATCTTCAGGAGAGAAACATCAGCACTCAGAGCTCTTGTGGAACGAGACCTCATGAGGAGCTCCATCATGTGTTACTCTGCAGACGTACAGCTCTCCCGCTTCCCAGCGTGCTTTGCTGAGGGTCAGGACGCTACTGCGGCTGTAGCGGCCGTCCTGCTGGCTCTCTGCGCTGGTCAGAACCCCCTCGGTGACCTCTGACCCGTCCAGTGTCCAGCTCACCAGCGCCCCCTGTGGAGAGTAAGAGCTGAGCAGGCAGAGCAGTGCGGCTGAGTCTCCAGAGATCTGCAGAGAAGAGGGCGGCAGCAGAGACACTGAGGGCTTCACTGTGGGACCAGCTGCAGGAGACAAACACAACACACACACACACACACACTGCATTATAAATCATTATAAAACAATATCAGTAACACTTTATTTAAAGCCTTCATACATATTGCATTATAAAAGTATTTTAATGTATTAATTATGCACTGCTATATCCAAAGAAATGCATGTATGATCTAATCAATAAGTGTAACAGCAGTTATAACACATATTATCTATTATCAGGCCGATCTGACTGCTTTAATTCCAGCAATTATTCACTCTGAACATAAATATCTTACATTTTGAGATATTCGCCTGAACTGAAAATGTAACTCAATTTCAAACAGAGTTAAAACACAATTGAATCATACAGAATGAACAAAACACTGAATTATAAGCACAACATGAGCAAAAGAGATTCAGTATCATTGACTGAACTACAGAAAGGAGCAACATTTACATTCTGATGTCAAATCTCTTTTTCCATGTATGATTTCTAAAAATAAAAGATGAACTAAATATGAACTCAGTGTAGAAATAAATGAAGGAAAAATAAACCTGTAATAAACTGATTAAACTCATAGTGAGACACAGTGTGGAAATATGTTTAGAGTTTTATTTCTTTTTTTTATATATATATATTTTTTTGTTGTTGAAAGGAATAATGCTATTCTTATACAGTTTTTGCCCATTGCTTGAACACTATAGACACATGCTTAAACCAAAGTAACATAACTTGAAGTTGTTGTTACTATACCTTAAACAAAGTGTAACCATACCTTAAACAAAAGCGCTGCTTTGCACTTTAGTTGCAATTCTGTAACACACTTGCTCCTTTCTGCAACACACTTGCTCCTAGACACTACACACTATTTCATACATAAGACACTTAGTTCAAAAATGAAATCTCCGGGTACCATTGGGAAAACACATCTATTCAAAATACAACACACAATGGTTAATTGAAAAGACATAGACACACACCTGAAAACACTTACTTACAAAACTGAACACCAATCAGCCAGCTACAAAAAGGCCTCAGTTAAGCCATTTGAGAACTTTGCAAGCATGGAGGCAAGGAGAGCTAGAGGCAGAGGAAGAGGCAGAGGAAGAGGAAGAGGAGGACAGAGAGAGAGAGGAGGACAGAGAGAGAGAGGAGGACGTGGTCAAAGAGGCCACGCAAGGACCATTATTTCGGATGACATAAGGGCAACTTTGGTGGACCATGTCATAAACCATGGCCTGACTATGAGGGAAGCTGGGCAGAGAGTCCATCCTAATTTAAGCCGCTTCACAGTTGCATCCATAATAAGGACATTCCGACTGGAAAACAGGTATGTCTTTAACTCTCTACTCTACTCAGACTGTATCTAGAGTATTTACAGTACTGTACCAAATCACATTACTGTATCACATGTATTGTATTCCAGGGTGGCTAATGCTCCTTTTTTAACAAAAGTGGTAGTTTTGTGAAACATACCGTGATAACGTGTTGAGATGTTTCAGTACTATGTATGGTAAATACAGTAAAGTTCAGTATACACAGTACTGTAAAAAAGAAGCAGACGAGAACAATTTGTGGTTGCATTTTTCTACAGAATGGCTAGAAGACCTACTGGGGGGGGGACGCCAACGCCTGTTCACCCAAAAGCAGGAACTTGCCATAGTGAACCTAGTCAGAGCAAACAATGCAATTCGTCTCCACCAGCTACAGCAACAAATACTTGCAGATAGGGAAGTATTCAACAACATAAATCGAGTAAGCATCACAACTATCAGACGGATCTTGGTAAAGCACAACATGACCATGAAGCAACTGTACAGGGTCCCATTTGAGAGGAACAGTGTCAGGGTCAAAGAACTTCGACATGAATATGTACAAGTAAGTGTTTCAGTCCTTTACATTTACAATAAAGAATGGGTGCAGTCCAGTAACAGATGAATATGTACCACTGGATTAGTACCACATAGATACATTCAGAAAGCTACACAGGTACCTGTCTGGTGGCGTGGGTCGGTTCTGTAGTAGTGTAGGTGTGTGCTTTGAGTAAAGCCATCCACAATATGTATTTTTTGTTACAGAGAATCTTGGACATGGATGGAGCTGAACAGCCGCATGAATGTATTTACATTGACGAGGCTGGATTCAATCTTAGCAAAAACAGACGACGGGGACGTAATATAATTGGCCAAAGGGCAATTTTGCACGTCCTGGGGCAGCGCGGGGGAAACATCACACTGTGTGCTGCCATAAGTCTTCGAGGGCTACTGCACCATCATGCCAAACTGGGTCCCTATAATGCGCAACACATAATCACATTTCTAGATGCACTTCATGATACAGTTGTACAGGATGGACCAGAGCAGCCCAGGTTTGTTGTTGTCTGGGATAATGTTAGTTTCCTTCGGGCTGCTCTGGTCCAGAACTGGTTCACCAACCATGATCAATTTGAAGTTCTGTACTTGCCCCCTTACTCGCCATTTCTAAATCCTATAGAGGAATTTTTTTCTGCTTGGAGATGGTGCGTATATGACCGCCAACCACATGCCCGTATGCCTCTTCTGCAGGCAATGGAACAGGCCTGCGGAGACATTGAGGTGAGGTCAATCCAGGGATGGATTCGACACACAAGGGGATATTTTCCCCGATGCTTAGCGAGAGAAGACATTGCTTGTGATGTTGATGAGATCCTGTGGCCAGACCCCAACAGACGGCAGGATCCATAAGCCCACTTGCGCACAATTGTGTTTTTCTGTGTTTACAGTAGTGTATTGTTTGTTTTTATTTTTGATTTAACTGAATTTACTGTACTGTAAAATATACTAATGTAATGATTTTGAAAACAGTATTTCATTTTTTGGTTGTTGTGAAAACATGCCCCCTGTGGAACTGAATAAAAACATTGAAAACAAAAGACTGCAGTTTTTTATATAAAGTAGACTAGTGTGTTGCTGCTGATCTGAAAGTGTATTCATATGATGCAAGTGGATATCATTTTGTCATCAGAGTGACATTTTGACAAAGGATTGTTAGGTTTTGATAGCAGAGTTTCAATTTGACATAGATGTGAATGGTTTATTTCCTAGTGTTGTGTCTTATTTGCTTGTGTGTAGAGTTTTGACACAATGAGCCAAATTTAGCAAAACGTGTGTAAGCAATAGGCAAAAACTGTAATAATATCATAGTTTTAGATTCAATAATTATACAAAAATATCAGTTACACTTTATTAAAAGCCTTTATACATATTGCATTATAAAAGTATTTTTAATGCATTAATTATATATTGTTTTAGACATTATGATGCATGTATAATCTCTTCAATAATTGTAACCAAGGTTTTAACACATTATAATATTATCTATTCATTGTTACACCTCCAAAAAATTATAATACACTAAAACTCATGACAAACAACCAATTCTAGATGTAACAAGGAATTTGCAAATATTATAAAACATTTTAACTTTGGTTACAGTTATTTATGAAAACATATATGACATTATAACATACGCTATTGATACCTTTATAATGCATTATACATAAAGGCTTTAAGTAAAGTATCACCACAATATCTAATAATCATTATTATTAATAAATGTTGTTCTTGTTTCCACTGTAAAACACTTTCTGAAATCTAAATTGTATTTTTTTTATTAGGTGATTAAATAGACAGACTTACCAATCACCAGTTTAGTTCCTCCACCGAAAGTCCACCACAGTGATACAATCTAATGAAACGCTCGTACAAAAACCTCTATTCCACTCGAGTGAACACACACTCCAGCAGAGAGAGAGAAACAACACTTCAACACACTGATATTAGAAGATCCTCAGCTCTTCTCAACACTCACTCATTCAGATTTGACTAAATGCTTTCTGATATAACACTGTTTAAAGAAATATATTTGATGAGCTGTGACCTCTGAGGTGACCTTTGACCTCTTTGATCATGGATGATGTTGTGGAGTTTCTCATAATGATGCTTCTGTTCTTCATATGCAGATCAATCAAAAGACTGTTTGTGAAGCTGTTTCATGACTAATGTTTCTCTCTCTGGGTCAACGGCAGCGACAACACAGATTTGAATGTTGCGATATGATTTTGTCAAAGTTTAATAGACAGACGAATTGAAAGGTCTCGATGACCGAGATCACAGTCTTTGAAGATGAATCGTGCAGCTCTATTGTCTAATCTCTCTCTCAGCATATCTCAGTGCAAAGGCTTTTCAGTGCGTTCAGTCTCTTATACGCGTCCATTCTGGATATTACGCCACTTTAACACTTTGGAATCTAAGTGCAAGATGACGTAAAACTTTGTTCACACACAGTGAATCGATACAAATATACTTAACACTTAATATACTTATACACTTAAAATTGGGATCTGTGTATGTCTAGTGCTGGGATCTTACCGAGCATGATGAGCCTAGGAGTGCTTGGCAGGGAAATCTGTGCCTCAACGTCTGCTTGGGTGGAAGATTCCTGTAACACAAAATAAACAGAAAAAAAACCTTTTAAAAATCACAAGTACAATAAATGGTAAATAAATTAACTAGTAAGACCTCGAAAAATCTTAATACAATGCCAGTATATTATTATGCTTCCACGAGTAATGAATAAAACTTTCGAATCGGCCCGCTTAAATGTCTGATTCTTCAGGCGGCGACGTTAGCATTAGCAAGCATGAAAAAAAACCCCCAAAAAACGAGTGAGATTATTCAAACGGCTACCGCGCCAACACATACATCAAATACACAATTACAAATTAATTTTATTCAACAATGCTACACGTTACTCTTTAATCAAATCGAAGACGTTATAAATGTAAGTTAATGTTGCCAGATAAGACAAATCTTAATACAGTATAGGCCTATGATCCCACATGTGAAGGACATTTGAAGGAATGGCACATCAAATTAGGCTATCAACAATCTCGTTTCTGCAGTTTGACCTGCGAATTTTCCTATGAAAAATGTGTTAAAGTCCACATGAAATCAAAATTGACCATATTAACTTTGTTTGCCTAAATCGATCGTTTTGTGGTGAACAATTCATCCATGCAAGTCAATCCACACAAAAAAAATTTTTGGCTTCGTAATCTTTATTCAAAATCTGAAAATGCCCCTCCCCTCTGCATTGGAGGACCTTCCCTGATGACGTAGGTTTGAGGCATTGGTTTGGGAAACGCTTAACCACTCCCCTCAAATCGTTAGTCTGTAATGAGCGAGAGATGGAGAGGAGGAGCGCTAGAGTAAAATCCTGCCCTCTGTTCAATATTCCCTTTCACTGGGAAATACATCACAACACTGGAGAAAAGTCGTTTGCATCTTCCGGTTCACGCGGACTTTAAGTCTTACCTCTAGCTGCGTTTTCTGTCGAGTCGGCTGGCTTCACTGCTTCACGCGCACGCGGTGTCGTCGGCGCTGACAGTTGACTTCAGCAGGCAAGAGAAAAATCCAAGTGTATGGGGATCAAATTTCAGGCTAGTGCATGAGCGCACCAACAAATACATCACATACACATACACAATTCCAATTAAATTTTTATTCATTATGACGTTATCGAATGTTGCCAGATTAGAAAATCTATCGAAATTATGTGCAAATATATATAGATATATTTATTTTTTTATGTTTTATAAAATGCACACAAGTTACGAGTTTACTAGGAAGTGTGCCGCTCGTTTACTTGGTGCACTCTTAAAGTTGAACAAATAGGTAATTTTACAAGAGTAAACTGTGGCAATAAATCAGCAAAGTTACCTTTCTGAAGTTAAAATTCCGATAAAAGTGTGGAATCTCGTAGCTTTTCAGCTTACCATGGCTAAGACCAGGTCTAAGACCACTAAGACCACTGGGGGCGCTGCACTGTGGCGACCTGTGGAAGCAGTAGCGTCAAAGTAGTAACACGTTTGTTTGTTTGTTTGCTTGTTCGTCCTTTTTGGATTGGATTGTGTATACTGAACTATCATGATGATATATCGCACGTTTGTGAACTTGCTGATTATTTGCCTATTCCTCGGCTATTTTGCGAGAGGACAGCGTGGGAACAGAGAGCGGCTTCAATACAGTCATGACTTCCTTGTGCAGTTCCGTGCTTCTGACTACGGCGTGTTGGATCAAATCCTCGACTGGCCTGCAGAAATCTTAAGGAGTGAGTTTCCCAGTGTGCGTACAGAAAAGACTGCTGGCCAGAAGGTGAGGAAACGGGGGAAGAAAGGGGGATTGCGGCAGAGATTACGTAAACAGCGATTGAATCGCATTCCACTCCCTTCAATAATCCTGGCCAACTGCCAGTCTCTCAGGAATAAACTGGACGAATTACAAGCAAATGTCCGGTTTCTTTCTGATTATAGAAATGCATGTGTTATTTCCCTGACTGAGACTTGGCTTAAAGAACATGACTTAGACTCTGATTTAGAAATCGATGGCTTCGGTGTTCCAGTGCGGTTGGACAGGGATGTCGCTGTAACGGGAAAATCCTTGGGTGGAGGGGTATGCATCTACGTTAACCAGCGTTGGTGCAGGTCTGTGATTTTGAGAGAATCTGTGTGTACTCCCGATATTGAACTGTTGTCGATTTCACTCCGCCCCTTCTACTTGCCCCGGGAGTTTCCACAAATATTTATTTCTGTTGTATACATCCACCCAAAGGCTAATGTGGAAAATGCCTCGGATATTTTATGT
The DNA here is from genome assembly GCF_963993115.1 of Abramis brama. NCBI lineage: Eukaryota > Metazoa > Chordata > Actinopteri > Cypriniformes > Leuciscidae > Abramis > Abramis brama. Next base: position 3,471,050 of record NC_139982.1, read on the forward strand.
AAAGTGGTACACCGGCTTCAAAGCATCTCCCCTGATGCACCTAATATTGTGATGGGAGATTTTAATCACTGTAAAATGAAGACATCACTCACACATTTTGAACAATATGTGGACTGTCCTACCAGATATGGAAAATGTTTGGATCTTTGTTATGGGTCTATTAAGGGGGCATATAAGTCGTCATTAAGAGCCCCTTTGGGCAAGTCTGACCATCATGTTGTTTATCTAGCCCCTACTTATAAACCTGTTTTAAAAAGGGAAAAAACAGAGAAGAAATTAGTTCCTGTTTGGTCTGAAGACTCAATTCAAGAGTTGATGGGATGCTTTGAATGTACTGATTGGGACTTGTTCAAATCCGAATGTACTGACTTAGACGATCTTACTGAAACTGTGACTAGCTATATTGAATTTTGTGAAGACTTGGTAATTCATAAAAAAGCATGTATAGTTTTTCCAAACAATAAGCCTTGGATCACTAAACAAGTTAAAAATTCTATTAACTTAAGGAATATTTATTTTAAACAAGGCGATAGTATTCGGTACAAAGAGGCCAATAAACAAGTTAGAAATGAGGTGAAATTAGCAAAATTGCGGTACAAGGAAAAGATAGAAACTATGTTTACAAATGGAAAGTCTCATGTAGCTTGGGACGGAGTGAAGTCTATTATCGGAACTAAACAGAAGAGAAAATGTATTAGTTTTGGAGGGAAATCTGATTATGAATTAGCAGATGCTTTTAATTAGTTTTATGTACGTTTTGACAATCATGATTTTTCAAGAGAATTGTCTGAATATAGGGGAAATTCTGTGACTCAGAACACTCCTGTTAAAATTCAAATTAATGAGGCTGATGTACGTAGCTGTTTTAGTCAGGTCAAGGTTAGAAAGAGTCCAGGCCCTGACCACATTGGTGGTAGGTTGTTGAAAAACTGTGCAGAGCAGCTTTCAGGGATTTATTCATTTATTTTTAATGAATCATTAAAATTTTCTAAGGTCCCTCGTTTATGGAAAGATGCCATTATGGTACCAATTGCGAAAAAAAGAAATTCTTCTTCTCTTAAAGACTTTAGGCCTGTTGCATTAACCTCCTTGATTATGAAATCTTTTGAAAAAATAGTAAGGAAGGAGATTTTAACCTTGACACAGCCAGCACTTGATCCTATGCAGTTTGCATATAGATCTGGTAGAGGAGTTGATGATGCCACTTGTACTTTGTTGAATATGGTTTTAGGACATTTAGAAGGCAAGAAAAGTCATGCACGTTTGCTTTTTATAGATTTTTCTTCTGCTTTCAATTGTGTTCAGCCTTACATTTTGGCAAAGAAATTGATTGATACTTTTAAACTAGATCTAAATACTGTGTGCTGGTTGGTGGATTTTTTAACTAATAGATCCCAAAGAGTACGGGTTAATGGAGTGGTGTCGAATATTTTGATGTCCTCCACGGGTACGCCACAAGGTTGCGTTTTGTCTCCCCTTTTGTTTTCTTTATACACCGATGATTGTCGTAGTGTTTTTAATGGGAGACACATTGTTAAATTTGCGGACGACTCTGTGATTGTGTCTTTTCTCACTGAGTCTGAGCCAGATGTTGGGCCAGTGATCGATAATTTTATTCAATGGTGTGATGATTCATTTTTAAATATTAATGCTTCAAAAACAAAAGAGATGCTTATTGACTTCCGTAAGAAGAGCTCTGCACCTGTGTTGCCTTCTATCATAAAGGGACAGCAGGTAGGAGTAGTCAAACAATATAAATATTTAGGGACTATAATTGACGATAAATTACAATTTGAGGAAAACACTGATATAATTAGAGGAAAAGCTCTTCAGCGTATGCATTTTTTAAGGAAACTTCGACTTTTTAACATGGATGTTTCTTTTATGAAAATGTTTTATACATGCTTCATTGAAGCCATTTTAAGTTTTTCCATCGTCTGCTGGTATGGTAACCTTAATTTAAAGAACAGGAGGAAGCTGACAAGCATTGTGACAATGTGCAGTAAGATAGTGAGGACCGATTTAAGGACTATCTCACAGATTTATGAGTGCAGGACAATTAGGAAGGGCCAGGTAGTGCTTTCTGATGTTACTCATCCATTGTGTGCTGAATTTCAACTCCTTCCTTCAGGGCGGAGATTTAGACTCCCCTTGTGTAAATCAAATAGATATAGAAATTCTTTCATACCGGCGGCAATTAAGTTTTTAAATGATTTTTTGTAATTCAAGGTAATTGATGTGTTGTGTTGTGTTGTTAATATGTGTATGTGTATACTACTGTTCCTATTGCTGTCTACACAAAGAATTGCCTTTAAGGACAATAAAGTTTAACTAACTAAAAAAGAAATTGCTGTATTGTGATTCACAGAAAAAATATTTTTACTGTAGAATTTACCCGCCATTGAAAATTGACCATGATGCTTTGCAGATCTACAGTAACATGCTGTATACAGGTTCTACAGTAAGCAATTGCTCATTTTACAGTAATAATGCTGTGAAAACTACAGAAATTTGTTACAGTGTGAATATGGACACAGAGATGGACGTTCATCTGCACATCCTCAGTGTCTCAGGAGTCACAATAAAAATACAAAATAAAGTCATGAATCTGTAACTCTAGTGTATATTAGTTTGTTCTCAGCACAAGCTGTTGTAAATCCTGCCCACTTCTTTGCATTGTCAGCACATGCTTCAGTGCTCTGAGAGTGTTTATAGTGCTGTGAGTTTAACACTTCATGACTGAGAGCAGAACAGAACACACTCTTCATCATCACACAAGACTAAACTACAGCAATGAACACAATCAACATCTTCATCTGGACCATTGCACTGTTTATTCAAGGTAAGATGTAAAAACTGACTCTGGTTTTGGTGTTTTTGTAAAAGTATATGATGATAATAGTTTTAAACACTAATAGTTTTTCTTTTCTCTTCTTCAGAATCCAGAGGAGTGACTCTGACTCAACCTGAAGTTAAAACTGTCCAACAGAGTCAAACAGCAACAATAGAGTGTAATATAGATGTAGGAATATACGGTGACAACTTATTCTGGTATCAGCAGAAACCTGGAGAAGCTCCTAAACTCCTGATTTATGACATAAGAAGCCGTTATACTGGAACTCCATCTAGATTCAGTGGCAGTGGAACAGTAAATACTGGACGAGATTTTACTCTGACCATCAGTGGAGTCCAGACTGAAGATACAGGAGATTATTACTGTCAGAGTTATCACAGTGGCTATGTGTTCACACAGTGATAAAGAGTCGTACAAAAACCTCTGTCAGTCAGACGTCACAGTGACTGCACTGATACAGCTGAGAGAAACTGCAGCTGCTGATGGAGGATCACAAACTACACAATATCAAACCTTTCACACACTTTATTCATTTATTATGATGTAAATAAACATGTAACATAATAATATAATTTAATATATCTAACTAAACTGGACTAAAATGTGGAGTGTTGCTTGTCCCTGTAAAACTTGCCACTACAATATTATCTATACAAGTTAATGGAGTTTATTGAAAATAACTGAGTTTAGTTGGATTAACAGTGTTGTTCATCATTATGCACACTGTATATAATGAATCACTATATAAAGTCAGATGTCAGTGAGTATAAAACACTGAGAGTCCACAGTCTGAGCACAAGCGCTACTCTTCAGCACAAACACAACATTCAATAACAGAAACAACTCTAAGGGCCCTATCTTGCACCCAGCGCAATTGACTTTGTACACCGACGCATGTTTCATTCCTATTTTGCACCCGCGCAAAGCGCGCTTTTCCCTCCACAGAAGCACGTCGCTAAACTAGGGAATGAACTTGCGCTCCCTGGGCGGTTCAGCGCAAAAAAGGAGGCGTGTTCCGGCGCAAACAATCCCTGGTGTTATTTTACTGTTCCATAAAACAATTGCGCCACTGGCCAGAAAAAACCTAGTCTAAAGTCAGTGGCGCGTTGCGCATGTTATTCATATGCTATTTTAAGGGCGCATTGGCCATAATCAGTGTAGCATGTGCACAACGCACATACTTTGATTCTCTCATCTAAGCAGCAGTTTTCATTTTTGCAAATCATACATTATTACAATAGATAGATAGATAGATGATAGATGATAGATAGATAGATAGACAATTTATTATAAAAGCATACATCTAGCTTACACATTTACCCAAATTATCATACGCCTGTTTAACCGAAGTTAATTTGGGTGTGTTTCGGCCCAAAAGCACATCAGCCCAGCGGAGAAATGCCATGTCTGCCAGATGTTCAGTCCGCTCCTGGTTGGACATTTAGAAGAGTTTCTGTTATTGAACTCTGTGGTTACCATTGTGCTGAAGAGTAGCGCTGTCAACTGTGATTTTCACTTTGCTGCAACTTCATGTGTTTAATAACCCCAAATCACAATTTCTCACTGAAGCAAATTCTGCGATCAGCAAAGATCAGGTGCTAGTGATGGAGAAATGAAGCTTTGTGAAGCACTGAGGCTTTTCCCTCAACTGTATCGTAGAATGGTTCATTACTCCAAGCTTTTCAACACACTGCACACTAACAACATCTCGTGCTCAAAAGCTGGAAAATCTGCAGACGACACACACATTTATGATTGTTTCAAATAATATTTCAGTTTGTTACAAACACCATATAAGGCAATACAAATATTTAATCTAATAATAGTGTTTCCCGTCATTACTTACATGATCTATTAATGAATGTGAATAAATGTATGAGTCTGTGAATATATGTATGAAAAAATAATAAATGTACAAATGAATAAGCTAATTGTGTTCTGCACTGTTGTGTTGTACAGTGAGGGACTGTTGCAGTTTATAGGGATACGCTTCGATCAACACAAGCAGTCTGATGAGTTCATAGTCAAGGATCGTGTAGGAATATGATCAAAATAAATGAAGGTTATTGAGGAACGGTCAGTTGAAGTGCTTGTGAACTGGGGATTAATACTGAAATTGAACATGCACAAAACTACATGTAAATATTTGTATTATGATTTATTCTTATCAAAGAAGTGAATGACACTGGAGCTGCACAAGGGGTTTGTGCTATTTCTGAATCAGAATATGAAGCAGTCACGTGGTTGTGTGTGAAAACGAAGATTCGGACGTCACAGATAACGTGGTTATGGTTTTTAAAAAAATGTAACTTGAGTGTAATTAGATTTAGAAGTAAACATTTAAACCGTTCGATTATATAGAGGATCGTGTCTCTTTAGAGGACTTGGAGAAACCACACGATCATATGATTACGCCTGTTTCACACAGGCTTCTCCATTTGCAGTGTGTATGCGTCGCAGGAGCAGCACACACTATTGTGTTTCCTCCTCCACGAAGTGCCGTCCATTATGTCGTGTTGTTGAGGATCTACTGTGTAGTTTTCTATTAATTAGTTTTCCCAAAAAACACTCTCCCTTCAGTAGATCCAGACTATAACTGAAAGCGGTTTGAGTTTTTCTTTGTTCAGTTTGCACACTAAATATGGGTTTGAGCTCTTCATTTTGAACACTTAAAGTGCACCAGATTTATGAATTTAACATTAAAATGCACAACATTTTCTTCAGGAGGAGGGCATGCCCCCGAACCCCCTGGAGGACCCGAGGTCACCCACCACAGTTTTACTAAAACTCCTGTGAGAAACACTGGTACTGCTCGGCCAGAGCCGCTTACAGCTTGTGTTAGGACTCATCACAGTGGAGTATACTTCAATTGTTTTAATAAATGACTATTTTTGTTGTTGTTGTTATTTCCTCTGTTAACTCTCACTCGTTCCTACTAAGATAGGAGTTGGTATATTCAAGGGCGTGCAAAAGATGGTTGGTGTTTATGATCATATGTAGTGGGCCGGTCTGGGCCAAAATGCAACATGCATCAATTCTACACTCATTATTTTAGTTCATACTTAGATCAAATGAGTAGACTTGATAACATCCAGTGTACTTTTGGACACCATTACAAATGCCTGTGTCCCAAAATAGTGCCTCTGTTTAATAGTATACTATAGTGGACTTTGACAACTTCACACCAACTACATATCAGCACTGTTGCATCTTAAATGCTAATTTAATATAAATAAAATGTCAAAATACATATTCCTGTATAACATTATTTGAAAAACATTTAGATAATTATATTACATTTAAAAAAAGACTAAAATGTGATTTCATAATACATTTTGTTTTGTCAACCACATAGTTAATAGGCCATTGCCATTTAGAAAGCTGAACCTACAATTACATATAAACTTCATACTTATGCCATATTTGTTTAAGCCATTAATAATCCAACAACAAAGCCCTATACCAATAAATACTGATACATTTAATTTATACACTTATGAAAAATTAATTATTTTACATTGAATTAATAATTTGTATAGTATTTTTAACATGCAGAATTGCTGCTGTGCAAAGGTGTACAGTAAGTCAAATATGATGATTATAACTTGATATATGCAAACTACAAATTCATACATTTTAAATTAAATCCTATAGTAATTTTGGTCATCAATTAATTAATTCATTATTTCAATTACTCTAAAATTCTAATATTTTTAATAAAATTACCACTTAAACACCACTGACAGAAAATTACACAAAATAAAAAAGATAAATGCCTGCAGAAATATCTTATTGTGAAACTCTTTAAATAAATGTAATATTGGCCAAACATTCCCTTCTACTATCCACTTAATCTTTAATGTTGCATTATTGTTTAATATACAAATACTACAATTACTAGCTTAACATACACACGGGTATTTGGACAAAACATGAAACAGAACAAAGGTTGAAACTTTTATTTTCAAAAACAACAATGAACAATTATTTGCAAGTTTAAAATAAATACAAAACAAACAAAAAAGTATTTATATTTATATGTATATAATATATTTAAATATCAAATCTAACTATTGACCTTCCTTTATAAAATGTACCAATCATAAATGAACATCCATTTAAACATTAAAACTAAAAACTACAAATGCAATTTCACAATTAACTGCAATAATTATAATCTACTACGATTAATTATAAAAACTTAAATTAACGTCACATTATCATTATATTAAACTTCCACAAATTCCTACATATTAAACTTTTATACTATTTTTATCCCTAAACTATGGCCTATCTTTAACAAACTTAACCAACTATTTTAACACATTATAACACTAATCTCACTGAACGACACATTTTACTTAATCTCAATTTTCCTAAATATTTACTAGCATTCCAAACTTTAAAAAAAACAAATAACTTGCAATAATAACAACTTTTTTTTCTTTCTTTTTTTGTGATTGTGATTTTTACACCATTTATCACTTTTTCTTCCCAGTCTTCCCTGGATTTCTCAAACTTCGGTCACATTTGGCATGCTTTGGACGTGCTCCCACCTCTTTTTCCACAGTTCCTTCAACAGACTCTTCACTTCTCTTACAATCAGTCATGTTGCCCTTTTCATCCACTTCAACCTTCTCAGTCTCCTTTTCATTCACACTATCCAACTCTTCACCAGTTTGACTCCTGAAACACTCCTCAAGCATGAGATCATCAACAAACTCCTGAGGGGTGCTGCAGCTTGCAGTCGGGCCTGAATCTGTTGCCCGATCCATCTCGTTAGTAAAATGCTGCTGCAGTAATGCGGTTTCCTCTGCCCTTTAACTGGATTCTGTCCTCCACAAGCAGCTTGGACACCAGAACATCCGTGTCAAAGATCCTTTCAGATCCTACATTTAGAAGTTGGCGCAGCACGTAATCATTAATGAGAAATTCAGTCATTTTCCCAGTAAAATCTTCGATAGTCACTTTTGCACACAAAACTGCAACAACACCCCACACTGTTGACATCTTATTATTGCAGTGTCAAGGTTAACATTTGGCAAAACATGTCGCTTTGGACACATGTACTCCACTTTCACCTCTGCGGTGACAAGCTGCCCTTCAAAGACCTTCACGTTGTTTACAATGCCATGTACCTCCATATCAACATCTAGCAGAGTTACTTTAGACTGTGCTGTAGTGGAAATGGACGTTTCTCCACCGAACTGCCTCACGGACACATTTGTCAAGTAATAGCATTTTCCATTGTGCTAAATTTCGCCGCCCCATACACACAAACACACAAAGCGATACCGTGTGTTTTGTCTGCCACATCATAAGATCTTTTCTGCATCTTCTGATGGGATCTTGTGACACACACTTGGTCTTCAGTCAGTTGAAGAATCTTCACCGAGACATTAACCTAAAAATTCCCAAACAAACAACAAAGTACTTAGTCCCATATGACAACAACACACTTACACATTAATACAATTTTACTACCAAGCAAAAGCAAAATACCATAACTCATTTTGTGACAAACGAGTCATTAATTTGTATAGGACATAGATGGCCTACTTTATGATATATATAATTATATTTACTTAATTACTGGCTGTTTGTAAACCATGTCATTCTTAATTTTTTTGTTTACATATCACAAATTATTAACAGTCAGTAAGGGTAAGGAACTACATATTTCTTAATACATAACAATAACCTTTTCAAGAAAAACAAGAACTACATGCATCCATTTAATATATACAGTCTACATTTAACAATAATTTATTGTCCATAAATCAAAAACTAGTCAAAATACCATATTGATTATTTTTTCAAATGATCTATATTTTTCTGATCTAATCAGTCAAATCTTTACTTATACAATTAATAAATTCCCAACATCAGCTATTAATCTTTTAATTTTTCATCCACATTTAAAATAAGCAAGATATTCTTAGCAAACACTCAAATAAAATACAAATATGGTAATATGGCAACATTACATGCATATGACACAAGCAAAAGATTTTCTCTCAAATGTTTGTTTTACGTTAGACATAACCAACTGTTTATGTAAACCTTGTGTGTATTTGACAGTATTAGCGCAATGAGACTCTAAACATAACGTAGTACAGTAGATAAAAACTGTCTGAAAGGCTGTTATTTACTGCCCAAAGCGCACGTTAGAACAGCACATCAACCCACAAATGAAATGCATTTCCAGCAAGGCTTAAAGCACATGCAAATAATAAACTTTTGTGAATTGCAGCGTTCTGTACTTCTGCATTAACGTATGCTGTGCATGTTCATCACGTTGTACAGTATGTTAAGGGGCAACAGCACTGAACTGATATAATGCACAGTAACACGATACGATATTTATTCAAAAGTAGATCATAGAGACATTTTAATTATCCACGATCAAAAATCGTGATATTACACACCCCGATGTCAAAAGAAGAATAGTGCGTCATGGCGTAGTGTAAATATCAGCAGTACATTACACGCATGAGTTGCACTAAGACTTAAAGTGTGTATGTCAGGTTAATTTTTTTTTTTTGATATATTAAATAATGTTTAGATGTCTGAGTGAAAATGTAATTATCATTAAAATTATTACTGTAATTGCCCTACAGTAAGCTTTATAGCCATTTCTGTCAAGATCATATTTTTAAAACGCCGCTGAGCTGTGACGTCATAAGAGGGAGACGTGCCAAAAAAGTTCTATTCAAGTATGAAGAGTTTTGAGTCTGAGGAGATCCAAAATCCCCCTCGAACCTACGATGGCCCACAGCCATACAATTTTGAGCCTCCCAGGCGTGAGACGGATGAGGAGCCAAACAGAAATTTAACTACTTCCTATCGAAGAACCATAAACATCTGGTGTGAAGAGAACCAGTGGAGAGTTGGTCAGGTGTCTTGGTAAGTATAGGCATAACTTAGAGGTGGAACGGTACATGTAAAAGCATTGAACCGAAACGGTACGGTGCATGAATATACACTGAGAATACACGGTATAAAAATAAATAAAACTCGTGTGCAAATGAATTAATGCGGAACTACTGTTAGTCACGCGGGTTATTTAGGGACGCCAAATCTGTAGCTCCGCCTCAGCTCTGAAGCTCCGTGGCTATAATGAACAGGCTGCGATGTCAAGATTGCAATGCTGGAATATGTTGGTTGGTTGGTTGGTTAGTTGGTGTGTGTGTGTGTGTGTGTGTGTGTGAGTGTGAGAGAGAGAAAGAGATAGGCGCGGACGCGATCGAACAGTGGAAACATAAAAACATTCTCCGTCATTTTCATTACAAATGACCGAAGTCTTGGATACGGAAGCAGCACTGAAATCAGCGCGTTTGGTCCGAACAAACTTGACCCAGGCACGGAACACAGACCTGCTTTTTGGGAAAAAGTGGACTCTGTGACCGGTTTTAACGGTGTTTTTGCACCCAGCACAAACGCAGTAATTCACCATCGTGAAAATACGCCTGCGTATACCTAACTAACTAACTTAAATAACTAACTAACTAACTTAAATAACTAACTAGCTAAATAAATGTCCTAATCACTAATTCTCTCGCTCTATCACTCGTACAATTATCAACACAGCTCACAAACTTCTCCTCAACTCTGAACTGGGGAGACGTCTCCCTCTTATGACATCAAGCGATTCGTTTGGGGGGAGGAGCAGTTTTAAGCGAGTACTGAAAATAACGAACTTTTTCATCTTATATTCTGCCTTTAGGTATCGAAAAACATAAAAAACAATACATCAACTTGTCAAACGTGTATTTCCCCTAACTATTTTGTGTTTATCTAAAAAAAAAAATTTAACCTGACATACACACTTTAAGTGGAATCCATATGTTTTACATTATAAAGTTTTAAATATGGATATTTAACATACAAAAACTCATTACTTCAGAATTCTGTATTAACCCCCCAGATCCGTATGCAGCACTTTTATGATGGACAGATGCACTTATAGACTTCAAAACAGAAACTAGCCATTCACTACCATTATCAAGCTTGGAAAAGTCAGGACATTTTTTAAATAAATCTCATTGTATTCATGTTACGTCCCTCAGCCCTGGTGTTTGTTCCTACACATGTATGAGTGCAATGTCTCTTCCCCTTGTCTTAATTACAGATGACGAGCCACACCTGAGCGAAGCCTACCTAAGGCTTCTCATTACGCTCCTGAGCACGCACACAGAGACCGAGAACAGAGTCGATGCACAGCCGTGCTTTCTGTCTTTTGAGTGATTGTCGTCTAGTCGTCCACCCGGCAGTAGAAAACGTTCCGCCTTTGTGGTTGTTTCTTTATTGTTAACCAACCTATTATTTGATACCCATTCTGTTAAATAAACATACCCCTAATTTATGATACGAGCTGATCTGTGTGCGTCTCTCCTTTATGTTAAGGGTGGTGTCCGACTGCCCGTAACAATTCATCTAAAACAAGATACTCATATACACATAGGATGACACGAGGGAGAGTAAATTATGGGCTAATTTTCAATTCTGAGTGAAAAATCCCTTTAACCCTCAGACGGTCCTCTGTCATTTCTGACCGAAACATTTTCTGTTTTGAATTTCTAAAAATCACAGCTTCATCGGAATGTTATGAAACTTGGTGACTTTTATGGCATTAGGTATGTGAATACAAAAAAAAATTGAGGTCATGATCCGAGCATGCTAAGTGGTTGTAAAAAAAATAGTGACGATTTTGGTCTTCGGTCAAAAATGACCGACCCATAGGAAATGAATGGGAAATTGACAAAAAAAAAAAATTTCTCCGAACTTTTGTGTGTACAATCTACAAATCGGCCTCAATCCTAAAAAAAAAGTACACCGCTGTAAAGGGGTGACACTCTACAACATCAAGAGTACAAAAAAGACACACCCACCCACACACACACTTTTATACACATAAACACCAATAAATTTTGATTACAAAAAATCTGTTTTGAATTTTTAAAAATCACAGCTTCATTGGAACGTTCCGAAACTTGGTGACTTGTATGGCATTAGGTATGTGCACACACAAAAAAATTGAGGTCATGATTCGAGCATGCTAAGTGGTCGTAAAAAAAATAGTCACACTTGTGGTCTTCGGTCAAAAATGACCCCCATAGAAAATGAATGGGAAATTGAAAAAAAAAATGTTAAAAAATAAAAAAAAATTATATTATTTTACAAAAAGTGTTTTAATTGAATGAATTGCATTTTTTGTTACAAATTCTGTACAAAAAAAAAGTAAATGTGTCCATAAACAGCTGGGGAATTCACATGCCTCTCCATAGAGAACTGTAGATGCCATCTAGTGGTTACACCATGCTTCTACGCTTTCTCTCCATACTCTCACCAGATGGTGCTAATCTGCTCCAAACATTTTTTTTTGAAGGCCTAGACTCTATATTAAACTAAAATACTGCACAAATAAAAAATAAAACAAATACATATATTTATATAATTTTTTTTATTAATTTCAATGGCAAAAATAGACCATAAATATTGCATAAATATTAATAAATTCAATAAAATGATCTCAAAATACAAAATTAAAAAGAATAAATATTATAGAACAAAAATAAATTGCATTGGTTTTACTGGGATGGAGGAAGTTTCATTTTTTAGGCCTCCGGTCACTTCTGACCGGGAAGGCCCAGGATGTGACTCCGAAACGAAGACCGTCTGAGGGTTAATACATAAATGCTTCGATATAATGCAGTTCGTTTGTCAACCTTAAAAAAAAAAAAATCAAAATCAAATGCACTATGAAAAAACCTGTATAAGTGGTATTGCAACATTAACAACGCAATTGTAATGTGATGAGAGAAGGAAGAGGATCCACGGATTGCAAAAATACTCACTTTATTTTAAATAGGTAGACTTTCCAAAAAGATACGAGACAGTGTGTGTGTGCACAGACAGAGTGCATCTACACAAACAATAACCGACCACGAAAACAGACAGAGAAGAAACTAAATACACATGAGATGATGAGGAGCAACAGCTGACAGTGATGATGATGATTAACTGAACACAGGTGAATGAACTGAACTAATGATGATGAACTAAACTAATGATGACAGGCACATCACAGACAAGAAACAGAACAGAAGAAAACAAACTAAAGTCCATGAAAAACATGACAGCAATAACGTACGGCCAATTTACGGTCCCCAGGTCAGTTGTCTTTTGTCAAAGATTTTTCATGTTTATTTAGTCAGTTATTTTTTAATGATGTTGGTGTCTATTTAACTTCTTCATATTTTTGCAAATACTCTTGAGATGTCGTGATATAATTTTAAAACTATATCGCCCACCACTACAACCCTCATATTTTTCACATAAATTGACAAATTAGCAAAATTAGTGTTAACAATAATATTGAAGCATCTTTGCAGTTCTACAATTTAAAATACACTACTTTTGCCATTAATTACATTATGCAATAACTAAAACGCCTAATAACATAGAACTACAGTACAATTGTCTTACTACACATTAGGTAGGCTACATACACTCACAATTTTTATTTTATTTTTCTCCCTCAAAAGTAAACAAATAAGTACAAACCTAACTTTTGCCAGCACCTTTAACATTATTTTCCTTATCCAAACCATGTACAAACATAAATATCTTACCCTTTGATACTCGCGGGGATCCTTCAAAATGTAATCAACTTTCACATCTTCAACAACTTCATGCAGCGTCTCATCGAACACAAAGTCCAGCTGTCGAACACACCTTATTGATGAAGATGAATTCACCATAATGTCCATGTCTCCTAATAATAAGCAACAAGCAATATATTACATTTCTACATGAACAAATATTTCACATTACACCTAATTTCACTTTGTATTGAACAAAATCTCAATCCTTCACAATAACAATTATTGACTGATACAATAAAATAAATAAATAAAACCAGATACAAGTACCAATTATATCTAATATATTAATTAAAAATAACATTAAATATATTTCATTTATAAAACACATAGTACATATTAATTAAAACAATCTCCCTTCCCTTAACAATTCAAACAAACTTTTAAAATGATTACTATGTTGTAATTATTATTTACAAATATATCATATCAATTTATACAATTGAAATTATTTTATATACACATTTGTTTAAAAAATGTTGTGCCTTTAAACTTTTGTACAATATTCATAATTACATTATTCTATACATTTGTTCCTCTACCACACTTTTACTATACTACATTTTTAGGGACTACATTCACTTACTTGTAATACTTGGTAAATGGCAGCCATTCACATACATAATTAAGGAACAATGCAATAATTTGATGCATGAGACTATCATAGCAGTTATCACTACCAATCAGTCACAACTAATTTAATAAATATTCCCTTGTCAAGCCCTAAACACAACTGAGTCTACTGCGTCATTACCATGTCAATGGTTTATACAAGTATTAAATCAAACAGCATTTATCTGCTACTTTTAATCATAAGCCAAACAATTGGACCTTAAATTTTAATACACACCTTCAGCTTCTCTATGTTTCATACTTTCACATTCAAGATGTATATTAATTATTGATGTGACAATACACAAAACTAACAATCCAATACAAAACTCAGTTTTGAAGTCACAATTCAGTACAACAGGGATGCAAAATCTAAACAATAAATATATATTTTTAGTCTATTTAGTCTTTAGTCAAAAATTGCAAATTAGATATCTCCCCCATATTGCACAGCCCTAGTACATAACATGATTTATTAATTACTTATCCCCACCTTTTGATTAACAATACACCTGCATAATCAAATTAATCAGATTGAATGGATCATGACAAATATAGCTGAGCTGAGGTACAGACAAAATGAAAATGATCGGTTAAAAAAAATGGGCCGAAATATACCCATGTTAAGAGGCTCGCTGTGGAGTCAGCAGTAGCGATGTACAAACTGTTGAGGGCAAAGAAAAGAAAAAGAGAAGGTACTTTTCAAACAAGTGGCGCATTGATGACTAAGGGAAAAAGAGGGAATAGTTAGCCTACCTTCGCTTTATTTTTATTTTTAAATAAGTGTGACTTCTCCTAGGGGAAGTGAGGTATGCCGTAAAGCAGTCGAATTGTGTAGTTCTTTTTGTGCTCGGGTTACTACCCGAACCCCGAAGCTCTGTAGTGCCAGTAAAAGCGATACAGACCCCGTCAGGCTATGGCAGACGTGTCATTCAACCTATTGTATGTCGATGTACCATCACAAGGGTCTTGGAAATATATTATGATGGTTGAAAAACTCCATGGTGTTGCTTTAAACATTTTAATATGGTCCAGGCAATATGTGCATTTGTACTAAACAACAGATGTTGCAGTAAACAACATTACAGTGATCATATTCACTGTAATAAAATAAAAAATGACAAAACTCAACCTAGTCTCTTTTTGTTAAATTTCAGTTTTATCAATATTAGCCATTATAAAAGTAGAAGTAAAAGGTACAAGAAGCTATACAATAAGAAATAAAGCAAACAATTCAGTCAAACATACAAAGTCAGCGCTCTAGTCTAACCTTACAACGGAAAGTTAAATAGCTTAAATATATAAAGTTATGAAACTTCACTCAGCCCTCAGCCAAAACGATTGGCCAGGGAACAAATGATAGATTCACAAGACCAAATATCGCTCGTTAGATATACACAAGAGTCAAGACAAATTATATCTCATGTTTAACCACTACAGAGACGTCAGAGTCAGCGGCAAACGTCAGAACGACTAGCGGAGGAAAGGCTGTTCCAGGCGGGGGACATGAACGCCGAGCTCACAACCTGGATCAAATTTTCTCGCCTGAAAAACTCTTAAAACTACATTTCGTGACACTGTAAAAAAATCCGTAAAAATCCGGTACAATGTACCATATTAATTTGAAGGAATTTTCCATATTTATCTTTTACAGGACTTTTACCCGTATTTTGAATCACGCGTTGCATTGTGGGAACTAAAAACTGATCGGCGCCGAAAAGTTTGAGACGCAAGCGCCATTACACACACAGATGACGCGGCCAAAGTTGCTTTTTAAAGTCGGATTTCGGATGTGTGGAAGCCATTCTGACACTTCTGTGGTAAAAACCGAAAATTATATTTAGCTAAATGTCAAATAAGCTGTTTACGTAACGTTATTTAGTTGTCACCCGGCTTGTTAGGCAATGACGGAGCCGTCGCGTTTATCGTTTTATGCATATCGTCACACATTGAAAGATTTAGTTCACACTCGTGGAAGTTCCCCTGATTGTATGTGTTATAGTGTCCTCGTTTTATCTGGTTTATTGGCTTTTAGTTTGTCGGTGATGCGGTTTATTTCTGCCGAGCGCATCCGTTAACCAGTATAAAGTGCAGTAACGTTACTCGTGTTTTTGGAGCAGTTTAATGGCTTCAAACAAAAGCTACTAGATGAATCGTCAAGAAAAGGAAAGGCCATTTAAGACTTGCTTGATTTAAAAGGCATGAAGATACACTGTGAAGAGACTGTGTGTGAAGATGCAGTACAGCTGGATCAAGGATAACACCACATTTTCTGTCAAATGAGGTACGTTAATGTTATGTTTACGTTAGACTTTTTATTGTCTTGTCTTTGTTTTAGACAACACACAGACATTATACACACACTACACATATTATTTGACTTTAAACCCCAAATAATGACCTTGAAAGATTAATTTACATTTAACATGACTGCTGTTATACTTCTGCCTGTAACGTTTGTCATTCTTTACCAGCTCCCTCCTCATTAGTTTGTTTCATAGTGTTTCTGTTGTTTTCTTATCTGTTGACAGGACTTTGCTGATGTACTGTGCATCCCGAGCACCACCCTGCATGCTCCTTATGGGTTTATTTTGTTTTATTAGTATATATTTTTTTTATCATTATGAGTATTCAATATTGGCAAAACACATTTAAATTTAAAGTCTGAGGAAAACATTTTATAGAAAAAGTTGGTTGCTGAACATCCCCCTTCAAAGATTTTATGCTTATATGGTCAGTAGAAAAACATTGTATAGGGAAGATTTAAACAACTATTTTTGGAGCGGTTTTCTGAAGTGATCGTGTAATGTTTTTCATTTTGTAATATCTTATTTGTTTAAGGTGATGGGCATTCTTGCAGTCATTTAAGAAGTTATTATTGACCACATCTCCCACCCCATTGAGGCAGTGAGCTACAAAATACCCGAAGAAAATGGCACTTATCCTGGAGTTCATATGACAACTTTTTATAGAGCATGTTGTTGTGTTACTGTTTATATAATTGAAAATAATGAAACATATTATAAGGTATAGTTGAGCAGACAAGCTAACATGACATGCAACTGGAGTCCACTGGAAACAGAAGTCTTAGCATTTTATTCAGTGTTTGAATGTGAAAGAATTAGGGATGGCAGGTGATAATTTAACGAACGTAAAATACTGTACGATTGTTTTTCAACCTCAGCCTGGTCTGCATGATACTTTGTAGTTCAATTTCCTTTATTTAATTTCTTGTGTAGCTAAAAACATATATATTTTTTCTTCATATCCAACTTTCCTGTGCAGAAATCCTGAACGAAGGTCGAAAAGGCTGAGATGAAGGAAACCAAACGTCTACACATTCCTCCAAGACTGCTGAAGTTCCTGTATGAACAACTGAAAACCCATGTAAAGTTTAAGCTTTTGTCAAATCTCTTAATGGACCTTTAACTGAACATACAGAAGAAGGAAAGTTTTTCACGCAAGTTGTTCACTCCAAAATGAAAATAATGTCATTAATTACTCACCCTCCTGATGATCCAAACCTGCAAGACTTTAGTTCATCTTCAGAACAAAAATGAAGATCTTTTTAATGAAATCTGAGAGCTTTCTCTTCCTCTGTTGACAGCTTACGCAACTACCACTTTCAAGCTCCAGAAAGGTGGAAATTACTTCATAGATTTGAGGTTAAACCACTGGAGTCACATGGATTACATTTATGTCTGTATACCTTTCTGAACCTTGAAATTGGTAGTTGCGTAAGATGTCAATGGAGGGACAGAAATCTCTCAGATTTCCACAAAAAGATCTTCATTTATGTTCTGAAGACGAATGGAAGTCTTGTGGGGTGTGGAACAACATGAGCGTGAGTAATTAATGACAATTAAAAATTTTGGGTGAACTAACCCTTTAAGGAATATGGTGTTCTCTTACAGAAAAATGGCATCAACACTAACATTTCACTCTACTATTGACTGTCTAAAGCTATTTTTAATGATAAAAGCAGCAGACCTGTATTCGTATTCCATTTGTTTTTGTTTGCTTCTTTCTGTATTGTATTTGTATTGTATTGCATTTGAAAATGTTTTGAATCTTGACTTTCACAGTTTATGAAGTTTTTTTCAAAGAATTTTGTGAGCTATTTGGTGCAACACCAATATTGTGCAAGTACCTTCTCATGTTTTCTTTTTTAAATTCTGTCTCTTGTTTGTTTAATGTCTAATGTCCTGGTAATTTTCTACCAGTACATTATCCGTTTTTTTACGGAATTATTTTTTACAGTGGGTATTATATTTCAACTGTATATAAAAAAACAATGGCGCTTCTTATGTTGTCCTTCCCCTTGTTGACGATACTCTGTCAACCAATCAATGTCCTGCAGTGAGTCTAGCTCCACCCTTTAGTACCGTACCACTGTGTACTGGTACCCCAAAGGAAGGGTACCGAAAAAATGGTACGGTACGGTACATTTTGGTACCATTCACAACTTTTGACAGTGGAAACAGAAATAATTGTGTACTGTACCGTAACGTACCGCCAGGGCCGTTTCAAGATATTTGGGGGCCCTAGGCAAAAGAGTGAAGTGAGGTCCCAAGTCCTCCCTCAGGAAATTTTTTACAATTCAGATGGGATTTCTTGTATTCTGGTGCATTTTAAGAGTCATGAATTATCAATTGGCACAGACAGAAATTTAAGCAAAGCACCTAATAAAGCAAAAAAAAAAAAAAACATTTGGTGAATAGCCATACGTTTATTGTTATTCTCATATCATGAAAGTGAAGTGTGGAGGATTCGATATTTACTTTACAGGAAAAGAACTTCACTTCCCATAATGCCACAAACAGCAACGTCATAAGCAAAACTACAGGTCCTTGCACACTGTGTCCGAAATTTTCGCATGCGTTTTTTCGTATTCATGAATATTCGTGATTCGGTGGCTCTAAATTGTCAAAACACCATTCAAAATGCTTGCTACGGACGCGAAAAACGCAGACCTTTTTTTTTTTGACGGACGAAAGTTTCGGAGGCAGTGTGCAAGCGTGATTGACATAACGTGAGGTCGTATTTATTTTTTAACGTGCGAAAATTTCGGATGCGAATTTCGGACTCAGTGTGCAAGGGCCTACCTGTTGCGTACGGTAAGTGTTGATGGAGAAGAATAGAAGGACAAACGTGAAGGAAAGGGGCATTTTTCTCCAGATGGAATAGAAACACCACCAACAGAAATTGATAGCCTGCTTACACCTAAAATGTAACCGGACTTGATGGATTATTTTGTTTGGACCTAACTGCATGGGAGTCATAGGACCAGCTCATTTTGTTTGGAATTGACAAAGTTTTTACTGTGACAGCGGGCAGACAGCCGTGACAACACTTCTCTAGCTTTTGCCTTTATATGTTCGCATAGATGTGAAAATACGTCAGACAGTTGTATTTGGAGATAATAATGGTTTACTTGCCACTGTCTCTTTGGCGTTTTTCCTCTTCTTCTTTCTTTCTCTGTCTTTTGGAAAATCCTGAAGGGTATGAGCGCTTCATGATGCCATTTTTAAATGTAAATGCCCGCGTAGCGCGCTGAGTGTGGGAACGACAGTTTCTCTTCCACTGACAGCTAGTGGGGGACCTGATGGTGGGTGTGCGACGGTGGATGTCACTTCAACATTACAGTGATTAGGGCACTCATAGTGTTTGTCGTTACATGGGGGAATCCCTCTAGTTTGGGGGGCCCCTCTCACGGAGCAGTACTGGAAAGTGATAGCGCTGTCTCACTGTGGTGGTTTGTTTACAATGGTTGATACTGTTTGACGAGGGCAGATACACAACCTAAACGACCGTGCGGCCATCGGGGGCCCCCTTCAGCTGGGGGCCCAAGGCAGCTGACTACCTTGCCTACCCCATTGCGACGGCTCTGCGTACCGCTCAGTGGAAACGAGCCATAACTTTAAACAGAACGAGTACATCTTTCTTGAAGTGCACATTGTAGATCATAACAGAAATTAGCACAGCCAAAACTGATGAATGATTGAAACCTCTTCCAGCAGCGGTCGGGACGAGTAGAGCGCAGTCTGGACGGTTTAGAAGTTGCAGATGTCCTGATCAGGCCAGTGTGCACATGATGATGGACAGGAGTCATAGTCCCATACTCCATTTCAATGAAGTCATTCAACTGTGCTCTCAGAGTTACAGTTATATTCATAAAGAGCCTTCGAGTCCCACCAGGTGTAATCCACGTTTAGAGAGTTGGGTCACTCTCCCACTCTTTACTGTAGATACAACTGTATATTTATGCCACTTTGACACACTGATCACTCGAATATACAGCTACAAATTATCTCACTAAAAAACCCGTCAGTCATGAATGATCACGTCTGATTGCTGATCTCCGATTGGCTGAATCAGATCTGCAGTGGGCCGGTGTATTTACACATCATGATGACTGATTTTATGGACTACATGCACACTTGAGTTTTGTTTATTAACCAATTAGTCTATAAAATGTAGGTGTTTGAAAACCGCCAAACCAATTTTTACCAGCACAATCAAACTCAAAACTGCCCAAATCTGGCAGCACTGGCTTCATGTCGTTACTGTTTCCAAATGTCACTGGTTCGTCACTAGGGGGCGATGATCTCTGTGAACCCAGGGTTCTCAAGTCTCACGCATTGGCCGTGAGACACACGCAATTCAACCAGTTCACACGCTCACACGCCACACCGTGTATTTCTCACGCTGAAAAGGCAATGCCAACCAAGTTGTCCTGCAAGCTTTATATATAACGTTGTATACGAGCGCAGGCACACAAAGTGAAGTTTCCTGCCGCCAGCACGTATCTCGGCCAGATTGCGTTCGTTACATAGATGCGCGAACCATAGGCGCGAACACACGGAAGTTGACGGAAAATTCTCGGCCGCCGTACGTTCGTTACTAAGTAACCAACAACATCACACGAACACACGTCGTGATGGAGAAGGTAAGTTGGAATTAAGAAAGCTCGTCTAAAATTTTTAGGCCAGAACATTAAATATATAAATGTTATCAAGGCGTCAAAATGTGCAACAAACACTTACAACACAAAACACATTTCATAAGCTGCAGTGTGTACTCTTGTGTACACACACACACACACACACACACACACACACACACGTAGTGTTTTAATTTTTTATGGGGACTTTCCATAGACATAATGATTTTTATACTGTACAAACTGTATATTCTATTCCCTTACACTAACCCTACCCCTAAACCTACCCATCACAGAAAACTTACTGCAATTTCACATTTTCAAAAAAACATAACTTTTTTGATTTATAAGCCGTTTTCCTCATGGGGACCAAAACATTTCCCCACACGAACAAGGATTTCGGATATTGCCATCCTTGTGGGGACATTTTGTCCCCATAATGTAAGGTTTACCAGGCCATACTTACACACACACCTTAATACTATGTCATTTGTTCACAATGTCCCACCACACAATAAATCATTATACCATTACGGCTAGACACATTCAAAATGCAAAAAGATTTGTTTTTCCAAACTGTTTGGAGCAATTTGTTATATTTTTGTATATTTGTCATTTTGAAATATAACATTTAAGAGTATATTTGATGTGATTAATTGCTCTGTCATTTATCAGATTTACCAATTGTTATAATTTCAATTTGTGCTGGTTAATTATGAACAATGGGTAAAATTGGGGGGCGGGGACGGACGGGCGGGGGCGGGGCTCCATTAGGGCTCCTCCCCTAACCGCATGTGATCTCACTCCAAGCTTTTGATAAAACTTGAGAACCCTGGTGAACCCATGAACCACTGTCTATTTCATTTTACCTGATCTCAGATCAGTTTTTAAATATTAAAGGGATAGTTCACCCAAAAATGAAAATTCTATCATCGTTCACTCACCCTCAAGTTGTTCCAAACCTGTATGAGTTTCTTTGTTCTGCTGAACACAAAGGAAGATATTTGGAAGAATGTTTGTAACCAAACAGATCTCAGTCCCCATTGACTAAAAAAAGAATTTTTTTTTCCTACTATGGAAGTCAATGGGGACCGAGATCTGTTGATTACAAACATTCTTCCAAACATCTTCCTTTGTGTTCAACAGAACAAAGAAACTCATACAGGTTTGGAACAACTTGAGGGTGAGGAAATGATGACAGAATTTTCATTTTTGGGTGAACTATCCCTTTAATGTTTATTGACACATTTTTATAATAAAAAAGGAGTTGTAGTTAAAAGTGTCTAATTGGTCTGATTACCAAGCTCTCCATAAAACAAACAAAACAAGCCCTTCAATTTAATAAACTAACACATATTATAAAGACATTTCATATTTACTGGTATTAGATGATTTGGTCATTGCATTGAATAGATTAGACTTTAAATAAAAACATTTGCATTTGGTGTGTAAAAGGTGTTTTTATGCTGAGTTTCCGCTGTTCTGACCAGCGTGTGGCGTTTCCAGAGCTTCAATACAGTGAATCATTATGCAAATCAATCGGTTCAATGGTTTCTAAAAGCTTTGTTTCTCCATCACTAGAGCAACATGATTCTGGTTCACTCTTGAGTTGATAACAGCAGGCCAGAGAGCAAACTTTGCCTGGCCCACCTCCACTTCTGGCTGGGTCCCCGGCCCAAAACTGGCCCAACACACTGAACATGGACACACAGAGCTTCCTCTGGCCCAGATGTGGCCCACACCCTGTAAAGCGACTCTTATTGACTGATATGGCCCAGGTCTGGCCCAGGCACTGTAAGACAGATCTGGCTGAGAGTCGGCTGGGCAGAAACTGGCAGTGAAACACACATTCAACCAAGAGTTTTTATTATAAAATTAACAAATACACTTTAATATAAACATGTATGAACAATGAACAAATACACTATGATATTAACATTTATTAACAACACACTGATTCTTCATTTGTGATCATGTATTAGTTATGATTTTCATAACATGTTCATATATATTTACACCATTGTCTATAAATGTAATGATTATGAAACAATTAGTGTCAGAACGGCTGATTATTGATCTTGATCTTTTTTTTATGTTTTTATATTCTAAACTTTTTAATCTCCTATAAATGATCAGTTTGTCTGCGCTGCTTCACTAAAGCAGAAGTGAAAGTGTTCCAGTCCAGATCATGTAACCAATCAGAGAGTGAGACTGAAACCCCATTTGCATTGTCAGGGTGGAGTGATTGTGATCCTCTCAGAATAGAGCAGCTCTGTCTCCAGAGACCATGTTCAAACCCCAAGAGCTTTATTTGACATTTACTGCTACATCAACCTTCTGAAAAGCACCTGCATCTTCATCTGTTAGTTGAATGATGTTGTCAGACACAAAGTGAACTTGTTGAGAAGCTTTATTGAATGTTGCAGCAAACACAGCAGATTGAAAGATCACACACACACACACACACACTCACACTCTCTTTCAGTATTGAGTTGTAAATCACTACAGCTGCAGCACTAGACTCATGTGAATCCTGCCTGACACAGGACACTCAGATACGGCTCATCTTCAGGAGAGAAACATCAGCACTCAGAGCTCTTGTGGAACGAGACCTCATGAGGAGCTCCATCATGTGTTACTCTGCAGACGTACAGCTCTCCCTCTTCCCAGCGTGCTTTGCTGAGGGTCAGGACGCTACTGCGGCTGTAGCGGCCGTCCTGCTGGCTCTCTGCGCTGGTCAGAACCCCCTCGGTGACCTCTGACCCGTCCAGTGTCCAGCTCACCAGCGCCCCCTGTGGAGAGTAAGAGCTGAGCAGGCAGAGCAGTGCGGCTGAGTCTCCAGAGATCTGCAGAGAAGAGGGCGGCAGCAGAGACACTGAGGGCTTCACTGTGGGACCAGCTGCAGGAGACAAACACAACACATTCACACACACACACAACACACTTTGTTTAAAGCTTTCATACATATTGCATTATAAAAGTAGTTTAATGCATTAATTATGCACTGCTATATACATTAAAATGCATGTATGATCTCATCAATAAGTGTAACAGCAGTTATAACACATATTATCTATTATCAGGCCGATCTGACTGCTTTAATTCCAGCAATTATTCACTCTGAACATAAATATCTTACATTTTGAGATATTCACCTGAACTGAAAATGTAACTCAATTTCAAACAGAGTTAAAACACAATTGAATCATACAGAATGAACAAAACACTGAATTATAAGCACAACATGAGCAAAAGAGATTCAGTATCATTGACTGAACTACAGAAAGCAGCAACATTTACATTCTGATGTCAAATCTCTTTTTCCATGTATGATTTCTACAATAAAAGATGAACTAAATATGAACTCAGTGTAGAAATAAATGAAGGAAAAACAAACCTGTAATAAACTGATTAAACTCATAGTGAGACACAGTGTGGAAATATGTTTAGAGTTTTATTTCTTTTTTTATATATATATATTTTTTGTTGTTGAAAGGAATAATGCTATTCTTATAATAATATCATAGTTTTAGATTCAATAATTATACAAAAATATCAGTAACACTTTATTTAAAGCCTTTATACATATTGCATTATAAAACGTATTTTTAATGCATTAATTATATATTGTTTTACACATTATGATGCAAGTATAATCTCATCAATAATTGTAACCAAGGTTTTAACACATTATAATATTATCTATTCATTGTTACACCTCCAAAAAATTATAATACACTAAAACTCATGACAAACAACCAATTCTAGATGTAACAAGGAATTTGTAAATATTATAAGACATTTTAACTTTGGTTACAGTTATTTATGAAAACATATATGACATTATAACATACGCTATTGATAGCTTTATAATGCATTATACATAAAGGCTTCAAGTAAAGTATCACCACAATATCTAATTATTATTATTATTAATAAATGTTGTTCTTTTTTCAACTGTAAAACACTTTCTGAAATTAAAATTATATTTTTATTTAATATATAATTAAATAGACTTACATTTGATCACCAGTTTAGTTCCTCCACCGAATGTGTACCACAGTGATACAATCTAATGAAACGCTCGTACAAAAACCTCTATTCCACTCGAGTGAACACACACTCCAGCAGAGAGAGAGAAACAACACTTCAACACACTGATATTAGAAGATCCTCAGCTCTTCTCAACACTCACTCATTCAGATTTGACTAAATGCTTTCTGATATAACACTGTTTAAAGAAATATATTTGATGAGCTGTGACCTCTGAGGTGACCTTTGACCTCTTTGATCATGGATGATGTTGTGGAGTTTCTCATAATGATGCTTCTGTTCTTCATATGCAGATCAATCATCATGATTCACAGAAAAACCTGCAGCTTCAGACTTCAATCTTCAGTGAAAATCTCTTCAAATAATGAGTTTATTGAATATTAGAGCCAAAGTCAATAGAAAGTGTCAACAATGAAAATATAAAAGGTATTTTGCATGTTCTACACAGTCAAGCATGTTTTCATATTCAAGGTCTGTTCTAAAAGTATCTGGACTGGTTATGAATCTCCACACAAGATCATGAAACGTGAACAAGCTCTAATATGTCTCCATCTTTAACAGCCTGTTTCTTCTCCATTTGATGATTTCAGACACACATGAGGCTTCATGATAGATGGAGTGACACCATGAACTCTGATTAGAGATTCACAATCAGTCCTGATACTTTCTGAACAGACTCATGATTCATGATCTTACTTTAGTGATGGCGGTTCATCTAGTGGAAGTGTAGCAGTGATGATGGTCACATGACTGAATATGGACACAGAGATGGACGTTCATCTGCACATCCTCAGTGTCTCAGGAGTCACAATAAAAATACTAAATAAAGTCATGATTCTGTAACTCTAGTGTATATTAGTTTGTTATCAGCACAAGCTGTTGTAAATCCTGCCCACTTCTTTGCATTGTCAGCACATGCTTCAGTGCTCTGAGAGTGTTTATAGTGCTGTGAGTTTAACACTTCATGACTGAGAGCAGAACACAACACAATCTTCATCATCACACAAGACTAAACTACAGCAATGAACACAATCAACATCTTCATCTGGACCATTGCACTGTTTATTCAAGGTTTGTGTAATACAGCTTTTACAATGATTATTAATTCTCCTAAAATGTGAAATATATATTAATCATTTTTATTTCTGTTTTCTTTCAGAGTGTAGAGGACAATATACTGTAACTCAGAGTCCATCAATAACAGCAGTTCAACCAGGAGAAGAAGTCAGAATAAACTGTAAAACCAGCAGTAATGTGTATTATTATAGTTCAAATGGTCATTATTTAGCCTGGTACTCACAGAAACCTGGAGAAGCTCCTAAACTCCTCATATATTATGCATCAACCCGTAATACTGGAACTCCATCTAGATTCAGTGGCAGTGGATCTGGCAGTGATTTTACTCTGACCATCAGTGGAGTCCAGACTGAAGATACAGGAGATTATTACTGTAAGAGTCAACACCAGGGGCGATTCTAGGATTTTCATTTTAGGGGTGCTCAGCCCCCAATGAGGGTATGATTGAAAAAAAAAAAGAAGTTTTTTTTTGTTTTAATGCGCATTATTAACTAGTTTCATTCATTCATCCATTAACATGGATATGGCAGGGTTTTATAATCACTGAGGTACCGAATGCGAGGTATTTAGGGGGGTTCGGGGGCATGCTCCCCCGAGAAAATTTTGATTTCTCTGATCTACATATGTGCATTTTAAGATGTTTTGAAGGCCAAAAAAATTGAATAACAACAGCTTTAAAACCATGTGCGGGCAGCTGTTTATTTTTCACACCTCATCAGCATCACACTCTTTTTCTCTTTGTTTTTATCTTGCTCTGTCTTTTCCCCTCCTAAAGCTGAGCTTTGACTGATATAGGCTTTTCATTTTTGTCTGTCAGTGAAGAAAGTAAACATAGGGTCAACTGATAGGTTGATTCATGAATCATTTTCTCAGACAAAGCTACCAGGAAAGCTAGGTAACTAAGTTTATTAAATTCATTCACAATATGTACACATTCATTATTGATCTAGGCCTAATACATGGCTGTAGACAGGGCTTTATAATCAAAGAGGTCATAAATTTGAGGTTGTTATGGGGTTAAACATTTTTATTTCTCTGATATGTGCATTTCAGGACGTTTGAAGGCCAAAAAAGGATAAGAAATAGATTTAAAACCTGCTCTCTCCTCATCTCCATTACTCTGTCTTTTTCTCTCAGTCTCCTGATCTTGCCCTGTCTCTTCCCCTCTAAAGCTGAACTTTTTTAATTTACTGAAGGCTACAAATTGTATTATATTAATTCTCAACATGTACACATGCATTATTAATCTTGTGCCTATGAAAACGGCTTTGTTAATGTTTCTTGTCCCCTCACAATGACATAATTACACGTTATAGGCCTATTTTCAGCTCAAAATGGCGAAATTAGACAAAGGTTTATTAGTTTTCTAATTATTTTTGTCATTCGTTTAACATTTATGACCTAAAAAACTGTCAAATATAAAATGTTTAGTTTAGCTACTTACATCTTCTTAACTCGCACTTGACCGTAAACTGAAGCGTCAGTCGTGCTGCTAAAATTCGCGCTCAGCAGCTTCTGTGAACATAAAGCCCGCCTACTTTGATTTGATTGGTCATCTCAAATATTCTGACATTGACGAGAAGTGAAAGACCAATGAGGCTCAGATGAACAAACACACACACACACACACACACGCGCCTCTGTTTCTGACCTGCGCTCTGCTTGGCGCTGCTGCGGATTGAAGATGAAGAACATTATTTAACCTTGTCAAAGACAAAAAAAATATATATATATTTTTTTAGAATAACAACATTTCTTACTCCAAGTTTTAGGGGTGCTGAGCTCCTTTTTAGGGGTGCTGAAGCACCCCTAAAAAGGGGCTAGCCTCGCCCATGGTCAACACTATATCAGCAGTAAATGGGTGTTCACACAGTGATAAAGAGTCGTACAAAAACCTCTGTCAGTCAGACGTCACAGTGACTGCACTGATACAGCTGAGAGAAACTGCAGCTGCTGATGGAGGATCACAAACTACACAATATCAAACCTTTCACAGACTTTATTCATTATTATGATGTACCAAGTAAACATGTAACATTTAATCTCATATCCCTTAACTGGACACAAATGTGGAGAAAATATGAGTGGAGCTTGTTCTTGTAAAACTTATTGTTCTTGTAAAGCCACAACATTGTAATAATTGCACTTCCATCCTTCACCACTAGAGGACACATCTTTATATTACTGAGTTCAATCTGTCAGCGAGAGAGTTTTCCTGCACTTCAACGAGCATCTAGAAAGAGACATTTCTCACTTCACATCAGAAGGCCTACTCTCTCATCCCTGCATAGAAAGACACACGTACAAATGAGACGCTAAAATTAAAATGATTAAAAGCACCATTTTTAAGGAAAATCACACTGATGCACATTTATGACAGAAACCCTTAACAATGTTCTAAAACCATAAATGCAGTGAATATGATACAAATTAAGAAAAATATAATGAGTGTTAATATAATGTAAAAACGTTATTGTAATAATGATAAACTTTCTCGTAATTATGATGATAACAAGAAACTTTCTCATAATAATGACTTAACATATCATAATATAATGGACAGGAGTCATAATCCCCTACTCCATTTCAATGAAGTCAGTCAACTGTGCTCTCAAGAGTTACAGTTATATTCATAAAGAGCCTTCGAGTCCCACCAGGTGTAATCCACGTTTAGAGAGTTGGGTCACTCTCCCACTCTTTACTGTAGATACAACTGTATATTTATGCCACTTTGACACACTGATCACTCGAATATACAGCTACAAATGATCTCACTAAAAACCCGTCAGTCATGAATGATCACGTCTGATTGCTGATCTCTGATTGGATAAAAGTGCTGCTCATCTGTGACATCATCACCAACACCAGTCGACTCTGCGGTTATTTATTTTGATACACTACATGATATTTGTGGAAGTGCCAGTGAATTTCACATGATCATTGATTGTTTATTATTAATTTATGTTTAGGATGGGAAATGTTTAATATCGGTAACAATTTAAAGGTGAATTATAATGCCCATTTTCACATGTAATATAAATCTCTGATGTCCTCAGAATGTGTCTGTGAAGTTTCAGCTCAAAATACCATCCAGATCATTTATTATAGCTTGTCAAAGTTGCTCCTTTTTGGGTGTGAGGGAAAACGCTCTGTTTGTGTGTGTCCCTTTAAATGCAAATGAGCTTCTGCTCCGCCTCCGTTCAGAAGAGGCCGGTCCTTCACACGAGCTTCAGAGACTGGATCAACACAACAGCTGAATTTCTCTCAGGCTAAATGTCAATAACACCCAGTAGCGAGAGCAGACTCACATGTTTGAGCCGGAGTCAGACACAGATGGAGAGATCAGGAAGAGACTGCAACTGTTAGACTCAATCCCAATTCACCCCTTGGCCCTACCCCTCCATTTTCTAGGGGTAGGGTGTCCCAATTCTTGTTGCGATAGAGGGGTAGGGCGAAGGGGTAGGAGACCTTCGGCTACAACGTAGTCTAATATGGTGATTTTCTTCAAAACAATCATAAAAAAAGAGATCATTAATTTAGCCGATTGCATGTTGTCTCGGTAGCCAGCGCTAGTAATGTTAGTTACCTGGTAACGTTAATGAAGTCAAAAATCCGTAAACAAGTGCGAGTTTAATCAAAACATAAAATTACAAAAATATACAAAATCCTGTTGGCTCCTGTAGCCTATCCTATGATTTCATTTGTTAAACCTTTAACTTGTGTTGCCTTAAACATTTAAACACGAGTTTTATCCTTAAAGGGGGGGTGAAATGCTCATTTTCACTCAAACTCCTGTTAATCTTGAGTACCTATAGAGTAGTATTGCATCCTTCATATCTCCAAAAAGTCTTTAGTTTTATTATATTTATAAAAGAAAGATAGGCTGTACAGAGTCTTTCCGGAAAAAAACTAGCGGCTTGAGGCAGGCCGTGTGGGCGAAGCTAAAGCTGTGCTAACGCGCCGAGCTAGTAACAACACACAGAGACATTTGAAGCAGTTTTACTCACCGAAACTTTATCATTGCGACTGCTCGATCCTTAAGCATTAGACGATCTGCCAATCCGTCGATCTGGGCTTTGTTTATAAAACAATCATCGTCGAAATGCAGGGAACAAACAGTCTTACACAACTCCGTTTATACTCCATCCACTGGTTCCTTAACGCCGGGTTCTTTGGGAATCTGTGCAGGGTTGTCTTGCCCTGGCAACCAAAAACACACTTCTTTGGTGACATTGGCTTCCCAAAAGCTGGGCAGGGCGCTTTGATGGCGAACTGCTTTCACTCTCTTGCTCTGGTCTACGAGTGCGCGCGCGGCCGCGATCTTACCGGAAAAGTGCCCTTAGGACCCATATAAGGAAATTCTGCCCCAGCTGACGTCACACAGACCCATACTCGAAAAAAACTTTCCGAAACTTGTGACAAACCGGAAGGACAATTTTTGGCACAGAAATACTCCTTCAAACGTACAATTTAATTTTTGAAACTTTGTCCATGTTTAGCATGGGAATCCAACTCTTTAACAGTGTAAAAAACTCAGTAGGCCTATGCATGAAATAGCATTTCACCCCCCCTTTAAATGATAGACCAAATGGTAAGAAAACTGTTTTTCCTTTTTACTGTACACAAACTTTTTCAAGTTCAGTATTCCGCCCCCCAGTGGGTGTAACCATTAAAGAAACAGAACAGAAATTATACATCAGAAAACACAGGAAATATCAGAATTCAAAGAAAGATACAAATATGATACCTTCAGTTAGTGCTTAAAATCAGTTCAAATCAACACTCCAAACAAACAATACTAAAATACAAATTATTGAAATATTAATTTGGCTCTTACAGTAACCATTATTGTCACAGTATGGAGAAAAGGCTAGCACTGGTAACCATTATTCTCAGTAATGTCTACTTCACATCATTCCAGGGACTCCACAGGAAACCAGACAGATCATCCGTTTCTGAGCAGAAAATGAGAACCGCTTTCTGAAGTCCAAAAGTTCTGCAAAACAACTTTGGGAGTAAGTCATTTGATCAGTATGCTTGACTGTATAAAAAATATATATATATATTATTGTTTTTATTCCTGTTAAAATTACTCATTCATATCATGCTACAATATTAAACACACCAGGTCCCACCGTCTGTACATTGACCTGGTGTTTGTGTGTTGCAGTGTGTTTTTAATATTTATTCATTTCCCTTCTGTCTAATGATTCCAGGGAAGTGCTATTTCATTTTACCTGTACTACTGTGGTATGTGTGGTAAATGACAATAATATGTTATTTGTTATGATACAGGACATTGATCAAAGAACTTGGCCTGGAGGGACATGTCACTTCTCAACAGGTCTCCAAGAAGTGGGGAAATCTGAAAAAAAAAAGAAATAAGGTAAGCAGAGACCAGTGTGGTTCTAGCTTGGTTTATATGGAGGGATTCCAAACGGTCAAGGAAATCCATAAACGTTCAATGTAATCTTGTAAATATAATGTAGACATTGTTTGTTTATATTCACTTAAGGACCAGAAATCCCCCAAAACAGGATCTGGAACGGATGCTGGCGAGGTAACCGCTGCCACGTGGCAGTTTTTTGAGGACATGCACGAGGTGTTGGTGCCAGGCCTTCAATGGACCCTCCTGTTGTGGTTGCATCTTTTGGTCCTGATGCTGATCCGATAACAATTCTCAAGGTAAGGTTTAAAGGTTAGCTGAAACTGCATTTGTAATTAACAACGCTAAATTATTAAAGTGTTATTAATGATACACCATTACCTTATTTCTTTGGTAGCACTCTATAATAAGGGTAATGCTGAACTAATGTTATTCCTTGCAGGAATTATTATAAAGTGTTTCCTATAATTTTTTTTTTTTTGGTTCTCTTAGGAGATTGTCGAGCCCAGCAGTCCAGACACCGCCTCAGACACAGCCAATACCTCTGTAGCCTCTCCTGTTGCAACCCCAAACCCCTCACCAAAAAAGAAGAGGAGGAAGTCTATTGTGGAGTTTCTAATAGAGGAAAGTGCTAAGCAGCAAAAGCGGCATGAGGAGAGTGAGGCAAAAATGGATAGGTTATTAGGCCTATTTGAAAAACTCATAGATAAAATATAATTAGAATATAATATAAATTAAAATGTAATATAATTCTGCGCTGGTTTTGAAATAGATTTCTCCTTTCATCACTCAAGTTCCTGTTACTGTGATGATAATGTTTACAATGTGATTGCACTATCATCAATTGTTGTTTTGAAATGTTTTCCCCCATCCTGTGTTGTATAGTTCTTTTCTGTTAGTTAACAATAGACACATTTAAATGAAATCACTTTTATATATATACATTGTCAAAGTATACAAAGTACTTATTTTATATATACCTGTTGTATATATATATATATATATATATATATATATATATATATATATATTGTAAGAAAATTCAATATTGTCAATAAAAAGATTGTGTGAACAAATAACATGCAAACTATCTGTTCTATTAATATAAAAATAATTTGTAAAATCATTGTAAAATCACATATTCACATCCATGAGATGCTATAAGCAGCATCAGCAACAAAAAATACAATGGCAAATAGCCATTTTTCACATAGCTAACAAACTATATACACAGTACAGACATCCTTAAGGGTCTTGCACATGGCCTGAGCCCAGGGCAGCCAGTCTGTCCCTTATAGCATTCCCAGAGCTCTCGTTAACCGCTAGGGGCTCACGGGGTGGTTGGGGTTCAAGGATGTCCAAATCTGCATCTTCATCTGGCTCCAGCAAGTCCTCATTATCTAGACACACATTGTGTAGAAATGCACAGGACGCAATAACCAGAGGTGCAAATGTGGGTTTAACCTCTAAGGCTCTGAAAAGCGTAGACCTCCATCTGGTTTTCATCATCCCAAAAGCTCTTTCGATTATTCTGCGGGCCCTGGCATGATAATAGTTGAAGCGCCCTTGTATTTGCCCATTAACTGGCTCCTTGTAAGGTGTGATTAGGCAGACAGGTGTGTCCTCACAGGGATAGCCACCATCACCCAGAAGAATGTAACCTGTGGGAGGATACTGTCTTGCCCTTTAAAAGCTGCTGTTCTTCATGATGCATGTGTCATGAACTGATCCTTGGTAACCAACAAAGATATCTAGAAACCTGCCATTAGAATCACATATTGCTTGCATATTAAGTGAATAGAATCCTTTGTAATTCAGGTAGTCTAATCTGTACTGTTGAGGAGGTTTAATTCTGACATGGCTGCCATCTATTGCTCCCACAACACTGCTGAATGCAGGGCTTCCTGATAGCTGACTGCATGAAGCTCTCCTGCCAGTGGGAAAGAAATGGCTCGCTTCAGGTTGGTCATTATATTTCGTGCAACTCTGTGGATGATGCGATGGACTGTAGACTTGGGCACATTGAAAACCCGGGATACAACTGAGTAGGACAGTCCATGAGCCAGCCAGTAAACGTAGATCAGGACTTCTAGTTGGTTACCAAGTTGGTTATAAGTATATAAATGGCTGCTATTTTGCACAAGTTTATTTGTAATGGCCAGCAATAGGCCTATGTAGTTTCTTCATTCACTGTGACCTGCACTGGATGGCTAATTTCACATGTATTTAGTGTATTTTCAAAATACAAAATACTGTATTTGTATTTAAATACATTTTTTCACACAGTATTTTGTATTTGTATGTAAATACATTTTTCCACACAGTATTTTAAATAAATGTATTTGTATTTTATGTCCATGTATTTATGCCTATCTCTGTTCATGGTATTCCATCTTATCAGTCCAGCACACATATCACACAATCTAGCTAGGCTAACTGCAACAAAATATGTTAATATGTTTGCTGTCCATCCTACATACCACAGACGTATCCATCAGCATTCGCAGGCGTTGAAGACGTCTCCGTTTTCTTGACCAAGTTGCGGCAGACAAGTGCAGAAAGATGCATACTGCCCATACGACAGAGACTGTCACAACGGAGGACAGCATATTGGTGTCGTTGTCAGTCGTTGTCATGGAGAAATCCTGTAAAAACTCATCGCTTCCGTAACGTCAGAGCCATCGTCGATGACTGATGACGTATCGGGTTAATGAAGGGTTGTTCCATTTCGTAGGGGAATATTTCAACCCCTTGGCCATTGTAACTCTGTTTTAAGGGCCAAGGGGTACACTCGAAAACAAGGGGTAGGGGCAAGGGGTGAATTGGGATTGAGCCTTAGACTGTACATGGACGTTTCTGAAAGGTTAGTGGATACATTTATGTAACTTGTTGTGGAGTTACGTTTATTCATCTCATCGACTAGCCTGTGCCGTCATGTTAATCTATAAACTGCTGTATAGGTGCTTGTGTGTGCACTGAATTAGGATGCCCACAGAGGCAGAACATATATTCTGCATGGAGAGAGAGCAGGAATGGTTTAGTTTACGGTTATAATGTGGGACCGCTTCTCACTCAGGAGATCTAGTGCAGATCGTCATCAGTCGTGGGCCAGTTTCCAGACTCTTACGTAGGAGTATAGGAGGAAATCTGAAACAGCTTGAGTGAATTTTTACCATTATAGGCTGTTTTTTTTTACACACACTGTGTTCGAACACCTTATAAAAGTGAATTTTGCACTTTTGAATTTTGCTTTAACAGAAGGATTGTTCATATTTATGTCTAATTTGAATAATTTGTCATAGTTTCAGACTCATACATTCATACAAACACAACTGCTCACAGACGTGACCTGTTTTATGAATCCAGCGTATCATTAATCGTTTTGTGGATTGAACTCTTCGAGCTCTTACTCTCTAACCGAGTCAAAGACGATCTCAGCAGTCCAGAGGTTCAGACCCTGACAGTGTTTCATTATAAACTGATGAATATGAACAAACCTCATCTCTCCATTAGTCCAGCTCTTCTGACTCATTTCAGAGAATAAAGTGTCGGACAGTGAAACTCATATTTGCATCATCAGGGTGATTGTGTTCCTCTCAGAATAGAGCAGCTCCATCAGCAGATGTTCAGCGTCCTCACAGGAGCTTCATGTTACTGGAATACACTACTTCTCTAGTTTCTGGAGATATACTGGGGTTACAAACCATCAAATAAAGTCTAATGTTTCTGTAGAAGACTACAGAATTACTGACATTCATCTCCTTTTCATACAACATTAACACTAATGTCATTTTGCTGATGAAGCAAATCAGTGTCATCACCACAGTGTCATTTCCATCACATCTCAAATGTTTTATTTTGTTTAATAGCATTCTGTCATGGAAATGATTTTTTTTTATATTTTTGGAATAAATGCCAAATCCTTAGTCTTGCCAAGGCTATTTTTAGCTAGTATTTCATGCATCCTAAACACACACAAATAAATAATATTTTCATACTTTTCCACACAGCTTAATTGTAAATGGCACATACATATTCTGATATTTACTTTGACTTTTCTTTATTTTCTTCACTCATCAGATGTCTCATATTTCATCTCGAGCCTCTTCACTGACACTGTTGTCTTCTTGTAATTGTTCAGTTTGATGGAAAATTATATACTTTAATATTCTAAAGTCTCTTTAGGGCAAAATAATTAAATCTGCATAAAAATAATTTAAAAAGAAAAAAACCCATTGCTAAAGTTAAACTCACGTCTTTCTCACACACCCCCTTTTTTAGGTTTTTCATGACTTCTTTTTTAATGAAAGTGACACTGAGAGTAAAAAACAGGATAATCATTGTATTTATAAAGCGCCGGTGTTAAGCAAATGTTTGGTGGGTCTACAGCCTAGCTCACTCCTGTCTGCGGACACTTCAGATCCTACAGAAATGTTCAAACAGAATACATCACTCATTTTAATTACACCATTTACATAGTTTTATGTAAATTTATTGTCATAGTCATTACTAATTGCATCAGTAGTAACAAAATCATTATACTTTATACTTCTATTTAAGGTTGTTGTTTTTTTTGAGGCTCTGCTCCACCACAAAAGCTCTGCAACAAGTGATCAGTGGTTAAAATGACATCATTATGACAACAAATATATGTTTTTTATTTATTTTTTATAATTACTTTCTATAGTATACTTACTTACCTTTGATTGCTGCATCTAAGGCTGTGTGTGTTCATCGGTCCCTGTAACATCCAAACAAGATTTAATGTTAGATCTGTCATTTATGTGATCAAAAGGCTTCTACATCATAGAGAAATAAAATCTAAAAATGATCTTCAGTTATGTAAATCTTTATGTAAATTAGTCAAATAAGCATTTATGTGTGTAATGTAAAGTGTTGACAAAAGCTAAGGCCAAATGGATGACATTATAGCACACATTCAACACACACACGGCTGTCTGATGTGTTTTCATCTGGAAGATGTATTTTTAAGAGTTTCATCTGCCGTACTGTACGTCTGTCAAATGTCCCCTGTCAAATATTAAACACACATTTAGGAAACGTCTCTGTTGCATTTGGTTACGAGTGAATCCGCACTTTTTTTAAACAAACGTTTATCAGATGTTTGTACACAGTTAAAGCAATGCTGTCAAGAAAACGATGTTTAACCCTTGTGCATCTTATAGACATTTTTGTTTTTTAACAGTTTTTTTTTGTGTGTGTGTGATAATTTTGTCTGTGTTAATGCCAACTGCATACCTGTTGGCACAGGTGTGTATTTGTATTGGAATTTTACTATTTCACCCCCATTTCCTTTAAAAATATCTATTTTGCACTAGTGTTAAAACTGTTACTTAGATCTAAATTAATACAATTAAGACGACATTTTCCAACTACTTTTTGCAAGTTTAGTGAACTAACTGATATTTTGAGTAAGGACAACTTAATAATATGCATTTCAATGTATGCGAAAAGATTAAGTAGTATTTTCAGAAAAAGCCAAATAAATTAAGTACAATCAATGTCAAAAATATCAGCATATTATACACATTAGACTTAATTAAAATTAGTAACATTAGTTAATAGTAATAGTAACTTAAAATAGGTAACATTAAAATGAAAAAATAGTTAACGTCCTCTGATTTATTAATTTTGACCAATTTGCCCTTTCTTTGTTTTGGAAGTGTAAATGGCTTCAAATAATTAGTTGCTATTATGTCAATTTCCAACATTTATTAAATCATTGCCATATCCAAACAGTAGCAATGAGCTGGACAGTATAAACAATCAATAACAACTGTATTCATGCATTAAAGAATGCACGCCCTCAGCTAATAAAGTACAGGTTAGTGGAACACCTTCACGGTACAGTTTTTCTCTGTGTACATACATAAACTTACAACATTTTAAAATTAAGTCAACAGGCACTTTTGTAACAATTCACAAGCCATATTCAAAATGAGCTGTTCACAAGTGCAGAGTGACAGTCATGTCTGAGTGCCTTGGCCAGGAGCTTGTGTTTCAGAGTCATGAACTTGGGCTTGGTTTTGGGCGCAGTGTGTCAAGTCCCACGAAAAGTCTTTGAAACACCTCAAATGTTTTGGAAAGCTTGGATGGACACTCAAGATTGACATGTCTGATATAAACTTTTAAAATGAGCTTTGTAAAATCTTTGGTGAAAATTTATGGTGAAGTCCAATTAAATTAATTTTATTATAGAAAATATTAAGTTACAAAAATATTCACACTTTTTACTTATTAATAACTATATATATATATATATATATAAAGAAAGAAAAATAAATAAATTTATTAGAATAAATATAGTTTTTAAAATTAAGTCATATGGACAATAGCACTGAACGATTTGGACAAAAATGTCTGGATTGCAAAAAATTTAATCCCAGGGCCATTTAACTGTACAATTATGCAAAGTTTGTTAACAGGCTTTCATTCTGTTGGCGAGGCTTCAAACCAAAGGCTTTTTTACCAGATGGTGCCATTTTCTCAGGTTTGGCCTATAAAGCAAATACTCACTTTATTCCTGTTTTCTGCTTCAACATATTATTGAGCCAACTGGATAAATTATGCAGCGATAATTGTGTGTGTGTGTGTGTGTGTGTGTGTGTGTGTGTGTGTGTGTGTGTGTGCTTGTAATATTTGAGGGAGGAAAACTCTACTGCAAATCACAGATCCAGGACTGCACCCAAACTAACTCTCACTGAAAGCAGATTTTTGAGATATCAACCTCACATCTGGAAAACAACTTGTTTAAATTTATGGCTTTGAATTTCTACCAGTTTTAGAGTTCAACATGTTTCATAAAATATATATTTTATATAAAGTTTTCTTAAGCCCTCAGTACATCATGTTCAGTACATGTTTCTTTAAATGATTGCAACCAATTAGAAGGGTTAAAAGAGTATCAAAGAACAGGCCAATAAGGTTTGGGAGTCGCTATCAAGCACAGTCCTTTTCTGACACATGGTCACAGGAGCACATGGTGTGAGAAGAAGGCAAGATTATTTGCTTTAGTAGTCTTTTATAAAATGACATGACCTGTACATAAAGAAATATGTGTGTATGAAGGTGTAGAGAAGCCTTTTGGCAGGATTTATGAAGTTTTTCTTTCATTCATTTAATTTTTTTCTTAAATTAATTTTTTCTTTTTGTTGCCTCAGGGCAACGTTGTGCGATAAGGAGTACTTTTCAAGGATGTCTTGGACAATACCTCACAATGACAAATAATGTGTGACAAGAAGGGAAGATTCAGAGTTCTGGGTGCACAGGAACACCCAAAGTGATGTGCAAAAAGTGTAACGTACACCTATGTTTCACAGCAGAGAAGAACTGCTTCATGATCAATAAATCGATCAATGAGCCAATTCCCAAATGAGCCAAGAAATGATGTGGAATAGTTTTTATCATGTGCCATCAAAATGTTTGCAGAGGGTTAATATATGAATGTGTTCAAATCAATAGTTTTCTCGTCAGTTGTTAAATAAGTGCAATGTAAATATTAATAATGACTGAATCAATAATATGTATGATTCTGTCAATAGGCTCTTCAGAAATGTGTGTATAATAGCTTAGCATTTCTCAACATGAGGAAGTTGTTTGATAATGTGTTTGTGACTGATCTACAGTCTTCAGGATAATGATTTAAATAGAGAGAGTCACTTTGCATTGTCAGCACATGCTTCAGTGCTCTGAGAGTGTTTATAGTGCTGTGAGTTTAACACTTCATGACTGAGAGCAGAACAGAACACACTCTTCATCATCACACAAGACTAAACTACAGCAATGAACACAATCAACATCTTCATCTGGACTCTGACTCTCTGCATTCAGGGTAAATATCTTGTATAAATATATTGCAAAATTAACAATCACATCTCATTTACAATAATATTAATGACTAATTTCAGAGATCTGGGGACAAGTGACAGTGACTCAGAATCCAGCAATAAAACCCGTCAAACAAGGAGAAACTGTTACGATCAGCTGTAAAACCAGTCAGCCGCTTTCTGACTGTGGCAACTGTGTGTCTTGGTATCAGCAGAAACCTGGAGAAGCTCCTAAACTCCTGATTTATTACATAAACAGCCGTTATACTGGAACTCCATCTAGATTCAGTGGCAGTGGATCTGGCAGTGATTTTACTCTGACCATCAGTGGAGTCCAGACTGAAGATACAGGAGATTATTACTGTCAGAGTGTACACTATATCAGTAGTAGCTGGGTGTTCACACAGTGATAAAGAGTCGTACAAAAACCTCTGTCAGTCAGACGTCACAGTGACTGCACTGATACAGCTGAGAGAAACTGCAGCTGCTGATGGAGGATCACAAACTACACAATATCAAACCTTTCACAGACTTTATTTATTTATTATGATGTAAGTAAACATGAAACACAATTTTATATCCCTTACTAAACTGGACACAAATGTGGAGAAATGTGAGTGGTGCTTGTTCCTGTAAAACTTGCCACTACAATGTAATCGAACTGTAGGAAAGTCAATCTCTTTAATTGCACTTCCATCCTTCACCACTAGAGGACGGATCTTTAATATTACTGAGTTCCCTTTCGAGGGAACTCGCGCTGCGTCGAGAATCGACACATTGGGGAACGCCTTCAGCGTGACGCGTCTGAAGCCTGTATGGAACTAGTCCAATCTTGATTGGTGTTGCGTGATGACGTCACTCGTGACGTCGCATGTGACGGTGAAGCGGAAGCTATAAAAAGGACACCGGAACATAACAGCGCTAGCTTTCTGGTCTTCAGCAAGCGTTATATGTGAAACTGTGTGTCTTATTTGGTGTTGTTTGTTCGGTAAAGGTATTGATGGAGAAAGAGAAGCATTTCAGACAGTGTGCGTCCCCTTGTCCGCGTTATTTAAGCGAGGGTGACACACACGTGCTCTGTGTTGTTTGTCTCGGAGTGGAGCATGCACGGGCAGCGCTCGAGGGCGCTGTCTGTGCAAACTGTGAACTAATGCCCCTGAGAACGCTCCGCTCCCGCCTCGGTCTGTTCGATGAATCAGGCCAGGCACGCGCTCCCCATGGATCAGGTCCCGCGGCTGTCGAGGCAGCGCGGCGCTTGCATTCATGGGGATCGCAAAGGGATCTGGCTGATAATGTTGAGACGACCGCGGCCCTTTCCCAACATTCATCGGCCAGTTCCCACGGTCCTGCTCGCGAGGTGGAAGCCCGCCCAGCGGCTTCTTCCGCCCGCGAGGAGGACCCGATGTTCGAATTATCTGGCTCTGAGGGGTCAGATAGTTTGAACATCGAGGCAGGTGAAAGTGAAGCTCCATCATCACATTCCCCTGCCTTTGAGGAGTTGCTGGAGGTTGTAACCCGGGCTGTGGGTAAATTAAATATTGAATGGCCCCCAGATAAGCAGGAAGCGACGAAAAAAAGTATGCTTGATGAGCGCTTCCTGCAAGCCCGGCCACAACCTTCACGCCGGTCTCTCCCGTTTTTTCCCGATCTCCACACCGAGGTGTCGAGATCGTGGAATAAGCCCTTCTCTTCTCGTCTCTCCAGCCCCAATGTACATATATATTCTAGTATTGTGGGGTCGAAAGAGAAGGGCTATGGGACGATGCCCCGGGTTGAAGAGAATTTTGCATCTCATCTCTCGCCCGATGCTGCATCGTCCCTGAGAGCTCCGGCGCTTCCCTCCAAGCCCTGCCGTACCACTTCGGCGCTTGTTGGGAAAGCATATATGGCGGCAGGTCGGGCTGGTGCATGCCTGCACACTATGGGGCTTTTACAGGCGTACCAGGCCGACCTCCTAAAAGAGGTGGACGAGAGCGGGGAGGTTTCGTTCGATGATATTCGAGAAATGCGTCGAGCGGCCGATTTGTCTCTCCATGCTACCAAAGAGACGGCCCGCGCCATTGGCCGCTCTATGGCAGCACTGGTAGCCACGGAGAGACACCTATGGCTAAATCTATCGGGCATCGGGGAGAAGGACAGGGCTTTCCTCCTCGATGCCCCGATTTCGTCTTCTGGCGACGCAGTCAACACTGTCGTCGATCGGTTTCAGGAGACGAAACGACAATCGGCCGCTCTGAAACACCTCATTCCCCGCCGTCGTCCCAAGTCTCATGGGTCTGCTGCCAGGGGGCAGTCCCAGGAGGCAGCCGCCAGCTCCTCACACCTGCAGCAGCAGAAGGAGAGTGCTGCTTCTCGTGCCCCCCCGAGGAAGGTCTGGGTCCGAGGGCAACACTCTCAGCCGAAGTCTTCTGGGCCTAGGACAGATCTGAGGACTGTCATTCAGGCGAGGAAGGCTTCGGCGAAGAGGTCCTGACGCGTTGCGCAGGCCTCTGAGGGTGGTCCCCCCCGTGATAGAGCAACAACATCAAGCTCCTTCACGGAGCCCTCAGGAAATCGATTTGTGCTCCCCGCCGCTACGTGCGCTTCGGGACACATCGGTTTTCAGCGAACGCAAATCGCAGTGTCCGCCCGAAAACGATGCGGCTCTGTCGATTGCGTTCCCTCTCACGAGGCCTGCAATAAAATTATGTCGGTTAGTTCCTGCCAAACGAATGCTTCAGGCCACCGATATTTCAATTACAACACCCGAGGTCAGTCCCGAGAGACTGATCCCCCTAGTAGATTATCTAGACACCTGGAAGGGTCTTCGAAATATATCTCAGTGGGTCCTGCGTACAGTGGAAAAGGGGTACAGAATTCAGTTCGAGTATCGTCCACCAAGATTCAGTGGGGTGGTTCACACACTGGTCAGCCCAGAGCAGGGTCAGGTTATGGAGCAAGAGGTTCAGTCCCTCTTAGCAAAGGAGGCCATAGAGCAAGTTCCTCTTCAGTAAAGGGAAGCCGGGTTCTACAGTCGGTATTTTATAGTTCCCAAAAAGGATGGGGGGTTACGACCTATAATAGATCTAAGGGTATTGAACCGGTCTCTGAGGAGATACAGGTTCAAGATGTTGACTATACCTCTTATCGTGAGTCAGATCAGGTCCAAGGACTGGTTTGTCACGATAGATCTGAAAGATGCTTACTTCCATATTTCCATCCTTCCCCAACACAGGAAGTTCCTGAGATTCGCTTTCGGGGGAAAAGCGTATCAGTACAGAGTTCTTCCATTCGGCCTAGCACTGTCTCCTCGCACCTTCACGAAATGCATGGATGCGGCCCTTGCTCCTCTGAGACTTCAAGGCATTCGCATCCTCAATTATATCGACGACTGGCTCATTTTGGCACAGTCGGTAGAGATGGCGGTTCAACATCGAGATGTTGTTCTGAACCATCTAAGGTGCTTAGGTTTAAGACTCAATGCCAAGAAAAGTTCCTTAATTCCTCTACAGAGAACCACTTTCCTGGGGGTAGTGTGGGATTCTATCACGATGCGGGCACAGTTGTCTCCTGCTCGGGTAGATACTATCTTGAACACAGTAACGAGTCTCAAGCTAGGCCAGGCCATCACTGTCAAACACTTTCAGAGGGTGTTGGGCCTTATGGCAGCAGCGTCCAATGTGATTCCTTTTGGCCTGCTGTACATGAGGGCCCTGCAGTGGTGGCTCAGGACCAGAGGGTTTTCCCCGAGGGGCAACCCTTTTCGCACGATCAAAGTAACGCGCAGATGCCTTCGTTCTTTGGTCATGTGGAAGAAACCAGGGTTCCTGTCCCTAGGTCCTGTGTTGGGGGCACCGTGTCAGAGAAAGATTCTAACCACGGATGCCTCCCTCACAGGCTGGGGTGCGGTTATATAAGGCCGCTACACCAGGGGTACCTGGAAGGACCATCATCTTTCTTGGCACATCAATTGCTTGGAGATGATGGCAGTGTGTCTGGCCC
Organism: Abramis brama; assembly: GCF_963993115.1. NCBI lineage: Eukaryota > Metazoa > Chordata > Actinopteri > Cypriniformes > Leuciscidae > Abramis > Abramis brama. Next base: position 3,514,467 of record NC_139982.1, read on the forward strand.
TCAGACATTTCCTTCCGGATCTCAGAGGCCATCATGTTCTAGTGCGAACAGACAATATGTCGGTGGTGTCATATATAAATCGACAAGTGGGCCAGAGATCGCGCCCTCTGTGCAGACTGGCGCAACAGGTTCTTCTATGGGCCCAGGGGAAACTTCTTTCACTCAGGGCAATGTTTATCCCTGGGGACAGCAATGTGGGAGCAGACATCCTGTCGAGGCAGGGGCTGAGGCCCGGGGAATGGAGACTCCACCCCGAGGTGGTGGAGTTGATATGGAGGGAATTTGGTCAGGCGGAAGTGGACCTGTTCGCCTCTCAAGAGAACACCCATTGTCCGCTTTGGTACTCCCTCACGCTTCCAGCTCCTCTCGGACTGGATGCCATGGTGCAGATGTGGCCGAGGCTTCGTCTGTACGCATTTCCCCCGGTTGCTCTGCTCCCAGGGGTTCTAGAGAGGGTCCGGCGGTACAGGATCAGCCTGCTCCTAGTAGCCCCGTACTGGCCGGCCCGAGTGTGGTTTTCGGACATTATGGTTCTCCTAGCAGGTCCTCCGTGGCAAATTCCGATCAGGAGAGACCTTCTGTCTCAGGCCGAGGGCACACTTTTCCACCCTCGACCAGAGCTATGGAAGCTGTGGGTTTGGCCCCTGAGGGGGACCAACTCTTAAATGTCGGTCTCTCAACCGAGGTTGTCGAGACCATTTTAAACTCTAGAGCCCCCTCCACGAGGAAACTGTATGCGTTAAAATGGAATGTATTCACTTTATGGTGCAGAGAACATCAAGTGGACCCAGTTAACTGCCCGGTGGCTTCAGTGCTGGAGTTCCTTCAGAGTCGTTTCTCGGACGGGCTCTCCCCGTCCACGCTTAAGGTCTATGTGGCGGCCTTAGCTGCCTTCCACACGCCTTTAGGGGTGGGCACTTTAGGGAGACACCCACTTATAGTACGTTTCCTTCGTGGAGTTAGGAGGATGAGGCCTGTCATCCAGTCTAGGGTCCCCTCGTGGGACCTGACAGTGGTTCTTGAGGGGTTATCTGTGGCACCCTTTGAACCTTTGGATGAGGTGACTGAGAAATTTATGTCTGCTAAAGTAGCGTTCCTGCTCGCCATCACGTCCCTAAAAAGAGTAGGGGACCTGCAGGCTCTATCTGTCGCTCCTTCCTGCCTCGAGTTCGCTCCCGGCAAAGTAAAGGCTATTCTCCACCCTAGACCTGGCTATGTGCCTAAGGTGCCGTCTAATGTGGCACGGTCCATAATTCTCCAGGCCTTTCATCCTCCACCGCATGTGTCGGATGAGCAAGCTAAATTACATCTACTATGCCCGATCCGGGCCCTGGAAATCTATGTGCAAAGAACTTCGGGCTGGAGGAAATCGGATCAACTACTTGTGTGCTTTGGGTCCCCAAGGAAGGGTTCACCTGCTTCAAAACAAACTATTAGCAGATGGATAGTGGAAACAATTTCTTCAGCTTACGAGGTGTGTGGGTTGCCTTCACCTCTAGCGTTAAAAGCCCACTCCACTAGAGTGGTGGCTTCCTCTAAAGCTCTGCTAGCAGGAGTTTCCCTCCAAGAGGTCTGTGATGCTGCAGGCTGGGCTTCCCCTCACACTTTTATAAAACACTACAGTTTGGATCTGCCCTCTACACCGGGTTCACGGGTTCTCTTGGTTTGAGTATGCCAGATTGCTTCATACCAGGGCGTATTCTCTCAGTGTGGCGCAGTGGGCATTTCGTTCCCCAATGTGTCGATTCTCGACGCAGCGCGAGTTCCCTCGAAAGGGAACGTCTCGGGTTACGACTCGGGGAACGAGACGCTGCGTCCCTCGGCCACACTTTTCGCGCTCCTGAGAACGACTTGCTTCGACCAATCAAAAGCTAGCGCTGTTATGTTCCGGTGTCCTTTTTATAGCTTCCGCTTCGCCGTCACATGCGACGTCACGAGTGACGTCATCACGCAACACCAATCAAGATTGGACTAGTTCCATACAGGCTTCAGACGCGTCACACTGAAGGCGTTCCCCAATGTGTCGATTCTCGACGCAGCGTCTCGTTCCCTTCTCAGGGAACGAGGGTTACAGTCGTAACCCGAGACGTTCCCTATCTGTCAGCAAGAGAGTTTCTCTGGGCACTTCAACACTTCCTTTATTTCCAAAGGAGAATATTCTCTAGCAAGATAATATCTCTATAAAAGAGAACATTTCCTCTAAAAGACGCTTGTTTCTTCCGGTCGAGTTTGCAGATGAGTTAGGCGGTTCCCCTGCGGGTGAACTTCATTTCTAGAAATTAACAGACTTTAAAAGCCTCACACACATTAAAAGCCGAAAATGTGTCATTCGTGTTCATAAAAATAACTACAATAATAATAATGCGGTTACCTTTGTGTTGTGCTTTAACTTTAAACAGAACAAGTACGTCTTTCTTGAAGTGCACATTGTAGATCATAACAGAAATTAGCACAGCCAAAACTGATGAATGACTGAAACCTCTTCCAGCAGCGGTCGGGGCGAGTACACTCTTAGAAGAAAAGGTTCTATCAGGAGCTACGTATTTGGAACCCCTAAAATGTTCTATACAGAACCCTTTTTTTTTTTATCCCTTTATTTTCATTTTCTTAAAGACAACAAACATGTACAATGACACCAAAAAAAAAAATACTATACATGTAAAATCTAAATATACTTCCTAAGCAGTACCTTGTACATGCTACAAAGAGCTAAGTGCTTGAATTAAAACACCCCCCTCCCCATATTGCAATGATAGAAGGTTTCTTCAAATACTCTACAAACAAAAGTCTTTTGTACATGAGCAAAGAGTGAACATATACAATCTTTTATCTTGGTGAGCGACAACAACAGAAATTAAAATAATGTATAATCAGACAGCTTTTTTAAATTTAAGTATTGTAAAACAAAAATTATAAAAACAAAATAATAATAACAATACACATAAAGCTTGTTCAGTCCACCTTTAAGAATTTTCTTATTGGTTTCCAAATCTTAATGAAAATGGATAGTTTGTCTTTTAATATAAATCTCAGTTCTTCCAAGTGCAACATATTTCCCAACTCCCTAGCCCACATCTCAAAAGTGGGTACAGAATCTCTCTTCCACAACTGCAAAATAAGTCTTTTTGCAAGCATCATACACAGCGAAATGGCCTGTGTCTGATATTTATTGCAAGAAGCATTCTCTGCTCCTAAAAGTCCAGTGCAAGGCTCAGGCTCCAAATCAATAGAGTTTGCTTCAGAAAGAAATTTAAATATACATTTCCAAAATGGCTGAATTTTACTACATGACCATAAAGAATGAAACGGTGTGCCTTCTGACATTTTACACTTATTACAGAGTGGAGAAATCGTGGGATAAATTTTATGAAGTTTTGATTTTGAATAATGAAGCCTATGAATTATCTTGAACTGAATCAGATTGTGTCTATCATTCAAAGAACATGCATGCATGCTTCTCAAGCACTCATCCCACATGTTTTCATGAATGTTTAGACCAATTTCCTCCTCCCAGTCTTGTTTTATTTTCTCTGTGTTATTGTCCACATTTTCTAGCAATAATTTGTAAAAGTTTGACACACTACCACTCATACCAGGGTTAACATTAACAATTCTCTCTAAAGTGGGATTCAAATTCACAATTTCAAAGTTTGGAATGTGCTTTCTAACAAAATCTCTAACTTGCAAGTAACGGAAAAAATGTGCAGAAACAATAGCATAGTTTTGTTTTAACTGTTCAAAAGAGCTGAATGTACCTTCCCTATAAAGACCTTGAATAGTTACTATGCCCATGTGTTTCCATTGAAAAAACAGCTTATCGTGTAATCCCGGAGGAAAAGCATGATTATTACAAATACAGTAGGAGTGTCCAGATATATATCTGGAATTTTCAAATATACTTTAATTTGTTTCCACACCTTGATTAGATTAGAAATAACTATGTTTCCGTTGATACTCTTGACTTCAATTTTAATGGGACTATTAAGAAGAGCCGGTAATGAAGTCTTATTACAACAGGCTTCTTCAATTGCTAACCATTCTGGCTTGTCACCTAACTCCGCCAAGATTTCCTCCACCAAGCTAAAGTATTTAAATTAGCTGCCCAATAATAATATTTAAAATTGGGAAGCCCGAACCCTCCTTGATCCTTAAGTTTGTTTAGATGTTTCTTGTTGATCCTAGCTGTCTTATTGGCCCTAATGAAGCTGGTTATAATAGATTCTAGCTGTTTAAAATAATAAAGGGTGATCAAGAAAGGAATACATTGAAATACATACAAAAATCTTGGAAGTACAACCATTTTTATAGCATTTATCCTGCCTACCATGGACATGGGGAGAGTCTTCCAAAATATTATATTATCTTTAAGCTGATCAATTTTCTTTTTCCAATTCAATTTCAATAACATTTCAGGATTTTTAGTGATCATCAGACCCAAATATTTAAAGGAGTTGTTTGCAATTTTAAATTTGGTGCTGGCTAAAAAATTTGTATCTAGATCGTCAGAGACTGGCATTAATTCGCTTTTTTCCCAATTTATCATGAATCCAGAGAAACGGCTGAATTTTTCAATAAGCTCAAGTAATGGTGGGATAGACATTTCAGGTTTAGAAATGTACAGTAGAACATCGTCCGCATACAGTGAAAGATGTTGGGGTCTGCCCTCGATCATTATAGGCGCTATGTTAAGATGTTGCCTGATCCTTGCTGCCAAAGGTTCACAGAACCCTTTAAGGGTTCAATCAAAAGAACCCTTTAGGGTTCTTTGTAACCAGGAAAAAGGTTCTATATGGAACCTTTTAGGGGTTCATTCATTATCATTTGTTTTGTCCTTTCCGGATTAAATATTTCATATTATTTACAAACATCAAGACCCTAAAATGTAAAAATGTAATTCACATAAAAAATGTCACCCATGAATACTGAAAAAAGCACACCCAAAGTGCATAGAACTAGTAATGTATTTATATTAACAAAAATAATTACTATTACTGAAAGAATGCTACTGTAATTTCAAGTATTCAAGGCTTTAAATGTACAAATCAACATTAAAACATCAACCATTTAAAAAATATCTCATAAATAATGAAAATAGAGTTTCACCTACATCTACATATTACAAAATAAGTCCATAAAATATACAAAATTAAATTAATCTATCACTAGTTGAATAATGCACATATACAGATTCATCTAAATTCCCATCAGTGTTAGAACAACATCAAGTCCCTCAAAACTACAAATCCATATTAATATAACTCACAATGGAAATATACAGATATAGAAGTACTTCAAATCTACAAATTCATATTAATATCACTCATAAAGAATGTGAATACATAGATTAAAATTCAGATCAGCATTTCAGAACATCAAGTACTTCAAATCTACAAATTTACATTAATATCACTCATAAAGAATTGTAATAACAGATTCAAATTCAGATTTCATCAATCAGAATAATTTCTGCATTTCAGAATAACATCAATCGCCTCATATTTACAAATTTACATTAGCACTATTCATGACATATCAAAGTATTATGATAAGTGATTATACATTTTGAGTACTGGGACAGACAAAATTCATCGTGTGAGTGATGTGCTTGGGGTATTCCACACTGAATACGAAATAAGTAGCAAAGAGGCTCTCCATTGCCTCCATCACATCCATTTCTGCGCTCACAATGTTGACACCCTCCATATTGATGCTGGCTCTTTTTGCATGGAGGGGGTTTGAAGCTTCATGAAAAACTATAGTCGGAGTTGGCTTTAGTGATTCCTGCAAGTTGGAAAAACATATCAATTATTTGTGAAATAACTTAGAATACAGTAGTCCTAAAAGTTAAAATTCCATAAAAAATTATCATGACAAAATCATCAAAATTTGCATGACTTTTCTGTCAAACAGTTAACTGGAACCATTGACTTCCATAGTATTTTTTTTTTTCCTAATATGGAAGTCAATGGTTCCAGTTAACTGGTTACTGACATTCTTGAAAATATCTTCCCTTGTGTTCAGCAGAAGAAAGAAATTCATACAACTTGAGGGTGAGTAAAGGATGACAGAATTTTCATTTTAAAGTGAACTATTCCTTTAAGCTGTGTGTGCTTTAGAAACAGCCGTACCCTGGCCTGCTTCCAGTTCCTTAGACACCACTTGACTTGAACATAAAATAATCATTCATGAAGTTTGAAAAGGTTGAAGTGAATCACAAGAGTGTTCACATTGGGCTGTTTACAATTATCCAGCATCATAAAAGCATTCTGAACCGAAGTGCGAGTACATTTAACCACTAGCTGCAGGGGCGGTTCTAGGATTTCACCTTTAGGGGGGGTCAATCATAGCCTGGGAAAACCCAGACTACTTCCGGCGAATTTTAATTCTCTCTCCAGGATAGTCTGGAGAAGAGCCCATTCAAACTCATTACTGTGCCGCCGAAATCGCGGCACCAATCAGAAACGTTGGGGGAGGGATTAACATGATGACGACAGCGCAGCGACGCTCAAGGAGATTTAATTACAAAGATGGATGCCGCCTAAAACATCACTCGTTCGAATCAGTTATCGCGTCTGTTTTGAGTGATTTAAACTTACCGTTTTCGTTAAAACCGGAGCAAAGAACAACAGATGTTTCTCCGTCGCTCTGCATACGTCATCTCCTTCATCGATCTGATTGGTTTTAAGACTATCCAATTGCGCCCAGAGGAATTTGAGCTACGTCGGTTGGTGACACCCCTTTGGAAATGATTTGTCTACATAGCTTCGCCAGACCCTACACTCAGTTTCAACTGAGAAGGGTCTGGTTTTAACCAGGCTAGGTCAATCAGTAAACAAGAGAGAATGATAAACTTTACTGAAGAAGCAGCGCTGGCCTGATCATTCAGATAGCTGATTATAGTTTTAGGGGGGCTGAGACGAAAAATATGGGGGTTGAAGCCCACCTAAAAAGGGTCTAGAACCGCCCCTAAGCTGAACGCACAAGCGCTCTGTTCTGTTCTGTAGGGCTGTTCTTCATGACCATTTGAGTGTGTGGTCAAAAACTAGCTTAGAGCACTATCTGCAGTTAAAAACTAAGCTTAGGATCAGAAAACACAAAATTTAACAGTTTGCAACAAGCACAACAAAACTTACCGATGTAAGGCAACTTGTGACACTGTCGCGGTTCAGGTTCATGAATGAGAAACATTGACAACTTCATTACTAATGGGTTTAAAGCTTATAACAAGTAAATTACTTAAAAAAATCAATGTATTTCTCTGACTTACCACAACAATATTTCCGTCAGACCATCAATTTAAATCAGCAGACGGGGATCAATTTAAATCAGCAGACGGGGATCAGTCTCTTCTCGACCGATGGAATTCAAAAACGTGCACTGCACTCGAGTCGCGAGACGGCGCTGCGTGAATATGCTCGCGCAAATGCAAACAAATTGTTTACTTTGTAAAATTAATGAAAATAATGAGTTTATTACTTCTTTTTGTTTGTGTTTGCTGTTCAACAGATAAAAAATTTAAATCCATAATGCAAAATTGTTTAGTTGTGGTACAATAATTTCACATAAATGACAAAGAATGAAATGAAAGAGCAGCAAACAAGGCTAAGTAAGACAAGACGAAAGCCTATTCAGCTATAAATGGCTTAGAATGAGCCCTTATGTTTGTTTTTGTACTGAGTAATTTCTTGTTATGATGATAATAATGATGATGATGATGATGATGATGACGATAAGGTCAATATAGGGGTGTGCGATATAGCTAAATCGTCTGCGATAATATCGTATTTTTTGTTTTAACGATGTGCGCTTTAACATTATCAAGTATATTTCAAAAACTAAACAAATCGTGCCTACAGAGTGCACGCATCTAGGCTAATGTAAAGTTACATGATGAAGTCTAGTTATACTAGTGCGCGTGTGCATTTTGAGTGCGGTCTTTCACTGCATTATTCAGTGTATTCAAATGTATTTATGAATGCATGTGAATGATCACAAAATTCAAGATATGGGGGTTAGAAAATGTATATATTTATATCATTTTATGTAGTTAATCAATATCACACGAAGAGTGCCATTTCAGTTTTTCTCCTCCAAAAATCAGCATGATTGAAATGTGATAGTAAGTTACTACAACAGTTTAATAAACAATAATTTAATTACAACTACAAAATGTTGCAGAATAATGTAATATATGTAATGTAATATATGAATGAATAGTAGCCTAAAGAACCTTTGTGCTAAAAGGGTTCTTTCTTGTCATTATAGAACCTTTTTAGCATAAAAGGTTCTTTGGAGTTGAGTAAAGAACCCTATGGTTCTATATAGAACCCCAATGAACCCTTTTTTCTAAGAGTGTAGAGCGCAGTCTGGACGGTTTAGAAGTTGCAGATGTCCTGATCAGGCCAGTGTGCACATGATGATGGACAGGAGTCATAGTCCCATACTCCATTTCAATGAAGTCATTCAACTGTGCTCTCAGAGTTACAGTTATATTCATAAAGAGCCTTCGAGTCCCACCAGGTGTAATCCACGTTTAGAGAGTTGGGTCACTCTCCCACTCTTTACTGTAGATACAACTGTATATTTATGCCACTCGAATATACAGCTACAAATTATCTCACTAAAAAAAAGAGTTTTGTTTATTAACCAATTAGTCTATAAAATGTTTGAAAACCGCCAAACCAATTTTTACCAGCACAATCAAACTCAAAACTGCCCAAATCTGGCAGCACTGGCTTCATGTCATCACTGTTTCCAAATGCCACTGGTTCGTCACTAGGGGGCGATGATCTCTGTGAACCCATGAACCACTGTCTATTTCACTTTACCTGATCTCAGATCAGTTTTTTAAATATTAATGTTTATTGGCACATTTTTATAATAAAAAAGGAGTTGTAGTTAAAAGTGTCTAATTGGTCTGATTACCAAGCTCTCCATAAAACAAACAAAACAAGCCCTTCAATTTAATAAACTAACACATATTATAAAGACATTTCATATTTATTGACTGATGACTGAGCTTTTACATGTCATAAAACTATTACTCAAAAACTGATGGTTCTTTTCACATGTTATACTACGAGAGTAACAAATAGAGCAAAACCAAAATAGAAACAATGATGAACTCAGAAAGGAAAGGGAAGAAAGGAGTGTTTTACCTATTGAAGTTTAGCCAGGAGACATAGGTAAACAGGTGTCATGGGTTTACCTATGGGTTAAAGGTGGTATCAGTGATTTCAGGCCCAAAAATATTTTTATCTATTTTTATCATCTAATCTTTCCTAACGATCCGCTAACTGCCCGCCCCATAAGCATGCTGTCAAAAAAACGCGTCTCTGTAGGCAGCTGTCACGGTTTTTGTCTGGTTTTGTTCTTGTCATGTTTGCTTCCTTGTCTGTCATGTGATCCCTTGAAGTCATGTGATCCTGCCATGTGTCTTGTCATGAGTTTATTGTCTGATTGTTTGATCATTGTTCACAGGTGTCCCTTGTCTAGTCATTAGTCTTGTGTGTATTTAGCCTTCATGTTTGCCGTGTGTCGGTGTCTTGTATTGCTGATGTAACCACTTAGTAAGTTCATGTTCCTGAGTGTTCACCATGCCTTGCCATGTTTTTTGTTTCTATGTCTGATTCTGATTTTCATTAAACTGCATTTGGGTTCAACATACGCTTGCTTCAGTGGACTTAGTTACAGCAGCCTAGGCTCTGAGATCTGCACACAAAAACAAATGGTTTCACCAACCACTCAAAACCAAAACAATTTGGTTACAATAATTTATGAAAAAATATATAAAGCATTCTGCAATTATCTGCATTATTGAAACCTTTATTATGCATTAAACATAAAGGCTTCAAGTAAAGTTTTACCACAATATCTAATAATCATTATTATTAATAAATGTTGTTCTTGTTTCCACTGTAAAACACTTTCTGAAATCTAAATTGTATTTTTTTATTAGGTGATTAAATCGACAGACTTACCGATCACCAGTTTAGTTCCTCCACCGAAAGTCCACCACAGTGATACAATCTAATGAAACGCTCGTACAAAAACCTCTATTCCACTCGAGTGAACACACACTCCAGCAGAGAGAGAGAAACAACACTTCAACACACTGATATTAGAAGATCCTCAGCTCTTCTCAACACTCACTCATTCAGATTTGACTAAATGCTTTCTGATATAACACTGTTTAAAGAAATATATTTGATGAGCTGTGACCTCTGAGGTGACCTTTGACCTCTTTGATCATGGATGATGTTGTGGAGTTTCTCATAATGATGCTTCTGTTCTTCATATGCAGATCAATCATCATGATTCACAGAAAAACCTGCAGCTTCAAATAAATGAATCAATAATTCTGAACATTTCAGATGCACATTGTTTAATATATAATGACCTGATTATGAGTCCTGATGAACTTCATGCATGTGGAAAATGTGGGGAAAAAGTCATGATAATATTTCCCAGAGAGCAACATGTCAACATTGATTCCAAAGACCATAATGGACTTTTTTTTTTATTATGACTCTAAATATAGTAAAACTGATTTATTTAGTTCTTGATTTCTCATTGTTAACATGCTTGTAAAGGTGTAGCACAGAACTGAACTCAGAGAAACTGCTGCGTATGACATATGTTTAAAATGATCTACATTCATGATTCTCCAGACAAAACCTAGTGTCTTATCAGCCTGACAAACATAAACAAAAATATTTCACAATTAATAAATATGTACAATTAATCACTAAATGGTTCAATAACATTATTCTGAAAGTAAAATCTTCTATGTAGAGTTTATGAGTTTGTTCTCAGCACAAGCTGTTGTAAATCCTGCCCACTTCTTTGCATTGTCAGCACATGCTTCAGTGCTCTGAGAGTGTTTATAGTGCTGTGAGTTTAACACTTCATGACTGAGAGCAGAACACACTCTTCATCATCACACAAGACTAAACTACAGCAATGAACACAATCAACATCTTCATCTGGACCATTGCACTGTTTATTCAAGGTCTGTGTAATACAGTTTTTACAATGATTATTAGTTCTCATAAAATGTGAAGTGTATATATTTATCATATACTGTATATCATCATATATACATTTATCATTTTTGTTTGTGTTTTCTTTCAGAGTGTAGAGGACAGATCACTGTAACTCAGAGTCCATCAATAACAGCAGTTCAACCAGGAGAAGAAGTCAGAATAAACTGTAAAACCAGCAGTAGAGTGCTTGGTGGCAGTTACTTACACTGGTACTCACAGAAACCCGGAGAAGCTCCTAAACTCCTCATATATGAAGCAACAACCCGTTATACTGGAACTCCATCTAGATTCAGTGGCAGTGGATCTGACAGTGATTTTACTCTGACCATCAGTGGAGTCCAGACTGAAGATACAGGAGATTATTACTGTCAGAGTGCACACTATATCAACAGTAAAGATGTGTTCACACAGTGATAAAGAGTCGTACAAAAACCTCTGTCAGTCAGACGTCACAGTGACTGCACTGATACAGCTGAGAGAAACTGCAGCTGCTGATGGAGGATCACAAACTACACAATATCAAACCTTTCACTGACTTTATTCATTATTATGATGTAAGTAAACATGTAACATTTAATCTCATATCCCTTAACTGGACACAAATGTGGAGAAAATGTGAGTGGAGCTTGTTCTTGTAAAACTTCTTGTTCTTGTAAAGCGACTCAATTGTAATAACTGCACTTCCATCCTTCACATCTTTATATTTCTGAGTTCCCTCTGTCAGCGAGAGTTTTCCTGCACTTCATCTAGAAAGAGACATTTCTCACTTCACATCAGAAGGCCTACTCTCTCATCCCTGCATAGAAAGACACACGTACGAATGAGACGCTAAAATTAAAATGATTAAAAGCACCATTTTTAAGGAAAATCACACTGATGCACATTTATGACAGAAACCCTTAACAATGTTCTAAAACCATAAATGCAGTGAATATGATACAAATTAAGAAAAATATAATAAGTGTTAATATAATGTAAAAACGTTATTGTAATAATGATAAACTTTCTCATAATTATGACTTAACATCTAATGATAACAAGAAACTTTCTCATAATAATCACTTATCATATCATAATATGATGGACAGGAGTCATAGTCCCATACTCCATTTCAATGAAGTCATTCAACTGTGCTCTCAGAGTTACAGTTATATTCATAAAGAGCCTTCGAGTCCCACCAGGTGTAATCCACGTTTAGAGAGTTGGGTCACTCTCCCACTCTTTACTGTAGATACAACTGTATATTTATGACACTTTGACACACTGATCACTCGAATATACAGCTACAAATGATCTCACTAAAAACCTGTCAGTCATGAATGATCACGTCTGATTGCTGATCTCTGATTGGATAAAAGTGCTGCTCATCGGTGACATCATTACCAACGCCAGTCGACTCTGCGGTTATTTATTTTGATACACTACATGATATTTGTGGAAGTGCCAGTGAATTTCACATGATCGTTGACTGTTTATTATTAATTTATGTTTAGGATGGGAAATGTTTAATATTGACAATTTAAAGGTGAACTATAATGCCCATTTTCACATGATGTAATATAAATCTCTGATGTCCTCAGAATGTGTCTGTGAAGTTTCAGCTCAAAATACTAGAAGAGGCCGATCCTTCACACGAGCTTCAGAGACTGGATCAACACAACAGCTGAATTTCTCTCAGGCTAAATGTCAATAACACCCAGTAGCGAGAGCAGACTCGCATGTTTGAGCCGGAGTCAGACACAGATGGAGAGATCAGGAAGAGGCTGCAACTGTTAGACTCAATCCCAATTCACCCCTTGGCCCTACCCCTCCGTTTTCTAGGGGTAGGGTGTCCCAATTCTTGTTGCGATAGAGGGGCGAAGGGGTAGGAGACCTTCGGCTACAACGTAGTCTAATATGGTGATTTTCTTCAAAACAATCATAAAAAAAGAGATCGTTAATTTAGCCGCTTGCATGTTGTCTCGGTAGCCAGCGCTACTAATGTTAGTTACCTGGTAACGTTAATGAAGCTATGTTTTTAATTTTTAATTGGTGAGTTGTTAAATAATTTGATGTGTGATATAAGTTTAATGTAATGCAAAGCCCTAGGTTCACTTCACTGGTATTAGCAGGAAAAATTGTTCTCACTCGTCACAGAAGTCAGTCACAAATCCTTAAACAAGTGCGAGTTTAATCAAAACATAAAATTACAAAAATATACAAAGCATCGTTCAGGCCTGCAACTCTTCTTATTTGTTTACTTTATTCGGACTATTTTTGTCAGTTTTATATTTTTTTTCAAAAGTCTGGGCCCAGTGAAAATTGAATAACTGTCTGAAAAGAAATGTGAAGTGATGTGAAAGTGTTGAATATACTCTACTCCATCCATTTCATTGTGAGTAATGTAAAGTTATTTACTGTGTTTGATAACTGTTTTGATAATATTTCACAACTTTAGTTAATCTTCAAGTAAACGGGAAACAATTGAGTATTTCAAATTGAGTATTTATTCATGGTTTCTTATTACATTTATATTCTGTGATTTTAAAAGCTTTCATTCACTTTCCTCTCAATATAATATATATAGGCCTACCACAGTAACGAACCCAGAGCACTCTATATAACGTTATTGGAACATAGCCTATAGAGTGCTACATATATATATATATATTGTAAGAAAATGCAATATTGTCAATAAAAAGATTGTGTGAACAAATAACATGCAAACTATCTGTTCTATTAGTATAAAAATAATTTGTAAAATCACATATTCACATCCATGAGATGCTATAAGCAGCATCAGCAACAAAAAATACAATGGCAAATAGCCATTTTTCACATAGCTCTAACAAACTATATACACAGTACAGACATCCTTAAGGGTCTTGCACATGGCCTGAGCCCAGGGCAGCCAGTCTGTCCCTTATAGCAGCGGTTTTCAATAGGGGGGCGCCACACACGAAGAAAAAATAACTGTAATTGTATGTGCGAGTATTAGCTTTAAAATGCGTCGTTTCATTGTCCCTAGTCAACAGAAGTCAGCATTAAGGGAGAATACGGGCCCGGGAAGTCACCTGTGTGAGTAAAAAAAACGATCCGTGGCGACGGTTTTGCAACCGTCCACTCAGTTTATAAACAGTACTCACGAATTTTCAAACTGTTCCCTCGGTTTAACAAATCGTGCCCACGGATTAATAAACCGCACTTTCTAATCCATGCTTTCAGACTTGTTAACCGTGCCTTCAGTTTTTGAAATCTGTACCCACAAATTCATAAACCGTGCCCACGCTTTCGCAATCCGTTCCCACGTAGTATTGCGTGACGAGTTCATAATGCGGTGAATTCCCGCTCCCATTTACTTCACAATCACATTATAGAGAGACGCGCGTCACGATCTGTGCACTATGGCAAGCCATAGTGTTCACAAACGCCTGGTCGGGCGTCTGATTGCACACTGACACGTCAAAAGCGTGCGTTTCGACCGCCAAACGCGCGTCCCTGACGCGCGATTTGCCATAAAAACGCACGTTCTTAACGCGCGCTTTGTGGTCACGGAAAACGCGCGTCAGAAACGCGCGGTTTTTGCATCAAAACGCGCGTCCTCGACGTGTGATCTGCTATTTAAAACGCACGTTTGCAACGTGCGCTTTGGGGTCACCGAAAACGCGCGTTTTTGACGCGCGTTTATAATAACAAAAATGGGCGTTGAAAACGTGTGTTTTGACTAGGACAAAACGCACGCTTTTGACGTGTAAACAGTTAACCCAAACAGGCAGTACAAACGTGTGTGAAGTTTCCAACCAGGCGAAAAGGACGCGTGAAATACGAGTTAAAATCAGTTTGAACGGGTCAGTGTCATTGGCTGCTGAAGGCTTGGGTCTAACCATTTCTGTGGGCTTAGGGGGGTTTAGCTACTGTTCATAGACTAGACTACCACCATTTAACATGCCATAGATCAGGTTATTCAGCCTATCTATTTTGTCCTTTTTTGTAGAACTTATAGAAATAATATATTTAAATGGCAGTTTTATCAAAATTTTGATAAAAATAAAATTGCCTTGTTTTTCTTCGCTTGTGCCTTTTTGTAAATAAACACATTAGTGGTCATTCTAGCTCTAACATGAAATCATTAACATTTGTGTGGGAAAATCAGTTATGGTGGAGGTAAGCAATCAGTGCAGGTTAATCAATATCTGTCTTTAGAGAACAACGTGGACTTTTGTTGTGCTTACATTTGAAGGTATCACAAGCAGGTGGCGCATATTGAAACCTTTTTGTTCAAATATTGTGCGCTCAACACAGACAAACAGTAATTAAGTAGCCTACACAGATGATATTATCCATTTAATTTTTTTAAGACTTAGTGTTTAAATAGGGTATTTTATACTTTATAGAAGTATTTAAGATTTACAGAATTAGAATGAGAGCTTGTGCTCAGGGCAGGACATATATAAGAACTTAATTAATTTGTCCCAATATTTTTTCCATTTTCTTTTTCTTGTGTAGGCCAAAGATGTATATCTTCTAGCTGTATATCTATACCTCAAGTTTTCAAACTTTAAAAGTTAACATTTGATTGGGGAAAAGTCTACAGATGTGGTTCTTGATCGATGCAGTTGTAATGAAAATTTGTTAAGCAACATAACCTTTTAATATATATATATATATATATATATATATATATATATATATATATATATATATATATATATATATATAATGATTATAAAATGTATCACTATTGCGAGCAGGGTGCCATCAAGATCCTTTACAGGGACCAAATTACAGAAACATCCGATAGTTCACTCAAAATTCAAAACATTCTGTCTACATTTATTCACCCTCATGTTATTTCAAACATGCACAAGTCATCCTAATTTTTAAGATTTAACATATGCTTTTTTATTTCTTTTCTTAAATGTGAGCAATGGTAACAGAACTAATTTACATCCTGGGATCAATCAATTATATTTTTTATCCAATTTATTTTCTACAAATGTGATGCATCTTACCAGGTTTCAAATATAAATAAATACTGTCTATGTTATAAGGCTTATGTTATGAAGTCTTCACCTCAATTAGCACCAAATAAAACCAGTCAACCCATTAACATGGATAATCCATCTCTACATCTCTAGATAGATGGATAGTCATCTACATCTAGATCGATAGATAGGTTCCCTAGGAGGAGTCTTTCATATTCCACTGTATGTGTTTTCCAAACAACCCTAAATAGCCGACTTCCTGTTGGGCGGAGCTAATAGTTAAATGCTAAAAGTGCGTAACTTGTCCTGATGAGATCTGTATGTGTACTGAGTTTCATATGATTACATGCAAGCATGTTTGATTTATGGACCAAGTTTTCGGACCCCGTTCCAGGGGGCGCTGTCGAGCCCCCCTGCCGCGCCCGGGTACCAGCTTCAGCCCGGCCCTGATGGCCGCGGGTTCTGACCCGTGTGCAAAGTTTCAAGAGTTTTCGAGCATGTTAAGGGCCCCAAAAGTGCCTGAATAGTCGTAAGAAAAATAATAATAATTAAAGCTGCAAGCAGCATTTATCGGGGTTCAAGCATTTAAGGCCTTTAAGCACATAAGCATTTAAGACATTACGTTTTATTTAACAAGCTTTTAACCACTGAAATTATAGATGGAAAAATCCATTTACAGCCAATATAGGCAATTTACCATAGGAAATATGTAGTTTTAAAACTTTTTGCCAGTTATAGCGCCACCTATGGTCCGATCTACATGAAATTTTGCATGCTTGTTTAGAATGTTATGGCACATATGCTCACCCATTTTCGTGAAGTTCTGAGTTTTCGTTTAGGATTTATAGGCTTCTGAGTGCATTTTGCCACGCCCATTTTCTTTATGACCCAATTATACCCATGCGAAAAATGCAAAAGTTCAACTTTTTTTCGATAATTATTGATCTAGAGAGTCCAGAGAATTGTCCTAGACTGGTCTGGTTCTGATCGGGCGAAAAACCAGGGACTAGTTCGCAAAAGTAGGTTTTTAACATATTCATGAATATTTAATGAACAGTTTGATTGACAGTGATGGTTCTTGAGGCAAAGTTGTTCAGCATGAGCAGATCTATCAGATGATATGCATTTTGTGATGATAAGTGTAACACCACGTGATTACAGAGCCTTAAAACTCGTTAGCGCCAACTAGTGGCCGATTTCTTTCAAAATTCTTACAGACCTCTAGGGGCTTGAGCCGAACATGCCCATCGAGTTTCGCTCCGATCGGACGTCGTTAACGGTGCTCAAACCTCATTGGCCAATGGCGGCCATGTTTTTTGAGATACGCCAATATCCTTTTAGACATACATGGCCCCTTGGGCCAAGACACTGCATACCAAATTTCAAGTCATTCGGAAAAACGGTCAGTTGTCTATATGTTTTTATTTGTTTTATAGCGCCACCATGTGGCCAATCGACGCAATTTTTTTACTGTGACCTCAGATTGACCTCTTACACATGTGTACCAAGTTTGGTGAAGTTTACTTAATTACTTCTTGAGTTATAGCCATTTTAGTAAAATAGGCTCCTCCCACAACGTTAATTTTGCACCCCCTAGCGACCATTAATCGAAATTTCAACTTTTTTTCGATAATTATTGATCTTCAGACTCCAGAGAACAATTCCGCACTGGTTTGGTTCCGATCGGGCGAAAAACCAGGGACTAGTTCGCAAAAGTAGGTTTTTGACAAAATTCAAAATGGCGAAAAATCTATCATGGCGGAAATGAAATCGGAGATATACGTTTTTTTCTTCAGAAGCTCTGGATTTCAATGATATAAGACACTTGAAGCTACGCCTTACGGTCTGGGAGTTCTGAGCAGTTTTGCGCTTTTGATTGCTATAGCGCCACCTATGGGCCGATTGGGCTGAGTCCGTGTATCTGAGTAGCGAGCAATAGTACTACCATCTGGCAAAGTTTCAAGTCTCTAGGTCTTACGGTTTGGGCTGCACGATGCGTTTTATGGCGGAAAAATAATAATAATAAAAATCAGGACGATTACAATAGGGTTTCAGCACTTCGTGCTTGAACCCCTAATAATAATAATAATAAATAATACTAAGGAAAACAATAGGGCCTTCGCCCTTTCAGGGCTTGGGCCCTAAAAATAATCAATCCGAAAACAATAGGGCCTTCGCCCTTTCAGGGCTTGGGCCCTAAAAACATGGCACATAAAGTTAAACTAATGATTTTTGGGTGTGTGTATTGTAAGTTGTATACCATTTCAATTTGTTGGGTTCGTCTGCAGCATGCTGCAAAGCACACAGTACTCCTCTGCATTACCTATACATTTGTTAACATTAAAAAGTTAAATGTGAATTCTTTGGGCAATCATAGTGTAGCCTACTAAATGTCAACATACACGACATGAAAAATACTATCTCAGAACGGTTCTGAAATTACATTAAATCATTATTGCATTACTTTTTGCAACCTTCAAGTTATTTTGATATCTGGATTGTATTTCTGTATATTTGAATATTCTAACTTGATTAAATACATTTTTAGGCTGAAGATAGCATCTAAAGAGGTGTAATATGACATACTGTACATTAAAATACTGTACATACATTACCATTACAGAATGAAAAATTTAATTAAATTAAAAATGGAGCACCCCAAACAAGTAATTATCAAAAGAAGAATTATTTATATTTTTTATTTTAATTAATAATTATCTAATTATTTTAGAGATTGAATTCAAATCAAATATTAAGATTACTGCCCTAACTATTTCTGAATAGGATGTCTACTTCATACATATTTGGAATAGTATGGAAATATAAGGTTCAGATCACTAAAAACCATACATGGAAGTCGAAGATCTCATCTGTGGAGTCTGGATGTCATCTAGTGGAAAATTTTGGTACTGTGCACAATACAATCTTTCCTAAAGCTAATTTATTGGGACATCAACCTAAAATCTGGCCCAGAACTTGTCCAGATATTTAACATTGATTTTCTTGAAGATTTAGGGTTGAAAATGTTTTGTAAAAAAAAAATAAAAAAAAATAAATAAATAAATAAATAAATATATATATATATATATATATATATATATATATATAAACAACATTATGTATTGTATACATTTAAAATGTTCATAAACTTAAACTACTTTAACAACTTTGTTTTACTTTACTAATCTGAGAAGTGTGCCCTTTTAGTACCCTGTTAGTTCGCAGTGCATTAAGTAATGTTAACAACAACTTTTGATTTTAATAAATATTAGTAAAGGTTGAAATTACATTTTAAATTAACATGTAGAAGTGCAGTTCATTATTAATTCATGTGAACTAATAATGTATGAAACCTTTTTGTAAAATGTTACCAAAATTACAATTGGAAAATAAAAAAACGGTGTTTTTTCTCTCTTTCTTTTTTTTTACTTAAATGATAACTATTGTATTATAAATTCACCAATTATAATCCCCTCCTCTGTAAAATTTACCATCGATAATTCCATGCTGTTTTGCTTGGGTTTAATGATAATACAAGAGACCTAAACCACATAGGGACAAAGGCATGAGCGAAGAAAAACAAGGCAATTTTATTTTTATCTAAATTTTGATAAAACTGCAATTTAAATATATTATTTCTATAAGTTCTACAAAAAAGGACAAAATAGATAGGCTGAATAACCTGATCTATGGCATGTTAAATGGTGGTAGTCTAGTCTATGAACAGTAGCTAAACCCCCCTAAGCCCACAGAAATGGTTAGACCCAAGCCTTCAGCAGCCAATGACACTGACCCGTTCAAACTGATTTTAACTCGTATTTCACGCGTCCTTTTCGCCTGGTTGGAAACTTCACACACGTTTGTACTGCCTGTTTGGGTTAACTGTTTACACGTCAAAAGCGTGCGTTTTGTCCTAGTCAAAACACACGTTTTCAACGCCCATTTTTGTTATTATAAACGCGCGTCAAAAACGCGCGTTTTCGGTTACCCCAAAGCGCACGTTGCAAACGTGCGTTTTAAATAGCAGATCACACGTCGAGGACGCGCGTTTTGATGCAAAAACCGCGCGTTTCTGACGCGCGTTTTCAGTGACCTCAAAGCGCACGTTAAGAACGCGCGCTTTTATGGCAAATCGCGCGTCAGGGACGCGCGTTTGTCTGTCAAAACGCACGCTTTTGACGTGTCATTGTGCAATCAGACGCCTGACCAGGCGTTTATGAATACTTTGGCTTGCCATAGTGCACTGCCGCGTCTCGCGCTCGCCATGTCGCCAGATTCAGTATCAGTGCACCTTATGAACCATGGCGTTAACTTGAACTGCATTTCTGTCAGTGCGTGACTACAGCTCGTTAATAAACAACAGCTCGTTTTTTTTTTTATTGATCCATTTCATACAATCCGTCTTCATTTGGCAAGTGTACTTGCGCAAAAACGTTTTTCATGTTCAACTGTTTTTTTTTTTGTGTGGATGCTGCTGATAAAACAGCTTTGCAGAGACTACAAAGAGACATGCATTTGTGTGTGTCAGTGTGTGTGTGTGTGTGTGTGTGTTTGTTTGTTTGTTTGTTTCTTTCTTTTGTAAAAGTTTCCCGGTTATAACTTCCCTATTTAATGCACAATTTTCCTTACAAATTATATGATCAGCATTACAATGTGAGTAAATGTAGCCGTGTAAAATGTAAGGGAATGATGCCACCCTTATAGAACAATGTGCATTTACATTTAAATTGTAACATATTTAATAGCATGGAATTACAGTGTAATTAGTGTTAGCTCATATCTTAAACTTTTTCAGTGCATTAGGTGAGGTAAAGTGATAATATTATTATATAATATTAGTGATTCTCATTTATCAAAACACAAAAATTGGTACCATTTTGGAGAGAAATTGGGTATTTTTTAATCTCTCTATTTAACCCATCTCATGGTGTGTGATGCTGAACTATCATACGAGTTTCTAAAGGTTTTTTTAATTATTTGCATATCACAGTTATGAATATTGATATTTTATGTGCAACAATAGCATGCTCAGGCTCAGTGGCCTTTCGCCTAATTTTTTATCGTTTTTTTTTTTAAATACTGTAATATGATTTAAATGGTGATGTGTACTGATTTGATGCATTTTAAAAAGATGGATGATAGATATTCTTCAATCTTTCTGACAAAGAACAAAATATAGTGTGAATTACAGTAAGTGCAATTTTTTTAATTTATTAATTGTAGTGCACAGTGTTTATTATAAGGGGGTAGAATCCACAGCTCAGTACTCACTACTCACTACTCATGAGTACTTTTAAATAAGCTACTTTTTTACTCTTACTCAAGTAGTTTTTGGGACAAGTACTTTTTACTCTACTCACTCTATGTTTTTTGGAATGTAATGGTACTATTACTTGAGTATGTTTTTTCAGTACTCTTTCCACCACTGCTGGTTTTGTTCAAGATTATGTGAATCTCCTACAAATGTGAGCTTAAAGCCCAGACACAAGTGCCGATTTCAGCCGTCAGGTGTCGTCGGCGGTAGCTCTGGCGCCGATTGCACATGTTAAGCATGTTTTGTTGACTTGTGGTTAGGCCTACTGATGTTCAGTGATTTTAAAAGTAGCCTCAGTTAGGCATGCATGAAGTTGGAAATTATTTGCTGTTGCATAGAATCATTTATGAATGCACTTTTAAGAAAGTTGTGGAAATAAAATAATATTTACATTTTATCAGTTGTTATTGAAACTCATCATTGCCTGGAACACACAAAAGATGTAATTAACTGCAGAGGCGTGTGTGGGTTAGGGCAGGCGGACGGGATTTTGGGGAAGGGGGGGCTCGGCTGTCCTTACCTACTCTAAGGGGAGGCTCACATTCACCCAATTTGAAAACCCCTGCCTTATAGCATTCCCAGAGCTCTCGTTAACCGCTAGGGGCTCACAGGGTGGTTGGGGTTCAAGGATGTCCAAATCTGCATCTTCATCTGGCTCCAGCAAGTCCTCATTATCTAGACACACATTGTGTAGAAATGCACAGGACGCAATAACCAGAGGTGCAAATGTGGGTTTAACCTCTAAGGCTCTGAAAAGGGTAGACCTCCATCTGGTTTTCATCATCCCAAAAGCTCTTTCGATTATGCTGCGGGCCCTGGCATGATAATAGTTGAAGCGCCCTTGTATTTGCCCATTAACTGGCTCCTTGTAAGGTGTGATTAGGCAGACAGGTGTGTCCAAACAGGGATAGCCACCATCACCCAGAAGAATGTAACCTGTGGGAGGATACTGTCTTGCCCTTTAAAAGCTGCTGTTCTTCATGATGTGTGTGTCATGAACTGATCCTTGGTAACCGACAAAGATATCTAGAAACCTGCCATTAGAATCACATATTGCTTGCATGTTAAGTGAATAGAATCCTTTGTAATTCAGGTAGTCTAATCTGTACTGTTGAGGAGGTTTAATTCGGACATGGCTGCCATCTATTGCTTCCACAACATTGCTGAATGCAGGGCTTCCTGATAGCTGGACAAATCCTTGACCAACTGCATGAAGCTCTCCTGCCAGTGGGAAAGAAATGGCTCGCTTCAGGTTGGTCATTATATTTCGTGCAACTCTGTGGATGATGCAATGGACTGTAGACTTGGGCACATTGAAAACCCGGGATACAACTGAGTAGGACAGTCCATGAGCCAGCCAGTAAACGTAGATCAGGACTTCTAGTTGGTTACCAAGTTGGTTATAAGTATATAAATGGCTGCTATTTTGCACAAGTTTATTTGTAATGGCCAGCAATAGGCCTATGTAGTTTCTTCATTCACTGTGACCTGCACTGGATGGCCAATTTCACATGTATTTAGTGTATTTTCAAAATACAAAATACTGTATTTGTATTTAAATACATTTTTTTCACACAGTATTTTAAATAAATTTATTTGTATTTTATGTATTTATGCCTATCTCTGTTCATGGTATTCCATCTTATCAGTCCAGCACACATATCACACAATCTAGGCTAACTGCAACAAAATATGTTAATATGTTTGCTGTCCATCCTACATACCACAGACGTATCCATCAGCATTCGCAGGCGTTGAAGACGTCTCCGTTTTCTTGACCAAGTTGCGGCAGACAAGTGCAGAAAGATGCATACTGCCCATACGACAGAGACTGTCACAACGGAGGACGGCATATTGGTGTCGTTGTCAGTCGTTGTCATGGAGAAATCCTGTAAAAACTCATCGCTTCCGTAACGTCAGAGCCATCGTCGATGACTGATGACGTATCGGGTTAATGAAGGGTTGTTCCATTTCGTAGGGGAATATTTCAACCCCTTGGCCATTGTAACTCTGTTTTAAGGGCCAAGGGGTACACTCGAAAACAAGGGGTAGGGGCAAGGGGTGAATTGGGATTGAGCCTTAGACTGTACATGGACGTTTCTGAATGGTTAGTGGATACATTTATGTAACTTAGTTGTTGTGGAGTTACGTTTATTCATCTCATCGACTAGCCTGTGCCGTCATGTTAATCTATAAACTGCTGTATAGGTGCTTGTGTGTGAACTGAATTAGGATGCCCACAGAGGCAGAACATATATTCTGCATGGAGAGAGAGCAGGAATGGTTTAGTTTACGGTTATAATGTGGGACCGCTTCTCACTCAGGAGATCTAGTGCAGATCGTCATCAGTCGTGGGCCAGTTTCCAGACTCTTACGTAGGAGTATAGGAGGAAATCTGAAACAGCTTGAGTGAATTTTTACCATTATAGGCTGTTTTTTTTTACACACACTGTGTTCGAACACCTTATAAAAGTGAATTTTGCACTTTTGAATTTTGCTTTAACAGAAGGATTGTTCATATTTATGTCTAATTTGAATAATTTGTCATAGTTTCAGACTCATACATTCATACAAACACAACTGCTCACAGACGTGACCTGTTTTATGAATCCAGCGTATCATTAATCGTTTTGTGGATTGAACTCTTCGAGCTCTTACTCTCTAACCGAGTCAAAGACGATCTCAGCAGTCCAGAGGTTCAGACCCTGACAGTGTTTCATTATAAACTGATGAATATGAACAAACCTCATCTCTCCATTAGTCCAGCTCTTCTGACTCATTTCAGAGAATAAAGTGTCGGACAGTGAAACTCATATTTGCATCATCAGGGTGATTGTGTTCCTCTCAGAATAGAGCAGCTCCATCAGCAGATGTTCAGTGTCCTCACAGGAGCTTCATGTTACTGGAATACACTACTTCTCTAGTTTCTGGAGATATACTGGGGTTACAAACCATCAAATAAAGTCTAATGTTTCTGTAGAAGACTACAGAATTACTGACATTCATCTCCTTTTCATACAACATTAACAATAATGTAATTTTGCTGATGAAGCAAATCAGTGTCATCCCCACAGTGTCATTTCCATCACATCTCAAATGTTTTATTTTGTTTAATAGCATTCTGTCATTGAATTTTTTTTTTTATATATATATTTTTAGAATAAATGCCAAATCCTTAGTCTTGCCAAGGCTATTTTCAGCTGTATTTCATGCATCCTAAACACACACAAATAAATTATATTTTCATACTTTTCCACACAGTTTAACTGTAAATGGCACATACATATTCTGATATTTACTTTGACTTTTCTTTATTTTCTTCACTCATCAGATGTCTCATATTTCATCTCGAGCCTCTTCACTGACACTGTTGTCTTCTTGTAATTGTTCAGTTTGATGTAAATATTATATACTTTAATATTCTTAAGTCTCTTTATGGGAAAAGGGCAAAATAATTAAATCTGCATAAAAATAGAAAAAAACCCATTGCTAAAGTTAAACTCACGTCTTTCTCACACACCCCCTTTTTTAGGTTTTTCATGACTTCTTTTTTAATGAAAGTGACACTGAGAGTAAAAAACAGGATAATCATTGTATTTATAAAGCGCCGGTGTTAAGCAAATGTTTGGTGGGTCTACAGCCTAGCTCACTCCTGTCTGCGGATATTTCAGACCCTACAGAAATGTTCAAACAGAATACATCACTCATTTTAATTACACCATTTACATAGTCATTAACTATTTATTGTCATAGTCATTACTAATTGCATCAGTAGTAACAAAATCATTATACTTTATACTTCTATTTAAGGTTGTTGTGTTTTTGAGGCTCTGCTCCACCACAAAAGCTCTGCAACAAGTGATCAGTGGTTAAAATGACATCATTATGACAACAAATATATGTTTTTTATTTATTTTTATAATTACTTTCTATAGTATACTTACTTACCTTTGATTGCTGCATCTAAGGCTGCGTGTGTTCATCGGTCCCTGTAACATCCAAACAAGATTTAATGTTAGATCTGTCATTTATGTGATCAAAAGGCTTCTACATCATAGACAAATAAAATCTAAAAATTATCTTCAGTTTGTAAATCTTTATGTAAATTAGTAAAATAAGCATTTATGTGTGTAATGTAAAGCGATGACAAAAGCTTAGGCCAAATGGATGACATTATAGCACACATTCAACACACACACGGCTGTCTGATGTGTTTTCATCTGGAAGATGTATTTTTAAGAGTTTCATCTGCCATACTGTACGTCAAATGTCCCCCGTCAAATATTAAACACACATTTAGGAAACGTCTCTGTTGCATTTGGTTACGAGTGAATCTGCACTTTTTTTTCAGATGTTTGAACACAGTTAAAGCAATGCTGTCAAGAAAACGATGTTTAACCCTTGTGCATCTTATGGACATTTTTGTTTTTTAACAGTTTTTTGTGTGTGTGTGTGTGTGTGTGTGTGTGTGTGTGTGTGTGATAATTTTGTCTGTGTTAATGCCAACTGCATACATGTTGGCACAGGTGTGTATTTGTATTGGAATTTTACAATTTCACCCCCATTTCCTTTAAAAATATCTATTTTGCACTAGTGTTAAAACTGTTTCTTGGATCTAACTCAATAAAATTAAGACGACATTTTCCAACTACTTTTTGCAAGTTTAGTGAACTAACTGATATTTTGAGTAAGGACAACTTAATAATATGCATTTCAATGTATGCGAAAAGATTAAGTAGCATTTTCAGAAAAAGCCAATAAATTAAGTACAATCAATGTCAAAAATATCAGCATATTATGTACATTAGACTTAATTAAAATTAGTAACATTAGTTAATAGTAATAGTAACTTAAAATAGGTAACATTAAAATGAACAAATAGTTAACGTCCTCTGATTTATTCATTTTGACCAATTTGCCCTTTCTTTGTTTTGGAAGTGTAAACGGCTTCAAATAATTAGTTGCTATTATGTCAATTTCCAACATTTATTAAATCATTGCCATATCCAAACAGTAGCAATGAGCTGGACAGTATAAACAATCAATAACAACTGTATTCATGCATTAAAGAAAGCATGCCCTCAGCTAATAAAGTACAGGTTAGTGGAACACCTTCAGTACAGTTTTTCACCGTGTACATACATAATCTTACAACTTTTTTAAATGATGTCAACAGGCACTTTTGTAACAATTCACAAGCCATATTCAAAATGAGCTGTTCACAAGTGCAGAGTGACAGTCATGTCTGAGTGCCTTGGCCAGGAGCTTGTGTTTCAGAGTCATGAACTTGGGCTTGGTTTTGGGCGCAGTGTGTCAAGTCCCAGAAAAGTCTTTGAAACACCTCAAATGTTTTGGAAAGCTTGGATGGACACTCAAGATTAACACGTCTGACACGTCTGATATAAACTTTTAAAATAAGCTTTGTAAAATCAATTTATGGTGAAGTCCAATGAAATTAATTTTATTATAGAAAATATTAAGTTACAAAAATATTCACACTTTTTACTTATTAAAAACTAATATATATATATATATATATATATATATATATATATATATATATATAAAGAAAGAAAGAAAAATAAATTAATTTATTAGAATAAATATAGTTTTTAAAATTAAGTCATATGGACAATAACACTGAACGACTTGGACACAAATGTCCGGATTGCAAAAAATGTAATCCCAGGGCCATTTAACTATAAAATTATGCAAAGTTTGTTAACAGGCTTTCATTCTGTTGGCGAGGCTTCAAACCAAAGACTTTTTTACCAGATGGTGCCATTTTTTTAAGTTTTGGCCTATAAAGCAAATACTCACCTGTGACCATATGAAACTTTGACCAGATCTAGGCTTAAAGGTTCTTGACTACGCCACCTGGTGCCTCTCACACCAAGATATACTTTGCACATCAACTGCTAAATACCTAATCTAAGGTAAGCAGGTTCATAGAAATACACCAAAGATGAACTAGACAGAGACGTGCTTTCAGTAGAAAAATAACAGTACTTTATTAGTCAATATTATAATTAAAAGAGCCACACCATCATGATAGAGGCACAGTAGGTGCAAACGAAAAGGATTGGCCTAAAGGGAGAGAAAACAGTGGAAAAACAGCCCTTGCGCCAGTCTTCACAATCCTTTTAGATGTTGCGTCTTAATTGCGGTACAGCTTCCCGGCGAGTGCCTTGCCCAAGACCTTCGGTAGTACACAGCACGCGTACCCGGAAGCGTCTGGCAATCAATCTGACACCTTGCTTGCACAGGGGAACCACGTATTCAAAAAGTAACAAGACTGTAGACTTATCTGGACACCAGGGAATCTCTCTTAGCCCGACAGTAAAAACTGTTTTATAGAAACTGGACTAGCTGCCAATGAATTGTTAGGCACTCAGCGGCCAGCTGGGCACCGTGATGTCAGGGGGCTACCGTAGCTGCAGAGGGACAAACTTCACCCAGACATTGACTACTCTGCCGGTTACATCACTTTATTCCTGTTATTATTGAGCCAATTGGATAAATTATGCAGCAATAATTGTGTGGGTGTGTTGGTATGGATGTCAGAGTGAGGTTTGTATGCGTGTAATAAAATGTGTGTGTGTGTGCTTGTAATATTTGAGAGAGAAAAACTCTACTGTAAATCACAAATCCAGGACTGCACCCAAACTAACTCTCACTGAAAGCAGATTTTTGTGATATCAACCTCAAATTTGGAAAACAACTTGTTTAGATTTATGGCTTTGGATTTCTACCAGTTTTAGAGTTCAACATGTTTCATACAATATATATTTTATAGGGCTGGGAATCGATTAAAAAAATTAACTAATTAATTGCACAATTTGCTGTAATTAATTGCAATTAATTGCATTTCCACCAAGCTTGTAATCATCAATATTTAAACTTAGAATCACCTAATTAAATTAAACAACACAGGAAAAAAAGGAACAGAAAATAAACCTATATTAAAGTAATATTAAACACCTATATCAATATATATTATTATTTTTCAATAATCAATTTAACAGATTACACCACCCAATACACCACAATTATTATTATTTTTTCTACTAATTATCAAAATAAAATATAGTCCTACAAGCTATTATTACCAGAGCATGTGATCAGAGCTTTTACCATTGTTGCCCAGCATGACTATACCAGCTCAGCAAAAAAGTCTACAGAGAAATTTCACGTTATTTGAGTGGACTTTACTTTTCCAGTGCTTTGTACATGATTGGAGCGTTTGGGCCGTTAACGACAGAGCCGCCGACACACACACACATACACGGAACGGAGACCGCGGCGCGCACACACGGAGCGGAAAAGACCCGCTCATGAAAGCTGCGCGAGAATGAAACCTGACCGCCGAACATGGAGCAGCCGCAACAGGAAATCATTAAAATGAGGCAAAAAAAAAAAAGTGCTGCGTCAAATGCGTTATTTTTTTTAACGCGTTAAACATAGAGGTGGGCGATATATCGTTTAGACGATAATATCCAAATTGTTGTCTGGACGATATGCAAAATTGGGATATCGAATATTTCATAATTTGTACAATCCGACCCCCCAAACATGAAAAGAGCTGAAAGAAGTTAAAGAGAAAACAAATAACGCACACTATAACATTCTAAACAATTATATGTAGCGATTTTTAATACTGTAGGGCAGTACTATTCCCGGAAGCACCCTCCGAGTGGCCCAGTCCATGGTCCCGTGTCGTCAAAAACGCACATTCATAAGTAAATTCGAAATAGTGCGCGCAGAAGCACATGCGCAAAACCGTTTTGTAAAATGATTTAAGAATCAGCAATCAGAGGAGGACGCGCTGAACACTGTAATGCTGTTCTCTTCCTTCATAACTCGTACTGAGAAGGTTTGAGCTGCAGAGGAATTTGTGACTGTTTCACCTGTTCAACCACATCAAAGTTTCGTAATTAGTAAGTCCGTGCTTTTTCTCTTTTTGTTCTGTGCTGAAGGGCCGCTGTGCCTTGGTGAAACGGTGTTTGTACGTGAAGAGCTCTTTTCCAAAACGCCATAAACCTAAAAAGCTGCCTCAAAGAACCAGCAAAAGTAATGATTATGAATATGTAAAATATTGCAATAAGATATTTTAATTGTTTATTAATTTCTGTGTCGGCTGCAAAGATGAAGTCGACGATAGACTCGCGATCTTCGCAGTAGGCTAGTGAACGCACCGGAGAAATGCACATTTATTATAGTTTTATTTTGTTTTGGTTGGTTTTGTTTAGAACCAGCTTTCTGTAAATATATTTCACATTTTTTAGGTCTGTGAGGCGAGTAGGCTACGGTTCGGTTCATGATGATATAATCTCCAGTTCAAGCACCTTTGTTGTGATAGCTAGACTATATATATATTTATGTATGAAATCCAGGAAATTGGTTAATGAAAAAATTATTCAAATTAAGATACAATTAATACAAAACGAAATTCGTTTTAAAGAAAGGCTTTGTGCTTTCTGTTTTGAGGTCTCTGTGAAAGTTTGAAAGTCTTTTACTGCCGCTTTCAGAGCCATCGCTTCCATAATGGAGAACTGTCACGTGTCACGTGTTTTTTTCCTCATAAATGCAAACACGAAAAATAAAAGACAAAAGACTTTTTTAAAAAGACAAACCATAAATTTTTGGGAAAAATTATGGATTTATAGCGTTTTGGGGAAAAATGGATGGATTTATAGCGTTTTGAAAAGAATTTTTTTTACTTTGAATTTATCATCAACAATATTGTTGTTTCAACACTGTACCAAGAGGTGCCTAGTTACGTTTTTTTATTTATTTTTTTGTAAGTGGAAAAAGTAGGGGCTACCTCAGATTCTGTTTAGTTAGCTCCTTTATTGTTTTTTTTCTATAGCCTACAATAATAGGTCAAATGCAGCAAGTCAAAATACCAACTGGACCTTCTTTGCCAGTTTGCACAAGTTTCTTTGAAGGATGGCAAAAATATCTTCTGAATATCGATATCGAGATATTGGAAAAAAATATTGAGATATTCATTTTGGTCAATATCTCCCACCCCTAGTTAAACATTTCAAATTAATCGCAAAAATTAACGCGTTAATTCCCCCAGCCCTAATATTTTATATAAATGTTACACTTTTAGGAATGATGCGATGTCACTTCCTGGGGCAACACATTTATTTCTCTGTATAAAACACAAACACGGGGGTCAAACAAGGAGCACATATCTCTTCACTTTCACCACGCTTCATCTCGTGGTGAATACTACTTCTACGCTCTTATTGTGTGATACCTTAACAGATTATCATAAACAATCACATGTCTGATAGTGCAAATGTCTAAGCAGGTACATAACACTAGACACATTACTCTTTATACCATGTTATTTGTCCCGTTTTACATCCTTAGCGCTACATAAAGTTTTCTTAAGCCCTCAGTACATCATGTTCAGTACATGTTTCTTTAAATGATTGCAACCAGTTAGAAGGTTAAAAGAGTATCAAAGAACAGGCCAATAAGGTTTGGGAGTCGCTATCAAGCACAGTCCTTTTCTGACACATGGTCACAGGAGCACATGCTGTGAGAAGAAGGCAAGATTATTTGCTTTAATAGTCTGATATAAAACGACATGAACTGTACATAAAAAATATGTGTGTGTATGAAGGTGTAGAGAAGCCTTTTGGCAGGATTTATGAAGTTTTTATTTTTATTTTGCATGTTCATTAATTTCATTTTTTTCTTAAATTCATTTTTTTCTTTTTGTTGCCTCAGGGCAACGTTGTGCGATAAGGAGTACTTTTCAAGGATGTCTTGGACAATACCTCACAATGACAAATAATGTGTGACAAGAAAATCACCCAAAGTGATGTGCAAAAAGTGTAACGTACACCTGTGTTTCACAGCAGAGAAGAACTGCTTCATGATCAATAAATCAATCAAATGTTCCCAAATGAGCCAAGAAATGATGTGGAATAATTTTTATCATGTTCCATCAAAATGTTTTGCAGAGGGTTAATATATATGAATGTCTTCAAATCAATAGTTTCCTCATCAGTTGTTAAATAAGTGCAATGTAAATATTAATAATGACTGAATCAATAATATGTATGATTCTGTCAATAGACTCTTCAAAAATGTGTGTATAATAGCTTAGCATTTCTCAACATGAGGAAGTTGTTTGTTAATGTGTTTGTGACTGATCTACAGTCTTCAGGATAATGATTTAAATAGAGAGAGTCACTTTGCATTGTCAGCACATGCTTCAGTGCTCTGAGAGTGTTTATAGTGCTGTGAGTTTAACACTTCATGACTGAGAGCAGAACAGAACACACTCTTCATCATCACACAAGACTAAACTACAGCAATGAACACAATCAACATCTTCATCTGGACCATTGCACTGTTTATTCAAGGTTGTTACTTTTTAATATAAATATAATATGCCATTGTTGTTTTGATCATTTTAATATACAAATGTTGTTTTTTAAAAAGGTGCTTAACAAACTGACTTTATTTTCTCTTCTTCAGAATCCAGAGGAGTGACTCTGACTCAACCTGAAGTTAAAACTGTCCAACAGAGTCAAACAGCAACAATAGAGTGTCATATAGATGTAGGAATATACAGCGACTACTTAGCCTGGTATCAGCAGAAACCTGGAGAAGCTCCTAAACTCCTGATTTATGGCATAAAAATCCTCCAGTCAGGAACTCCATCTAGATTCAGTGGCAGTGGAACAGCAAATACTGGACGAGATTTTACTCTGACCATCAGTGGAGTCCAGACTGAAGATACAGGAGATTATTACTGTCTGAGTGAACACAAGATCAGTGGTAGCTGGGTGTTCACACAGTGATAAAGAGTCGTACAAAAACCTCTGTCAGTCAGACGTCACAGTGACTGCACTGATACAGCTGAGAGAAACTGCAGCTGCTGATGGAGGATCACAAACTACACAATATCAATGTTTAGTTCAAAGTTTCTAAAGACCTTAAAGGTAAATATGATATAAGATTGTCTTTATGCTAAAATACATTAACCCAGTTCGCAGTGATGTAGTGGTGCCTGGAGAAGTGGGTATACTCTTAATTTATGCCCCCAATATATTTAAGCATCTCAGCAAAGGATGAACGCTCTGTGTTATAAACAGTGACATTAAGACTAGTCTGGCATATTAGTTCACCCCAAAATGGGCCAGTAGTATTTGCACATTATCACTTAACTTTTGCAGCTTGACTTCACGGAGAAAGGATCATTATGCAATTAATCGCATACACAAAATAAATATATGTAAATATATTTTAAAGTGTGAAAAATATATGTGGCATATATTCCAAATACATTGACGTTATCCACTTATATTTATCATTTTGAAATATATTCTGAAATATAACAAAAATATATGATGTTAAGTGTGAAATATATTTACATTTATAACATGTAATGTAAAATATATGACAAAATATATGGTCATAAAATGTTTAGCTTGCTAAAGAAGGGTCGAAAATGTATTTTGATCATAGTAATTCCTCTACCTTTTCCCCTATACACAACAGTAGGCTACCATATTCCACTACTGTATTATGACACACAGCTATAATAAATACTGTACTTACATTTAAATGACTGCAATGTAAAATGACAGATAGTTGCTTTCCTAGGACTATTAGGCCATATTAGGTGGCACGTACCTAACACTAAGTGCAATTATTAGATTTATTGTTGTGTTTTATTGACATCTTTCCTGAAGTCATTTAAATATTGAAAATATGCACCATATTTATGATGCAAGTATAACAGTGATACTCCAACAGTGAAGTGCACTTAAACAATAGATAGAACTCAGTGTCTAACACTGCATACACACACTATTAAATATCTGTATTCAATTCTGTAAAAATAGGGGAAAAAACCTCTGCATTCTGTGTGTTATTTCCTACATAAAATTGTCATTCTAGGCCAATAAATTCAGCCGTGGCCTACTGGTTAGGGCTTTGGGCTTGTAACCAAAGGGTTGCCGGTTTGATTCCCGACCAGTAGGAAAAATGTGGGTGGGTGAAGTAGAGCACTGCTGTCCCATGCCCACATCCACAGCTGAAGTGGACTATCTAAAAAATAAAATGAAAATGTGCTGTTTGTTTGTGAAAATGTTGACTTTTTAAACTTCAAAATATATTTACATATATTTAACTAAAATATATTTATTGGGCCAATTTCAAATATTTGCATATATTATGAAAATATATTTCAAATACATTTATTTTGTGTATGGGATATTAGCCACAGAAGAGGTGCAGTTTTTGCAATTAATACTGGCCCACAGATTACAGAAAGAGACAACTAGATAATTATGTATTTTGAGTGACTATTCCTTAGTCCATCCACACATGAAAACTGGACAACTAGTCTCTCAGCTCGCAAATAGTCTGTGCCAGTAGTTTATTTTGTGAACTATCTCTTAGATCAGCTGATTTGCAACAGATAGTGTAGGCCAGAGTGTGTTGCCATTATACATTTACACTATCTGTTGCAAATCAGCTGATCTAAGAGATAGTTCACTCAAAATTCATAATTATTTTAGTTGTCTCAATTCCTATAGTCTGTGGGCCAGTAAAAATAAACTAATCTCTGACTGAAACACCATGCTTACCTCATCTTGAATATATCATATTAGATTAGTTTATTTTAACATTAAAATATCATCATCATTATCATTCAAAGAATTCAACAATATATTCAAAACAATGTTAAAACATAACAATATATATAACAAAAATATATACATTTTACCACATTTTAATGAAAACCACAATGATATACTCATGCAGGGTTTCTATATAAGTGCTTATATTTTTGGCTCAAGGGACTTCAGTAGGTAAGTAGCGCAATTTCATAAATATGAAATAACATATATATGCTATTTCATATTTATGAAATTGCGCTACTTACCTACTGAAGTATTAATATTACACAAAATAAATATATTTGAAATATATTTTCAGGATATATTTTGGAATATATGCAAATATTTGAAATTGGCCCAATAAATATATTTCATACTTATATTTCATATATTTTTGTTATATTTCAGAATATATTTCAATGTATTTGGAATATATGCCACATAAATTTTTGACACTTTTGGGGACCCCTACAGAAAAAAAAATACATTGAAATATATTACAAAAATACATTGAAGTATATACGTTAACATACACTGCTGCTTGGTAACTTCAGACTTAGCTAAATATTTAATTTTAATATTTAATTAAATATTCTGTGTAGCTTACAAAAAAAAAAAAACATTCTGTGTAGGCCTACCATGAAAACGAGTCCACTTTAAACCGCAGCATTTTCTGTCAGCAATGTATGACAAGTAGCCTAACGTTAGTGCTGTCAACGTAAACGCATGCGATTAATTTTTGTCCAGCTTAACATGTTAAATTATTTATCGCAGCGTCCCGTTCTTTCTGTCATCCTTTGGGTTATATGATCATGCTCTCCTTCACGCAAATGTTTTAAACTATCAATGCGGGAGAAGACAAAAGAGAACGCGCTGTCAGTGAATGTCCTCCTGAAACACACACACACACACACACACAGAAAGACGCGCGCCAGTATCGCAGTCGACAGCGCGCCATCGAGTTCTCTTTCTCGCTTAAACGAACTAACACACACATTTATGCCAAAATGTCAGTTTTGTCGAGTATCTTCACAAGAACAGTCAAATGAGTTAAATACAATCTTAAATGGAAGTAGAGAATGAGATCCTGTCAGCAGCGGCGGGTATTAAAGTGACAGCAATTCTCTCTGTTAGTAAAGTTAACCAAAGAACAATGGGAACAGAGAAAATTACTAACTGCTCAACGCTTAAGGATTAATCTATTTTTCATTTATAATTTATGCAGTACGGACTGTTTTATAAACATATTCAATTGCTATATAATTCACATCGGTTAGACATAAGGTACAGGTAAATATGACATTTATTATGGGTTTAAGTGAGGATTGTTTACAAAGGTTTTGTTTACAAAAAAGTGAGGATTTAAGTGATCAAGTTCACTTAAATTAAAAGTTGTTATATTTTTTAAGCCTAATAAATGTTTAAAATTTTGGAAAAATAAATTTTCATCGAGACATAAGTAGCTATATCAGTGATACTGGTCTTCATTCATAAAAATATGCCATTAACATGCTTGAAAAGAAATGGTGTCAATGAAACCACCCCCCCCCCCCCCCCCCCCCACACACACACACACAAAAAAAATTCAGGCTCAGGATTTTTTTTCACTTTAACCCCTGCTTTGAAGTAGGGGGTCCGTTGATGTTAATCATTAAGTTTGATATGTTTGAGACCAGTAGGACAGCCCTTTTGTCTGTGCTTATATTGTTCATAAGGCTAAAGTTCCTCTCACACTCTGCTGTGCTGACAGGGAATGTTTTCATACAGTTAATGAGCGGCTTCAGGTCATTGGGCTCACTGTTGGGCTCTCTCAGTAGGTCCCGCATCCCATCCAGTGCTTGGTCTGTGCACAAGTTAAATCGCTTGCACAGTCGCTTAACTTGTTCTTCACCATGGCGGATGCTGGGGTTTGATGGCCATTTACTCTGATCAAGGATGCTGAGGTCCTTGATGGTCTCATCTTCGAAAGACAAGCGTTGCTGAAGATTGTTGCGACTGCATCATCATGATTGTAGCGTGGGAATGAGTAAAGTGATGAAACCGTCATTTATACGTTAGAAGTATGTTTACATAACCTCTTCAAACACTGATAACTGCCAATGAAAAGATATTTGTTTACATTTTTTTAGATCAAGCATTGGAATAAGATTTTTATCGGTGGAGAACACCCAACAGAGAGACAAATCCACCAACTATGATGAGTTTTTTTATTAGTCAATTTTACCCACTGTTTCGAAAACCTACACTGGGATTAATATATAGTATTGAGTATGATTCTCATCATCTAATTAAGACATTTACTGATAGAAAGTCTGAGTAACTTTTTGTCCTTTGGTCTTTCTTCTGAAGTTTTGCACTGAAAGGGGATTCATGTCACCTTCATCAGTCCTTTCTTTAATTCACTGGAAAACATGAAGGGAAAGACCCTCAGTCGTGTCATACAGGATAAATGCGGCTGCAGGTACAATTATATGATGGCTTGATTCTGGTGTACCAATTGGTTTTTTTTGTGCTTCCCTTGCTATGATACACATTTTTTCTGATGGGATTGCCATGCTTTAAGTGTATGTTCACATTTTTAATCATATAACTAACAGTCTCAAATGACATTACTCTGTTCATGTTGTGTGAATGTGTTATAATGGCAAACGTTTGATTATTATTATTATGTAAAGATTATTTAAAGGAATGCAAAAAAAAAGGACTTTCAGTGAATCATTTCTTCGTTCCCCCTCCAGATTCTCCAAGGATCCGGCTGATTACTGGCAGTTTGGTGGAGGGTTTTTCTTTCGCTGCTACACTGCACTATCACTTCTGGTACGGATTCATTGACCTTTGGTGATATGTTTTGATTTGACTTAATTTAATAAAAAAAAACCTTAATTTTATTTAATAAGTACAATGCATAGTTAAGATTCTGAATTAAAACAGTGCAATGGGGGTCAGGCGAAAATTGTTGAAACAATATAAACCTGCATTGAAAGATATAAGCTAAAGAACAACAGACCACAACCCTCTCAGCTCAACACCACCATTTGTTGATTTCTTCGTCTGTTTTGAAGATGAAATCATTACCATATGATGATAGTAACCATAACTGACACATGGAGTAATATATAAAAAAAAAAATCAATTCCATCTTGGGGCTCTGAAGATCTGCTTGTGAATAAATGGTTGATATTGAAAATTTACATCTGAATACATCAAATATGTGTTTTAGAATGGATAGTAGGGGTGTAAAGATATATCGTGGTACGATCTATCGCGATGCAAAATTTTTACGATTTGTATTGTAGAGTTATGGTGATTTTTTTTTAATTTTTTTTTTACGATATGACATCCGTTCCAATGAGGAACAGCAAGCCACCCCTTTATTCAGTAGGTTTATAAACTTACAGTAACCTGATAACAGTAAATTACCTGCCTATGGTAATATTTTGGTTAAGGTTTGAATATGCATTACATATGGTGTAGCCATTTATTTGAAATCAAATACCTTTGAATATATTGGTGATGTCCAACGTATGTCTCTCCATTATGGCAGTCAGGTGTATCTGCCTTAAGCACCACATAACTGATAAAAAACACAAACACTGTAAAACTTGAACTAAAAGCTCAGTGCCAAAAATTGTCCGCCCTCTTACGGGCCTGATGTGATAGCACATTTGATAAATGAAACTCAGTCTCAGTTAGTTGCTTTGCATAGTAGATCTCCGTTCCCTTGCGCTGCTTAGCGTGTATGTTTAAACTTTAGGCAGCATGCGACATATCATTATTTAGTTTTGATTCTAAACAATTAATCCATCCAGTTAATCTTATGGTACCCACATGCACCAAATTATAATTCATTTAGATTTGAGCAAGAGCTTTGCACAAAATAAATTAAAGGCAAGCCACATATAGATGGCTATCCCAAATACAACCCGTTCAGTTAAGTGGCTGAAGCAATTATGGATGTTAAATGGACTTGCACTTATATAGCGCTTTTATACTTTCCTGGACCACTCAAAGCACTTTTACAATGTTCATCACTACCACCCTTTTACACACACATTCATACAGCACTGTTTGCAGACAGGCTTTGGAGATTGGATTCCCACGTATTCACACACCCAATGACACACTGGGGGGAAAGTGTGGGTTCAGTGTCTTGCCCAAGGACACTTCGACACACTGAGCCACAGCCGCCCACAAATACAAGCCAAGGCTATTACTTTAAGTTTTGAAGTGCTAAGAATTAGGCTATTCCAATCAAAACTATGATAAATTGTACATACCAGAGTGAACAGGGCTCCCATTCCACCAACTTCATTTGGATCCCCTGTAAGAACATCAAAGTTGGGGGGTAAGGGGTTTCCAGTTGGGGTGCTGCAATTCCACTGAGTACATCTAAGACTTTTAATTATTGTAAAGCTAACCTTCTGCATTTTGCAGCCGATCACTCTCTCCACTGGGAGGTTCCCCTTCTAGGATCCCATGGTTACATTCTGAAAGAGCAAAAAAAGTACATGAGTTTGACCTCATACATCTTCATCAATGTATTAAAAAATGATTTTGACAGATAACACATTATATATTTATGACTTAAGTATATCTGGCTAAGGCAAAAGAATCTCTGTATTTGAAGTCTGATTTGAAATGGTGAAATGTAAATCTAGGAAAGCTTAATAACCTTTGGGTGATTTTTCCCCCTCAGTTTCTTCCTTGTAGACATGTCTGAGGCTGCAGAATTCTTCTGCTTCTTTCTATTGTTTGCAGACATATCTGTTGAGGTTAAGGAAATGTATCTGTGAAGAGCTGTTATTACAATGAATACTGGTCTAAATACTTTTATTCCAATAACAAATATATAATGTCACATTACAATTGGAAAGATATAGATTGTGATCTTTTGCAGGGCACTCATCGAAATACATGGAAATTGTTAAACCATATGCTGTATGGTCACTTCTTCCAGAAATCACTCTACCAAGGGTTATAGACTACAAGATGTACAAACAGGTGATCAATTGAAGGAAAAGCCTGGAAGATGAGGGGAAAACAATGAATGTAGTTCCTCCTACACATATTACCTTTATCCTATAATCTCAATATTGATGGGAGATGTGTCTTCCAGACTGATAATGCTTCAGTTCACAGGGCACAGGGTCTCACAGAATCATTTACTAAGTATGAAGATTCTGTAAATCTGATTCAATGGGTTTTACAAACCCCAATTCCAATGACGCTGGGTCAACTGTAAAACGAAAATAAAAACATAATACAATGACTTATTAACTCATTTTGAATTTGAAGCCTGCAACATACTCCTAAAAACCTGGGACAGGATCAAGACTGGGAATGTTTGGAACATTCACAGGTGAACAGGTTCATTGGAAACACGTGAGTGTCGTGATTGGGCATTAAAGGGGCATCTCCGGAATTCATTCACAGGCAAGTCATCCTTGGTTGTGAATGACTGAGGCTTCTGGGGATGCTATGTGACGGTGGGAATCACTACTGTAAAGGATATTAACGTGGGCTCAGGAACACCTTCGAAAACAATTGTCAGTTAACACAGTTTGCCGCTACTACAAGTGCTAAGAGTGCTGTCCACATTTAAAATAGTTTTTGGAAATCATGGACGTCATGTTCCTCGGGATAAAGAGGAAAAGGACCTCCCAAATTGTTATCAGCGCTAAGTTCAAAAGCCATGGGGGTGTGTTAGTGTCTATGGCGTACTCATGCTCCATGACATTCAAAATGAGTGAATCTTTGCAAACAAATAATAACGTTTTTTAGTTTGAACATTAAACATCTTGTCTTCGTTGTATATTCATTGAATATAGGAACTTCACTGGAATAGGGGTTTGTATGATCATCAGGGGCCTAATTTATAAATGTATAAACACATATAAACAAACTGAGAAATAAGAAACTGATTATGATGACAGAAATCCACACTCCTCACAGAATATGAAAGCTTGCGAAGTTACATCATATTTTGAGTTGATTATCATGTATTACAGTTTTTCTCGATTGGTTTGGCTCATTTCTTGAAACCGAGATGACATTCTCAAAATAACATGGACAAATCTCCAAACCACCTTGCAATTGTTCACAACAGAATGTCATTTTTCATTGGTTTTATCAAATTGCAAATGCTTTAGTACATGTCTCAAGTGACTCTGTGCTTTTTTTCAAATGATTATGTACAAGTAGCTACAGTTAGCACAATGAGCCCACATTTAGCACATTTTCCAAATAAATAGATCTTGCTGATCTAAACTGATTAGTTGACTTTTCAGTGAAATGGTTACTCTCTCCAAAACATATCAGCATGGTTTCATTGTGTAAGTCATCATATGCACAATTGTCTGTTCAACTGTCAAAATTAGTCAAAGATATAATACCATGAAAGAATTTCTTGGAACATTTGATAAATTTATGACAGTACTTGACAATCAATCAGGTGAAATTAGAACTAACGAAGGAGCAGTTTCCCACATCTCAGATGACCAATCAAACAGTTTGTTTAGTTACCTGACAGGTGTTGTCTATGATTATGACTGCTGCCAAAAGTATATAGACAGAGCTTGGCCCGGGGCCAGTTTCATTTGCAGTGTGAACATGGAAGCACCTCGCCAAGTACAACAGCAACTTCCTGCTCGAGGAAGAGGAGGAAGAAGAAGAGGAAGAGGAGGAGTGAGAATGCGTGGAGGAATAGGGGGAAGAGGCCGAGGAGCACGGAGGCACCATGATGTCCCAGATGAAATCCGGGCCACCCTTATTGACCACGTTATAAACCATCGCCTCACAATGGCAGAGGCAGGTCGCCGAGTGCAGCCTAATGTGCCTCGGTCTACAGTCTCCTCCATCATCCAAACCTTTCGCAGGGAAAACAGGTACAGAACTATTCTATTGAACTATTCAGTGTTGGTGTGTGTGTAGGCCTAGAGTACTGTAATATCTTCATGTGATGTTATATGATACTATAAAAATGACAAAGAAAAAAAAATGGAGAAAATACTGTGAATAGTATTCCAGTCACTGTGCAGTGCATCACACTTTTAGTACCATAAAACAGCAGTACAATTACATTGGTAACTCATTTTGTAACAAATTTACAGTGTTGACCTTTGACTTGTATGTCTAGGATTGGACGACAGCCTCAAGTGGGTGGCAGAAGAAAACTTCTAAATGAACAACAAGAACGAGAAATATGCAACATGGTCATTGCAAATAATGCCATCACACTGAGACAGATTCGTAATGCAATCCTTCTAGACAATGTAATGTTCCAAAATATAAACTCTATCAGCATCTCCACAATAGACCGGGTATTGAAGAAACATCAGATGACCATGAAACAGATTTACAGGGTACCATTTGAGAGAAACTCTGACAGAGTGAAAGAGCTGCGGTACCAGTATGTGCATGTAAGTCAACTACTGGTTGTCTATCATTGTAACACTATTACAGTAAGACATGGTTACCACTTTTTTTTGTTTTGCTTTATCCTTTTTACCTTCAGAATCCAGCTTTGTGTGACTAGAGCATTTTGCCTAGAAATTGTCTTCAGTTTTTCACTCCCTCTTTTTACAGTACTTTAGATCCTCCCTGCAGTATCTGTCTCTACTTGACTGATTAGATTTATTTTTATTCTATTGTAGAGAATAATGGCATTAGAAGGCAACGAAACCTCTCACATCCTAGTGTTCGTTGATGAAGCTTGCTTCAACCTGGCCAAAGGTCGAAGGCGTGGCCGTAACATCATTGGCCACCGAGCCACTGTGGATGTCCCAGGCCAGCGAGGAGCAAATATAACAATGTGTGCCGCTATATCAGAAAGAGGCGTGGCCACACACATTCCCAGTTTAGGGCCCTACAATACACAAAAGCTCCTCAATTTTTTGGACCACCTTTATACTGATCTGATCCCGGAAAATGTGAGAGGTGAAGAAGGACCTCAGCTACCACATTATGTCATTGTGTGGGATAATGTGAACTTCCACCGTGGCCCACGCATCAGAACCTGGTTCACCACCCATCCCCGGATGCTAATGGAGTTTCTTCCACCTTACTCTCCTTTCCTAAATCCAATTGAGGAGTTTTTTTCAGCTTGGAGGTGGAGGGTATATGAGCATCAGGCTCAAGACCAGAGGGCCCTGCTGCATGCAATGGATGCTGCATGTGAGGACATCACAGGGGATCAATGTAGGGGATGGTTGAGACATTCACGCCGTTTCTTCCCTCGCTGCATCGCAAGAGAAAATATCCGTTGCGATGTGGATGAGAATTTATGGCCTAACAGAGAGCAGCGCGTCGATGGCCAGGAGGATGAGGATGGTGGCCAGGAAAGAGAGGGTGACAATGGCGACCACTGAAAATATTACTGTACTATAGTTCTGAAACTTTATTTACAGTATGGTAGGCTAGAGTTTTTTTTGTTTTTTGTTTGTGTTTATAACTGTTCACATTTACAGAATCCTGTATATGTTTTCTTTTCACAGTATGTTCTCTAATGTTAACATTTCTTTGTACGAATAAAAATGTTTACAGTTTCCTTGAGTATGAGTGGTTTATTGGAGGCTGATTTTACTGTAAAATCTTTTAGTTTTATTCATAGTGGTATTCTGTTGCTAGACCTGTGCCTCAGTGACAAAACGTCTAAGCATTTTGACTTGCAGTGCTTAAACAATGCCAAAGGTATAATGCATTTTGGGGGCATTGACTATTTATATGAGAAGGATATTTAGTTTTGACACATGGATAAACTGTTTTGGGAGAGATATGAGCTTTTGCAGGGGATCCATGGTGTTGTGCTAAACCATCCAGGTTATTTTGACAAAAGCACTAAATGAATGCACATGTGCCAAGGCAATTGAGAAGGATCTGTGCTATTTTGACTGTACTGACCTTTTATATGGGAAAGGAATCTGCTTTTGAAGCATGGACGAAGAGTTTGGGGAAAGATATTTGATTTTGCTAGTGAGCTATAATGTTGAGCAGAACTGTAAGACTGTTTGGCCAAATGACCTTATGGTTTTGAGAATGTCATCTCGGTTTCAAGAAATGAGCCAAACCAATCGAGAAAAACTGTAACAGAAACCAGCATAGGACGTGAATTGTTACAGCCATGTATCTTGATGTGTGTGTGTGTGTGTGTGTGTGTGTGTGTGTGTGCACATACTGAGCTTGTCCATATACACAGTAGACTGAAGTGAATTCTATACAGCTAAAAATGAGGCACCAAACACCTACAGCAGACTTTGGATGTGCAACAGTGCTCTCCATCATCATCAGTTCAGAGAGAGAGAAACAACACTTCTTGTGTTTATGAAGAGAATGAGTCAGTGTTTTAATATGATCATCATGTTTTAGGTGTAATATATGGGGCCCTATCTTGCACCCAGCGCAATTGACTTTGTACACCGACGCATGTATCATTCCTATTTTGCACCCGCGCAAAGCGCGCTTTTCCCTCCACAGAAGCACGTCGCTAAACTA
This sequence comes from Abramis brama, assembly GCF_963993115.1. Classification (NCBI taxonomy): domain Eukaryota; kingdom Metazoa; phylum Chordata; class Actinopteri; order Cypriniformes; family Leuciscidae; genus Abramis; species Abramis brama. The sequence continues at coordinate 3,557,935 of NC_139982.1, forward strand.
GGGAATGAACTTGCGCTCCCTGGGCGGTTCAGCACAAAAAAGGAGGCGTGTTCCGGCGCAAACATTCCTTCATGCTATTTTGCAGATTTATAAAACATTTGCGCCACTAACCAGGAAAAAATAGTTTAAAGTCAGTGGCGCGTTGCGCATGTTATTCATATGCTATTTTAAGGGCGCATGCTTGGCCATAATCAATGTAGCGTGTGCACAACGAGCATACACTTTGATTCTCTCATCTTCACAGAAGCAGTTTTCATTTTTGCAAATCATACATTATTACGAACGATAGATAGATAGATAGATAGATAGATAGATAGATAGATAGATAGATAGATAGATAGATAGATAGATAGATAGATAGATAGATAGATAGATAGATAGATTGATTGATTGATTGATAGATAATTTATTATAAAAGCATACATCTAGCTTACACATTTACCCAAATTATCATACGCCTTTTTAACCGAAGTCAATTTGGGTGGGTTTCTCCATCCCCAAGGTCCCTGATGAGAGCGTTGCTCTCCTCGGCTGTGAACCGCTCCTGGCGCGCGCCTGGCAAATCCGCCGTTATGCAAGTTTAGGAATCCGCTTTAGAACAAGCGCGCCTGCTCTTAAAGGGAATGTGAGATGACGCTCTGATTGGTTTATTTCACGTTACGCCCAAACCACACCTATGAATAATGAAGCTCTTCAGACCAACCCATTTTAGATTTGCGCCTGGCGCAAGAGTCATTTATCCCGCCGGGAAAATAGCAACAGCGCCAAGACCCGCCCACAAAGTCACTTGCGCTTTGCGCTTTGACACTTGTGTTTCAGATCGTTAAAATAGGGCCCATGATCCTGTCAATCAAACTGAACAGACTGCATTCAGTCACTTCTGCTGTCTGGACGTGATGCTTTCCATTTGAGACACAGAAACTTTTACATTCTTACACAATTACTGTCACAACGGCTGATTCTTGAGTTGTGATCATGTAGTATATTTTAAATAACATTTTCATATACAGTATATTTACACCATCGCCTATAAATGTAATGATTATGTAACCAGGGTTCGAAATGAGGGGGGTCTGGGGGGGTCCCGGACCCTCCATAAGTCATTAGGGACCCCCCATAAGAATTTATTTTTGGATTTTGGGGGGTCCCCTACAAATATATATAACATTAAAAATGATTGTGATAGCCGTGTGAGTTGCTAGAGCGTCACAGATTGTTGTTGTGGTGCTCCCGCAGACACGCACTGTAGCTGAACGCGGCAAAACGAAACCTCACAAAGAGTGAAATCCTGAGTGAAAATCCTGTAAGTGCTTCGATTATGTTTATATCTCCATAATTGCTTATAGTAAAATATTAGGAGTTCTAGTTCCTATATCAAAAGTTGCATTAACTAGATACCCAGTGTAATGATTAGAAGAGTGCGTTTGTCAACGTTTCTTGCTAGCTGTAACGTTAACTTATATGAAGCCAAATCATCTGCCAGCTAACAGCAGAAGCTTGTTTCCGCCACAGAGTGAAAAATAAAAAAGTGAGACTTTATAATCTCACAATTCTGACTTTATCTCAGAAATACGTGATATAAAGTCGCAATTGCAGGTTATAAAGTCACAATTGTGTGTTATTAGGTCAAAATTACGAGATATAAACTCGCAATTGCGAGAAATATACTTGAAATTCTGACTTTTTTTCTCAGAATTGCATGTTTATATCTCGCAATTCTGACTTTATAATACGCAATTGGGAGATATAAAGTCAGAATTGCATGATATAAAGTCGCAATTGCGTGTTATAAAGTCAGAATTGCGAGATATAAACTATTCTGAGGTAAAAAAATATATATATTTTCCCCTTAGAATTGGACTTTATGAGAAAAGATGTCAGAATTGCGAGATATTAACTATTCTGAGTAAAAAAAAAAAAAAATATATATATATATATATATATATATATATATATATATATATATATATATATATTTCCCTTAGAATTGGACTTTATATTAAATTATATAAAAGATGTCAGATTTGCGAGATATAAACTTGCAATTATGTGTTATAAAGTCAGAATTGCGTGATATAAAGTCAGAATTGCGAGGAAAAAAAGTCAGAATTCTGACTTTATAAGACGCAATTGCGACTTTATTTCACGCAATTCTGAGAAATAAAGTCAGAATTGTGAGATGTAAACTAGCAATTGTGAGATAAAAGTCGCAGTTATCTTTTAAAATGTTTAATTGGCGAAAACAAGCTTCCATAGAAGACCTAGCAGCTAGACTAGTTATTCAAAGCTATCTTAACAACCTACTTGTCCAGTCAGTGATTACGAAAGATAACCAGGACTTAATTCAAGTCTGTGAGTTGATTAAAGTGAATGTGATTTGAGCATGAATGAGTATATACATGAGAGCTTGGTAAGCTATCTAGGAAGCTAATATAATTTTTCTTAATTTAGAATCCTGCATCATGGAGAGAAAAAGAGGAAAAATAACTTGTAACTTTGTTGCTCCAGAGTTAGAGGTTTACCTGTTAGATTATAGCCACTTCTCCAGACACCACTACAATACTGGGCCTAGCCCAAACCATGAAAAACATCCCAAGACCATTATCCCACCTTCAACATTGGTCCATATAATTTTGCCTACAGTATATAGTGTAGCAAGGTAGTCTTCAGAATTTTTAATATTTAATAATTAAATTGTAGGGGACCCCCCAAGAGTCCTAAGTCATTTCGAACCCTGTATGTAACAATTAGTGTCAGAACGGCTGATTCTTGATATCGATCTTTTTTATTATATTTATATAATAAAGTTTTTAATCTCCTATAAATGATCAGTTTGTCTGCGCTGCTTCACTAAAGCAGAAGTGAAAGTGTTCCAGTCCAGATCATGTAACCAATCAGAGAGTGAGACTGAAACCCCATTTGCATTGTCAGGGTGGAGTGATTGTGATCCTCTCAGAATAGAGCAGCTCTGTCTCCAGAGACCATGTTCAAACCCCAAGAGCTTTATTTGACATTTACTGCTACATCAACCTTCTGAAAAGCACCTGCATCTTCATCTGTTAGTTGAATGATGTTGTCAGACACAAAGTGAACTTGTTGAGAAGCTTTATTGAATGTTGCAGCAAACACAGCAGATTGAAAGATCACACACACACACACACACACACACACACACACACTCAGTTTCAGTATTGAGTTGTAAATCACTCCAGCTGCAGCACTAGACTCATGTGAATCCTGCCTGACACAGGACACTCAGATACGGCTCATCTTCAGGAGAGAAACATCAGCACTCAGAGCTCTTGTGGAACGAGACCTCATGAGGAGCTCCATCATGTGTTACTCTGCAGACGTACAGCTCTCCCTCTTCCCAGCGTGCTTTGCTGAGGGTCAGGACGCTACTGCGGCTGTAGCGGCCGTCCTGCTGGCTCTCTGCGCTGGTCAGAACCCCCTCGGTGACCTCTGACCCGTCCAGTGTCCAGCTCACCAGCGCCCCCTGTGGAGAGTAAGAGCTGAGCAGGCAGAGCAGTGCGGCTGAGTCTCCAGAGATCTGCAGAGAAGAGGGCGGCAGCAGAGACACTGAGGGCTTCACTGTGGGACCAGCTGCAGGAGACAAACACAACACATTCACAAAAAAACACACACACACAACACAACACACTGAACTGCACATTCACAGCAGAGGAGTAATGCTGCTCTAGTTTTAGATTAAATCATTATACAACAATATCAGTAACACTTTATTTATAGCTTTCATACATATTGCATTATAAAAGTATTTTAATGCATTAATTATGCACTGCTATATACATTAAAATGCATGTATGATCTAATCAATAAGTGTAACAGCAGTTATAACACATATTATCTATTATCAGGCCGATCTGACTGCTTTAATTCCAGCAATTATTCACTCTGAACATAAATATCTTAAATTTTGAGATATTCACCTGAACTGAAAATGTAACTCAATTTCAAACAGAGTTAAAACACAATTGAATCACACAGAATGAACAAAACACTGAATTATAAGCACAACATGAGCAAAAGAGATTCAGTATCATTGACTGAACTACAGAAAGCAGCAACATTTACATTCTGATGTCAAATCTCTTTTTTCCATGTATGATTTCTACAATAAAAGATGAACTAAATATGAACTCAGTGTAGAAATAAATGAAGGAAAAACAAACCTGTAATAAACTGATTAAACTCATAGTGAGACACAGTGTGGAAATATGTTTAGAATTTTATTTCATTCTTTTATATATTAGTTTTTGTTGAAAGGAATAATGCTATTCTTATAATAATATCGTTTTAGAATAAATAATTGTACAAAAATATCAGTAACACTTTAATTAAGCCTTTTTTTACATATTGCATTATAAAAATTATTTTTAATGCATTTATTATATATTGTTTTACACATTATAATGCATGTATGATCTCATCAATAATTGTAACCATGGTTTTAACACATTATAATATTATATATTCATTGTTACGCCTTAAGAAATTATAATACACTAAAACTCATAACAAACAAGTCATTTTTAAGTATTATAATACATTTTAACTTTGGTTGCAACTATTTATGAAAACATATATGACATTATAACATACGTTATTGGAACCTTTATAATGCATTAAACATAAAGGCTTTAAGTAAAGTATCACCACCATATCTAATAATCATTATTATTAATAAATGTTGTTCTTGTTTCCACTGTAAAACACTTTCTGAAATCTAAATTGTATTTTTTTATTAGGTGATTAAATAGACAGACTTACCGATCACCAGTTTAGTTCCTCCACCGAATGTGTACCACAGTGATACAATCTAATGAAACGCTCGTACAAAAACCTCTATTCCACTCGAGTGAACACACACTCCAGCAGAGAGAGAGAAACAACACTTCAACACACTGATATTAGAAGATCCTCAGCTCTTCTCAACACTCACTCATTCAGATTTGACTAAATGCTTTCTGATATAACACTGTTTAAAGTCCCACTCCGATCATATTTTGAGCTATTTTTAAACATTCTCAGTGGTCTTTAAATGATGATTATGCCGTTTTTAGCCAAAATCACAAAACCTGTGCCGTTTTCTGGGACTTTGCTTCAGCAGAGCGGCAGTAGCTCATTAGCAATTCGCCTCTGCGTTGTGGGCGGAGCCGTTGGCACGGAGACGACCCTCCCCGTCGTTCACACCGCCGCCGACTTGAGCTTCCGAGAAAACGGAGGAGAAGCTGATCATCGCCGTTGCTGGGTTTCCTATCATTATCGGATTAATTGCAGTTTAACCATCAGAGTGAAAGTTTATCATTTGCATGTGTTTTTAAGTCCTGCCAGTTTAACAGGGCGCGCTTGACAGGGCATATAAGAACGCAGAGAGATAGCAGAGAGAGAGAGAGAGAGAGCCTCGGCCGCGCGCGCGCACTCACTATTAATAATAATAAATAATAATGTGACCAAAACGGTTATACAAATGCTGTCATTATAAAAGGTTTCTAGTGTCAATGTATTGCTTGTTTATTTTGTTTACTTTTCATGGTGTGACACTTCTCTTCTCCCATGATCGAACAAAGAATGCTGCTACGTCAGAGCGGCCAAAGCGTCAACAAGCTTCCTCGTACTTTTTGACAAGCGTCCTTGACAGGGCGGCCAGAGCTTATTTGCCGCTCAAGTCGGCGGCGGTGTGAACGTACAGTTAGCATTGCAACCCGCTACCGCACATAGGTGTTGATCCGCCATCGTCTTCTCTACTCCTCAGAACCTGAGCCGCGCGGGCGCGGGCGGAGGGGAGTATGAGCTTGTGGCACCGCCCAGTGGAGTTACTACGTCACAACTCCAGTCTATTTTAGCTGGCATTTTAGCGTCTGCTACTGATTCACAGCCATTTGAATGCAGAAATACTCAGAAATACAACTTTGAACTTATTTTTCTCAAGATATGTCCTCTAACATAAGAAAAATGCCACAAGAACATGTTAACACCTAGAAAAACATGATTTTCATCGGAGTGGGTCTTTAAAGAAATATATTTGATGAGCTGTGACCTCTGAGGTGACCTTTGACCTCTTTGATCATGGATGATGTTGTGGAGTTTCTCATAATGATGCTTCTGTTCTTCATATGCAGATCAATCATCATGATTCACAGAAAAACCTGCAGCTTCAAATAAATGAATCAATAATTCTGAACATTTCAGATGCACATTGTTTAATATATAATGACCTGATTATGAGTCCTGATGAACTTCATGCATGTGGAAAATGTGGGAAAAAATAGACATCATGATAATATTTCCCAGAGAGCAACATGTCAACATTGATTCCAAAGACCATAATGGACTTTTTTTTTTATTATGACTCTAAATATAGTAAAACTGATTTATTTAGTTCTTGATTTCTCATTGTTAACATGCTTGTAAAGGTGTAGCACAGAACTGAACTCAGAGAAACTGCTGCGTATGACATATGTTTAAAATGATCTACATTCATGATTCTCCAGACAAAACCTAGTGTCTTATCAGCCTGACAAACATAAACACAAATATTTCACAATTAATAAATATGTGCAATTAATCACTAAATGGTTCAATAACATTATTTTAAAAGTAAAATCTTCTATGTAGAGTTTATGAGTTTGTTATCAGCACAAGCTGTTGTAAATCCTGCCCACTTCTTTGCATTGTCAGCACATGCTTCAGTGCTCTGAGAGTGTTTATAGTGCTGTGAGTTTAACACTTCATGACTGAGAGCAGAACACACTCTTCATCATCACACAAGACTAAACTACAGCAATGAACACAATCAACATCTTCATCTGGACCATTGCACTGTTTATTCAAGGTTTGTGCAATACAGTTTTTACAGTGATTATTAGTTCTCCTAAAATGTGAAATGTATTTATAATTTATGTTTTCTTCCAGACTGTAGAGGACAGATCACTGTAACTCAGAGTCCATCAATACCTGCAGTTCAACCAGGAGAAGAAGTCAGAATAAACTGTAAAACCAGCAGTAATGTGTATTATCATAGTTCAATTGGTCATTGTTTAGCCTGGTACTCACAGAAACCTGGAGAAGCTCCTAAACTCCTCATATATTATGCATCAACCCGTAATACTGGAACTCCATCTAGATTCAGTGGCAGTGGATCTGGCAGTGATTTTACTCTGACCATCAGTGGAGTCCAGACTGAAGATACAGGAGATTATTACTGTCAGAGTTTTCACTTTCCAAACAGTGAACGTGTGTTCACACAGTGATAAAGAGTCGTACAAAAACCTCTGTCAGTCAGACGTCACAGTGACTGCACTGATACAGCTGAGAGAAACTGCAGCTGCTGATGGAGGATCACAAACTACACAATATCAATGTTTAGGTAAAAGTTTCTAAAGACTTTAAAAATATACATTTATCGATAGTAATTTATTTGATATGAAATAAGAGTTAGTGCTGATATTCCTAAACCACAAAACCATTCTGCTGCTCTTTCCTAAACATCCGTGTTTCACGATGCAGGTGAAAATGTGATATTTTGAGTCAAAGGCTTGTTCATATTTTGTTAAAGGTAATTAAAAATTAGTTTCCATTTGTTCGCATGACAAGATTCAGATGTTTAATATAATTGAAGTATATAATATATAAGTATAGTATATAATATAATTGTCCATCATCGAGATAATCACCATATTTATAATGAAACCATCATATTTAAACATATGATATTAATCATGAAATATTAGGGGTTTGATGGGACATCTTTTCACCTCAATGAGAAATATCACGTTTTAATGTCATATTTTAATATCGCGAGTTCTCGTCACACCCCTATTATGTATTGTTACTGCATTAATGGGATCTCCTTAATCAAAGCGTTCACAATCTTTAAATTTGACCTTTTTTGGGGGGGTTTTCTGTGTTATTAAACAAAATACATTTCCTAGTAATTCCTTCTAAACGATTTGGTAATAGTTGAGTCATTACTGTATTACCATGATCTTGACATGAATTAATTATGCATCATGCATTATCTCACACCTTGGCAATAGCATCGCCATTGGCTAGTGAATGTTTAATTTACTAATATAGATATAATATAGCTATTTAGATAGATAGAGTGTTAAAGTGCAACAGTGTTTTTTTCTATTTTCCACCAGGAGCATCAGCAACAGCACCAACTCAGCAGGATTCCCTGCAAAAAATGAAGAAAGAACATGCTTTTTAACCCTCTGGGGACCAAGCTGTTTTTGGGGTCCTTGAGATGTTCTGACATGCCTTGACATTTGTGCTTTTTTCAGTTATTTATAAACATGTTAATGGCAAAGGTGTAAATTCACTCTATATAGCACAAACAGGGCTACCATAATATGCGAGCAACGTGTATGTAGATGTTTGTGTTTTTAAGAGAATAATGTTTATGCGTGGTTATTGGAAAAAATTAAAATGAAAGTTGCTGAATTAAGACCACAAAACACATATTAAATATGTGTCCACAAGACTTTTGACTAATGGATGTTGTCCCTTTGAGTTCTAGCTTCAAAATGATGTAAAAATAGTCTTGCTTTATCGTTCACAAAAAAAAAAAATACATTGATTTAAATGGTGTAAAACAGGTTTTGCTTGGAAAGCCAATATGCGAGGGGGAGGAGTAGTTTACACCTTAGATTGCATAATCTCTGCATAATCTCCCCACCCACTCTGCATAATGAGCCATTCATTCAGGTGTGACACTGACTGAGCCACAATGCAAGGACAAAAGATGTATTTAGAAGAAGACTTATATTGACCATTTAAGATTTCGCTTACATTTCTCTTGTAAATATGTTTTGCTATTTTATTAAAAATGTTACAATTACAACAATAATTACAATTTCAACAATATTTCAAGTGTACTCTCTCTTTGTAAAAAAAAAAAAAAAAGATTATATTTTACATTTATGTTTGAATATAGCCAACATTGGAACATCTAACATCTTAGTCTATGAATTTATTTTTGACAAAAATAGTATTTTTTTTGCAGTTTAATACGTTGCTTATACAAATACATTTTTTTCAACATATTCCAGTCGATTTTTACTCATCTCAGTAGGCTATAGCAAAGCAGTTTATTCTTTCACACACAGACGCGCGATTCATATTTAGGCTAAACAGTCTTTACAAATATGTCCCCTTCATTCATCTCACAGAAAGGCGAGTCATATTATAGAAATGCGATTCATCTTTTTGCGGTTTGCATAGGCCTACACTAACGTTATTCCATAACGTTATTCCACACGTGAGAAAAGAAAACAGCCTACCTCACTCCTCAGCGGAATCTGCTCCTCATTTCAGGAGATATTGCTCCTCATCAGCACTGTTCTGAGGAATCTTTTCTCCATAAGGTAGGCTATAATGTCTCACTCGCGAGGAGTCGCGACGCGCTTTGTTTACAGCTAATGTGGGCGTTTCACAGCTCTGAAATAGTTCTCAGAATTTGCGTTTGAATAGCACGCGCTCTCCGGGGAGTGGTCACATTACTGTGAATTAGCTCGTAATGAGCTCGACAGGAGTCGCTCTCATTTTATACAGATTACAGAAGCTGAGAATATTTGTTTTTTATATAAATGACTTCATTTAAAAGATGCAATCTCAAGCTTTATGCCCGTGGGTCTGTTTGCCTGTTTGACTGAATTTTCGCGGAGTTATAGATCATTTTCGAACGCGTTTCAAATGGGAGTTTACTGACAGAGAGAAGGCAGAAATCGCATCATGTTAATTTTTCTTTATTTGTCAAAAAGCAAAACACTTTATTTTTATTGTGAGTATACAGAAAAAAAATAGAAACTGAACAGGATCGATTGATGTATTACACGAAAATGAAAGATCAAAATTAACAGAGCATTTAGTGTTTATTTTCATTGCTAAAAAAAAAAAACGAGCAAAACGCGCGGGCGCGTTTGTGGTCCCCAGAGGGTTAAGCTAAAATTAAGTTCCTTGTGTTACGTTATAACTAAAGAAAACTGTGTGAGAACTCAAATGCGTAAAGAATAAAGATTTATTTAATAAAAGAAACATAAAGTAAAACAAAAACCCACAAGGGGGAAAAACATAATATAAAACAAAACAACAACTTCAAAAACAAACATACCGGAGGATTACGGGAAAACAGGAGACGTATACAAGACAACGATCCGACAAAGACTGCAAACACAAAGGAGCTTATAAAGGGACAAACCAGGCAGATAATGGGGGAACAACAGGTGGGACAAATGAAACCAATAATGAGATAACAAGGAGGGTGGGGTCAAGACAGAGACAGGAACACAAACACCACATGTGCTACATGAGACAGGACAGGCATGTGACATTACCCCCTCCTTAAGGAGCGGCTACCAGACGCTCCACTAGGGACGGGAGGGACAGACCAGGGAGGGACAGGAGGGACGGACCAGGGCGGGACGGGAGGGATAGACCAGGGTGGAACAGGGGGAACAGGAAGGACAGACCAGGGTGGGGCAGGGGAAATGGACAGTTCGGGAGGCCAGGGCGGACCACAGAGTTCGGGAGGCCAGGGCGGAAATGTCAGTCCATTTGGCGGCCAGGGCGGAGAAGATCGTGCAGGCAGCCAGGGCTGAGACGACCCGTCGGGCGGCCATGGTGGAGACGACCCCTCAGGAGGCCATGGTGGAGACGACCCCTCAGGCGGCCATGGCGGAGACGACCCCTCGGGCGGCCATGGCGGAGACGACCTCTCGGGCGGCCATGGCGGAGACGACCCCTCGGGCGGCCATGGCGGAGACGACCCCTCGGGCGGCCATGGCGGAGATTTTCCCTCGGGCGGCCAGGGCGGAGACGACCCCTCGGGCGACCAGGGTTCAGGAACTGGAACTGGCACCACCGGCTCGGGCACTGGAATTGGCACCCCCGGCTCGGGCACTGGAACTGGCACCACCGGCACTGGCACTGGAACTGGCACCACCGGCTCAGGCACTGGAACTGGCACCAACGGCTCAGGCACTGGAACTGGCACCAGCACTGGCACCACCGGCTCAGGCACTGGAACTGGAACTGGCACCACCGGCTCAGGCACTGGAACTGGCACCAACGGCTCAGGCACTGGAACTGGCACTGGAACTGGCACCACCAACTCGGGCACTGGAACTGGCACCCCCGGCTCGGGCACTGGAACTGGCACCCCCGGCTCGGGCACTGGAGCTGGCACTGGAACTGGCACCACCGGCTCGGGCACTGGAACTGGCACCACCGGCTCGGGCACTGGAACTGGCACCACCGGCTCGGGCACTGGAGCTGGCACTGGAACTGGCACCACCGGCTCGGGCACTGGAACTGGCACCACCGGCTCGGGCACTGGAACTGGCACCAACGGCTCGGGCACAGACACTGGCTCCGGCTCAGGAACAGACACTGGCTCCGGCTCAGGAACAGACACTGGCTCCGGCTCAGGAACAGACACTGGCTCCGGCTCAGGAACTGGAACAGACATCACCGGCTCAGGAACAGACACCACCGGCTCAGAGACTGGAACAGACACCACCGACTCAGGAACAGGAACAGACACCACCGGCTCAGGAACAGGAACAGACACCACCGGCTCAGGCTCAGGAACAGACACCACCGGCTCGGCGGCGGCCATCTTGTCCGGAGACTCTGGCTCCGGCTCAGGAACAGACACTGGCTCCGGCTCAGGAACTGGAACAGACATCACCGGCTCAGGAACAGACACCACCGGCTCAGAGACTGGAACAGACACCACCGACTCAGGAACAGGAACAGACACCACCGGCTCAGGAACAGACACCACCGGCTCAGGAACAGGAACAGACACCACCGGAACAGACACCACCGGCTCAGGAACAGGAACAGACACCACCGGAACAGACACCACCGGCTCAGGAACAGGAACAGACACCACCGGAACAGACACCACCGGCTCAGGAACAGGAACAGACACCACCGGCTCAGGCTCAGGAACAGACACCACCGGCTCGGCGGCGGCCATCTTGTCCGGAGACACAGGCTCGGCGGCGGCCATCTTGTCCAGGGACACAGGCTCGGTAGCGGCCATCTTGTCCGAAGACACTGGCTCGGCAGACGTGACGTGAACAGTCTCTGTGGCGGCCATCTTGTCCGAAGACACAGGCCCGGCAGATGTGACGTGAACAGTCTCTGGCTGGGCAGACCTGACGGATCGCTGGGGTGGTGCAGGCAGTGCGAACAGCTCGGGCGGGGCCAGTAGAGCATGACGCCTGGGCGGTGCGGGCAGAGCAAGATGCCTGGGCGGCGCTTCAGGGACGGCAGTCACCTCCGGGATGGTCTCCGTGTTAGGAGCCACCAGACTCGGATCACTGGAATAGGGACCACCGGAACAGGAACCACCGAAACAGGGACCACCGAAACAGGGACCACCGGAACAGGGACCATTGGACTCGGGACCACCGGAACGGGGACCACAGGAACTGGGACCATTGGACTCGGGACCACCGGAACTGAGGCCACCGGAACAGTCACGGAGGGAATCTTCCTTCTCCTCCTCCGTTTCGAGACCACTGGAACTGGGGCCACCGGAAATGGAACCACTGGACTCGGGACCACCGGACTCGGGACCACCAGAACTGGGACCACTGGACTCGGGACCACCGGAACTGGGAACCTCTTCCTGGCCTCTCGCTCCTGCAAGCGAGCGAGACCCTCCACCATCGCCTCAAAAGTACTCCCATCATACGCCCTCCTGAGCAACCAGTCCATGGGCTCGTCGAGAGCATAAAAAAAAGGTCCTTAAGAGGCCCTTCATTCAACTTTAATCCCTCCGCCGCTCTAAGGAATTCAGCCGCGAACTTCCTCATATCAGCCCCTTGTTGGCGGAGGGAATTTAGCGACTGAAAACGAAGAATACGTTCATAGTGGGGGCACGAGACAGGGGGGGCTGGTGGGTAACGTGAATTCCTTCGCTGAGTCCTCGACATGGTCGGATCGTTCTGTTACGTTATAACTAAAGAAAACTGTGTGAGGACTCAAATGCGTAAAGAATAAAGATTTATTTAATAAAAGAAACATAAAGTAAAACAAAAACCCACAAGGGGGAAAAACATAATATAAAACAAAACAACAACTTCAAAAACAAACATACCGGAGGATTACGGGAAAACAGAGGCCTGTTGCACAAAAGTAGAATTAAGACATCCGGGATAAATGACTCAGCTGAGCTCAATGAAGCCAAAACATGTGCGTCCAGGCTTAATTGGTTGCACAAAGACCAAGCCAGGATGAGCAGACACGGATTCATTAAGCCAGGTGAAACCAATCCTGGATAGGTGCGCGCTCACGGCTCACTCAAATAGACCCCGCCACAGATCACAGATTAACTGATTTACCATGGCAACTAGAGCCGCGTACTTTTCCCCGTCGGAAGCACAAATCCTCATGGAGGCATACGAGGAGGTAAAAGATATAATTAAGAAGAAAGGCAACACCGCCACAGTGATAAAGCAAAGAGAAAAAGCGTGGCAAAGTATTGCAGACCGCCTGAATGCGTAAGTAGTGCACAATTACCAGGGTTCCCACACCTTGGTTGACTTCAAATTCAAGGACCTTTCAAGGACTTTCCAGGTCCAATACCCTCAAATTCAAGGACTTAATGCGGGGACACATTTGTTGTGTCCAACAACAAACGATGAGGTACCATCGTAGTTTCATGCGCACGTGAACTTCATGGCAAGTACCTCATGCGGGAAACACTTAACATAACTCAGGGTTTTTCCTGGCTCAAAATGAGGCGGAGGTGGTAAAATCCTATTAATGTATTTTAATAATAAGATAATAAAAATGTAATTTTTTTGTAGATCATCACATAGCCTATTGTGTTTCCCACATTGTTTTTGTGGGTAGAGCTTGGTACCCCTAGTGGGGTACGGGGGCATGCCCCCCCGTAAGAAAATTTTGTACATTTTAAAGATAAATTCATTAATCTGGTGCACTTTGAGTCACCCGAATCCACTGTTAAAAATAGATAATCCACCCGCAAACCGCCCATATTCTCTGATTTAGATATCTGCATCTGATCATCACATTACAATTATTCAGATTCTCACTGTTAAGCATGATAGTATGGTAACATATCACACTGAAGTAGGCTGATTTAAAATGAACATTTATTTAAAATAAAAGTTCTTCTTTTGGCAAATTTACATAATTCCTTAATAGGCTAAACAGAGGCTTTACTCCCTTCAAACTTAAATTGTTTAATTTCATTGTTGTTTCAATCTTTCATTACATTACTGTTTGAATACACTACTTTTTTGTACCTTTTATAAAGGGCATTTTTCCCCTAATTTTATTAAATGTATGCTCCATCTTTCATTTCAAATTCTTAAATTTGATCAATATATTAAATTAAAATAATAAGACACTAGGCTGTTACCAATTCAATTAAATAATTTACATTGAAAAATAATAACTGTATTAAATTAGATTCTTTTAAATATTTTTGAATATACAAATAAGGAATGTTGAAAAGAATGATACTTTATGAAACTAAACCGCCAGTAGGAGGCGGCAGGCGACCGTCTTAATGAGCGAGTCATTGAGTCATTCATTCAAACGATTCGTTCAAAAGGCTGATTTATTCAGAATGAGGCAGTTTATGAATGGGTAATTGAATCTTTGACTCAACCGATTCTTTCAAAACGCTGAATCATTCAGTAATGCAACAAGTGTTGCATGCCATGCGCGATGGTTCTGCGGTGATCTTTGTTTGGAACTATTTTCGCTGCTGAAACAGAACAAAAACAGTCATTGCGTCTAAAATGTAAGTGACTTAATTTTAACTATTTGTTTATTGAACTGTTATGAAATCAGTCTCGGTTTCAAACAGCTCTCTGGTCGCGTGTAGCCTAGGCTATATATTGTTTCTTAACTATAATATGTTATAGCCTAAATAACTGCGCGAGCCTCAACAGCGCTACATTGTTACCGTCAGTACATTAGGTAGGACTATATTATTATCAACCATAGGCTATCAATCACCACTTACTTTAAATGAAATAAAACAGAATCATCCTCATGTTTTCGGTGATTCCCTAGTTATTTTTTATTGTCGAGAGACGGAGGCGGCCGCCTCATAATTCTCTATGCAGGAAAAACCCTGGTAACGTAACGCGTAAATGCGCTTAACTAGTGCAAATCAAGCAAGCTAGTATGCAAAGGCCATGAAGTGTTGGCGAAATAACACATTAGGGGACTGGAGTGAATATGGAATTATTTCCAGAAAACTTCTTGCACAAAATAAATTCAAGCACTTTCAAGCACCTGTCTCTATGTATGTTTATTTTCAAAAACTTTCCAGGGCCTTGAAAACATTTTTTCAGATTCACAAACTTTCAAGGATTTCAAGGACCCGTGGGAACCCTGAATTACACACTCACCGCTCCGCTGAAACATCACAATTACAATTCAAATATTTAATTCACATCTCCAAAAACGCAGTTGTACTGTAATTATGAAACGGTTAAATTTTTAATTGAAATGCACTGCAGATATGAGTGAAATTGTGTAAAGTAACTCCATCACACTGTATAAAGCTATGATAAATTATTATTAAAGCCTTACATTATTATTTAACGTTACTACGCTCAGTACGGTTTAATCTTAGCCGTTGTACTCTGCTTCTTATGTTGTCCACCGTTTTTTTTTTTTGTGTGTTTCTCCTGCTTTTATTAATGTAAAGCTGCTTTGACAGAATGAAACAATTGTGAAAAGTGCTATATAAATAAAATTTAACTGAATAAATAGATGAGCTATAATAATAATCACTTTAATTTATATAGCGCCTTTCAAAGGACCCAAGGTCGGTTGCTCACTGCACTGCAAAAATGTCTTTCTTACTAAGTATTTTTGTCTTGTTTTCAGTAAAAAAAAAATATCTAAAAAAAATCTTAAATATTTTCTTGAGCAAAATTACCTTGGAAAATAAGCAAAAAAATCTGCCAGTGAAACAAGAGAACTTTTTTAAAATTAAGTGTTTATGGAAAAAGTAAACTTATTTCAAGAGAATTGTTCTTATTATATTGACAGATTTTTTATTTTTTTGCTTGTTTTAAGCACACATTTACTTAAAGTTTATATTTTTTGTCTAAACTATACTTATTTTGCTAGGTCATTTAGCAAATCAAGAAAATACATCTTTATTTAAGATTTTTTTGTTGTTGATATTTTTACTGAAAACAAGACAAAAATACCAAGTCATTTTTTGCAGTGTGACTCCATTAAATGTTCTTGTGATAAAGAATGTGTGTGTGTGTGTGTGTGTGTGTGTGTGTGTGTGTGTGTGTGTGTGTGTGTGTGTGTGCGTGTGATGTAGATTAAACATGAACGGGCCAAAACGGACATGGCAGCAGGTCAAAATCAAATACAAGAACATTCTGCAGAATGGTATGGTCCCTGACTAATATTTAACAAAGCACAAGCATATATTGTACCCAGAAGGTGCCTGCTCACACATTGTCTGTACTGTTTTAGCAGTGAAAAAGAATACCCACAGACAAGGCACGGGTGGTGGGTCACCAAAGGCTGACCTTACCCCAGCAGAGGACATGGCCTTGGAGCTAAATAAAGGCAGGCCCGTCTTAGAGGGGATCCCTGGGGGGAAAGAGACGAGCATAGGTTCCTCCCAAGATGCCACCCGCTTCATTCAAGGTATGTCCTTCCATCTCTACATGGGATACAACCACATTCATATTGAATCAATTTGGACTGTCTGACTTTGGTTTACCTATTGCCTTGCAGTGTCTGGCAGCACTGTGTTCCTGTTAGAGCCACCAGCACAAGCACCAGACGATGCTGATCCAGTGAGTACTCCATCAAAGGCATACTGTAGGCCTGGCATGTCTTGTCTACTAGCTTCAATATGAATCCGATTAAATGTGATAGGGTGAAAGCCCCAGTGCAGCAGCAACAGCACATGATGGAGACGATGATGAGGAGGAGACCATCTCTCTGGATTCCAGAAGGCATGAGGTATCATGTTAAGACTGTGAAAGTACTATTTACTCTACAATGGTGAGGAGTCCTCATCAAAATCAAAAAATCTAATTTCTTTTACAGGACCCAGATGCTATACAGTGGGAAAACCAGCCTGGCAACATAGTGCGTATTAATAAAAGGACACCACATCCTGCCAAATTCCAGCTGCGCTAATTGTATTGTGTTCACAGAGCTCACAAGCTATCAGAAAGTTGTATGGCAACCACCTCCGGCGCCAAATAGAACTGGCAGACATAGACATTCAGTACAAGAAGAAAAAGATGGAAAATCTTGCACTGGAGTCCGAAATAAAAAAGAGGACAATTAGGAAACTGGACCTTGAAATAAAAAAACTTGAGAGGGAGGTGAGATATGCCTTCAATGTACACTGTATGCTAACTGTAACACAAATGTATTAATCATTATTTTTCTTTCCTCCCCCAGCTCCAAGAAGATGACACAGCTCAAAATAAAAATTAGGTTTATTCTCGTAAAGTCAAGTGAGCCATGACATATGAGCTCTTATTGTGAGCACACAGGACGGTGGCATCTTTCTAAGGTTTTTTTTATTTTCCCAGCAATCAGTACAACCAAGTCATCGTTATAAGGCACCGGCCTCTTTTGCCCACCCCCCCAGCACCAGGTGTGGCCACTAGCCTATATGAAGGCCCAAAATTGTGTGTTCCTTTCTGCTCTGACAATGGCATGCCCATTCTTGCGAGATGTGGTGGATGAAGCACTTGTGCTGAGGAGAGCCTTCAGGTTGAGAAAGGGTCTTCAGGGACCGGTTGGACCCACTGGCCTTCCCTGATGACCATCTATATGAAAGATACAGGTTTTCTGCAGATGGCATCAGGTATCTATGCAGACTACTGGGTCCCAGGATTAAGCACCGCACTGCACGGAGCCATGCACTGAGTGTGGAGCAAATGGTTTGTGTGGCCTTGCGCTTTTTTGCTAGTGGAGCCTTCCTGTACTCAGTGGGGGATGCAGAACAGCTGAACAAGGCCACAATTTGCCGCACAATAAGGAGTGTGTGTCTGGCTATCAAAGCATTAGCAGATGTCTTCATCTCCTTCCCTGGCCACAGAAGACTCTGTGACATCAAAGAGGAGTTCTATAGGATTGCAGGTAAGAGGATCTACAAATTACAGGACAACTGTTAACACATAGTAGGATACTCATTACTTTGTGTGACAGGTTTCCCCAATGTCATTGGTGCAGTGGACTGCACACACATAAGGATAAAAGCCCCATAAGGATAGGAAATCCTTTCACAGCATTAATGTTCAGGTGAACATAACTTTTTGATATTGTCCATTGACGAACACTCTGCATTGCCAGTGATGTGCATTGATTGGTGTAATATTCCTCATCTTATGATTTCAGATGGTCTGCAATGCTGACTGTGTGATCAGCAATGTTGTGGCAAAATGGCCTGGCTCAGTCCATGACTCCAGAATCTTTCGTGCCTCTGAAATCTATCAGTGCCTATCACAAGGTAAGCCACACAACCCCTATTTATAACCATCATGGCTGTGTCAAGAATATCACTGTGTTTATGAGGTAGTAATGATGAGATTTTGTGTTGACAGGTGAATTCTCTGGTGTGTTGCTGGGAGACAGGGGGTATGGCTGCCAGCCTTTTCTCCTGACACCTTTCACAGACCCCCAGGAAGCACAGCAGGCCTACAACCATGCCCATGCCAGGACCAGGGCCAGAGTTGAAATGACCTTTGGCCTCCTGAAGGCACGCTTTCACTGCCTTCACAAATTAAGGGTCAGCCCTGTTAGGGCATGTGATATTACTGTGGCTTGTGCTGTCCTCCACAATGTGGCCTGCCTGAGGAAGGAGAGGGCCCCCAGAGTGCCACCAGCCATGGACTGGGACAATCCGGCAATCTTCCCTGATGACGACAGTGGTCGGCTGCTGAGGGACCAATATGTGTTGAATTATTTTAGTTAGTATGTGTGCTTTCAATTTTGGTTAAATATGTCCTGCGGTGGCAGAGGAATTTTTTGGGTTCGTTTTTTTACGAATTTGGCCTCTTATGATGTTTGTGCGGTATACTGTGTGTAATACAAGGCTGCAGGGAGGCTACTGCATCCATTCATTTGTCTGTTCAGTTGATGTGTATGGATTTGTCCTGCATTTATTTTAGTGTGCAGACATGCAGGGTGTGTTATATACAGACCTTTGAATGTGTATGTATCATTTTGTATAATATGCTTTGATTCTGTGCTTTCCATCTTGTAGAGTCACTGTGACTTCAGTTTCGAAAGGAGCTGATGGTTTACCTGCTTTGTTTTGTCCTTATTCAATAAAGGAACATAATGTTACACATTGTGTTTTTATATTCATATGGAATGTGTATTTGTGTATTTGTTTATATGACAGAGTACTAGGGCCACACTGAGGAAAAAGGATAGTCATAAATTTATGAGGCTGGTTCTTTCTGCAGAAAAGCTACATATTCTTTTTACAGTTTTGATACTTATGACAATGTGATACTTAATATTCTGGCACATCAGCATGTCTTTGTTTATGAAACCATACTGAAGTACAATTTCACGAAATGCCCCACATCTGTCATTTTAACAACTGTCCTCCTTTAAAACAACTGGTTACAATATTATGACTTGTCTTTTTTTTCCCTCTGTGGCCCTAATATTCTATCATTTTATATATAGCCTTATAGTCTATGGGAAACTGTAAATTATCTAATGATGGCAACATCATCTAAAAATCATTATTTATCCAAAATGATTGAAATTAATGATCACAAACGTTTAAATAATGACAGTGGGTCTAGTTATATGTGATAACAATGTATAGTGAGCAGTGAAATAACTATTGGTTTCCATTTGTGGTGACTGCTGACTGACATTAGGGATGAGATTAAATAGATCCTGGAATTTAGCCTGGTCTGGAGCAGGCTAGCTCCACAGAATAAATCTCCATGGTAATTTATACCATAACATATCCTCCTGCCCCCTATCCAGCTTTAGTGCAACCGGATTACGGATCAATTGAGCCAGGATCACCAAGATACCCTGGCTTAATCCCTTATCCTAGTTTTGTGCAACAGGCCCCAGGTAGTCAAGACGCTGCTAATGCTGTTTGCTAACAACACTGTCCCGTCAGCTGATCTGCTCTAGCTGAGCTGCATTAGCTCGTTAACTCCCCTCGCTGCTCAATGGCCAAAGCTCAAACAAGGCGGCCTATTTAAAGGGTCATTTCACCCGTGGAGACATGAATGTGTATTGAAAGTGGGTCATTTATGTAGAAGAAATGTGAAATTATTTTTGAATTTGGAGCTTTCTAGACTGAGAAAAGCCAGAAAATGTATTTTTGGCTTATGTGGATGAAAGACAACAACTCCCAGAATGCACTTGCTTCGCTGCCCTACAAGGCCACTTCCAAGCCACGCCTACCGGTAAGACAGCGCAGTTGAAAACAAAAACATCAAGGCAAGGCTAGGCTACGAGTGAGTCTCCGTGACGAGTTTGCCCAAAATGTCCGGGATTCGGCTTTTGCTTTCTACAGTTGCCATTCATCATGTTTACTGTGGCGAGCAGGACGAGGCTGAGGGGCGCGGGAGAACGGCGCGAGGCCGGTGGCGTGATTACTGACGACCGACACCTGTGAGGCACTGTTCTCGTATCTCGCACGGAGGAGCAGGTATTTTCTTAGCAATGGTAAAACACACATCAACCGATCACGCCACCGGCCTCGCGTCTTTCAACCGATCACGCCACCGGCCTCGCGTCTTTCTCCCGCTGAATCCCGGACATTTTTGTCGATCTCGACGGCCGGACATGTCCAGGAAATAGAGTATGGTAACCCCTACTACTCAGCTTTCTTCGTCCATGTTTTCTGCAGGTTTCTGCCGGTGAAATCAAACGCACTCGCACTGATCTGTGATAGGTCTGTTAGCGCATTAGGTCCAACCCCCTATGGGCGGGTTTGAAAGGGTGGATCTAGTGCTTGTAGTCTTAACAGAAATCCCCCCCTCTTACACTTCCTCCTACAATGACGCAAAATGACGATTTTTGCGTCATTGTAGGAGGAAGTGTAAAGAGGTAAATACAGATTTCTCTCGTCTCGGGGGAAAATGAAAAAATGTTGCATGACCATTCAATAGTATGACTGGGTTTCTAACAATGCAAAGCTTAATGCAAATGGGTGAAGTGTCCCTTTAAAGCACATTCAGTTTGCTCATAAATGCTTGCTGCTCGCTTCTGCTGATCTGTACGCTGGTAAAAAGCTGTTTAATTCCTTCATCTAGCTTGTTTCTCAGAAGGTGGCTTAGTCATCATAGCGCTTACACTGTAGACTGTCAAAACAGTTCAAAGACAGATAATTCTAGGTAACAGCATGTTTTAGCTATTGTGGTCTTGAATAGTCATTTCAGTAATTAATTAATAATTTTTACCATAATATAATTGCTAAATTAGGGTGGCTCAGACGACACCATTCGAGACACTCAATTTCTGTTTTGGGGGGGATAGCTCATCTAGTCAAAATAATGTGAGAGCCCTTATGCTGCTGCTGCATCCCCTCATGCTGATAATGCTGTCCCTATATGCGGCTGCTATCTCCTCATACTGTGCTGTCCCCTGACTCTGCTAATTCATGAATGGTCAGGGGACTCATCTGATCAGAACATACTGCTGCTGCTGTCCCCTGACTCTGCTAACTCATGGGTGGTCAGGACTCATCTGATTATAACATATTGCAAATTATCCGTGTATATTTGTAGATTACTAAGCATATAAATTGTTAGAATAAAATCATCCTCTGTATCTCAGAGGATTGCCAGGTGTGGTTTTGTTTGGGGGGATATTTTAGCTCTCACAGTCCTAAACTGTGTGAGTGTCCCCTAATGCTGCTGTCCTCTGACTCTCTGCTATTTCATGGTGCTCATGAAAGGTCAGAGGACTCCCTGAACAGAGCCATACCGCCAAATTTCAATTCAGGAACATCAACCTGTTTGCAATCTATTCAGTATAATTCTTAAATATTTTTATTGTCTGTGTTCTTGACTTAATGGACCTGACAGAAATTGAGCGTCAGCGTCAGTTCTGGCAGGCCAGGTAGTCAAGACGCTGCTAATGCTGTTTGCTAACAACACTGTCCCGTCAGCTGATCTGCTCCAGCTGAGCTGCATTAGCTCGTTAACTCCCCTCGCTGCTCAATGGCCAAAGCTCAAAGAAGGCGCCCTATTTAAAGCATATTCAGTTGCTCATACATGCTTGCTGCTCGCTTCTGCTGCCCACCACCTCCCTAGCTCCTCCTTATGCTAACGTGGCATTTGCTTATGTCATGTTGCCAGCTCTGTTCACAGGGGGGATATTTTAGCTCTCACAGTCCTAAACTGTGTGAGCGTTCCCTAATGCTGCTGCTGCTGTCCTCTGACTCTCTGCTATTTCATGGTGCTCATGAAAGGTCAGAGGACTCCCTGAACAGAGCCATACCGCCAAATTTCAATTCAGGAACATCAACCTGTTTGCAATCTATTCAATATAATTATTTTTTATATATATATATAATTAGTATTTTATTAAGTTTTTAAACATCACTATTACAATACAATCAACATTGTAGTCAACTTCACAATTGACATTTTAACATGTATCCCATAGTGATGATACATTTTAAATGTACACAAATAAATAAAAAGAATAAACAAAAAGAAATAATACAAATCATATAAAACTACAAAAAAAAAAAAAAAACGAACAAATCAAATATACATTTTTCAATAAGCACCACATTCTCATTTAGTAGCAATATATTGCACATATTTTCCCCATTTCGCCACATATTTTTCTGTCCTGTCATTAATATTGAAAGAAATTTTTTCGTAAGATGCCACTTTTGCCAATTCCGTACTCCACTCCTGGAAAGAGGGCTCCCCTGGGTTCTTCCAGTTTCTCATTATTATTTGTTTTCCTACCATTATACTAGTCTGAATAAAGTCCGCTGCTCCACAGTTCAGTGTCATCTGTGGATCATTTAAAACATACAACCTCGGACAGAACTCCAGACCAGTCCGGGTAATATTTTCAATGCGGTCATGAATCTTTAGCCAAAAATTCTGAATCATGGGACATTCCCAGAGCAAATGAAAAAGAGACCCTTCTGAACTACAGCATTTCCAGCAGTCTGCATTATCTCTCAGCTTCAGCCTAAACAGCCGAGTCGGAGTCCAGTAAAATCGATTAAGAATCTTAAACTGGATTAGTCTGATCTTAATGTCTCTTGAAACCCTTTTAATGTTTTCACAGATACGATCCCATTCTGTATGTGTAACATCAATGTTCAAATCTGCTGACCAAGTTAACATTGTTGCATAAGATATGGTAACTGTCTGTTGAAATAACATTGCATAATAGATAGCAGCTTCATGCCCCAAACCCATTATTTTCGTAGTCTGAGAAAGAAGGTTGGACTGCTGAGGTTCTACTCCTTTCCCTATGACAGCAATTAGCAGGTGACGCATTTGAAGATACTTCCAGAAATTATTTCTGGGCAAATTGTATTCACCTGCTAACCTTTCAAATGATTTTATATTATCCCTCTCATACAGGTTTGCAAGTGTAATAATTCCTTTTTCTACCCAATCTTTCCATAGAAGAGAATGTTTATTAATACGTAAGGTTGGATTATTCCAAATACAGGATTCAGAATTAAGATAAACATTAATATTAAAAGCTTTAGAAAACTTCTTCCACACATTACAGAGGTTGGATATGATGGGGTGAGATTTTAATTTGGAGGGTATATTGCTAGACAAAGCATTTATAGGGGAAAGTGGTGAGAATAATCTCTGTTCAATCTCAAACCAGGGAGGAGCTCTCTCAGGTGGCAGTGTCCACTGAGCTATATGTCTCAAGCAGAAGGCATAATGATACAGGGCTAGTTTGGGGAGGCCCATGCCACCCTTATTGATTGGCACCTGTAGCCTTTCTAATTTTATCCTTGCGCGTTTACCATTCCATAAGAACTTTTTGCAAATTTGGTTGAATCTTTTAAAGTATTTTTGGGGTATTGTAATAGGCAGGCATTGCAACAAATAATTCAACCTCGGGATACAATTCATCTTCAGGACTTTGACCTTTCCCCGTAATGATAAAACTAGTGGTGACCATCTATCTGTATCTAATGAAATTTTATTAAAGAGTGGATTCAAATTCTTTTCGATTATTTTATCAATTTGGTGAGGGAAGAGAATACCAAGATATTTTATGCCTTCACTAGGCCACTGAAACAGCCCCGCCTGAAATAAAGTTCTTGGACAGTATAAAGTCAATGGAAGGGCCTCTGACTTGGACCAGTTGACTTTATACCCTGATATCTTGGAGAACGATTCAATAACGTCCAATAATGCTGGGACTGATTTGGCTGGGTCCGACGCAAGCCACAAGATGTCGTCCGCGTAAAGCAGAAGCTTATGTGTAGACTCATTAATTTTAACTCCCTGAATATTCTGATTCTTGCGGATAGCTGCCGCAAGAGGCTCAAGAGCTAGACAGAAAAGCCCTGGCGATAATGCAGAGCCCTGGTGCCTCTATGAAGTGTGAAATAAGAGGAAATCAAACCATTTGTTCTTACTGCGGCCTGTGGGTCTTTGTAAAGAATATCTATCCATCTGAGAAAAGTTTGACCAAAACCGAATGTTTTAAGCGTATGAAACATATACCTCCATTCTAGCCTATCAAACGCTTTCTCAGCGTCGAGTGAGATAGCTGCTGTTGGAACGTTGGAGTCCCGCACCGACCACATAATATTTATAAGGCGTCTCACATTATCAGAAGAATTTCTCCGTCTAATAAAGCCCACTTGATCAGGGTGGATAAGTGACCAAAGTGTCTTATCCAATCTATTTGCAAGTATTTTAGATAAAAGTCTACAATCCACAGATATTAAGCTTATTGGACGATAGCTTTTACAGTCAGTCGGGTCCTTTTCTTTTTTAAGTATAAGAGAGATAATTGCTTGGTTTAAGGAGGAAGGAAATTTGCCAGATTCAAATGCTTCTGCAAGCATATTTTCAAATAATGGTAATAGGTCTTCTGCATAGCATTTAAAACATTCTGCTGTAAACCCGTCTTGGCCTGGGGATTTACCTGATGGTAGGGCCTTAATTGCATCAAGTATCTCCTGTGAACTAATAGGTAAATCTAAGTCCTCCTGTTGTGATACACTCAACTTAGGAAGGTTTAATTTATTAAGAAATGACAGTATCTCTTTGTCTGTGGTATTGTTTTCAGATGTGTAAAGATTTATATAAAATTTCTTAAATACATCATTTATTTCCCTAGATTTGGTTACCAGGCTTCCATCCTCAGCCATCACTGCTGCTACCAAAGATTTGCATTTTTTTTTGTTTAATGTACCTAGCCAAAAATGTCCCTGCTTTATCCCCAGATTCAAAAATAGTCTGCCTGGCCCTGAACAGAAGATATTCCGTTTTTTTGGATATTATAATAGTATATTCATATTTAAGGTGAGTCAATTCTTTCAAAATAGGTTCAGATATATTCCTTTTAAATTTAGCTTCAGTGTTCTTAATTCTCCTTTCTAGATCTGTAAGTTTAGCAGCATTGACCTTTTTCTTATAAGTAGAGTATTGAATAATAAATCCCCTTATAAAGGCCTTCATGGCCTCCCAAGCCACTATGGCAGAAGGCGCTGTGGGCACATTTGTCTCCAAATATAACCTAATCTGGGCTCGAAGATCTTCCTTAAATCCTACATCTTGTAATAAAGATGAATTAAAACACCACATCTGTGATCTTTCTGTTTCCTGATATAGGGTCATTTGTAGTCTGACCATGGCATGGTCTGTCAGCAGAATGCTATCAATTAAACAGGATAATGTCACAGGTAGCAAGGAGCTGGAAATTAGAAAAAAATCTATTCTTGAATAAACTTTGTGGGCTCCTGAATAAAAAAGTATAGTCTCTGTCCGTTGGGTGGTTCAACCTCCACACATCTATTAGGCCCATAGATGAACACATTCTCTTAACCAGTAAGACAGAGTCAGGCATTCTACTTAATGTTGGTTTACTTCTATCAAGGAATTGATCTAAGACAAAATTGAAGTCTCCTCCCAGAATTATGGGGTACTGTCCAATATCATGCAACTTACTTTCTAAGTCTATGAAAAAATTAGGGTGATCAACATTGTGTGCATATATATTGGCGAGTATCAGAGCCTGTCCTTGTATCTCTGCTAGTATTATAATTATTCTGCCTTCCTCATCTTTAACCTCCCTCCTGAGCCTGAACTGTAGGCTTTTGTTAATTAATATAGCTACTCCTCGACTTTTCGATGACCCAGCACTAAAGGAAACATGTCCTACCCAGTCCCTACATAATTTAACTGATTCTTGTGGACAACAATGTGTTTCCTGCAAGAATACTACGTCTTGTTTTTTAGTTTTCAGATGTCCCAATATTTTCTTCCTTTTAATTGGACACCCTAGGCCATTCACATTCCAAGTTGAATAATATAATGTCCTCCCACTACTTGTCATGAGCAATCTTAATATATTTTAGAATAGGATAGGTGGCCATACTATTATAAGATAAGATCCATGGTGCAACATAAATTATACACATTAACAAGAAAGAAAAAAGAAAAGAAAAAAAACCTTAATATCAACCAGTTACGATATCACTAACCAACAGACTGCTAACCAGTCTGACACAAAGAACAATAGAACAAGGAACATTGTTGAAATAAAACAAAAAGGTGAATCTCTTAGGTCCATGACTTAAGGAACAAGGGCAGCCCGGAGACCCACCGTCCTGAGTATCATATACAAAATTGTGTTCAGGTATTAGATTAAGGAGAACATAAGGATTTCTATACAAAAAAAAAAAAATGTTGGCCTTATATGCCCCGGCTATAAAAAAAAAAAAAAAACTCAAAAATCAGCCTCTAAATGATTTATGAAATGCATAGCCGGTAATTTGACCTGATCTGTCCATGTCCAAAAAAACAAAACAGAGGTCTGCCAGTTCGCATATCACACACCCACTACCTCACATACCGTTACTTTCCCGAGCATACGGACATAGCAAGATCTTGTAGTTTCCAAGGCACATCCATAACATGAACGGAAATTGTTAACCATTTGTAGATAATCTGTTGATAGTCAACTAAAGATTAGATCTGTTGCTTTTAAACAAATAAATTGTTTATGATCAGTAGACTATTAATAGACATTATCCACTAAGTGTTAGTAGATATATTTTAGGACTATCTAATTAAAGTGAAAAACAGTTTATATCAGTAGAAAGTCTATAACCTATCAACAGATTGAAAACATACTTTTTTTGTACGTTTGGATAGATGCTGAAACGTATGATACAGACATGTCTGCAACGTAGAATTATTACGAATTCACAGCTACAAAACGTTTACGAATCATAAAGATATCTGTATCATTTCCCTTATACTGTTTTATAGATAAATGTAAGTTCCCTTAACCCTACTCCCAAACCTTAATATACATTATAGAATAAAACACTTTATGGACAGAGATGTGTAGGGAAATGCCAGTTTTATTAATAGCATTAAAATATATTTCGAGCCACTAACATTAATCCTACTCCTGCCCCTAAACCTACCCATAACCATTTCTTAAAACTATGCAGGCTAAAATCATGAAGAAAAACAACAGATGTGTAATCATAATAATTTATTGCGAAAATGTAAATCGGTACCAAAAGTCGCTCAAATGACGATGTGTTGCAGTCCTCTCTGGCAGTATATAATAGTTTTGACAGAGCAGAATTTAAGTTATTAATCCATGAAAATGTTAACCCAGCTTCCCTCTGTCTGCGTGAAGACGGGCAGAATTGCCCTTTCTGCAATTCAATGTTGTTTCAACTGAAACACGGCATGCTGCAATCTGTGACGAAGCAGGCGAGAGCCAATGAGCGTTTGATATCACTGCCGTAAAACATGTCGTAACGCTTCTTGAGGGCGCAATTTTTTAATTTAAATTCATCACGAGCGCGGGATTTGACATGTACGGTCGCTGCTGAGAATGGAGATGGAGATCGCTGGATGTGGATGAAGGGCTGAATTTGGATCTGTTTCTTGCTTGCGTATGGATTATAAAGATTTGGATTACATCTAACTTTACATTAGCTAATAATAAAATATGTATTTTGTTAATTTATATTGTGTTTTGCTGTATTATGGTTCTATAGGAGAAAACGCCTTTTGTGTCTCACCGTAACGTTAAATAAACTAAATGTTACAAAATGGTTAAACGATTAAAGAAGGTATTGTTAAGGGTTTAAACTATAGTCTTGTCTGTTAATCCTCCGAAGCGAGTTTGCAGCAGGAACAGGGATTATTTCTTAAATGAGTAACTGTTATTATAACGTTAAACTGCATTTAATAAATGCGATTTTCTGTAAAACTTACTGTCATGAAAGGCTAAATGTATTAATTAATAATTATTGTTATTTGTTGTTTATAACTTTTGATCTTGGCCTCGGGCATTTGAAATGATGTAGACTATTGAGAGTTTTCCCATTTGGAATGCTCAATATAATGTTTTTCACATAATCAGATGGTTAAGATGTGATCGTGATATCCTAGTAAATAATGGGTTGTATTATTTTTTTTATTTAATAAAAGTGTTTTTTTTTTTCTTTCTCTGATGTGCTGGCCATAGTGTTTGTTCTACTTCAGTCAGGTTAGGTATGCAATCTGTTGATAGGTTATAGACTTTCTACTGATATAAACTGTTTTTCACTTTAATTAGATAGTCCTAAAAGATATCTACTAACACTTAGTGGATAATGTCTATTAATAGTCAACTGATCATAAACAGTATATTAATCTGTTGATAGGTTATAGACTTTCTACTGATATAAACTGTTTTTCACTTTAATTAGATAGTCCTAAAATATATCTACTAACACTTAGTTGAGAATGTCTATTAATAGTCTACTGATCATAAACAATTTCTTTGTTGACAAGCAACAAATAAGCAACTACATGTAATCTTTAGTTGACTATCAACAGATTTTAAATCAGATAAAATAATCATTAATTTGATGCATATGAGACCCCTTGAGTAGGATATACAGTATCATATACTTCATATGCTGACATGACTGTTGACATTTAACTGACAGATTGATCTTGAGTTGTTGGTACTCAATCTACAGAAAGTTAGTTGACAATTGAAAGTTAGTCGCCAATTGGTTAATAACCTGTTGCAAAATAATATTGACAGTCAACAGGCACTTTTTCATAAAATCTGTAGATTAACACTTGAATTGTACCTTATAGTCTATAGGCAGTCAGTTGAACATATGTTACTTGTCTGTTAAAACAGTGTTGTTGAATGTCAACTGATGCACTGTTGACAAGCTACTGAATGGCTACTAATAACTAGTAAAATCTCAACAAACGGACTATCAAAATAAAGTGTTACCCAGCATGTTGCAGTGGCTGCCACCAATCACAACTCATTAATGGCTCCCATCATGCATTGCGGTATGAATAAATTATGATCTGAATTGTCTATGTAATTTACTTTTCCTAATTGAATATTCTGCTCCTCACCATTGTTGAGATGCATAGACTGAATCTTGACATCTGTGTGTACCTAAAAGAATGATTTTTTTTTTAAACTACTTTTAAGAAATCCTTTATATTAATAAAAAATTCTGGGCATTTATGCAGATTCACAGTTATGCAGATTCACAGTTATGCTGTAACCAACAACATAAATCGAAGTCAGAAAGAAGGATTTTAATGAGTTCAGTGATCAAGTTCAAATGATGATTGTCATAATATAACCAACACCATCAGATCACTTTTTTCTTTGTTCAACTGGCGATTATAAGCCAGATACAACAGCCAAACAAAATCTAAAGTTAATAATATATGGGTCAAGAGTCCAACTAAAGCAACCATTGATCGTCATAACGGTGGCTTACAATTTGAGATTTTCTCATTCAGTGATTCTGCTTGTTAATATCAGGTGTCTTCAATAATGTTCAATCATCACTAAATTAATCACTTAATTATCTCATTAACTTAAACACTCTTGAGTGTGGACTCATACACTCCCAGGAGTGTTAATTTAACACTGGAGTTTTTGCTGTGTACAAAGAGCCATAGTTAACTGACAAGCTGAGCCATATCGCATTAAATATCGCTGGCGATACGTCCGCGATATTAATGCGATATGGCTCAGCTTGTCAGTTAACTACGGCTCTTTGTAGTAAATTCTGCTCCATCTGAAAGCAGGTGATGGCGATTTACTACTAATCAAGGAACCGGCTTTACTGACGAGATGCGCATAACAATATCGCGATTTAAATCGCCCAGCCCTACAATCTGTTTAATAAATCATTATCTGTCTGGTGTTTATATGCAGCACATACAGTATTTTACTACGTGTAAAATATACACAAACTTGACCATAAATTTTTTTGTGGTACGTACAGTTAAAAATGTAAAATATGTGATAATAATATTGATCGAGCAATTGATGTAAGTAAAAATATGCGCAGAATTTAGAAAATAGTATATGGAGATAAATTGTAGGCAGCCTATCACAGGGCAAATATGTGAATGTTCACGGTGCATTTTATGCAAACAACTCTAATCGTAGTTATAACTCTATTGGGTCATTGACGAATAAGGTTTTTAAAAGTGTAAAAAAAAATAGAATGGAGATAAAACTATATTTGAAACCATTTTTTAGTTTACTTAGTTTTTTAGTTTAAGATTTTGTGGTTTGTACAATCAATTAACACAGTTTTTTGTCATTTTTTACAAGATGGAAAAAATGTCACCAAAAAAGTCATTCGGTTTAACCACTGATTTGAAAGTTAAAAACGGATTTGACATTGATGTTGAGATAGTATATAGTGTGTACCACAGAAGAAATTAAAACAAATTATCACTGATCTCATAAATGTAATCATTTATTGGACTACTCTAAACACTCCAACATATTCAAGTAAAACATTGCACAGGGAAAGGAGAAAAGGGGAAATGTAAAAAAAAAAGAGCCTTGTATTTGTATTATTGTAGTTCCTTTAGTTATTAAAAGCAATATTATTCCATTTAAATATTTACTATATCGGTTTTACCGAATGACTTTTTGACACTTCAAAATCTTTAAAATACATGTAGTATAATATAATTAAAACCTTTTGGATTCAGTAAAAGAGATCAAGTTGTACTACCTTACATACTTATATTTGTTTTTTATTATTATTAAGGCCTTGGACAAAAAAAATGACCCGTCACGTCATTGACCCATTTACAGTAGGCATAATTGTTATTGCGTATGCAGCATGAGTCAAATACAATCTTCTGTTCGTGAACAGTTGTATTTCATTCATTAATCTGACTACTGTTTTTACTTACATCAATTGCTCGATCAATATTATTATCACATATTTTACATTTTTAACTGTATGGTACGACAAACAATTTAATATGGGTAAGTTTGTGTATATTTTACTCATAGTGCTGTATGAGTAGGCTATAGTAAAACTGCTGTATAGTAAAATACTGTATGTGCTGCATATAAACACCAGACAGATAATGATTTATTAAACAGATGGTCTTTACTCATCTCACTTACACAAAATAAATGCAGTAATAGAAAGCATAGAAACGCACAGGTGAAATACACTGAAAATGATATGCATTTAAAAATTTGGTCGGGTTGAAGTCATCCCTCCGGATCTTCTGTATCCACTCATGCCCGTTCCGCAGCGTCAACGGGGAATGCATGAAAGCTGACTTCTCTGTTATAACGTGACGACATGGTACATAACGGCACACAGCGATGAAGTGCTGAGGCTGTCACCCTCTGAAAGGCAAGTCACCGCTCTTGAATCCTAAAAACACTCAATGTGAAAAACATCGCTGTGGTAATGGACCTAGGTCGCTGTTGTCTCTCGCTCTCGCTGCCTCCCGCTCTGGCTGTCAGATCACCGGAAGTTTTCACCGGAAGTACTGGCCCACACACTCAAGTTCGAAACGTCAACGGTCGCCATTTGTGCACGGAGCGAATTTCATTTTACCTGATCTCAGATCAGTTTTTTAAATATTAATGTTTATTGACACATTTTTATAATAAAAAAGGAGTTGTAGTTAAAAGTGTCTAATTGGTCTGATTACCAAGCTCTCCATAAAACAAACAAAACAAGCCCTTCAATTTAATAAACTAACTCATATTATAAAGACATTTCATATTTACTGGTATTAGATGATGTGGTAATTGCATTGAATAGATTAGACTTTAAATAAAAACATTTGCATTTGGTGTGTAAAAGGTGTTTTTATGCTGAGTTTCTGCTGTTCTGACCAGCGTGTGGCGTTTCCAGAGCTTCAATACAGTGAATCATTATGCAAATCAATCGGTTCAATGGTTTCTAAAAGCTTTGTTTCTCCATCACTAGAGCAACATGATTCTGGTTCACTCTTGAGTTGATAACAGCAGGCCAGAGAGCAAACTTTGCCTGGCCCACCTCCACTTCTGGCTGGGTCCCCGGCCCAAAACTGGCCCAACACACTGAACATGGACACACAGAGCTTCCTCTGGCCCAGATGTGGCCCACACCCTGTAAAGTGACTCTTATTGACTGATATGGCCCAGGTCTGGCCCAGGCACTGTAAGACAGATCTGGCTGAGAGTCGGCTGGGCAGAAACTGGCAGTGAAACACACATTCAACCAAGGGTTTTAATTATAAAACTAACAAATACACTTTAATATAAACATGTATGAACAATGAACAAATACACTATGATGTTAACATTTATTAACAACACACTGATTCTTCATTTGTGATCATGTATTAGTAATTATCTTTATAACATTTTCATATATATTTACACCATCATCTATTGATGTAATGATTATGTAACAATTAGTGTCAGAGTGGCTGATTCTTGATTATTTATTTATTTTTTGATATTTTTATGATATTTTTAATATTCTAAACTTTTTAATCTCCTAAAAATGAAATGATCAGTTTGTCTGCGCTGCTTCACTAAAGCAGAAGTGAAAGTGTTCCAGTCCAGATCATGTAACCAATCAAAGAGTGAGACTGAAAACCCCATTTGCATTGTCAGGGTGGAGTGATTGTGATCCTCTCAGAATAGAGCAGCTCTGTCTCCAGAGACCATGTTCAAACCCCAAGAGCTTTATTTGACATTTACTGCTACATCAACCTTCTGAAAAGCACCTGCATCTTCATCTGTTAGTTGAATGATGTTGTCAGACACAAAGTGAACTTGTTGAGAAGCTTTATTGAATGTTGCAGCAAACACAGCAGATTGAAAGATCACACACACACACACACACACACACACAGTTTCAGTATTAATAGTTGTAAATCACTCCAGCTGCAGCACTAGACTCATGTGAATCCTGCCTGACACAGGACACTCAGATACGGCTCATCTTCAGGAGAGAAACATCAGCACTCAGAGCTCTTGTGGAACGAGACCTCATGAGGAGCTCCATCATGTGTTACTCTGCAGACGTACAGCTCTCCCTCTTCCCAGCGTGCTTTGCTGAGGGTCAGGACGCTACTGCGGCTGTAGCGGCCGTCCTGCTGGCTCTCTGCGCTGGTCAGAACCCCCTCAGTGACCTCTGACCCGTCCAGTGTCCAGCTCACCAGCGCCCCCTGTGGAGAGTAAGAGCTGAGCAGGCAGAGCAGTGCGGCTGAGTCTCCAGAGATCTGCAGAGAAGAGGGCGGCAGCAGAGACACTGAGGGCTTCACTGTGGGACCAGCTGCAGGAGACAAACACAACACATTCACACACACACACACACACAACACACTGCACTGCACATTCACAGCATAGGAATAATGCTGCTCTAGTTTTAGATTAAATCATTATAAAACAATATCAGAAACACTTTATTTAAAGCTTTCATACACATTGCATTATAAAAGTATTTTAATACATTAATTATACACTGCTATATACATTAAAGTGCATGTATGATCTCATCAATAAGTGTAACAGCAGTTATAACACATATTATCTATTATCAGGCCGATCTGACTGCTTTAATTCCAGCAATTATTCACTCTGAACATTAATATCTTAAATTTTGAGATATTCACCTGAACTGAAAATGTAACTCAATTTCAAACAGAGTTAAAACACAATTGAATCACACAGAATGAACAAAACACTGAATTATAAGCACAACATGA
This sequence comes from Abramis brama, assembly GCF_963993115.1. Taxonomy (NCBI): domain Eukaryota; kingdom Metazoa; phylum Chordata; class Actinopteri; order Cypriniformes; family Leuciscidae; genus Abramis; species Abramis brama. The sequence continues at coordinate 3,592,203 of NC_139982.1, forward strand.
GCAAAAGAGATTCAGTATCATTGACTGAACTACAGAAAGGAGCAACATTTACATTCTGATGTCAAATCTCTTTTTTCCATGTATGATTTCTACAATAAAAGATGAACTAAATATGAACTCAGTGTAGAAATAAATGAAGGAAAAACAAACCTGTAATAAAGGAATAATGCAATTCTAATAATAATATCATTGTTTTAGATTAAATTAGTATACAACAATATCAGTAACACTTTATTAAAAGCCTTCATACATATTGCATTATAAAACGTATTTTTAATGCATTAATTATATATTGTTTTACACATTATGATGCATGTATAATCTCATCAGTAATTGTAACCACAGTTTTAACACATTATAATATTATCTATTCATTGTTACACCTTCAAAAAATTATAATACACTAAAACTCATGACAAACATCCAATTCTAGATGTAACAAGGAATTTGCAAATATTATAAAACATTTTAACTTTGGTTACAGTTATTTATAAAAACATATATGACATTATAACATACGCTATTGATAGCTTTATAATGCATTATACATAAAGGCTTCAAGTAAAGTGTCACCACAATATCTAATAATCATTATTATTAATAAATGTTCTTCTTGTTTCCACTGTAAAACACTTTCTGAAATCGAAATTGTATTTTTTTTATTAGGTGATTAAATAGACAGACTTACCGATCACCAGTTTAGTTCCTCCACCGAATGTGTACCACAGTGATACAATCTAATGAAACGCTCGTACAAAAACCTCTATTCCACTCGAGTGAACACACACTCCAGCAGAGAGAGAGAAACAACACTTCAACACACTGATATTAGAAGATCCTCAGCTCTTCTCAACACTCACTCATTCAGATTTGACTAAATGCTTTCTGATATAACACTGTTTAAAGAAATATATTTGATGAGCTGTGACCTCTGAGGTGACCTTTGACCTCTTTGATCATGGATGATGTTGTGGAGTTTCTCATAATGATGCTTCTGTTCTTCATATGCAGATCAATCATCATGATTCACAGAAAAACCTGCAGCTTCAGACTTCAATCTTCAGTGAAAATCTCTTCAAATAATGAGTTTATTGAATATTAGAGCCAAAGTCAATAGAAAGTGTCAACAATGAAAATATAAAAGGTATTTTGCATATTTTCATATTCAAGGTCTGTTCTAAAAGTATCTGGACTGGTTATGAATCTCCACACAAGATCATGAAACGTGAACAAGCTCTAATATGTCTCCATCTTTAACAGCCTGTTTCTTCTCCATTTGATGATTTCAGACACACATGAGGCTTCATGATAGATGGAGTGACACCATGAACTCTGATTAGAGATTCACAATCAGTCCTGATACTTTCTGAACAGACTCATGATTCATGATCTTACTTTAGTGATGGCGGTTCATCTAGTGGAAGTGTAGCAGTGATGATGGTCACATGACTGAATATGGACACAGAGATGGACGTTCATCTGCACATCCTCAGTGTCTCAGGAGTCACAATAAAAATACTAAATAAAGTCATGATTCTGTAACTCTAGTGTATATGAGTTTGTTATCAGCACAAGCTGTTGTAAATCCTGCCCACTTCTTTGCATTGTCAGCACATGCTTCAGTGCTCTGAGAGTGTTTATAGTGCTGTGAGTTTAACACTTCATGACTGAGAGCAGAACAGAACACACTCTTCATCATCACACAAGACTAAACTACAGCAATGAACACAATCAACATCTTCATCTGGACCATTGCACTGTTTATTCAAGGTAAGATGTAAAAACTGACTCTGGTTTTGGTGTTTTTGTAAAAGTAAATGATGATAATAGTTTTAAACACTAATAGTTTTTCTTTTCTCTTCTTCAGAATCCAGAGGAGTGACTCTGACTCAACCTGAAGTTAAAACTGTCCAACAGAGTCAAACAGCAACAATAGAGTGTAATATAGATGTAGGAATATACAGCACCCACTTATACTGGTATCTGCAGAAACCTGGAGAAGCTCCTAAACTCCTGATTTACTGGATAAACAACCGTTATACTGGAACTCCATCTAGATTCAGTGGCAGTGGATCTGACAGTGATTTTACTCTGACCATCAGTGGAGTCCAGACTGAAGATACAGGAGATTATTACTGTCAGAGTTTACATGTTATCAGTAGTAGCAATGTGTTCACACAGTGATAAAGAGTCGTACAAAAACCTCTGTCAGTCAGACGTCACAGTGACTGCACTGATACAGCTGAGAGAAACTGCAGCTGCTGATGGAGGATCACAAACTACACAATATCAATGTTTAGTTCAAAGTTTCTAAAGACTTAAAAAAAAATAATGAATTCATTGAGTAAATATACATTTATCAGTAGTAATATATTTGATATGAAATAAGAGTTAGAGCTGATATTGATTATGGCACTGGGATGTTTTATTGTCAGTGTTTCAGATCACAGTATGAGAGCGATGCAGAGTGAAGCAGAAACACCAGTTGTTTTTAATGTGTTTTCTCTCAGGATTGATCTCAGTGGTTTCTTTCATCAGTGGTCGTGGAGATAATATACATACTAACTAATCAGATTTTGTCTGAAAGGAAAGTTAGAAAGTTATTGCTTATAGAACATATATAATAGATCAGTAAGTCAGTGGTCTTCACTATTTTTTCATGACAGCCACACTGATGGGACGAAGTCAACAGGAGAGACACTTTTACCACAAGGTATCAAAAGTTACATCCAGTCATAAATTACCATGTCTAAATATCATTCTTTATCATTTACCAGTCAAATTTGTAACTGAGATGATTTCCCTTAATGACAAAAAAGCAGGATTAGAATATATTCATCCCAGAATATACATTAATGACCTTAAGTTATTTATTTTCTACATTAGATTACATTACATGAACAACTTGTGTTTCAATCGGACTAAATTCATTCCGATTGATGATTGGATCCCTCAGTAGGTCTTCCTCGACGACACGGTAAGGGATCGGACAGATAGTGCTACGAGATCTCCACTCAGCAGTTCGTTTCCGGAACAGTCGATGGTGGGTATAGTAATTCCTCTTCAGGACAGCCGATGGTCAATACCTGCTTATACTACAGGGCCGTTGAATGCTTGAATCTGATTGGTTGACGAACGTTCTAAGGTGTGCATTATTTTCAGGGAAACGCACGGCTAAAGTAGTTCCAGGCAGGTCTTGACCGCATTACAGCTCCAAATCACTTCGCGTAGTTAACGGTAATAACGGAAAATAGGATACAATTCATAACAAGAAAAAGCATTTAGCCCCATGCGCTTGATCTGCAATTTTCAATGTCTAGCTTCACAATCAATGGAAACATGCAGTTTAATTTTAATAAATAAAGTATATAGTCCTGTCTATATTATAATCAATAGAAAATTAAACTGAATATAGGCTAAATAAATGGATAGTCCTGCAGTACGGATTTTTATTGCAGATAATAATAAATAAATAATTATTTATAGGCCCACTTGTTAAAAGGGCTTTGTGTTTCATTTATTTGGCTATAGTCTACTGTCATCTGTCAATGAAAAAAAAAAAAAAAGAATGAACGAATTAATTAAAACGAATTAAATTAATAAATAAATAGGCTAATAATACTGACGCACATGCTTTTCTGTCTCATTATTGCAACATCTCTCTCTAATAACTGCATTAATAACTGCATAAAGCCGGGGACACACTTTAAGGCCGGTTATGAATGCAATTTGATACTTATGACTGATAATGCCCAAACGCGCGTTCAGCGCGTTCAGTCTGTGTTCAAAGTCGGTGTTTAAAATCTGCTGCAGTCGATGAAAACAGTCAGAGAATGTGTCAGCTAGTCGTGTGTCCCCAGCTTTAGTCTGCTATCAGTGGCTCAAACCTCCGTTACTAACTCTAAAATGACGTTTTGGAATTAGCAACGGAGGCATTGGACTAGATGCGTAAGAAATTAGTCCTACATACAAGAGCGTTTTAATGACAAAAACTTTACAAACGTCTTGAAATACATAATCTGAACAATGTTTCGAGGTGTGGTAACTGTAGTATAAGCGGAATAATTGACTTCAGGCCGTTGAATTATTAGAAAAATAATGCACACCCGAGGTGAACGGCCACTCCGCTTCGCGTCGTGACCGCATTACCACCTCGGGTGTGCATTATTTTTCTAATAATTCAACGGCCTGTCGTCAATTATTCCTTACATAGACAATGGCAAGGGATTCTCACAGCGGTTCCTCTCCAGGGCAGTGAATGATACGCATCCGTACAGGCGATAGTAAGGGTCGAGCACACAACGGTTCCCCTTCGAACACGGCAGGTGATCGTGCAGACAGTGGTAAAAGGATCTTCACCCAGCGGCTTCTCTTCAGAGCAGGCAGCGGCCGGTAATGGGACAGACGATGGTAAGAGACAGGATAGACGATGGTCAAGAAGTCTTTACAGCAGTTCCTATACAACACACACTGGATAACAACGGTTAGAGAGCTCTCTTCAGCTCGAGCCTCACAGATCTGCCCACTGGGGCCAACGGGTGGAAGCAGAATTATACACCCACACTTGTGCATGCAGTAAATCACTTCAAAGAGTCACACGTGTTCACTTCACACTAAGCACTGCAGTCCACAACAAACTCAGTGAATAAGGCTCCCACTCGCGGTCCCGGCCGGCGTCCTCTCCCATTGATAGATCTGAATATCCAACGCTGTGAGGAGTAAACTACAAAAAGATTTCAGTCAATATCTTGACTAATTTAGAGCCACTGTCTACTGACTGATACACCCAAACGAATATTGAAGATAAAGGGCTTCACAGAAGAATACCAAAGAGGCACTTAACTGCTGCATAGATGATGTGGATGCTCAGCCACTCTTCAATCCTTATAGCTTTCACTTCATAGATCCATTCTTCCAGTTCCCTGAGACGCTGAGTTCCACCTTCACGCCGCGTTAATCCTTCCCGCTCCGTATACACCGCTCTTCACGCCAGAATGGCCCGGACGCAATACATGGGGGAAACCCCGGAACCGGCTAAAACCGGCTAGTATCCCACTAAAACTGCTCCCACCCGGAAACATTTCCCGGAATAATAGTTCCTCTTTGTCCATCACCCCGTGACATAGTGTTTACATGAACGCTAAACAAGTGATCGGGTTAATGTGCGCGTTTATTGTGCATACTTAAAATTAATATGATGTTCACTTTTCCTTGTTTGTACTTGTAAAAGGCTATCTAAAAGGCTGTTGTCCATTATACGTTTGTACTACTGAAATTCCCACATGGTTTCCAACATCATATTATTTGAAATGCATCATTAATACATTTTCCACAGATGCTTAAAAAAGTTTTTACTTGTTTAAATTCAAACAACACGTGTAACACACAACTAAAGCTGATTGGTTCCTGAGCCGTTGAATGGCTGTGATTGGTTGTTATGATAATGAGCTCGCACCTCAGAGCTTCTGTTTATCAGATGTGTGTGCGTGCGTCATCTCTGCGTATGTTACTGGAGTGTGATTAGATTTAGAAGTAAACATTTAAACCGTTAGATTATATAGAGCGATCGTGGAGGAAATCACACGATTCATATGGATTACGCCTAAAAAGTTTTGCCAGCATTGCGATTCTGTTTGTACACAGTAGCCTATATAGGTCTACACTATTTCACAGACGTAGAGCCTATTCACGTGTAAACGAATACATACAAAAAAAAAGTATTATTTAATGCATTATCCTACTTCTATATAGATTTATATATTAAGTTGCTCAAGCAAGTGGCAAATCATTTAAACATGTACTTATGTTAATATCGCAAACATTTTAAATTAAAACATACAAATGACAAAAACAGCCGTCTCTCATACCTTTTCTTTTGCATTTAAATCTTTATACAAGAAATATTGTGGGTCATAAATAACTTTTTTCCACCTCCACGAAGTGCCGTCCATTATGTCGTGTTGTTGAGGATCTACTGTGTAGTTTTCTATTAATTAGTTCCCCAAAAAAACACTCACCCTTCAGTAGATCCAGACTATAACTGAAAGCGGTTTGAATTTTTCTTTGTTCAGTTTGCACACTGAATATGGGTTGGAGCTCTTCATTTTGAACTCTCAAAGTGCACCAGATTGATGAATTTAACATTAAAATGCACAACATTTTCTACCGGAGGAGGGCATGCCCCCGAACCCCCTGGAGGACCCGAGGTCACCCACCACAGTTTTACTAGAAATCCTGTGAGAAACACTGGCACTGCTCTGCCAGAGCCGCTTATAGCTTGTTTTAGGATTCATCACTGTGGAGTATAGTTCAACTGTTTTAATAAATGACAGGGTTTTTTTTTGTTATTTCATCTGTTAACTCTCGCTCGTTCCTACTAGAATAGGAGTTGGTATATATATATTCAAGGGCGTGCAAAGATGGATGGTGTTTATGATCATATGTAGTGGGCCGGTCTGGGCCAAAATGCCAGGGCCGATTTTTTTTGTCCCAGTCCAGCCCTGCGAGTGTCCTGGCATAGGACACTCGCAGGGCTGGTATAGAAAAAGTTTTTTTCTGCTGAAGCTCGTAAGGCCAGACGTGAATCGGATGAACTTCAGGTAAAAAACACGGATCAACATCGGCAGGGCATTTGAATCATGGAGAAACCTTATCTACAAACCTAGAATGTACATTTCCTGAAGAAAATGTGAAGTAGTGCTTGCAGTGGCAAAATTCGGCATGGTTGATAGGGTTCCATATAGACCTGTCACGATAACAAATTTTGCTGGACGATAAATTGTCCAAGAAATTATTGCGATAAACGATAATATTGTCATTCTGAGACCATTTTCATCTAATATAATGATAATGGCATAATAATGCAGGTACACCTTTTCAAAGATCTATAAACTTTTATTTTTTAAGAATATTAAACATTGAAAACGGAAAACATTTTAAATATCCACAAAAAATGAACAAAACAACCAAAAACAATAAAAGCAATGGACTCTGTGTCTGTTAACAACAAAATTCACTTGAATAAATACCAAAAACAATAAATAAAATGGATGTAAACAAAATTGTACTTCAAAAATATTAAACATTAGGCTCAGACATAAATAGTGATACATTCCATAACAGGCAAAACTGCCAGTTAGGACCTTTGTAAACAAATAAAAAAAAAGCCTCAACAGGCCATATCACACCATTTTGCACTGTCCTCCTGTTACTTTGTCGACTAAACACCCGAGTGATTGTGTAGCTACTGTCGGGAAGACGGAGACGCACTTTATTGCGTGTATATGCTACGCACTGAAAATACTATTACACGCGGGGCTGTTTACACCTGCCCACTTGATGCGTTTTCTCAGATCGGATAGCTATCTGATTTATCAAAACGATTTCATTTACACCTGGTCACATAAATGTGTTTTTGCGAAACGGATTTAAATCCGATCTTCAATTCCCGCGCTATATGCAGATTTAATGGAGTGCACGTCACCGAAAGCAACAGATATGAGCTGCATTTTATTGATCATCAGCTAAAATTTCTAAATCAAAGACCGCAATAAGAGAGAGCAGTAACATCCCTGGTAAGATCATTTCGTTTCTTAAGAATTTACTTTTAATGATGATGTTTGTGTGTTAAGCGTCTGCGACTTACTTTCACTTTGATTTGCGATAGTTTGCATGTTGGCATGAATAATGCGTGTTCCAGTAGCGTCGTCATATCTGGCTATAACATATAGACTATAACACGCTCTCACACGTTTATTTTTTTAGCATTTTTGGGAGAAGTACACTTTACATATGTGGTTTCAACAACCAGGTGCATTTACACTTGTCCAGTTTCGTCAGGAATGGGGCCCAGACCACCTCCTGAAGTGGCTTGAGCGATCAGATTCAAATCCGTCTTGAATGCGTTTCGGAGGGCATTTACACCTGGTCTTTTCACGATCGGATAGCTATCTGATCTGAGAAAACGCATGAAGTGGCCAGGTGTAAACAGCCGCTTTGGTAGAGAGAGAGAGAGAGAGAGAGAGAGAGAGAGATGAGGAAAACAAACAAGCATGCAAATGGAATTACCGCTGCCGGAAAAATTATAGAGCTCATTTTTTTTTATTGTGCAATTAATTGATTTATTGACTATCGCGACAGGCCTAGTTCCATACTTATCATGGTAACATTACGAGCATGGAGCATTAGTTCAACGTCAAGCTGATAAAAGTAGCCTATTATTGTAACGTTGCAGTGGGAGTTTACCTGAGTTTCCAGCATGTTGTGGGATGCTTTGTGTGTTGCGTCTCAGTCTGACCGGTACCCACAGTGCTCGCTCATAAATTCGAGCACGCGTAAGAGCACGCGCTTGTAAACTTATTGGTTGCAATCTTAAACATCACCGCTAGAGGCTGCTGAAAACTACATACAGCTCCTTTAATCGATGATGGACAGATGATCTTACGTAATCACCCACGTCACCAAAGAGCGCTTGGGTTGAATTGGTTTTCAACAAAGACGACTGCCGCTGGAGAATTGAGATGTTTAGATTCCGCTATCGCCTCTGTTATAAAAGAAATTGACAGCGCATTAACCCTCAGAGGTCGACAATCACGCCGGCGTGATCTGCTCGCTTTTTTCCTTATGAGTTGAATTGAGACCCCAAATACTCTTTTGACTTTGATTTTACAAAACAAGTTTCATACATCAATCGATTCTGTTAAATGTGTATTATTTTTGTGTATACTCACAATAAAAACAAAGTGTTGTGCTTTTTGCCAAATAAAGAAAAATAAACACGAAGCGAGTTCTGCCTTCTCTCTGTCAGTGAAGTCCATTCTGAAACGCGCCCGAAAATGAACTGTAACTCAGCGAATACTCAGTCAAACAGGCATACAGACACACAGGCATGAAGCTTGAATTCTCTTCTTTTAAATGAAGTAATTTATATAAAAAACAAATATTCTCATCTTGTGAAATCTGTATTAAAAGAGAGCGATTCCAGTCGACCTCATTAGAGCTAATTCAAATGTAATGTGACTCCGCCCACGGAGAGCGCGCGCTATTCAAACGCAAATGGCTGAGGTAATCCGCGCAATCCTGTGAACGCCCCCATCAGCTCGAGAAAACCAAAACACAAGTTTATTCAGAACATTACTTGTTTACACCTTCTCGCAGCGCTGTGAGGAATAATGAGGAATACGAGGAATACGAGCTGAGGAATACTAGTACGTTTTTCTTTCTCTGGTTTCTGTTTATGAATGAATGAACGGCATAGATGCGCGCTGTTTACCACAGCTGGCAAAAAACAATATTACGTGATAGTTCTCCATTATGGACGCGAGTGCTCCAAAAAAAGCACTACAAGACTTTCAAACTTTCACAGAGACCTCAAAACAGAAAGTACAAATCCTTTCTTTAAAACGAATTTCGTTTTGTATCAATTGTATCTTAATTTGAATAATTTTTTCATTAACAAATTTCCTGGATTTCGTTCACTAGCCTACTGCGAAGATCGCGAGTCAAAAGCCTATTGTCAACTTCATCTTTGCCAGAAGTTAAATTTAAATCGCGTGTGTGAATGAATGATGATGTTTTAGCAAACTGTATTGCTATACTGAGATGAGTAAAAATCGACTGAAATATGTTGAAATAAAATGTAGGCTATTTGTATAAGCAACGTATTAAACGGCAAATTAACAATATGCCCTAATATTTCATGAAAACAACATTACAGTCAGGCGAAATATGAAAGACAACATCTTGTTGACTAGATTTGGGTACAGTTTTTACTGTAGAATATACTGCCACATCAAATAAGCTTTTGTTTAGCAATTTCTATATATAAATTACTATTTTTGTCAAAAATAAGTCATCAACTAAGATGTTAGCTGTTCCAATGTTGACTAAATTCAAACTAATGAATACATAGATAAAATGTAGGCCTATAATCATTTTTTTTTTACAAAGAAAGAGTACACTTGAAATATTGTTGAAATTGTAATTATTGTTGTAATTGTAACCTTTTTAATAAAATAGCTAAACATATTTACAAGATAGATGTAAGCAAAATCTTAAATGGTCAATATAAGTCTTCTTCTAAATATATCTTTTGTCCTTGCATTGTGGCTCAGTCAGTTTCACACCTGAATGAATGGCTCATCATTATGCAGAGTGGGTGGGACATTGTAATCTAAGGTGTAAACTACTCCTCGTTCACGCCCCCCTCGCATATTGGCTTTCCAAGCAAAACCTGTTTTACATCAATTTAAATCAATGTATGGTTTTATGTGAATGATAAAGCAAGACTATTTTCACATAATTTTGAAGAAAAAACTCTAGGCGAGGACATCCATTAGTCAAAAGTCTTATTGCCACATATTTACTATGTGTTTTGTGGCCTTATTTCAGAAATGTTAGTTTTTAGTTTTTTCAATATCCATGCATAAACATTATTCTCTCAAAAATGAAAACATGTACATACATGTGGCTCACATATTATTGTAGCCCTGTTTGTGCTTTATAGAGTGAATTTACACCTTTGCCATTAATATGTTTATAAGCAACTGAAAAAAGCACAAATGTCAGGGCATGTCAGAACTTCTCAAGGGCCCCAAAAACAGCCCAGACCCCAGAGGGTTAATTTTAAAAGACGAACAGAGAACCACAATCAAGGCATTTGTCGATCGGAAAGATGTGTTTGCCATCCTTCCCAGGGGCGTTTCTAGGTTTTAAAAACATCAGGGGCTGAGCCCGAAACATCAGGGGCTGGGGGTGGGTTACAAGATAACATGATTCGATAAAGAGAATAATATATATTGTAGGTCTATATGCAGGGGGCAGCCACACCAGCCCACATTACCCCACAGACACATGCATTCAAATGTGAGGTAGTTAGGGGGGTTCGGGGGCCTGCTCCCCCGAGAAAATTTGGATTTCTTGGCCCTACATATGTGCATTTTAAGGTGTTTGAAGGCCAAAAAAAATTGGATAACAATAGCTTTAAAAGCATGTCAGTGGGCAGTAGCATAAATTATTTGTCAAGCAGATAACAGATTCTTAAACATGAGAATGAGGATAAATGTTGAAATGAATGATCCACAGTACAAAATGGAAATGCAGAATGTTTCTGCTTATTGTTGACAATACACAATCACATATTCCAAACAGGAATGGCCTTAAATGAGAAATCTTTCAAGGATTATTTTGCATAGATGCTACATTTCAATCAAACACCAGTGCAATCTTTTGTTTGTTTATTTTATAAATATTTATACTTATATTTTGCTTTTAGTTTCTGTAATTAGCGAAGAACATCTGTGTTAAATAGGAATACATTGTAATAATGTTAATCAAGCTGACTAAATCACATGACTGTGCAGCAGTTCCAACACACTCACAATAAAAATACAATATAATTTAAAACAAAGACAAGCTCATTATACAAAGGAAATAATATTACAGATCTAGACAAATTGGGTTGCTTATAGTTAAAAGAATGTCAAGAACGATCATTTAGGCTAGATGTATTTTTCACATTTTTGGTCACTAATTTTTTTTTATGACACAAGTCAGTTTTGATGACTTTGCAATATTGATAAAATGTTAGAATATTAATAATGAAAAATGACGCAGCTTTAATCTCCCTTTTGGTTATTTCAATACTTAATTGACGACAGAACACAACGTTATATGCTCGTAGTTTCTTTTGCGTGATACAGGGCGCGCTGCATTTGCGCTTGATATTGAAGAGTGCGCGCCGCGAGCACACGGCTGATACGACAGGAAAGTTCGTTTTTCTGAGTTTTACTGACATATAGCCTGACAACATCTGGTCTGACAGAGGACTGTGCGGCGGTGCTGACTGCGTTATTTATTCTTTTTTTTTAAATTGCTGTGAGATTGTTTGCTGTTATCCTGGAGATATTCTAGGATCTAATCACTCACGTGGTGCGTCTGCAGAGACAGATTTCAACAATCACTAGTCAGAGACAGCACAATGAAATAAGGCAACTTATGATTTCGGGGGTTTACATAGGCTATTGTCCAGTTTCATATTTGTCAGTCAACTTTTCAAAAAACATTCGGGGCTACACTCAAAACATTCGGGGCTGAAGCCCCGGCAAAATCGGCTGACGACGCCTCTGATCCTTCCTACGGGATTCGGCAAAGGTTTAATTTATCAGCTGACTCCGATGGTCGCTAAGAAGATGGGACGCAATGAAAACCCTGTGGTCATTGTGGTTTCTCCTTTGGTCGCACTCATGGAGTGCTTTATTATTACTTTACTCATTACTTTACTACTTCTTCCTGCGTGTGTGCAGTTGAGCTCTGTTGACAACTATGCCTCGCTCAACATACGTCACTTACTGCGTTGCTCTGATTGGTTGTAGGTCTATCCAATTGAGTGCAGAGTTTTTTTTCCCTGGTTCGGTTAAGACACGCCTCATAATCACAGCCCTATGGAGCAGTATCAGACTCACATTCTGCCTAGAATATGAGTATGACGAAGTCAGGCTAATATCAGTGAGTTTTTGATTGAACTCTGCTCACTGTAAGTTGTGTTGGGCTTCTTCTAATCTCATGTTCAGTCTAACTCATATTCAAACTCTTCTGTTTCTCCGTTTGTAGGCCTGAGTTTGTAAATCATGCATTATTCACTTCTGCACATTGCTTTTCTGTAACTTTTGTGATGCTTATTTATTTAGTAATGTAATATTCATAGTGTACATTTCGGTAATACAAGTATAACAGAAATGTTCTACAGAAATGTATAAATATAGCTCTGCCATAGCATTTCACTGATCTTTTTCATGTATTATAATGATGTATTTCATGTATTTGTTCATGTTGTTCACAATCATGTATTTTGTTCAAAAGATTATACATGCTTCTGTTCTTGTTTAACGTACTCTAGGTATGTATTTTGCAATGTACACAACAAGTATATTAAACTGTTTTTTATTTCAAAGTGTGTAACATTTATATTAATTATTTTTGCACTTTTAATATACCATTTTGAATACTGGAAAAAAAACAGCTTTATAATAAGCTAGTAGTGTAATGCTAATGTATTTTCAATGAACTTAAATGCTATTGAAATGTTCTTGAAGCACATTAAAATGAAGCTTCAAATATATTCTAAATGTAGTTTAAGAAATATGAAAGTATATTTTAAATGAACTGTACAGAAATACACTTAAATTGCACTAAATGCACAATTTAATATATTAAAATATATTGTGTATAGCTTAAAATTGATCTTAAGCATAACTTGAAATACACTTAATATTCTTGAAGTTGTTTCACAATAATACATTTCATATGCACTTAGTATAGTATAATTTAAATATATTTCCTTTTCACCTGGGTGACGCAGTGAAAGGAGGATTTTAGGATGACGGGACACTCATTTATATGAGACTTTATTCAACAGGAAGAACAGCTCGTTCAGCACGTCATACGTCATTACACCAGTGGGTTTCAAACTTTTTTAAGAGCGACCCTTTTTTGTATTTTTTTATTGATATGACCCACATACTGTAGACCTACAACCATTTACATGCAATCAAGTCAAGCCAAGCATAAGAATACTCATGCAATGGGGTTAAATGCGCATTTGTCACTAAATGGCAAAAAAAAAAAAAAAAAATCAGCTTAGCACTTTTAGTTCACTCAAAAATGGAATTTCTGTCAGTAATCACTCTCCCTCATGTTGTTCAACCCCGTAAGACTTTCGTTCATCTTCGGAACACAAATCAAGATATTTTTGATTAAATCTGAGAGCTGGATCACTCCTTCATAAGCTTCAAGGTAATTGCATCTGCCCAGAAAGTTAGTAAAGACTAGGGCTGGGTATTGACACAAATTTCACAATTAGATTCGATTTCGATTCACAAGCTTGCAATTCGATTCGATTTCGATTACGATTCGATTCGATTCAATATCGATTATTTTGGATATCAGGAACAATACATGGCAAATTTTCTCAAGGAAAACAAATCTCTTAACTATTATTGTAAACTATGGGAGTCAGTTGTAGCCTATAGGCTTCATTAGCCTACTATAATATTGAAGGTAAAAATTAACTGATTTGTATACAAACACTTAAAATACACTTTTATTTATTTTTATAATAATAAAGTTATATGGAATTATATACAAATTTAAATGGTGGCTGTCATAATAAAACTTTCCAGATTTATTCAAACATGCATTAAATATTGAAGAACATTAAAAATTATAATGAATATGTAATATGGTGTATATATTTAACAAAATGCTCCTCTCTAGAGTTAATTTTTCTATCTGACTAACGAGTTTATGGTCACTGGATATGGTTTTTCTGAGGTAGCCTAAATGACGTTACATGACATTGTTTACTAACGTCTTTCCACGGTTGAAACACTGATTGAGCGATTCCATGTGACATGATACGGACTTCGATAAGTTGTACTCTATCTTTTAACACACTTTCAGATGCTCATTCATGTTTATTTCGCGCTGTAACTGGTGTTATTAAGGCGGAAGAGAAAGTCATGTGCACTCTGCGCTGCTGCTTCTCTAGAGCTGAGCTGCGCCAGAGCGATCTCACGCCACAGCGCCAAAACGGTAATTATGTTTTTGAATTTCGTAAGAAAATGGACGTAGTTTGAAATCTGATATTTTGTTTCATATCAATAATAACAAAGCACAAAGATTATTGCGATTTATTGGATGGGATGCGCGCAACAATGTTCCATTCATTCATCAACTGAAAACAGGATGACTAATCGATTCTTGGGATTTAAGAATCGATATTGTTTCGTAAAAATGAGAATCGATTAAAATCGAGAAATCGATATTTTTTACCCAGCCCTAGTAAAGACATCGTTAAAATAGTCCAAGTGACTACAGTGGCTCAACCTTAAGTTTATCAAGCGATGAGAATACTTTTCGTGCGCAAAAAACAACAAAAATAACAACTTTTGTCAACTCTTCATTTTCTTCTGTGTTTCTCTGAGTGAGTTCACGAGTGTAACAGCGCAGCGCTTCTGGGTCGTACGTCAGAACAGAGGATCACTATTTCATATTGTCTGCAGGTAGAACTGAAACACTAGTAATGCAGTTTTCATAATGCAGTTTTTGGGTTAGACTATTGGTCTTTTTATTTAAAGGAATGAAACATTTAAAGGATTAAAAGGGGTTAAAGGCAATCTAGAAAAATAAATGAAGTATTGGGTTGCTCTGTGTACCGGTACTGGGAAAATACCAGTATTTATATATATTATTTGAAACGGTGCAATGTCATGATTTTGCTCATTTCGGTACTTATGCTGCTGTTCTGAAGTGTGCTTCCCAAACTGACCCGAACCCGGCAAATGTGACAACATAGAACAAAATGTATAAGGCAGTTGAATCTCACTCAACATGCCCAAAACTATTTAATACACAGGGCAGTAGAAGTAAAATCTGGAAATACTTTGCTTATAAAACTGATACAGAACCATTAAACCTTGCCAAGCATCTGTCACTTGCCTATCCGGACTTGTACAAGACATTAAGAGATCGACAGGTGAGTTCATCATTCAAACGATCTGATTAAGACATTTATTTTCTTCTAACACTGATCAACGCACATACATATGATCATATCGTTTAAAATACACAATGTTACAGCGTGCGTTTTACACGCTAGAACCAAAGATGTCTCTATCTCATAATATTTCCACTTAAGTTTAGGCAGGTCTAACAGAATAAAAGTAATCAAATGTAAAAACACTGGATAGTCTTCACTGTTAATACATTAAACGGGAAAATCCTTACAATTAAAGTTAGAAAAATGATGTAGTGACAGACAGGAGCATGTGTTAGGCTGCTGTCACAGATCCGATATACACTACATGCAATGACGCACACTACACCATTTACATTCACGCAAGACATAACCGACTGCGTTTATGTGAATACTCAACAAGACGGACATTTTGACATAATTGTGTGTGTATTTGACCGTTTGAGGAAAACATACTCAGTGTTGAATGCGCAAGCTCTTTACAGGCGGCTTGTGTGTGCGTACAAACAGTCAGTATGTGTTCACACAGTGATAAAGAGTCGTACAAAAACCTCTGTCAGTCAGACGTCACAGTGACTGCACTGATACAGCTGAGAGAAACTGCAGCTGCTGATGGAGGATCACAAACTACACAATATCAATGTTTACCAAAGTTTCTAAAGACTTAAAAAAATAATGAATTCATTGAGTATATATACATTTATCTGTAGTAATATATTTGATATGAAATAAGAGTTAGAGCTGATATTGATTATGGCACTGGGATGTTTTATTGTCAGTGTTTCAGATCACAGTATGAGAGCGATGCGGAGTGAAGCAGAAACACCAGCTGTTTTTAATGTGTTTTCTCTCACTCCAGGATTGATCTCAGTGGTTTCTTTCATCAGTGGTCGTGGAAATAATATACATACTAACTAATCAGATTTGGTCTGAAAGGAAAGTTAGTGTTGATAGGCTGTCCCAATCAGTGGCGCCTGCACAATCCAATCACATTTGAGAGGGAAACAACAAATTGAGGGTTTCCGAGATGTTTCTTTTTTCCTTTTTTTTTTTAGAAGAAGTAACGGGTACTCACAGTTATGGATAGAAATGTAGTGGAGTAAAGAGTACAATATTTGCCTCTCAAATGTACTTGAGTAAAGTCATGAGTACTCCCCAAAAATGATACTCGAGTAAAGTACAGATCCCTCAAAATTGTACTCAAGTACTGTACTCAAGTAAATGTACTCCGTTACTGTCCGGCTCTGCCATCCACACATGAAAATTGGACAACTAGTCTCTCACCTTGCAAATAGTCTGCGCCAGTAGTTTATTTTGTGAACTATCTCTTAGATCAGCTGATTTGCAACAGATAGTGTAGGCCAGAGTGTGCCACCATTATAAGTTTACACTATCTGTTGCAAATCAGCTGATCTAAGAGATAGTTCACTCAAAATGCATAATTATTGAGTTGTCTCAATTCCTATAGTCTGTGGGCCAGTAAAAATAAACTAATCTCTGACTGAAACACCATGCTTACCTCATCTTGAATATATCATATTTAACATTAAAATATCATCATCATTCAAAGAATTCAACAATATATTCAAAACAATGTTAAAACATAACAATACATATAACAAAAATATATACATTTTACAACATTTTCATGAAAACCACAATGATATACTCATGCAGGGTTTCTAAATAAGTGCTTATATTTTTGGCTCAAGGGACTTCAGTAGGTAAGTAGCACAAATTCATAAATATGAAATAATAAATAACTGATTTTGAATTTATAGTCAGTGCAGGTTTGTAAGCCTGTCTACCCCTGTACTCCAGTATATTGCAGACACACTTGCTCTCTGCAGGGGTTTTCACAGAGAGGCAGCACGGGGGCTCTTCAACCAGGTCCTTGTATACTTTCTAGGATCAAACTTTGAAGTAGGGGGTCCGTTGATGTTAATCATTAAGTTTGATATGTTTGAGACCAGTAGGACAGCCCTTTTGTCTGTGCTTATATTGTTCATAAGGCTAAAGTTCCTCTCACACTCTGCTGTGCTGACAGGGAATGTTGTCATACAGTTAATGAGCGGTTTAGGTCATCTGTTGGGCTCTCTCAGTAGGTCCCGCATTCAGTGCTTGGTCTGTGCACAAGTTAAATCGCTTGCACAGTCGCTTAACTTGTTTTTCACCATGGCGGATGCTGGGGTTTGATGGCCATTTACTCTGATCAAGGATGCTGAGGTCCTTGAAGGTCTTATCTTCGAAAGTCAAGCGTTTCTCAAGATTGTTGCGACTGCATCATCATGATTGTAGCGTGGGAATGAGTAAAGTGATGAAACCGTCATTTATTCGTTAGAAGTATGTTTACATAACCTCTTCAAACACTGATAACTGCCAATGAAAAGATATTTGTTTACATTTTTTTAGATCAAGCATTGGAATAAGATTTTTATCGGTGGAGAACACCCAACAGAGAGACACATCCACCAACTAAGTTTTTTTATTAGTCAATTTTACCCACTGTTTCGAAAACCTACACTGGGATTAATATATAGTATTGAGTATGATTCTCATCATCTAATTAAGACAATTACTGATAGAAAGTCTGAGTAACTTTTTGTCCTTTGGTCTTTCTTCTGAAGTTTTGCACTGAAAGGGGATTCATGTCACCTTCATCAGTCCTTTCTTTAATTCACTGGAAAACATGAAGGGAAAGACCCTCAGACGTGTCATACAGGATAAATGCGGCTGCAGGTACAATTATATGATGGCTTGTTTCTGGTGTACCAATTGGCTTTTTTGTGCTTCCCTTGCTATGATACACATTTTTCTGATGGGATTGCCATGCTTTAAGTGTATGTTCACATTTTTAATCATATAACTAACAGTCTCAAATGACATTACTCTGTTCATGTTGTGTGAATGTGTTATAACGGCAATCGTTTGTGAAATTTAAATCAATTTTAAGATTGTTTAAAGGAATGGTGAAAAAAAAAAAAAAATCCTGCTTTAAGGACTTTTTAGTGAATCATTTCTTCGTTCCCCCTCCAGATTCTCCAAGGATCCGGCTGATTACTGGCAGTTTGGTGGAGGATTATTCTTTAACTGCTACATTGCACTATCACTTCTGGTACGGATTCATTGACCTTTTGTGATATGTTTTGATTTGACTTAATTTAATAAAAATTTACTTCATTTTATTGAATAAGTAATAATAATAATAATAATAATAATTCGTTACATTTATATAGCACTTTTTCTGAGACCTCAAAGCGCTTTACATAGAAGGGGGGAATCTCCTCAACCTCCACCAATGTGCAGCATCCACCTGGATGATGCGACGGCAGCCATATTGCGCCAGAACGCCCACCACACACCAGCTTACTGGTGGAGAGGAGACAGTGATGAAGCCAATCAGTATATGGGGATGATTAGGAGGCCATGATGGACAGAGGCCAATGGGCAAATTTGGCCAGTATGCCGGGGTTACACCCCTACTCTTTTTCGAAGGGCATCCTGGGATTTTTAATGACCACAGAGAGTCAGGACCTCGGTTTAACGTCTCATCCGAAGGACGGTGCTCTTTGGCAGTATAGTGTCCCCGTCACTACACTGGGGTGTTAGGACCCACACAGAACACAGGGTGAGCGCCCCCTGCTGGCCTCACTAACACCTCTTCCAGCAGCAACCTGGTTTTCTCAGGAGGTCTCCCATCCAGGTACTGACCAGGCTCAGCCCTGCTTAGCTTCAGTGGGCAATCAGTGTTGGGCTACAGGGTGATATGGTTGCTGGCTATGTATAGTTGTATGTAAGTACAATGTATAGTTAGGTTTCTGAATTAAAACAGTGCAATGTTTCTCCACAAATATTATCAGATATATACGGAGCCCCCAGGGGTCAGGCGAAAATTGTTGAAAATATAAACCTGCATTGAAAGATATAAGCTAAAGAACAACAGACCACAACCCTCTCAGCTCAACACCACCATTTGTTGATTTCTTCGTCCGTTTTAAAGATGAAATCATGACCTTATTATGATAGTAACGGTAACTGACACATGGAGTAATATATATATAAAAAAACTCAGTTCCACCTTGGGGCTCTGAAGAACTGCTTGTGAATAAATGGCTGAATACATCAAATATGTGTTTTAGAGTGGATAGTGTTGTATACTTTTTTCTACCCGACTGTAATTGAACTGTAAAGTGAAAATCTTGTACATGACTTATTTTGTATTCAGTTTTCAGGGTTTTTTGCTTTTATTTATACAGGATAAGTGCAGACAGCGGATGAGAAGTGAAGAGGGAGCGAGAGGAAGGCTGGGACTCTGTCGAGCGCTGCACAAGGCTTTGCATTTTATTGAGAATTTAAAAACTTTTTTTACTGTTCATTTTAAATATTAAATGTTGTATTTAATTTAAGGTTTACTGTAATTGAACAAAAACTGTCTTTAAATATTCCACTTAGATTTCTACTTCTACAGGTTTTTAACATTACATTGAAAACATCATTTTCACTGCAAGTAAAAGTTTGAGATGTTTTTCATCTGTTTTAGAAAGTATTTTTAGACTTTTTTTGTTTTGTTTTCCAAAATAAAACTTGTTTTACAATCTTGAGCATGTGTTAACTCTTTATTAAATGTGTTTGTAATTAAGCCATTGCTGCCAGTCATTTGACAGTTAACCATTTTTTACTGTACAGTATGTACAGTTAATCACACATTCAGTCAGCATTGCCATGACTCATGTTCCAACTGAAAACTAGTTTGTAATTGAATGTAAAATTGTATTCTTCCATGATGAAAGGTAAGACAGTGAAACAATTAACGTCACGATATCAATGTTGATTCAATTTGCAAAACCGAAGCATAATTCAACATTGTTTCAACGTCGTCATACAACCTTTATTCACCCATATTGAAGAAGAGACGGTGAAACAACGTCACGATATCAACATTGATTCGATTTGCAAAACCGAAACATAATTCAACATTGATTAAACCTTGGTCCCTGACGTTGATTAACCGGTGAATCAACGTTGAAATGCCGGCTGGGAGGCTTGCTGTATACTGTGGGATTGCGGGGTTCATCATCCGCAAAAACCACAGTATATGATGAGCCACTCAGTAACAGGGCATAGTTAAGATGTTGCACAATAATCCATAGAATATTGCTTTTGGGTATTAAATAATTCAAATGGTCATTTAGACCAAACTGAAAAATACCTATGAGAGCAGCATCATTAAAGTCCACAGTTCACAGAGTTCCTCCACATACGTCTCCACGGGACGATCCCCCTGGCGTAGATGCAGGAGGGCCACTGCTGGGTTCATAGGAGAAGGTCAAGTATTCTTTAAGGATCCACTGCAGGCAAGCCTGTAGAACCCAAGTGCAGTTTAATTAACATAAACTAAATACAATGACACGGGGGGCTTGACACGGCAAAAGACCATAACCTCACCAACAGTGGGACATGGACAATACTTGACAAGGAACAAGGCAAACACGAGGGCTTAAATACACAAGGCTAAATGACAAGACAAGGGACACCTGTGAACATAATCAAGACAATTAACCAATGACAAGACACATGACAGGATCACACGTCTAGAACAGGGAATCACATGACAAGACAGTGACATGAAACATGAACCAAAAACCAAATCAAACCATGACTTATACGTATAAAAAGATAAGTGGTTTGGAGTATTGATGCTTGTTGCTTACAGAAATGTAAATGTGTGATTGATTTGAGGATGCTTTCCATCAAAACACATTTTATAAAATAAATATTTTATGTTTTGACAATAAACTCAAGAAGGCAAAGAAATCATTCATCCCTTTCCTTGGTCTCCCTCTCTCTCCTTTATTCTCTCTCAATTGCTTCTTGATGTCTTCTTTCTTCTATCTTTCGGTCTTCTCGTTCCCGTCTGTCCTCTCGCTCTTGTCTTTCTCTTTCTCTACGTTCCTCCTCCTCCATTTCCCGCCATCGTCTCTCCTCCCTCTCTGTTGCTTCTCGCTCTCTCCCGGATCAGGTCCTCAAACTTGTGTCTTCTTTCTCTCGCTGGCTCTGGTCTCGCTGAGGATGAAGAGCCCACAGCAACATCGGGCCGGATGAGGCAATAAGGGCCGGTGGAGTGATGGAGGGTCTCGTCCACTTCCAGGACTCTGCTGTGCTCCTCATCCTCAGTGCTCACAATACATCACTCATTTTAATCACTCCATTTACATAGTCATAATCTGTTGCATTAGTAACAAAATCATTATACTTTATATTTCGGTTTAAGGTTTTTACAAATTACAAATTTATTTTACTTTGCCTTGCAGGCTCTTCTCCACCACAAAAGCTCTGCAACAAGTGATCAGAAATCAAGAATCAAAAACAAGAAAAACAAGAAAATTAACTGGAAGACAATACATATATTTTTTTATAATTATTTTCTATAGTATAAAAGTGTTCCTCAAAACCTTTGACTGTGCGTGTGTTCATCGGTCCCTGTAACATCCAAACAAGATTTAATGTTAGATCTGTCATTTATGTGATCAAAAGGCTACTAAATCAGAGACAAATAAAATCTAAAAATGATCTTCAGTTATGTAAATCTTTATGTAAATTAGTAAAATAAGCATTTATGTGTGTAATGTAAAGTGTTGACAAAAGCTTAGGCCAAATGGATGACATTATAGCACACATTCAACACACACACGGCTATCTGATGTGTTTTCATCTGGAAGATGTATTTTTAAGAGTTTCATCTGCCATACTGTACGTCTGTCAAATGTCCCGTCAAATATTAAACACACATTTAGGAAACGTCTATGTTGCATTTGGTTACGAGTGAAGCTGCACTTTTTTTAAACAAACGTTTATCAGATGTTTGTACACAGTTAAAGCAATGCTGTCAAGAAAACGATGTTTAACAAATCTTGAGAAGTGTGTGTGCTTAATGAAGCACGACTGGTAGCTATATGAAAATTAAAAATCTGACAGCAACTTAATATAATTTCCTCTTCAGTTGTTAAATAAGTGCAATTTAAATATTAATAATGACTGAATCAATAATATGTATGATTCTGTCAATAGACTCTTCAGAAATGTGTGTATAATAGCTTGGCATTTCTCAACATGAGGAAGTTGTTTGATAATGTGTTTGTGACTGATCTACAGTCTTCAGGATAATGATTTAAATAGAGAGAGTCACTTTGCATTGTCAGCACATGCTTCAGTGCTCTGAGAGTGTTTATAGTGCTGTGAGTTTAACACTTCATGACTGAGAGCAGAACAGAACACACTCTTCATCATCACACAAGACTAAACTACAGCAATGAACACAATCAACATCTTCATCTGGACCATTGCACTGTTTATTCAAGGTTTGTGTAATACAGTATTTATTTACAATAATTATTAGTTTTTTTAAAATGTTAAATGTATATATTTATCATATACTGTATATTATCCTATATATCATTTACATTTTTCTTTGTGTTTTCTTTCAGAGTGTAGAGGACAGATCACTGTAACTCAGAGTCCATCAATACCAGCAGTTCAACCAGGAGAAGAAGTCAGAATAAACTGTAAAACCAGCAGTGATGTGGATGTGTATAGTGGTTATCATTTATTAGCCTGGTACTCACAGAAACCTGGAGAAGCTCCTAAACTCCTCATATATTATGCAACAACCCGTAATACTGGAACTCCATCTAGATTCAGTGGCAGTGGATCTGGCAGTGATTTTACTCTGACCATCAGTGGAGTCCAGACTGAAGATACAGGAGATTATTACTGTCAGAGTTTACACTGTCCTAGTAGCTGTGTGTTCACACAGTGATAAAGAGTCGTACAAAAACCTCTGTCAGTCAGACGTCACAGTGACTGCACTGATACAGCTGAGAGAAACTGCAGCTGCTGATGGAGGATCACAAACTACACAATATCAATGTTTAGTTCAAAGTTTCTAAAGACCTTAAAGGTAAATATGATATAAGATTTTCTTTATGCTAAAATACATTAACCCAGTTCATTGTTAATTGACTAATACTAGTTTGTCACTCATGTGTGTCTCTCCCTCAAATGCAGGGCCAATATTATCTGTCTGCAGTCCCGGAGGCTGCATTTTCAGGACCGCACTTCTAGGACCACATTTCTAGGACCCTAGTTTTTTTGTGACAGCGCCACCTACCGACTCTGAGAACCGCAGTCTCAGGAACGCATTTCCAGGACCCTAGTTTTTTTGTGACAGCGCCACCTACCGACTCTGAGAACCGCAGTCTCAGGAACGCATTTCCAGGACCCTAGTTTTTTTGTGACAGCGCCACCTACCGACTCTGAGAACCGCAGTCTCAGGAACGCATTTCTAGGACCCTAGTTTTTTTGTGACAGCGCCACCTACCGACTCTGAGAACCGCAGTCTCAGGAACGCATTTCTAGGACCCTAGTTTTGGAGGACCGAAAAAAGAGTTCCACCAAGGCAGTATTTCCACCCAGTTTTAACTACATTTAGAGTTTTACAGTTTTTTAAAAGTTTTATTACACACAAATACTACTCAAGTAAAATAAACAAGGGATCATGTTATAGTCTTTTCAGTCAGATCGACCACATTTTCAAGTACAGAGGGAAGACAAGGATGACTCTGGGGGTAGATTTAAGATTTAAGATTTTTTTATTTTACAAAATAATATATAACAACTGAACTTCAACACACACAAAAACAAATTTGTTCATGACGTGAACCACATAGACAGAACTTCATGGACAGCATCATCACTGACTCCTAAGAGAGAGAAAGAGAAGTGAATTAAATAAGGAACATTTAGTTGAAACATCTACTCTCTAATTTTAAATGTTATATTTAAAAAATCTTAGTTACCACAGAGTGCACACACGACACAAAAATAATGATATCAATCTTCATAACAATTAATGTTCATAATACTATTATTGCATACTGTTCAAAGATTTAAAAGAAAAAGATTTTGATGTTGTGGGAACAAAGGTTCTAGAAACACTCATGTCAATAAAGCCCATCTGAACTGAGAAAAAAAATAATAGAGAGAGATGCAAGAAATCTGAATAGAAATAACATAATATACATATGATATATGTTTCTTGAAAAACATTTTTAAGTAAATTTCATATAAATAAATAGACATAAATTAGGCCTAAGCCTAGTACTTAACCAATTTATTTATTTATCTTTTGTCATAGCCTACTATTGCCTACCCTGAGCAGTGTCCTTGAAAGCACTTCATATACAGTACACAAATGACACAATCTAACACGTGGTTATTTTAACAGTCAGTTATTATGGCCTCTCTGTTATGTCTGACTATTAAAATGTCATATGTCTCAACCAACTTTATAAAACAAAATGAAGAGACGTACTCATAACATGTATTGTGGGTAACGTTAAACAGACTGACTGAGAGCAAGTGACAGTGAAAACATTACGATTATTTTAACTGAATTAAAATGGAAAAACAATGAGTATTAACAAGCTTTCAGAACGAACATGCTACAGTTTAATGAGCTGTCAATAAGTCAACACAGGCTTAGCACGCAACAGTTCCGTTAAATGAATGTGCTAACAATTCATTTTACAGCATTAGAGGCTAATATGATGGCTATGCATTAAAGACTATTTATTTAGCAAATCCCCATCACGTTGGCTACGTTAACTTTCCAATGAAATGCATCACAAATGTTTTTAAAGTTAAACAAATAAAAATGTATTCGCATTTGATACTCACACTCTGATTGTCATCCATCTTCGCTGGTCCTCTAATTCGGTAGGTGGCGTTGTCACTAAAAACCTAGGGTCCTAGAAATGCGGTCCTAAAAGTGGGGTCCTGAAAATGCAGCCTCCGATTCTGCAGGCAGATGCTACTCTGCAGGGCCGGCTCAGGCTCCGCTGGTTCCCTAGGAGAGATTTTAGATAGATCATTCATATCAATTACAACTTACTATAATATAACATGAATACTGATAAATGTTAACATAAATATTAAATAAATAAATGTTGAAATAAATAATTTATAAAAAATCTGGAAAAAAAAGAATCACACAAGAATTAAACTAGAAATCTACAAAAAGTGCAAAAACTCTATTACATGATACAGTCCAGCACACTAGAGCTCTTAGTCTCAAAGTCATCAATGACTGAATCAAAAGCCAAGTTTTGAGCCCCATGATGACTGATGCTGATCTCTGCAGGTCCACTCAGACGCTCTCGGCTCATGGTAGACCTCATGTGTGTTTTAATCAGCTTGATCTCTGAAAAGCTCCTCTCCGCAGCCGCTACAGTCACTGATACTCTCAGTGCACACACACGTTTGAGCAGATTTCCTGCAGTCGCTTTTCATGATGAAACTCAGGAATCTCCATGGTGGTCATGTTGGCTGATGGTAGGTCAGGGAAACTTCTCATTTCTAGGGCGAGTTGTTTTCATCTATGTCTGATTGTCCACCATTACTTAAAGTGCCGCTTAGTGTCTCACACACTGCTGCATCAGTTCTTCATTTTTCATCTTAGGGAAGTTGACAAGAACTCCAAACTTCTCCTTGACCTCTGCCAAGGTCTTGAACCTCTCCTCCAGTGACACAATGGCCACATCCACCACTACATTACACATGTTCTCCATCCTCTTCAGTGCATCACTGATGGGCTCATCTGGACATTCATATGAGAACTGTCTACGTGTTGATCACAGCCTCTTCTCTTTGAGAACAGCATCCACTTTCATTTCTTCACACAACTCTCTTGCTAAAGCTGGAGCTGAAGCAAAGCCTTTACCGCGGTCGTCAGTCAAGAAAGTTTTAGTTTTGCCAAGCCGGTCCACTGCCGTCTCCAGCTGAAACACACTGCATCAGCTTACTGAAGTGTTCCTTCACTTGTGGCTTGTCCTCCACTGACACAGTCCTAATGACAACTGAGAGCTGCTCTGTGTGGCTTATATCAGGAGTGCAATCCAGTATAATGGAAAAGTATTTGCAAAGTTCAGCCATAAACAAAACAAATGAAGCAGAACTGGCCCATATCTGGCCCAGACACCAAAGTTGCTGTGGCCCAGATCCGGCCCACACTTGACACTTTCATCTGGCCCACATACCGTGTGGAATGATGGCACTTGGGCGGTCCGCTCCTGTTTGCCGGATATGGGCCACAGTCAAGTGTGGGCCAGATGTGGGCCAATTCGGCTTCATTTATTTTGTTTATGGCTGACATGCGGCATTGCTATGGCTTAATTGTGGCCCATAAAAATAAAACCCCCTCCCTTTATCTCCCCTATCCCATTTATCTTGCCACAACTTTTTAACATGTTTTTTAATCATAGACTTAGCCTCTGATTTTGATATTTTATTAGAGTCACATTTGTCATTTTCAAAGCCTGTTTAGCAAACTTGTCTGCCAACTCATTACCAGCCATACCTACATGAGCCAGAACCCAAACAAACTTTACATGCGTCCCCCCATTTTGAATACTATGAAGAAAAGTCAATATCTCACACACAATATCATACCTTTCACTTGAGTTACCTAATTTAAAATTTTCTAAGGCTGACAACGAATCTGAACATACAACTACTCTTAGTGGTTTAATTTGCTCTACCCACTGCAACTCCATCACAATTGCTATCAGCTCTGCTGAGTACACTGATAAATGATCCGAAACTCTTGCAGAAAACTTAATATCAAACTCTGGTATCACATATGTGATTGCCACTTTCCCTGTATTTGGTTGCTTTGACCCATCAGTAAAGATTTGCACGTACCCATAATAGTTATCCACATACCTCATAGCCATTTGTCCACTATCCCCCTTATAATTTTTAATCTTTTCATGCAAAGTTATATCAGCGTCTGGAACCAGTAGCAGCCACGGTGGGTGCGGTGGAAGACTACAGATGGACTAAATGCGAAATTTTCTACAGCCGCTTGCTTTACCTTTTCATGTATACTTGCATTAAACGACTCTCTTTTACTTTTTGCCTGTTCCCATGTTGAAATGAGGACACTTTTAGTTGGATGATCTTCCATATGCCCCTTTAAATGAACATAATATGACAATGACATTTGCAGTCGCCTCAACTCAAATGGCATTTCACCTACTTCCACCTGAAGCGCTGATATAGGGGAGGTTCTCATTCTGAGCAAAGTACTCAGGAGAAGGGTGACTTAAATACACAAACAGGGAACAAAGCACAGGTGACAACAAGAGGACATGATGACAGAGACTGAAAACCAACAAGAGACGCAATGGGGGCCTCTAGTGACCAAACATAAGTCCAAAACCCTGACATCTGTAACTCTAGTGTATATTAGTTTGTTCTCAGCACAAGCTGTTGTAAATCCTGCCCACTTCTTTGCATTGTCAGCACATGCTTCAGTGCTCTGAGAGTGTTTATAGTGCTGTGAGTTTAACACTTCATGACTGAGAGCAGAACAGAACACACTCTTCATCATCACACAAGACTAAACTACAGCAATGAACACAATCAACATCTTCATCTGGACCATTGCACTGTTTATTCAAGGTTTGTGTAATACAGTTTTTATAATGATTATTTATTATCTTAAAATGTGAAATATATATTAATCATTTTTGTTTGTGTTTTCTTTCAGAGTGTAGAGGACAGATCACTGTAACTCAGAGTCCATCAATAACAGCAGTTCAACCAGGAGAAGAAGTCAGAATAAACTGTAAAACCAGCAGTAATGTGTATTATCATAGTTCATTAGGTCATTACTTACACTGGTACTCACAGAAACCTGGAGAAGCTCCTAAACTCCTCATATATAGAGCATCAACCCGTAATACTGGAACTCCATCTAGATTCAGTGGCAGTGGATCTGGCAGTGATTTTACTCTGACCATCAGTGGAGTCCAGACTGAAGATACAGGAGATTATTACTGTCAGAGTTTTCACTATCCAAACAGTAAAGATGTGTTCACACAGTGATAAAGAGTCGTACAAAAACCTCTGTCAGTCAGACGTCACAGTGACTGCACTGATACAGCTGAGAGAAACTGCAGCTGCTGATGGAGGATCACAAACTACACAATATCAAACCTTTTACTGACTTTATTAATTTATTATGATGTAAGTAAATATGTAACACAATCTTATATCACTTACTAAACTGGACACAAATGTGGAGAAAATGTGAGTGATGCTTGTTCCTGTAAAACTTGCCACTACAATGTAATCGAACTGTAGGAAAGTCAATCTCTTTAACTGCACTTCCATCCTTCACCACTAGAGGACAGATCTTTAATATTACTGATTTCCCTATCTGTCAGCAAGAGAGTTTCTCTGGGCACTTCAACACTTCCTTTATTTCCAAAGGAGAATATTCTCTAGCAAGATAATATCTCAATAAAAGAGAACATTTCCTCTAAAAGACGCTTGTTTCTTCCGGTCGAGTTTGCAGATGAGTTAGGCGGTTCCCCTGCGGCTGAACTTCATTTCTAGAAATTAACAGACTTTAAAAGCCTCACACACATTAAAAGCCAAAAATGTGTCATTCGTGTTCAGAAAAATAACTACAATAATAATAATGAGCTTAGCTTTGTGTTGCGCTTTAACTTTAAACAGAACGAGTACGTCTTTCTTGAAGTGCACATTGTAGATCATAACAGAAATTAGCAGAGCCAAAACTGATGAATGATTGAAGCCTCTTCCAGCAGCGGTCGGGACGAGTAGAGCGCAGTCTGGACGGTTTAGAAGTTGCAGATGTCCTGATCAGGCCAGTGTGCACATGATGATGGACAGGAGTCATAGTCCCATACTCCATTTCAATGAAGTCATTCAACTGTGCTCTCAGAGTTACAGTTATATTCATAAAGAGCCTTCGAGTCCCACCAGGTGTAATCCACGTTTAGAGAGTTGGGTCACTCTCCCACTCTTTACTGTAGAAATGATCTCACTAAAAACCCGTCAGTCATGAATGATCACGTCTGATTGCTGATCTCTGATTGGCTGAATCAGATCTGCAGTGGGCCGGTGTATTTACACATCATGATGACTGATTTTATGGACTACATGCTACAAAAACCGGCAAACCAATTTTTACCAGCACAATCAAACTCAAAACTGCCCAAATCGTAGTACCCCAGAGTGCAGTGTGGACGATGGGGCGGGGCGACATGTGTCACCCCGCCCACCCCAATTTAATTGGTTTATTTTACAGCAATCTTATTGGCCTAGACGATTCAAGCCTGAGCATGCGCATTCCTTTATGTACTATTTTGTGAATGATTTTGCCGTATTAAAGAACTATTAAATGCTAACTCTAATCGTATCTTGTTATCGGTTTACCATGGTAATTTTAGTTAAGATCTATTGGCTAACGTTGTATTGTACTTAAAGACACAGAATAGATTAAGATATTGTTTAAAAACGAACACTTGGTGACAGCACTTCAGGCTAATAGAGCTGTTTTACATTAGCGCGCCACTCACTTGGCTTCTTCATATTTCCATCAGGATCAGTGGATCAGCTCAAACTTTGAATTTTACGCAAATTATGATAATTCAATTTATTAAAGGAAGACATCGGACAAACCCGAACGCAAGCAGCTGATTTTAAATTTTGAAGCACGACCGTTTTTTGTTGTTGATTTTTTTAAACGAGATTTGTTCTCCAATGCTTGCATTTTTTGGCACAAAGTGCATATAAAATGTTTAATGGCAAACTCATGTTCCTTGTTGTTTACCTGTTAATAAAATATGATGGCCAGGGCCTATATTGTTTCTGTATATAGGCCTATGTTATAGTTTTTAAAGGTTCCTGTTTTCGAACAGGCTGTCAACAGGTTAACATGTAGGCCTTCTACGACTATCTGTGACTTTGACATCAGGTATTAAAAAAGGAAGAAGCATAAATGAATGATGTAAAACTATGGAGCCCTGCATGACATTCGGAAAATATTGTCTACTATCAGCCTAACTATCTACTATCTTCCTCTCCTTGCAATGCTAGTAATTTAATACAGTCATGCTCACTTAACGTGGCACTGACTTATCTGATGGGTAAATTGATAAATATAATATAGCTAAATCTCAAACATTGTATTATTTATATAAGCAACATATTTCTTTATGCTTATATTTGTCACGGAGCGCTCCGTGCTGCCTCCCTCTGGAATCATCAGATCACTATCTCCCGAATTCTAGAAACTGCACTTCCCATCATTCCAGTCACCTTATCATCTGTGATTACCATCACCTGGACATCTTCAGCTCACCTATATCTGGACTGTTCTTCCCATTGTTTAGTTGCGAAGTCTTGTTTTGCCAGTGTTATTCCTGCAGACAGTTCCGAGCATTATCTCTAAGATTCCCGTTTCCCTGGTTTGGATTTTAGCCTGTTTTCCTGGACATTTACGAACGTTTCTCTGCCTGCCCTGACCTCTGCTCTCTTCTGACTACGAGTTTGGATTGCCCTTCGGTTTGTCTGCTTGTGTTGCATGTCAGCTCTATAGTGTCTTCTGGTGTGTTACAATAAAGCTTTGCACATGGATCCAACTGCCTCAGCCTCTCGTTCACAACAGCCTTCGGCACCTGAGACCCGAGCACAACAGAAGACTTCGCCACCCCCGGATCCAGCAGCTTTACATCATCTCTCTACGGAGCTCTCGAGTCAAGCCTCAGTTCTCACCGTACATCAACAACAACTGGTAAAACTAACCTCCATTACTGACGAGTTAGTGAAAACCATGCAAGCCCTTACTGCTCAAGCGACAGCCACTAATCAAGCTCAAAACGCCAGTCCACCTGTTCCACCATCACCCAGCGTGAGTACCGCATCTAATAATCCTCGTTTATCTCTACCTGAGAAATTTAATGGCTCACCTGCTGCTTGCAAGGGATTTCTTCTGCAGTGTACGCTTTACATCAGCCAACAGCCACAGTTGTTTCCCTCTGATAATGCTCGTGTAGCTTTTATCTGTTCTCTTCTCACGGGACGGGCACTGGAATGGGCCACCGCACTCTGGGCAGGAGGAGAGCTTTCATTCCCGAGTTATGACGACTTCATTGCTCAGTTTCGAGAGGTTTTTGAACATGCCGCGGGAGGGAAGGATCCCGGTGAGCAATTATTATCCTTACGTCAAGGAAATTCCACGGCGGCAGATTATACTCTCTCATTTCGCACCCTCGTGGCTCAGACGGGCTGGACCGACGATCCACTTAAACTCCTCTATCGAAAGGGCCTGCACGCGGATCTTCAGGGAGAATTAGCCTGCCGCGACGACGACAAAACTTTGAGTCAACTCATGGAGCTCGCTGTCCGTCTGGATAACCTCTCGCGAGCCCGCCGCACCTCGCTCAGAACACACTTCAACGAGTATCCCTCCGCCAGCTCCGGGCCCGAACCCATGCAAATCGGCTTCACGCGCCTTTCCACAGAGGAGCGAGAGAGGAGGCGGAGAAACAATCTCTGTTTATACTGCGCTCAAACCGGCCACCTGAGGGCGTCCTGTCCCGTGAGACCCACTCACGGCGATTTTTCTGCGGTGAGTCCCAATACTCGTTATTCTAATTCTCTCAATTTGGAGGTTTCTCTGTGTATTACTAATGAATCTCTGAAAGTTACAGCTTTAATTGACTCTGGGGCAGCTGGAAACTTCATTGATCTGGCCTTTGCTAAAGCTCATAATTTATCTCTAATTCCATGTGGATCCCGTGTGGCTGTGGCAGCACTAGACGGGCGCCCCCTGGGGTCGGGTCAGGTCCAGTACACCACTAAACAGCTCACCCTTAACATTGGAACTAAACATACTGAATTAATTCATCTGTTCACTATCCACTCTCCTCTTCATCCGTTAATCCTAGGATTTCCCTGGCTGGAGAAGCACAATCCTCATATTTCGTGGTCTGAAAGGAGGATTATTCAGTGGTCCCCTCACTGTATTTCCCACTGTCAACCCGCTGTTCATGGTCCTGAAGCAGCCCAGAATTGTATCAAAAATCCAGATCTCCAAGGTGTTCCAGCTGTTTATCACGACCTCGCCCAGGCTTTCAGTGAGCAGGAGGCTTCTCGGCTACCACCCCATCGTGCAGGAGACTGCGCAATCGAACTGTTGCCTGGAGCGTTACCTCCACGCGGGAGAGTATATCCATTATCCCAGCCTGAGACTGACGCAATGAAGGCTTACATAGATGAACAACTCGCTAAGGGCTTCATTACACCCTCTACTTCTCCTGTTTCAGCGGGGTTCTTTTTTGTGAAAAAAAAAGACGGAGGCCTTCGTCCTTGTATCGACTATCGTAGTCTGAACGAAGTTACGGTGAAATATCGCTACCCTCTGCCTCTGGTTCCCGCAGCCCTGGAGATGCTTCGCACCGCTAAGTTTTTTACAAAGCTGGACTTACGGAATGCCTATAATCTTATTCGGATTCGGAGGGGTGATGAGTGGAAGACGGCTTTCTCGACGACCACGGGGCACTATGAATACCGGGTAATGCCGTTTGGCCTTTCGAACTGTCCCTCTGTGTTCCAAGCTTTTGTAAATGAAGTATTCCGCGACATGCTGAGCCAGAGAGTCATAGTTTATATTGATGACATTCTTATTTATTCAAATTCCTTTGAAGACCATGTACGGGATGTGCGAGCTGTCCTCCAACGCCTCATCGACAACCAGCTGTATGCAAAGGTTCAGAAGTGTGAATTTCATCAAACCCGCATATCCTTCCTTGGCTATGTCATCAGCGCAGAGGGTGTTACCATGGATGACAGCAAGGTTACAGCCGTTGTGAACTGGCCTCGACCCACCACTGTGAAGGAGCTTCAACGTTTCCTGGGGTTTGCGAATTTCTATCGAAGGTTTATCCGAAACTTCAGCATCACTGTGGCCCCGCTAACATCCCTCCTTCAGGGGGGGGGGGAAACATTTCAAGTGGTCGTCTGAGTGCACTTTGGCGTTCAATCTTCTAAAGGAAAGGTTCACCTCAGCTCCCATTCTCCACCATCCGGATCCCGAACGGGAGTTCATTGTGGAGGTGGACGCCTCTAATACCGGCATCGGCGCTATTCTGTCCCAACGCCACGGTAACCCGGCTAAGATGTTTCCCTGTGCCTTTTATTCACGCAAGCTCAATCCTGCAGAACGGAATTACGAAGTGGGAGACAGAGAACTTCTGGCTATGAAAGCCGCCTTCGAGGAGTGGAGACATTGGCTTGAGGGATCTCGCCATCCATTCACCGTTCTCACTGACCATCGCAACCTGGAGTACATTAGATCAGCCAAACGTTTGAATGCCCGACAGGCCAGATGGTCCCTGTTCTTCTCCAGATTTAATTTTAAAATTACCTATCGTCCAGGATCTAAGAATGGAAAGGCTGATGCGCTCTCTCGCCAGTTCGATGGTTCCAGTGAACAGTTTGAACCCACATCAATTCTGCCATCCACACTCATTGTTGCGCCAGTTCAATGGGATATCATCTCGGAGATTACGGAAACCTTGAGGAACCATCCTGTCCCTTCCGAGTGTCCCCCTGATCGACTCTTTGTGCCTCCTGAACTCCGCTCTCGAGTTCTCCAGTGGGTTCATTGCACCCCCAGTGCAGGTCACCCCGGGATTTCAGCTACCCAGCATCTTGTCACGAACCGTTTCTGGTGGTCCTCGTTAAAAGCTGACGTCATCAAGTTCATCCACCAATGCACCGTCTGCAATACTGTCAAATCCTCACATTTGAAACCAGCCGGACTCCTTCAGCCCCTACCAGTTCCTCGACGTCCATGGTCCCACATAGCTGTGGATTTTGTCTCTGATCTTCCTTCCTCCCAGGGATACACTGCTGTCCTTTCTGTGGTTGATCGGTTCTCCAAGGCCTGTCGTTTCATCCCCCTGGCTGGTCTGCCCACCGCCCTACAGACGGCGGAGGTACTCATGCATCAAGTATTCCGTCTTTATGGTCTTCCGGAGGACATTGTCTCGGACCGTGGTCCTCAATTCACTTCTCGAGTCTGGAGAGAGCTCTGTTCCAAGTTAAATATAAATGTAAGCCTAACTTCGGGGTACCACCCTCAGGCCAACGGACAGGTCGAGTGTCTTAATCAGGACCTCACACGCTACCTCCGTACCTACTGTCATCAAAACCAACAGGACTGGAGCCGATACCTGGTTTGGGCGGAGTATGCCCAGAATTCCCTCCGTAAGCCTGCCACCGGACTAACTCCATTCCAGTGTGTGCTAGGGTTCCAACCCCCGCTGTTCCCATGGGCCGGCGAGCCCACGAATCTCGCGGCTGTTGATTCTTGGCTTCAACGTAGCGAGGAAACATGGAACTCTGCGCATGTCCACCTCCAACGAGCCGTCCGCCAGTTCCAACACCAGGCTGACCGAAGGAGGCGCGGGGGTCCCCGTTACCGCCCGGGACAGTGGGTGTGGTTATCCACCCGGGACTTCCGTTTAAAACTCCCATGCAAAAAGCTATCTCCCCGATTCATTGGTCCCTTCCAGATCCTCCGTCAGATCACACCTGTGTCTTATCGTCTTGCACTTCCCTCTACTTATCGTATCTCACCCACTTTCCATGTGTCTCTCCTCAGGCCCGCGGCAGCTCCCAGGAGAGAGGAGGCCCAGGAGGAGGTCGCTCCAGTGCAGGCTCCCCCCATTGATGTCAGCGGCGAGCAGGCGTACCGGGTGCGAGAGGTCTTGGATTCCCGGCGTCGCGGCGGGGTTCTCCAGTACCTCATCGACTGGGAGGGGTACAGCCCGGAGGAACGCTCCTGGGTCAGGTCCCAAGACATTCTGGATCCCTCTTTGGTGGCTTCCTTCCATCAAGAACACCCGGATCGTCCAGCCCCGAGGCCCCGTGGGAGACCCCGCCGCCGTCCAGGTCCTCGCTTCCGGAGCCGCTCACAGGGGGGGGGCTCTGTCACGGAGCGCTCCGTGCTGCCTCCCTCTGGAATCATCAGATCACTATCTCCCGAATTCTAGAAACTGCACTTCCCATCATTCCAGTCACCTTATCATCTGTGATTACCATCACCTGGACATCTTCAGCTCACCTATATCTGGACTGTTCTTCCCATTGTTTAGTTGCGAAGTCTTGTTTTGCCAGTGTTATTCCTGCAGACAGTTCCGAGCATTATCTCTAAGATTCCCGTTTCCCTGGTTTGGATTTTAGCCTGTTTTCCTGGACATTTACGAACGTTTCTCTGCCTGCCCTGACCTCTGCTCTCTTCTGACTACGAGTTTGGATTGCCCTTCGGTTTGTCTGCTTGTGTTGCATGTCAGCTCTATAGTGTCTTCTGGTGTGTTACAATAAAGCTTTGCACATGGATCCAACTGCCTCAGCCTCTCGTTCACAACAGCCTTCGGCACCTGAGACCCGAGCACAACAATATTAAGCTTATATTATATTATATTATATTATATTATATTATATTATATTAAGCTTATATAGGCCTATATGACTTTTGGTAATGCTGCTTTAAAACTATGTGAATTGAGCGCTATACAAATAATTTTGACACTTGATATAGACCTAGGTAAATATGGGCTATATAGCCTACAGTCGTGGCCAAAAGTTTTGAGAATGACACAAATATTAGTTTTCACAAAGTTTGCTGCTAAACTACTTTTAGATGTTTTTTTCAGTTGTTTCTGTGATGTACTGAAATATAATTACAAGCACTTTATACGTTTCAAAGGCTTTTATTGACAATTACATGACATTTATGCAAAGAGTCAGTATTTGCAGTGTTGGCCCTTCTTTTTCAGGACCTCTGCAATTCGACTGGGCATGCTCTCAATCAACTTCTGGGCCAAATCCTGACTGATAGCAACCCATTCTTTCATAATCACTTCTTGGAGTTTGTCAGAATTAGTGGGTTTTGTTTGTCCACCCGCCTCTTGAGGATTGACCACAAGTTCTCAATGGGATTAAGATCTGGGGAGTTTCCAGGCCATGGACCCAAAATTTCAACGTTTTGGTCCTCGAGCCACTTAGTTATCACGTTTGCCTTATGGCACGGTGCTCCATCGTGCTGGAAGATGCATTGTTCTTCACCAAACTGTTGTTGGATTGTTGGAAGAAGTTGCTGTTGGAGGGTGTTTTGGTACCATTCTTTATTCATGGCTGTGTTTTTGGGCAAAATTGTAAGTGAGCCCACTCCCTTGGATGAGAAGCAACCAATGGTCTCAGGATGCTTTACTGTTGGCATGACACAGGACTGATGGTAGCGCTCACCTTTTCTTCTCCGGACAAGCCTTTTTCCAGATGCCCCAAACAATCGGAAACAGGCTTCATCGGAGAATATGACTTTGCCCCAGTCCTCAGCAGTTCATTCACCATACTTTCTGCAGAAGATCAATCTGTCCCTGATGTTTTTTTTGGAGAGAAGTGGCTTCTTTGCTGCCCTTCTTGACACCAGGCCATCTTCCAAAAGTCTTCGCCTCACTGTGCGTGCAGATGCGCTCACACCTGCCTGCTGCCATTCCTGAGCAAGCTCTGCACTGGTGGCACTCCGATCCCGCAGCTGAATCCTCTTTAGGAGACGATCCTGGCGCTTGCTGGACTTTCTTGGACGCCCTGAAGCCTTCTTAACAAGAATTGAACCTCTTTCCTAGAAGTTTATCGTGGAATTTTCATGGCAAAGAAGGACTATGCAATTCATCTGATCACTGTTCATAACATTCTGGAGTATATGCAAATTGCTATTATAAAAACTTAAGCAGCAACTTTTCCAATTTCCAATATTTATGTAATTCTCAAAACTTTTGGCCACGACTGTATATATTGTGGCCACGATATTGAAGAATTGAAGAATTCGTTCCCCAGATTTAGCAGCATGTAGGCTACATTACACGGCGGTCTGCCTGAAGGCATTGTTTGTTGTATAGTAACTTCATCTAACTTATTAAGTCGTATTAACTGTTTAACTCGTATTAAGTTAACCAAAACATTATCTAATTGATTATTGAAATCGCCATGGTTATCACTTAATATTTCTGTAGTACAGCCAAACAGCGTATTAGATCATTCATAAACTCGTACATAAAGGAATGCGCATGCTTATGCCTGTATTATAAACCAATGAAATTGGGGGTGGGAGGAGTGACACGTGTAGCCCCGCCTTAATGTGTCGCCCCGCCCCAATCGTCCAGACTGCACTCTGGGGTTACTCCCCAAATCTGGCAGCACTGGCTTCATGTCATCACTGTTTCCAAATGTCACTGGTTCGTCACTAGGGGGCGATGATCTCTGTGAACCCATGAACCACTGTCTATTTCATTTTACCTGATCTCAGATCAGTTTTTAAATATTAATGTTTATTGACACATTTTTATAATAAAAAAAGGAGTTGTAGTTAAAAGTGTCTAATTGGTCTGATTACCAAGCTCTCCATAAAACAAACAAAACAAGCCCTTCAATTTAATAAACTAACACATATTATAAAGACATTTCATATTTACTGGTATTAGATGATTTGGTAATTGCATTGAATAGATTAGACTTTAAATAAAAACATTTGCATTTGGTGTGTAAAAGGTGTTTTTATGCTGAGTTTCCGCTGTTCTGACCAGCGTGTGGCGTTTCCAGAGCTTCAATACAGTGAATCATTATGCAAATCAATCGGTTCAATGGTTTCTAAAAGCTTTGTTTCTCCATCACTAGAGCAACATGATTCTGGTTCACTCTTGAGTTGATAACAGCAGGCCAGAGAGCAAACTTTGCCTGGTCCACCTCCACTTCTGGCTGGGTCCCCGGCCCAAAACTGGCCCAACACACTGAACATGGACACACAGAGCTTCCTCTGGCCCAGATGTGGCCCACACCCCGTAAAACGACTCTTATTTACTGATATGGCCCAGGTCTGGCCCAGGCACTGTAAGACAGATCTGGCTGAGAGTCGGCTGGGCAGAAACTGGCAGTGAAACACACATTCAACCAAGGGTTTTTATTATAAAATTAACAAATACACTTTAATATAAACATGTATGAACAATGAACAAATACACTATGATATTAACATTTATTAACAACACACTGATTCTTCATTTGCGATCATGTATTAGTTATGATTTTATAACATTTTTATATATATTTACACCATTATCTATAAATGTAATGATTATGTAACAATTAGTGTCAGAACGGCTGATTCTTGACCTTTTTTTTTTATAATATTTTTATATTCTAAACTTTTTAATCTCCTATAAATGATCAGTTTGTCTGCGCTGCTTCACTAAAGCAGAAGTGAAAGTGTTCCAGTCCAGATCATGTAACCAATCAAAGAGTGAGACTGAAAAGCCCATTTGCATTGTCAGGGTGGAGTGATTGTGATCCTCTCAGAATAGAGCAGCTCTGTCTCCAGAGACCATGTTCAAACCCCAAGAGCTTTATTTGACATTTACTGCTACATCAACCTTCTGAAAAGCACCTGCATCTTCATCTGTTAGTTGAATGATGTTGTCAGACACAAAGTGAACTTGTTGAGAAGCTTTATTGAATGTTGCAGCAAACACAGCAGATTGAAAGATCACACACACACACACACACACACACACACACACACACACACACACACACACACACACACACACACACACACTCAGTTTCAGTATTGAGTTGTAAATCACTACAGCTGCAGCACTAGACTCATGTGAATCCTGCCTGACACAGGACACTCAGATACGGCTCATCTTCAGGAGAGAAACATCAGCACTCAGAGCTCTTGTGGAACGAGACCTCATGAGGAGCTCCATCATGTGTTACTCTGCAGACGTACAGCTCTCCCTCTTCCCAGCGTGCTTTGCTGAGGGTCAGGACGCTACTGCGGCTGTAGCGGCCGTCCTGCTGGCTCTCTGCGCTGGTCAGAACCCCCTCGGTGACCTCTGACCCGTCCAGTGTCCAGCTCACCAGCGCCCCCTGTGGAGAGTAAGAGCTGAGCAGGCAGAGCAGTGCGGCTGAGTCTCCAGAGATCTGCAGAGAAGAGGGCGGCAGCAGAGACACTGAGGGCTTCACTGTGGGACCAGCTGCAGGAGACAAACACAACACATTCACACACACACACACACACATAAATCATTATAAAAACAATATCAGTAACACTTTATTTAAAGCTTTTATACAAATTGCATTATAAAAGTATTTTTAATGCATTAATTATGCACTGCTATATACATTAAAATGCATGTATGATCTAATCAATAAGTGTAACAGCAGTTATAACACATATTATCTATTATCAGGCCGATCTGACTGCTTTAATTCCAGCAATTATTCACTCTGAACATAAATATCTTAAATTTTGAGATATTCACCTGAACTGAAAATGTAACTCAATTTCAAACAGAGTTAAAACACAATTGATTCATACAGAATGAACAAAACACTGAATTATAAGCACAACATGAGCAAAAGAGATTCAGTATCAT
Organism: Abramis brama; assembly: GCF_963993115.1. Taxonomy (NCBI): domain Eukaryota; kingdom Metazoa; phylum Chordata; class Actinopteri; order Cypriniformes; family Leuciscidae; genus Abramis; species Abramis brama. The sequence continues at coordinate 3,632,112 of NC_139982.1, forward strand.
TGACTGAACTACAGAAAGTAGCAACATTTACATTCTGATGTCAAATCACTTTTTCCATGTATGATTTCTACAATAAAAGATGAACTAAATATGAACTCAGTGTAGAAATAAATGAAGGAAAAACAAACCTGTAATAAACTGATTAAACTCATAGTGAGACACAGTGTGGAAATATGTTTAGAATTTTATTTAATAAGGAATTATGTTATTCTTATATTAATATCATTGTTTTAGATGAAATAAGTGTACAAAAATATCAGTAACACTTTATTAAAAGCCTTCATACATATTGCATTATAAAAGTCTTTTTAATACATTAATTGTTAATTGTTACATTAATTACATTATAATGCTAATATGATCTAATGAATACATTGTTGAATTAAATAAACAGACTTACTGAACACTAATTAACACTTTGTAATATTATCTATTCATTGTTACACCTTTAGAAATTATAATACATTAAAATTCATGACAAACAACCAATTCTAGATGTAACAAGGATTTGTAAATATTATAATGCATTTTAACTTTGGTTACAATAATTTATGAAAAATATATAAAGCATTATTATCTACATTATTGAAACCTTTATAATGCATTATACATAAAGACTTCAAGTAAAGTTTTGCCACAATATCTAATAATCATTATTATTAATAAATGTTGTTCTTGTTTCAGCTGTAAAACACTTTCTGAAATTAAAATTGTATTTTTTTTATTAGGTGATTAAATAGACAGACTTACCGATCACCAGTTTAGTTCCTCCACCGAAAGTCCACCACAGTGATACAATCTAATGAAACGCTCGTACAAAAACCTCTATTCCACTCGAGTGAACACACACTCCAGCAGAGAGAGAGAAACAACACTTCAACACACTGATATTAGAAGATCCTCAGCTCTTCTCAACACTCACTCATTCAGATTTGACTAAATGCTTTCTGATATAACACTGTTTAAAGAAATATATTTGATGAGCTGTGACCTCTGAGGTGACCTTTGACCTCTTTGATCATGGATGATGTTGTGGAGTTTCTCATAATGATGCTTCTGTTCTTCATATGCAGATCAATCATCATGATTCACAGAAAAACCTGCAGCTTCAAATAAATGAATCAATAATTCTGAACATTTCAGATGCACATTGTTTAATATATAATGACCTGATTATGAGTCCTGATGAACTTCATGCATGTGGAAAATGTGGGAAAAATAGACATCATGAAAATATTTCCCAGAGAGCAACATGTCAACATTGATTCCAAAGACCATAATGGACATTTTTTATTATGACTCTAAATATAGTAAAACTGATTTATTTAGTTCTTGATTTCTCATTGTTAACATGCTTGTAAAGGTGTAGCACAGAACTGAACTCAGAGAAACTGCTGCGTATGACATATGTTTAAAATGATCTACATTCATGATTCTCCAGACAAAACCTAGTGTCTAATCAGCCTGACAAACATAAAGAAAAATATTTCACAACTAATAAATATGTGCAATTAATCACTAAATGGTTCAATAACATTATTCTGAAAGTAAAATCTTCTATGTAGAGTTTATGAGTTTGTTCTCAGCACAAGCTGTTGTAAATCCTGCCCACTTCTTTGCATTGTCAGCACATGCTTCAGTGCTCTGAGAGTGTTTATAGTGCTGTGAGTTTAACACTTCATGACTGAGAGCAGAACAGAACACACTCTTCATCATCACACAAGACTAAACTACAGCAATGAACACAATCAACATCTTCATCTGGACCATTGCACTGTTTATTCAAGGTAAGATGTAAAAACTGACTCTGGTTTTGGTGTTTTTGTAAAAGTATATGATGATAATAGTTTTAAACACTAATAGTTTTTCTTTTCTCTTCTTCAGAATCCAGAGGAGTGACTCTGACTCAACCTGAAGTTAAAACTGTCCAACAGAGTCAAACAGCAACAATAGAGTGTAATATAGATGTAGGAATATACAGCAGCTACTTACACTGGTATCAGCAGAAACCTGGAGAAGCTCCTAAACTCCTGATTTATAACATAAACAGCCGTAATACTGGAACTCCATCTAGATTCAGTGGCAGTGGAACAGCAAATACTGGACGAGATTTTACTCTGACCATCAGTGGAGTCCAGACTGAAGACACAGGAGATTATTACTGTCAGAGTTTTCACTGGCCGGGCAGCACTATGCTGTTCACACAGTGATAAAGAGTCGTACAAAAACCTCTGTCAGTCAGACGTCACAGTGACTGCACTGATACAGCTGAGAGAAACTGCAGCTGCTGATGGAGGATCACAAACTACACAATATCAAACCTTTCACTGACTTTATTCATTTATTATGATGCAAGTAAACATATCTACATATACAATGTTACACAATCTAACATCTCTTACTAAACTGGACTAAAATGTGGAGTAAATGTGAATGGTGCTTGTCGCTGTAAAACTTTCCACTACAATATTATCTATATTATTACTGTAGGAAAGTCAATCCTTTAATTACCCTTCCATACTTCACCATTAGAGGGTCACATGTCTTTTACATTACTGAGTTCAGTGGAAGCCCTGAACCGGCACTGCAATGTGAAAAAATAAATAAATCTAAAATGTTGTAGTCAGGGTCCGAAATTAACACCTGCCAAGCGTCAAATGCGGGTAGATTTTCCGTTTGGCGAGTAATGCCGGGCGTACACCAAAGGATTTTCACAGTCCCAGACTAAAGACCGGCAGTCTTTAGTAATCTTACTGGAGTCTCAGCGCGCTCCTGTCGTCTCGATCGTTAAATGTGAGGTGATAATCTGCAGTCGGCGACCCGATTTATGCCAGTCTTTCTCTCTAGTCTTTCATATCAAACATGTTTGATATTATCGCAAGTCGTAGCGTAGTCATAGTGACGTAAAACAATCAACAACCAATAAATTCTTTCTCAGAAAACCAGAAACAGGAACAACTGCTAGCATAAGCATATACCTAGTTTAAGGTAAAAATAACTACCATTAAATTATAGTATCTTACTACTGTGCAATAATATAAACTGTTCATTCATTACATCACTTTACCTCTGTCTTTATCCACTTTTGTCCTCTTCTCTTCTTTTTGGCACTGTAGGCCTATCTATCGCAGAATATAAAAGCCACAGTAGCTAACTGTAGCTGCTTCTCCTCCATTTTTGTTAAATCACAGCTGAGCATGATGGGAGGAATTTGGTGGGAATAAAAAGCTAAAATAATCTAGTTGTAGTCTTGTAAATAGTGTCACTACAAGATTCACTGTTTGTAAAATCTTTAGTCTGAGACTAAAAACTGTGAACCCAAGTCTTTAGATGTGAGCTGATAATCTTATAAAGTCTTTTCTAAATCTTTTCAAAGTCTTTAGGTGTACAGAAAGCATAAATCTCAAAAGGCTATTCGCCACACGGGTGGGTGAATGTTCATACCAAAATAGTAATGTAATAAAATGTTTATTACAATTGCATTTTGTAATGTTATAAAATATCTGGCATGATGGCTCGGAGTTGTTGTGCTTGCCAGTCACTAATCTGGGGACGAGGTTAGCTAGACACAGAACGTCTCTAGCGCTCCAAGTCTCGCAGCTCTGTCTTAGCCTAACATTGTAGTGACTACTATTAACTAACAAGAAACTCTGAGTAACGAATTAGTAAGTCATAGCGTTCAGTCGAATGTGGTAGTTCACTATTAGCTAATCAGTAACTACTATTTTTCATACCTCACTGAAGACTACTAAGAACTACTATATACAGGTTCATAATTAATATTAATAATGCATAATATATAATAAGGTGATGGTAACTCATTAGTAATGACTCAAGTGTTACTACATCTTTCTAAAGGAACTACTAATTATTTGGATCAGTATTCTAAAGTGAAGATCATGGGAACACACTAGTAATGACTAAAGTGTTACCAAATCCATCAGAAGGAATTGCTATTCAAAATCTTACAAAAATCTAAAAAGCTTACAATGACTTCAGTCAATATTAGGTAGTTAATTATGAACCTGTAGATAGTAGTTCTCTGGGAGGTATGAAAAAATAGTAGTTATTGATTAGCTAATAATGAACTACTACATTCATCCGAGCGCTATTACTTACTAATTTGTTAATCAGAGTTTCTTGTTAGTTAATAGTAGTTACTAGAATGTTAATAATGCGTTACTCGTTTGTTCTTGTGTAATTATTCATTAATGAAGGAACAGTATTCTAAAGTGTTACCAGAAAGTTTTGTGAGAAATGGAGGTTTGGAGATAACAGAGTTTCAAGAGGCTGGCTACAATATGATTCTGACGCTGTCGTGATGAGTTGTTCTGTGTGTCGCCAGAATGCTAAAGATAAAAACAGAAACAACTCATTTGTCATCGGAAATAATGTCAAGTAAATAACAAGAAGTAATATTACAATTGGTCAATGCTTTATACACTAATAAAACATGTCATCATTCTTTTTTAACAGCAAGTAATTGTCTATATGTATGTCTCTGTTCTTTATGCATTTTAGACTCAATCTGCTGATGCCCAAAATGTCAGAGTTGTCCAGCAAGCCAAGGCCAGGAAACACTATAGTACTGTGAGGGAGGCTGTTGTTATCCGCTTCTGTGGCTTCCTGCATGACACACTAAACCCACCTGAGCATCTGTCTGCCTGTCTGCAGAGGTCCACAATCACCATAGCAGAAGCCCACAGCTCCTTGTGCTCAACACAGGCAGTACTTCAGAAGTACAAAACCAAGTATGTTCATTTAAGCTGCAATAAGAAATACTTAAAGAGAATTAAGAGAAATGATTGCATCAATAAGAGAGGGAGAATGTGAAAGAGTATGAGGCTTTTATCATCAGAAAAGGGCCCATGATGAAGGCCACAATGGCCAACAGCTATGAGGGAATTTCGCTGACCAGAGGTGACTGCAAGACCCTCGGCCTCGTCGTCTCACAGGACAAAATGCTTGGCAGTCTAGTGGAGAGTATGACTGACCAGTTCCCGGATGCCAGTGTAGGGGTCCTGTGTGCAACCAAGCTGGTCAGCTTCACCAACTGGCCAGAGTCAGGAGATGCAGCAGCAGGTTTCTTTATGTTTTGTATTACAGGGCAGTCAGGTTAGGTTCAGGTTGATCATCATATTTTTATAGTTTGAGAAGTAAAACTGCATGATGCTTGTTGTACTGTTGTATAACATTATTCTAGATTTTGGTGACACTGAACTGGAAACCTTGGTGGACCACTTCAAGCCTGTCCTGCAGGCCTCTGGCATCCATGTTGAAAGAATCCCTGGCCAGTGGACAGCCCTGAAGGTGCTGATATACCAAGAGCCCCAGTCCCTGGAGAAGATCTCCTGGTTACATGTCAACAGGAGCCATCAGCATTCCTGCCCTGATTTGCTGGCATTGGTTGACCTAGTCCTGTCCTTCCCTGCCTCCACAGCTGAATGTGAAAGAGGTTTTAGTACCATGAAACAGGCGAAAACCGATTGGCGCTCCAACCTAAAGTCTGATACACTGTCAGATCTCCTTATGGTCCAGCTGTCCTCTCCAGAGATCAGGGAGTATGATCCAAGCAAAGCTGTGATGCTGTGGCACCAAGACTCTGTCAGGAGTAGGAGGCCAGAGTTCATGGACCATGCAAAAGGGGTAATTGCGGTAGAGAGTGAGGAGTCGGATGAGGTTTAAGTTCATTAGATTAAGCATCTGATAGTATTACAAAACCTTCAAATGTACTGTTATGAGCACTAGTTCCACGCTCACATCTTCCATGTCTTACCATTTGTTGCTCTGTTTTGACTTCTATGTACTCTTATTCATTGTATCTGACATGTATCAGTTGTTTTCATTGTGTCTACTTGTTTGGCCTTTTTGCACTCTGTACAGCACTTTTGGTCAACTACAGTTTCTATAAGTGCTTTACAAATAAAGTTGATTACATTTTGATCAATATATAGATTTTTTTTTTATTATTATACATTTCAAATTTTGCTCTGGACAATTTTTTATGTTTGTATTCAACATAATACCTTATTATCTCAATTAAATGTACTGAAATTAATGTATATGTGACAAAAAAAAAGGCTGTTCATAATTTTGGCCAGTAAAAAATATGCTTGGCTGGTGGATTTTTTCATCTCCCCGTGGCAGGTGAGCCAAAAAGTTAATTTTGGACCCTAATGCCAACTCTTTTAAACTATTTTTGATATTGCATTTTGAATTATGTTTGTATTTTATGCTGATCAGTTATGTATTGTGTATTCTTTTTAATCCTTTTAATTGATATTTAACTCTGCTAGGCAAAATAAATGTTACATCTTGATTTATTCTGAAATCATTATTTTAGTAGATTATAAGGAGGCTGATGCTACTGCAAATCTTAGTTAGGGTAGGTCAAACTAAAGGCGCATGTATGAACGGAGCAGTAGCATGTCATCTGAAGACCTTTTGATTTCGGTTTATCACTGATTTAGTAAGTTGTATGGAAGTGGCTAAAATAAACTACACTTTTGAGTGAGCGGTAGACAACCGACTTAAGAGGTATTAGCCAACCCTGCATCCACTGACTAAAGTCAGAACTGACAAGTTTGTGTCCGTGAGAAACACGATCCGGCCGACGTGATCTCTATGCGGCATTCGGTCCATAATGAATTAATAACTGAAAGTATGAGATCCTCAGAATAACTAACGATCTAAATCAAATCAAAATTAATCTTATGATCTGTTAAATCATAATCTGTTCTCTAAGCTGTTAAGATAGAAAATCAGTAAAAAATAAAGAGTCATTTAAATTTGGAGTCAGAATTAAAATTAGAAATCAACTGTCTAATAAATTAAAGTGATTTTTCCAGAAGCGCCAGAAAAGACTGAATACCTGAAGCGCTGAATACCTTCGACCACAACATTGGATTCCGTTTGTGGGCCAGTGGATGGAGTTTACTGTTGATTTGCACCAAAAATACCTTCATACGTTTCTGTTGGTCGGTGGGAGCAGCTGCCGCTTGCATTGCTTACTCTTTCAGACCTGGATTATTTTATATCTGCCTGTTAAATTCTTATTCTTAGTGAATTTGAGTTGAAATGTCAATGAAGAACAAAAGCTGGAATGTGAACAGAGGAAGGGGTCGTACGTGGTCTGTAAAAATACTGGCGATATCAGGTAAGAAAACATTTTTCAGTCCTTAACAGTCTAACGTTTAAGGACACGGGTAACAGTCATAGGCCTACTGCAACGAGACAGGGGTAGCTGCAGCTTGGAGTAATGGGCGTGTCGAAAGGTGTGTGTGTGTGGGGGGGGGGGGGGGGGGGGGGGGGTCGATTGTAAAATTTCAGTCGTTTGTAAAATTTCAATCAATTTAAGATTGTTTAAAGGAATGGTAAAAAAAAAAAAAAATCCTGTGTAACGACAATGAGAAGAAATCAACCACAGACTAATTTTCTTCCAGAAAATTAATTCAAACTCTCTACTTCCTGCCGAACAAAACAGAAGATTGGTTCAGAACGTCAAATGATCCTCATCACTCTGGCTATTTAAAAGAGCCTCCCCCAACACTAACTAAATAACTGGTCAATGGCTAGCTTTGTGGCCAACTACGGACTGGTTAAGATAAAGACAGTGTCCTCACAGTCCAGAGCCATAAGTCACCCATCCTGGCGCCACAGAGTCTGCAAAAGACCCTTCTAATGACCAAACCAACGAAAACCCCCAACTAAGAACTTTTATGAGCCCAGCTAAAGGAAGAACTTGTCAATATGAGGGGGTTTTTAAAAGACAAATTGGTTCAGAAATGACACCACAGCATTCCTGACCCCTCCTCCTTAAGACCTCTGAACAGAACAAACAGTGTTCTGTCTCTTCAAACCAGAGAACTGATTCTTACCAATAAACTACATAAAATCATTTAAGAACAATTCTCAATGGACTTACAATCAAACAATCACGCAACTACATAATCCTGTGTGTTTCCACCACTTATATGCATATTCTAATAAGATATGCTTTAATCCCATATAATTCATGTAATTGTTATAATTATTAGGTGTGTGAATGACAGTGTGTACTGTTTCATATCAATGCTATCTTACGAACACAACTAGCAAGATGGCTTGAATGATATCGGTGTAATATGTTTTGATCTTCTTTTAATTAGAAATCATGTCTAAACTGTGGCCTCTGTCCTCTCTGCTTAAAAGTTAGAGAACACACCAACACTCCAGATTTACGATGAGACAAAGCCAGTGTCTAATTGGTCCGCTCTCTTCAGGAGGGGGGACAAACTTTTAGTTAAAACCTTAGACCCAAAAACTAAGCTCTCTCTCTCGCTGCTCTAAAAGCTCTAAGCTCTCTAAGTTCCGGCAGACTAGTACCATGTAACAAACGAGCAGAAATAACCCAAATCAAGATCTGTAGAACATGGGTTAAACAGTTTCATTCAAGCCGTCTTACTACTCTCGTCTAAGTCTTCTTTTCTTTTCTAAGTCTTCCTTTATTTTCCGATTGAAAGTCTCGGTTTTAAGTTAAGTTTTGCTGCAAAGTTTCGTTCCACGATTCGCGGCTGCAACGCACGCTTTCAACTTCAAAGACTCATTCAACCATCAGCAACCGCCAGCCACACGTGACTGGTTCTCGCCCCATCTATCCATGCACAAGGAGACCACAGCCGACGAACGAACCCGGGGGAACCCTCTGTTACGCAACGAAGGGAATTCCCAAAAAGGAACGAGAAGACAAGCAAGTAACCTCCAGACTGAAAGCTAAACTGGTGTATTTATATAACTTTAATAACCTGCCTAAAACGATAGAAGGGTTAAATTAATGTTTGATGGTTCGTTCAGGTCATGTCTAAGTGCATTATGGAATCGTGAGATTTCATCCTTTCACTCTTAAACCCACTCTTTCCTCACTCTCTTCCTTTCTGCAACTCGTATGAATGTGTGTGTGTGTGTGTGTGTGTGCGTGTGTGTGTGTTTGTGTTAGACATTAGCTGTACGTGTTAGTATATAATCAATAAAGTATTGTTTGTATTTGAAAAGAGATTGCTTGTGTATGTGCTTATCAAATTTTATTGTCTTGAACTTCGATCAAAAGTTACCTATGCTTTTACCCTATTTCTTAATTTACTGTTAGGGGGTTATTCTTTCTTGGCCAGGAAGATATTATATTTCCTAGAGTTAATAATTGTTTATGCTTTCTGTTCATTGGATGAACTGATAAATTATCATATTATTGATTCTGTTACAGTAAATAATTGAAAATAATTAAATTATTAATTATTGATCATAATTCTTTATGAATAATAATTAATAATATTTATACGTGGGCGTATAAACGCTACACCTGCTTTAAGGACTTTTCAGTGAATAATTTCTTTGTTCCCCCTCCAGATTCTCCAATAATCCGGCTGATTACTGGCAGTTTGGTGGAGGGTTTTTCTTTCGCTGCTACTATCTTATTGCACTTAATTGCATTATCTATCACTTCTGGTATGAATTCATTGACCTTTTGTGATATGTTTTGATTTGACTTAATTTAATAAAAATGTACTTTATTTTATTTAATTAGTACAATGTATAGTTAGGACTCTGAATTAAAACGGTGCAATGTTTCTCCACAAATATTATCAGATATATACGGAGCCCCCAGGGGTCAGGCGAAAACTGTTGAAACAATATAAACCTGCATTGAAAGATATAAGCTAAAGAACAACAGACCACAACCCTCTCAGCTCAACACCACAATTTGTTGATTTCTTCGTCTGTTTTAAAGATGAAATCATGACCTTATGATTATAGTAACCTAACTGACACATGGAGTAATATTAAAAATAACTGAGTTCCACCTCGGGGATCTGAAGAACTGCTTGTGAATAAATGGTTGATATTGTAAATTTACATCTGAATACATCAAATATGTGTTTTAGAGTGGATAGTGTTGTATACTTTGTTTTCTACCCGACTGTAATTGAACTGTAAAGTGAAAATATTGTAGATTACTTATTTTGTATTCAGTTTTCAGGGGTTTTGCTTTTATTTATACAGGATAGTGCAGACAGCGGAGGAGAAGTGAAGAGGGAGCGAGAGGAAGGCTGGGACTTTGTCGGAGTATTTTTTTGAGAATTTAAAAACTTCTTTACTGTTCATTTTAAATATTAAATGTTGTATTTAATTTAAGGTTTACTGTAATTGAACAAAAACTGTCTTTAAATACTCCATTTATATTTCTACTTCTACAGGTTTTTAACATTACATCGAAAACATCATTTTCGCTGCAAGTTAAAGTTTGAGATGTTTTTCATCTGTTTTAGAAAGTATTTTTAGACTTTCTTTAGTTTTGTTTTCCAAAATAAAACTTGTTTTACAATCTTGAGCATGTGTTAACTCTTTATTAAATGTGTTTGTAATTAAGCCATTGCTGCCAGTCATTTGACAGTTAACAATTTTTTAGTGTACAGTATGTGCAGTTAATCACACATTCAGTCAGCATTGCCATGACTCATGTTCCAACTGCAAACTAGTTTGTAATTGAATGTACAATTATATTCTTCCATGATGAAAGGTAAGACAGTGAAACAATTAACGTCACGATATCAACGTTGATTCAATTTGCAAAATCGAAACATAATTCAGCGTTCACCGGTGAATCAACGTTGAAATGCCGGCTGGGAGACTCTGTGTATACTGTGGGATTGCGGGGTTCATCATCTGCAAAACCCACAGTATATGATGAGCCACTCAGTAACAGGGCATAGTTAAGATGTTGCACAATAATCCATAGAATATTGCTTTTGGGTATTAAATAATTCAAATGGTCATTTAGACCAAACCGAAAAATACCTGTGAGAGCAGCATCATTAAAGTCCACAGTTCACAGAGTTCCTCCACGTACGTCTCCACAGGACGATCCCCCTGGCGTAGATGCAGGAGGGCCACTGCTGGGTTCATAGGAGAAGGCCAAGTATTCTTTAGGTCAAGGATCCACTGCAGGCAAGCTTACATTGGCACGGGGGCTGGGCTCGGCACGGCAAAAGACCATAACCTCACCAACAGTGGTTCATGGACAATACTTGACAAGGAACAAGGCAAACATGAGGGCTTAAATACACAAGGCTAAATGACAAGACAAGGGACACCTGTGAACATAATCAAGACAATTAACCAATGACAAGACACATGACAGGATCACAAGTCTAGAACAGGGAATCACATGACAAGACAGTGACATGAAACATGAACCAAAAACCAAAGCAAACCATGACTTGTACGTATAAAAAGAGAAGCGGTTTGGAGTATTGATGGTTGTTGCTTACAGAAATGTAAATGTGTGATTGATTTGAGGATGCTTTCCATCAAAACAAATGTTATATAATAAATATTTTATGTTTTGACAATAAACTCAAGAAGGCAAATAAATCATTCATCCCTTTCCTTGGTCTCCCTCTCTCAATTGCTTCTTGATGTCTTCTTTCTTCTATCTTTCGGTCTTCTCGTTCCCGTCTGTCCTCTCGCTCTTGTCTTTCTCTTTCTCTACGTTCCTCCTCCTCCATTTCCCGCCATCGTCTCTCCTCCCTCTCTGTTGCTTCTCGCTCTCTCCTGGATCAGGTCCTCAAACTTGTGTCTTCTTTCTCTCGCTGGCTCTGGTCTCACTGAGGATGAAGAGCCCACAGCAACATCGGGCCGGATGAGGCAATAAGGGCCGGTGGAGTGATGGAGGGTCTCGTCCACTTCCAGGACTCTGCTGTGCTCCTCATCCTCAGTGCTCACGATACATCACTCATTTTAATCACTCGATTTACATAGTCATTAACTGTTGCATTAGTAGTGACAAAATCATAATACTTTATATTTTGGTTTAAGGTGTTTTTTAAATAATTATTTTCTATAATATACTTACTCAAAACCTTTGATTGTGCGTGTGTTCATCGGTCCCTTTAACATCCAAACAAGATTTAATGTTAGATCTGTCATTTATGTGATCAAAAGGCTACTAAATCATAGACAAATAAAATCAAAAAAATTATCTTCAGTTATGTAAATCTTTATGTAAATTAGTAAAATAAGCATTTATGTGTGTAATGTAAAGTGTTGACAAAAGCTTAGGCCAAATGGATGACATTATAGCACACATTCAACACACACACGGCTATCTGATGTGTTTTCATCTGGAAGATGTATTTTTAAGAGTTTCATCTGCCATACTGTACGTCTGTCAAATGTCCCCTGTCAAATGTCCCCTGTCAAATATTAAACACACATTTAGGAAACGTCTATGTTGCATTTGGTTACGAGTGAATCCGCACTTTTTTTTAAACAAACGTTTATCAGATGTTTGTATTCAGTTAACCCTCTGGGTTCATATTTGCATGTGAATATCTTTTGCGCGAGTGGGCGTGGTAAATTAAAAAAATAATGAGCAAGCGTTTGAGAAGCTGGACATCTTGTTGGTTTTATACAAAGTACTTAAACAGAGAATATTTGTTTTCAGTTTGAATCCGATCATTTAAAAGTACACACTTACATGTTTATAAAGGTATATAGCTCATAAATGTGTGACAAGTATTTGCTGAGTTTTGTTTCAGTTTATAGACGTGCTCAAGAAAAAAAAGTTCACCGCGACGGAGAGGCAGAACGCACACCCTGTTTATTTTCTTTATTTTACAAAAGCACAATGTTTTGATTTGATTGTAAGTGGACACATACAAAAGTAGAAATATCACAGATTCTTTTTTTATATTTCTTTTTTTCTGTATGACCATAAATGACGGAGTAATTTAAGTTTATAGTGCTACAATGTGGAGAAAATCCAGCAAAACGCGCCCGCGCGTTTGTCGACCTCAGAGGATTAAAAAGCAATTTTAACCAGAAAAATCTAAAATCTATTCCCAAAATCGTGCAGCCCTTTCTCTTGATATCAGTATGTTCACAGTTGGTGTTTTTTTTTTTTTTTTTTTACAGGGCCCAGATGCCACTGAGTCCTGCTGACTTCAAACATTCACATGAGTCTCTGTACATGAACATGGTAAAGTGAAAATCAAACACCTTGGAAATGAAAGGTATGTTTTTATGAATGAACTTTCTCGCAGCGTTGTGAGGAATAATACTATCGTAATAATAATAATGGAAAATGTACCTCAGAAGTGCTGGTATTTCGAGGAGCAACAGATTCAGCTGAGCTGAGTTTTTTTCATTCTCAAGTGAATCGCGTTTCTGTGTGTGAATGAATGAACGGCAGAGATGCGCGCTGTTTACCACAACTCGCAAAAAGACGGTTTAAATTTGAATCGCGTTTCTGTGTGTGAATGAATGATTTTATTAGTGACAAATTTGGGGAGAGGATACATATTCCAAAACGGAAAATACAGTATGAGAATTAACTGCACAATTACCAGACATGTTTTCCTTGGATTTTATACAATTTGCAAGCACAATTTGTGGAAAAAAAAATAAAATAAATTGAGATGCTTCCAACTGTGAACCAATTTTGTAGAATATATATATATATATATATATATATATATATATATATATATTGCTCTTGCATTCTTTCTTGTGGCTCAGTGACGCACCTGAATGAATGGCTCATTATGTATGCGGGCCCCATTGTCTCCTCAGGTGTGAACCACTCAATATTCATGATGGTGTTGGATCGTTGACGCCCCTGCATATTGCCTTTCCAAACAGAAAGTGTCTTACAAAATTTAAATCAATGTATTGTTTTATGTGAATGATTAGACAGGAGGATTTTCACATCATTTTGAAGAAAAAACTCTAGGCGACATCCATTAGTCAAAAGTCTTATTGACACATATTTTGTATGTGTTTTGTGGCCTTATTTCAGAAACTTTAGTTTTTAGTTTTTTCAATAACCATGCATAAACATTATTCTCTCAAAAATACAAGCATGTACATACATGTTGCTCACATGTTATGGTAGCCCTGTTTGTGCTAAATAGAGTGTAATTACACCTTTGCCATTAATATGTTTATAAGCAACTGAAAAAAGCACAAATGTCAGGGCATGTCAGAACATCTCAAAGACCCCAAAAACAACTTAGACCCCAGAGGGTTAATAATGACTGAATCAATAATATGTATGATTCTGTCAATAGACTCTTCAGAAATGTGTGTATAATAGCTTGGCATTTCACAACATAAGGAAGTTGTTTGATAATGTGTTTGTGACTGATCTACAGTCTTCAGGATAATGATTTAAATAGAGAGAGTCACTTTGCATTGTCAGCACATGCTTCAGTGCTCTGAGAGTGTTTATAGTGCTGTGAGTTTAACACTTCATGACTGAGAGCAGAACACAATCTTCATCATAACACAAGACAAAACTACAGCAATGAACAAAATCAACATCTTCATCTGGACCATTGCACTGTTTATTCAAGGTAAGATGTAAAAACTGACTCTGGTTTTTGTGTTGTATGATGTTGTATGGTTTTGGTGTTTTGGTGTTTGGTGTTGGTGATGTAGAAGTATATGATGATAATAGTTTTAAACACTAATAGTTTTTCTTTTCTCTTCTTCAGAATCCAGAGGAGTGACTCTGACTCAACCTGAATTTAAAACTGTCCAACAGAGTCAAACAGCAACAATAGAGTGTCATATGGATGTAGGACTATACAGCGACTGTAGGACTGTAGGACTTAGCCTGGTATCAGCAGAAACCTGGAGAAGCTCCTAAACTCCTGATTCATGACATAAACAGCCGTTATACTGGAACTCCATCTAGATTCAGTGGCAGTGGATCTGACTATGGCAGTGATTTTACTCTGACCATCAGTGGAGTCCAGACTGAAGATACAGGAGATTATTACTGTCAGAGTTTACACAAGATCAGTGGTAGCTGGGTGTTCACACAGTGATAAGGAGTCGTACAAAAACCTCTGTCAGTCAGACGTCACAGTGACTGCACTGATACAGCTGAGAGAAACTGCAGCTGCTGATGGAGGATCACAAACTACACAATGAATGTTTAGCAAAGTTTCTAAAAACTTAAAAAAAATATATATAAATGTATCTGTAGTAATGTATTTGATATGAAATAAGAGTTAGTGCTGATATTGATTATGGCACTGGGATGTTTTATTGTCAGTGTTTCAGATCACAGTATGAGAGCGATGCGGAGTGAAGCAGAAACACCAGTTGTTTTTAATGTGTTTTCTCTCACTCCAGGATTGATCTAAGTGGTTTCTTTCATCAGTGGTCATGGAAATAATATACATACTAACTAATCAGATTTTGTCTGAAAGGAAAGTTAGAAAGTTATTGCTTACAGAACTGTTATATAAAGTAATATGGTAGAATCACAGGCGTGCTGATATTCAGTATAACTGCACTCTTGATCATGTGACACTGATTTGACACTGACACTGGTTTGTGGGGAAGAAGGATGGTTCTCTGCGACCGTGTATTGATTACCGAAGGTTGAACAACATCATATGTATAAGCTGTAAATTCATATTTCACCTGTTCTCCCATCTTGATTCTAATTTACTTTATTTATTACAGATTTAAAACCTGTCTGCAGCAGTCCACAGAATAGACGCTGCCAGCAAACCCATAACTGCTTTTGGAGATGAATGCGAACTCAAAACATGCACCATAGCAGACAACAAACGAAATATTTCCTTGTGGGACAAACACATTCATCTAGTTGAAGTAAACCGCTCATACAATTTCACAAACCTTTCAACCCGTATCTTCAACAGTACCCTAAACTTGACAACAACCTCACAAACCACCATAACTCATAACTCACCATACAAACCCCAATTGCATCCATTTCTCCACACACCAGTCAACAAGAACAACCTCCACTACTACAGATCACAGGAGAGATTGAAGGGGCTGTGATAAACCAATCAAACAAATGCCCAAAATGCAACTTCAACTCCTCAACAGGTAACCTTGAAACAAACTTTCCACCGCTGCAAATTATGCAAAGTAAACCGAAAAGCAACCACCTACATCAGCACATGCAGCGGACTACTGACTTTAACACACCCACCGAAGCAGTAGAGCTAACCATAACCACCTCTGTCCTGAGACAGTTTTTTAAAAACCTAAAGGACATAAATGCAATGGATGCAGTTGACGTTTAAGAATATTTACTGACTGCCGGGCCTCTGACAGTTACATATACTGCTGAAAAACATATTACAGACCTCACCGAAACCAAACAAGACCTCTCCTCCAAATCAACCCCTACATTGCCACAAAGCCAACCTGCAACAGCCAGTGACCAACCTAACGTAACCCAGTCAACTACAACCAGTGTCCAACCTAACGTAACCCAGTCCACTACAACCAGTGACCAATCTAACAAGTCAACAACATCCTGGAACGACCAACCTTCAACCTCTGACCCACCTGCATTTCCTCCTGACCCACAACTCCACAAAAACGTCCTGCTGACAACAAGTGTCCAACACCACAAAAGATAAAAAAAACCGACTGAAACCCGAAGAGTCCTTACTATGACCGTTGACAACGAACCCGCTCTAGAAGACATTGCACAGATGTTTGTGGAAAGTTAAACACTCCACCACAATATACATGACACATATATCACACATATACACACATACCTGTTTTAATGTAATGCATTATAAATATGTTGTTATATTTTTCCTGTGTTAAAGTTTAGTCAAATGTTTTATTCTACTTTTCCACTATTAGTATTTAAAGTGTGTTTCCTTCCTGTTCACATATTGTTATGTTATACACTACAATGTAAAATGTTACATTATTTACATTGGTTATGTTACATAAAAAGTTAAACTAAATACATACCACTGCTTCTTTAACATGTTACTTTCTGTGCTTCCGTGTTTCTCAACCCTGTCCTGGTGACCCCTCACCACTGCACAAGTCTCCCTCACTTAACACACCTGATTCAACTTATCAGCTCATTAGTACAGATTGCAAGACTTGAATTGGGTGTGTCTCATGAGAAAGACATAGGTAGATTTATGAATACCTGCAAAAATTTAATTTTTTAATCATTCTTTGCATTTGCAGTCTATTCAAATTCATTATATATATATATATATATATATATATATATATATATATATATAAAAAAAAAAATATATATATATATATATATATATATATATATATATTAGGGGTGGAGCCGAACCCGAATACGGTATTCGGAAAGGCACAAATAATGTGTTTTTTACGAATACTTATTTCGAACAAATACTTTAAAAATATTTGTATTCGGGAACAAGAAAAACTTTATTTCAAAAAGCTGCGTTTCCTGACCGGCGGTGCTGCTGATGTGGTGGCTGTAAATCCACTTATATATAATATGATGAAAAAGGTCGTTTTTAAGTCTCAGGTTATAAAGGCTGTTTTACATTTTACACAAACCCTGGTTTACTCCAACAAACATAAGTTTTGTTTGATAGAAACAACACCCTCATCAGTTTTTGGTTTAATTTACTATAATCAGTCCTTCCAGAAAAATGCGGAGTTTTTTTGTGATTGTTGCGGGCAAAAATCCTTGATTATGCGGCACATTCATGCACATTATCTTTAGGTCATGTTCCAAGAACATTTAAATTGGCAGTTATAAAACCACTCATTAAGAAACCACAATTAGATCATAATAACCTAGCAAATTATAGACCCATTTCAAATCTTCCATTTATGTCTAAAATATTAGAAAAAGTGGTGTCCGCTCAACTGGGCTCTTTCTTGCAAGAAAATGACATCTATGAAAAGTTTCAGTCAGGATTCAGGCCACACCATAGCACTGAAACTGCGCTCGTTAAAATCACAAATGATTTACTTTTAGCTTCTGACCAAGGCTGTATCTCAATACTAGTTTTACTTGATCTTAGTGCTGCGTTCGATACTATAGATCACACAATACTCTTAGATCGACTACAAAATTATACTGGTGTTCAAGGACAAGCATTAAGCTGGTTCAAATCATACCTATCTGACCGCTACCATTTTGTCTATTTAAATGGAGAAAAATCGATCATAACTTCAGTAAACTATGGAGTGCCGCAGGGATCTGTGTTAGGCCCTCTGCTATTCTCAATATATATGCTGCCACTTGGAAATATTATAAGGAAACATGGAATTAGTTTCCATTGTTATGCTGATGACACTCAAATATATATTTCATCACGGCCAGATGAAAACGCTAAATTATCCAAATTGACAGAGTGTGTTAAAGATATAAAAGATTGGATGATGCGTAATTTTCTTTTATTAAATCCAGACAAGACAGAGGTACTAATCATCGGTTCAAAAAACCGCCCACAAAACCTCTCACAATACAACTTTAACATAGTAAGATGTCCTGTTACTTTATCCTCTACAGTAAAAGACCTGGGTGTTATACTAGATTGCAACCTGTCTTTTGAAAATCATATTTCATATGTTACAAAAACAGCCTTTTTCCACCTTAGAAACATTGCTAAGCTATGTAATATGCTATCAGTTTCTGACGCAGAAAAGTTAGTTCATGCATTCATGACCTCGAGACTAGATTACTGTAATGCTTTATTAGCCGGTTGTCCTGCATCCTCAATAAACAAGCTACAGTTAGTCCAAAATGCAGCCGCTAGAGTTCTTACTAGATCAAGAAAATATGATCATATAACACCGATTTTATCATCACTACATTGGTTACCTATAAAGTTCCGTATTAATTACAAGGTATTGCTACTGACCTATAAAGCCCTAAACGGCTTAGCTCCAGTCTATTTAACGGATCTTCTATCGCCCTATAATCCATCGCGCTCTTTAAGATCACTAAATTCGAGGCTTTTGGTCATACCTAGGATATCCAGATCCACCAAAGGAGGGAGAGCATTTTCACATTTAGCTCCAAAACTCTGGAATAGTCTTCCTGATACTGTTCGTTGCTCAGACTCGCTCTCCCAGTTTAAAACTAGATTAAAGACGCATCTCTTCAGCCAGGCATTCATATAATATTTTTAATCTTACAGTTCAAACTACACTCCGGTCTCTAGTTCATAAACACCAGAGGAGAACTGGCCCCCGACTGAGCCTGGGTTCTCCCAAGGTTTTTTTTTTTCTCCATTAGGTCACCTGATGGAGTTTCAGGACACCATTAGGTCACTTGCCACTGTTGCCTTTGGCTTGCTCAGTTGGGGATATTTTGGGGATATTTAATTTAATTTTATCAATCAATAAATTCCACTAGAAACAAACCTTGTTGTATTATTTTAATTTAATACTGTGAAGCTGCTTTGATACAATCTGTATTGTGAAAAGCGCTATACAAATATACTTGACTTAACTTGACTTGACATTCATACCTTCATGTTGATGTAGGTCAGCAATGTTTTTTTCACTGGAATTATCATCACTCTTGCCTACTTCATCTAGTTGGGTAAAAAACAGTTTGGACCAAGTATTTAAATCAAAGACTAAATACAATTATAAATGTGATATGAGAAGTACTTAAAAACTACATTTAAAACTGAATTTCACCTTCAGGATTGATCTCAATGTCATCCAGCCCTTTCCCTTGCAGGTCAGACAGTCTTCCTTTGTCCATTGCTATCAACAGTATGCTCACTTTTGCAAGCTGCAGGGCACTCTCTGGAAGCCGATAGAATTCCCTGTGGAGCCGTATATCATGTCCTAGAAAGGTAGCAAATTGATCCATTTAATTTTCTTTTAAGTTTAGTACTGTTGACAAAGTGGCAACTTGTTTCCTCAATCTTGTTGAGGTGAGTGACTTTGGGTTTTTTTCACCACATCGTTTTGAATACTTGCGGAAGCAGTCAGAGCCTCTGTAATGGGAAAGCACACATGGGCGTGCAAACAAGTACACATTCTCTGTGTGGACTTGACACTCATTCCTGTTTTTAATGAGGAGGTCCATTGCAGTGATCATGTCAGGTGTGAGAAGCACGGGCACCATTCGTGACCTTTTACCTCGAATCTCAATTCTGTCAAAGTACTTTGCAACCTTCCTCTCAAACTCAGTAAGGCCCATCATAATGTCAGGATTCAACTCTGTACGATTTCTGGATGTGAAAGCCTGGAGTTCCATTTTTGAAACTTCCCCTTGCCTTCTTCTGTTAAATAGTACCACCACTTGTGCAAGATTCCCAAAGCTTTTGATGTTGGGTTCTTCCTCAAGGTCCTTCATGCACTTAGCACGCTCAGTAGCAAGAAACTTGTGCAGCAGGTACACATCCTGTGTAAAGGGCAAAACATGTGGTTTATTCCATGTGGCTTGTTGAAGTGTACCCAGTGCAGCACCTGAAATGGATTCCGCCCATCTTTTCTCACACAGAGTGGCGAATTGCTTGACAGACTCTGCGACGGCATTGCGATTTGCAATGATGGCATTGCATTGCACAGTGCCTGCAACCTTAGCCAAACTGTGACCCAATTTTAAAGCCAATGATGGGATTTTATTTTAGTTGCTATCCAAGTCATAACCAGCAACAGATCTCACTGCTTGTATCACGTGGGTGAAATTACTGGGCATAACAAGGTCTTCAGTGCTCTTCAAAGGTGTTGTAGCTCCTGCAGTTATCAAGAGTCTTGCCATCTCTCTCATTTTTTGACGTATGTAATCATTTCTTTTCTCATTTGGTTTCCTGCCATTGTACAGATGGTGGACAACCAGAATGAGACTTTTACCGCCGCCGTTCCCGCGGCGGCAAAATTGGGATGTGTATTTGCTGCCTTTTACCGCTGAGTGGCGCTGTAATCACAGACTTTGAAAAGTGTCAGTTTATTCTCTTTATGACGTAATCTGCCGCGGCAGTAATCTGAGCTGAGGTCACAGATAAATTCAAGATAAATATTGTGGTTAAACGAATTCAAATTCATTAAATTTAAACAAAGTAGACACACGTTAACATTGTGTGTCCAGTTTTTCTATAATTTAGAAAGGCTATGTCAATAGGTTACTTGTCATTTACTTTGTGTTATTTTAATGTGTTTGTAGATTTATTAACTGAAACATAACAGTGAAATAAATTAAAATAATTTCCCGTAAAATTAAAACATTTTCAGGACTTGCAGTTACTAACCGATGTTAGTCAGTTTAAGCATTCTTTGTTATATTCAGAATTAAATAGGCTTACATGTTGTTATGATTATCAATTGAATTCTTTAATAAATAATCAACCACAATGCCTATTACGGCCGCAGCAAAAATAAACCAGTCGAATTTCAAAGTCGTTCGCGAAATGACAAGGCTATACCGGGTGGCGCAAGTGACAGGGCAAAACAGCAGCAACTGCGGCATTTTAAAAGGTAAGTTTCCTATCTGTTTATTTAAAAAACAAACAAACAAAAAAAAAAACATGGCGCAAGATCTTGTAAAAAAAAAAACTTTTTTCATTATTTGAACAAAAATGAGACAGATTGAATATGTAAAAATATTAACAAACAAAGTAGAGAATAAAACAAACTTTTAGGGAAAAAATATAGGCCTATTATGCTACAACAGAATTGGTTAACATTAACGAAAGCAAAATATGTAAAAATACATTTCAAACAAAATAAAACAAAACAAATTCGTGGCCGAGTGGTAGGCTATAACTTACGTTTCAATAATTCAGATGACACGGGTTCAAATCCCGAACAAACATGGGCTACTTTTTTATTATTAATGCAGAGAGATTTGATAGTTCTAAAATATTGCTACACCATATTGTTTTTTTCTCCTATAGCCTATATTAAATATTTTATATTTATAAAATAAAATTACCATTCATTTCCATTTTACATTAGGGACAATTTTTATCCAACAGAATGGCTGAAATAACATCTGCATAATAATAATAATAATAGGCTAATAATAATAATAATAATAATAATAATAAACAGCACAAGGTCTTGTAAAAACACTTTTTTAAAAATGTTTCGACACATAATTTCGAGACAGTAAATTGCCAATGTTAAAAAAAATAAACAAATAAAAAAGAATATAACAAACTTTTAAAACAGAGAAAATAGTAGATCTAGGCTATTCAGACGATATCTCTGTGGTCAATGCATTAACAATAGCCTCTCGGAGCTTCAAACGATCTGAGATTGAATCTCAGTGTAGCCGACACAGTGTTTATGTTTTTCCGTTCTTGATGCTTAAATATGCATCTGTTTATTAAAGTCAATCATCTTGTTTAATTATCAATTGTACATTACAACATAAATTTGCTACATTCCAGTTGAGCCGCTGCAAAGACGACACATCTGATGAAGGAAGACTGTCAGCCGATTGCACCAGAAAATGAAGATGATGAAGCTCGTCTTTAATCTGCTTAATTATTTTTTTTTGTGTGTGTGAATCATTCACGAGATTGAGATGACTGACAGTAATACCTGGCCATAGCAACGGAAGACATTTTTCAAAACAGATCGAACAAATCAGAAAAATACTTTCAATACAGTATTGCTTTCAATTAAAAAATAAACAATGAAAATGTAAAAGAAAAAGAAAATTAATTAAGTTTGAAAACCCATCGCACATTTCAAGGTATAAATAAAGTGTCGGGACAGTTTATTTATTTAAACAGGGTTGCATCAATAGAGTTTATTCCCTTTGTGATGCAAAATAAGAAACACATAATTTTATTCTTGCAACATTTTAAATGTCTATTGTCAAAGAAATTGCAGCTAAATTAAAAAATTAAAACGGTACAAAACGAAAAAAGTTCAAAGCAACATAAATTAAGAACAGGCGTTTTTCTTTGTAATGTTAATATGATTTGGTTTGTATTGCTTATCAGCCTTGTCAGCAAAGGAAGACATGATGGAAGCTTCCTGCAAATCCAAATTTGATGATGCTGTATCACAGTCTGGGGTTAGGGTTAGGGTTAGGGTTAGGGTTAGAGTCAAACATTTTATTATTATTTTATCTCCACGTGAATTACTGTATGCTAAAAAATATGTCAATTACACAAGAATGAAAATTTGCAGCCTCTTACCCAAAAATCCAAATAATTTGTTTTCCAGATTCAGTGTGACATTTGTTTGCGGTGGTTCCACCATATGTGTGTTCAAGGCCCACCAACAGAGGAGGCCTTCCTGTTACTGCTTGTACTCCTTAGCTTTCTGTTCTGGAGGACCAGTAAAATACAGTAAAATATTGTCTTACTGTATATTTTGTACATTCAAGCGATGAAGAAAGTGGATACAGGATCTACTCTGTGTATCCTATTATACATTAAAACTGAAAGTGTACTGGAGACTCACTTCAAGTTAAGGCCACAAGTTAAGTGTTCTGGTGTGTGGAAGTGTTTGATGTTCATTTTGCAGGAGCTTTTCCTTGCTTTCTTCTTCAGGCGCCACAGGAAGTCGAGACATTGATAGGCCATCATCTGTGCATTATGGAGAGGGGATACTTGTTATAACATGTTTAAAAAATCTGTATCCCACTATAACATTTGTCAGGAAACAAGAAACGTGTCCATATTCACTGCTGTTATTAGACATGATGTGAATTATTCACAAAATAAAACACTTGATGATAGACCATCGATCTGTAGCTACACTCGCTTTTTGTGTAGGCTATGACCCATTTATTTATGTGCGCGGGCATTATTAAACGGTTTTGATAATAATTCACCGTGGAAGGGGGAGGGGGGATTCAGAACAATTTAATATCCAAAGGCTGTTTGCTTTATGAGTGAAACGGTATGGTCGTCTTTGCTTTTCAGTAACTTATGACATTGTCAATTCAGTGCAATATGAAGTTCGATCGTTAGCCTATAGAATAAAAGCATTTATTTAGATAGATGTGCCACGTGATAGCTGTCTTTGCTAAACCTCGTCGATAAAACAACAATAGTAAAACGATAACTTAAATAATTTACGTGTTATAGTTTAATTTTCTTTGGTCAAACAATCCACGGCCACCTTCATTGCTGAATGCGTGCGCGCTCCCGCGACCGGGAATACACTTCCTTTCAGGGGTAAGTACCTTGGCACGACACCGGTTTGTTTTCCCCTAAAAGTGGGCGTGAACCTTTTCAGAGACGTTCTATGACGCTACGCCGGTTGTGCGTATACGGCCTTCCAAGGATGCAGAATTGAATTGGGACAGCCTTCATCGCGCCGCAATCGGCCTTCAAATACGGCCTTCAGGGGATGCAGGCTTCACATTGGGACACAGCTTCTGTAGCAGGATGCAGCTGTCTGGCTCATGCCTCCCTAAGTGACACTTAATTTGCTGTTCTGTGAGTGGTTCTGGGCTGTAACTCTGAGCCAATCGCGAGGGCTAAACCCCTTTATAAATCGGGACTTTTCTTTTGACAAGTGATGTCACCAGTACGCGACTTGTTGTCTTGTTTACCTGTCCAGCGACCTGACGTCTGCCTGGTTATCTGTCTACCGTAGCGCCACAGGTATGATTAGCTTCGGTTCTCTTTCCACTCGTTGACTGCATAACTTGGGCTTATAGGGAATGTTTCGTGCTGTAGAATCCCCGGTGCGGCAGCAGCCCTTTCACCAGCTGAGTGTGCGCCCTGCTATCAGCCATCAGAGCTCAGGGCCTGTGACGCAACGCTGCTAATCATAGGTATGTTGCTATACTGAGTATTAGTTGAATGGTTAATGTGGGATTTGTAAATGGACATCCTGTGCATTTTAGGGAGTGCCATTTAACCAGGGGTGCGGCCGCCAGTTGGCTACATCGGCGCTGAACATCTGCTGCTTTGCTTACACATTTTTTCATGTTACGTTTTGCCTACGGGTTTCTTCGTCGTACCCGGCTGCTCTTTCCCACGGGACTGAGGATTATTGGACCCGCGGCTAGCTCAGGTTAGTAGGCTGGCTCATTACACAGTTGCCTGCTCGACTCGGTTGGATTTATTTTTTATACCTTCCCTTGTCATGAATATGTGTTTGAGTGTAGAGAGTGTCTGATGGTTGCTTGTTGTGTGTGTTTATTTCTTTAAACTTTTGTCTGTAGGCCTTTCCCCCGCTGTTGATACCCAAGGGGATTGGCCTGCTTGTTGTGAGTGATGATTTTGTTTGATTCTTTTCCTTTTCTTGATTTGTCCACACTGACTGAAGACCTGGGAAGTTGTTGATCCTCAGCGTGGCATTTTTGTTTCTTTGTTTATTATTGTGTATGGGTTATTGTTTTGTTTGTTTGGTTGTCCATGTTTGCTTATTGTGTGATGGTTAGTCTTTATTCATATTGTTTGTTCTAGTATTATATCGGGGTGGTTTACTTCCCCCCTGATTATTGTAACGTGTGTGTGTGCAACTTTGTGCTTCACTTCTACCTGTCTCTCTTCTGTATAGGTGCTGAGAGCTGCCAGTGGGAGCAGAGCCCTTGCGGTGGCGGGTCCTTTGAGTGCAGTGGCTGTGTGTTCACCAAGCGTGGTCATTTCTTTTGAGGTGTGTGTGTGTGTGTGTGTGTGTGTGTGTGTGTGTGTGTGTGTGTGTGTGTGTGTACTCGGCACGTGTGATTGGGGTGCTTCCCGTGGATGCTCATTGCTTGAGCTAGTCTCCCACTGGTAAGTTTCAGCACGATTCTCCTTTCCTGTGTGTGTGTTGTGAATAGTGTTGTGATGGTGTGTGCCTTGTTGTTAGGTTTGGTGTGCAGTGCATTTTATTTGTTGTAAGAAAATTCCCTTATATGTTTGCTGTGAACTCCAAACAGTTTTTTAGAGTGAATTACTGTGTGTGTGTGTGTGTGTGTGTGTGTGTGTGTGTGTGTGTGTGTGTGTGTGTGTGTGTTCCTTGATTTAAAAGAAAAATAAAATTCCATTTTTGTACTGGACCACTGTCTCTGGATAATCCATTAACGAACTCGAGTGAACTTGAGTGAATTTTCTTGGCCTAAGCCCTGTTAGTTGTATCACACCTGCCACATATGCATTAAACACACCTAAACATTTTTGGCTTTAGAACATTTGAATGCTAAATTTACCCATGTGCTATCATCACTTTAACCCAGCGCATGCGTCACAGTAAACATAGACGAGCGCTGCACAGTTTTAATGCAGACCGGCGGGAAGTTCTCGACTGTAGCAGTGTCCACTTTCCTGCTGAGTTTCACTCCAACCCTGATAAAACACACCTGAACAAGCTCACTTAATCAAGATATTCCTCTGATCTGGGTTAACTTACCGTTAACGAACAGCGAGCGCGCGCTTCATTGAAATTAAATTCACGCTTCTATCTCGAAGCTTGTCTCCTTATAACACAGCTGTCTTATTGTTATTGACAATTTCATTAACATTAACAAGGAAATAAAGGGAGACTGTAACTTAATTCATTTTAAAACCGGAGCAAAATCAATTTAACAGCTTTCTGAACCGACGGCTGACGAAGCCCGTTAGTGCTTCACACCAGTGCTTTTACTGAGGTAAGTTCTGCTTCTAGTGTCAGTATTTAACACAAGGCCTACTCTAACCAATAGAAATATTAACTGCAATACTAAATATTTCAGTAAAATTATTTCAAAAATGTAAAAACTTAACTTACCCGAGGGAATGAACGGGCAGAAATGGCGGACTCCTCAGTTTGAAAAATTAACTCACTTGTCTCGAGATTCAACTTTGCCAATCCACCAATAGGAATTCAAGGATGATGCAACGCATTTACGCCACCAGAGGGCATTTTTACGATTATTTGTTTTTAATGTTCCCTTCGATCGATTAAAACCATCACAATATGCTATACAAAATAAAGAAAACACCTGGTTAGTTTATTTTTTTTTCACAAAATTATTTGTCAAAAACGCAAACTATAATGTATTAGGAAATATAAGTTTCATGCTAATGTACAAACGTGCATAAAGAAAGCTCAACTCATACATTGACTAGATATTAATATTTGTTGACTCTTGTTTTTGACTACAGCAGTCATTCTCAGGGGTCTCGACTCAAAAAGCTTTGTGAATGTGTTGTGTAGGCCTATAATTATTGTGTAATCTTTAGTTTGCACTTCAGTCATATGAATTATAGAACCATTTTAATAAAAAAGGTTCTTTGCTATGCAAGGGTTCTACATAGAACCATTTCTTTGGTAAAAGGTTCTATTGGCCAAGTATGGAAGCTCAGGGTTCTATATAGAACTTCGAGGAACCCTTTTTTTTAAGAGTGTAGATTGGCATGATTCACATCATGAGTAAGTTGTTGTGAAATGTGTTTATGACTGATCTACTGCAGCTGAATGATTTAAATAGAGAGAGTCACTTTGCATTGTCAGCACATGCTTCAGTGCTTATAAGAGTGTGTATAGTGCTGTGAGTTTAACACTTCATGACTGACACTGTTTATCATATTAACAGACTAAAATGACATTCATCATCTTCTTCTTGATCTTAGGAATGTATTTTCAGGGTAAGACCTTAAAATCGAAAAATTAATTAGTTTCAATGTCTTTTCACTGTTCAATAGATTCTACAGGACAGGCGACAGTAACTCAGACTCCCGCAGTGACACATGTTCAGAACGGACACACAGTCTCTCTGACCTGTAAAACCAGCAGCTCCATTGGACGTCGGTCAGACGGTGACTGTAAGTCTTGTGTGTCCTGGATCCTTCAGAAACCTGGAGAAGCTCCTAAACGTTTAGTGCGCAGCATCAGAACCCTTGCTGCTGAAACTCCATCTAGATTCAGTGGAAATGGAGCCGATTATGGAACTGATTTTACTCTGACCATCAGTGGAGTCCAGACTGAAGATACAGGAGATTATTACTGTCAGAGTTATCACAGTGGTGGAGTGTTCACACAGTGATAAAGAGTCGTACAAAAACCTCTGTCAGAGAAACTGCAGCTGCTCATACAACACAATCACACACACACTAATAACACTATATCATTCCAATCATCACTCTTGTGTTTATGAAGAGAATGAGTCAGTGTTTCAATATGATCATCATGTTTTAGGTGTAATATATGATCCTGTCAATCAAACTGAACAGACTGCATTCAGTCACTTCTGCTGTCTGGACGTGATGCTTTCCATTTGAGACACAGAAACTTTTACATTCTTACACAATTACTGTCACAACGGCTGATTCTTGATTTGTGATCGTGGATTATATTTTTAAAAACATTTTCATATACAGTATATTTACACCATCACCTATAAATGTAATGATTATGTAACAATTAGTGTCAGAACGGCTGATTACTTTTTTTATGATATTTTTATATAATAAAGTTTTTAATCTCCTATAAATGAAATGATCAGTTTGTCTGCACTGCTTCACTAAAGCAGAAGTGAAAGTGTTCCAGTCCAGATCATGTAACCAATCAAAGAGTGAGACTGAAAACCCCATTTGCATTGTCAGGGTGGAGTGATTGTGATCCTCTCAGAATAGAGCAGCTCTGTCTCCAGAGACCATGTTCAAACCCCAAGAGCTTTATTTGACATTTACTGCTACATCAACCTTCTGAAAAGCACCTGCATCTTCATCTGTTAGTTGAATGATGTTGTCAGACACAAAGTGAACTTGTTGAGAAGCTTTATTGAATGTTGCAGCAAACACAGCAGATTGAAAGATCACACACACACACACACACACACACTCAGTTTCAGTATTGAGTTGTAAATCACTACAGCTGCAGCACTAGACTCATGTGAATCCTGCCTGACACAGGACACTCAGATACGGCTCATCTTCAGGAGAGAAACATCAGCACTCAGAGCTCTTGTGGAACGAGACCTCATGAGGAGCTCCATCATGTGTTACTCTGCAGACGTACAGCTCTCCCTCTTCCCAGCGTGCTTTGCTGAGGGTCAGGACGCTACTGCGGCTGTAGCGGCCGTCCTGCTGGCTCTCTGCGCTGGTCAGAACCCCCTCGGTGACCTCTGACCCGTCCAGTGTCCAGCTCACCAGCGCCCCCTGTGGAGAGTAAGAGCTGAGCAGGCAGAGCAGTGCGGCTGAGTCTCCAGAGATCTGCAGAGAAGAGGGCGGCAGCAGAGACACTGAGGGCTTCACTGTGGGACCAGCTGCAGGAGACAAACACAACACATTCACACACACACACAACACAACACACTGCACTGCACATTCACAGTAGAGGAATAATGCTGCTCTAGTTTTAGATTAAATCATTATAAAACAATATCAGTAACACTTTATTTAAAGCTTTAATACATATTGCATTATAAAAGTATTTTTAATGCATTAATTATGCACTGCTATATACATTAAAATGCATGTATGATCTAATCAATAGCAGTTATAACACATAATATCTATTATCAGGCCGATCTGACTGCTTTAATTCCAGCAATTATTCACTCTGAACATAAATATCTTAAATTTTGAGATATTCACCTGAACTGAAAATGTAACTCAATTTCAAACAGAGTTAAAACACAATTGAATCACACAGAATGAACAAAACACTGAATTATAAGCACAACATGAGCAAAAGAGATTCAGTATCATTGACTGAACTACAGAAAGCAGCAACATTTACATTCTGATGTCAAATCTCTTTTTTCCATGTATGATTTCTACAATAAAAGATTAACTAAATATGAACTCAGTGTAGAAATAAATGAAGGAAAGACAAACCTGTAATAAACTGAAAAAACTCATAGTGAGACACAGTGTGGAAATATGTTTAGAAATTTATTTCATTTTTATTTTTTTTGTTGAAAGGAATAATGTTATTCTTATAATAATATCATTGTTTTAGATTAAATTAGTATACAACAATATCAGTAACACTTTATTAAAAGCCTTCATACATATTGCATTATAAAAGTCTATGCATGTATGATCTAATGAATACATTGTAATATTATCTATTCATTGTTACACCTTTAGAAATTATAATACACTAAAACTCATGACAAGCAACCAATTTCAGATGTAACAAGGATTTGTAAATATTATAATGCATTTTAACTTTGGTTACAATAATTTATGAAAAATATATAAAGCGTTATTATCTACATTATTGAAACCTTTATAATGCATTATACATAAAGGCTTCAATTAAAGTTTCACCACAATATCTAATCATTATTATTAATAAATGTTGTTCTTGTTTCCACTGTAAAACACTTTCTGAAATCTAAATATTATTTTTTTATTAGGTGATTAAATAGACAGACTTACCGATCACCAGTTTAGTTCCTCCACCGAAAGTCCACCACAGTGATACAATCTAATGAAACGCTCGTACAAAAACCTCTATTCCACTCGAGTGAACACACACTCCAGCAGAGAGAGAGAAACAACACTTCAACACACTGATATTAGAAGATCCTCAGCTCTTCTCAACACTCACTCATTCAGATTTGACTAAATGCTTTCTGATATAACACTGTTTAAAGAAATATATTTGATGAGCTGTGACCTCTGAGGTGACCTTTGACCTCTTTGATCATGGATGATGTTGTGGAGTTTCTCATAATGATGCTTCTGTTCTTCATATGCAGATCAATCATCATGATTCACAGAAAAACCTGCAGCTTCAAATAAATGAATCAATAATTCTGAACATTTCAGATGCACATTGTTTAATATATATAATGACCTGATTATGAGTCCTGATGAACTTCATGCATGTGGAAAATGTGGGAAAAAATAGATATCATGAAAATATTTCCCAGAGAGCAACATGTCAACATTGATTTCAAAGACCATAATGGACTTTTTGTATTATTACTCTAAATATAGTAAAACTGATTTATTTAGTTCTTGATTTCTCATTG
Organism: Abramis brama; assembly: GCF_963993115.1. Taxonomy (NCBI): domain Eukaryota; kingdom Metazoa; phylum Chordata; class Actinopteri; order Cypriniformes; family Leuciscidae; genus Abramis; species Abramis brama. The sequence continues at coordinate 3,662,770 of NC_139982.1, forward strand.
TTAACATGCTTGTAAAGGTGTAGCACAGAACTGAACTCAGAGAAACTGCTGCGTATGACATATGTTTAAAATGATCTACATTCATGATTCTCCAGACAAAACCCAGTGTCTTATCAGCCTGACAAACATAAACAGAAATATTTCACAATTAATAAATATGTGCAATTAATCACTAAATGGTTCAATAACATTATTCTGAAAGTAAAATCTTCTATGTAGAGTTTATTAGTTTGTTCTCAGCACAAGCTGTTGTAAATCCTGCCCACTTCTTTGCATTGTCAGCACATGCTTCAGTGCTCTGAGAGTGTTTATAGTGCTGTGAGTTTAACACTTCATGACTGAGAGCAGAACAGAACACACTCTTCATCATCACACAAGACTAAACTACAGCAATGAACACAATCAACATCTTCATCTGGACCATTGCACTGTTTATTCAAGGTTTGTGTAATACAGTTTTTACAATAATTATTAATTATCTTAAAATGTGGAATATATATTAATCATTTGTGTTTGTGTTTTCTTTCAGAGTGTAGAGGACAGATCACTGTAACTCAGAGTCCATCAATACCAGCAGTTCAACCAGGAGAAGAAGTCAGAATAAACTGTAAAACCAGCAGTAATGTTTATTATCATAGTTCATTAGGTCATTACTTAGCCTGGTACTCACAGAAACCTGGAGAAGCTCCTAAACTCCTCATATATAGAGCAACAAGCTGTAATACTGGAACTCCATCTAGATTCAGTGGCAGTGGATCTGGCAGTGATTTTACTCTGACCATCAGTGGAGTCCAGACTGAAGATACAGGAGATTATTACTGTCAGAGTTTTCACAGTGGTCCAGTGTTCACACAGTGATAAAGAGTCGTACAAAAACCTCTGTCAGTCAGACGTCACAGTGACTGCACTGATACAGCTGAGAGAAACTGCAGCTGCTGATGGAGGATCACAAACTACACAATATCAATGTTTAGTTCAAATTTTCTACAGACCGTAAAGGTAAATATTATTTTCTTTATGCTAAAATACATTAACCCAGTTTATTGTTCATTGACTAATATTAGTTTGTCACTCATGTGTGTCTCTCCCTCAAATGCAGGGCCGGCTCAGGCTCCGCTGGTTCCCTAGGAGAGATTTTAGATAGATCATTCATATGAATTACAACTTACTATAATATAACATGAATACTGATAAATGTTAACATAAATATTAAATAAATAAATTTTGAAATAAATAATTTATAAAAAATCAAAAAAAAAAAAAAAAGAATCACACAAGAATTAAACTACAAATCGACAAAAAAGTGCTAAAACTCTATTACATGATACAGTCCAGGGGCCCGTTCTTCGTACGTCGCTAACTCAGTTAGCTGGATTTGATTGTTGGCGATTTGGCTTGATCTTGGATTGTTTGGTTCTTCGAAGCTCATCCTGGACTTGCTGTCATAGCAACAGGTGCGCAAGCTTAAACCTGCTCGGGAGCAGCTTATTTTATGTTAACAAGATTAGATCCCGGCTTTATAAGCAGAGCTGATACGGGAAGCGCGATAGTGCACTTTCTGAGAGATTTATTTATTTTTTTCTCGTGACTCGTGAGATTGTCGTTTACATTATTAATTTGTTGGAAACGCACATTTATTTTCGACTTGTCGGAGTCGGGCTTTAACTACAGCACAAACTGTTTGCATTGCCCTAAGATTACTTGCGAGTGGCTCTTTCCTTTACACTATTGGAGATGTGGAGAACTTTATGGAAAGTGCTGTCTGTCGTGTCATTCGGAGTTTACCTGGCGATTTAGGTTTAAAAAACAGTTTTAGGTGGGGTTTTTTGTGGCATTTCCAAGCCACTTAAGACCCAATGTTGTAAAGCAGTGTTGTAAGACCCAATGTTTTTTTTAAGCAGTTTTATTTTTTTAATTTTTTAACTATCATAATTTTTTATGAAGATCATGCAATCATGACCATGCTGATTACAGTATATATGTCACTCAGGCTTATAGGCTAGACCATAGACTGCCATCAAGGCCTCAATGAAGGGGATTATGTGAACAGAATGGGGGTTCACAATGTAAATGTGCAGCCCAGTTACTATTGTGATTCTTAATATTCCAGATTAATAATATATCAAAAAAAAAAAAAAAGGCAGTTGACTAAAATCTTCCATATCACAAATGTGAAAGCAAAATGGCCAGGATCTGTGCATGACTTAAGCATTTTCAGAGATTCACATTTATGCACATTATTTGAAAGTGGTAAGGAAAGTTCCACAATTAAAGGTGCATTGCGCAACTTTTCATGTTAAAAATACCCGTTTTCTAACCCATACATGCTTAAACAATTGCCTGATGGGCTGAATGAGCCCTTCTCTGATCACTGCGATTGCCTCTATAATCCTGTACAGTAAAATAAATAAGAGGGATTCGGGTCGGAATCTGAGACTGGGCGTGACGTCATGCGCGTTCACGGCACGCTCATATGTCTGGCAGGTTTGTGTATGCGCCGACGCCGCCATTCTCCGTAGAGACCGGCTTGTAGTTCATTTCAAACACCAACGCAAACTCCACGTAAGATAAAAAAAAAAGAGAACTTTTGTCTAGTGCAACCAAAAGGTCCAAATTGGAGTCAGACAGGCGTCGGGGTAAGACGAGAGTAAACATAGGGGAAGACTTTCAACAAATGGAGAGATCTCCGGTCTGCTCTAGGGCTCAAACGGGATCCTCAGTTGGCTTTTTTCTTGATAAAAAGGTAAGATATATCCCATTCTCTAATGTCTGATACGGCCAATAATGACAATAAATGACGATCCATAAAATGTGTAATGCTTTAGCGTAAGCTAGATAAATGTACAATCGGAATAGGTTTTACTAACTTACCATTGTCAGTGATCAGGTTCAGAATGATTGTGATATAAAATGCTGATATATAAGTTAGATACTTAGACACAAATTTTGAGCAAATTACTGCTTAATTACGATGTATTGCTATTGGAATATGCTACTTAGCTGATCAATAAAACAGGCTAAACCCCCGCAAATCTTCGGCGGATTAGCCTGTTTGGCTTTTATGGTAACGTCATAGTGCCACTTGATTGTTTATTACCTTGAGACATTTGGGTGTACTTTGTTGACCGACTGTGTATGGTATGGTATCATGATTACTATTTTGAGCTTTTACAAAGTAATAACTTATATTGTTCATGAACGTGTTTCCATAATAATAATAGTCATAAGTGGATACAGTAAACACATAACACAGTTCAACATGGAGATAGATGGGAATAAAAAAACGAAGTTTTCTACTACCCCCATTTTTTCCCTCACACATAAGTGTGTTATTTACTCAATTGCCTTTCCTTTCACATATTTTAAATTACTTGCAGATTTAAAACTTTATTACCTCTGAAGACATTATGAATGTAAACAAAAGATTTGTGCGGCTGATGCTCCTTGGGTTATGACCAGCTCGTGCTCGTGCAAGCGTGCGTGTGCGTGTGCGTGTGGTCCGTGAGCGTGCACACCTCTGGTTGCAGTTTCGCTTGCCGCCAGAGGGGGCGTAGTTCTGCGAAAACTCAGACTCTTGCGCAATGCACCTTTAAATATCAAGCTCACTGTATTACATACACTTATGCTGATCCTCACAGAATAGGTGATTATGACATGTTCCTGCAGACAGGTGTTTTATGACCCCATTCCCTGACCCAAACCAGTTACAATGCAGCTCTAGCCAGGACAAGGGCACACAATGAAATGAACTTTGGCTAACTAAGGTAAGATTTCAGTGTCTGAAAAGTCTGAGGGTTGCACACCTGACAGTGCCTGTGACATTGCTGCATGTGCCATATTACACAACACTGCCACAAAAAAACAAACAAAACACTTTTCATTAAATGTTTAATAAAAGACAAATATGCTTAGTTCCTTGAGTTTATTTCAATTTTTCTTTGTAAAGAAAAGCCAGTGGTCAAGTGCCTGCAACAAGAGATATTTTAGACACATGCCTCATGCAACAAATAAAAAGGAAAAGTTGGCTATACACTGCCCACCTGTAGGCCTATGTCTCCTCTGTGTGTGCAGACTCTTCTGTAGGCCTTTCTGTAGATGTGGAATCATGCTATATTGCAGCCATAAAGCATACAAGTATAAATGAAGTAAAGTTATTTATGCACTTGCAGGTAGGCTAGTTCCTCCATATGACAGTTATCTGAGAGGGTTTATTCACTGTCCAGTGCAATGGAAACAAATGGACATTACAGAGTCTTATACTTTCTTTCCTTTGTAAAGTTAGAAAATGTCCACTTACTGCACATATTTCAGCCACTTTCTTGGGAACAGATACAAGTGTTGGTGTATTATGTAAAATTGCACAAAAGAGGAAAACACAATGACATTACAATGACTACACTGGGGAAAAATGTGATCAATAACTCATGGCAAAATATTTTTACATTAACAAGTTTATCAGTTTTCACTTTCACAAGTCAAAGCAATTCATCATTACTCAAGATTTAACAGCTGAAATGACTATACGGCCTTAATTTAATGCAGCAAAAATTATTTTACAGTGTAGGCTACTGAGATCTTTTCTTTCTTTTTTTCTCAGCCTTTTTCTTGGTTGCTTTTATAAACAAACACCATTTATTTAACAGTGTCTTTTATAAAAGAGACTATAATATAACTAAAAATTACCATTATGTAGAATATTTTTGTTCTTCACTTTTATTTGTTCCCATGTTCTAGTGTGGTGACTCTGACATTACAATGAACAGAGTAATTATGCAATTATTAAAATACAAATAAGGCTAATAAGTGATAAAAACATCTAACATGGCCACTTCTAACGGATTTAAATTGTCTGCTACTTTTTGCCAGCCCTCTCTCCTGGCTTTCGCAGACTTTGAGGTGTTCCCTGGCGTTTTGATTAAACATTAAAATTCCGAATAAACTTCGACTATCTTGCTCTGCTGAGGAGAAAAACTGAGCGCGCTCTTTGGCCACGCTGAGCAGCCAATAGCAGCGTTGCTGATCAATGTTTCTACTATCGATACATCCCCTTTTAAGCCAGCGCATGAACGCGCAGTTATCTCAGATAACTCAATCCAGCGATACTAATCATAAACAACAGGTGTGTTCGAAGAACCCAATTAGCCGGATCATGATTAGCACGATGATATCATCTTGGATGTGTCATTTGATCTCGGATGTAATAAGCAACGTACGAAGAACGAGCCCCAGCACACTAGAGCTCTTAGTCTCAAAGTCATCAATGACTGAATCAAAAGCCAAGTTGTGAGCCCCATGATGACTGATGCTGATCTCTGCAGGTCCACTTAGACGCTCTCGGCTCATGGTAGACCTCATGTGTGTTTTAATCAGCTTGATCTCTGAAAAGCTCCTCTCCGCAGCCGCTACAGTCACTGATACTCTCAGTGCACACACATGTTTGAGCAGATTTCTTGCAGTCGCTTTTCATGATTAAACTCAGGAATCTTCATGGTGGTCATGTTGGCTGATGGTAGGTCAGGGAAACTTCTCATTTCTAGGGCGAGTTGTTTTCATCTATATGTCTGATTGTCCACCATTACTTAAAGTGCCGCTTAGTGTCTCACACACTGCTGCATCAGTTCTTCATTTTTCATCTTAAGGAAGTTGACAAGAACACCAAACTTCTCCTTGACCTCTGCCAAGGTCTTGAACCTCTCCTCCAGTGACACAATGGCCACATCCACCACTACATTACACATGTTCTCCATCCTCTTCAGTGCATCACTGATGGGCTCATCTGGACATTCATATGAGAACTGTCTTCTCTTTGAGAACAGCATCCACTTTCATTTCTTCACACATCTCTCTTGCTAAAGCTGGAGCTGAAGCAAAGCCTTTACCGCGGTAGTCAGTCAAGAAAGTTTTTGTTTTGCCAAGCCGGTCCACTGCCGTATCCAGCTGAAACACACTGCATCAGCTTACTGAAGTGTTCCTTCACTTGTGGCTTCCCATATGGAAAAGGTTTGCTAAAAACATCTGTGATTCTTATATGTTCCAACAGAATATTGTAAGGGACATATATGCTGCAAAAACCACATATATAAATTGCATAATATTAATGTATTTTTAATCATATATGTCATATATGTCCTACATACAACTTAAGCCATATAGATTTTCATGATGTAAAAACATAGGAAAATAATGCTAATTTAATATGAATGTCCAGCATGGATGTGTATAAAACACAGTGCAGTTTACCAGTCAGTATAAGGCTGTACTTCACTCATGCTTGTTCTTATCTTGTCCTGAGTCGAGCCCTATATGCCTGTAGTCAATCATGGTTATATACTGTATAATCAACCTAGATGAAACACAACATTTAAACTACACACACAAGCACACATTTTAATTGCAAAATTATTTATTACAGTGTATTCTGCAAGATACAGTTGCATATTTCACATATCAATAGTTTTCATTTTAAATCCTGCATCACCAGATTTCATTTTCATTTGTGACGATTTCTCTAAACTTTATCACAGTACAACTATGGTATACAACAGTTCTGTTCTTAACCTACAAACATAAAACTTTCCTAAATGTCGAAGTGATTCTTATGCGTATCACTCTAAAAAATAATATCACAGTAATAATTAACTTTATTAACTTAATAAAATCTCTGAATATCATTTACTTGATAGTTTGAGTTGAACATACCTAAATAACTGACTAAAACTCCAACAATTAATTTTGTCTGAAATTTACAGTTATATTTAAGTTTGAAGTTTTTCACTAAAATAATTTAGTATTTGAATAACCAATTATTTATTTAAAATACACTGAGCTAATATATTTGTGAAATTTCCATCACGATATTTGAGAATGGATATAGTTTTATCTTCATAAGTGTAAAGTAACTGTTTCGAAGCCCAATTTTAGACTTTTTTGTGTTGATTTAAAATTATTTTATGACTCTCTTTGTTTATCAGCTAATAAGAAAGCTGCTAAAACTTCTTTGTTGCTCAAAGAAATTATGGTTTCTTTATAAATTATTTATTCATGTATTCTCAATGTTATTTATTTCTAATTACTTGTACTCATTTTTTGTATTTGTAGTTTCTATGATTGTTTTGTGAATTGTTTTTTTTTTGTAATTAAACTGTTCTGTTTCAAAAACCACAAATATTTCTTAAATAAAATCAATATTATTAATATTTAACACCCATAAGAAATTGATTAAGTTTACTCAATTAAAACAACACACCCCTCCCCCACCCTCTGACGTGACGACAACTCAGCGGTTGAGTGAGCGCGCGCTGTTTGAACTCTCTTCAGTCCAGAACAGTTCTCCTCTTCTCTCCTCAGCGGCGCAGAATTGGTGCATTTCCTCTGTGAAATTCAGGTGTGTGTATGTTTTACTTTATCTGTATAATCATTAATGTGCTTTAAATCATTTTATTTAATGCGAAAGAACATACAGAGATGCAATGTTACTCACCTTAAACTTGTTAAACGAGTGTCGACTCGCGCATGCCTTTTCCCGTGATTGTAACGCCTTGCATAAAAAACACACGACTATATTCCTAAAGATAATGAATATAACTAATTTGGATGATAAAATGTCCTCAGAACTGTGCACTGTTTGTTTATTGGCAGGTTATGGTGTCAGTCGCGTCGCAGCATATTTCGGCTGTGAGTGACGCAGGACGGCGGTGTAAAGTTAGAGGTTCCCCCGCAGAGGCGAGTCCGTCTCCGGCACGGGAACCAGCGCTGATCCGGTGGATATTGGATAACAGACCGGTTGATTACACTTGAATTACTTGAATGTTTAGGCCTAAATGTTTAATTTTTACTTCGAAAATGTTTGTTACATGAGTTTAAATGTAGGCAATATTGTATACGTGTTAAAACAGTGTAAAATATGCTGTATTGTTGTAACGTTAGGCTACTCATCGACAATAAAGGCCAATGTCATGTAGTTATACCGGTGGTTGTATGGAATATTTTTACAAAGGTTTAGAGGAAATAAAAAAAAGTAAATATTACTGGCATATAAACACAGTTAATATTACTCATAAATATTTGTTTTTAAATTTTGAAAAACAAAATTTTTTCAAAAAATTTGTGAAACCCCCCCCCCCCCACCCCCACCGGACAAGTTCGGTATTTTACACTTAAAGCCCTGTTTACAGATCGTTTCTGATGAAATAGAACGGTTAAGATTAAAGGGGGGGTGAAACACTCAGTTTCAGTCAATCTCATGTTAATCTTGAGTACCTACAGAGTATTATTGCATCCTTTGTATCTCCAAAAAGTCTTTAGTTTTATTATATTTATAAAAGAAAGATAGGCTGTACCGAGTCTTTCCGGAAAAAAACGAGTGGCTGGAGGCGTGCTGTGTGGGCGGTGCTAACGCGCTGATAGCTAACAACACACAGACATTTGAAGCAGTTTGTCTATGAGTTTTACTCACCGCCTGCGGTTCCAACGCACGACTGTGAACCTTTATCGTTGGGACTGCTAAATCCGGCGTCGAACTGGGCCTTGTTTATTAAACAATCATCGTCGAAATGCAGGGAACAAACAAAGTCCTGTGACTGCAGCGAGCACAGCGCTGAGGTACTGCTTTCGCTTACTCGCTTTGGTGGTCTACGGGTGCGCGCGCGCCCTTCCAGGAGAAGAGCCCTTAGGAGCGTATAAGGAAATTCCGCCCCATCTGACGTCACACATGCCCATACTCGAAAAAAACTTTCCGAAACTTGTGACAAACCGGAAGGAGTATTTTTGGAACAGAAATACTCCATCAAACGTACAACTTAATTTTTGAAACTTTGTCCATGTTTAGCATGGGAATCCAACTCTTTAACAGTGTAAAAAACTCAGTATGCATGAAATAGCATTTCACCCCCCCCTTTAAAATTTGGACACATGCTGCTGTCCCAAGAATTTTAGGTTTCTTTCGCTTCTCCCCCCCACCTACAGAATGGCAGCCTATGGGCACTGGAACAATCCTTCCTAAAAACGCATTAAACTTTCGTTTACAAAGACGTGAAACTCATCGAGTGGTCAGGGGTGTTCACTGATATGCTCACACAAAAATTGCTGCAAAAGACGCTTTCCAACAGGTTTTATCGTAGTTTTTGTCCAAGTTTTTTTTTTGTGTGTGTTTGACAAAAACTACGATAAAACCTGTTGGAAAGCGTCTTTTGCAGCAATTTTTGTGTGAGCATATCAGTGAACACCCCTGACCACTCGGTGAGTTTCACAAACGCACATCTTGCTTGTTGCACGCACACATATTATGTAACTTTATTATTAATTAATACATCTTTTAGAATATTTGATTGAATGCTGAATGTTGTGCTTGTTCAATTTAATAAAATTAAAACTTTAATTGTGATCATTAAAATAATTGAATATTAAATATTTAGTGGACAAGTTTTGCTCATTTATTAATAGTGTGTATATATATATATATATAGGCCTATATATAATTGCGCAGCTCCCCTGTCAATGATCTAGCACCCCCTCAGCACATGCATTAACGATTTTGCCGGGGCTTCAGCCCCGAATGTTTTTTGAAAAGTTGACTGACAAAAATGAAACTGGACAATAGCCTATGTAAACCCCGAAATCATAAGTTGCCTTATTTCATTGTGCTTTGGCTTTGCTGCTGTCTCTGACTAGTGATTGTTGAAGTCTGTCTCTGCAGACGCACCACGTGAGTGATTTCAGCCTATCCTAGAATATCTCCAGGATTTGCGCAACAGCAAACAATCTCGCAGCAATTAAAAAAAAGAATAAATAACGCAGTCAGCACCGCCACACAGTCCTCTGTCAGACCAGATGTTGTCAGGCTATATGTCAGTAAATCTTTCCTGTCGTATCAGCCGTGTGCTCGCGGCGCGCACTCTTCAATATCAAGCGCAAATGCAGCGCGCCCTGTATCACGCAAAAGAAACGAGCATGTACGTCGTGTTCTGTCGTCAATTAAGTATTGAAATAACCAAAAGGGAGATTAAAACTGCGTCATTTTTCATTATTAATATTCTAACATTTTATCAATATTGCAAAGCCATCAAAACTTGACTCGTGTCATAAAAAAAAATATTTTGTGACCAAAAATGTGAAAAATACATCTAGCCTAAATGATCGTTCTTGACATTCTTTTAACTATAAGCAACCCAATTTGTCTAGATCTGTAATATTATTTCCTTTGTATAATAAGCTTGTCTTTGTTTTAAATTATATTGTATTTTTATTGTGAGTGTGTTGGAACTGCTGCACAGTCGTGTGATTTAGTCAGCTTGATTAACATTATTACAATGTATTCCTATTTAACACAGATGTTCTTTGCTAATTACAGAAACTATAAGCAAAATATAGCTGCAAGCAGCAATACGGGGCCAAGCCCTGCAAGGCAGAGCAAGCAACAGCCGCTGTAGCGCAATGCGGAGCCAGAAGAGCAAAACATCAGAAATTTAATGTACATCAAGCACAGTAAGCACATCAATTACAGCAGCACAGCTAGCATTTAAGCACCAACAGCAGTGCAGAGCCGGAAGGAATTTAAATTATTATTTTATACACAATTTCAAAGTCGCCCCACACTGGTCTCGAACCCACGACCACAATGGTTCGGGATTCATGACGCATGGTTGAACCACTTGCGCCACCCAGAGGACATGTTTTACAAAGCTGCAGAGGAGAGGCTTCAGTGTGTGAATGAGCACACAAAATCATGTTAACGAGATTAGCATGCTAAGCTAACTTAATGCTAATATAGCTTATGATGTGGTACATCCAATGCTGGCAAAAAAGATATCCTCGGATTCGACATGACGCAAGGAATCGATAGAGACCAATTTTATGATTTTGTGACAAACTGTTCACAAGTTACAGCCTCTGAACCAATTATGGGTCGACCTCGTTAAGTTTGCGACATCATAACTTTTTTTTTCCAGTAGAGCAAAAAAATCGGGGACAGTACTTTTATGCGGCTCAGTCCGAAGATCATTTGAGTACATATTTGGACAAAATTAGACCAATTTTGAAGGAGGAGTAGCGAAAAAACTGTTTTACATTCGCTCCAATATGGCGGCCAGTCACATTGTTGAAAAATAACATATGAGATATCGTTGAAATCGGCATAAGCCAAGGAATATATTGACATAAAGAAATCAAATTTCAAGCAATGTTGGCAAAAGTTATAAGTGTTTTTTCAAAAAACAATGATATCTCTGGAACACTAGGTGGCGCTGTGATCAAACTTCTCATGTACCTTCGGGCCATGCTAATGATGATCCATACCAAATTTGGTGAAGAAATTTCAAATAGTTTAAAAGATATTGCAAATTATGACATCATTCAAAATGGCGGACACGTGGTACATCCCATTATGGCAAAATCGATATCCACGGATTTGTCATGACCCAAGGAATCGATAGACACCAAGTTTATAATTTTCTGACAAACTGTTCATAAGTTATTGGCCAAAATATGCATTTTCCATATCTCATGACCCGTAGGTGGCGCTGTTCCCAACTTTGGCATGGAACCTCAGATCATGCTTCCGATGAAGTGTACCAATTTTCGTTTCGATTGATCAAAGTTTGGCCGAGCTATAGCTTCTGAACCAATTTTGGGTCGACCTCGTTAAGTTTGCGACGTCATAACTTTTGATCAGAGAAGAATAAAAAAAATCGGGGACAGTACTTTTATGCGGCTCAGTCCGAAGATCATTTGAGTACATGTTTGGACAAAATTAGACCAATTTTGAAGGAGGAGTAGCAAAAAAACTGCATACTGTACTTTTCAAAATGGCCACTACTGTAATGGGCGGAGTCTTAATGTAAGATATTGGTTCTAATCAGCATGATGAGATGAATCAGGTGTACTAAGTTTCATTTTTCTAGATCAAAGGGTTCAAAAGTTATAACCATTTCAATGTTGAATTTTTGAACTGCTGGTGGCGCTATAGAGTTGGACCTAGAGACTCAAAAATTGCTACAATTACTTTTCATTACCATCACTACAAGTGTGCCAAATTTCATCATTTTCCTATGTATGGTTCATAGGGCTGCCATAGACTTCAAGAGGAGGAAGAAGAATAATAATAATAATAATAATAAGAAAACTAACAGATACAATAGGTGCCATAGCCCCTTCGGGGCTTGGCCCCTAAATATAAGTATAAGTATATATTTATAAAATAAACAAACAAAAGATTGCACTGGTGTTTGATTGAAATGTAACATCATATGCAAAATAATCCTTAAAAGATTTCTCATTTAAGGCCATTCCTGTTTGGAATATGTGATTGTGTATTGTCAACAATAAGCAGAAACGTTCTGCATTTCCATTTTGTACTGTGGATCATTCATTTCAACATTTATCCTCATTCTCATGTTTAAGAATCTGTTATCTGCTTGACAAATAATTTATGCTACTGCCCACTGACATGCTTTTAAAGGTCCCGTATTATGCAAAATTCACTTTTGCATGCTGTTTGGACATAAATGTTTGTTGGCAGTGTGTGTACACAACCAGCCAATAGTGATAAAAATCCACTCACTCCTTTTTTAATAATCCCCATAAATCATCAGCAGTGTCTCCCAACGACCTGTTTTCAGAATGCTGTTTTAGTGACGTCACTACAGCACAGGCCCCGCCCACGAGTGTTGACAGACACTGCCGTTCTAACAGACCCGCCCTGATCCATGTATGTATCGCTGCAGCCCGGAGACCTGCAGGTGGGAGGAGCTTACGCCGCAAGTGGGAGGAGCTTATGCCGCAAGTAGGAGGGATTTCAGAAATGTGCAAGTAGGAGGAGTTTACGCCGCAAATGGGAGGAGCTTATGCGGAAATATAGCAGGAAGTAGCGACAGTAATGAAAATAAACGATCAAATATTACGTTCCTCATCATGGTCTGTTTTCTTACAGCTTTGTTATTATTGTGTGTGTCCAATACCACTCACTGTCAATGATGAAGTCACGTATTTACACCTTTTACCATACTTAAAGTTATAGTGTTTTAAATTCATCAGGCTGTAGGCCTTATTCAAGCACATTTCTGAATATTAGCTACATATTCTACAATTCTACAGTATCAAGTAAATGAACATTAAAATGTGATGCAACTGGACTCAGTGAAGTGAATGTGTAAATACATGAAAAACATTTGGCTAATGTAAAAAAAAAGAAAAAAAAAAGTTACCATCCATCTTTACTGCATAATTTTTTAAAATAGCAGACTAATGTTCTTCTGAACGTGTTACACATATATTACATTTAAATCTCAGGGTGGATAAATTATTTTTTTCAATGAATAAAATCATGTACAAGTCACTCAGAATTGATTGCAAAAGTGTTTATTTTATTTAATTTTTTTTTGTCTTTTTTTATTATTTGTAAAGACACTATATCAGCTCATTAGAACTGATCTGCATGCAGTGAAAACGGCAAAATCCAGGGAGAAAGGTTTCTGAATAAATGCCCTGGAGCTCGCCTCGCTTTCCCTTCCCAGCATAACCTGGTGGATACACAAGAAGCACAATAAGAACTAGGGTTTATAGTTGACATTGAACATTTACAAACATTAAGAATAATTTCTCAGCTCTGTAGGTCCGTGCCATGCAAGTGAATGGTGTCCAGAACTTTTAAACTCCAAGGGATGACATAAGTAAATTAGATTTTTAGTTCCCTTTCGTCATCAGGGAACTCCGACGCCTCGTCGGGGGAGTTCCCCTGACGAATTGGGATCACGCTAGGGAGACCAATTGCCTTCGAGTGAATTAAAACGAGCCAATGAACATTGGCATGCAACATTTGCATTCCGCAGCCCGCCTACTAGTGCGGGTATAAAGGCGGAAGCAAGCGCATACACAAATGCTTTTTGCTTCGGAGCCGACCGGTTGTGTCCTCTCTGAGTGAATGAGCTTAAGACTGTATCTTTCTTACGCTCTACGAGTCTGCTGTTTCAGGAGGGGAACTCTCTGTGTTGGTGAGACGGCGCTTCAGCGACCACGCAATTCCTGTCTGCCGGCTGCGTCTACACTGTTAATTCAAAAGCTGTTTTCACAGCTGGTAAACGGTTGAGTGCGCACAGCGGGCTTGCAGTTTCCCCGCTGTGTTGCCGCGTTGGATCCCTGTGTGCTTCAGCACAATAAAGAGAGTACCTGTCGCCATGCTGCTGTACCTTCGCGGAGGACTGGACACCGTCTGGCTCCTCAGCGAAAAGCATTTGTGTATGCGCTTGCTTCCGCCTTTATATCCGCACTAGTAGGCGGGCTGCGGAATGCAAATGTTGCATGCCAATGTTCATTGGCTCGTTTTAATTCACTCGAAGGCAATTGGTCTCCCTAGCGTGATCCCAATTCGTCCGGGGAACTCCCCCGACGAGGCGTCTCCGTTCCCTGGACTCAGGGAACGAGGGTTACCATACGTAACCGAGACGTTTTCCTTTAGACTAACAACTAGTTTATTCATTTCCAATTTACACAAAACGTACCAGGTGTGCAGCATTTGTACTCAAACCCACACTCCAAACAAGTGGAGATTGAGTACATCTTCCAGAAGAGCTGTTTGTAGTGAGACGACTTATTTTTCCAGCATGCAACACCTGAGGTGAAAAAAAAAATGAACATAACATTTAACATTATCAATGATGTTCTTGTTATGCGTTTTATTTTTTAATGTCAATATTTACTTTCTAGCCATAAGAAGTGTGCCTGATTCTTGAAACTGTCATCCCCAACTATGTCCCTGAACCTTGAGCAAGCCAATGACAGGGGCATGTAGGCAGCATCTCCTTCTTGAAGAACAACTTCAAGAAGTATGTTCTTCAGCAACGCTCCTGATAACTGAAAAGATAGCAACAGTTAGCACAGGCCGTTAAAAAAAATGTTAAAAAGCACATTATATAACATTCAACTACCTTGAAGATGAAGCATGATGGAGGGTCATCGTCTTTTAACAGCTCATCCTTAAAGAAAAATATAAGTGGATTAAAATTGTTCTATGATACACATTTTAAATCATCATTACAATTGATTATGCATACCTTGCTAAAAACAGAGGGCACAACTGGGGTTTGGTCTGCTAAAATGAAGTAATTTAAAATTAGCTGACCAATATTATAGTTACATAATTTGAAACCCAGCATAGTATATGTATTTTGTTTCATATCAAAGTTCTTACTTTCATATGCAAGTTCAGTTTTTTTCTTCCCATAGGTTTCAGGGAGTGCAGAGCATTCTTCTTCTTCTGAAAGAGGATTAGAAAAAAAAAAAAAAGAAGTGATAAAATTATCCATTAATTTTTAATTTGACAAAAAAAATATCAGCAAAATATAAAAAGCTGACAATACCAGCTACAACAGCTCGTTTTCTCTTTCTCCCATGTCTTCCACAATTTGATTGTCATGCAACAAAAACAAATAAAGTAAGAAATAGAACAAGTACAATATCAAAATTAATTGAATGCAATGATGCATTACACTGATCACAAATTACAGTAAAGACTTTTGTAAATATATAAAAAAAATCTAATTAATGGTCCAATTTTAAATTATTCACCAATGAATACAACAACATTTCAAAATCTTGCCAACTAGAGCTGAAGATCTTTGCCCGAACCCGACGGGACCCGACGGGACCCGACGGGTTTGGTCGGGTTCGGTCTTAATTTCTATTATTTTACACGGGCTCGGGCCGGGCTCGGGCTCGCGCTTCGGGTTGCGTGGTAAATGAGCGGTCAGGTGATGTGTTTAGATTAGCGTGAAAATGGATCTTGAGGAGGTGAAATGGAGGCTGGTCTCTGGAGGACTTGTTTTATTTCTTTGTTCCAACTTCCAAGTGGCCTCTAGCCTCCGTTAGTCATGAATAAATGATGTTAAAAAATGTATAAATCCTTTTTTTTATGTAACCGGGGCAGGAATAGCCTGATATTTGATTAATTCCCTTGGTGATTTGCCCTTATGTTTTGCTTTGCGCTGTCCCCTTTAAGAGTGTGTGCATGCGCAGATGAGAGAGAGCGCGTCAGACTAAAAGAGAGCGCAGTTTGAGACAGAGTCACACAGAGGGAGAAATAGTCGATTAAACTGTTAAAGAGAGAACATTTCCAGTTTGATATTGACTTGTGAATCTGTGGTGATAACAGCCGTGTGATATTGTCGAGTATATGGTTGATTTCGCTGCTCATACGAGTGTGGTGTTCCTGCACGTGAGAGATCTTCCGTGGGGAAAGGAAATACAGAGACGTTGGGCAAGATTGAGCGTGAGTTACTCTGTAATATGTTATAAAAAGTTGTTGAAAGGTTAAATAACACGGTTTATTTCATATATTAATGCAACTTTGAGTAATTATTGTTCTTTATGCCGTGTTAGAGGGGAGAACAGCCACACGTGATATTGCACGTGCACCAGCTGCCACGTGAGCTTTTTCTGTGTGCTTCAAAGTCTCAATAAGAGTGAGTTTTGATCATTTTATTCTCCTAAAGTGTTTATGTATAAGTTATAAAGAATATTTGTACCTTTAAGTGTATACTATTTTTCTTGTGTAGTTACTGTTTGACTTGAACAGAAGGGGTCAAACTGTGTATTGTAATGTATTAATGTGGTGAAATGTGCAGATTTCTCATGTATGCTGTTTCATTTCTTTCATTAGGCACATACAGGCCACTACCGTTGTTTTTGGCACTCATTTTATTTGTTTCTGAGATTATCAATGTGAAAACCACCTTTTTATTTGTTTTGTTTTGTAAGACTCTTATTACTTTGTTTTCTGCACTCATTGGAGTCAGTTTGATAGTTTATTTTGTTATGCCAATTTCACTTAAATTTCCATTAATTGGAATGGTTTCTAAAATGCTTTTCTCTTGAACAAAAATATACATTAACGCTGTGTCTCATTTGAGGCTCAGTCAGGAATAAAAGAACCCGTTTTCTTTAGATGTTATGGCTGTGTCTTATTTCCTGACATAACGTTTGAACGGCCACATCTAATTTGGTACCAGGAGTGGGGTTTCCGTTTTTTTGTTTGGGGATTGGTTTATTTTTGTGATAAGAGTGCTAAAATAGTAGGGTGCAAACAACGGTAGTGGTTAAGAGCGGCTGAGTGCTATAAGGACCTGCAGAATATTGTGTGCCATCCTGAAAGGAGCTGCAGGAGGACCAAGGGCCAGCAAACCTGGACTGCTGCGTCGGAGGAGATTGTGAAGGACGGTGCTTATTGAACTGACTGTTTGAGAACTGAGACTTTCTGCAACTGTGAGTCATGGACGCTGAAGACATGGACGATGCATCCTCCCAGGGTGAGGACATTCAGGGTGCAGGTGCTGCAGCTCCGGAAATGGACATTGAGGGAGGTAACCCCATCTCGCAGCTACAGTCACAGATACTGGAGTTGGGACGTAGACATGATCAAGTAATGTCAACGCTTTCTAACATGACTAATGTACCTACTAGATCTTATGTGTATATCCCAAGAGAGAGACAAATTGTACCTTTCAGTGGGGATCCGGGTAAAGATTGCCAAAATGTGGATGAGTTCATTGAGGAACTTGAGAGAGTAATCAGAGTGAGGGGTTTAAATACAGAGGATCAGGTGGATTTTATCCTCTCCCACTTAAGGGGTTCCGCTCTAGATGAAGTCACGTTGTGTATGGGAGGGGAGGATAAGTTACCTCAAGACATGTTCTCCTACTTGAGGGCAGCCTTCAGGGAAAAGCGAAGCACCCCCCAGTTGTTACATGCATTTTATGCACGGAAACAATTGGATGGTGAAGATTTCCGTGATTATTCACACGCCCTGTCCTTGCTGCTCAATGCTGCACTCCAGCAGTCACCCCATATTGTTCCGAACATGCAGCTGGCATTGCGAGATCAGTTTATAGAGGGGGTGAGGGATTCAATTCTCCGTAGGGAACTGCGTAAGGTGGTTAGACCTTGGTGGTCCTCACGCTACATTATTTGAAGTCCGTGAGGAGGCCCTTATGTGGTGTTTGGAAGAGAGACCCCGTGCAGCTAATCTTGCTAGAAACCGAAATCTAGTGGGTGTGGGGGAAAATGTAGAGCATGCGAGAATGTCTGCGACCGTACCAAGTGACTTGAGTGTAGCCCTGCAGGAAGTAATTAAGGTAATTACACAACAAGGGAAAGCAATCGGGGAACTTACCAATGCTGTCCGTGACCTCACGATCCAGAGGTCTGACCCAAGTGGGGAGAAACCTAGTAAGGCCAGGTTTAAGCCAAAATATACCCGTGATGGCCAACCCATTTGTTTGAGATGCGAGGGTGTTGGACACATAGCCCGACAATGCACGGTGCCACGCTTCCGTGAAAACCCTGTGCCAGCTACGCCAGAGTCTCAGAGTCTTCAGGGAAACTGTGCGCCTCCATTGTGAAGAGCCGAGCAATGAGAGGTGGCACTGATGGCTCAAACAGTGGCACCCTTACCAAAGAGCGATTCCTGGAGCGTGCAGTGGGCAAGTGCCCAGAAGTCGAAATTTACATTGGGGGGGTAGCTGTCAGGTGCCTATTGGACACTGGCAGCAATGTGAGTACTTTGACAGAGAACTTCTTTAAAGAGCATCTTCATGGAGAAGATAAAGACATGCATTGTACGACCAAGTGGCTGAAGATCACCGCTGCCAATAGGTTGCCGCTTCCCTACCTTGGGTATGTCGAACTTGATATCCAGGTAATGGGTTTGACTATACCTGGGTGTGGGTTCCTGGTGATTCGTGACCAAGAGGAAGGGGCAACCGACTCAGCGCCCCCAGGCATACTTGGCATGAACATAGCGCAGCGCTGTAAACAGTTGATTCTGGCCGAGTTTGACAATGCTTTGGAAGGGACGTTGGATGCTGACTGGAGAGCCGCCTTTAACAAGGTGCAAGAGGCTATCCCAGTGGAGGCGACCTCTATGGTTCGGACAATAGGCACACATAAGCTGTATGTACCTGCAGGCTCAGTTGCTACAATTCAAGCTAAAACACACAAGGAACTGATTGGAAATAGGGGCTTAGGATTGTTTGAACCAGGTAATACATCATTGCCAGGTGGCCTGGTCCTGGTTCCTACCTTGGTGTCACCTGGTAGTCGAGTGTTCCCAGTGCAGGTAGTAAACTTGTCATCAGAGGATGTGTGGTTGCCGCCTAAGTTGAAACTCGGGATACTTACCCAGGGTCGTCGCTTTGAGGGTAGCTCCTGCGAGGTTACATTCCATCGTATCTCCGCAGATCATGAAGAAGTTACTGTCCACCAGAGATCAATGACAGGGGTTGGGAGTGACCTGCAGTGTCCATTGGAGAAGGTGCGGATAGGTGGTACCCCTACACAGCAGGCAGAGCTGAAGGCACTCCTGATGAAGTACTTGGATGTGTTCGCCACCTGTGACGAAGACCTTGGTTATGCTGACCTGGTAAAACATGAGATTCCCCTGAAAGATGACCTCCCTGTCTCACAGCCATACCGACGAATACCCCCAAACCAATTTGAGGAGGTAAAGGACCATATCTCCGGATTACTCAAGAAGGGTGTCATCCGAGAAAGCTCCAGTTCGTACGCTTCTCCGGTGGTGTTAGTTCGTAAGTCTGATGGGAGTCTCCGACTATGCGTGGATTACAGGAAGCTGAACTCTAAAACTAGACGTGACGCATTCCCATTGCCACGAATTGACGAGAGTCTGGATGCTTTGAGCAAGGCCAAGGTGTTCTCATCTATTGATCTTGCGAGTGGCTATCATCAGGTGGCAGTTCATGAGAAGGACCAGAACAAAACAGCCTTCATTACACCATTTGGGCTGTATGAGTACCAGCGGATGCCGTTTGGACTCTGTAATGCGCCTGCGACATTCCAGCGCCTCATGCAAAGCATAATGAGTGATCTGGTCTTTCAAATGGTACTTGTATACTTGGATGATTTGCTTATCTATTCAAGTACATTTGAAGGACACTTAGTGAGGCTCGAGACTGTGCTAAAAAGGTTGAGGGAGGCTGGTCTAAAGGTAAAGGTGGAAAAGTGCCATTTTCTGCAGTCCGAGGTAAAGTTCCTGGGGCATGTTGTATCAGCGCAGGGGGTGTCTACAGACCCAGACAAAGTGAGTGCAGTGAAGCAGTGGCCAATCCCTAACACTCTAAAGGAGCTGCGATCCTTTTTAGGGTTCTGCAGTTACTATCGAAGATTCATTGAGGGTTTCTCTAGAGTGGCGGGTCCGCTTCATGATGTGGTTAACACTTGTGTTCGCCAGGGGAGTGTGGTTCAGGCCAATAAGTTGTTCAAGGGCTCCTGGACAACAGAATGCCAACAGGCCTTTGAGCACCTCAAGGAGAAGCTTACCTGTGCGCCAACGTTGGGCTATGCGGACTTCACCCTACCGTTTGTGCTGGAGACTGACGCCAGTAACCTGGGATTAGGCGCTGTGCTATACCAGCAGCAAGGGGGAAGGAAAACCGTGATAGCCTATGCAAGTCGGAGGTTGAGGGGTGCAGAGCGAAATGACAGGAACTACAGCAGTATGAAGCTGGAGCTCCTGGCACTCAAGTGGGCAGTGGGGGAGAAGTTCAGGAGTTACCTGCTGGGATCGAAGTTTACTGTCTTAACAGATAACAACCCTCTGTGCCATCTCAACACGGCCAAGCTGGGTGCAATTGAACAGAGGTGGGTTGCACAGCTTGCAGTCTTCGATTTTGACGTGCAGTACCGTCCTGGTCGGTGTAACACTGCAGCCGATGCTCTCTCTAGAAGACCAGGGCTAGAGGGAATGGAGGTGGTAACTGAAGATTCAGAATACGACGGTTGTGTGGCTATTTGCAGCGGGCTCCGCACCGGGACGGCAGTGGAGGCTGATCTGTCAGGGCTAATGGAAGGGCCCAGAAATGGAGGGACAATACAGCTACAATCAGCCATGGTTGATCAAGGGAATGAAGAGGGACAAATCCTGGAGAATACCCCAACGCTACCTGGATACACGAAAGATGAGCTCCGTCAGTTCCACGAGGAAGATCCGACCATCAGCACGCTGAAGTGTTTCTGGGATAGGAAGAGGAAACCCACAAATCATGAGAGAAAAGGCTTGTCTCGATCTGTGCTCTTGTTGCTTAAGCAGTGGGGGAGAATTCAAGAGAGAGAGGGGCTGTTGTTTAGAGTCATTGACGATGTGTTCAATGGGGAATGCCGACAGTTGCTGCTCCCTGCATGTCTGGTCAAGCTGGTGTTGCAAAGTGTCCATGACCAGATGGGGCATCAGGGCATTGAGAGGACGCTGAGCCTGCTCAAGCAGCGTTGTTATTGGGTTGGGATGAGTGATGCTGTGGATAAGTGGGTGAAGGAGTGCCAGCGATGCGTGTTAGCCAAAATGCCGCAGCCGAAGATACAAGCACCTTGGGCCCCGTTCTTGGCGTCACATCCATTAGAGGTGGTTGCGATGGATTTCACCACACTAGAGCCTGCATCGGATGGGCGGGAGAATGTCTTAGTTGTAACCGATGTATTTACTAAGTTCAGCCAGGCGTTCCCCACCCGCAATCAGAAGGCAGACACTACAGCTAAGGTCCTTCTGAAGGAATGGTTCCTTAAGTATGGTGTGCCACAGCGTCTTCACTCAGACCAGGGGAGGAACTTTGAGAGTGCCGTTATTGCAGAACTCTGTAAGCTGTACGGGGTAAAGAAATCCCGCACTACGCCACATCACCCCCAGGGAAATGCGCAGTGTGAGAGATTTAACCGCACTCTGCATGATCTCTTGCGTTCATTACCACCTGAGAAGAAACGGAGATGGCCAGAGTACTTACCTGAGCTGGTGTACGCCTACAATGTGACTCCCCATTCTTCCACCGGTTACTCTCCATACTACATGCTGTTTGGAATGCAGCCACACTTACCAGTAGATGCCTTGCTGGGTCAGGAGACAGGAGGGGAGATAGAGCCTACCTGGTTGTCTGTCCATAAGGAACGGCTTCAGGATGCACACTCTAGAGCACGAGAGTATGCTGAAAGAAAGGCAGCGGACCGTGTTGCCAAGCGTGAGAATGTGGTGTATTGTCCAGAGGTAGCAGTGGGTCAGCAGGTGTATTTACGATATCGTCCTCCAGGAAGGAACAAGATCCAGGATGCCTGGGCTCCCACGGTGTATATGGTAGTTGAGGTGCATGGAACAACCTACACCGTGGAACCGGTGGGAGGTGGTCCTGCAAAAAGAGTGCATAGGTCAGACATCAGGCCCTGTCCAAGACCAGTCCCAGTGCCGATGCCTAGGAAAAGAGTGACACCTGTAAAAGTTCCTACCTCGGAGTTGGTAGAAGGGATGCCTACACTGGATGCAGAATGTGTGCTGGTGGAGGAAACCAGATGGACTAAGGAGGATCCAGTGGACAAAGTGCTTGGGAGGTTGCAGCACCCAGTGGTGCAGCCAGAGGATGATGCTGAAATAAGAGAATTGGAGGGCAATGATGGAGTGCAAGTAGATGATGAGGCGAGTATAGTAAGACAGCTCCCTCAGCCCAAAACAGAAAGAAAGGATTCATCATTGGATGTGGTGGTGACTAGGCCAGTTCCTGTTCCCCGAAAGCCCAGGGCAGAGAGTGCCCAGGTGGATGTACCCTGTCCTTCACCACGCAGGACCCAACGGTCTACTGCTGGGGTTCATAGCAATCCAAACAGGCTGCCTAAATCGGCTTGCAATTCTGTGTCTTTCAGTCCCGATGTTCTTTCCCAAGTGTTAGCTGGAATAGTTTTGTATACATCTGGAAAACTACAAGGAGTAGTGGATGATTAAAGCATGTTTGAAGTCATCGAGGACGTTGACTGTAGGCAGGGGAGAGTGTAACCGGGGCAGGAATAGCCTGATATTTGATTAATTCCCTTGGTGATTTGCCCTTATGTTTTGCTTTGCGCTGTCCCCTTTAAGAGTGTGTGCATGCGCAGATGAGAGAGAGCGCGTCAGACTAAAAGAGAGCGCAGTTTGAGACAGAGTCACACAGAGGGAGAAATAGTCGATTAAACTGTTAAAGAGAGAACATTTCCAGTTTGATATTGACTTGTGAATCTGTGGTGATAACAGCCGTGTGATATTGTCGAGTATATGGTTGATTTCGCTGCTCATACGAGTGTGGTGTTCCTGCACGTGAGAGATCTTCCGTGGGGAAAGGAAATACAGAGACGTTGGGCAAGATTGAGTGTGAGTTACTCTGTAATATGTTATAAAAAGTTGTTGAAAGGTTAAATAACACGGTTTATTTCATATATTAATGCAACTTTGAGTAATTATTGTTCTTTATGCCGTGTTAGAGGGGAGAACAGCCACACGTGATATTGCACGTGCACCAGCTGCCACGTGAGCTTTTTCTGTGTGCTTCAAAGTCTCAATAAGAGTGAGTTTTGATCATTTTATTCTCCTAAAGTGTTTATGTATAAGTTATAAAGAATATTTGTACCTTTAAGTGTATACTATTTTTCTTGTGTAGTTACTGTTTGACTTGAACAGAAGGGGTCAAACTGTGTATTGTAATGTATTAATGTGGTGAAATGTGCAGATTTCTCATGTATGCTGTTTCATTTCTTTCATTAGGCACATACAGGCCACTACCGTTGTTTTTGGCACTCATTTTATTTGTTTCTGAGATTATCAATGTGAAAACCACCTTTTTATTTGTTTTGTTTTGTAAGACTCTTATTACTTTGTTTTCTGCACTCATTGGAGTCAGTTTGATAGTTTATTTTGTTATGCCAATTTCACTTAAATTTCCATTAATTGGAATGGTTTCTAAAATGCTTTTCTCTTGAACAAAAATATACATTAACGCTGTGTCTCATTTGAGGCTCAGTCAGGAATAAAAGAACCCGTTTTCTTTAGATGTTATGGCTGTGTCTTATTTCCTGACATAACGTTTGAACGGCCACATTTACGAAAGACAAAGGTGCTGTGTGCGTGCGTCTCTTTTTTTTCTTTCTCTCCCTTTTCCGCCGAGTGGTGCGTGTGCCGGCTCGCGGTGTGAAGCGCGTGTCCGCGCTATTCTCCGACACTCTTATCACTGCTGATAGACGGCCTTTTGGACAGTCGGGCTGTAAACGGGTTCGGGCTTTTAAAAAGCTGTCAATCAAAATGTACTTGTCGGGCTCGGGCCAAACTCTGTCGGGCTCGGGCCTTTTCGGGCCGAACTTTTAAGGCCCGATTACAGCTCTATTGCCAACCCCTAATAGTATTAAGCACAGATATTAAAGGAGTTTGATAGAGCAAGTAGTGTTTACACCTGCTGATTTTTATCATCACTGAAACACTTTGCTACTCCTTTTCACTCAAAGGGTCTGCAGAATATATTTTTACTGAAATAGTGTTATGAGCGAGTCACTAAATCATTCCATTCCATGACTTCCCAAAACAGTTTACAGAGTGAACAAGATTTCTTCACTTCTTTAAGGGTTTCTTAAAAACACCACGTGTTAAAAGTACAGCTAATTTTTTCACACTTGCTCTAAAGAGAAATTTTCAAGCAAGATGGCACACCACCATTTTCTTATGTTCTTCATGTTTAGCTGTGTACATAAAGTAATGAATTAGTACAAATTTAAATTATATTAAAATGCATATAGCTACAAAAAATAAATACTTACTTCAGTGAAGTCAAACTTCTGTCCCAGAACAACATACAGTGCATACTATAATATGCAAAGAAACACAAAAAAAGTTAAATGGGTAACAGCAATTGATTACACCTCGATGTTCCTCATTTACATATTATGTACTTGCCATCAAGACAAACACTCCACAGTTATTTGACAGCCTTTGTCTTGCATTGTCCTAGTAATGAAATCAAACACACCATAAATTATTAATTGATATGATAAACACACAACAACTTGTAAATTAAGAACTTTATACATTACAGCAGAAGCTGTGATCATAGTCATGTGGGACATCAAAAAAAAAAAAAAAAAAAAAAAATCCCACCGTAATGTCATTTAGGACAGTCTCCGACCATAGTCCTGGTGTCCCAATTTTTTGGGCAAGCTCTCTATCAATTAAAAAAAGAAAAAAAAGACAGAGGTATATGAACAATGAATAAAGATGAGCAAAAATATTGTTATTTAAGGAAATACCAGTGCTAGCAAGGCAGTGTGTGCGAGAACACTTTTACCTATTATTGTGCAACAAACTTTTCAATAAGACAACTTTAAATGGATTGAAAAAATTGGTTAAAAATATATTTAAAAAAAACTTTTGTTCACATAAAAATATGACTTTAAATTATAATTTAACCTGTTAGCCTGCACCCCCACTTTTGAGAAATCCCAAGAAATGGCATACCGGGACTAAAACAGATATAGTTCATGAACCCTTTGCACTAAAAGCATAAATATGGTCTCATTTGAAATATTAACTTACAGCAATCGTCCAATGGCCTTATTCCCAAGTTAAAAGGCCTGGTTTCCAAGATGGAAGTAAAATGACATCTTTGTTGCAAATGTCCACCTTTAAAGAATAATGTATCCACACACAAAGTGTTATAAATCTTTAAAGACACAAAAAAGTATATACACAGAAAAAAAACATACAGAAAAATGGTCCAATGGGTTTGCAGAGAGCGGTGGTAACCAGGTCACTGAAATGTAACTGCTGGTCACCCAGATGTCAATGTTCTGTAACACAAAGTAGATTTTACAGTATTTACACACGACTCATGTGAATCCTGCCTGACACAGGACACTCAGATACGGCTCATCTTCAGGAGAGAAACATCAGCACTCAGAGCTCTTGTGGAACGAGACCTCATGAGGAGCTCCATCATGTGTTACTCTGCAGACGTACAGCTCTCCCTCTTCCCAGCGTGCTTTGCTGAGGGTCAGGACGCTACTGCGGCTGTAGCGGCCGTCCTGCTGGCTCTCTGCGCTGGTCAGAACCCCCTCGGTGACCTCTGACCCGTCCAGTGTCCAGCTCACCAGCGCCCCCTGTGGAGAGTAAGAGCTGAGCAGGCAGAGCAGTGCGGCTGAGTCTCCAGAGATCTGCAGAGAAGAGGGCGGCAGCAGAGACACTGAGGGCTTCACTGTGGGACCAGCTGCAGGAGACAAACACAACACATTCACACACACACACACACACACACACAACACACTGCACTGCACTGCACATTCACAGCATAGGAGTAATGCTGCTCTAGTTTTAGATTAAATCATTATAAAACAATATCAGTAACACTTTATTTAAAGCTTTCATACATATTGCATTATAAAAGTATTTTTAATGCATTAATTATGCACTGCTATATAGATTAAAATGCATGTATGATCTAATCAATAAGTGTAACAGCAGTTATAACACATATTACCTATTATCAGGCCGATCTGACTGCTTTAATTCCAGCAATTATTCACTCTGAACATAAATATCTTAAATTTTGAGATATTCACCTGAACCTGAAATATGTTGAAATAAAATGTAGGCTATTTGTATAAGCAACGTATTAAACTGCAAATTAACATTTATATGCCCTAATATTTCATAAAAACAACGTTACAGTCAGGCGAAATATGAAAGACAACATTTTGTTGACTATTACTATTTTTGTCAAAAATACTATTTTTGTCAAAAATAAAGTCATCAACTAAGATGTTAGCTGTTCCAATGTTGGCTATATTCAAACTAATGAATACATAGATAAAATGTAGGCCTATAATCATTTTATTACAAAGAAAGAGTACACTTGAAATATTGTTGAAATTGTAATTATTGTTGTAATTGTAACCTTTTTAATAAAATAGCAAAACATATTTACAAGATAGATGTAAGCAAAATCTTAAATGGTCAATATAAGTCTTCTTCTAAATATATCTTTTGTCCTTGCATTGTGGCTCAGTCAGTGTCACACCTGAATGAATGGCTCATTATGCAGAGTGGGTGGGACATTGTATTCTCAGGTGTAAACCACTCCTCGTTCACGCCCCCCTCGCATATTGGCTTTCCAAGCAAAACCTGTCTTACACAGTTTAAATCAATGTATTGTTTTTTGTGAATGATAAAGCAAGACTATTTTCACATAATTTTGAAGCCAGAACTCGAAGCGACAACATCCATTAGTCAAAAGTCTTATTGACACATATTTAGTATGTGTTTTGTGGTCTTATTTCAGCAACTTTCATTTTTATTTTTTTCAATAACCACGCATAAACATTATTCTCTTAAAAATACAAACATCTACATACATGCTTCTTGCATATTATGGTAGCCCTGTTTGTGCTATATAGAGTGAATTTACACCTTTGCCATTATCATGTTTATAAATAACTGAAAAAAGCACAAATGTCAGGGCATGTCAAAACATCCCAAGGGCCCCAAAAACACCTTAGACCCCAGAGGGTTAAGTTTTCCATTTCTATTGGCGATAGTGCTGCATCCATTCACAAAAATAAATGTTTTATATATTTAAGGTGGGAAATTTACAAAATATCTTCATGGAACATGATCTTTACTAAATATCCTAATGATTTTCAATAATATCTGTCTGCAGAGCCGCAGAGCCACAGTTTTACCCCAGCAGTTTCACCCCAGCAGTTTGACCCCGTGCATGCGCAGTTTCATCACAACAGTTTTACCCACAGACTCCCTTTTACGAGGGAGAGAGAGCAATAGCCTACAGCGCTCGTGTTGTTTGAAGGCGGTAAGAGTGCACGCGCGCGGCCGGTGCACGCTCTCTCTCTCTCTTTCTCTCTGTTTGTTCTTATGTGCCCTGTCCACTGATCTAAATTATTAGTTGTTACGACGACTTATTTGTTCCCTCGTTTTAATAAATTGGGTCACGTTGAACTAATTCCCTCCCTCATTTTGATTTAATGAATTACAACGTGGACAAAAACAGTTATTAATTAGTGAATGCGAAAGACCTTTATTTTTGTGAATTGGTGAATATTTCAGGTGAATTATTTCGTGGCCACGAATTAATAATAAATATTAAACTGTTTTTCTTACCTGTGAAGATAGCTCTTCAGTAAAGGCCTATGTTCTCGTACAGCTTTTTATTCCTTTTTTGTGAATTGGTGAATATTCAGGTGAATTGTTTCGTGGCCACGAATTAATAATACCTCAGCACGTTTTACTGTACAACATGGCCACAATATAGTAAAACGAGCGAGGGAACAAATTAGTATAACCTGCTAAGGAATTATTAATTTGTGGCCACAAAACAATATTCACCGCAATATTCACCAATTCACAAAAATATAGGTCTTTTTAAATATATTTAAATATTAAAACCAAAACTGCGCATGCGCGGGGTGAAACTGCTGGGGTGAAACTGTGGTTCTGCGGCTCTGCAGTCAGACCCTTCTCATGATTTTGGCATAAAAGAAAAATCTATAATTTTGACCCATACAATGTTTTGTTGGCTATTGCCACAAATATACCCGTGCAACATAAGACTGGTTTTGTGATCCAGGGTCACATTTGTTCTATAGGGTCGGTAGTCTAACAAAGATATCAATAGCAAGATTAGTTTTAACATTATGTGACCATTGTATATCGACATGATGAAAATATTCATTCAAAATCATTTGTGCATTAATGCTGCATATTATACCTGAGAATGCTTTGATAAAAAAAAAAAAAAAAAAAAAAAAAAAAAAAAAAACCTCCCCTTTCCCTCTAAAAACCTCACTTATCGGGCTTATGCTACTCTGAATAATGCCTGAACTTTGTATCTTGAGCACTCCTTGCGTAGCTTTGGTTTTTGCCTCTTCATGATGATTCGCTTAATCTAGTCCTGCTTTGTAAGTCGCTTTGGATAAAAGCGTCTGCCAAATGACTAAATGTAAATGTAAATGTGATGCGTTTCCACAGCGCAAGATGCTTAAGGGAACGTCTGCCAATTCCACCAACTGCGTTAAACGTAGTCTATAATTTGTATTATTTAAAATGATTTTTAACATTTAAAAACAGACGGTTTCAAATTCCAAAGCTTGCAGAAGGTTCCTAATGGCAATGCTGACTCAGGCTACAGCTTTCCTGGTAGCCTTGAGTGAATTAACTTGTCTAAGAAAATGATTCATAAAACGTATAAATATCAGTTGAGCCTATGTTTACTTTCGTCACTGACACAGACGAAAATGAAAAGACTATCAGTCAAAGTTCAGCTTTAGGAGGGGAAGAAATAGGCCAGGATAAGAAGACTGAGAGAAAAAGCGATATGAAGATGAGGAGAGAGCAGGTATTGACAAATAATCTAATAACAAGGTTTTAAAGATAGCCTATTTCTTATAATTTTTTGGCCTTCAAAAGTCCTAAATTGCATGTGCATATGTATGTTGATCAGAGAAATCCAAATTTTCTCGGGGGAGCATGCCCCCCAACCCCCCTAACTACCACGGGGCCTTGAGTCTTGTTGCCCAGGACACAGGAAATTGTTAATCCGGCCCTGCTCAGGAGTCACAATAAAAATACAAAATAAAGTCATGATTCTGTAACTCTAGTGTATATGAGTTTGTTATCAGCACAAGCTGTTGTAAATCCTGCCCACTTCTTTGCATTGTCAGCACATGCTTCAGTGCTCTGAGAGTGTTTATAGTGCTGTGAGTTTAACACTTCATGACTGAGAGCAGAACAGAACACACTCTTCATCATCACACAAGACTAAACTACAGCAATGAACACAATCAACATCTTCATCTGGACCATTGCACTGTTTATTCAAGGTTTGTGTAATACAGGTTTTACAATAATTATTAGTTCTCTTAAAATGTGAAATGTATATTTGTATCATATACTGTATATCATCATATAATTTTGTTTGACAATGTTTGTGTTTTCTTTCAGAGTGTAGAGGACAGATCACTGTAACTCAAAGTCCATCAATACCAGCAGTTCAACCAGGAGAAGAAGTCAGAATAAACTGTAAAACCAGCAGTAATGTGCAAGTGTGGAGTGATCAGTTACATCGTTTAGCCTGGTACTCACAGAAACCTGGAGAAGCTCCTAAACTCCTCATATATAAAGCAACAACCCGTAATACTGGAACTCCATCTAGATTCAGTGGCAGTGGATCTAACAGTGATTTTACTCTGACCATCAGTGGAGTCCAGACTGAAGATACAGGAGATTATTACTGTCAGAGTTTACACTGGCCGGGCAGCACTAGGCTGTTCACACAGTGATAAAGAGTCGTACAAAAACCTCTGTCAGTCAGACGTCACAGTGACTGCACTGATACAGCTGAGAGAAACTGCAGCTGCTGATGGAGGATCACAAACTACACAATATCAATGTTTAACAAAGTTTCTAATGACTTTAAAAAATAAATGAATTAATTGAGTAAAATATACATTTATATACAGTAATTTATTTTTACGTAAAGAGGAATAGGAGAGGAATAATTGATGGAGGGAGAAGAATAGATGAGGGAAGAGAAGTAGTTGATTCCAATCCCACTGTTCCACATAGTATATGTACAGCAATAATATTATAAGCATATATTATACTTATGTGGTCTGTATCGGGCACTAACTACACTGTAAAGAGGCTGCTGTAAATCTTACAGTATTATTACTGTATTTTCACTTACAGTATACTGTACCATTTACTGTACTTGCATTTACAGTATTAATATCGTATTTTCATTTACAGTAGTAGTATTGAGTTTATTTATTTTTTCTATCATTTTTTTTTTTAATGTATGTTTACCCCACCCCCAAAAAATCACAATAACTCATGAACATTTGTCTTTATAATATTCTTTTTAATTGTTGAACATTTTGTTTTATAAGTACAAATTACAAATCTTGACCTTTAGGAGCCACTAGCTGAAGAAAAAAAAGGCAACATCACCAAAGTCCATAGAAGTCTCCTGGGGACTATCTGTATCTGTAGCATGGGAAACACATACACACTGAAAAGCAAAACAGGCCTTAAAATAATAAAATACAGTCAAAGTCAGTTTGTGTTGTTACATTTCAGTAATTTTGCCAGTAAAAGTTGACAAGCTCTCTGATGGGAAACACTGAGGGGTTCAGGCTGAGGCTTTTCTTTGGACCTTTCCAGATTTCCATCTGATCTGTGCCTTTGGTGTTTGGTGCCATCATGGCTGATTCTCAGAATGAACCTGCAAGCACAAGCAGGGAAAATATATTATTTTTTCAAACCAGTGTTGGCAGAATTTTCCCTAACTCTCAAACTTGATGCTGCATGTACTTTAACGTTAAT
This sequence comes from Abramis brama, assembly GCF_963993115.1. NCBI lineage: Eukaryota > Metazoa > Chordata > Actinopteri > Cypriniformes > Leuciscidae > Abramis > Abramis brama. The sequence goes on from NC_139982.1 coordinate 3,693,935, forward strand.
AAAAGCACTACATCTGATTCTGAATCCACCTGGGTATTACCTCATAATCCATTACATTAAAATCATTAAAGCTTCATTCTTTTTCAATCTTCATTTTTATTCCAGTTCCATCAACGAGTTATCGATGCGTTGACCAGTTGCTCCTCTTGGCACTCGAGAGCTCGAGGAGCTTTGGGCTGTGCTTGTCCAGCTGTGACAGAAACGCTGCTTCCAGGGGAACCGCAGTACATCTCCAGAACTCCTCGTTCACCTGTACACTGTAAAAACTAAAGGAGCCTCAAATATCCTGTCGGATACTCAAGGAACTTCAAAATGTAATTTAGGTGCCTCTAAGATCTTTCTCCTATAGTAGGGTTACTGGAGGAGCATTGACAATCTTTGAGGTTCTTGCTGGAACTTATGGGATCCTTTAAGCACTTTGTATTTAGTTCAGAGGTTCTGGAGTCACCTTTTCATTACCACGAGACCTCGAAGTGCTTTGGGGGAAAATAGAGGAACTTGAATGCGATAAAAGGGTTATTGGAAGATCTTTTAACATTTAAGTGGTTCCTGGAAGATCTCTTATGTTAAAGCCAGCATCTGGAGGAACCCAATGGTTCAGTGAGGCCAGAATAAGATTATTATTATCCTATTATTATTATTATTAGGGGTTCAAGCATGAAATGCTGAAACCCTATTGTAATTGTAAGGATTCGTAAAACGCATCGTGCAGGACAAACCGTAAGGCCTAGGGACTTGAAACCTGGCCAGATGGTAGGCCTCAATGTGGGGACAACCTATCAGAGTATGACCCCGATTGGCCCATAGGTGGCGCTACAGCAACCAAAAGTTCAAAATCGCTCATAACTCTTAGACCGTTTGTCCCAGGATCAAGTGTCTTATATCGTTGGAATCCTTGGCTCGAGGCGGACAAAATGGCTATCTCCGATTTGGATGTAGGCAGGGAAACATTTCTGCTATGTCGAATTTTGTCCAAAACCTACTTTTGCGAACTAGTCCCTGGTTTTTCGCCCGATCGGAACCAAACCAGTCTAGGACAATTCTCTGGACTCTCTAGATCAATAATTATCAAAAAAAAGTTGAACTTTGGCATTTGGGTGGCTGTAACGGGGTCATTTAGAAAAGGGGCGTGGCAAAATACACTCAAAAGCCTATAAATCCCAAAGGAAAACTCAGAACTTGACCAAAATTGATGAGCATATGTGTCAGAACACGGTGAGGAAGCATGCAGAGTTTCATGGAGATCGGACCATAGGTGGCGCTATAACTGGCAAAAAGCCTTCATTCTTATTAGGGGTTCAAGCATGAAATGCTGAAACCCTATTGTAATTGTAAGGATTCGTAAAACGCATCGTGCAGGACAAACCGTAAGGCCTAGGGACTTGAAACCTGGCCAGATGGTAGGCCTCAATGTGGGGACAACCTATCAGAGTATGACCCCGATTGGCCCATAGGTGGCGCTACAGCAACCAAAAGTTCAAAATCGCTCATAACTCTTAGACCGTTTGTCCCAGGATCAAGTGTCTTATATCGTTGGAATCCTTGGCTCGAGGCGGACAAAATGGCTATCTCCGATTTGGATGTAGGCAGGGAAACATTTCTGCTATGTCGAATTTTGTCCAAAACCTACTTTTGCGAACTAGTCCCTGGTTTTTCGCCCGATCGGAACCAAACCAGTCTAGGACAATTCTCTGGACTCTCTAGATCAATAATTATCAAAAAAAAGTTGAACTTTGGCATTTGGGTGGCTGTAACGGGGTCATTTAGAAAAGGGGCGTGGCAAAATACACTCAAAAGCCTATAAATCCCAAAGGAAAACTCAGAACTTGACCAAAATTGATGAGCATATGTGTCAGAACACGGTGAGGAAGCATGCAGAGTTTCATGGAGATCGGACCATAGGTGGCGCTATAACTGGCAAAAAGCCTTCATTCTTATTAGGGGTTCAAGCATGAAATGCTGAAACCCTATTGTAATTGTAAGGATTCGTAAAACGCATCGTGCAGGACAAACCGTAAGGCCTAGAGACTTGAAACCTGGCCAGATGGTAGGCCTCAATGTGGGGACAACCTATCAGAGTATGACCCCGATTGGCCCATAGGTGGCGCTACAGCAACCAAAAGTTCAAAATCGCTCATAACTCTTAGACCGTTTGTCCCAGGATCAAGTGTCTTATATCGTTGGAATCCTTGGCTCGAGGCGGACAAAATGGCTATCTCCGATTTGGATGTAGGCAGGGAAACATTTCTGCTATGTCGAATTTTGTCCAAAACCTACTTTTGCGAACTAGTCCCTGGTTTTTCGCCCGATCGGAACCAAACCAGTCTAGGACAATTCTCTGGACTCTCTAGATCAATAATTATCAAAAAAAAGTTGAACTTTGGCATTTGGGTGGCTGTAACGGGGTCATTTAGAAAAGGGGCGTGGCAAAATACACTCAAAAGCCTATAAATCCCAAAGGAAAACTCAGAACTTGACCAAAATTGATGAGCATATGTGTCAGAACACGGTGAGGAAGCATGCAGAGTTTCATGGAGATCGGACCATAGGTGGCGCTATAACTGGCAAAAAGCCTTCATTCTTATTAGGGGTTCAAGCATGAAATGCTGAAACCCTATTGTAATTGTAAGGATTCGTAAAACGCATCGTGCAGGACAAACCGTAAGGCCTAGGGACTTGAAACCTGGCCAGATGGTAGGCCTCAATGTGGGGACAACCTATCAGAGTATGACCCCGATTGGCCCATAGGTGGCGCTACAGCAACCAAAAGTTCAAAATCGCTCATAACTCTTAGACCGTTTGTCCCAGGATCAAGTGTCTTATATCGTTGGAATCCTTGGCTCGAGGCGGACAAAATGGCTATCTCCGATTTGGATGTAGGCAGGGAAACATTTCTGCTATGTCGAATTTTGTCCAAAACCTACTTTTGCGAACTAGTCCCTGGTTTTTCGCCCGATCGGAACCAAACCAGTCTAGGACAATTCTCTGGACTCTCTAGATCAATAATTATCAAAAAAAAGTTGAACTTTGGCATTTGGGTGGCTGTAACGGGGTCATTTAGAAAAGGGGCGTGGCAAAATACACTCAAAAGCCTATAAATCCCAAAGGAAAACTCAGAACTTGACCAAAATTGATGAGCATATGTGTCAGAACACGGTGAGGAAGCATGCAGAGTTTCATGGAGATCGGACCATAGGTGGCGCTATAACTGGCAAAAAGCCTTCATTCTTATTAGGGGTTCAAGCATGAAATGCTGAAACCCTATTGTAATTGTAAGGATTCGTAAAACGCATCGTGCAGGACAAACCGTAAGGCCTAGAGACTTGAAACCTGGCCAGATGGTAGGCCTCAATGTGGGGACAACCTATCAGAGTATGACCCCGATTGGCCCATAGGTGGCGCTACAGCAACCAAAAGTTCAAAATCGCTCATAACTCTTAGACCGTTTGTCCCAGGATCAAGTGTCTTATATCGTTGGAATCCTTGGCTCGAGGCGGACAAAATGGCTATCTCCGATTTGGATGTAGGCAGGGAAACATTTCTGCTATGTCGAATTTTGTCCAAAACCTACTTTTGCGAACTAGTCCCTGGTTTTTCGCCCGATCGGAACCAAACCAGTCTAGGACAATTCTCTGGACTCTCTAGATCAATAATTATCAAAAAAAAGTTGAACTTTGGCATTTGGGTGGCTGTAACGGGGTCATTTAGAAAAGGGGCGTGGCAAAATACACTCAAAAGCCTATAAATCCCAAAGGAAAACTCAGAACTTGACCAAAATTGATGAGCATATGTGTCAGAACACGGTGAGGAAGCATGCAGAGTTTCATGGAGATCGGACCATAGGTGGCGCTATAACTGGCAAAAAGCCTTCATTCTTATTAGGGGTTCAAGCATGAAATGCTGAAACCCTATTGTAATTGTAAGGATTCGTAAAACGCATCGTGCAGGACAAACCGTAAGGCCTAGAGACTTGAAACCTGGCCAGATGGTAGGCCTCAATGTGGGGACAACCTATCAGAGTATGACCCCGATTGGCCCATAGGTGGCGCTACAGCAACCAAAAGTTCAAAATCGCTCATAACTCTTAGACCGTTTGTCCCAGGATCAAGTGTCTTATATCGTTGGAATCCTTGGCTCGAGGCGGACAAAATGGCTATCTCCGATTTGGATGTAGGCAGGGAAACATTTCTGCTATGTCGAATTTTGTCCAAAACCTACTTTTGCGAACTAGTCCCTGGTTTTTCGCCCGATCGGAACCAAACCAGTCTAGGACAATTCTCTGGACTCTCTAGATCAATAATTATCAAAAAAAAGTTGAACTTTGGCATTTGGGTGGCTGTAACGGGGTCATTTAGAAAAGGGGCGTGGCAAAATACACTCAAAAGCCTATAAATCCCAAAGGAAAACTCAGAACTTGACCAAAATTGATGAGCATATGTGTCAGAACACGGTGAGGAAGCATGCAGAGTTTCATGGAGATCGGACCATAGGTGGCGCTATAACTGGCAAAAAGCCTTCATTCTTATTAGGGGTTCAAGCATGAAATGCTGAAACCCTATTGTAATTGTAAGGATTCGTAAAACGCATCGTGCAGGACAAACCGTAAGGCCTAGGGACTTGAAACCTGGCCAGATGGTAGGCCTCAATGTGGGGACAACCTATCAGAGTATGACCCCGATTGGCCCATAGGTGGCGCTACAGCAACCAAAAGTTCAAAATCGCTCATAACTCTTAGACCGTTTGTCCCAGGATCAAGTGTCTTATATCGTTGGAATCCTTGGCTCGAGGCGGACAAAATGGCTATCTCCGATTTGGATGTAGGCAGGGAAACATTTCTGCTATGTCGAATTTTGTCCAAAACCTACTTTTGCGAACTAGTCCCTGGTTTTTTGCCCGATCGGAACCAAACGAGTCTAGGACAATTCTCTGGACTCTCTAGATCAATAATTATCAAAAAAAGTTGAACTTTTGCATTTTTCGCATGGGTATAATTGTGTCATAAAGAAAATGGACGTGGCAAAATGCAATCAAAAGCCTATAAATTCTAAACAAAAACTCAGAACATCACGATAATTGGTCAGCATATGTGTCGTACCATGCTAAAGAAGCATGGAAATTTTTATGGAGATCGGACCAAAGGTGGCGCTATAACTGTTAAAAAGCTTTAAAACCATATATTTCCTATGGTAAATTGCCTGTATTGCCTGTGAATGGTCTTAATGTTCATATAATAATGTTCAAAACCAGTGCAGTGCAATTCTCTGGACTCTCTAGATCAATAATTATCAGAAAAAGTATGACTTCTTCATTTGGATGGCTATAATAGTGTCACTTCAATATGTGGCCATTACCAAGTGTCCCCAAAAGCCTATATCTCTTTAATGAATGTTCAAACCTTCTTAAAAACAAGTCAGAACATGTGAAATATCTCTCTGAACATGCATGAAAATTTTCAGACAGATCTGACAAAATTTGCCTCTATAACAGTTAAAAAGGTGAAAATGATATGAATTAATGGCATGTTAAGCCAATAAGTGGTATTTTACTGCCCCCTGCTGTTTAAAATAGTCATTTTGTCATATTGGTATTGGTATCAGCCATGGTAAATCATGATAAACTATGGTAAGTGTGTGTGTGTGTGTGTGTGTGTGTGTGTGTGTGTGTGTGTGTGTGTGTGTGTGTGTAAGCATGCATTGAATTAACATGGAAAAACTGGTTTGCTTTAGTGCAGAAAACTGGTTTAAAGTGAAAGTGAGCCAATAAGTGGTCTTCTAGTGCCCTCTGCTGGCCATTCTACTTAATAATGAAATATTTTACATGTGCTTTTGCATTCATACTTGGACACACACTAAAAATCACGTATATAACTAACTATTATAACACAATAATATTTTGTCAGTGTTCATCACCTCATTTGCACTGACACTTCACATAATTGCTAGTAATGTGGTTAATCATGCTAGAAACATTGTAAATCATAGTAAATAATACTGAAATGAGGTGTATCAAGGTAAATCATGCTAGAATCCTAATAAATCATTCTGGAACATGGTATATGATAGTAAATCATGCTAGAATCATATTAAATAATTCTTGAATGTGGCAAATCGTTGTGGGAGGAGCCTATTTTACTCAAATGGCTATAACTCAAGAAGTAAATGAGATATCTTCACCAAAATCAGTACACATGTGTATGGGTTCAATTTGAGGTCACAATAAACAATTTTATGGAGATCGGACCATAGGTGGCGCTATAACTGTTAAAAAGCTTTAAAACCATATATATCCCATGGCAATTTGCCTGTATTGGCTGTAAATGGTCTTTTCCATCTATTATGTCAGTGGTTACATGCTTGCTAAATAAATCTTAATGACTTTTGATGCTTTTGTGCTTAAATGCCTTAAAGGCCTTAACTGCTTGAACCCCGATAAATGCTGCTTGCAGCTTTAATTATTATTATTATTATAGGCTACTTAAGTTTGATTCAGTATACATACCCAGGTGAAAAAGACGTACTATTAAATGTATTAAAAATGTACTTGAGTGTGTTTTTAGTAGACCTACTACAATACAAATATACTTTAATGCATTTTAATACATTTAACAGTAGCCTACGTCTTTTTCACTTGGGTTACATATATTTAGTATAGGCCTAGGCTATTTTATTAAGTAATTTAAACCTTAAAAAACAAAACTAAATAATAATAATATTATGAAGAAGAAGAACCAGGAGGAGAAAAGTTGTATTCTATGGAACGCCTTTGGGGACAATACTTATTATATGCAACGCGTGAAATTTGGACGCATTAACACGCACAGTTTGTACGCGTAAATACGAAGTATATGTTCGGGTGTCGCGTCAGACCGCACAACAGCCAATAGCGTTGCTCTATTTCTCATTTGCATTTGTGATGCGATGGCACGTTGCTGTATACATGTATAAACATCAGACGACATTTCTTTCCGTGAGGGATGATGTGCTGTTAGGTAAGCAAATACCTATGCAAACGTCACACGTAACATTTGTTCGTGAATGAGATCGTAATTTTACGTTGGCATGTACATAGGCAAGCGTAAAACTTTAGAGTCAATGATGCATTTATACGTTGGTTGTGATGTCAGTGCTGTGTCATGCTGTGGCATCTCATCCCGTTTGCACTCATGCAGGCTTTTTGTCTCCGGTAACGATGGCTCTTAGAAATTTTTTATTAAACTGCCAAAGAACCTTTACAGACTGCGTTCAGTTGGCATCCTCTTATAACACGAGGGATGATTTGAATATCATCATAACCAGGTATGTCCAAAACATATTACATTTAACGTTACAAGATGGCTGACTTCCAGCAACTTGAAATGCTAAATGAAATAATAGAAGATAAATGCCATGCCTTACAACAATAGTGTTTTTTATGTCAAAATTATGTTAAACGTTCTGTGTTACCATAAACTGGGGACAAGAAGCCACGTTTAAAAACTGTATTAACGTTATATTTGCATGCTGGATGGTAACGTTTAGCTTCAGAAACCATGTTTAAAACACATATTTTATTGCATGGTTATTTCCTGGTTGTGGTCTATGTCTTCCTCTCTCTCTTTCTCAAGCCAACATAAAGATTGCAAGTTTTACTACATCTAGTTATGTTTATGAATTACAGAATGCAGACAATGGCCAGAAGTGTGGCATGGTCTAGAGTGCGACTACTTGATCCAGAAACGGCAAATAGTATCCTGAATAGTCTGTCTGAATTCATGGATATTCTGGAAACATTGCCTCAACCGCAAGGTATGCTCTAAATAGTCAGATTGACTGTAATTTTAATATAATGTTTTGTGTTATAATTCATTTTATTCTTCTGTTAACTTTAGTTCCCCAGGCTTACAGTGCTCCATTGGTGAGGGGTTTCTCTGGTCGACCACAATATTCCATTACACAGGAGCAGTTGCGTTTTCTGCTGGAATATAATTTTTCAACAAAACAGATGGGCGAAATCTTGTTAGTATCGAAAAAAACTGTAAAGCGACGTTTAAGGTGAGGTTACTTTTCTCAGATGTAAAAGATGCTACCCTTGTATTTGAGTTGGATTGGGTACATTATTCACTTGATATTTAACAACAAAAAAAATTCCATTGTGTCTCTAATGTGCTTTTTTCTGTTAACAGAAAGTACAACATTTCACTTAGAGACAGATACAGCAATCTATCAGACTCAGATCTTGATAACCTGGTCAGAGAAGTAGTTGGAGGCAACGATGAGCTTGGGGCAGAAGCAGTGAGAGCTCGTCTGGCAGGTCAGGGGATTGTAGTGCAGCGACACAGAGTGCGACAAAGTTTGATCAGGACCAATCCAATAGGAGCAGCCCAGAGGGTCACCACGCGCAGACTACACCGAAGAATTTATCGAGTTGCAGGCCCAAACTCATTATGGCATTTGGATGGCAACCACAAGTTAATCAGGTATTATTAATTTTTTCTCATAGGTTACAGAGATAAAATAGCATGTGTTAAAACCTAAAATACATTTTACGTATTTTTGGCTTTTATTATTTATTAAGATATGTTAGAGTCTTTTTGAAGTATATTCCTGTGATATCACAGATATGTTCAAATACAAACAAATCTAGTACAGCTTTAATTCTCCTAGTAACATGGTAGCTCCTAAAAGTGTCGGCTAAATTAATAAATGTAAATGTAGTACAGATGACAGCCAGTATGTCACATAATGTTATAATTGTATATATGCTACTGTATGTTTTTTCAAATAATCCTGTCCTCATGTCCTTTTTTTAAGGTGGCGAATTGTCATACACGGTGGAATTGATGGTTACAGCAGACTTGTTGTTTTCTTGAAGGCTTCTGACAATAATCGGAGCAACACTGTTTTTGATAGTTTTGTAGAGGCCATTGGAAAACACGGACTACCTTCTAGAGTTCGTTGTGATAATGGAGGTGAGAACAATGCAGTGTGTCTTTTTATGAACGTTTTCCGGGGCACAAACAGAGGAAGTGCTCTGAGAGGAAGGAGCACGCACAATCAGAGAATTGAGAGACTGTGGGGTGATGTTTGGCGGGGCATCACTAATACTTACTACACCTTGTTCCTGCTTTTGGAGAGTGAGGGTAAAATTGACAGCTCTAGTGAAATGCATCTCTGGGCATTACATTATGTGTATATACCCAGAATCAACAGAGATCTTCAACTGTTCGTTAATCAGTGGAACCACCACAAGCTAAGAACTGCACGTTACATGTCTCCCCACCAGCTCTTTATCAGAGGATGTCTCTCACAGCTACATCGAAACCACACTGGTATACAGGGAATTCTTGGCGCAGATGAAGAACCAGTTGAAGAAATTGACACCCCCCCCCAGCTGCAGTTGTTCCACCTCCTGGTTCTCATGCTGTATTCCACTGGCCAGAGGCTGTTGAAATTCCTGCCAACCAATTCAACATCCAACAAAGACACATGGAACAACTTGTACAGCTTGTCAACCCTCTTGGTGGGAGGCGGGATGATTTAGGAACTGATCTTCTAGAGCAAGTTATTAACTTCCTTCAAAATATTGACAATGAGGGAGAGTAATTGGCTATAATACAATTAAACTCTTTAAACCTGACAACCTTAGGTTCTCAGTATTACACAGCATTTCATTAAGCTCTTTGTAATGGATATTAAAACAAATCAAAATCATAACCAAACCACACAAGGATTGTATATTTTTGTAAAAGGTTAACTTGAATACCTTTAATTTCTTCAAATTTGTTAGAAAAATGTAAGAATGAGATTGTTTTTTAAATGAATGTTTATTTAAGGTCTATTAATACTGTATGCACAATTGCCAAGTTACTTTCCAGCAATACAACTCTATGCTAATTAAAGTTAACATTTTTCAAGTACAATTAATGTATATTGTATATTCTGTTGCAGTTTCACAATAACATATAAGTAATAAGGTTTGCAAACAAATTCACTTTGCTGAACTCATTTAATATTCTATTAAAATGTTCAACTATAATCAATCAACTATAACTAAAAGTTAATTACAATAAGTAACAGATTATCAAATTATTCAGATTTTTCCAAAACCACTGTACCCCTTGAGTGCTGTGTTAAGCATGTCGGTTAATTCCTCCTCTTCTTGGATGCCTCGAGGTAGACACAGGACCATCCCACATGTAGACGCAAATGGCAGCCTCCGATTTTCAGGTGTGTAAAAGTCTATGGATGGTTGTCCTTGGAAGCCCAATGGAGGAACACTGTCTGCTCCAGTAATGAACACCAATATCTCCTCAAAGGTGATTGGTGACTGTTTTTCTGTAAAATTAGAAAGAACCTGTAAACATTTTGATAACAACTAGTCTGTTGCACCTGGCCACACAGCAATTACAGTTCAAAGAGTGTTAGGTATTTTTTGCAACACTGCTTTTCCCAGACTAGAAGCAGGTAAGTCTATTAGTGCACAGTCAGTAATAATAATCAAAAAATGTAACCAAGCTGTCTTTTAAAATGGTCCTAATATGTACAGTGTAGGTACATATACATTTTTGTTTTTATGTGTTGTGTGCAGCTGCAATCTTCAAAACAACTACAAGGCTGTAGTATGTAATCATCTGTTAGTCATCCTAAAAGCTACCACATTAAAAGGACAGTTCACTCAAATATAAAAATTCTGTCATCCTTTACTCTCTCTAGTTGTTCCAAATCTGTATAATTTTCATTGTACTGATGAACACTACGAAAAATATTTTGACGAGTATTTGTAATCAATGGGGTTTTCAGACCCCATTGACTAGCATAGTAGAAAAATTGGCAATGATAGTCAGAAGTGCCCCAGGACTGTTTGCTGTCCTACATTCTTCAAAATATCTTTCTCTGTGTTCACCAGAACAAAGATATTTATACAGATTTGAAAAAACTCAACAGGGAGATAATTATGACAGAAATTTTATTTTGGGTTAAACTATCCCTTTAATGACACTGAAAGTCTAGTCTGTTTACCCTGAATTTTGTTCAGAAAGAGCTCCCAGCAGAAGATTGTGTCTTCCTCCTTTTCTCGAAGGTTGCTACCCGCCTCACTCCAGCAAACTGTGAACAGGGATCTAAAATCCTCTCTAGTAAGTCCTCTCTGCTGATTGGTAAACACTGGAAGGAAGACCTTCCAGCTTTTTTCCACAATCTTCCATAAGTTCCCACATGAGTTCATGCCATCTTTGAACTGATTAATCATGTCTGCTGTTCTATTTTAGGAGAAAATTCCACAAATTATTTTATTGTATGCCATTAGAAAACATAAAAAATGTTGTAATTAAGTAACATTGTTAAAAATAGTTTTAGTTCAATACCTGAAATAAATGTGATGTTTTATCATCTGCCCATATATGCGTCTTGTGTCATCAAGTGTTGCACTGTAAACTCCAGGGACTCCACAATCAGCAATCCAGTCACCAAGGTTCGCCTTGATTTCATTAAGTTCTTCTTGTGTCTTACAAAGAAAAACCTTAAAAAAAAAAATACATTTCTAGGCATTAGCCTTAGAAAACATTAGTGCCTTAAAGGTATAGTTCACCCAAAAAAGAAAATTCTATCATTATTGACTCTCTCAATGTTCCAAATCTGTATAAATCTTTGTGTGGTTGAACACAGAGAAAGGTATAAGAATAAATGGTGAACCAAACAGTTATTGGCTACAACTGACTAATAGGAAAAAGGACAATGGTAGTCAAAAGTGCCAAGGAATTCTTTCCTGTCCTATCTTCTTTTCTGTTCAACAAAATAAGGACATTTAAAAAATTGTTTTTTCCTGTATAATAGTCAATGGGGTCCAAGAACTATTTGGTGACAAGCATTATTCCAAATATTTTTCTCTGTGTTCATCAGAACAAAGACATTTATACAGATTTAAAACAACTCAAAAGTGAGTAAACGATGACAGAATTTTTTTTTGGGTGAACTATCCCTTTAAACTGTGGTAAGGTGGGTACCTGCCGCACTTTATCCTGAGTATCACCATCTGAGAGATTATGCCAGTCAAAGTTCTCCACCTTGACGTTTTGGCCACACATTAATTGGAATAATGTGGCATCCAGAGCTTTGATTCCTGGTCCTCCATGCATCAGGGACCAAGCGATCAGCTTTCCTGCAGTGTAGTATCGTCTTGCCTCCACAGATGGCTGGTCATAAGTAAAAAACACTTGCCCTGTTTTCCCCTCAAATACTCCAAATGAAGATTGAACTTCCTGCATTAAAAGCCTAACACACGAAAAAGAGAAGAAATAAAAACAATAATTAACAAAATGAATGTAGCAACAACAGTATTTTTAGGAAACAAACAAAAACAGGCTAACAAGTATTTTTATTATATAAACCTTACCTAAAAAATTCTCTTCGGGGTCCCCCGTAGTCATCAGCACTTTCACCAACAAACTCAATTTGTGGGAATTTGTGCCATGCAAAGTAGCTGCTTTTTAATGCAATACATGCACTGTGCAGAATCTTTCTTCTTCTTGCCACCACAACCATTCTTTCATCCAAATCAAGATTTTCCTTCTGAAATGTCCTAAGGATATCTGCTGCACTGACTTCATCCTAATTGATTACAGAAAGCAAAACCAAATTAGTAGCAAAGGAAAGTATCTTTTCTCTCATTTCTTTCTTGACTGTTCTTGTATACTCACACTGCTTTCATTGTCAGAATTAAAAGGTGAGGTTAACATATCCACAATGGCCTCATCCTCGGAATCTGAAGAAATAACTTCACTAGATGGGAACCAAATTGAATAATTATTGTAAGTGCAAAATCTACATTGAACACAATAATTCTATATAATAATCTTAGCCAATACTATCCAATCCTTAAAAAAACATAACAATATCCTAACTCAGACTAAACAGAACAGGGATTAAAAATAGATTGTGATAACATTAGAGACCTTGGCAGTGGTGGCAGTGGTGATGGTGGTGCCAGTGGTGATGGTGGTGATGGTGGTGATGGTGGTGGCGGTGGTGATGGTGGTGGCGGTGGTGATGGTGGTGGCAGTGGTGATGGTGGTGGCGGTGTCGGCGGTGGTGATGGTGTCGACGGTGGTGATGGTGTCGACGGTGGTGATGGTGTTGACCCTGAACCAATAGTTTCCTGTTGCTCTTGATGAAATGGAGAAGAAAGGACCATTTCTACTGGAAGAACAGGAGCTGGGCTAGGAGAGGAGGCAATATTCTGTTCTGTAGACTGGACAGAAACTTGGGTGGTTCCTAAGTTTTGAGGAGCAGTCGACTGGCTATATGAAGATGCACCACTGGATGCAGTTAATCCCTAAATTACAATTAAAATTACAGAGGTGAGATCTTTTGTTTATCTTTTAAAAAATATTTTTAAAAGTGAAACTGACCTCTATTTGAGCACCTGACATCCAAAGCACGTACAATGTTGACGGGCTACTGATTCCATGATCGGAAAGACTGCCATCAACAGTACTGAGTATTGTGTTTGATGACCAGGCTAGCTGTACAGAGAACACTTCACTGGCTATGTTGTCTGAACCAGCAAATGCGAACAGATCCTTTACAACAAACAAAATTACACAACCATTACAAACGGATATATAGTTCATTATATATACCATATATATGGTGATAATGAAAAAGTCCATTATTTACCATAAATAATTCAACATCAAATACCTAAATTGGTTGAGACTCCAAAAATCTCCTTGTTTTCCTGGAACCATCAGGGTATTGAAACTGTAGTAATATGCCTTGCTCTGGCTCACTAATATTATTTATATGCACCATCCTTTCAGTAATTTTCTTAAAAATAAACAAACATATGTCAGTGTAACAAAAAATGTGGTAAAAATAGAAAAAAATTTAATAAAAACCTGTCTTCGCCTTTGTTCCAAGGTTTCCATCTGGCGCCGCCGATTTTCCTGTAAACATAATGAACATATTTAGAGGTTTTTTACATTTAAACTTGGTTTTATTCAGTATTAAGCAACTGATTGTTCTGCAAAGAATATAACTTTTAAGAATGTAACGATAAGCCAAAACAAAGAATATTAATAATGAAATTTAGCCCAGTTAGTCCAGTGATCAAGGATTGTCTCAGCATTCCAGAGGGGGCCTTTACAAGCACATGATATGCATTAGATGTTGTTCCAGGTATCTTGGAGTTCATCATTTACCATTTTTATACAGTAAAAATCTCTGTTGGTTGATTTTTTTGTAACCTTTGTTACATCACCTCTGACTGACTTTATGATGATGAGATATGTGTGGGCCATGCCCATTTTTGTAGGATTTTTGGTTAATACAAAGAAATCACCAAGGAATGTAAATTCTGTCATAAATTACTCTAGTTGTTCCAAATCTGTATAAATTGGCCACAGAAAAAGATATGTGAAAGAATGCTTGTAACTAAACAGTTCTTGCCCCCTATTGACTAACATAGTAGGAAAATTGCTTTCCTACATTCTTCAAAATATCTTCTTTTGTGTTCAACAGAACAAAGAAACGTATAATGCAATTTGATAGTCAATGAGGTCCAAGAACTCTCTGGTTATAAACATTCTTCTAAATATCTTTCTGTTCATGAAAATTATAAACTATCCCTTTATAGCAGTTTTTAGTAAAACCTTAGTTAGAAGTTTTGTTTATTTAATTGGTCTAAAACATTTTGATTGTCCTTAATACATTTAATGATGAGGAGAATAATTCTTGCTTACCCTGTCACTTGTTCCTGGAATGCCTGGCATTGTTTCTGCGGTTCCACTGAAAGAATTCTATCAAGAAACATACAGTGAATTAGTATACAGATAATTAAGCTTTACATATTTTGACATTTGTTTCAATAATTTGCTTTTTAGAAAACAATATTGCTTTTGTGAGAGATGCTTGTGTTTTTAAGTTTAATGTTGAAATTATTGTTATAAGTAACCATGCATAAAGAAACATTTTGATACTTTAGTATGCCTCTTACAGTTTACCTCATTGTTCTCATGCTGTATATCCGTCAGTCTTGATGTGTCCTGTCAAAACAGACAGTACAGTACAGACATGTCCTGTTCTGCACAACGCCATTGGCAAAATGTTGAACATATGCAGTAACTCCATATACTTACTTTTGACCGTACATATACTGCTGACCTGCCAAACTCTGGGCATGCTTTAATTGATGCAGGGCAAACTGAGCTCAACTGAACTGGTAAGATCCTTCGCCTCTTGTCCACTCTGCAGATTTCAATCTCCCCCTCCTCCATTGTTGGAAAGGTTTCTCTAATTTTCAGATGGAATGCCCTCTCATTCATTGAAAGGGGAACAATTATTTTTGAACTGCTGTACCTGTTAAAGATAAACAGTTTTTTAACCTTTAAAAATACAAATGTCACAAATGTCAAAGATTTTACACTTAAGCACTTACGCTGTGTTGTGAGCAGATGCTCACTGCTGTTTTCAATAAAAGATAGCCTAATGATGCACTGTCTTGCAGCTTGCCGCCTACTTGTGGCTGAGGTATCATTGGGGATGTTGCTGCGGAACATTCTCAGTCTTTAATGAAACAGTTCAAACAGACAATTGCTCAATAACATAATAATAACAGCATAAACAAGGAGGTGTGTTGTAGATTCTATTAAATTAAATTTAGGATTGATTTTAAAGTATTATTACTGGTATATAAATCATTCAATGGCCTAGGACCTCAATACATTGCAAATATGCTCACAGAATATAAACCCAACAGAGATCACTCAGATCATTAGGATCATATCAGCTAGAAATACCAAGGGTTCACTCTAAGCATGGCGAGTCCGCTTTTAGCTATTATGCTGGAACCAGCTTCCAGAAGAGATCAGATGTGCTCCTACTGTAGTCACTTTAGTCAGATTAATCTATTTAGAATTTGACTTTTATCTTCAAAATATAACCTGGGTCTGTATGTTTAAAACTTCTCATAAATGCTCCTACAACTAGTCTTAAGTTTTGAGTGTAAAAAAATTATAGTTACAAGTAGGACTTTTTAAGAGGAGACTTTTATAAAGAATCTAAGAGCAACTTTCAGTAACTCATTATGGCTTCACTCTATAACTTATTTGGGTAAAATAAATCAAAATTCACTTAGTGGGCAAGTAACAATACATTAATATCTGCCTAACCTCCCCTGGTATACAACAACAAGCTTAAAATAATGATTTATAAGTTGACCTGTACAATTTTGTAGAAAATGTTAGTTTAACATTGGTTGATTTAACATATCTCTCAGAACCCAAGTGGAAGGTTTTATAAATGAGACAGCCTTCAAAGGTTTCAAATAAAGTGTGATTTTCAGCATCTATATTGTTCAAAAAATATGAATAATATTTACAACTAGTAGTCCCCCCATGCATCTTGGCCAGTTCCAGCACATTTCATTTTATCTCCAAATGTATGCCACATAAAGTGTTTAGGCCTACACATAAAGTGAGTAGGCCTATAACGTTAATAGTCTAGCAAAACCCTTTCAAGAATTCAAACTGGTCTTCGGATTGATCTTCATACTGAAACGTAAAATTTAATTTAGCTTAATTAAACCGTGACTTAATCAAAACGTGTGTTTAAATTTGGCGCCAAAAATATGAATTACCGGTACACTAAAGGCCCGTGAAACAAACCTCTCAATGGCGTCGCCTTGCGAAAAGTTGTTATCCTCTTCTGTGTTATTTCTTAAGCGATTTTGTATCAGTGCATTAAACCTTGTATTTAATGCTTCAAGTCGTCTCATCATCGACATGACGGCTTCACTGATATCGCTATCGATAATGACACCTTTTGAATGCACTTAGTCATTTGTATCTAGCTACACCTAGTGGCTACTGTTACTGTTACGACATAACCCTCTCTTTCCAAGCAGACAGCACAGATTCGCTAAATAGGACTAGGTGTTATAATCTGTTGAAATATTTTGTAAAAAATGTTCAGTTAATAATTATACAGCACCATCTATGGCTTACGTCTACTTTAAACCTCATCTTTTTTTGCAATTGGAAAAAAAATGCAATTTGCCCTGTAATATGAAATTATTTGTTCATGGCAGTACTAAATTAAAACAAATCTTCAAAATTACACTTATTTGTGTGAACATTTTTTAAGATTCTGCAAGGTGTTTGTAAAGTTTTGACCACCATATCATGCAAAAATAAATAATAAACCCCACACATTTATTCTTGTTTTTAATATTCTCTTCAAAGCAAGCTATAAGTTTTGAAGCTAATGAGGGTGAACGATGTTTATGGGCTGTTCATCTGCTTTCTAAGTAGCCTAAGTAGAAGGGTCCATAACCATGACTTTAATTGTTCCCTTATACACAGCCTTGTCCACATATGTGCATATTATAATGGTTTCATTGAACAAGCATGAAAAGTTAAAACCCTTTTTATTAAAGATCTGTAAAAAATGTGTATAGTTGAAAACATTTTATCTAAAAATCCATGTTAAAACTTATATAAGACATAAGTGATGTAACAGGCTATATACACATATGTAGCCTATAACATATGTTAACGTATACAACACTGGATACGGCCATAGCCAGGGTTTAATAATTAGTGAGGTCCACGGTGGGGTGTCAATAATAGTGCCAATAAATGCCATAAATCATTCAACTTTAATAAATACAATGAATCATAAAGTTGACAAAGGCTAAATACTAAATACTGTGGCTATTGTTTTTTCAAAATGACTGGAGTAATCTCCGAGTGGGCCAGCATCAATCTGGTATGAGAGACTCTGGAATGCTCCTTGAAGTCGGGATGTCAGTTTGACTGGAAATAATACACATATCCTACTGTATGTATATAGGCCTATATGTCAGATAATAATCTAATAACAACAATATATTGTAACAATCACAAATTTAACAATTATATAACAATAAGGAAAATACAAAAGCAGAAAACAAAGCACCAGTAGCCTATGACAATTTACAAATCTTTATTCAACATTTAAACACAGACACAATCATACGACACATAAACATTACAGAATCACTACAGCAGGCGGACCACGTAAACTGTGGGGCAGCCAGTCCAAGTCCAAGTGTAAATAGCAACAGTTGTGGATACAGTAGACATTTAGATGCTATTTACTTATAAATAGTGACAGATAATGTTATTAATTTTGCAGTGGCAACTTATTGGGATATTAAAGACCTAGAGCTACCCATAACCTTACCCTAAATGTAACTTTTATGAATTAAAATGAATTTTAAGTCAAATCATTTTTATTGAAAACAAATGCGTTTAATAACTGTACAGTTATTAAAAAAAAAGCTCTGTCAGTGGGAATAAAACCTCGGTCTCCCTTTACACGTTACGCCACAGAAACCGCTGACTAAAGAGGCGACTTTTTCCACATATAGGGTAGACTGGCCTAGTGTAATTAGTTCTGCCAACAAGTAGGCTATTTTCAGTGGTCCAAATAAACACCTCGAATGTATTAACCAGAGGGGAAATATGGTCGTTGGATCACAGAGACCACTCACTTTACACAGGATAAATTCCTTTAACGTTACAAAAGAATATAATGTTAATTCATGCAGTCATTGAATGTAGGCTATTTAATCATCGACTCTAATTATCACCAGTTTAACTAAAACAGAAAAATGTGTATGTCGCACATCAAATAAGACTCAAAATATTACACGTTCAAAAATTTCATGTTTACACGACGAAAACGTTCGTCTAGAAACACGTAACAAAAAAATACACGGCCAAAAATGTTGCGTTAAGGCGATACAAACGATCGTGTCTTTAAATAACATGACAAAAAACTTCGCGTTTAGACGTACAAAACGTTCGCGTTTACACGGACCAAAAAGACGCGTACAAACTGTGCGTGTTAATGCGTCCAAATTTCACGCGTTGCATATAATAGGTATTGTCCCCAAAGGCGTTCCATAGTATTCTGTCACGAAACTGCTGCTATTCCTCAGCTGTCGTCACTTCAGTGATGCTCGCGCTGCTCGCGCGCAACAACAATAGTATCCACTGACGTCATCGGGTTTGAAAGTAACGGCTCCTCTCATCAAAGCTTCCACCGTTTGTTCGGCTCTCCGTTACAAGGTTTGTAAACTCGCAAATAAATATAAATACAGAGTCTACTCACTATATATTCAAACACACATATATATGAAATTTATTATACATTACTACGTTTTTACAGTGTTTACCACTCGTTTATTGCACAGTATCTGGTATGAAGGTTTTAGCCGCGATGCTAACTAATAGGGGTGTAACGATACCCTAATTTCACGATTCGATACATATCACGATACTGAACTCACGATACGATATTATTGCGATACTCCAAAACTCCAAGGTTAAGAAAAAATGTACTGTTGATTAAATGCTAAATTTGATATAACATTGTGGGTGTAAATGAATAGGCTTGGACAATGGTGACACCAGAATAAATATATTCATGATTCTGAACCTGAAAATTCAGAATTATTTTAGACGAATATGCTTGCACTCTGCCACTGGCTAGATATGTTTAAAATAATGTAGGCCACTTTTTACTGGTAACATAAGACTAATAACATAAGCATTATCAGGACCCACTAATATTCCCCCATTATTATACATTATTTTCAACATAATATATTGTAGTTTAATGTAGTACTGACTCTGAAAACTTAAATTTTTTCTCACAGGTTAATTTTTATTTTGGGTGAACTATCCACGATACATATTGTCACTATCCACGATACATATTGTTGCATTTTTGTATTGCGATATATTGTGACACGATATATTGTTACACCCCTACTAACTAACGTTACGTTGATCTAATGTAATGAACAAATGGAAATTATTGACTTATTGTCTTAGATTGATTTAGTCTGATATAGCCTATAATTTAGCTGATTCCTGCTGTCATTGGCGTTTGTTATGAATAACAAAAGCAGGTTAATATAGTTTGGTCTGTTATTGTTTAGCCTAACTTTACTTACTAAGTTACATGTGTCCTCATTCTCTCAAATACGTTACTATTTTAAAGCCATTTACTGGTCAATAAATATTATGTTGTGAATAATCAGCTTTTTTTCTTTTGTATCCCCAGAACAGCCATTACATTTCTAAAATAATCTGAACATTTCAGTGGCAACATTGAATTACAGTAAATTACCTGCACCACATGCAAGTACTTTATTACTATGAACTTTCTCTGTGTGAAATTGTATTGTTTGACTGTGTACTTGTGTTTTTTAATCAGTTATTCTCTGAAAAACTTCCCTCATGCTCTCAAATCTCATTCATGTTACTCAGAAAAATAATATTAGGTTTGGTTCACAAATAATGCTATGCATTTTTTTCTTAGATCTTTATCATTTGCATTTGAATATAAGACATTTTAAGGTAACACTTTATTTTGATAGTCCGTTTGTTGAGACTTTACTAGTTATTAGTAGCCATTCAGTAGCTTGTCAACAGTGCATCAGTTGACATTCAACAACACTGTTTTAACAGACAAGTAACATACGTTCAACTGACTGCCTATAGACTATAAGGTACAATTCAAGTGTTAATCTACAGATTTTATGAAAAAGTGCCTGTTGACTGTCAATGTTATTTTGCAACAGGTTATTAACCAATTGGCGACTAACTTTCAATTGTCAACTAACTTTCTGTAGATTGAGTACCAACAACTCAAGATCAATCTGTCAGTTAAAAGTCAACAGTCATGTCAGCATATGAAGTATATGATACTGTATATCCTACTCAAGGGGTTTCATATGCATCAAATTAATAATTATTTTAGCTGATTTAAAATCTGTTGATAGTCAACTAAAGATTACATGTAGTTGCTTATTTGTTGCTTGTCAACAAAGAAATTGTTTATGATCAGTAGACTATTAATAGACATTCTCAACTAAGTGTTAGTAGATATATTTTAGGACTATCTAATTAAAGTGAAAATGAGTTTATATCAGTAGAAAGTCTATAACCTATCAACAGATTAATATATTGTTTATGATCAGTTGACTATTAATAGACATTATCCACTAAGTGTTAGTAGATATCTTTTAGGACTATCTAATTAAAGTGAAAAACAGTTTATATCAGTAGAAAGTCTATAACCTATCAACAGATTGCATACCTAACCTGACTGAAGTAGAACAAACACTATGGCCAGCACATCAGAGAAAGAAAAAAAAAAAACTTTTATTAAATAAAAAAAAATAATACAACCCATTATTTACTAGGATATCACGATCACATCTGAACCATCTGATTATGTGAAAAAAATTATATTGAGCATTCCAAATGAGAAAACTCTCAATAGTCTACATCATTTCAAATGCCCGAGGCCAAGATCAAAAGTTATAAACAACAAATAACAATAATTATTAATTAATACATTTAGCCTTTCATGACAGTAAGTTTTACAGAAAATCGCATTTATTAAATGCAGTTTAACGTTATAATAACAGTTACTCATTTAAGAAATAATCTCTGTTCCTGCTGCAAACTCGCTTCGGAGGATTAACAGACAGGACTATAGTTTAAACCCTTAACAATACCTTCTTTAATCGTTTAACCATTTTGTAACACTTAGTTTATTTAACGTTACGTGAGACACAAAAGGCGTTTTCTCCTATAGAACCATAATACACCAAAACACAATATAAATGAACAAAATACATATTTTTTTATTAGCTAACGTAACGTTAGATGTAATCCAAATCTTTATAATCCATACGCAAGCAAGAAACAGATCCAAATTCAGCCCTTCATCCACATCCAGCGATCTCCATCTCCATTCTCAGCAGCGACCGTACATGTCAAATCCCGCGCTCGTGATGAATTTAAATTCAAAAATTGCGCCCTCAAGAAGCGTTACGACATGTTTTACGGCAGTGATATCAAACGTTCATTGGCTCTCGCCTGCTTCGTCACAGATTGCAGCATGCCGTGTTTCAGTTGAAACAACATTGAAATGCAGAAGCGCGTGCGCGCGCGCCGTCTTCACGCAGACAGAGGGAAGCTGGCTTAACATTTTCACGGATTAATAACTTAAATTCTGATCTGTCCCTTATACAAAACTATTATATATACTGCCAGAGAGGACTGCAACACATCGTCATTTGAGCGACTTTTGGTACCGATTTACATTTTCGCAATAAATTATTATGATTACACATCTGTTGTTTTTCTTCATAATTTTAGCCTGCATAGTTTTAAGAAATGGTTATGGGTAGGTTTAGGGGCAGGAGTAGGATTAATGTTAGTGGCTCGAAATATATTTTAATGCTATTAATAAAACTGGCATTTCCCTACACATCTCTGTCCATAAAGTGTTTTATTCTTTTTATATTCTGTATAAAATTAGTAATGTATATTAAGGTTTGGGAGTAGGGTTAAGGGAACTTACATTTATCTATAAAACAGTATAAGGGAAATGATACAGATATCTTTATGATTCGTAAACGTTTTGTAGCTGTGAATTCGTAATAATTCTACGTTGCAGACATGTCTGTATCATACGTTTCAGCATCTATCCAAACGTACAAAAAAAGTATGTTTACAATCTGTTGATAGGTTATAGACTTTCTACTGATATAAACTGTTTTTCACTTTAATTAGATAGTCCTAAAATTTATCTACTAACACTTAGTGGATAATGTCTATTAATAGTCAACTGATCATAAACAATATATTAATCTGTTGATAGGTTATAGACTTTCTACTGATATAAACTGTTTTTCACTTTAATTAGATAGTCCTAAAATATATCTACTAGCCTAACGCTTAGTTGAGAATGTCTATTAATAGTCTACTGATCATAAACAATTTATTTGTTGACAAGCAACAGATCTAATCTTTAGTTGACTATCAACAGATTACCTACAAATGGTTAACAATTTTTTAAAAACAGTTTTAAATCAGCTAAAATAATGATTAATTTGATGCACATGAGACCCCTTGAGTAGGATATACAGTATCATATACTTCATATGCTGACATGACTGTTGACTTTTAACTGACAGATTGATCTTGAGTTGTTGGTACTCAATCTACAGAAAGTTAGTTGACAATTGAAAGTTAGTTGACAATTGGTTAATAACCTGTTGCAAAATAACACTGACAGTCAACAGGCACTTTTTTGTAAAATCTGTAGATTAACACTTGAATTGTACCTTATAGTCTATAGGCAGTCAGTTGAGCGTAAGTTACTTGTCTGTTAAAACAGTGTTGTTGAATGTCAACTGATGCACTGTTGACAAGCTACTGAATGGCTACTAATAACTAGTAAAGTCTCAACAAACGGACTATCAAAATAAAGTGTTACCCATTTTAATTCTGAAATATAACTTCAAGTTTAGTCTTTTTCGACAAAAAAAAAAAAAAGGAAAAAGCTATTATGGCTTCAGAAGACTTACAACACAACCCATAACACATGAGTTGTGAACTCATTGATTATTTTTAGGATCTTTTCTGGGACATTTTTGGAGCTTAACCATTTTTACATAAATTGTTGCATTGAATTGAACTAGACAAGTGTACATAAGAATGGTTTCCTGAATGATTTACACAAATTTTTTCTGCTTGTGTTTCATGCAGTGAAATTGAATGGTGACTGGGGTTGCATTATGCCTGAGATCTGCTTTTGGGTTCCACAGACAGAAAGTCAAACAGGTTTGGAACGTCACAAGGCTGAGAAAATTATTTAAGTTTCACAACTATCAGTTTAATAACCTTACTAACAGTAAATGTTGTACTTTGCAGGGATCTCGGTAAGCTGAAATACAAGTTTGAACAAGAATAAAAATCCTCCTGTAGACCTGAAAATCACTGAAGTGCCTGGACCATCCACCAGAACAGAGGAAAAACAAACAGAAATCGAAGCTGCGGCACCTCTTCACTTTTCTAACTCTTTAAGTACCTCACACCAACTTGGTCCCATAGTGACATTTTTGACCACAAACGAAATTGCTGACCATGTAAATTCTTATTGAAATGACTGGAATTCACCAGTGAACATTCACAGAACAACAGATGATTTTACTGCACCTTAACTCTGTTATAATGGAAAATGTTTTCTGCTTGTTGTGACATAAGGAATACTGTTTCCGGGTTGAAGCCTCTAATTCTACTTCCTCTATCTTGTTTCATGAGAATACTCAACAACCATTTATGAACACTGTTGATTCAAGTCACACATTTAAGCTTTTCAAAAGCCACAGCACAATGAGTGTATATTAGCACTGTTTGTTTGTTTTTGGCATCTGATAGAGCTTTTGTACTTGGAAACAGTGATGTCAGACTTACCATCGGACTGAAACACAAATGTTTTAAAGTTAAGTAAAGATGGACATTTTTAATTAATCAAAATGTAATTTTTTTTACATTGATTTATTTCGTGGAACATATGCGTTTCCATGCATTTTGTTAAGATGTCTTTTCTTGTATAGCCTATTGTATATACATGGTTGATTATTCATGTTGCTTATGTATTATATTATTTTTTGTGTATTCATTGATATTAATCTATAGTTAGCTTTTTTTCCCATGTGCATGGAAGTGTATGTATAAAAATGAATATCAAATATGTAATAAACAATTCTTATTTTGTATTTGGTTCAATTTGTTTATTATAATAGAAGTCAAAGGTAACCATAGTAACAACATGAAATTAAATATTAAAAAAAAATGAAATTTGGTTCCTGGAGGCACCCACAGTGGTTCCACACAGTGCCTAATATAAGAGTTCCTCAGGAAACCTGTGTGGTTCTTCAGAGAACCGCCCCTTTTTAAAGGGTGCCTAGAGGATCTACAGACGGTTCCGCCGGTGTGGCAAAGTGAAGAACCCCAAAAGGTTCCTCCAGGCACCTTTTATTTTTACAGTGTAAGACAGCAAATGTTTGACTGTTATTTAAGGGGGTTTAAAGATTAGCAACATTTGAACTTTATGCAAAGCAAAAAAGTGAATCTACTACCTCATGTCCAAGTCACAATTTCCCAAAAAGTTCTCAGAAGTGAGTAGTGTCAGGAAAAACTGAATGATAAGTCACTTAACTGGAATGGTTTGAGGAGGGCAGGCCATCTTTCCTTAAATTCTGCCACACCAGGAGACTTGGCAACACTTCCTTCAGTGGCACATTAATCTCCAACCGATGATAATCACTCAGCTAGCTGTGGCTTCGTGTGTGTCCGTGCGTCTGTGTGTCCGTGAGTCCCAAGCACGGCGCTACACCAGGGCTAGGGGGCGCTAAAGCCCCGTCAAAAATCTGTGTAGCCCCAGTTAAGCCCACGCAACCAGGGGGCAAAAGACCCGCGCTCTTAGTTCGTACTGGAGTACATCTGACCTCAACACGCAAAAATCCGGTGCAGCATCAAAGTATTTGACGAGCTGTACATGACCACATGACCACATAGCACGTAGTTGTATGCATCAAGGGATTTGTACGCTCTAATCATTTCTCTTGTATACACACTTGGTGTCTGAATTAGATAATTATATATATCAGGCCATACAATTGCTGGCCACTTCTTGTCATCCACAATCCAAACATCGTCAGGTATTATTGTATAGGGATCCGGCAAGATCTCACCATTGCTGAGAGTAAGTTTTTTAATATAATCGCCACGGTCAGAGGTAGGCCTACTAAGGCTTCATAATCCATCGTCAAATCTTTGATTTACAGTAAAGTAACGTTATATGTGTGCAGTCATGATATGTTGCAGGTCGTAAAGTAACATAAACAAGGTTAACTTATATAAAAGCAACTCGGACCGCAAAAAAAGAAAGAAAATATTGTACCCGACCCGCATTTTTTAAAAGTAGGCTAGTAAATGCTCATTGTTGCGTCGTTGGAAAAAAAAAGAATTCTAATTTTGTCAAGAATTATAAAAAATCGTCAATAAGCTCATAATTTGTACTAAAATAGTCTAAATTTTTAGTTTTAACAACTATTTTAAAAAGCTGGCTATGTCTATTTTGATGTTTCTGCGCAAGTTCAGCACACAGTGAGGTTCGGGTTTGTTCCGATCAGAGCTCGTGAGCGGAGAGCGCATTTCTGAATATTCCGCTCCTCTCACGGTCGCTCCCCCAACACAGAATGGCCTGTTGGTTCGAAAATATGTGGAATAAGGGCTACCTCCGACTAGTTCTTTTTTCTAGTCGACTAGTAGTTGTTCATTTAAGCCATTCGTGGACAAATCGCCCCTTTATATTAATTTAATTAAATAGGCTAGCCTACAGGATAATAAGCCGCACGCATAAAACTTGCCACAAAGAACCGGTTAAAGTAATGATTATGAATGTGTCTAAATTAGCAAGGAGACATTTAATTGTTTAGTAATAAACTGGTGTTTTCTGTGTCGCTGCAAAGATGAAGTTGACAATGCGGAGATTGCGGACTCGCCATGAACGGCAGAGAGAAATGCACATTTCATTTGGATTACATAATCAGAGAGTAGCCTATTTATTTGGGTTTGAATATTTTCGTTTAAAAGTAGACATTTCAAACTTTCTGTAATATATAGCCTATATTTCTCAAATCTGTGAGGCACAAGCTGAGTTTCGGCGCCCTCCAGTTCACGTGCAATGCAAGTGATCGTGCCGGCTCCTTATTACATTGTCTGCTATATATTTGATTCTTATTCATTAAATACGGGCAATTGATTGATAAAACATTGATCAAAATTAAGATACAATTTATACAAAACGAAAATCTTTTAAAAAGAGTTTTCTATAAATCAAAACGTAATGAAGTGGTCAAAATCATGTTTTACCAAAAACAGCGCCGTTGCTAGGAGGGCGCCTCGCCTCTGCCTCTCAGCGCCTCTGCCTCACGAGTGGATGATAGCCCTGAAGACGCCTAGCAATGATATACCTTTAGTGGTAGTATACCTTTAGTTAAGCTATACCTTAAGAGTCTTCGTAGCGCGCTAAGAGACAATGTTGTCGGAAAATGCAGCCCAGGTATGATGCGTAATGGAGATTCCAAAGCTCTCTTCTTTGGTCAGAACCATGGAGAGCGATCGCGGATAGGTCTGTCCTATGCACCGAAACTTTTAATAATGTAACAAAATATTTAAAGAGCATCAAGCTATTAAAATCTATATTATGTATACGCACAGTTAATATAACAGTAGGCTATATTAGTCAATATTTTTTAAGCAGTTAAGCAGTGATTGGATAACGTTTTTTATTTTTTTATTTAACGTTTTTAATTTTAGGCTTAGTTATTTTGTTGACTATTCTTTGGCCAAATCCAGTTAAAGTGCTGTGTATCATAGCTGCTTTTATTGAAAAAACGAGAACCTCTATATTATAGAGTAACTTAAAGATGAACTGAACTGAAATAATCAACGTTGAAAATGTGTTGTTTATGACAATTAAAAGTAAATTACACAAAAAATTTGAATTAAAAATATCAATATAGCTCTTTTTTTAGGCAACACAAAAATTGCATTTGTTAGTATTAGAACGCTGGCAATTCCGATGACGTCACCGGCATGGTAGAACCTGCGAAGGTAGCCTATATAGGCAGCTGCAGGTCCTATACACAGACGAAAATGAGTCATTTTAATGGCATAGGTATCTGACTACCACCACACGACCGGCCCGACACATTAACTGTAATTATGAACCCAAGCCCGATTTAAACCTACCATTTTTTTAATACGTGGGCCGTTATAATCAGGGGCGGCGCCAGAGAATGTTTTAACGCAGGTGCTGAGGGGGTGCTAGATATATTATATACAAATAGTATTAATAAATGAGCAAACAGCACTTAATATTTAATAATCAATTATTTTAATTATCACAATTAAAGTAGGCTATTAATTTTATTCAATTGAACAAGCAACATTCAGCATTCAATCAAATATTCTTATAGATTTATTATTAATAATGATAATTAATAATTAGCCTAATTATTTCAACATAATATCTTGTTATTTCGTAATATGTAGCCTACATAATATGTGTGCGTGCAACAAGCAAGATGTGCATTTGTAAATCCGGTGACGGGCATGCATTTATTTTTATTAATAAACAGTGTCAGCTGCAAAGATTAAGCTGACGATCGCAATCTCTGTAGTGAACGCGCCTATAGAAATGCACATCATTACATAATCAGAGAGTAGCCTATTTCTTTTCGTTTTGAATTGTTTCGTTTAAAGACATTTCAAGCTTTCTATATTTCTCATGTCTGTAAGGCATACACTGAGTTTCGGTTAAGTTAGGATGAGATGCGCTCCAGTTCACGTGCAATGCAAGTGACCGCGCGGACGCCTCCATGATTATAATGTCTGCTATATTTGCTTATTAAATACAGGCAAATGGTTGATGAAAAAAATATTAAAATTAAGATACAATTTATACAAAACGAAATTCACTTTAAAGAAAGGCTTTCTACAATGCAAATCTTAATTAAGTGGTCAAAATCATGTCTGACCCGCTCCATATCTCTCAATATATTGCGCATCCTATCTTACTCATGCTGTTAACTTTTTATATTCAACATAGATGAAAAAAATAATAATAATAAAAAATATATATATTTTAATTAAACTAAATGAGCTTATTTAATGGCTACAACACGTATAGTAGGCTTACAGACTCTCTATTTGTACAAATTGCTGCATATTCATTTACTTCTGAATTGTGCACGTTGAAAGGCATTTGTTTGTGCATAAAACATATCGGACAGCAACATCTATCAAGTTAACGGATAATTGTGCGTGCACTTATTAATTATTATCTTAGTGAATAATGCAACAAGGATGAAGCATGTAAACTGCGTTGTTTGTTTATTCAGAATGGAATGGATCGCAAATGGATCCGAATGAAGAAACGTAAAAAAAAAAAAAAAAAACTGAACTCCCTCTGTATCAACAATGTGCCCTGAGACGATGGACATCAGCTAGCTTCAGGGTGGGTAGGACATTGGAATCTGTTTACAGACCTGCTGTGGTTTTATTAGCAGCTAGTAAACGCATTATTATCGAGACGAGTCATGATTTATACGGTTTATATGGTCGGAGTGGTGGCTAGCTTGTGGAGTTTGACAAAAGTGCTTCCAACGTGTTTACGTTAGCTGCTAGCTCTTTCCCTAGGTTGGATCGTTTGGTATATAGCTTGATTTTGTTGCTCAATTTCAATGAATGAGTGTCTCAGTTTTGTTGAACGCTGTAAGGCTATATTGAACACAATATGTTTTGTGTATGTGACAACGTTACATCCAGCCCTTTGCTTAGCTTGCTATCATGATAACAGTTAACATACTTCTCTGTCCTCTGCCTTGACGTGCGCGTTTCAGCGCCCTGTCTCTGCGGTAACATAGATAGCATCGGTGGTGTTAGTACTTGCCATGGTCTATCGGTCTGCCCTGTACTACAGCCTGAAAAGTTTAACATTGACGGAATGGCCTCAGGTTTAGCCTAACCCTCACCAGTGAACCGGTTGTATTGAAAGTACAACTCTCTAAATAGTCTGTCGCTAAAAAATGCTCACTACGGACTCGAAATCCAGGGGCTGCATGCAATGGCTGCTCTGCTAGTGTTGGTTAGCAACGGAGTAGCTTACCATTCCAGTGACGTTGCCGAATGTTGAAATCCAACATGGCGGCGCCCGTGTAGCAACAACAACATTTTCAACATACCATTTTATCCCTTTTAACAAATTCTGCCACTTTAAAAATTGTACCAATGAGAATAAATAAAATACATCTGTTATATCACCTTTACTCAAAATTCCAGTTCAGTTCATCTTTAAGTAATGAAAATCAATTGTTTTCTTAGCACCCCCACGTATCGACCGCGGTAAAGTTGGTTTTATATTGGACATTCGTTTGACATTCGGCTTGAAAACTTAGGGAGCGTTTCTAAAGTGTGAAACTGATAAAAACAGCAAAAAAATATACAAGTAAAAGTATTTAGTATCTGCAGCTATAAAACATGTAGGCTATGTGTTTTGGGTACATGCACATTTATTTTTTATGATCAATATTCCTTTTTGTGTATGAAGCAATTATGTATTGGAGTCAACAACGTTATAGCCTAATGAAAGTGTTTTTATACAGCAAGACACCAAAAGTTGTTAAGTCATTTATTGATAAGATGTTTTATAAAGAAAAACACTGCTATTGTTGTAAAATAATTTATCGAGAAAATGGTTTATAAAGAAAAACTTACCACACTGAATGTTATAGGCTAAGCATTTTTAGGCATATTGCAGAGTAGAAAGAAATTGAAAATGTATTAGAAAGAGCTTTGCCAAAGAAAGAAGAAAAATGCAAGCGCCTACCGCCTGTGTTGCGGACGAGATTCAGAATGTGTGACGAAGAAAGGGTCCAGAAGAAGGAGGACGAAGAGGCAAAGGCTCTAATCAACAAGTCCAGGAGGGCATTTCTGAAGATGTCAAAAAGTTGATGGACTTTAAAACAGAGTTGGAATGACGTCCAGGCAGACACTGATTCACCGAGAGCTGTGTTAAGATGCCTTGGATTGTGGCTAATGAATTTTAAAGCTTGTAAATTATTATTATTATTTTATAATAAAAATTGTACCTTTGTACCTTTCATGTAAACTTGTTAACTGTATTTGATAAAAATTGAGCTGAACTAAACATGGTGAAGTTTTCTGTGATCTAAATATTGTATAAGTGTGGAAAATCATATGCCTATTATTTAGGACAGATTTGACTTTACCTAACCTGAGAATAAAAAAATAAATAAGCTAAAAGGTGTTTAAAATTACACACCATAAAACAAGTTAAATGCAAATATAGTCTGAATCATGAATGAAAAGCGTTTTGGTACAAAAGCCTCATAAGCTTATTTTTATTTTATTTTTTTTATGTATCTTAAGCAAGAACAACAGAAATACATTGCACAGATACACACACATGTTACAAACCTTAGATAGCTTTGTTTATAAAAAATATATTTTTATTTGCAATATTTATTTTATAGGACATTGTAAACAGGAAATAGAGTAAGAGCAAGGACTTTAATTCTACATTGACCTAATAGCTGGATTTGAACTCGGGTCCTTGTGATGTGTCCCGATTAAAGGCAAACACGCTACCACTACTCAACTTGTTTAAACATATATATTTTTATTTAACAGACCATTTTTTCAATAGGGACTTTTCTACATTGCATTTCAGGGTGCACATGTACATTCTAATTAGTTCTTGCTTTGTCTGGGTTTCGAACCCATGACCTAGAAGGTGCAAGCACCATTGCTCTACTGTTTGAGCTATATCACAACATTTTGTCACATAAATTCCACCATTCAAAGCTATTACACTTCCTGGTCATGTGACCCGATGACATCACGGCTATTGTACTTTGTTCACACGCATTTCCTGTCCATCATACACGACTCATATGGTCAAAAGAACAATCGTTGTATTTTTAAGAATTTTTTCCCCCGTTCAAAGCTATTACACTTCCTGGTCATGTGACCCGATGACATCACGGCTATTGTACTTTGTTCACACGCATTTCCTGTCCATCATACACGACTCATATGGTCAAAAGAACAATCGTTGTATTTTTAAGAATTTTTTCCCCCGTTCAAAGCTATTACACTTCCTGGTCATGTGACCCAATGACATCACGGCTATTGTACTTTGTTCACACGCATTTCCTGTCCATCACACACGACTCATATGGTCAAAAGAACAATCGTTGTATTTTTAAGAATTTTTTCCCCCGTTCAAAGCTATTACACTTCCTGGTCATGTGACCCGATGACATCACGGCTATTGTACTTTGTTCACACGCATTTCCTGTCCATCATACACAACTCAGAAGCCTTAACAGTTGTAATTACAGATTTTTTTTGTAACAGTTTATTTTACAGTGTCCTTGTTACACATGTTACATGTAGTTACCATAGTAATAACAGTAATTTATGCATAATTACATGCAACTAACCCTTAACCAAACCCTAATCCATACCCTAACCCTATGATAAGAAGTATGCTGTTAATTATACTTAAATATATAAACTGTAACAACATTAAAATAGACACCTTAAAGGTGCATTAAGCAACTTTTCATGTTAAAAATACCTGTTTTTCTAACCCATACATGCTTAAACAATTGCCTGATGGGCTGAATGAGCCCTTCTCTGATCACTGCGATTGCCTCTATAATCCTGTACAGTAAAATAAATAAGAGGGATTCGGGTCGGAATCTGAGGCTGGGCGTGACGTCATGCGCGTTCAGTTGCAGTGTTGCAGTTTCATTTGTCGCCAGAGGGGGGCATAGTTCTGCAAAAACTCAGAGACTTGCTCTTTGCACCTTTAAAATAAAGTTAATGTAATTTAAACATCTATACTTAATTATAAAACACCTTTTACCTTATTTTAATTATTCTCAGGTTAGGTAAAGTATACACAATTCTGTTGGAAACACTATATATATATATATATATATATATAAAGCATTAAATAAAAAAATAAACAGTTTACAAACTTCGACTGCAGAGTTCACAACAGCAAATACATCTAACACCGATGCGGCTGGGTCTAATTTTGACATTCCTTTATACAGTTCTTTTATAGTCCATCATAATTTTTGACATTTGGACATTCCCTCGACACACATTCAGTCCTTTACAGACAATCTGTCCAATCCGAAGTCTTGAACTGTCATTAGTTCTGGAAAGACCCTTAAACCCTTAGAATTTAAAACTCTTAATATTTTCTTCCTTTTTCTGCTGGCTCGGATTCTAGGCTTTCTCCTGCATCTCATCTGCAACACATCAGTCTGCAATACTGGCATCCTTTTCTTAATATTCAGTAAATGCTTTAATACAGTACATAGTCAATTTCTCTCTACTATTTTGCTTAATAAATGCTTACAACATCAGTGGGGTATTTTATTATTTTTCTGTATCATCTTTAAATGATTTTACAACAACAATTACAGTGTTTTCCTTCATAAAACATTTTCTTCAATAAATGATTACCATTATAAGTGTCTTACATTATACAAAACTTTCTCAACAAAGTTATAATTGTGGTAAAATACAACATAAGTATAGCCTATATCAGAAGGCACAATTAGCATAGAATAAACTGCATTATAACACAACAATATATAAACACCTTAGGAGTCATTCACTTTTTTATAACATAATACCCCTCTTCCTATTTTAAATGTTGCGTGTTTGACTGTGAAAAGAGGTTGAATGATGTGGATCTGTGTTGCTGAATAAGGACATTTTTTCATTCTATAATTCAAGCAACATGAAATACCCATTTCCATACAAATGCAAGTATTAAACATTACATTATAGGCAAAATGATTTGTAGAAAAATAGAACATTTGGCTTGGACAAATACAGTGCTATGCATAAGTTTAGACACCCATACTAAAGTTGACTAAAAAGAGGAATAAAAAATCATCTTTTGGAAACTGAACTTAATGCCTTAATTTAAAAAATTAGGAAAAATCCAACCTTTAAGGACACCAATTTTCTTTGTGAATGAATAATGTATCGTAAATAAATAAATGTTCTTCCTTAAAATACAGGGTGCATAAGTCTGGACACCCCTATGTTAAATTCCCATAGAGGCAGGCAGATTTTTATTTTTGAAGGCCAGTTACTTCATGGATCCAGGATACTATGCATCCTGATAAAGTTCCCTTGGCCTTTGGGATTAAAATAGCCCCACATCATCACATAGCCTTCACCATACCTAAAGATTGGCATGGCTTTATTTCAGTTAGCCTAATAGCTAGTTTGATTTGCATTGAGAGATGATCTTATGGAAAGTACCCCATGCCAATCTCTAGGTGTGGTGAATGCTATGTGATGATGTGGGGCTATTTTAATTCCAAAGGCCAAGGGAACTTTATCAGGATGCATAGTATCCTGGATCCATGAAGTAACTGGCCTTCAAAAATAAAAATCTGCCTGCCTCTATGGGAATTTAACATAGGGATGTCCAGACTTATGCACCCTGTATTTTAAGGAAGAACATTTATTTATTTATGATACATTATTCATTCACAAAGAAAATTGGTGTCCTTAAAGGTTGGATTTTTCCTAATTTTTTAAATTAAGGCATTAAGTTCAATTTCCAAAAGATGATTTTTTTATTCCTCTTTTTAGTCAACTTTAGCATGGGTGTCTAAACTTATGCATAGCACTGTATATCAGCACTGCTGTGATTCGGTCATAGGTAGCTAACTGTACTAAATGCACTCTTTATTAAAGATTTTAAGAAACTCCATAGTAACAATCTGTGACAACTACCTAGTAACACCATAGCAACCACTAAATATACCTTAGCAATCCACGCTGAACACCCTAGCAATGTCTAGAAATGCTCTAGTAACTACTCAAAAAAACATACCCAGAACACCCTAGCAACTTTAAACTACTTAAACTCTCTGGTCCGGCTTTCTCAAGCCGACTTAAAGTTTGTCTTTCTCAAGCCTACTTAAAGTTTGTCTCAAACTTGGTTTTCTCTAGTATGTTCTAATAATATATATTTATATATAAAAACACAATTATGTTAATGATAGCAAATGCATGGAGAATTTAATGTATTTTAATAATGAGTAGAACCCAGCAAATTGGAAAGTGCAATAACAGTTAAGGAAATGCAGATTTTACTAATCTCTGCAGATGTTGAAAAACTTTCAATATAAATTCAGTTCAAAATGAACAAACAGCATCATTTTTCAAACAGTAGCAATTTTTTTATTAAAAAAATAAAATAATAATAATAATAATAATAACTATAAATCAAATTCTGTTTTCTCACAGACAGCCCAACAACTTAGAAATATGAATGAAATAAAATCTTCTCGGAGCACAAAATATAATTGATGTCAGATCACACACCTTCAGCTTATCTATTAAAAAAAAAAGAGGAAATGTTAAACCACAAGACATTATACATTTCAATCAATGTGAAAATGCAGTAAGATGGGCTATACAATCTATACATGATGTAGCAGCATGAATTTATATGAGAGAGAGACTGAATTGACTTTCACAATTACCTTTTAAATGGTGCACAATTTACAGAACCATGGTGAATCCATTCCCGAGGTCTGTGTAGCATTGAAACCAACACATGGACTATGAAACCATCGTGCACATTTTTCACACTGAACCTGCAGGAGAATGAAAGTTGGTGAAAATATAATACAAGTTATGATAAGTTACAATGTGCGATAAGCATTTTAGGATACCACTTAACCCCAAAATCACAAATTGTCCAAATTATTCACCATTGTCCATTTATAACCAAATGACTCTTCTTTACAGCACAATAGGAACAGTTTTAGCAGACATGTATATCTCTTTCACCTCTGATGGACAGAAAAACTCTGTGCTCTTTTTAGTTGTTAATAAAGTACATATATAAGCAAAGAAAATGTAAATTATTCCGTTTAAAAGGATTATCCCACATGCTGATGCATTTGGGTCATGGTTTAGGCCTATTCTAATTTAACGAATAAGATATCAACAATTAGTAAGCAGAAATATACAGGAATATTAAAGTTGCAAGCAGTAATTAAAAGGCCCTCACACCCGTGCCATCCACAATTACCCAGTCTATGATGTCTGTGCTTGTCCTTTGAGGGAGGTCTTTCAAAGCACAGATCGAACAGTAGTCCTCTTTTGATTCTAAAATGGATAGTTGGAAATAATTTAACAGTTAACTGAAATTTACACTTTTTTCCATTACACAAAAATTGTTTCACAGTTTGGAGCAACTAACCTGATGCAAGGAAAATTTTCACCGCCATTTTCTTTCTTAGGTTTTCTATATTGTCTGTTGATGGATCAATTTCGAATCTTTTTGGGAGATCAGGAAACTGTTTTATTGTTTCTTTAGCCATCTTTAAAAGATATATTATTATTATTATAACAATCAGCATAAAAAAGAAAAGAGACAGAACACGGTCTTAACACTTTTTAGAAGTCAATTATCCAAAGTGACCCAAATTATTTAATTGCAATTTTGAAACCTTAACCTTTTCATTAAACCGATACCTGCAAGACAAACACTCCACAGCTTGTCGAATCATTTTGGACCGTGTGGGAAATGTGTCCAAGATTCCATTGGATGTTGACCCATCCCTCCTTTCCCAGCTGGTTCAGGCGCATCCTGAAATACTGCCTATGTGTGAAAACAATTACCACAGTTTTTAAAGTGTCCAAAAGAAAATTTAAATTAGTGCAAAGCATTTCATATTAATGTGTGTGTGTTCACTTGAGTGTCAGAAATCCTGAAAATAAAAGGTTTTACCTGAATTTTTGAGATGCAGCTGTAAGGAGCTTCATATCGGGTTCATCATTCGCAGGATCCACAATAAAAACTGAATTTGAAGGAACATGAAGATACTAAAAAAAAGAATAGTTAAGAATAACATTTTATATATTGTAAGGTCATATTCATGTTTTATACACGAGTGAGTTAATGAGAGAGTTTAAGTGATTTAAGTGAATCGATTAAATTATAAATTCAACTTTGAATCTTGAATTCTTTTCTTAAACACCTTCTTTTTGGCTCACAACCCTCCAGAGGGTGTGACACCTTCACGCTTTAAAAATCACTGATCACAAGATCATTCCTCTTAGCTCTCTAGTCCATGGAATCCTGATGTGAAGATGATGCTGAACTAGAAGTTTCTAAGTTGTCCGTGTCTCAAGCTCATATCTGGAGTCCTAAATAATATTTGACTACTTGCTCTTAGTAGTACTGTAAAGTATGAAAGACATGTCCTATGCGCCGGAAATGTAATAAATTAAAAAAAAAAAACAATTAATAAGTGTAATCGGGACAAACAGGGCTGCGTTTCCCAAAATTCGTAAAAACGATATTTTAGTATTATGGTCTGTTTCCCAAAAGCGGTATAACTTAAGTAGGCTTTCAAAATATTTGTAGAACTACGAGTGCTTTGGAGTAATCGTAAATTCCCAAGTGCATCGTAAGAAGACAGATTTATGAGACAACCCTTAACACCTGACAACCGGCAGATTACACTTTTATCTAGATAACACTACACTGGAACGTGAGTAGCTATAATATAAGGTTTTGATTGTACTTTATTGTAGCCTACCTACTACTCGTTAGATGAATGTATAAATGAAATTAAAAAAGGAAAGAAAAAAATATATAAATACACATATATGTCACTGACTTGCTGACTGACGTGCTCGAAAACATGTATTGGGCATTTCTTGCTGACCTCCTTCCCTGATCTTTGAACACCCCTGTTTGCAGAAATACCAAACTAACTGCAAACAGTCCCATATGTTTTGTTTTTCCTTATTTGGTGTCCTTTAAATCTGTTAAAAATAACAGATTTCGCTCTCTATAAATTTCTTCTTGATCTCTTTTTGAAGGGATCTTTTTTGCTGTTTTTAGCCATTTTAGTGCCCCCGCCATTGATAAGTGCTTTATAGACTTGTCTTGATTGCTAACCCACAACATATTAGGTTAAACGTCCAGAATACGATTCCATATAAGTTTAAATTTCAGCACGTCACGAATGGACAGCGACTCTTCTCTTCGTAGAAAGCGTTCTCGCGCGTTCATGTTTTGAGAAAGCGTAGAATTGCTGTGAGCGTTCGTAACCTTGCATGTAGAGAGCGCTCTTAAAAGAGCTAAGAAGATACATTGTTATCTGGAAACCTGGCCCAGGTTAGTTGTTTTAATTGATTAATTTACAACATTAAGTTAAATATTAACTGATCTAAATATTCACAATCAATTGTAACCCGTTATTGATTATTAATATTTCATAGAGCTTATTTTATTCCATTTTTCAATTACATATTGCCTAAAAGTTGCCAAAGAGCGGTCCCTTCAAAAAGCTGACACTCATACAGATTATTCTCAACGCTGGCGATGTTATGCCCTAAATTAACATAATTAACTAACTTGTTTTCTATGTACATTTCTGAAATGCATTTTCTGTAAAGCTGTTTTGAAAAAATATGTATTGTGAAAAGCACTAAATAAATTTAAATTGAATTTAATCATACATTTCCTTTACAATAAATTATGCTGTCTACACTGCAAAACAAATCTCTTAATTATAATGTGTGATCATGTTATAATGACATAATGATTTGGGTCCATGGGCAAAATAGAATTTTAGCAACATATTGGCATTGCACAATTCAGCACCATGGACAGAAACCCAGCGATCACCACAGGTGCGCCTTCCATAGCCGAATGTTTTTGCTTTTGGGTAACATAAAACCTACATTTTATTCAATTTAGAAAGGGCCTAAATATACAGATACAAAACAAGATTTATTCACTTACCACAAACATCCAGTGGTTGTTTCGTACATTTACAAACGAAATCGC
This sequence comes from Abramis brama, assembly GCF_963993115.1. Lineage (NCBI taxonomy): Eukaryota > Metazoa > Chordata > Actinopteri > Cypriniformes > Leuciscidae > Abramis > Abramis brama. The sequence goes on from NC_139982.1 coordinate 3,732,274, forward strand.
ACCATCAAAGCTTTCAAAATTAACCTGCATAATGTGACAGGAGCATGATTTTTTTTATATAAAAATATATTTATATATATATATTATACTTAGGACTATATTAAATGTATAGCTTACATTACACGTCTGTTTCCATAATTTACTTACGCTTTTCAACCCTTGTCTAGCGACCTGGTGTCTCGGTCCATACAGAATGACACCGGTGGTGTAGTGGTTAAGCTGGTACAGTCTCCCAGTCTTATCGTGTTCGTTGAGGACTGCCCGAATGTAACTCTCCATAACCTACAGAATATTAATAACATAATTATATACATCTGCAAGCTACTCTTTCTGAAAGCCATAGAATAATAAATATGCACTTACTTCACCATTTAAAAGTTCGTGTGGTCGCAGGGTAACTAGGTCTGCGTGCCTTAAAACAATAGTCAGTTTGTAAGGCACAGCTTTTACCTTAGCAACAACTTGTTCGCTTGCTTTGCATCGCCAGAGGGCTTCAACCTGTAGATGTATTATTTGGCATTATTGAACCATAGGCTTAATTATTTTTTATTTTTTTTACATAATGAAAACCTACTTGCTGTACAAAATGTAAATATTATTGGATTTACTTTTCACATTTTTTTCTTATTTCCTATACGATGCAGTACAGCCATTTACAGTACTCTTTGTTTTGTAAAATGCACACATACACGTGTGTGTGTGTGTGTGTGTGTGTGTGTGTGTGTGTGGCTATATAATAATGCAGGACACTAAATTAAGCACAATTTGCAGTCAGAGTTATTATAAATGACAGTTATTATACCTCATCTGCAATTTGTCCTTCCATTTCTCCCGCAGTGGCTGGGTCTGTGTACTCCACTGGTGTCTGTGTTTTTTTCTGTTTATGCTTAAGTTTAACCTTGGCAGCTTCGATCTGGAAAAAAATGTTGGAACTTAAATTAATTCCCAGAATAAAATAATTCTGTATTATTATTATTATTATTATTATTATCATTGCCTCTTGAGCAGCAGTTTTATTTGCATCTTTCGATGGATCGATGTGCTTGGGTGGTAATTTGGTAGCAGGCAGTTGGACTGTTGCGGCCTGTAAAAAAATAAAATAAATAAGATTAAAAAAAAAACAATACAAGTTAAAACACAACATTTTTTGTGCATTCTAATATATTTGGATAACTGAAATTACTTTTTCAGCAGCATCTTTATGGGGTTGAGGTGAAGGTTTCCTTGAGGTCCATTTTGACTTTGCCATTTCATATGGGACACTGAAATAGCGAGAGGTTTGTCTGCCTCTTTTCCTGGATCTTTTAGACCACCTCTCTTCAGCAAACGATTCATCTTTAGATGACTTCCTAGATCGGGTAAGTACATCTTGGGGAAGACTATTATTTAAGATGTATTCCCTGTATCGTCCCTTCAGTGAGGTGTACATGGAGGTAATGAACTCTGCTGGTCTGAGGTTATGCTTTCTGCAGAGAATGGAATTTTTCACAATCCCAAACCAATTTTCTGCATGACAGTTGGTGTCTCTTGTTTGGCATAGGTCTTCAGGAGGTGGCAGAGTCACAGAAAAATCCACAGAATACCTTTTTAGGTCACCCAACAGTATGCCGCTCCAAAGTGGGAATATTGGCATGTAATTCTCTAAAAGAAATGTGACCATACCTGGGCAGTAACTAGGATTTGGTTCACACTGCTCGTGTTTTTCAACCATCAAAGTGTCCAGTACCCCTTCGACGATGCTTCGGAAGAGTCTACTGTATGGAGAACCACCAGTGATAGTTCTTGATGTTTTTTCATCAACTTCCCAGTTTGGGGACTCTTCGATTGTTTCTAGCATGGGTAGGCCTACTTCTTGATTTATCACCTCCTGCAAGAATCCTACACTGCTTGACACACTTTCGGTGACATGCCTTGAAAGCAGCACAACGCACAGGTTTTTAAAAATGTGCAGCCCATCATCAACACACACCGTGTTTTGCAACCTCGCAAAGACAAATGTAGCAAATATTGCCAAGTCTTTATCGCTGGTCTTTTTGTGAAAAGCAGAAGAGACTGCTTTAATTACATGTGCTGCACAGAGATGCAAAATGGTCTTAGATTTGATTTCTGACCATTTTTTCTGCTTTTGGCAGATCTCATGCACACTTTTGAGGTATGCGAGCACTGATTCCTTGTTAAAAGATAGAAGAACCGCTTGCATTAGTGACCAGCTGTAGTCCGTCTCTACACGGTGTACTTTTACAGTAGTAAAAGCAGATAATTTCAGCAAAAATTGCATGAGCCAGAATGTTATTGGCGGGACAGAATGCTCTGAAGAAATCATCTCACTCACTGGCAAAGGTGGGGCACCTCTTCCTCTTCCTGGTAAAGCCAGAGCATAGTACAGGATTTTCTTCTTTTGTTTTGGGAGACTGGAGATTACATTCCCTGTTGCATCTAAATAGAGAGTTACTTCTGATTTTTTTTTTAAGCAATTTGCTAAAATAGTCATCCCAGTTTCAGTATAAAGGTGGGCCCCAAATGGGTCAGCTTGAAAATTGTGAACATATCCTGGTGTGTGGTAGAATTCTGTATCCGTTGCCCTAATGATGGACTGTGTCAGCTGTGTCTCCAGTAAAATGTTGTCATGAAGTTTCAGGTTTTTTTTTATTTCGTATGAGATTCCCTTCAGGATGTTTTTATTGAGGCTATGGGTTATGTTTCCTGCCACAAGCTCCTCCACTGGGGTGTTTTTCAATCGGTTATAGTACTCTTTGCTGACGCCTTGAATGACACTTCTGGCTATAGCCCCCCGCCTGATGTTACTTGCTTGTCGGAAGCGCTTATGGGATTTTCGATGAAGTATTTCACCAGAACGGTACACGGTCACTGGAACGAACTGGTGTTGCAAGGGTTTGTGTGTGATGATGAACTTGTAATTAGCACAACATGAAGGGAAGGTGCATTTGGCCCGCACAGTTATGTACGGACAGTTCCTTTTTCGGCTTCCTGTCACACGAACGTGTTGGTAGGTAAATTTGAGTGGGCAACAAGGAGTGATTTTACGAAACTTTTGATACATGTAGTGAGTCCATGGCTGTCTAAGTTTATTCATCCCTTTCAAAGGTGATATTCTTTTCCAAATTTTTGGTTCTATGACCAATTTAAAGGTTTTTGGTGGGGGGGTTGATATTTTCCGAAAGTCAACCTTTGTACCTTTATTTTCACCACTCTGAAACTCGAATGGGGATTGCACATCAGCTCCACTGGGAAGAGGCACATCATCATCAGTTTCACTTCGTACACTCAGCTCACTGGGAAGAGGCACATCATCATCATCATCATCAGTTTCACTTCGTACACTCAGCTCACTGGGAAGAGGCACATCATCATCATCATCATCATCATCAGTTTCACTTCGTACACTTAGCTCACTGGGAAGAGGCACATCATCTTCAGCTTCACACACCATAGGTTTCACTGGTTTATCTGCTCTTGTATGACAGGGCGTAGAATAATCATCCTTTTGAACACCTTCTCTAATGTTCCTCCTGTTGTATCTCCACACAACATAAAGCCACTGTCTATTGTTTTGAGTGTTTTGTCCAAATATGTTTGTTGAAAGTGTATGCCAGATGGGTGCATTTTGTTTTGTGTCTTGTTGATTTATGTTTGCTGTCTTGAAAAACCTAACCATTACCTCTTTTCCGCCAGCTGCCGTCCACAAGTCCTTTCTGGCAGCCCCTTTCCCCCTTTTCGTTTTTGCCATGACTACAACAATTGCACATGCAATTTAGTGGCTGACTTAATAAAACTGAAACACTATGTGGCACCTTTATAACCCACGGCCTAAAATTTGAAAAGATTTGTAGCAGGTGTGGCAATGGTCTGTAGCATATTAAAGGTGATGGTCATTCAACATCTGCAATAATACTAAAAAAGTGGCAACAGGTTACGCTCACCCTGTCACCATTATGCATATCTAAGGCATAAATCAGCTGTGACCTCAAGGCTAAACTAAAAAGAAATGCTGGTGTAAAATATGGACAAACCCAACAGTTGAGTTACAATTGTAAATTACATTTTAAACCAATGGTTGGGTTGGTCCAAATTTAACCCAAAATGTTCTTGTGTGTTTTGTGAGCACTTGGTTATTTTTTTTTTGGCCAGGCCAAGAGGTCAAAATGTTGTGTTTTGTGTAGCAAGCATTTTTTTTAATGGTGTGTTTTTATCTAGTACAATGTAGTATGCAGCTGGATTTTTTTCGCTGGCTGCATGCGTTATGCAAACTATGAGTTTTCTCATAGTTCTGTTCATGTCTTGTTTTGTGTAAGAACAATCACAAGCCATATGCTTATTTTAGTCATGTTTGTTGTGAACACATGGCACCAGGAAACACATGACAAGCCATGTGCTCTCTGTCTATTTAGTCCAGTCATTTTTGAAAAAAGGTTGAACAAATTGCAACAGAAGCAAACTCAATTGATTTTGTATCATACATGTCCTGAGTAAGGGAAAAAAGCCCAGAAGAATTCCATTAGGGAAAGTTTAGAAAAAGACCACAATATAGCCTATATTCATACGTCTATTCATTATTTTTTCATGTGAATAAGGTCAAAATTAATCTTTAGATATCACCATGAAAATGAATGAGTTGATTACTTGCATCAAGACAAACAAAAAATGTATTACAAGTTTTTTAAATAGTTTGTTAACATGGGCAAAAAGAGCATAATCTATAATTACTTGTGTGCTAATTTGCAAAAATAGCACAATCTAAACATTGGATATAACCAAGTGGAAATGTCTTGTTGAATCTTACCATATAACAGTAAAAGACTTAATGTATTGTTAAGGTCTGAATGGAACCCATTTAGGCTACCCATAAGCATAAATACATAGAGGCAGGAAGAAGTACTTTAAAACAGTATTGATTATTGAGTGTATTAAACCAGTATTTTTATTGCAGAGATGGCATTTGGGGATGGGTCCGTGGGACTGTTTTTAGGGGATGAGTCTGAGGGAAGAACAAGGGTAAGGAGAATGCAGAAGACAAAAGTTATGGGTAAAATAAAAAGTGAAACCCCAGAAACAGTCTCACAGCCCCAGCCCCAAACCCCAAACCCCAAACCCCAAACCCCAAACCCCATCTCTGCAATAATTATTAATAAAGGCTGGTTTAAAGTACGTATTTCTGCCTCTATGCTGATGGGTAGCCAAAATGGGTTACATTCAGACCTTAACATTAAGTATTTTACTGTTATATGGTAACAAGATTCAACAAGACATTTTCACCAATGCTATACCCAATGTTACCCTATTAATGCAAATTAGCAGCTCCGTTTGCCCATGTTAACAAACAATTTAAAAAAAACTTGTAATACATTTTTTTTTGTTTATCTTTATGCAAGTAATCATCTCTGTAATTTTTATGGTGATTTCTAAAAAGAATCAAATTTTTACTCTAATCAAATGAGGCAAAATAATGAATAGGTGTATGAATAGGCTATATTTGGGTCTTTTTCGAAACTTTTCCCTAATGGGATTCTTCTGGGCTTTTTTCTTCTTCTCCCTTACCCAGGACATATTGAAGATACAAAATCAGTTGAGTTTGCTTCTGTTGCAATTTGTTCAAGGTTGACCCCCATTTTGGCTTAAAATGACTGGACTAGCCTAATTGTCTACTTGCCCATCTTACCAAACACATTTTCACAAAATGAAGTCGGCCACAAAAACAACGTTCATATAACCTCTGGTGTTTGGTGATTATTGGTTCAGTTAATTGCTCCACCTGTCTCTCACTCGTAAGCTCCTTATAGGAGCATGGGCGGCTATAGGGAGGGTCTAGCAGGTGCTATAAGCACCCACAAGAAAGACCAAAACACCCTGATAAGACCACAAAAAAAATAGATATTTCTGCAAGCAATTATATCCACGCTGTATTCTATGGAAGCCCTGAACCTCACGGTGAATAAAACAAAAAAACTATCTTGTTATATATATCTATGTTTTCACAGGATTGTACATGCAACGCAAATTTGTATTGTTAGTTATTATGTTAAATGATGTTTATTAAAACATACGCGCAGAGTGTTACATCATATTGTGTGTGCAGAAAGAATATCTTATTTTGACATAATAAGTAGTTATCTAGACATAATTAGTTATTTCGACATTCGTTATTTCAACGCGTTGCGTTCATATTCTCAACTCAGTCCATTCTCAACTTTTTTTCTTTTTTTTTTTTACATAAACAGACGCGTCATTCAACCTATTGTAAATGGTAAATGGACTGCATATAGCGCTTTCACAGACCTATGGCCGGCAAAGCGCTTTACATATAGCCTCACATTCACCCATTCACACACCGACGGCGGTGTCAGCCATGCAAGGCGCCATCCATCTCGTCGGGAGCAGCTGGGGTTAGGTGTCTTGCTCATGGACACCTCGACACTTGGTCAGGTGGAACCGGGTATTGAACCACCAACCTTACGGTTTGTAGACAACCTACATGAACCACTGAACCACTACACTGAACCATTTTTGTTAAAATTAATTTATAAATTAAATAATTAAAAAGGGGAGAAAATAGAAATAGGCATCTAAATTAAATGAATAAACAAAAAATCATAAAAGAAGTAATGTGGGAAATATGCTCCAAAGACTGATCACGAAACGCTCAGAATAGCAGTGTAACACTTAACAAGACTTCGCGGTGAGTGAATGAATGAACATGGTATAAATAGACTGAGACTAACAGGATGAGACAGGTGAATGCAATCAGTGAATGAGGTAACAGGTGAATGTGATCAGTGATAAGTGATGATGAGTCCGGGCAGTGAGTTATGGGAAATGTAGTTTGTGGGTGATCATAGTCTTATGTGGAGTGCCCTCTGGTGGCTCTCAAGGGCACTCCAGCTGGTGACCGTTACATAATGAATGAGAAGAAACACCATTTTCATTAGTGTAATATTTATTACCCCAAAAATGTAGACAATAACAAGGGTAGCCCCAAATAACAAAAATTGACAATGTCAGTAGCGGGTGTTTCCACCATTTGCCGCAATGACAGCTTGACAGCGACGTCTCACTCACCTCGCCTTCTCCAGCAACACTGACGACCATCATTTCTGTGCAAGGTGACCCGACACTTGTCCTGAAGCAATGCGTTCCACTCTTCCACAAGTGCTGCACGCAGTTCTGCCAGGTCACATGGGAGTGGGGTACGATCATCCAGTCTCTGCTTCAGCTGGTCCCAAACGTGCTCTATGGGGTTCAGGTCAGGGGACATTGCTGGCCATACCATATGAGGCACTCCGACTTCCTGAAGTCGAGCTGTGACAATTCTGGCACGATGTGGTGGAGCAATCAGACATACATTTAAAAATATCCTTAGTCCTCCAAGGTTTATAATGTTTGTGAATCGCAGCCCAAATTTTGAAGACAAAAAAAAAAAAAAAATGCATACATCCATAAAAAAATTAATCCATACGACTCCAGGGGGATAATAAAGGCCTTCTGAAGTGAATCAATGCATTTGTGTAAGACAAAGATCCTCCTTTAAAACATTTGGGCTGTCATTCATAACTATTATAAACCTTGAAGGACTTAAGGATATTTTTAAATACATCTCTGTTCATCTAAAAGATAGTCATATACACCAAGGATGGCTTGCGGGTGAATAAAGCTTGGGATAATTTTCATTTTTGGGTGAACTATCCCTTTAAGTGTGTGGTAAATTGTGAAGTTAATACATCAGACCCTCGGTGTCTCATACCTCTACAAACAAGGCAGGTGAAGGCCTCCTTGAGCTGTGATGCCTGCTGCATGTTGACTTGGTTTCTTTCCCTTGTGGCCAGTGTGTTGAGCTCCCGGAGTCTGACAGAAACACTCTCCAGACCTTGAGATGCCTCCAACACCTCCTCAATCTTTTCCAAAATGTCCTGCAATCCAGAATCTTCTTCCCTACACACACATAATATATATCAGTGGTTCCCAACCACAATCCTGGAGGCCCACCAACACTGCACATTTTGCATGTCTCCTCAAACACACCTGATTAAAGCCCCACTATGTAGGATTTCCGTTTTGGTCAAACAACGACCCCTAGAGTCGCTGTGGACTACTTGTATTTAACGTTACTGTCGTAAATACCACTCACGCAGAGCAGTCTCTTCACTCACGGCCTGATTCCCTCCCCCCTGTATACCGGTCCCCGTTCAGTCGGATAGAAGCTGTAACGAGTGGAAATAAGGTGTGGCCCCTTTAAGAGCTGCGCGCGCCCTGTTTAACTTTCGGCAGTCTGTATTGTATGTGCGCCTCGAACACCCCGTAAGCGGGTTGTTTCTGTTTGACGCTCATTCTTGTCCTATTTTTGTCTATCAAGTAATGCTGTGGACGGTAGAACGTGTGACAGACAGTTACACGAGTTCGATTGGGGAATAAACACAACGCGCTACAAATCGTCGGACATCGAACAAGCACAGCTAGCCTCCGAAGATGTCTACTAATCCATCAACAAGAACGCCAGGTGCTTGTCCGAGTGATATACAATATAAGCAATATACTTACAAGTCCAACAGCATGTGAGGACGTGTTGGGGGAAGTGAGGTAGCCTATGCCGTAAAGCAGTCGAATTTTGTAGTTCTTTTTGTGCGCGGGGGTTACTACCCGAACCCCGAAGTTTAAAAGTACGATTAAAAACTATACAAACCCCGTCAGGCTATGGCAGACGTGTCATTCAAACTATTTTAAGTCGATGTACCATCACAAGGGTTTTGGAAATATATTATGAAGGTTGAAAAGTTACTTAGTGTTACTTTAAGGTTATCAGCTCATTTTAGATAGATAGATAGATATGCTTGTTTGTAATTTGATCAATAATTATACATTCCAATAACATTTACCTGGATTAATAACAAACAAAATTAAAATAAACTTAATAGATCCAATAAAATAATATCAATCACCTCATCCTTTTTCGTCTGTGTTGAAGCCTGGAAAAATGGCTAATGAGCATCGCGTTAATTTTCTAGAGGTTTGTCTCCAATACTGGGAACCTTAACACATACAGCACACACAAAGGACACTACGTCAGTAACAGAATAACTAAAGAAATGACAATACAATATAATACAAATCGTGAGAGTTTTGTTACCTTGTGTTCCTTCTGAACCCATTATTTCGTTCCAGTTTGAATCCAGCAACACAGGAGATTCTGTAGTCCTTAGGTCAGCTTGAAGTTTCTGAACAATGCCTGTAACACTGGCCTCAGCTTCAGTAAACCTTACCACCACAACACTTTTGAGAACTGGTTTGCCATCTAGCACTTCTGCAATATTTATTGCTCTGAAATTTGGAAACAGATTTAACATTTGATGAACTCTCTAGTAGTATTTAGTTTACATATAAACCCTGTTAAAAAAAAAACACACAGTTAAGTGCAATAATATAAACTAATAAATAAAAAGAAGGTTTTCAAACCTTGTCCAACTTCGGCTTGCACGGGGCGTTGTTGTGAGAACAGATCCAGATGATGCTGGTCTTGTGAAAGAGAAATGTCGCTGAGCTGGTGTTGAAGCAAATGCTGAAGTTGATGGGGTGTTTTGCGGCATCTCAATTGGGTCACCATGGACTTCATAATGAGCCCTTAACGTCAAGTCCAACGAGCTGAAAGACCCTTCAGCATTGGGAAAGATTGCAACGTTTGAATCATCAGTCAAATAGAGACTATCACTGCTGACCTACACCAGAAAGAACAAGAATTAGTCGAGTAAAATCGTATGTCATTTCAAAGCCAGACATATTCAATTCAGTTTAATCAAGTTATGTAGCAGGCCAATGTTGCATCTATAACAGTTCTGTAAAGTAATATGATGGTAAATGTAAAACCTCTGTGCAACAGCAACTTAAAATGTTTCTCTCACCCTTACTTTATATCACTTATGGAAAATATGGGCTGGCATATGTTCTATGCCAGTGCTTCTCATGCTTGGTCCTTGACTGTAGCACTGCACATGTTTCCCTTGTATGCCACATCCATTTTAGAGTACTAGTGAGCTTATCAGGAAGCATTATGTAAGGTGTGTTTGTTGTTTTGGATGTCTCCCATATTTAACACACCTGACATAGTACTCTAAAAACTGAAATAGATGTGCCATAAAAGAAAAATGTGCAGTGCTACATGGCATGAGAAACACTGGCATAGAACACATACCAGCCCATATGTTCCACAACTGTTATTACAGTTTTTCTCGATTGTTTACACACATTTTCTGGTACTTGAGACACAATGACCACAACATGTAACTCATTCACCAACCCCCTGAGCCAATTCTGCTAAACTACAAGCACAATTCCTGCTTTACACTCAAACTGCAGTTCTAAAACACACTTTTTTCAAAACACTACACACAATTCTCTGCTTTAGGCACAATTTTCATGCGGAAAATTTCTTGTTTTCACAAGGAACACACTGCCATTCAAATATGCACACTGACTCTTCACATGGGCAAACACCCGTCACACAGTTTTACAATTAGCAATCAGAGCTTTAGCATAAAAGGGCAACAGGTGAGCTCTTCAATGGAGCAATGGATGCCAACATTGGAAACAGAGGCAGAGCCAGAGGAGTGAGAGGAGGAGGAGGAGGAGGAGGAGGAGGAGGAGGAGGAGGAGGAGGAGGAGGAGGAGGAGGACCGTAATCTCTGATGAGATCCGAGCCACTTTGGTTGATCATGTGGTCAACCATGGTCTAACAATGAGGGAGGCTGGGCAAAGAGTACAGCCAAATTTGAGCAGGTACACTGTGGCATTCATCATCCGGACTTTCCGAAATGAGAATAGGTAAGAAATCTACTCTCACTAGAAAATTGCAGTACTACATCTCAAAACAGTACTCAATGAGTACAGTAGTACAGTATTGCCTGTGGACTGTTCTGTAGGACTGTAAAAATACTGTAAAGTATGCTTCATGTATATAGGAAATGTATACCTACTTTGTATTTACAGTGTTTTACTATTTGTTTGGCAGAACTGAAAGATTACCAACACAATGCGGTCGGGAACGTGTTCTGTCTCCTGAACAGGAAACTCAAATCATTAACATGGTCCTAGAAAACAACGCCATAACATTACGGCAAATACAAAGAAAGATAATAGAAAACAATGACATATTTCAAAATATTGATAGGGTAAGCTTATCAACACTGGACCGTGTCTTGCGCAGAAATCATCTCAGGATGAAGCAGGTCTACAGGGTGCCATTTGAACGCAATTCAGAAAGAGTCAAAGAATTGCGACATAACTATGTGCAAGTGAGTCCCACAATTGATGCATACTCCCAACACTGTATACAGTAAATTATACATATTTCAATATTGTAATCATAATGATTGTGCTTCACAATAGTGACCACTCCATGTCTATTTCTGATATTGTCATGTGTGTTTCAGAGAGTCCTTGAGCTAGAGGTGGCTGCAGTGGAGCACCAGTTCATCTTCATTGATGAGGTTGGGTTCAACCTCACAAAAAGACGAAAGAGGGGAAGGAATATAATCGGCCAGCGTGCCATTGTTGAAGTCCCTGGCCAGCGCGGAGGGAACATCACAATGTGTGCAGCGATTACCCATCACGGCGTCATCCATCACCATGCTACCCTTGGCCCCTACAACCTACAATCCTATTGAGGAATTTTTTTCTGCCTGGAGATGGAAAGTGTATGACCGAAATCCACAAACGCGTATACCTCTTCTCCAAGCTATGGAGGACGCATGTGGAGATATAGCAGCTGATGCTTTTCATGGCTGGAATCGCCATGCTAGGCGATATTTCCCCCGCTGCTTGGCCAGGGAAAACATTGCTTGTGATGTGGATGAGGTGCTGTGGCCAGACCGCAACAGAAGAGAGGATGCAGCATAGTGTTTTTTTATTTTTATTACTGTAACTGTATACAGTAAATTCTTCTGTTGTTTTCTATGTAGACCACTGTATGTCCTACTTTGTGTTGGTTGGGATGTACACTGTGTACATTGTTTTTGTGGGAAAAATAAAATATATTCGTTCCCGTGTATTTGTGTGTTCGGAGTATAAAAACAATATTCTCAGATATTTTACAACACACTTACTGTAAGTATGTACTGTCTGTAGTAAGTGTAACACTGAACAAAAAAAGGCCTAAATCATTATGATGAATGGAGAAGAAGTGTTTTCCATTCATCATAGTGTTTTACATTGAGCACATCAGTGTTCAAATGGTTCTTATAAATGTCTATTCATATGATGGTTTGTGTGTGTCATTTGAAAACAAAATACCATTTTGAGAAGAAAAAACATTGTTTTGAATGTAAAGTTTCATTTTGCAGGAGCATTGAGGGGTTTTGCCCATTGTGTGTGTGTTTTTGGATTTGTGTGTAGAGTTTTGAGAATATGAGGCATGCTTTCAGAAAATGTGTGTAAACAATCGAGAAAAACTGTAATAACTTAAGGATGAGATATATAAATTGATGTTGCACAGAGGTTTTACATTTACTGCCGAATCACATTACAAAACTTTTATAGATATAGAATTTCCCAGTTATAGAAATCGATTAAAGTGAATTGACAGCTGAGATGTCAAATATATTAGAAGCAAACCTAAAAATCTTTAGTAGATTTCGTACATACATTAGCAAAAAGTGTTACAATGCATGTATGGCTCTACATTTATTCATACTCACATGCTAATAGGTCATTTACTAAGACCAAACTATTAGTTTAGGACTATTCAATTTCGTTCCTAGAGGGCCATGACCAGCAGAGTTCAGTTCAACTTAATCAAACAAATCAGAACCGTCTAATCAAGCTCTTCAGGATTATTACATTGATTATTACAGGCAGGTGTGTTTTATTAGGGTTGTTGAACTCCAGGGCTGCGTTCCAGTCCAAAATTGTCATGCCCTTCACTTGCTAACTTCCCTCCGTCTCGTTCACTCGGATGTACGTCATTGCAAGTGCCCACTACTGGCGGAAACTGCAATGGTCTGAACTGGAACGTCCTAAGCCCTTGATCACTTGGAATCAGCTGTGGAGTTGATGTATTACTTACATTTTTTTCCCTTTAATAATTTGTTTAATGCAGCATCCAAATGTTTATAGGTGTGTTTGGGTTGTTTTAAATAAATAAAAAATTATAATTAATATATCATAGAGTTGTCTGTGTGGTGGTGATTAGACGAGCTATGTAGTGACGTCACAATCGTACTGCATTGTGGGACATATAGGTGCCTGAAGTGTACATTTGAAGCAGACTCGCTCCCTCGGTCAAAATCGAGGGAACGAGGGTCTGTCCATATAAACTTCCCTCGTCCACTTCACGAAGTGGAACGCACTTCAAAATGGCGGCAGGGATTCCCCCAAGGGGAAGTGCTTAGGGAAGTTCGCAAGTGTGTGTCTAACAGTGGACTGGAACGCACCCCAGGAACATAAAGGAATAGCCCTGTACTAGTTAACTTAGCTTATTGCCATAGTGGTTAACTTATTTAAAGTGCTCGAATTGAGTCAAGTCTTATGGGGGGTCCCCAAGTTTTTTTGGGCGGGGGGTTGGTTAGTCTCGCAATATATGCAATATATGCTTGACTTCATATATTTATATATATATATATATATATATATATATATATATATATATATATATATTTCTTCTTTTAAATTACTTACTAGAGTAATACCCAAAAGGGCAGCTATGGCAAATAGTGCAGGACAACTGGGCAAACAGGATACAGTCTTTGGAATAGTTTATAAGTTTAACATAGGGATGTCCAGGAGATTCTCAAAAGTCAACTCAGCATTCATCCATAACAGACATCAAAATAATTTCAGCAACCAGTGGGTGAAGACATAAACTTTCTTCAAAGACAAATTTCTTCAGAAACAGGGATAACGAAAATCTCAAATGAGAAATTACCTCTCAAACAAAAATGCATACTTAGTGTATATATATATATATACATACATATATATATATATATATATATATATATATATATATATATATATATATATATATATATATATAAACTCAGTCTCTTTTCCCACAACTGAAATAGAGAACTGAACATAACTATATATAATGTGTTACACAGAAATGTAGAAAACGTATCTGCTCAGATAGCAACATTGTTTCAGCCCAGATCCGGCCCACATCTGGCACTTGGGTGGCCCACTCCTGTTTGCCAGATCTGGGCCACAAGCAGGCCATAGCAATGCCACATGTCAGCCAAGAGTAAATAAATAAACCAGAACTGGACCTTATCTGAGCCACAAAATCTGTGTATATTAAATATGGAGTCATCTCAGCCTTAATAAGCCTGTTAACAAGCAGAATCACTGAAGGAAAGAAGAGAACAGAAAAAGAGACGAGCAGAAACACAAGAACTACAACTGACTTCAGACACAGCCTTAGATGAAATCAACTGAAGAGAAAAGAAGACATTAAATCTCTGAAGATCTCAGCAGAGGAGGATTAAAACAGCAAACAGCATTACCAGCTTCACTTATTACTAACCAGACTGACTTTATTTCTGTCACACATCTACAGAAGTTTTTATTGATAATTAACAGAGGTTTAACTGTAATGTGTTTCATGTGAAGTCACCATAACAGTGATTAGTGTTTCCATTAGTTGGGCTCTTAACTCTTATTATATCTTTTGTCTTTTTTTGGCTGCTGTGTCAGTGTGTTTGTCAAAAAAACTAAGTGAAATGAGATCAGGTGATGATGGTTACCTGTTGATGGCTTTATAATCATCATGAGATAACCTGTTTCACTGATGTCTTTGGAATCGAACAATTGTGTTTTTCCATTAATATTTTCACATCACAAACCCTGTTACTGCAGCATGAGATCTAGCAATAGTATAACAATCAGTTAGAAGACTTTAACAAACATGAGTACGAAAAAGTCAGTTAAATATGACACACACAGACATCAACAATCAGCATATGAATCTCAACAATATAATATTGCTAGATCTCATGCCGCAGTAACACAGGGTTTGTGATGTGTAAATATTAATGGAAAAACAATTGTTAGATTCCAAAGACATCAGTGAAACAGGCTATTTCATGATGATTATAAATCCATCAATAGGTAACCATCATCACCTGATCTTGTTTCACTTTAGCTTTCTTTGCTGCTTGACAAACACACTGTCACAGCAGCTAAAAAAGACAAAAGATATAATAAGAGTTAAGAGCCCAACTAATGGGAACACTAATCACTGTTATGGTGACTTCACATGAAACACATTACAGTTAAACCTCTGTTAATTATCAATAAAAACTTCTGTAGACATGTGACAGAAATAAAGTCAGTCTGGTTAGTATTAAGTGAAGCTGGTAATGCTGTTTGCTGTTTTAATCCTCCTCTGCTGAGATCTTCAGAGATTTAATGTCTTCTTTTCTCTTCAGTTGATTTCATCTGAGGCTGTGACTGAAGTCAGTTGTAGTTCTTGTGTTTCTGCTCGTCTCTTTTTCTGTTCTCTTCTTTCCTTCAGTGATTCTGCTTGTTAACAGGCTTATTAAGGCTGAGATGACTCCATATTTAATATACACAGATTTTGTGGCTCAGATAAGGTCCAGTTCTGGTTTATTTATTTACTCTTGGCTGACATGTGGCATTGCTATGGCCTGCTTGTGGCCCAGATCTGGCAAACAGGAGTGGGCCACCCAAGTGTCGTCATTCCATGCTGCATGTGGGCCAGATCCGCATTCCACAAGTGCCAGATCTGGGCTGAAACAATGTTGCTATCTGGGTGAAGTCATCTGAGACACAAATAACATCCAGGAAAACACAAGACGAAATGTCCTTCCATGAGTGCTCAGAGAGTAAGTATTTACAACATTCAAGCCAGACAAAGACTGATTGCCACGGCAGTATTTTTTAAAGTACACCAAATGCTTTACTAACAAGCATCAGGAGTGGCTCTTTAATGCTCTGGGAAGTGCAAGCAAGCAAGCAAACAAGGTAGATGGCAGAGCAAAGTCCTGAGTTCACATGTGACAGGCAATGTCGGTGAAAGAATAAATGTTAATCTACAACTTTTCCACCTAGAACCGACCACAGTGGTCTGTCTGGTTTTGTCTGTGCTTGCCTTCCTGTCTTGGTTGCAGTTGACAGCCGATGGCCGTCTTTCAACCAAGAGAGCACAAATGATTTTGGGTCAAACTGCTCCACTGGAGGGCCATTGACGTCTAGAAACAGGACAGAAGAAAGGCTTTTGGCCCTCAGGGAATTTCTCCTCTTGTTAGCGGTATCACTCATGGCTGAAAATCCACGTTCACATTCAGCTGAGGTGGCCAGGTAGGTTTTGCTAGCTGTTATCAGCCTCTTGATCGTCTTCCCAGGACTGTCACCTTCAAGTTTCCACAACCTATACTCTTCAACAGCAGCTCTGGTGTTTACTCCTAGATGCTTAGCAAGGTCATGAATTTCATTTTCACCATACAGGACAAGGGAATTACGATCTTTGGGCCAACAGGATGGTTCAAGTGGAGTCAGAAGCTCAGTAAGCTCTGAGTCAGGGAGATGTACAGAGAGATTATCAATGACAGCCTGTAGGAACAGCCCCTTGTTGATATTCTCTTTGGAGGCTTCTAGTGTGATGCCTTTGAACATGCATGCTGTTATCCTCCCTTCTGTCTTTGCGAGTGACTTTCCTGGTGTTGTTTTCATGGCCTCCAGGACCTCCCTAGTCAAAAGAGTCCACCGACTGGCATCAGTGAGAGATGTGTTTCGATTCTGCAGTTTCAGAGAGAGGCTCTGTAACTCACGCAGCACATCTTTCATCAGTGCAAGGTCTTTAACAAAACCTGTGCTGCCGAGTTTCCTCAATAGTCCACTGCATTTTCGTCGATCCAAATCAGTGCGGGAAACATCCACAGAAGCTTTCTGCATTTGTGTGGCAAGTGCAGGAAAGTCCTGCCAAACAGCTCTGACAGTGCTGAAACTGCTGGCAACCCAGCGAATGGAGAAAATCTGCCCAATCCTCAGCAGTGAGATGTTAACATGAGTGGTAGCATCATAGAGCAGTCTGGCATTTTTTGTAGATTGGTGGTAAAACGTATACAACTTTGAAATAAAGATTTCAAAGTGGTTACATCCAGTTACAGACTTGCATACATCATGCACTGCCAACTCTAGCTTGTGTGCAAGACAATTAATGCTCTTCAATGAAGGGAAGTCTTTTCTCAACTTTGCAATCAGTCCACTCTCTCTTCCTGTCATGACTGATGCTCCTCTGTGGAGCTCCTGCCACTGCCCTCTACTGAGCTCCTGCCACTGCCCTCTGCTGAGCTCCTGCCACTGCCCTCTGTGGAGCTCCTGCCACTGCCCTCTACTGAGCTCCTGCCACTGCCCTCTGCTGAGCTCCTGCCACTGCCCTCTGTGGAGCTCCTGCCACTGCCCTCTACTGAGCTCCTGCCACTGCCCTCTGCTGAGCTCCTGCCACTGCCCTCTGTGGAGCTCCTGCCACTGCCCTCTACTGAGCTCCTGCCACTGCCCTCTGCTGAGCTCCTGCCACTGCCCTCTGCTGAGCTCCTGCCACTGCCCTCTGTGGAGCTCCTGCCACTGCCCTCTGTGGAGCTCCTGCCACTGCCCTCTACTGAGCTCCTGCCACTGCCCTCTGCTGAGCTCCTGCCACTGCCCTCTGCGGAGCTCCTGCCACTGCCCTCTGTGGAGCTCCTGCCACTGCCCTCTGTGGAGCTCCTGCCACTGCCCTCTACTGAGCTCCTGCCATTGCCCTCTGCTGAGCTCCTGCCACTGCCCTTTGCTAAACTGGAATGGACTGTGCTTGCCTTAGTGGAGGTCCTCTTTACCTGCACACTAATGCCATGTTTTGGTTTCAATATTTTTTTTAAATAAATGAAATGAAATATACACTACCGTTCAGAAGTTGAGATCGATAAGATTTTTAAAATGTTTTTAAAAGAAGTCTCTTCTGCTCAAAGCTGCATTGAATTGATAAAAAAAAGTAATATTGTGAAATGTTTTCTATGTGAATATATAGTAAAATGCAATTTATTCCTGTGATCAAAGCTGAATTTTCAGCATCATTACTCCAGTCTTCAGTGTCACATGATCCTTCAGAAAGCATTCTAATATGATGATTTGATGATCAACAAACAGTTATGATTATTAATGTTGGAAACAGTTCATATTTGTGTGGAAACCGTCATACATTTTATTTTTCAGGATTTTTTGATGAATAGAAAGTTCAAAAGAACAGCATTTATTTGAAACAGAATCTTCTGTTACATTATACATGTCTTTACTGTCACTTTTGATCAATTTAATGCAAGCGTACTGAATAAAAGTATTCATTCCTTTCCCAACATTTTTTTATAAATTCTTACTAACCGCAAGCTTTTGAATGGTAGTGTATAATGCTACAAAAGTTTATATTTCAGATAAACTTTCTATTCATCAAACTGAAAAAAATAAAAAATATTGTAAATAACTGTTTTCAACATTGATATTAATCATAAATGTTTGTTGAGCATCAAATCATCATATTAGAAGGATTTCTGAAGGATCATGTGATGAACACTGGAGTAACGATGGTGAAAATTTAGCTTTGATCACAGAAATAAATTATATTTTATTGTATTATTATTTTACATTGTAATAATATTTCATAATATTACTGTTTTTACTGTATTTTGGATCAAATCAATGCAGGCTTGGTGAACAGAAGAGACTCTTGAACTTTTGAACAGTAGTGTACATCCAACAGAATGATTCTAGCTTGATTTACCAATGTAGTATTTACCCTAAAAACAACTGGATGATTGATGTGACACTGTGATAATGTTTGTTCCAAAAGACTTGATTAAATACATGAAACTTATTTATTATAAATTGTGACAAAACAGGCTGTCAGCCTGTGTGTTGGTGGGGATTTTTCAACTATTTCAGCACATACGATTTTTACATAGTTACGTCCAGTAGGTGGCGGTAAAGCACTGTCATGAGTGAGTGAGTCAGCAGACTATTCAACCATTTCAGTGAAAAAGGCTGCTTTATTCATAAACAAACAATACTATGGCAATCAAAATAAATCATTGCTATTTCAAGAGTGAATCCCGCATAAATGCATGTAATTCCCAAAACGTTGCCGTGTTTATACAGCCATTGGTCCTCCTAGCAGCATGAAAAACAAGTTATATACAAATAAATACAAATTCTGAATGGATTTATAATTACTAAAAAGCTGTTATCCATCTTCATCGAGATCTCTAGAACTCCTGTAGAACCAGGACTATTAATTATGAAAAAAATTGTAATTTAAGCCTAAATGTTTCCAATTTATGCTAGGAATATAAAAGCCCCGACATGGAGTGGATAGATATAAAGTAGAAAGATATATAGCGAGAGACAATTACCCCTCAAAAAAGTCAGTAAGAAGCTTTCTCTTCCCGACTGCGAGTGGAGGTTTATTTTTCTCCATATTTTAAAAGCTAAAATTAGCTTCACCGGAGCAGCGCCAAACAAACAGTCCTGTCAGTCAACGATGTCATGCGCGCGCACAGCGCTCTTTAGGCGGGGCGTTTACACTTTATCTGTTATCTGAACACATCTTCATATTTCTTCTATCAGTCTTTGTGGTCTTTTAATTTGTCTTTTTGGTCGTTCTGTCTGAGTCTCAACGTCTTTCTCTTTATCAGTCTCTGATAACTTGCCTTGCGATTTTGATTGTTCACATTACTTTGAGATTTCCAGGTCATGAGAGTCACTTTCCTTGATTCTTATGTCTCTCTGAGGCACTTTCAGCAGGTGTCTTCTGTTCCGCCTCATTATCTTTCCATGTTCTGTCAACAACAGAGGTGTAAAAAGTACTCAAAAATGCTCAAAAGACTACTATCTAATGCCAGTATGCAACATGCTTTAAACAATCCACTAAACATGCTTACCACTAAAAGAAAAGAATTCGCTAAGGTACGGCCACGGGTGCTCTTGATCCTGTGGCTGATTTTGGACTGTGTTCGCAGCTGAATCACGTTCTTCCTCCATTTTCTTCCACTGATTGACTGTTATAATTTCTCTAATTTCCAGGTCAAGATGCTGTGCATTGTGGTAATAGATGCGACATGACGTCACTTCCAAAGGACCAATGAACATGTCTGACCAATTTCATGGAATGTGAAAATGAATCTCATTGGCAGAATAAATAACATTTAAATTAAACTGAGCATCAGCGCAATTCAATTGGTTTGGTAATAGCAAGGGAAAATAAAATGAAGTGTTCTCCAAAAAAGAAGTACTTTTTGACTATAAATAAAATTGTAAGGAGTTAAAAGTAAAAGTATTGATTTTTAATTGTACTCAAGTAAAGTAAAAATCCCCCAAAATAATACTTAAGTACAGTAATCAAGTAAAATTACTCCAGTATTTTACACCTCTGGTCAACACTTCGTATGACCTGGGTGTAGTCTCTTTTACCACTTTGGCCAGCGGTCCCCACTGTCCATCACAACTCAATTTACAAAGCCACATGGCAATCATATGCTACTGTTATGGTTTTACTGCAGCTATATCAAAAATAGCAGAGTTTTCCACCAAGGAGACAAACAAATTCAACATAAACACACTTCCAGTTTACAAATCCAGTTTACACAAGACACGTGGCCTAGCATGCATGGCATCTACAACCTTTTACCTAAGCGTTTCATACAACACTTACAGTAAAGCAATCTTGTGTTTTAAAGAATAAACTTAATTAGCCTATGTGCACATGTAGTAGCACAAACAACTATAAAGTGTGTTCTATGAGCACAATGTGTTAAGCAAAACTACAAATTTGAAAATCCAAACAGAATCATTGACAACATGAACCTATGCATAACATCATCCTATTTTTCTCAACCTTGCTTTTCATAAACAAATGCATCGACTTATCTTTTCGTTTATCCAATTACATGTTTTCCGATCGTTTACAAACTTAGAATTTTCTTTCTGTTGTTTGCTCATTCTCATCACGTGTTGCTAGTGTTTCAACAAAGCCGATACAACAATGGCTGATTTTGTCTCAGCACTTCTTAAAAGGCAAAAAGAATTGACTTGCCACAATGCCAGAAGAAAGAGATGTTCAAACCTCTTGTTGATTTTAAAATCCAAATACTTTGCTGGAAAGGACGTTGCTCGCCTGTGTTGCGAGATCATGTCACCAGGTCACCACTTTTGTAAGCTTGCACTCGATCGGCCCAAAGCCAGCATCCGACCAGCGGAAGGTCTTAACATGTTACTGTCTTTTCTCGAGGCAAAGTATGTTTTGATGAAATGGAATACATTTGAATATGTATTCTCTCATTATTTCATCTGACTCCATAAATGAAAAAGTTTATAATGATATCTGTGCATCATTAAATGTGAGTGAATGTTTGACTATTCTTTAATGAAAATAATGTCAAAGTCAGTTAGAATAATAAAATGTAACAATTTATGATGTCAGGTAAATGTATCATGCCAATTTCATAATCAATTCAAAGATAATCGATACAAAACATCGAATGCTCTGGAATAGAGAGACTCAACTCATGCAAACCCAACATTAAGAAATACATGAGGCTGAGAGGTCTTACTCTCAGCCTCACGGGCTAATCTAAGGTACAGAAAAGGCCCCAAATCCCCTGCTGCATTTCATTATATAGTCAGGACCTCTTTCACTTGGAAAAATCTTTTAACAATGGAAATTTGCATTCAGAGGTTACACCTTTTGGGAGTAGGGAGACCATTTTTCTAGAAACCACCTTCCTTTGTGTGTCAGTTATCCCTAAACTCTTAAAAACCTTATTACCTTTTGTTTTACTTATTTGGAAATGAGACATTTGTACCAGTCACACTGTGACATTTTAAATGATACCAAACATGAAAAATACTCTGTGATAATGTTCACATTAAACTAGGGTGACCATATTCCAGGTCATGTCCGGCCGGGATTTCGAGATCGCCCAAAATATCCGTGATTCGGCTTTTGCTTTCTCGTCGCCATTCATTTTGTTTACATGTACACCTTTTGATTCAGTAGTACTGAATTAATTCCGATTGGTTAATCTGAATGTAGTGTTTACATGAACGCTAAACAAGTGATCGGTTGATGTGCGTGTAAGCATTGCTAAGAAAATTCCTGTGTTTTCGTCTCGATCGGGATCCGTGTGAATCAGAATGCATGACCTGCAATGCTGGCACGTACGTGTCAGTGTCAAATAACGTAATAATGTAAACATAATGAATGGTGACTGTAGAAAGCAAAAGACGAATCCCGGGCATTTTGGGCGATCTCGAAATCCTGGCCAGATATGTCCTGGTTAAACAGGACGTATGGTCACCCTACATTAAACTATACATTTTCTTGGGTGAATTCAGGTGATCTGAGTATGAGAGAGAGGGGGTGAGGGAAGAGGGAAAGAGATGTAGATTAGGATGAGTCGGAGATGAGACTTTCGTCTCGATAGTGCACACGGAGGAGTTCAAATGTTAATTTCCAGGGAGGTCCTTTGTCCTCTCAGGCCCCGTCCACACTACTGCGTTTTCGTTTAGAAACGGAGAATTAAAACAAATACGATCTCCGTCCACACCAGCGTTTTAGCTGCGTATTAGAATTGATCTCCGTCCACATTAAAACGACTGAAAACGCGGATCACGTGACCATTTACCAAATTTACCACACTGGGCATGCGCGAGCCGGTGTAATCACAACTTCATTGATAAAATTATCCCACCATGCGCTGGTTCTTCCCGGGTTAACCCAAAACCGACGCTCCATGTACACGGTCGATACCGGGAATTGTCAAACGTAAACTATTTTATTGGGAATTGTCAGTTGCACACGGGAATTGTCACATTGTCACTATTTTACCGGGAATTGTCACAGATCGCTCGAATAATAGCTTGCCTCCGGCGCATGTAGGCAGTTAGCATTGTAAAATGCAGAATTTACTTGCACAACAGCTGCTAGAAAAGATATAGCCTACGCCATGACTGATGACACCCAATCATAGATCCGAGCGTGAGCCTCTACTACGTCATCGTTTCTAAAGTCCTCCGTTTTGACCCGTCCACACTAAAACGCCCTCCGGAGATTCAAAACGAAAAACGGGTCGGCAGCGTTTCTAAACTTCTCCGTTTTGGGTCTCCGTTTTTGGCGTTTTAGTGTGGACGGGAGGTGCAAACGTAGCAAAAGGTCTCCGTTTTTAAACGAAAATGCAGTAGTGTGGACGGGGCCTCAGGGTCTGGTCGCTCTTAGGAAACAATGCCTTCCAAATGGCGTGTTAAAGGTGCATAGCTTTGCGCATTCCTCGTCTAGCACTATCTGATAAAACCCGGATGAGGCATCCAATTTAGAAAAGTAACATGCTCCACTCATTGAACTAGTTACTGTATATCTGATTTTGTTGGAAGTCTATAGTGCTCTCGCTGGATTGCTTTGTCAACTTTCCGAAAGCTGGGCATTTTCTCGGTGCATGTTTGTTGCCACACTTTCCACAGCCCCTGCTCTCTTGGCTTGGCTTGTTCTTTTTCGTCTTTGACATAGCTCTTTCAGTAGCACTTCGAACTGCATCCACTTCTGCTGTCTCCTTCTCATCACTTAAAGTCTTTAGCTGTGCCATTCTGACGCTTGGCAAATTTGTATTACCCTTTCTAATGTGAGGTCAGTCTCTTTTAACAATTGCATCTTCACTCTTTTATCTTGGACACCAATTACTATTTGATCTCGAATCATGGAGTCACAAAGCGTTCCAAAATTACACGACTGGCTTTTCAGTCTCAAATCCGTAACATACTGTTCAATGGATTCTGACTCTTTCTGCAGTCTATTTCTGAAGACATACCTTTCATAGGTCTCATTTTTCCTCGGTGTGCAGTATTGCTCAAATTTCTCAATCACAGCCTCATACTTATCTTTTTCGTCTTCCTTGAAAACAAATGTATTATACACATCCAGTGCACTGCGTCCTGCCACTGTTAGCAGCAATGCTATTTTCCTCCGTTCATTACCATCCAGCCCAATGGCGAGTGCCATCTCCGTGAACCCATGAACCACTGTCTATTTGATTTTTTTTTTTTTTTTTTTTTACCTGATCTCGGATCAGTTAAAAACAAAAAACAAATATATATATATATATATATATATATATACTGTATGTATTGACACAATTTTATAATAAAAAGGGAGTTGTAGCTAAGTGTCTAATTGGTCTGATTACCAAGCTCTCCATAAAACAAACAAAAAAAGCCCTACAATTTAATAAACTAACACATATTATAAAGATATTTCATATTTAATGGTATTAGATGATTTGATAATTGCATTTAATAGATTACACTTTGAATAAAACATTTGCATTTGGTGTGTAAAAGGTGTTTTTATGCTGAGTTTTCACTATTCTGTCCAGCAATAGCTACTTGATTTCTTCAACGATGCATCGTACTATGGTAGTTAAGCAGAGAGTTACGTCATTGTATGGGAAACACACCCCAGCACTGGTCACCAGCGTGTGGCGTTTCCAGAGCTTCGAAACAGTGAATCATTTTGCAAAGCAGTCAGTTCAATGGTTTCTAAAAGCTTTGTATCTCCCATCACTAGAGCAACATGATTTTGGTTCATTTTTTAATTGATAACAGTCAATTAATTTTGACTTTGTCTGTTGACAAAAATTATACTTCAAACTGACCTATTTGTAATCTTACTGGTTTTGGGTCATTGTGTTAATTTTTTTTATTGCAAACTTAAATGGCCCATGATAAAAAATATGGAGCATGATGGCTCAACACAAATAGTTTAAAATGAAGATTTTGCAGTGAAAACAGTTTTATTTTTTCAGGGTGGGTTTGTGTGTTAATTGTCATGTGTTTCCTAACTTAGGGAAGAGTAAAAAGGATTGTGACTTCCTTGATGCGCTGAGGGACATGGAAGATGCTAACCGGGCCACCCTGCAACATGGACAAGAACAGCGTGACAAATATATGCAGCTGTAACTCGAAAGCCAGGCCGAGGAGAGAGAGATGAGGAGGCAAGGGTCGGCATTCCTGCAGTCGGGAGCTGAAGAGAGCCAGGCCAAGGAGAGAGAGATGAGAAGGCAAGGGTTGGCATTCCTGCAGTCGGGAGCTGAAGAGAGCCAGGCCGAGGAGAGAAAGATGTGGAGGCAAGAGTTGGCATTCTTGCAGTCGGGAGCTGAAGAGAGCCAGGCCGAGGAGAGAGAGATGAGGAGGCAAGGGTTGGCATTCCTGCAGTCGGGAGATGAAGAGAGCCAGGCCGAGGAGAGAGAGATGAGGAGGAGGCAAGGGTCGGCATTCCTGCAGTCGGGAGCTGAAGAGAGCCAGGCCGAGGAGAGAGAGAGATGAGGAGGCAAGAGTTGTCATTCCTGCAGTCGGGAGCTGAAGAGAGCCAGGCTGAGGAGAGAGAGATGAGGAGGCAAGGGTCGGCATTCCTGCAGTCGGGAGCTGAAGAGAGCCAGGCCGGGGAGAGAGAGATGAGGAGTCAAGAGTTGGCATTCCTGCAGTCGGGAGCTGAAGAGAGCCAGGCCGAGGAGAGAGAGATGAGGAGGCAAGGGTTGGCATTCCTGCAGTCGGGAGCTGAAGAGAGCCAGGCCGAGGAGAGAGAGATGAGGAGGCAAGGGTCGGCATTACTGCAGTCAGGAGCTGAAGAGAGCCAGGCCGAGGAGAGAGAGATGAGGAGGCAAGGGTCGGCATTGCTGCAGTCGGGAGCTGAAGAGAGCCAGGCCGAGGAGAGAGAGATGAGGAGGAGGAGGCAAGGGTCGGCATTACTGCAGTCGGGAGCTGAAGAGAGCCAGGCCAAGGAGAGAGAGATGAGGAGGCAAGGGTCGGCATTACTGCAGTCAGGAGCTGAAGAGAGCCAGGCCGAGGAGAGAGAGATGAGGAGGCAAGGGTCGGCATTGCTGCAGTCGGGAGCTGAAGAGAGCCAGGCCGAGGAGAGAGAGATGAGGAGGAGGAGGCAAGGGTCGGCATTACTGCAGTCGGGAGCTGAAGAGAGCCAGGCCAAGGAGAGAGAGATGAGGAGTCAAGGGTCGGCATTACTGCAGTCGGGAGCTGAAGAGAGCCAGGCGGAGGAGAGAGAGATGAGGAGTCAAAGGTCGGCATTACTGCAGTCGGGAGCTGAAGAGAGCCAGGCGGAGGAGAGAGAGATGAGGAGTCAAGGGTCGGCATTACTGCAGTCGGGAGCTGAAGAGAGCCAGGCGGAGGAGAGAGAGATGAGGCAAGAGTCGGCATTCCTGCAGTCGGGAGCTGAAGAGAGCCAGGCCAAGGAGAGAGAGATGAGGAGTCAAAGGTCGGCATTACTGCAGTCGGGAGCTGAAGAGAGCCAGGCCGAGGAGAGAGAGATGAGGAGGAGGCAAGAGTTGGCATTCCTGCAGTCCGGAGCTGAAGAGAGCCAGGCCGAGGAGAGAGAGATGAGGAGGCAAGGGTCGGCATTATTGCAGTCGGGAGCTGAAGAGAGCCAGGCCGAGTAGAGAGAGATGAGGAGGAGGCAAGAGTTGGCATTCCTGCAGTCCGGAGCTGAAGAGAGCCAGGTCGAGGAGAGAGAGATGAGGATGAGGCAAGGGTCGGCATTACTGCAGTCGGGAGCTGAAGAGAGCCAGGCCGAGGAGAGAGAGATGAGGAGGCAAGAGTACTTTAGCATTTAACTTACTACTCTTTGAACATTGTAATACACACACAGCCCACAAATGCCCCGGAGCCGCAAGGAACAAACAAAAGAAACAATTGATGCGGATGTCGGCTGCCATTTTCTCAACTACATACCGGCAGACTTAACTGTTTACACACTTGACATACTTTTATCTTACAGACCACACATCACCGGGGATTCATTAGCTTATAAACATCTGTAGTCACATAAAAGGTGTGTAACTAACCTGGAAATATTGGAAATATTACACAGAAATCAGCGACGCAGGACAACAGTTGCTCATTCTCCATTCATTCGGATTATGAGCTCACCTTGCTCTGCGCATTGCTAAGGGTCCCAGAGTGACGCTGCTGAAGGGTGCTGCCACCCTGTGTCCATTTTATGAAACAGCACGTCGTTGTGTGCTTCTTTGTTATCTCTCATTAGTATTCAATTCTAAAATTCAGAATAAAATAAAATACGATTGCAATAGAAGGAAAAGAAACAAAAAGTAATCTCAACAAAAAAATTATTTTGTGAGTGTCACACATTCAGAGGGTGTTTTATATGATCAGCACATGCTTCACTCTGCATGTGTTTATAGCTCTATGAACTGAACATGACATGATCAAGAGCTCTTCTTCATCAACCAACAAACATGACTTTCAGCATCATCTTCCTCTTGACTCTGGCAGTGTTTAGTTCAGGTTTGAATAATGATTTATGATTGTATTTTCAAACACTAATAACACTATATCATTACAATCAACATCACTCTTGTGTTTATGAAGAGAATGAGTCAGTGTTTCAATATGATCATCATGTTTTAGGTGTAATATATGATCCTGTCAATCAAACTGAACAGACTGCATTCAGTCACTTCTGCTGTCTGGACGTGATGCTTTCCATCTGAGACACACAAACTTTTACATTCTTACACAATTACTGTCACAACGGATGATTTGTGATCATGTTTTAAAAATTATTTTTTATTATATAAATATACTTTTTCACTTCCTGCTCAGCTACTGTTCGGACGCTCTCGCTTACTGCTCCGCGCTTTGCTCTATCGCTTTTACATTTTATCTCCTATTTTCTAATATTTTATTTCCTTTATTTTATTTCCTTTTATCACCTAATTTTAACTTCAGCAAATCAGCACAGTGCTCAGACGACAAAGTTTGGATTACTACAAAAACTGAGAATTCTTTTACCCGACCAGCTTACATTCCGGGAAAGGAAAACACAACTGCCTACAAGGATAAGAGAAAATGCCTCTTCTGAAATCTACTTGCTGCACCAACTGCCACAGACTTTTACAAAGGATTGCAGTTCTTGAAACAAAGTTACTTACGGGACCACCAAACCAGACGGAGCACACAACAGAGCTTCATCATGGACACCCTCAGCATACCGGTGAGTCCCATGAAACTAGTGCTCCTCGACAGGTAGAGAAACAAGCCGATCGACTTACTAATCGATGGCACAAACAGGGAGGGAGACCCAAAGGCACTCGAGACATCAGAGTGTCACGAGCATCACATATTGCCGCAGTAGCATCCTCTACCCCAGATACAGCTCTGACAAGGATTGCAAACACTGGTCTACTACCACCGCCTATACATCTTGAGAACAGATTTGAAGTGCTAATGAATGTAAATGAGGAATCCCCAAATGTGATGAATGTGATCGAACACAGACTGAATGGGCCAGTGGCTAACACTGATGCTAACTGGCGCTCAAGGTCGAGCAGACAGCGGCACTCAGCTCAGAGCGCAGCCGAGCCCAGGACTCTGATAGTGGGGGACTCCATAATCAGAAACATTAGCGGCAGGGATACAACTACGTGCTGCCTTCCACAAGCAACAACTTCTGATGTAAACAGGGAACTTCATAACATTCTGATGAAACATAAGACTGCAAATCGACTCATCATTCATGTGGGGAAGAATGATATTCATAAAGAGCAGTCAGAACTCCTTAAAAAGGATTTCAATGAACTTTTTGAAACACTTAAAAGACTGAAAGTGCAAACATTCATCAGTGGACCACTCCCAGCAAGAGGAACAAACCGGTTTTCACGGTTGCTTGGGCTTAATACGTGGCTGCAAAAAACCTGCAATATAAAAGGAGTGAACTTTATTGACAATTTCAATCTTTTCTGGAGTCAGAGACAACTTTTTCATCGGGATGGCCATCACCCAAACAAACTTGGTTCAAGAGTGTTAAAGGACAATATCTACTTCTCCCTCAATCATCCTTCTGCAGTGTGTGCCAATCCACTCAATCTGAATGGCACACACACATCTGGACACAGTATGAATGACCACGGGACTTCACTTCAACAGCAAAATGGACATGATAACACCACTCCGCCACAACAACCTCTGCTCACGGACACAATATCAGCTGAGCCCTGTCCACACAGCTCACCACAGACAGACATATCAGAACTGCTCCAAGATTCACCACCCAAGGACGACTTCCTGGAAAACAGCCAGAGAATCCAGGACAGCATATCACAACCTCCGATAACACCAGAGCAACAGCCCCTTTCACCAGACACTTTCTCCCTCTCCCCAGCAACTCCACTCCTGTGCTTCTCACAGAAAATGGAAGAACTGGTGTATGCTGGAACCAGACTATCCCACTCTTTTGCTGCAAGCCCCCAAATACCAACCAAAAAAAGACAGGCACCATTACCACCAAAGCCTGCGGGCCCAGCTCGCCCTCCCCCTCCTGTGAGAGCTCTTCGGCCTCTGCCACAACGCCAGGGCCCACACCCTCCTCCAT
This sequence comes from Abramis brama, assembly GCF_963993115.1. Classification (NCBI taxonomy): domain Eukaryota; kingdom Metazoa; phylum Chordata; class Actinopteri; order Cypriniformes; family Leuciscidae; genus Abramis; species Abramis brama. The sequence goes on from NC_139982.1 coordinate 3,761,705, forward strand.
CTGCTCGAGGTGAACCAAAAACAACTGATACCAGCTCTCAGTGATATGTGTTGGGTCCCCGTTTTGATAACAGTAACTTTCTCAAATGTTTACAGAACAAACGGGAACCCAGTGTGCCTGTATCTTCCTCTATTGCTGTTCTATTACAAGATAGAAAGTCTAAGGCCTTCAATAGCCGTACAGCAAACCTAACTAATCTGGTGCCTCTTACACGTCAAACTAATATTGCTGTGGGGAAAAGTAAGTCTGTTAAGTTAGCACTCCTTAACATTCGCTCACTTAAAAATAAATCACTTCTAGTCAACGACTTAATAACCACAAACAATCTGGATTTTATGCTTCTAAATGAAACCTGGCTAGAAGACAGCTGCAGTGCAACAATCCTCAATGAAGCAGCCCCCCCGAACTTTACTTTTATGAGTGTCTGCAGAGCTGTTAAGAGAGGTGGGGGTCTAGCTGCTCTTTTTAAAGATATCTATCAATGTAAGCAAAAATCATTTGGGAATTACTTGTCTTTCGAATATCTGGGCATTGTGTTAAAAGGTGCTCCACGCATTTTACTTATCATTATTTACAGGCCTCCAAAATACTCTCCAGCCTTTGCTGAGGACTTTACAGAACTGTTATCAACAATTACATCAGAGTTTGACTGTTTTGCCATTGCTGGAGATTTAAACATCCACATAGATAATGCAGAAACCAATATGGCAAAAGAAATCAATACTGTTTTAAAAACTTTTGATCTGACTCAGCATGTTCATGGACCCACACACAATCGTGGACACACTCTAGATTTACTTATCAGTAAGGGTCTAAACATTTCATCGATTGTTATTAAGGATGTAGCACTGTCTGATCATTTCTGTATTTTCTTTGATATATTGATCTCTCCTGCCACTGAAGCTAGATCTGTGTCTGTCAAGAAGAGATGCTTAAATGAGAACACTAGTGTACTATTTATGAAGGCTATATCCTTAACACCAAGCATATCTGCAGACTCTGTTGATTTTCTCCTTGATTCCTTTAACTCAAAAGTTAAAAGTGTAATTGATGATATTGCTCCTGTTAAAGTCAGGAAGAAGAGTGGCAGACAAAAAGCACCTTGGAGAAACTCAACAGCAGTGCAAAATATGAAAAGACAATGCAGAAAAGTAGAGCGCATATGGCGGAAGACAAAACTTGTAGTCCATTATAACATCTACAAAGACTGCATCCATGCTTTTAATATGGAACTAGGCAAAGCTAGACAGACTTTCTTCTCAAATATTATAAACAGTAATTTAAACAACACACGCACTCTTTTTGCTACTGTAGAGAGACTGACAAACCCCCCAAGCCAGATTCCCAGTGAAATGCTCTCAGACAACAAGTGCAGTGAGTTTGCCTCTTTCTTCTCTGAGAAAATCAATAATACCAGAAAGGCGATCAGCACATCTTTGAGTTACCCTGGGGTTAGACAGACCATCAAACCACCTGAGAAAGTAGTTACTATGTCTGACTTCAAAGAAATTGATGGCAAAATTTTGGAAGAAACCGTACAGCACCTTAAAACATCAACCTGTGCTCTTGACACACTTCCCACATCATTTTTCAAAAGTGTGTTAAATAGTTTAGAAGCAGATCTTCTAGAAGTGGTAAATGCCTCACTTCTCTCTGGGAGTTTTCCAAACTCCCTGAAAACTGCAGTTGTCAAGCCCCTCCTGAAAAAGAACAATATGGATAAGACCATATTAAGCAACTATAGGCCGATCTCAAATCTTCCTTTCATAGGCAAGATCATTGAAAAAGTTGTCTTCAATCAGCTGAACAAATTCTTATGCTCGAATGGATACTTTGACAATTTTCAATCTGGTTTCCGACCGCACCACAGCACAGAGACAGCGCTCATAAAGATAATAAACGATATTCGCTTAAATACTGATTCAGGCAAATTATCAGTGCTGGTACTACTCGACCTCAGTGCTGCATTTGACACTGTCGATCATAACATACTTCTTGACAGGCTGGAAAACTGGGTGGGGCTTTCTGGGAAAGTCCTAAAATGGTTCAGGTCATACTTAGATGGGAGAGGTTATTATGTGAGTATAGGAGATCATAAGTCTGAGTGGACATCCATGACATGCGGAGTCCCTCAAGGCTCAATTCTTGCGCCACTCCTGTTCAACCTGTATATGCTCCCAATGAGCCAAATAATGAGAAAGAACCAAATTGCTTACCACAGCTATGCAGACGACACACAGCTCTACTTAGCCCTATCGCCTAACGATTACAGCCCCATTGACTCCCTGTGCCAATGCATCGATGAAGTCAACAGTTGGATGTGTCAAAACTTTCTTCAGTTAAACAAAGACAAAACTGAAGTCATTGCATTTGGAAACAAAGATGAAGTTCTCAAGGTGAACGCATACCTTCACTCTAGGGGTCAAACAACTAAACATCAAGTCAGGAATCTTGGTGTGACACTAGAGTCAGACCTTAGTTTCAGTAGTCATGTCAAAGCAATAACTAAATCAGCATACTATCATCTAAAAAATATTGCAAGAATTAGATGCTTTGTTTCCAGACAAGACTTAGAGAAACTTGTTCATGCTTTCATCACCAGCAGGGTGGATTATTGTAATGGACTCCTCACTGGCCTTCCCAAAAAGACCATAAGACAGTTGCAGCTCATACAGAACGCTGCCGCCAGGATTCTGAGCAGAACCAGAAAATATGAACATATCACACCAGTCCTCAGGTCTTTACACTGGCTCCCAGTTAAATTTAGGATTGATTTTAAAGTATTATTACTGGTATATAAATCATTTAATGGCCTAGGACCTCAATACATTGCAGATATGCTCACTGAATATAAACCCAACAGATCACTCAGATCACTAGGATCATATCAGCTAGAAATACCAAGGGTTCACTCTAAGCATGGCGAGTCCGCTTTTAGCTATTATGCCAGCCGCAGCTGGAACCAGCTTCCAGAAGAGATCAGATGTGCTCCTACAGTAGTGACTTTCAAATCCAGACTCAAAACACATCTGTTTAGCTATGCATTTAATGAATGAGCACTGTGCCAATGTTCGTCCGACTGTTTGTACTGTACTGTATTTTATTTTTTATTTTTCTAAACTGTTTTAATTATTCTTATTTCTTTTTATTATTTTAATTTCTTCTATGTAAAGCACTTTGAATTGCCACTGTGTATGAAAAGTGCTATATAAATAAACTTGCCTTGCCTTGCCTTGCCTATATTTTTATATTTAAAATACCATCACCTGCTTTTGCAGAAGTGAAAGTGTTCCAGTCCAGATCATGTAACCAATCAGAGAGTGAGACTGAAACCCCATTTGCATTGTCAGGGTGGAGTGATTGTGATCCTCTCAGAATAGAGCAGCTCTGTCTCCAGAGACCATGTTCAAACCCCAAGAGCTTTATTTGACATTTACTGCTACATCAACCTTCTGAAAAGCACCTGCATCTTCATCTGTTAGTTGAATGATGTTGTCAGACACAAAGTGAACTTGTTGAGAAGCTTTATTGAATGTTGCAGCAAACACAGCAGATTGAAAGATCACATACACACACACACTCACACACTCTTTCAGTATTGAGTTGTAAATCACTCCAGCTGCAGCACTAGACTCATGTGAATCCTGCCTGACACAGGACACTCAGATACGGCTCATCTTCAGGAGAGAAACATCAGCACTCAGAGCTCTTGTGGAACGAGACCTCATGAGGAGCTCCATCATGTGTTACTCTGCAGACGTACAGCTCTCCCTCTTCCCAGCGTGCTTTGCTGAGGGTCAGGACGCTACTGCGGCTGTAGCGGCCGCCCTGCTGGCTCTCTGCGCTGGTCAGAACCCCCTCGGTGACCTCTGACCCGTCCAGTGTCCAGCTCACCAGCGCCCCCTGTGGAGCGTAAGAGCTGAGCAGGCAGAGCAGTGCGGCTGAGTCTCCAGAGATCTGCAGAGAAGAGGGCGGCAGCAGAGACACTGAGGGCTTCACTGTGGGACCAGCTGCAGGAGACAAACACAACACATTCACACACACACACACACACACACACACACACACACACACACACACACACACACACATTTTTAATGCATTAATTATGCACTGCTATATACATTAAAATGCATGTATGATCTAATCAATAAGTGTAACAGCAGTTATAACACATATTATCTATTATCAGGCCGATCTGACTGCTTTAATTCCAGCAATTATTCACTCTGAACATAAATATCTTAAATTTTGAGATATTCACCTGAACTGAAAATGTAACTCAATTTCAAACAGAGTTAAAACACAATTGAATCATACAGAATGAACAAAACACTGAATTATAAGCACAACATGAGCAAAAGAGATTCAGTATCATTGACTGAACTACAGAAAGCAGCAACATTTACATTCTGATGTCAAATCTCTTTTTCCATGTATGATTTCTACAATAAAAGATGAACTAAATATGAACTCAGTGTAGAAATAAATGAAGGAAAAATAAACCTGTAATAAACTGATTAAACTCATAGTGAGACACAGTGTGGAAATATGTTTAGAATTGTATTATTTTTTTGTTGTTGAAAGGAATAATGCTATTCTTATAATAATATCATTGTTTTAGATTAAATACAAAAATATCAGTAACACTTTATTTAAAGCCTTTATACATATTGCATAATACAAGTATTTTTAATGCATTAATTATATATTGTTTTACACATTATAATGCATGTATGATCTCATAAATAATTGTAACCACAGTTTTAACACATTATAATATTATCTATTCATTGTTACACCTCCAAAAAATTATAATACACTAAAACTCATGACAAACAACCAATTCTAGATGTAACAAGGAATTTGCAAATATTATAAAACATTTTAACTTTGGTTACAGTTATTTATGAAAACATATATGACATTATAACATACGCTATTGATACCTTTATAATGCATTATACATAAAGGCTTTAAGTAAAGTGTCACCACAATATCTAATAATCATTATTATTAATAAATGTTGTTCTTGTTTCCACTGTAAAACACTTTCTGAAATCTAAATTGTATTTTTTTATTAGGTGATTAAATAGACAGACTTACCGATCACCAGTTTAGTTCCTCCACCGAATGTCCACCACAGTGATACAATCTAATGAAACGCTCGTACAAAAACCTCTATTCCACTCGAGTGAACACACACTCCAGCAGAGAGAGAGAAACAACACTTCAACACACTGATATTAGAAGATCCTCAGCTCTTCTCAACACTCCCTCATTCAGATTTGACTAAATGCTTTCTGATATAACACTGTTTAAAGAAATATATTTGATGAGCTGTGACCTCTGAGGTGACCTTTGACCTCTTTGATCATGGATGATGTTGTGGAGTTTCTCATAATGATGCTTCTGTTCTTCATATGCAGATCAATCATCATGATTCACAGAAAAACCTGCAGCTTCAAATAAATGAATCAATAATTCTGAACATTTCAGATGCACATTGTTTAATATATAATGACCTGATTATGAGTCCTGATGAACTTCATGCATGTGGAAAATGTGGGAAAAATAGACATCATGATAATATTTCCCAGAGAGCAACATGTCAACATTGATTCAACTTTATTCCTCTAAATATAGTAAAACTGATTTATTTAGTTCTTGATTTCTCATTGTTAACATGCTTGTAAAGGTGTAGCACAGAACTGAACTCAGAGAAACTGCTGCGTATGACATATGTTTAAAATGATCTACATTCATGATTCTCCAGACAAAACCTAGTGTCTTATCAGCCTGACAAACATAACAAAAATACTTCATAACTAATAAATATGTACAATTAATCACTAAATGGTTCAATAACATTATTCTGAAAGTAAAATCTTCTATGTAGAGTTTATGAGTTTGTTATCAGCACAAGCTGTTGTAAATCCTGCCCACTTCTTTGCATTGTCAGCACATGCTTCAGTGCTCTGAGAGTGTTTATAGTGCTGTGAGTTTAACACTTCATGACTGAGAGCAGAACACAATCTTCATCATCACACAAGACTAAACTACAGCAATGAACACAATCAACATCTTCATCTGGACCATTGCACTGCTTATTCAAGGTAAGATGTAAAAACTGACTCTGGTTTTGGTGTTTTTGTAAAACTGTATGATGATAATAGTTTTAAACACTAATAGTTTTTCTTTTCTCTTTTTCAGAATCCAGAGGAGTGACTCTGACTCAACCTGAAGCTAAAACTGTCCAACAGAGTCAAACAGCAACAATAGAGTGTAATATAGATGTAGGAATATACAGCAACGAGTTACACTGGTATCAGCAGAAGCCTGGAGAAGCTCCTAAACTCCTGATTTATTACATAAGCAGCCGTTATACAGGAACTCCATCTAGATTCAGTGGCAGTGGAACAGCAAGTACTGGACGAGATTTTACTCTGACCATCAGTGGAGTCCAGACTGAAGATACAGGAGATTATTACTGTAAGAGTAGACACTGGATCAACAGTCAGTATGTGTTCACACAGTGATAAAGAGTCGTACAAAAACCTCTGTCAGTCAGACGTCACAGTGACTGCACTGATACAGCTGAGAGAAACTGCAGCTGCTGATGGAGGATCACAAACTACACAATATCAATGTTTAGCAAAGTTTCTAAAGACTTTAAAAATATACATTTATCAGTGGTAATATGAAATAAGAGTTAGTGCTGATATTGATTATGGCACTGGGATGTTTTATTGTCAGTGTTTCAGATCACAGTATGAGAGCGATGCGGAGTGAAGCAGAAACACCAGCTGTTTTTAATGTGTTTTCTCACTCCAGGATTGATCTCAGTGGTTTCTTTCAAACTAATAGAAAATAACCAAAATAATCCAAGGTTTTTATTTAACACCGTGGCTAGACTAACAAATAAACAGACGTCACCCGAACAAAATATCCCGTTACAGTTCAGTAGTAATGATTTCATGCACTGAGAAAATAGAAAGCATCAGAACCACAATTGTAAACGTTCAATCTTCAATTGCGCCTTATAATTCAGCCTCAATTATCACCCCGCAAGAACAATTACAGTGCTTTACAACTATAGAACAAAAAGAGTTAAATAAACTTATCACTTCATCTAAAACAACAACATGTTTATTAGATCCTATACCAACTAAACTACTGAAAGAAGTGTTACCTGTAGTGGAAGAGCCTCTCCTCAATATTATTAACTCGTCTTTATCTTTAGGTCATGTTCCAAGAACATTTAAACTGGCAGTTATAAAACCTCTCATTAAGAAACCACAATTACATCATAATAACCTGGCAAATTATAGACCCATTTCAAATCTTCCATTTATGTCTAAAATATTAGAAAAAGTGGTGTCTGCTCAATTGTGTTCTTTCTTGCAAGAAAATGATATCTATGAAAAGTTTCAGTCTGGATTCAGGCCGCACCATAGCACTGAAACTGCGCTCGTTAAAATCACAAATGATTTACTCTTAGCTTCTGACCAAGGCTGTATCTCAATACTAGTTTTACTTGATCTTAGTGCTGCGTTCGATACTATAGATCACACAATACTCTTAGATCGACTACAAAATTATACTGGTGTTCAAGGACAAGCATTAAGCTGGTTTAGATCATACTTATCTGACCGCTACCATTTTGTCTATTTAAATGGAGAAAAATCGATCATAACTCCAGTAAACTATGGAGTGCCGCAGGGATCTGTGTTAGGCCCTCTGTTATTCTCAATATATATGATGCCACTTGGAAATATTATAAGGAAACATGGAATTAGTTTCCATTGTTATGCTGATGACACTCAAATATATATTTCATCACGGCCGGATGAAAACGCTAAATTATCCAAATTGACAGAGTGTGTTAAAGATATAAAAGATTGGATGACGCGTAATTTTCTTTTATTAAATCCAGACAAGACAGAGGTACTAATCATCGGCTCAAAAAACCGCCCACAAAACCTCTCGCAATACAACTTTAACATCGTAGGATGTCCTGTTACTTTATCCTCTACAGTAAAAGACCTGGGTGTTATACTCGACTGCAACCTGTCTTTCAAAAATCATATTTCATATGTTACAAAAACTGCCTTTTTCCACCTTAGAAACATTGCTAAGCTACGTAATATGCTATCAGTTTCTGATGCAGAAAAGTTAGTTCATGCGTTCATGACCTCGAGACTAGATTACTGTAATGCTTTATTAGCCGGTTGTCCTGCATCCTCAATAAACAAGCTACAGTTAGTCCAAAATGCCGCCGCTAGAGTTCTTACTAGATCAAGAAAATATGATCATATAACACTGATTTTATCATCACTGCATTGGTTACCTATAAAGTTCCGTATTAATTACAAGGTATTGCTACTTACTTATAAAGCCCTAAACGGCTTAGCTCCAGTCTATTTAACCGATCTTCTATCGCCCTATAATCCATCGCGCTCTTTAAGATCACTAAATTCAAGGCTTTTGGTCATACCTAGGATATCCAGATCCACCAAAGGAGGGAGAGCATTTTCACATTTAGCTCCAAAACTCTGGAATAGTCTTCCTGATAGTGTTCGTTGCTCAGACTCGCTCTCCCAGTTTAAAACTAGATTAAAGTCGCATCTCTTCAGCCAGGCATTCATATAATATTTTTAATCTTACAGTTCAAATTACAATCCGGCCTCTAGTTAATAAACGCCAGAGGAGAACTGGCCCCCGACTGAGCCTGGGTTCTCCCAAGGTTTTTTTTTTCTCCATTGGGTCACCTGATGGAGTTTTAGGACACCATTAGGTCACTTGATGGAGTTTTTCGGTTCCTTGCCACTGTTGCCTTTGGCTTGCTCAGTTGGGGATATTCTGGGGATATTTAATTTGATTTTATCAATCAATAAATTCCACTAGAAACAAACCTTGTTGTATTATTTTAATTTAATACTGTGAAGCTACTTTGATACAATCTGTATTGTGAAAAGCGCTATACAAATATACTTGACTTGACTTGACTTGACTTGATTATGAGTCCTGATGAACTTCATACATGTGGAAAATGTGGGAATAAATAGACATCATGAAAATATTTCCCAGAGAGCAACATAATGGACTTTTTTATTATGACTCTGATTTATTTAGTTCTTGATTTCTCATTGTTAACATGCTTTTAAAGGTGTAGCACAGAACTGAACTCAGAGAAACTGCTGCGTATGACATATGTTTAAAATGATCTACATTCATGATTTTCCAGACAAAACCTAGTGTCTTATCAGCCTGACAAACATAAACACAAATATTTCACAATTAATAAATATGTACAATTAATCACTAAATGGTTCAATAACATTATTCTGAAAGTAAAATCTTCTATGTAGAGTTTATGAGTTTGTTATCAGCACAAGCTGTTGTAAATCCTGCCCACTTCTTTGCATTGTCAGCACATGCTTCAGTGCTCTGAGAGTGTTTATAGTGCTGTGAGTTTAACACTTCATGACTGAGAGCAGAACACACTCTTCATCATCACACAAGACTAAACTACAGCAATGAACACAATCAACATCTTCATCTGGACCATTGCACTGCTTATTCAAGGTTGTTACTTTTTAATATAAATATATTATGTTGTTTTGATCATTTTAATATACAAACATTGATTTCTTAAAAGGTGATTAATAAACTAATTGACTTTCTTTTCATATTTTCTTTTATTTTCTCTTCTTCAGAATCCAGAGGAGTGACTCTGACTCAACCTGAAGTTAAAACTGTCCAACAGAGTCAAACAGCAACAATAGAGTGTAATATAGATGTAGGAATATACGGCGGCTACTTAGCCTGGTATCAGCAGAAACCTGGAGAAGCTCCTAAACTCCTGATTTACTTGATAAACAACCGTTATACTGGAACTCCATCTAGATTCAGTGGCAGTGGAACAGTAAATACTGGACGAGATTTTACTCTGACCATCAGTGGAGTCCAGACTGAAGATACAGGAGATTATTACTGTCAGAGTTATCACAGCAGTGGTGATGTGTTCACACAGTGATAAAGAGTCGTACAAAAACCTCTGTCAGTCAGACGTCACAGTGACTGCACTGATACAGCTGAGAGAAACTGCAGCTGCTGATGGAGGATCACAAAGTCAAGTCACCTTTATTTATACAATAAAGATAGTTTCAAAGCAGCTTTACAGTGATAACAGGAAAATAATGCAACAAAGTTTATTTCTGCTGTACAGCAGATCTAGAAGAAAATATCGTCCAAGTCCAGCTTGGTGGTTAAAATAGCCCCACATCACCATAGGCCACTAACCTTGGGAGAAACCAGACTCAGTCGCTCAGTTCTGGCTAACGAACCAACAGTGTATGATTATGATTATGATTCAGGCAGCATTACAGGTCAGAGGTCAGATTGGATCAGAATATTCTGAATATTATCCAGTTCCATCGGGTTGAAGATCGGAGTCGCGCTGGTATGAAGACGGGGACAAACAACACAATGACAATGTTTAGCAAAGTTTCTAAAGACTTTAAAAATAAATATACATTTATATGTAGCAGTAGCGGCTTGTCAATAGAGGGCGCTGGGGCCGCCCCATCAAAATTCCAGAAATATACATGTATATGATATAAATGATATAAAAATGAAATAAAAATAAAAAATAAAATAGTTTACTCATACAATGTAAGAAGTAAGGGCCTCAGCATTTAATAAACACTGGCTTTAATCGGTTAATTATTTTCTTTATTATGTTTTTCAATAAGTTTCATGCGGTTTCATGTGAGAGGGACGCCGGACAAATGGATGTCTATCTGAGTCCTTAAATTTTCGGGCAGCATGTGACCTGAAGCTGGTCTCTAATTGGTTTCTTAAAGATTCTCCTCCGGATGCAGGTCGCTGCGTCCCTGGCGAATCAGAATTGGATACATGTTATTTTATCCAATCTGATTGGTTCTCGTCACCTGCCATTCAACTCAATGCTCTGTGCCACTACTGCGAGTGCGCGGGCGACACCGTCACTCCGACTCCGTCAAACCCTTGCTAGGCTGATCATTTTCGTAGAGAGAATGGCAGAAGTTAAACCAAATTCTGTCATTGATTTAAAAAAAAAAAAAAAACCTTTCACAAGGCGTTCGCTGGAAGAAAAAAAAAGGATAAAGGATCTCGGACAGGACCAACCCGATTTCCAGATCCAGCAGCAGGCCAGTGACAGAGGACGAAGCTACACCCGGAGCTTCACCCGCGCTTGTTATGAGAAACGGAGGTGGCTGGCTTTATTTGCTCATTTGTTATGCTGTTCAATTCATTGCATTTTGATGTTCATGTCATGTATTTGTACTCAATATATAATCTAACTGTACATATCTGTTCTGTTACAGCTAGTAACTGAAGTGTAGATCACATTTGTACAGTTATATGAAAAAAAGATGATTGAAATACATGATAACTCAAAAATTTCAACTTTTATCTTTTTCAGGTTTAATTCTAATCATAATGTAACATTATTTGAAAAAACAAAATTTCAGTACAAAAAAAAAAAACATTTTCATTGTTAGAATTGTGAGATAGGACATATTTAGATATGAATCCAACTGGAAAATCTTGTGAAAAGATATCTTTCAGTTAGTCAAATAGCATATAGTGGAGCTTTATAGCCATCTAGTAGCTAAAATGATCATTTTTTACTTTTAAAACGACATTTTACAAAATATGGGCAAAAAGTTTACACTAAACCATGTAAAATTATCCATGTTATCCCCATGAATGAACGTTAGAAATATGGGTCTTTTTTAAAGTGAATTTTACATAAAATGCTGTTTTTTACACACACACACACACACACACACACACACACACACACACACACACACACACACACACACACACACACACACACACACACACACACACACACAAAACCCCCCCAAAAATAATCATCACCAGCCACCACTGATATGTAATAATGTATTTGATATGAAATAAGAGTTAGAGCTGATATTGATTATGGCACCGGGATGTTTTATTGTCAGTGTTTCAGATCACAGTATGAGAGCGATGCGGAGTGAAGCAGAAACACCAGCTGTTTTTAATGTGTTTTCTCTCACTCCAGGATTGATCTCAGTGGTTTCTTTCATCAGTGGTCGTGGAAATAATATACATACTAACTAATCAGATTTGGTCTGAAAGGCATGTTAGAAAGTTATTGCTTATAGAACTGTTATATGTAAGGGATAATCCACGGCTAGCCATGCATTAAAGGATTTTAATGCACGCCGTAGAGGCGAAGAACCACCCGACGCGAAGCGGAGGTCTTTAAAATGATTTAAACACTAATTTTTTAACAGACCTACTTTTCTTAAGTTACGGCTCGTTAGTTCTAGCACTCCGTCCGCTTTAAATAAAGTAGAGCCATCGGATTGCTTTTAGTTGAATGAATTATCACATTTATTTAAATTCATTGTTAAAAGAGAGAGACAGAGAACTGAAAGAGAAGGAACAGAGAGAGAGAGAGAGAGAGAGAGATGTGTGCGCGAGTTACCTGTGTGCGTCTCTTCTTTAAAGTCTACAGTCCCCTCGTTGCTTAAGCATATAGCTAACTTAATGATTCTTTAATGGATTTATTACAGTTATTTATGAATGACAGGCAACACTGACAGTGACAAGGCAATCTTTATTTGAACTAATCATGTCATTTATTTAAATGAATTATGTAGAGTGTGAAATAAAACCGGCGTCTCTAACCACGATTACTATATAAAGACACATTACATTTATTGAAATGCATTAAATTAAATGAAAACAAAAAAATCAAACAGTTGGAAATTTCGATAGGGGATTGTTTTACTCATCATTATACTAACTGATGTTAAACTCCACATTTCCATTTATCGTGAAGTAAGACATGGAAAAGGGTAGGGTTATTTCAGGTTTAGGCTTGGAGGTGAAATCATGTTTGGCTTTGCTTGTTGAGGTTCTAGATGTCAGTATGTCACTCCATGCCCTCCTCTCTGACAAAGACAGGGCCCGACCGCAAACTCGCCTCGCATCGGTGGCCTGTCACTGACACGATCTGGCGACTTTCTAGTCCTGCATCAGAGAGTCGTCCAACGGCAGTGCTCCGCAAACTATGGTTTGTGTACTTTTGTGAGATACCTTCCACCTGAACAACAAGAATTTAAAGTATACAATTTAGATTTGGAAAATAATATAAACACAGTTTAAATTCATGGGCAAAAACGAAATATCTATTACCAAACTCTTCACAAATACTTTTTAGCATATTGCCAAGGTAGTTGAGCCCCATCGGCTCCCTGGTGAACCACACTTCGGTGCTCTCGAGTTTGCACAGAGGGATGCGTCTCGGATGCAAATACAACGCTCCGGCATTTTCTGGACACTTTGACCAGGGGCGGACTTTACCATTAGGCAAAGGTAGGCAATTGCCTTGGGCCCCGAGCTACCTAGGGGCCCCCAAAATGCCCTATTAACTTATGCTTAAGTTTTTATTTTTTTTTTTTTTTTTTATTATATATTTCTAAAACTCCATTTGCGAAAAATGGCATCAAATCATTAGTGTCGCAGACAGGAGGGGGCCCCCCGCCTCACTACATTGGACTATTCCATTATCTCACTTACTGCGCATCTGCGAAAGTGACAAGACTGTGCCAAAAAACTGACGGAGAAAAAGAAGTGATTGTCAGACAGAGTGTACAGAGTAGTAGAGAGTAAAAATGAAGCGAAGCTAGCTACCCAAGCGGTGCTGAAAAAATGAGGAAGTGGGAGGAAAGCAAAAAGTCTGTAAAGGTACGCGGCGCGAAAGATAAACAACACGCAGTAACAGGAGGACTGGGAAATACACAAACAGAGCAAGACGAGTCTAAACGCGAAAATTTCAAGTTTCGAAGTCACCCAAGCGGCTCAAATAAAAGAAAAAAGTGAAAAGACGCTGATAAGTATTTGGGAACGCTGCCAAAGATGACAAACTTTTTTACGGCTACTGTTGGGGATACAGATCAGGAACAACAACGTCCAACGCACAGAAAAATCGTGAAGCAAAGAGGACACGGAGATCGACAGACAAAACTGAGCAGTTTACTTATGAATCATGATATTTAAAAAAATCTCAGCTCTCAGATTCTGTCAATTCTATTACGAAATTCAAACAATAAATACCATTTTGCCGTTTTAATATGACGTGACAGATTCATATAGCAGCACGTGAACTGATCATCTCTAGCTAATAGTAAATAAACACGAATTAACAATGTTGAAAGATACAGTATAACTTACCGAAATGTATATTCCTCATTCATAATATCGATCAATAAGTGTTTTTCAACCGCAGAAAGAGGTAAAACAGCTGGAGAACAATCGTCACATAACATTTACCGAAAGCCATTTAATTGGCTAGAAAAAAAGAGCTAGAGAGAGTATTTGGCTAAATATGTGTACTATATTACTTATTTTAACCTTAAATTATACCAGCTAATTTTTTTTTCTTGAGAAAAAGTAACGCCTATCTTGTGAAACGTTACCTAATATTTATCCAAATGAGTCAATATTGAATCAAATCACAAGAATTGAATCGAAATGGTGAAATTTGTCAAGCAAAAAAAAACAAAAAAACATAGCTTACCAGAAATTGTACCATGTAAACATTGTAACATGTTTCTGTTTAGGAGTAAAGAAGTGTATGCAGGGTTTAAAGGGGACGCTTTTTTCTCCTCTCTAACCTTTACTTCCCCGTAGATTAGCTTTACCTGCCTATCCACCATACAGTCGGTACATATTTTTTTCGTTCTCTTTTAAAGATTGGATGGGGAGGTGCCCATAACCTACCTACCTTCGCCTTGGGCCCCCGATTTGCTAAATCCGCCACTGACTTTGACAGATATTTTTTAAAGCTGTCCACGGGACAAAGTGGGTCGCCGGGGCTCGCAAACATGAATCCTCGTAAATTTTCCCTATCCGATGCAGTGGGATCCTTGTGGTTTTTTGTCTCTGGGTTATGCGCCAGGGTCAGGTACTCTTTCCCATTCTCGTCTTGCCGGAGAACGAAAGACTCTTTTGATAGGTTACGGTTTCCTTCTCTTCCCCTCCGTGCAAAACACAGCTGTATGTCAAACCAAACTTTTCGGTAACACTTTAGAATACTGTTCCTTCATTAATGAATAATTACACAGGAACAAACGAGTAACGCATTATTAACATTCTAGTAACTACTATTTAACTAACAAGAAACTCTGATTAACAAATTAGTAAGTAATAGCGCTCAGATGAATGTAGTAGTTCATTATTAGCTAATCAATAACTACTATTTTTTTCATACCTCCCAGAGAACTACTATCTACAGGTTCATAATTAACATGAATAATGCATAATTTATAATAAAAGGTAATGGTAACCCACTAGTAATGACTCAAGTATTACTACATCATTCTAAAGGAACTACTAATAATTTGGATCAGTATCTAAAGTGAAAAACATGATAACTACCTAATATTGACTGAAGTCATTGTAAGCTTTTGAGATTTTTGTAAGATTCTGAATAGTAATTCCTTCCAATGGATTTGGTGACACTTTAGTCATTAGTGTTCCCATGATCTTCACTTTAGATACTGATCCAAATCATTAGTAGTTCCTTTATAAAGATGTAGTAACACTTGAGTCATTACTATCCAAAACCTTACAAAAGCCTTAAAACTTACAATGACTTCAGTCAATATTAGGTATTTATCATGTTTTTCACTTTAGATACTGATCCAAATTATTAGTAGCTCCTTTAGAAGGATGTAATAACACTTGATTAATTACTAATGAGTTACCATTACCTTATTATATATTATGCATTATTAATATTAATTATAAACCAGTATATAGTAGTTCTTAGAGTCTTCAGTGAGGTATGAAAAATAGTAGTTACTGATTAGCTAATAGTGAACTACCACATCCGACTGAACACTTTGACTTACTAATTCATTAATCAGAGTTTCTTGTTAGTTAATAGTAGTTACTACAATGTTAATAGTGCATTACTCATTTGTTCCTGTGTAGTTATTCATTAATGAAGGAACAGTATTCTAAAGTGTTACCAACTTTTCTTACAAGTCCTGTGGGTGTGAAAGGGGAGAGTGCAGGTGCATTTCTAATTTTCTCCAAGTCAGACTCAGTAATACGCGGATGATGAACGCTGGTGTCTTTTCCATTTTTCCTGTAGCGCTTTAAAACTGATTTAAAGACGGCATTGCTTGACTTGAAGTCTTTATCACTTATGATGTTGTATTTTGTAATGTGACGGTTTATACCTGCTCTGAGACACATCAAACTTGCAACACTGTATTCGCGTCCAGCGGTAGACTGAAGTCTAGACTGAGAAGGAGAGTAGGTCTCGACATCACAATTGTTCTGTCTTTGGCACAAAAAGTCACTGAAAGTGTTAACTGCCCATTTAGTTGTCTTTTTCGTATATTGACCTCATCTTTGTCGTCTTCGATCTTATCTAGCTCTGCCGGTGTTAATTCTTTGTGCCGCTTTTTGTCATTCAACGTCTTCTCCAAGTCTTCTATTTCGTCTTGTGCTTGGGCCCATTTCTCAAAATTGCCATATTCACCATACAAATTAAACGATATGCAAAAATCATCCATTTAGCCTACCTAAATAAACGTTTTCATATGTGTCTCTCACTCTGTTTGCAAGTGTAACTGTGTTACTATGGTTACCAATGTTTATAGTAGCGGATTAATGTTATCAAACTGACTGGAACTACCTGTGCATTAAACGGTTTTACTGCACACCTTCCAGCCAATCAGAATCGAGTATTTAAACAGCCCGTGGTATAATATCTAATAATCATTATTATTAATAAATGTTGTTCCTGTTTCAACTGTAAAACACTTTCTGAAATCTAAATTGTATTTTTTTATTAGGTGATTAAATAGACAGACTTACCGATCACCAGTTTAGTTCCTCCACCGAAAGTCCACCACAGTGATACAATCTAATGAAACGCTCGTACAAAAACCTCTATTCCACTCGAGTGAACACACACTCCAGCAGAGAGAGAGAAACAACACTTCAACACACTGATATTAGAAGATCCTCAGCTCTTCTCAACACTCACTCATTCAGATTTGACTAAATGCTTTCTGATATAACACTGTTTAAAGAAATATATTTGATGAGCTGTGACCTCTGAGGTGACCTTTGACCTCTTTGATCATGGATGATGTTGTGGAGTTTCTCATAATGATGCTTCTGTTCTTCATATGCAGATCAATCATCATGATTCACAGAAAAACCTGCAGCTTCAGACTTCAATCTTCAGTGAAAATCTCTTCAAATAATGAGTTTATTGAATATTAGAGCCAAAGTCAATAGAAAGTGTCAACAATGAAAATATAAAAGGTATTTTGCATATTTTCATATTCAAGGTCTGTTCTAAAAGTATCTGGACTGGTTATGAATCTCCACACAAGATCATGAAACGTGAACAAGCTCTAATATGTCTCCATCTTTAACAGCCTGTTTCTTCTCCATTTGATGATTTCAGACACACATGAGGCTTCATGATAGATGGAGTGACACCATGAACTCTGATTAGAGATTCACAATCAGTCCTGATACTTTCTGAACAGACTCATTATTCATGATCTTACTTTAGTGATGGCGCTTCATCTAGTGGAAGTGTAGCAGTGATGATGGTCACATGACTGAATATGGACACAGAGATGGACGTTCATCTGCACATCCTCAGTGTCTCAGGAGTCACAATAAAAATACAAAATAAAGTCATGATTCTGTAACTCTAGTGTATATTAGTTTGTTATCAGCACAAGCTGTTGTAAATCCTGCCCACTTCTTTGCATTGTCAGCACATGCTTCAGTGCTCTGAGAGTGTTTATAGTGCTGTGAGTTTAACACTTCATGACTGAGAGCAGAACAGAACACACTCTTCATCATCACACAAGACTAAACTACAGCAATGAACACAATCAACATCTTCATCTGGACCATTGCACTGTTTATTCAAGGTTTGTGTAATACAGTTTTTATAATGATTATTAATTATCTTAAAATGTGAAAATATATATATTATTTTTGTTTGTGTTTTCTTTCAGAGTGTAGAGGACAGATCACTGTAACTCAGAGTCCATCAATAACAGCAGTTCAACCAGGAGAAGAAGTCAGAATAAACTGTAAAACCAGCAGTGATGTGTATAAGTATAATAATAATTACATAGCCTGGTACTCACAGAAACCTGGAGAAGCTCCTAAAATCCTCATATATTTTGCAACAACCCGTAATACTGGAACTCCATCTAGATTCAGTGGCAGTGGATCTGGCAGTGATTTTACTCTGACCATCAGTGGAGTCCAGACTGAAGATACAGGAGATTATTACTGTCAGAGTAGACACTGGATCAACAGTAAAGATGTGTTCACACAGTGATAAAGAGTCGTACAAAAACCTCTGTCAGTCAGACGTCACAGTGACTGCACTGATACAGCTGAGAGAAACTGCAGCTGCTGATGGAGGATCACAAACTACACAATATAAAGGTAAATATAATATAAGATTTTATTTATGCTAAAATACATTAACCCAGTTTATTGTTCATTGACTATTATTAGTTTGCCTTTCATGTGTGTCTCTCCCTCAAATGCAGGGCCGGCTCAGGCTCCGCTGGTTCCCTAGGAGAGATTTCAACTTACTATAATATAACATGAATACTGATGAACGTTAACATAAATGCTAAGTAAATAAATGTTGAAATAAATAATTAATTACAAATCTGAAAAAAAAAAAAAAGAATCACACAATAATTAAACTACAAATCAACAAAAAAGTGTGAAAACACTATTATTTGATACAGTCCAGCACATTTTGTCCAAGTTTTGAGCCCCATGATGACTGATGCTGATCAGGTCCACTTAGACGCTCTCGGCTCATGGTAGACCTCATGTGTGTTTTAATCAGCTTGATCTCTGAAAAGCTCCTCTCCGCAGCCGCTACAGTCACTGATACTCTCAGTGCACACACATGTTTGAGCAGATTTCTTGCAGTCGCTTTTCGTGATAAAACTCAGGAATCTCCATGGTGGTCATGTTGGTTGATGGTAGGTCAGGGAAACTTCTCATTTCTAGGGCGAGTTGTTTTCATCTGTCTGATTGTCCACCATTACTTAAAGTGCCGCTTAGTGTCTCACACACTGCTGCATCAGTTATTAATTTTTCATCTTCGGGAAGTTGACAAGAACACCAAACTTCTCCTTGACCTCTGCCAAGGTCTTGAACCTCTCCTCCAGTGACACAATGGCCACATCCACCACTACATTACACATGTTCTCCACCCTCTTCAGTGCATCACTGATGGGCTCATCTGGACATTCATATGAGAACTGTCTATGTGTTGATCACAGCCTCTTCTCTTTGAGAACAGCATCCACTTTCATTTCTTCACACATCTCTCTTGCTAAAGCTGGAGCTGAAGCAAAGCCTTTACCGCGGTCATCAGTCAAGAAAGTTTTAGTTTTGCCAAGCCGGTCCACTGCCGTATCCAGCTGAAACACACTGCATCATCTTACTGAAGTGTTCCTGCACTTGTGGCTTGTCCTCCACTGACACAGTCCTAATGAACTGAGAGCTGCTCTGTGTGGCTTATATCAGGGCTGCAATCCAGTATAATGGAAAAGTATTTGCAAAGTTTGATCTGACAGCACTTATCAGTTCATTTTGTATGTTTTTATTAGGTATGTTGTCATGTTCCCTTCTCCACTCTCTGCTCTATCTATATGTTGCTTTAAGACAGGATCAGATTTGGCCATAAGCTCTTCTTCTTTCAGGAATCTGTCATTATTAGGCCGGAAGAGTGTGTCTGTGGATCCTCTCAGAGCCATGTTTCTCTCAGCAAGAGACTGGATTATTGACACTCTTCTTTTCAACACTTCACGCCACCTCTTCCTCTCTGTCTCAATAAGTGCCATTGCCTGGCTGTCTATTGTCTGACACTTTTCATTATTTTTTCAATGTTAACAGATGGACTATAGGTAACTGTAAATTAAGAACGGTTATTCTGAATACTTTACATCCGGATATAATTTCGCTGAATGAGATGCATTTATTTGATGATAAAGTAATTGATTTGGAAGGTTATACATGGTTTGGTTATAACAGAACAAAGCATGTTAAAGCACCTAAAGGCTCTGGTGGGGTTGGGTTTTGTGTTAAAAACGATCTGGTGGAATTATACAAAACTGATGTTGTAGACAAACAGGTGGATGGTATTCTAGGTTTAAAATTTTTGCATTTGAAATCAGGTTATAGTTTTGTTGTTTTTACCTGTTACCTGCCACCCGAAATGTCAGTATGGGGAAATGACACCTCTTTTTTCTTTAGTCATGTTTTGAGCCAGATCTTTTTATGTTCAGAAGTTGAAGCAATTTTAGTTTGTGGAGATTTCAATAGTAGGATAGGTGCTTTTGAGGACTACCTAAAAGAAGTGGATGCGATGCCCACTAGAGCCTTCTTGTTTTATTGAGCCTTTATTGTTAATGGGAGAATATGTCCTCTAAGTGATAACTATACATCAGTATCTATCAAGGGTAAAGCGGTGGTTGACTATATTCTTGTTCCATATGACTGTCTATAAATATGTGACTAATTTGAAGTGTTAGTCCCAAACAGGGGCGGACTGATCATCTGGAGCACCGGGACTTTTCCCGGTGGGCCGCTGGCCAATGTGGGCCGGTCCACCCGGTACACAAATATATTTAAAAAAATTGACAGAAATCATAATATTACATCTCTACGCAAATGGATGAGTGAGTCGATCACGCGGGCGCGGCCGACAAGGAGTGTGTTTTGTGTTTTGTGTGCATGTGAGTGTATTGCCCTCCCTCCCTGTTAATTAGTTTGGTCTACTCCATTGCGTATCTTCAAATACGCCCCCTTTCACGTCTCATTTACAGAGAGAGAGAGATTGATCTGTTACAGCGAATTTCTCTGAGCAGATAATTACAAATAATTGTCCATGGATGAAAAGGGGAAAGAAAAGAAAAAGTGGAGCTGAAAAGTTATGCGTAAAAAAAAAAAAAAAAAAGCATTAGATGTAGTAGATGCTGTGAAATGCTTTAAATGAACAGATTATGCATTTGGCGCTCAGGGAAGTTGCAGTTCAGCAGGCTCTGACGGCTCTAGTATTACAGCTGAGGTCAAGGATAGCGAGGCTGGACCCATCGGCACAGTCAGTGTCAGTGATGATGAACCAGCGCCTGCTGATGATGACCAACAACACCCTCTCTACCTGTACCTGAGCCAGTGAAGAGGATGGCAATCAAACTGAACCGGTAAACTGAAATTAAAGCAGCACTCAGTAACTTCGGGATTTCTACGCTGTATTCTCGCTTTTTGCTCGCAGGTTTCTCTCTAGAGCTCCCCCACAGCTTCGGAATAGATATTTGACAACACTGTTGTAAAAACTCGTTGGTGATTCTCAGACACCAGAGGCTAGCAGATCAACGACATCAAAGCAGATGGGACATTCTTTAAAACGTCTTCTTCATTCGGGTTCGAACAGCGTGAGGGAGCGCAATAATGACGGCATTTTAGCAGATTTCTTTTGGCCGTAAAGCAGTTGTTTACATCGCGAGACCTGATATCACGCGATACTTCCTGACGCGGCGGCCGGCGGCCCGCTGCCCCAAAGTTGCAAGTGCGTATTTTCCGCTCACGGGCACCAGAGGGGTGCGAAACGACCACCATTCAACCCGAAATAAGTATTATAACCATTCCAATGACTCCGAAGCTGTTCAGTTAAGGTAAAAAAGTTACTTAGTTCACCTTTAAATCAGTAGTAGCATTATTTAGCTCGCACTAGTAAACTAGTTACTCATTTTAACAATGATGGTAGTTAATATTAATTCCAAACACTGCTGAGTGCTGAGAAATTAGTTCTTAACTAATTGAATAATCTGTTCGTCCAGCAAACCGATCGTACGACTTCTTATCAATCCTCAAGAAAGATTATACTTACAAACTCAAAGAGAGATTAATTTGGCCGTGAAAATTAACTTCCCTGTGTTCATAAAATTAAACTACTCTACGTAGTGAATAATAAAAGCTTCGTAGCTTAGATCGTACATTCCATTGACTTCGTAATATGAGCATTTAGACAGAAGCAATCAAGAATATAATGGTTTTAATAAAATGAAACTATGAATACATAATTCTACCTTTACACACGGGATAAATGTATTTACAACTTACAAACAGTAACAAGACAAAAGTACAACATTACAAAAGATGAGAGAAATAGAGAGAGAGAAAGAGAGAGAGAGAGAGAGAGGATGAGAGGGTGAGTATGAGCGAGAGAAAGTGAAACTAAACTCTCGGGATGGCAATTTCACTTACAAAGTAACCTTGAGAGACAACAAAGAAATCACATTAAAAGTTCAATTCAATAATCAATACTTGCATATGGTTTTCTTTGTATGAGGAAAGAAGACGCGTGTTTCTCTCTTTCGAAGCTGGGCGTGTTCTTTCCTGTCTTTCGGGGCGAGCAGACTCGCGCAAAGTTTTAAAGGTTCACCGAAAGTGAAGTTGCCAAAGAAATTATTCAGAGTTCATCTCCCTTTGTGGAGGGAGAGGCGAATATGAAAATAAAACTTAGTAAAGAAAAGAAAAGAAAAACGGAGATGAGAGCTCCCTAAGGAGCCATGGGACCAGAAATTCTCTCAGACGAAGTGCTCCGGTGTGTCTTCACTGAACGTAGGAAAAGGTCCGAAGACGAAAATAAAGACAAAGATTAAAGAAAAGAAAAGAAAAGAAAGAACGGCGAAAACTCCTGGAGGAGTTTTGGAACCGCTCACATGACGAAAGTTCTCAACTGGACAAAGTGCTCAACTCCCTTGAAACTGCATGCCACGGTCTCTTAAAGAAATCCTCGTTCACGCCTCCTTTTGGGTGAATAACAAATCCCCTTCAGAGATTTTCGAGCGGGAAGAACTGTCTTTGTCTTGTCAGGGCAACTCATTTGCATAGTTTATGACAGCGTTTAGAATTCGTAATTTCTACTTAGAAAGATGGCACATATATTAATAATAATCTCATTGCAATCTATTATCGAGATTTAACTCCGTTAGGTCTCAAGATTTCCAATGATATCAAACACGCCACATGAAATATTAAAGAATACAAAACTACGTGAGATATGCCATATTATAAGCATTTAAAGTTCAATTTACACACGATAAAATCGTAGACACCCCAATATGACATGGTCATATAAAATGCAACACAGAAATATATCATAAACATTCGGAAATGTCTGTATATGATGCGTTTCAAGAAACGTTTGTGTGTGTGTTGGAAGTCTGTGTGTGTGTCTGGAATGTCACGTGGAGAGTTCCGTTATCTCCCTGTGAGAGGATGCGTCGTGTTGTTCTGGTAATACTCTCTCTTCTCACAGTGACGGCAGCGGCGTGGTTAGACCCGGGTCTATGAACTACTGAGAAGTCGTATGACTGGAGTTCTTCCAGCCATCGGGCCACTTGACCTTCAGGCTCTTTGAAGGACATCAACCATTGAAGAGCAGCATGGTCTGTCCTCATCGTGAATGGTGTGCCGCACCGGTAGTATTTGAAGTGTCTCACTGCCATTGCCATTGCCACTGCAAGGAGCTCACGTCTGGTTACACAATAGCGTTTCTCACACTTGTTAAAGACCCTGCTAAAGTATGCCACCACATTCTCCCCAACTGGTCTGTTCTGTGATAACACTGCCCCCATGCCGACGTTGCTTGTGTCTATGTCTAAAATAAAAGGCAGTGAGGTGTCAGGTGGAACAAGGACTGGAGCTTCAACCAACGCTTGCCGTAGGGTATCGAATGCCTTCTGGCACTCGTCAGTCCAGACAAAAACATGGTATTTCTGCTGGAGGCGGAAGAGCAGCGCCCCTATGCATGAAAACCCCCTTACAAACCTCCTATAGTAAGAGGCGAACCCCAGGAAACTCTTCAGTTGTCTCAGGTCTGTAGGGATTGGCCAGTCTCTAATGGTGTGTATTTTGTCCTCCATGGTGCCTATGCCCTCCCTCCCCAACCTGTGTCCAAGGAACTCAACCTCCCGCCTCATAAAGTGGCATTTATCTGGATGCAGTTTCAGGCCTGCTGCTGCCACTCTTCCCAGCACCTGTCGGAGGGAATCGAGTGCTTCCTCAAACGAATCACCATGGACTAAGAGATCATCCAGGTATACAAGACATTCATGGCGAGGCACTCCTGCCAACACTTTGTCCATGAGCCATTCGAACGTGGCAGGAGTGTTGCAGAGTCCGAACGGAAGGACCTTGAACTGCCAGAGGCCTCTATTTGTGCGGAACGCGGTTTTGGGAGCAGACTCAGGGGATAATGGCACTTGCCAGTAGCTGCTCCTCAAGTCAAGGGTGGAGAACCATGATGAACCAGCTACCAAGTCGAGGGACTCGTCCACTCTAGGCAGGGGGTATGAATCCTTTTTTGTGACTTTGTTGAGCTGCCTATAGTCTATGCAGAACCGCCATCTGGAACTGGTTTTCCGTGGTACCATGACGACTGCTGAAGCCCATGGGCTCTCTGAGGGCTCAACTATACCCGCCTGCAGCATTTCTTCCATTTGGACCAAATGTCTCTCACAGCCGAGATCCGAGTCTCTCTCTCGTCATCGCACAACCCATTGTTCACACAATAGCCATTCCATGTTGACGGAAAATGGAGGGAGGGGATGTGGCGTCACAATCGGGGCTGTAGTGTGTGTGACAATTTGAACTAATGGCAGACGATTTCACTGAGTGAGGTGGTGCCCCAAGGGCTGGGCATTCTGCGCCAAGGGCATGCCTGGATGCGTTTGCTGAATACACAGATAGGAGTAGGATGGGTCAGTTGCACCGAACGTCCATCAGGGAGGGTAAGTGAGTCTCTACATAGATCCAGCACACAGCCAACGGCCCTCAAGAAATCCAGTCCCAGGATGCATGGGTCCTGCACTTTAGCCACCCACGCCTGGAACGACACCGACAGACCCCCTATTTCCAAACAGGAAGAGACCTTTCCCTTTTATTGGTGCAAAATCACCAGTCAAAGTTTTCAGACGAGCAGACGTCGATTCCAAAGTTGTCCCCACTGGGACCAGATCAGGACGAACAAGGGTTGCATTCGATCCAGTGTCAACAAGGGCTGTGCAAGCGACTCCCGCCACTACAATGGGTATGTGGCAAAAATTTCCAACATAAGACCAGCCCACTACCATAACAGTCTCTGCAGGTTGCAGTTTAACCCCTTTCTCCACCCGCTGCTCCTCATCCTCAGCTTGGGGTGAGGTATGGGAAATATTATCACGGGCCTGTGTCCCCCTGTCTACACGGGCCCCTGGGCATTTCACTGCATTTGACCGATCCTAGGGCAATGTCTGTTCAGATGGCCTGGCTGGCCACAGCCCCAGCAAACTGAAGGTCGGCAGCGTGAACGGGGCTCTGAGGCGGAGCGGCTCGGGCACATCGTCGCAGCGTTTGCATAATTATCCACCCACGTGGGTGTCCTGAGACTCAATTCAGTCATTTCCGTGGCCCTCACTATTGGAGTAACTTCAGCTACATCCATTTCAGTCCCCAGTATCTCCCTTTCAATAGCCAGTTCCAGCGCTTCACTCAGTGTGGTCGGGTGAGCTAGCTGCGTTTGTACACGGAGCTCTCTTGGGCTGAATGCCTGGATAAATCTGTCTCTAGTGAGCTCAGTCTGGACTGACAGTGGCATTTCAGCATAGGCGCGTTTACATAAGCATTCAATGTCATTGGCCAAAATACGGAGGGGTTCACATTGTCTTCTACGTCTGTTATGAAATTCTGTCCTTATTAGGACAGGCTGGCTACAATGTCCAAACCGCCTATGAAGAGCCCCAACCAATGCATTATAATAATTTCTTTCTGCAGAACTCAACAACAACATACAGGCAGCCGCATCATCAGTCAGGCACAGTACTAACTGCAAGTGTAACCCGCATTTAGTTAAGCCTTTTATTTTGGCGAGCCCACTTCCTGCGGCTCCCCCGAACTCCCAACTTCCTCAAAGTTATGGGTCACGGAGTTCACTTCCTCTCTGTCTCCACTGTGGCTGTGGCATGGTCTGTTCGGCGTACCCAAACAAATCTACAAAGTGCTCTAACCTTAGCGATTCAAGCTCTGAATACTCGTTGCTGCCGCTTCCCAACCAGAGCCCCTGTCTGATTCCGCTCTCTTTAGACGTCGGGCTGCGCCTGGAGACCCCACGTTAGTCATTCCGATCTCAAAGGTAAACGTCTTCTGTTATATTTTGAAAGCTGAATTGTAGGCATCGATTTAATTTGTTAGCACGTGTGCTAGTTTAGAGCATTATTTCTGTTTTGAGCGTGTTTTGTCACTTTCATGATTGCCGCTGAAATGGCTATATGTTTTGGTGGTCATTGAAGCCCATTGATTTTAACGTAGCCCTTTTTGAATATTGCGCAATACCTTTCACGAATACCCGATTCTGCTTTAGTGTTTTGGGTAATTCAGAGACTAATACTTTTGTTTATTGGTATTTGAAGGTGCACTTTGTATTATTATTTTGAATGTCAACTTTAAGTACATGTTTTGATTTTAAAAATGTATAATAAGTATAATACTATTATTGCATGATATATTTAGATGTGCTTTTGATTTTTATATTAATGATATTTATTTATTGAAATGCCTTGCATTAAGCGGGTATGGTTATGCATACATTGATTTACTTTAGTATTTGTTACGGTTAGTTACTTTAGTAACCAGGTTACTTTATTTTCGAATGGAATTCTTAATTTGTATTTTTGGCCTTCTTAGGTCAGGTTTTTTTTCTGGACCAACCAATCTCCATTCTTCACTTATGGACTCTTGAACTCTCGACCATCCCAACTCGAGGACTCCGGTCGAGATGGCAAGCTAAGAGAACTCTGACCTATACGTGGTAGGATAAGCGAACCACACATCCACCGCGACTGAACCTTTCCCTATCTGGATTATTATTGCTCAACCCGTAATTAACTGACATCTGACCGGACTCTGTCTCAGCCGTGGTACACATTGCGTTTGCGTCTCCGTGACGATCCATCTTCTGTTGCCACGTAGCATCCGCAGTCAACTGCCTAGCCTATAACTGTTACACAAGGCTTTATGATTTTCAGGCCAGCCTGCAGCATCAGCTAACAGTTCAAACTGGGCATTGAATGCATCCCAATCCGTCTTACCAGAGAACCGCTGTGTTTTAATTTCGAGCGTGTCTGAGTCTCTGATGTATTTGCTGCAGGCCTGGGCGCCGTCATGTTTGTTTACATCCCGCGTCTTCACGTCATCGCGAGAGTGTGTCTTGCCGCGCCACACATGCGCTGTCATGTCGGCGCCATTCTGCTGATGTGCAAACTCACTGTGCGGGGTAAAGGGAGGCGCGAAGCCAGCTTCAGCAGCTTGTAACATGATAGCCTCTCTCGAAACCCAGAGCGGATCTGCCACCGGTTCCCAGCTCTCAACTCGCTCTAGTCACTTGACCCCGCTAAAACCCCGCCCCTTAAAGAGCAAGGGACTAAGAGATAGAACCATTTATGATTCGATTAACACTGTCGAACAACATAACACTAACTAGTGTCTTCCATTTATACTGACATTCCATTATTATTACTCTAAATATAGTAAAACTTAGAACTTAAAACTTAGTTCTTGATTTCTCATTGTTAACATGCTTTTAAAGTTGTAGCACAGAACTGTACTCAGAGAAACTGCTGCGTATGACATATGTTTAAAATGATCTACATTCATGATTCTCCAGACAAAACCTAGTGTCTTATCAGCCTGACAAACATAAACAAAAATATTTCACTATTAATAAATATTATGTACAATTAATCACTTAATGGTTCAATAACATTATTCTGAAAGTAAAATCTATGTAGAGAGTTTATGAGTTTGTAGCGCGGCCACATAAGGGATGAATGTTTATATTGCAGTGTATTATTCAAATTAATATAATAAGACAGCTGCTATGTTATAAGTATTCTACCTGTGTTGATTGCCGGGACATGTGGTTGAGTTCCCGTTTTACTCACGCGAGAGTTCTGTCGCGGAGCTCCAGGGAATCCCAGTGACGTCAGACGAATCAGCTGTGTCACTTGACTTCCGTTTAAAGGAGCGGAAAAAACCCGTCGTACAGTAGCTACTTTTCAGTGCTCAGAGATTTGCGATCGATCGCTGGATTATCACACATATCAAGCTGTTCAAGACTGTGACTGGAAAACTTAATTGTGGAATTATCAATACTTTGGATTTTTTGCCTTTGGGATTTCGTCACAGGACAGCGTTGCCTCTCATCGAGCTCCCGGACTTAAAAGAATCAGCCGGTGAGGCCGATTCAACTACACACACACACACACACACACACACACGTACAGTACATTGTACGGGACTAATACGGACAATTTATCTGCTTAAATTACTATTTGTTTGTTGTTTTTCTTTATATGAGTTGTGTATACTGTATATTACTTGATACAGTTTGATGTTTTTTCTAATTATTGTAAATACACTTTGGGGTTAAACCAAATTGACGTTATCCAAGAGTTTTATTTTGATAAACATTCAAACATAACTTTAAAGAAGGGTCAAGACTGTAAAGTTTGTTGTGTATGATCACCTATAGTCTAGGCTGAGCGTTACAAGTTTGTTATCAGCACAAGCTGTTGTAAATCCTGCCCACTTCTTTGCATTGTCAGCACATGCTTCAGTGCTCTGAGTGTTTATAGTGCTGTGAGTTTAACACTTCATGACTGAGAGCAGAACAGAACACACTCTTCATCATCACACAAGACTAAACTACAGCAATGAACACAATCAACATCTTCATCTGGACCATTTCACTGTTTATTCAAGGTTTGTGTAATACAGTTTTTATAATGAATATTAATTATCTTAATATGTGAAATATATTTATCATATACTGTATATCATGATATATATAATTTTTGTTTGTGTTTTCTTTCAGAGTGTAGAGGACAGATCACTGTAACTCAGAGTCCATCAATAACAGCAGTTCAACCAAGGGAAGAAGTCAGAATAAAGTGTAAAACCAGCAGTAATGTGTATATGTCTAGTAGTATTTATCATCGTTTAGCCTGGTACTTACAGAAACCTGGAGAAGCTCCTAAACTCCTCATATATTATGCAACATACCGTTATACTGGAACTCCATCTAGATTCAGTGGCAGTGGATCTGGCAGTGATTTTACTCTGACCATCAGTGGAATCCAGACTGAAGATACAGGAGATTATTACTGTCAGAGTGTACACAGTATCAGTGGTAGCTATGTGTTCACACAGTGATAAAGAGTCGTACAAAAACCTCTGTCAGTCAGACGTCACAGTGACTGCACTGATACAGCTGAGAGAAACTGCAGCTGCTGATGGAGGATCACAAAGTCAAGTCATCTTTATTTATATAGCGCTTTTTACAATAAAGATTGTTTCAAAGCAGCTTTACATTGATAACAGGAACATAATGCAACAAAGTTTGTTTCTGCTGTACAGCAGATCTAGAAGAAAATATCATCCTAGTCCAGCTTAAGTAAATTCAGTGGTGGTTAACTTTTGTTGTAAAAACATTATTAATTTAGTTAATTTATATACAGTGCTTAGCGTAAGTGAAAATACCCAAGCCAAAGGTGACTAAAAAGAGGACTAAAAAAATTATCTTTTGGAAATTGATCTTAATGCCTTAATTAAAAAAAAAAAAAGAGGTTGATTGAGTTTACCCCTATATGTTAATTAATGCATTAATTATCAAACATGTACTAACATGTATTTAAGGCTTCTGTTATTCATTTATGAATCCTTATGACTCCTGTCGTAGTTAAGGATAGCTCTTCATTGGTTCATGATTAGTTCATATCTTCCTATTCATGAGTTCATGTTGAAGTAACTATTGATTCAGGTATTAGGATATTATTATTATTCATGTACTGTTATTGAAAAGGGTTACCTAAGAAATATATGAGTTTCTCCTGTTACAGGATTGTTTTGGTTAGAAAACACATGCTAAAATCATAAATGTGATCAAGTTTTATCAGTGTAATGATTGTTGTCAGAGTGACTTACTGAACTGATCTGGATTCTTTAACCACAGGCAGCAGCTTATGAAGAACTTCATCTGCTGTATTTTGTGCTCCAATAAACTGATTTAGATCAGATTTTAAGTCTTACCTGAGTATTTCCAGTTTACAGTGAGGATCCTGCAGTAGATCAGAAAGCTGCTTGACTCCTGAATCTCCTACTTTATTAAATGTCAGATCCAGTATTCTCAGGTGTGAGGGGTTTGATCTCAGAGCTGAAGTCAGAGCAGCACAACCTTCATCTGTAACACCATAATAACTCAACCTGTAGAGAACAATGACACTCGTCAGTCTCTCAGTTCAGGAAACACTGATATAAATGTCACCGGTCGAGGGTGGATGCCAGATGACCGGCCGCTTCAACCCCCAACTCACGTGCCACCACGAGGAGCCGACACCACAGAGAACACAGGAGGCAGACAACAATTTAAAAGTTAAAATACAAGATCTTTATTGAGTAAAACACGTTAAAAACAGACTCGAATGCACCCGTCGTGCCCCACAGACCTTCCTCTTCCCCTCGCAGAGTTTGAACAGGGGCAGTAATGACTTAACAGCGGGACCAGCTCTCTTCACGAGGCTCAGGCAGACAAAGAGAGATAAGGGTTCAACAGCGGAGCTGGCTCTCTTCACAGGGCTCAGGCGGACAGAGAGAAGGTAAGGATTCAACAGCAGAGCTGGTTCTCTTCCCAGGGCTCAGGCAGATAGAGAGAAGGTGAGGATTCAACAGCGGAGCTGGCTCTCTTCAAAGGGCTCAGGCGGACAGAGAGAAGGTAAGGATTCAACAGCAGAGCTGGTTCTCTTCCCAGGGCTCAGGCAGACAGAGAGAAGGTAAGGATTCAACAGCAGAGCTGGTTCTCTTCCCAGGGCTCAGACGGACAGAGAGAGGTAAGAATTCAACAGCGGAGCTGGCTCTCTTCACAGGGCTCAGGCAGACAGAGACAAGGTAAGGATTCAACAGCGGAGCTGGCTCTCTCCACAGGGCTCAGGTAGACAGAGAGAGGGTGAAGATTCAACAGCGGAGCTGGCTCTCTTCACAGGGCTCAGGTAGACAGAAAGAAGGTGAGGATTCAACAGCGGAGCTGGCTCTCTTCACAGGGCTCAGACGGACAGAGAGAGGCAAGAACTCAACAGCGAAGCTGGCTCTCTTCAGGTAGACAGAGAGAAGGTGAGGATTCAACAGCGGAGCTGGCTCTCTTCACAGGGTTCAGGCGGACAAAGAGAAGGTAAGGATTCAACATCGGAACTGGTTCTCTTCCCAGGACTCAGGCAGACAGAGAGAAGGTGAAGATTCAATAGCGCAGCTGGCTCTCTTCCCAGGGCTCAGGTAGACAGAAAGAAAGTGAGGATTCAACACGGAGCTGGCTCTCTTCACAGGGCTCAGGCGGACAGAGAGAAGGTAAGGATTCAACAGCGGAGCTGGCTCTCTTCACAGGCCTCAGGCGGACAGAGAGAAGGTAAGGATTCACAATAGTTGACTTCCTTCATAGGCCTCAAGCAGACAAGAATACGAGCAATGTTTCTACAGCCAGGATAGCTTCCCCAATGCCGCCGCAGTACACTTTCACTCGTGTTCCACTGTAACCCACACAAATCATCACACGTGATTATATCAATATACAGCACTGCAAAATCTCCTCACTCACAGAATAGGGCATTGGCATGGGGTCTAGTTCCTGTGCGTCACTACAGTCTCCTTGCTTTCTCCAATGAAGCGTGGGACTTTCAAACCTTCTCCAAAAAGACAATTTTACATGCCATGAAGTTTCATCACGTTCTCTAAGATATTCCCCATATCATATTTAAACATAGACAGCCCTTATCTCTCATCCACCATGGTTCTCCTCTTCACTCTTCCAATTCGAGCTCCACACTTCCAAATTCGCCCGAGCACCCGACCGCTGAACACCGCCGACTGAAAAGAAACAACGGACCAAACACCACACGGCGACGCTGCTATAAACACCCGCTGTTCTCTCCCCCAGTTGACAATGTAATACCCTTTTATCCTTCTCCAAACGACAATGTGTCCCAATTCACTCTCTCCTACACCTGTTTCGAATTATTCATTAATAATTCTCCGTCTTTGCCCGGAGTTCCCGGAACCGGAGTCTTCCGGGTCCCATACCGGAAATACTTCCCCTCGGAAACTTCAGCCGCAATTTAAAGGTTCCGCTTCTCCTATATTCGTCACCCCGGTGACATAAATGATAAGATATATATGAATTTTTCCTTTCTCCTCAACATATTTGTATATGAAAGTAGTTGTCACCTCTTCACATCATCCAGTCATGCTTATAACTATTGTTGTGGAACATATGCAATTTTCCTGTTACAAGTATGCTTTTTTGTAAACTAGTTAACCTGTAAATAATAAAACTATATTTAATTGAAACTTAGAAGCTCATCTGCCAAAAGTCTTTGATTTCTAAAAAACTGAACTGAACAGACCACGAAGAAGTCTTCTGACCTGTAGACTGTGAGTATGAAAATTCAGATGCTTATGATTCAGGACAGATTTGACGTACTTTACCTAACCTGAGAATAATCAAAATAAGGTTAAAGGTGTTGAGAAATACGCACCATAAAACACTATCAAAAACTACCAAAAGTAAAATGACCTCAGAAGCTTTGTAAAGAATCTAATGAAGATTAAACATCCTTTTCAGTTACTTGATGGTTAACTTTTTTTGTATATTTTATTTTTGTATTCATTCATTATTCACCACAGGAGAAAAACAGACGACATTGAGACTTAAATAATTAGATGAGTATTAAATCATGTTTGATTCATATTCAGAGTACTTATTTATTCTTACGGAGCCTGGTTGATTTAGTTTACCCCTATGTACTATTTAACGTAGTTAAGGCTTCATGTTGAAATAACTATTAATTCAGGTATTAGTATATGATTATTCATGTACTGTTATTGTAAAGGGTTACCTAAGATATATATGAGTTTCTTCTTTTACAGTATTGTTTTGGTATGAAAGCACATTCCAAAAATAATAAAAATGATCATGTTTTATCAGTGTTATGATTGTTGTCAGAGTGACTTACTGAACTGATCTGGATTATTTAACCACAGGCATCAGCTTCTGAAGAACTTCATCTGCTGTATTTTGTGCTCCAATAAACTGATTGATCAAAAACATCCATCTTCTGCTCTGATGTCAGCAACACATAAACCAGAGCTGACCACTGTGAAGAGGAGAGTTTGTTTTTTAAATTAAATTTTAAATCTTTGGAATTAAAATAGCCCCACATCATCACATACCCTTCAACACACCTAGATATAAGCATGGTTTTATTTCAGTTAGCCTAATAGCTGGTTTGATTTGCATTAAGAGATGATCTTATGGAAACTACCCCATGCCAATCTGTAGGTATGGTGAAGGGTATGTGATGATGTGGGGCTATTTTAATTCCAAAGGCCAAGGGAACTTTATCAGGATGCATAGTATCCTGGATCCATGAAGTAACTGGCCTTTAAAAATAAAAAGCTTCCTGTATTTTAAGGAAGAACAATTATTATTTACAATACGTTATTCATTCACAAATAAAATTGGTGTCCTTAAAGGTTCCTGTTTTCCTCATTTATTTTAATTAAGGCATTAAGATCAATTTCCAAAAGATGATTTTTTTTAGATTTTTTTCCTCTTTTTAGTCACCTTTAGCTTGGGTGTGTTAACGTATGCTAAGCACTGTACACGTACGTTATAAATTTAGTTGATATATATATATATATATATATATAGATATATATATATATATATATATATTATAGAGGTGGGCATAGATTAATTTTTTTAATCTAGATTAATCTAGATTAATTTTGAAATTAATCTAGATTAATCTAGATTAAAATGGCTCATTTGAATTCTGCCGAAGGCATTCAGAATATGTGTGCTACCCAAATAATGACTATAAAGTAAGTCTTTGAGAACGGGTTTCTCAAGCCAGGTGGCGCATTAGACCAGGGGCTCATCTCCTGTTTCCAAAATGCATCACAAACTGCTTGAGAAATGTGTTCTGCTCATAGACTGTAAAAGGTTACTACTGTACTGTTACCGTCCGTAGGCAACATTAGGTAGGCCTATGTTATTATCAACTACTATAGGCTATCAATTAGGGATGGGCGATATGGCATAAAATCCATATTGTGATATACATTGCAGCCTCTTGTGATAACGGTATATATTATAATAAAACTATTTCAGAACAGGTTACACAGACCCTGCTAAAGGGTTTTGCTTTTTTTTTTTTTTTAAAGGGTGTATGTAGTTTTGAGAACAAATATTGTCTAAAACTGTAAGTATACAACATAATTTTGCAGATAAATAAAATGTAAGTACACTAGCTGCAGAGACTTAAGTAGGTCTAATGTTTATTATGGCTTGGAGCTTATGAAACCCCCAATTTAAAATTAGAATATTGTCTAACTGATGTCTTTTCAGTTAAAAAGAAACACAACAACGATTCTTAAAATCGGGCGCAGACAGAGATTATGTGCTACACCACGATATATTGGGAATAATACGCGCGCGCTGATATTCAGTGATATCATATGTTTCGTTTTGAATTTGAGGTGGTAGAAGGGATTAGTCGTGTGTTAACTTACCGAACTGTTAGGCTACCCCACACACTCTGTCTATGTAGTTTGCTGCTGCTCGTCGGACGGCTTAAATCCAAACCAAGTCCAAATAATGTATGTTGCACCGATCTTTTTCACCAGCTTTCACTTTCAGCCGTGTTTACTTAAGATGACAACGAATATGATGCGTTGCAGCCGGGTGTACCTCGCGGCCGCGAGTAGATTGCATCATCATAGCTTGTGTAGTATAGAGCCAGCTCCCAACACAACTTTGAGAATAGATTAACGGTGATATTTTTTTTATCGCGCGATAAGAGTCTCGCGTTAA
This sequence comes from Abramis brama, assembly GCF_963993115.1. Taxonomy (NCBI): domain Eukaryota; kingdom Metazoa; phylum Chordata; class Actinopteri; order Cypriniformes; family Leuciscidae; genus Abramis; species Abramis brama. The sequence continues at coordinate 3,796,800 of NC_139982.1, forward strand.
CGCAGCACGTTAACGCCGATAACGGCCCACCACAGTGATGTCATCGTCCAGGGGTGCGTTTCCCAAAAGCATCGTTAGCCAACTATGTTCGCAAGTTCCGTCGTTATCAGCATAGTTTGTGTTTCCCGAAACCATTGTTCAAACGAACATTCGCAAACAGCATCGCAGAGTTGTGTGGTTGGAACGACAGCTGTCGAGCTGTGGTTAAAATCATAGTTTCTAGTTTGCATGACATGTGAACTTAATAAATCCTTATCTTGAGCAAAATAAGCAAGCTGACATTCAGTACAACCCGTGTTATTTATTTAGAATACATACAAATGTCATTTACGACTTTTAGTTTGTCAAGAGATTTAAAGCACCGTTTTTGAAGAGTGCGCATGTGTGAACGTGCTCTACTATGTAAGAATGAGCCTATGATTGAATCTGGAAATAAAGCCAAATAACAGAAAAATTTGAAATAGTCCTCAGATGCAATGTCTGTTATTTATAGCAAAACATCGAGCGTTAATTCGATCTCAAACAGATTAATTAAAAGAAGTTATAACTCCACCAAGTGCGTGACGTCATAAACCAAGATGGTTGAAAGACCACTTTGCGACGGTACGGTTTCGGGAAACAGTCGTGACTAGCTAGTTGATTTCTTCAACGATGCATCGTACTATGGTAGGTAAGCAATGAGTAACGTCGTTGTTCGGGAAACACACCCCAGCTCAGTTCATTTCTCATATAATGGTGTCAATGCAGGCAGATCAATAATATTGTTATTGAATATTGTTGGTGGTTGAGGAGATTTCCCCTTCCATATGTAAAGGGCTTTGAATACCTAGAAAACCGCTATATAAATGTAAAAAAAAAAGATTTTTTTTTATTATTATTAAGTGTCCCCAACTAAGCAAGACAAAGGCGAAAAAGGCGACAGTGACAAAACTCAGTCACAGAATGGAGGAAAAAAACCCTTGGGAGAAACCAGACTCAGTCGCTCAGTTCTCCTCTGGCCAACGAACCAACAGTGTATGATTATGATTATGATTCAGGCAGCATTACAGGTCAGAGGTCAGATTGGATCAGAACATTCAGAATATTATCCAGTTTCATCGGGTTAAAGATCGGAGTCACACCGTTATGAAGACGGGGACAAACAGCACAATGACAATGTTTAGCAAAGTTTCTAAAGACTTTAAAAATAAATATACATTTATACATAATCATTTATTTGATATGAAATAAGAGTTAGTGCTGATATTGATTATGGCACTGGGATGTTTTATTGTCAGTGTTTCAGATCACAGTATGAGAGCGATGCGGAGTGAAGCAGAAACACCAGTTGTTTTTAATGTTTTCTCTCACTCCAGGATTGATCTAAGTGGTTTCTTTCATCAGTGGTCATGGAAATGTCCGACACAGGATGAATTGTGAACACAATGAGTATTTTAAATGTGGTTTTAGCTATTAATGATGAGATTCTTGTCTTATAAGATGAACGGCATGGAGTAGCTCTGAGCAAACGCACTCTTGAAAGGATTTTAACCCCCTGAGGTCGGAAATCGCGCCGGCGCGATAGGCTCGCTCTTTTTCTTATCAGTTCAAACGAGATTCAAAATTCTTTGTTGACTTTGATCTTACAAACCAGTTTCATACATCAATCGATCCTGATAAGTGTGTATTATTTTTGTGTATACTCACAATAAAAACAAAGTGTTATGCTTTTTGCCAAATAAAGAAAAATAAACGTGATGCGAGTTCTGCCTTCTCTCTGTCAGTGAAGTCCATTCTGAAACGCGTCCGAAAATGGACTGTAACTCAGCGAATACTCAGTCAAACAGGCATACAGACGCACAGGCATGAAGCTTGAATTCTCTTCTTTTAAATGAAGAAATTTATTTAAAAAACAAATATACTCATCTTGTGAAATCTGTATTAAAAGAGAGCGATTCCAGTCGAGCTCATTAGAGCTCATTCAAATGTAATGTGACCACGCTCCGGAGAGCGCGCGCTATTCAAACGCAAATTTCGAGAACCATTTCAGACCTGTGAAACGCCCACATCAGCTGTAAACACAGCGCGCCGCGAGTGAGGCATGATATAGCCTACCTAATAATCCTGGAGAAAAGTTTCCTCTGAACAGTGCTGATATGAGGAGCAATAGATCCCGCTGAGGAGTGAGGTTGGCTAAGTTATCTTTTCTCAAGTGTTAATGTGGAATAACGTTAGTGTAGGCCTATGTAAACCGCAAAAAGATGAATCGCGTTTCTATAATATGAATCGCGTTTCTGTGAGATGAATGAAGGGTACATATTTGTAAAGACTGTTTAGCCTAAATATGAATCGCGTGTCTGTGTGTAAAAGAATAAACCACTTTAATCAACTAAAATGCTTTGCTATACTGAGATGAGTAAAAATCGACTGAAATATGTTGAAATTAAATGTCTTTGTATAAGCAACGTATTAAACTGCAAATTAACATTTATATGCCCTAATATTTCATAAAAACAACATTAAAGTCAGGCGAAATATGAAAGACAACATTTTGTTGACTAGATTTGGGTATAGTTTTTACTGTAGAATATACTGCCACATCAAATAAGCTTTTGTTTAACAATTTTTAAGTTTAGCAAAAAAAAAAAAAAAAAAAGTTTAGCATATGTTCTATATATATATATATATAGATGTTACAATGTTGGCTATATTCAAACTAATGAATACATATGATAAAATGTAGGCCTATAATAATTTTTTTACAAAGAAAGAGTACACTTGAAATATTGTTGAAATTGTAATTATTGTTGTAATTGTAACCTTTTTAATAAAATAACAAAACATATTTACAAGAATCTTAAATGGTCAATATAAGTCTTCTTCTAAATATATCTTTTGTCCTTGCATTTATTATTGTGGCTCAGTCAGTGTCACTCCTGAATGAATGGCTCATTATGCAAGTCATTACGCATAATGGGTGGGACATTGTATTCTCAGGTGTAAACTACTCCCCCTTTACGCCCCCCTCGCATATTGGCTTTCCAAGCAAAACCTGTCTTACACAATTTAAATCAATCTATTGTTTTATGTGAACGATAAAGCAAGACTATTTTCACATAATTTTGAAGCCAGAACTCAAAGCGACAACATCCATTAGTCTAAAGTAGAGAGCTAAGCTAGCAGTTACTGTACATTAAATGAAGCTTCACTACACTGAAGCTTCACCCTGGGAAATGTAGCAAGCTAAGATACAGCAATATGGCAAAAGTAGTTTACTACATCTAAGCTATTTTTTTTTAATTAAATGTTTATATTGAACCATCTTCACTCCAAGTCACTGCTATCTCAGTGATCAATAAAACTATCAGTCAAACAGATAGACAGGCATAATTCATCAGTTCAATTGTTTATTCAACAACTGTTCCAAGCCAATTTAGCAAAAAACAAAACAAAAAAAAAACATAACATAACATAACTATATAAAACCATAACTACAACAACTATAACAAAACCAGGTGTCGGGAGTGTGTGCATCTTTCCATCAAGTAAATTTCCTATGAGGGCCTATGAAATCTGTTTTATTTTTTCCCACATTCCAAATAAATTTTTTTCCATGTAGATTTTTTCTGTATTCTGTTTTACATTTTTTGGACTCCCATTTTAATGGTTAAATTAAATTAAAATGAACATTTTATTAATAAAACATGTCTAATTAATTGAAATTATGTGCAATTTTGGCCACGATTTGGCAGTCTGAGACAAATTTTGCAAATCCTAAAATAATCCTCTGATCCAAAGATAAAATCTGAAGTCTTTGATCGTTAGTTTGACATGTTCACCGACAGCTGATTAATGACCGTTGCGATCAAATTTGAGCTCAGCTGAAATTCTGTTTTTTCAAGACAAGCCATGACCAAAATTAACCTTAGAGATTCCTCAGGGGCAGGGGCTCAAATTTAAAAAATGGCATATATATATTAGTAAATATTACAGTAATATTTAACTTTATTAACTTAATAAAATCTCTGAATATCATTTACTTGATTGTTTGAGTTAAACATACCAAAATAATTGACTAAAAATCCAACATTTAATTTTATCTAAAATTTTGTTATATTTAAGTTTTTTTTTTTTCACTAAAAGAATTTAGTATTTGACGAACCAATTATTTCTTTATAATACACTTAATATATTTGTGAAATTTCTATCAAAATATTTGAGAATGGAGAATTAAACTGATCTGTTTCAAGAAACAAAAATATTCCTTAATTCAAATCAATATTATTATTATATTTAACACTCTTAAGAAATTGAGTAAGTTTACTCAATTAAAACAATGCACCCCTCCCCCGCCCTCTGACTTGATGACAACTCAAAGGTTGAGTGAGCGGGCTGTTTGAACTCTCTCCAGTCCAGAACAGTTCTCCTCTTCTCTTCTCAGCTTTGCAGAATTGGTGCATTTCCTCTGTGAAATTCAGGTTTGTGAATGTTTTATTGTATCTATGAAATCATTACTGTGCTTTAAATCATTTTATTTAATGCAAAACAACATACAGAGGCGTAATGTGACACCTAAACAAGAGTCTGTCTTTTCAGCATGATTGAAACGCCTTGCATAAACACACAACTTTATTCCTAATGATAATGAATATAATTAATTTGGATTATAAATGTATAATATTGTATACATGTTAAAACAGTGTAAAATATGCTGTATTGCTGTACTCATAAACAATAAAGGCCATTGTCATGTAAACTGGTGGTTGTATGGAATACTGTTTTACAAAGGTTTAGAGGAAATAAAAAAGTTAATATTACTCAAATAAAAACAGTTAATATTACTCATAAATATTGGTTTTTAAATGTTTAAATGTTAAATTATTTCTACTCAATTGTATTTGTTAATGTACCAGATGCAGTTACTTTTTTTTTTTACTTGCATTTACTCCATTCATATAGTATATTTAATTGATTTCGCAGCTTTAAAATTTAATCAATTATTTTGAGTGTAAAAATGTTTCACCAAAATTTTTTAGTTAATAGTTAAACTTTTTGTGTGCAGTGGTCAGAAAGAGGGGAGACACTTTGTTTCTCTCAATATGATTCTAGAGTCGCTACTCGCTCCACAGCTAATCGCCGTCACTCTCTCACTTCTCCCTCGCTCTACCACACAGTCCCCACACACACACACTTGCCTGCTCGACGCACACACCAGCGCACAAGTATACACATCAGGCCACTTACATACGGTGAAAGCTCTGCGTGGAGCCTCCGCAGGAACATAAAGCAATGAAGAAATTGACAGAGACAACCAAAACGAAGCGAAAGAAAAGAAAGGACCTAAAGAAAGAGCGAAGGGAGCCAGTGGAGCAAAAGAAAGAACACACAAGTAAGTAAATGAGTGTTGCTCAGGGAGAAGACGAAATAACAGAGATATAAAGTATTTTTCAGAAGGTCAAAAGTAATGCCTCCTCGGCAGCTTGGACATACTTTGATTTCAAGCCAGCAGATGTTGCACAGGCTAATGCACTATGCAATGGTGGTAAGCCACACAAAAGGCAATACAACAAACCTATATTCGCATCTTAAGAACCACCACAAGCCACTTTATGATGAGTGCATGATGCTACCCCCCCAAAAAACAATTTTTTAACTCTAATACGCCAGAGCTAGCCAAACAAGCCTCGCTAGCGAGTGCTTTTGCTAGTGGCACAAAAAAAGAGACATACCGAAATCACCAATTCTATAACGTACTATTTGGCCAAAGATATGATGCCATCCACACAGTGGAAAAGAAAGGCTTCAAGAAGCTTCTGAATGTACTAGACAAACGGTCCCAAATCCCATCCTGCATCTGTTTCTCACAGGTAGCTATCCCACAACTGTATGAACAGTGCAGAAAGGCGGTGCAGGCAGAGTTTGGAGTCGGGAAAGATTGAATATGTTTCATCCACGACCGACCTGTGGTCCAGCCGCACTACAGAACCGTACATAAGTCTCACTGTGCACTATATTACGCCCGAGTACGAACTCGCCAGCAAATGCCTTCAGACTTCCTACTTCCCCGAGGACCACACGGGACAAAACATCTCCGTTGGCCTAAGGGTATGGCGTCAAATGGTGGACAAAACAGTGCAAGCGCATAAAACACAGCGCGCAAGTGAATTACAACAGTGTGAGCAACGTGACAAAGCTCGCACGTAAAATGTACACATGCAGAACTCTCAAATCCCAAACTGGAGCACAAAAAATATGATTGTGCACACAAATTAACAAGTCGCAAGCAAAAATAACAGCCGTGAGTCCTGACAGGTTCTACACGCGCAAGTTCTTTTGCACACGCGCGCGCAGATTTGAACACAAGCTCGAGTTCTTTTCTACACGCGCATGCAGAATAGACCACTGTCTATTTCATTTTACCTGATCTCAGATCAGTTTTTTAAATATTAATGTTTATTGACACATTTTTATAATAAAAAAGGAGTTGTAGGTAAAAGTGTCTAATTGGTCTGATTACCAAGCTCTCCATAAAACAAACAAAACAAGCCCTTCAATTTAATAAACTAACACATATTATAAAGACATTTCATATTTACTGGTATTAGATGATTTGGTAATTGCATTGAATAGATTAGACTTTAAATTAAAACATTTGCATTTGGTGTGTAAAAGGTGTTTTTATGCTGAGTTTCCGCTGTTCTGACCAGAGTGTGGCGTTTCCAGAGCTTCAATACAGTGAATCATTATGCAAATCAATCGGTTCAATGGTTTCTAAAAGCTTTGTTTCTCCCATCACTAGAGCAACATGATTCTGGTTCACTCTTGAGTTGATAACAGCAGGCCAGATAGCAAACTTTGCCTGGCCCACCTCCACTTCTGGCTGGGTCCCCGGCCCAAAACTGGCCCAACACACTGAACATGGACACACAGAGCTTCCTCTGGCCCAGATGTGGCCCACACCCTGTAAAGTGACTCTTATTGACTGATATGGCCCAGGTCTGGCCCAGGCACTGTAAGACAGATCTGGCTGAGAGTCGGCTGGGCAGAAACTGGCAGTGAAACACACATTCAACCAAGAGTTTTTTATTATAAAATTAACAAATACACTTTAATATAAACATGTATGAACAATGAACAAATACACTATGATATTAACATTTATTACATGGCTTGGCTGAATTCCAATGTAGAAAGCGTTCTGTTATTTCTTGATATAACTATAGTCTCTCGAACTATAACAGACCGTTGCCATGAAAAACAGCACGTTGCTATGGACGCGGAACAGACTATTTTCTTTAGCGGAAGCAATACAATTGTTTTTAAATCAATAAACTCCTTTTTAAATCAATAATTTGTGTCAAATTATTTATTTATTTTTTGCGTCGGGCTCCCTTTCAGCCTGTCGGGGTTGTTATTCGCTATAACAACCGCCTCGCTATACATTATCCCTTACTTATTAACAACACACCGATTCTTCATTTGTGATCATTAGTTATGATTTTCATATATATTTACACCATTGTCTATAAATGTAATGATTATGTAACAGTTAGTGTCAGAACTACTGACACTAACTAAATATTTAACACTAACTAAATATTTTAAAATATTTTTTTAAATATTTTTAAAAATATTTTTATGATATTTTTATATTCTAAACTTTTTAATCTCCTATAAATGATCAGTTTGTCTGCGCTGCTTCACTAAAGCAGAAGTGAAAGTGTTCCAGTCCAGATCATGTAACCAATCAGAGAGTGAGACTGAAACCCCATTTGCATTGTCAGGGTGGAGTGATTGTGATCCTCTCAGAATAGAGCAGCTCTGTCTCCAGAGACCATGTTCAAACCCCAAGAGCTTTATTTGACATTTACTGCTACATCAACCTTCTGAAAAGCACCTGCATCTTCATCTGTTAGTTGAATGATGTTGTCAGACACAAAGTGAACTTGTTGAGAAGCTTTATTGAATGTTGCAGCAAACACAGCAGATTGAAAGATCACACACACACACACACACACACACACTCAGTTTCAGTATTGAGTTGTAAATCACTACAGCTGCAGCACTAGACTCATGTGAATCCTGCCTGACACAGGACACTCAGATACGGCTCATCTTCAGGAGAGAAACATCAGCACTCAGAGCTCTTGTGGAACGAGACCTCATGAGGAGCTCCATCATGTGTTACTCTGCAGACGTACAGCTCTCCCGCTTCCCAGCGTGCTTTGCTGAGGGTCAGGACGCTACTGCGGCTGTAGCGGCCGTCCTGCTGGCTCTCTGCGCTGGTCAGAACCCCCTCGGTGACCTCTGACCCGTCCAGTGTCCAGCTCACCAGCGCCCCCTGTGGAGAGTAAGAGCTGAGCAGGCAGAGCAGTGCGGCTGAGTCTCCAGAGATCTGCAGAGAAGAGGGCGGCAGCAGAGACACTGAGGGCTTCACTGTGGGACCAGCTGCAGGAGACAAACACAACACATTCACACACACACACACACACACAATTAAATTTTTAATGCATTAATTATTCATTGCTATATTCATTAAAATGCATGTATGATCTCATAAATAAGTGTAACAGCAGTTATAACACATATTATCTATTATCAGGCCGATCTGACTGCTTTAATTCCAGCAATTATTCACTCTGAACATAAATATCTTAAATTTTGAGATATTCACCTGAACTGAAAATGTAACTCAATTTCAAACAGAGTTAAAACACAATTGAATCACACAGAATGAACAAAACACTGAATTATAAGCACAACATGAGCAAAAGAGATTCAGTATCATTGACTGAACTACAGAAAGCAGCAACATTTACATTCTGATGTCAAATCTCTTTTTCCATGTATGATTTCTACAATAAAAGATGAACTAAATATGAACTCAGTGTAGAAATAAATGAAGGAAAAACAAACCTGTAATAAACTGATTAAACTCATAGTGAAATACGTTTAGAATTTTGTTGTTGAAAAGAATAATGCGATTCTTCTGAATATATAAACATGACACTATAATTGTTTTAGATTATATAATAATAAAACATTATTGCTAACACTTATAATAGTCTTTTTAGTGCATTAATGATGCCTTAATAATAATAATGCATTACTGCACTTTATAATGCATGTATGATCTCATGACAAATTGTAACCACGATTATAAAACATTATGATATTATCTATTTATTGTTACATTATTACATTAAAACAAATAACCAACAACTATTTTCCTTTATAACAAGGAATTTGTAAATATTATAATGCATTTTAACTTTGGATACAATAATTTACGAAAAGATACATCTACATTAACATCTACATAAAAATTAAAATCTACATTATTAATATTTTTATAATGACCACCATATCTACTAATCATTATTATTGATAAATGTTGTTATTGTTTCAACTGTAAACACTTTCTGAAATATAAATAGTATTTTTTTTATATGTAATTAAATAGACAGACTTACCGATCACCAGTTTAGTTCCTCCACCGAATGTGCACCACAGTGATACAATCTAATGAAACGCTCGTACAAAAACCTCTATTCCACTCGAGTGAACACACACTCCAGCAGAGAGAGAGAAACAACACTTCAACACACTGATATTAGAAGATCCTCAGCTCTTCTCAACACTCACTCATTCAGATTTGACTAAATGCTTTCTGATATAACACTGTTTAAAGAAATATATTTGATGAGCTGTGACCTCTGAGGTGACCTTTGACCTCTTTGATCATGGATGATGTTGTGGAGTTTCTCATAATGATGCTTCTGTTCTTCATATGCAGATCAGTCATCATGATTCACAGAAAAACCTGCAGCTTCAAATAAATGAATCAATAATTCTGAACATTTCAGATGCACATTGTTTAATATATAATGACCTGATTATGAGTCCTGATGAACTTCATGCATGTGGAAAATGTGGGGAAAATAGACATCATGAAAATATTTCCCAGAGAGCAACATGTCAACATTGATTCCAAAGACCATAATGGACTTTTTTTTATTATTCCTCTAAATATAGTAAAACTGATTTATTTAGTTCTTGATTTCTCATTGTTAACATGCTTATAAAGGTGTAGCACAGAACTGTACTCAGAGAAACTGCTGCGTATGACATATGTTTAAAATGATCTACATTCATGATTCTCCAGACAAAACCGAGTGTCTTATCAGCCTGACAGACATAAACAAAAATATTTCACAACTAATAAATATGTACAATTAATCACTAAATGGTTCAATAACATTATTCTGAAAGTAAAATCTTCTATGTAGAGTTTATGAGTTTGTTATCAGCACAAGCTGTTGTAAATCCTGCCCACTTCTTTGCATTGTCAGCACATGCTTCAGTGCTCTGAGAGTGTTTATAGTGCTGTGAGTTTAACACTTCATGACTGAGAGCAGAACACAATCTTCATCATCACACAAGACTAAACTACAGCAATGAACACAATCAACATCTTCATCTGGACCATTGCACTGTTTATTCAAGGTTTGTGTAATACAGTTTTTACAATAATTATTAGTTTTCTTAAAATGTGAATATATATATATATATATATATATATATATATATATATATCATATACTGTATATCATCATATATATTATTTTTGTTTGTGCTTTCTTTCAGAGTGTAGAGGACAGATCACTGTAACTCAGAGTCCATCAATAACAGCCGTTCAACCAGGAGAAGAAGTCAGAATAAACTGTAAAACCAGCAGTAATGTGTATGTGGCTAGTGGTTATCATCGTTTAGCCTGGTACTCACAGAAACCTGGAGAAGCTCGTAAACTCCTCATATATTATGCAACAACCCGTAATACTGGAACTCCATCTAGATTCAGTGGCAGTGGATCTGGCAGTGATTTTACTCTGACCATCAGTGGAGTCCAGACTGAAGATACAGGAGATTATTACTGTCTGAGTAGACACTATATCAACAGTAAAGCTGTGTTCACACAGTGATAAAGAGTCGTACAAAAACCTCTGTCAGTCAGACGTCACAGTGACTGCACTGATACAGCTGAGAGAAACTGCAGCTGCTGATGGAGGATCACAAACTACACAATATCAGTGTTTAGCAAAGTTCTAATGACTTTAAAAATATACATTTATCGGTAATAATATATTTGATATGAAATAAGAGTTAGTGCTGATGTTGTGGGGGGGGGGGGGTCATTCTTTATCATCTACCTGTCAAATTTGTAACTGAGACAAGATGATTTCCCTTAATGACAAAAAAAGCAGGATTGGAAATATATTCATCCCAGAATATATTTTTAATGACCTTAAAGGGATGGTTCGGAGTCAAATCAACCTAGGGTCCTTTGCACCATGACCTCGAGCCAAAACACCCCCCCAGAAGCCTTTTTTCCCTTGGTCGAACATTATTAAAGTTAGAGCTTATTTAGAGATTTCAGCCTTAGTGCAGGCGCTAATGGATCCAAGGTTGTATCTGGTAAATTACCCCTCTAATAATGCCCGGAATGGTACCAAACTTCTACAGTAGTACAAATAGTTTCTGTACGCATAAAACGAGGCATTGGAAAGTTTGTAAGTACATCAGGAGTTTATTCAAATAACACTTGCTTAATGGCTTATGCTACCGCTAACCCGGACGTCGACGTCACTTCAGTGATTTGGGAAAAGCCCGTAAATCAGGGATTCTGCATTCCGGATGAGGGCGGGAGAGCATTCCACCAGCATGGACCCGTGAATGAGAATGTTCTGGAGAGTGATTTTCTGGCTTTTTTGTGATGGAACCATGAGCCGTCGCTCGTTGACCGATCGTAGGCTTCTGGCAGGGACGTAGACTCGTAGGAGTGAGTGAAAGTAGGAGGGAGCTGAGCCTGTGGTAGATAAAATAAATGAATTAGTTGCTGGAAGGCCGGTAAAAGACTTCAGTGAAGATGTCAGCAGGGCGGGCCTGACTGCTGAGGTGAGACGGACATTTAATGACACACATACGGCACTGTTTAGTTAAAAAAAGTAAAGAAATTGCAGCTGTAATAGGCCACCACTCACTGATCTATATAATATAATTGATATGATCAGATCAGTGCTGCCACTGTGTAATCTCACTGTTATTAAAAAGAACTTGATTAGTTTCCGTGCGCATAAAACGGTGTGTGAGTTAACTTTTGCATCTCCTTTGCGACCGAATAGATAAATGCACACACAATTGTCAAAATAACTTTCTTGGTGAGAATAAGTGAACATAATCAATTGAGAAAAAAAATCCCTTAAAGTGACAGGCAGCAGCCTTATACACCTACCGCCTAACCGATTACCACATTTTACTAGAATTGTAATGAGACGCATTTATAAATCAAAATAAATTTTGATTTTGTTCCACCAAAATAAAAGCTCAAAATAAAAGATCATGTGTTTATCTATTTCAAGTTTAGAAATGTGTACAAAACGCCTCGGTTACGACTGTAACCTCGGTTCCCTGAAGAGGGAACGAGCGTTGCGTCGAGATTGACGCTATGGGAACGCATTGCGTGATTGCATCATGAAGCACTTGTAAAATCAGTCCAATGGCGTATAGGCGGGTGACGTCATGGCAGGAAGCTATAAAGCGCACCCAGACCAAACATTGTCAACATCTGATAGGTCGAAGCAAGTCGGTCACAGGCGCGCCGGAAGTATGGCAAGGTGACGCAACGCTCGTTCCCTCTTCAGGGAACCGAGGTTACAGTCGTAACCGAGGCGTTCCCTTTCAAGGGAACTCGCGTTGCGTCGAGATTGACGCTATGGGAACGTCTATACCAACGCCACCATAGTGACCAGTGCCTGTCCTGTGTGAAATCAAGCGAGCACAACAAAGACAGAATAACCTGGGACCCAGGAGTGAAGCCCAAAAGTAGGTTTTAAACCCGATGAGTGTGTGCGGAAAGGAACCGCCCGCCGCATCTAGCACCTCTTGTAGGGATACCCCTAATACAAGGCTACAAAGCCGCCATACTGCTCCTGCTTCAACGCACCATGGAGGAAACCGGTTTGTTTCCTGTGCAGGGAGCTCTAGAGAGATTGTGGCCTCAACAACCTCAGTTGAGAGACCCGAGTCTATGAGTTGGGCCCCCTCAGGGGCCAAACCCATACTCCCATAACTCTGTTCTCCAGAACTCCCGGAAGTAGAACAATCAGGGAAACCATGTACAGATGCTGAACTGCCACATCTGCATCCATATGGGCTCCACTGCCTCGGGGTGGAGTCTCCCTCCCCTGGGCCTCAGCCCCTGCCTCGACAGGATGTCTGCTCCCTGAATCTAGTGCCCAGGGATGTAGAGCCTGAGCCATCATCACCAGGTGATTAAGTGCCAGGTGAGATGGTGACCCGTCCACGGGCACCGAGCGACCATCCATGATCGCACCCCAGCCCGTGAGGGAAGCATCCGTCGTAAGCGTAAGCGACGACAATGAGCTCCCAGCACAGGATCCTGGGGACAAGAACCAAGGCTTTTTCCACATAACTAGGGCACGTAAGCATTGCCGCGTGACCCTGATCATGCAAAAGGGGTTTCCCCTCGGGGAAACTCTTTGGTCCTGAGCCACCACTGCAGGGGTCTCATGTACAACAGACCAAAAGGTATCACGTTGGACACTGCTGCCATCAGACCCCACAGTCTCTGAAACTGTTTCACAGTGAGTGACTGGCCTAGCTTTATTCTCTTCACAGCTGACAGGATGTACTATGCGTGCAGGTGAGAGGCATGCCTGCATCAACATTAAGTCCCAACCACGCCTAGAAAAAGTGGTCCTCTGTAGTGGAGAAAGCACACTATTTTTGGCGTTTAGCTGTAACCGCAACTCTTTCCTGTGGGCGAGATCGACATCTCGATGCCGAACTGCCAACTGATGACACTGATCGTGAAAGTTTGGGGTGATAGTGCTAGGCCGAACGAAGAACTCGATATTGGTATGCTTTGCCCCCAAAAGCAAACCTCAGGAACTTCCTGTGATATGGAAGGATGGAAATGTGGAAGTATGCGTCCTTGAGATCTATCGTGACAAACCAGTCCTCGGATCTGATCTGTGGCATGATTTGTCTCAGTGTTAACATTTTGAACTTGAGCTGAATGACTGACTCGTTCAGAACACTCAGATCAAAAATGGGACACAACCCCCCATCCTTCTTTGGAACGATGAAATACCGACTGTAAAACCCGGTGTCCCTGCTGGAGGGAGGTACATATTCTATGGCCCCTTTCTCCAACAGGGTTTTCACTTTTTGTTCCATTACCAGAACCTGCTTGAGGCCCACCACGGTGGATAGGACCCCCATAAACCTGGGTGGGCGAGACCCAACAAGAAATATTTGGCAGCATCTTCCACGCTGTAAAATATTCTAGCAGAGGTACCAGCCTCTCGAGACTGGCTTCTGGATTTAGTTGTTGTTGAACAGTCAGTCCTTCGCCCTGTAACGCGAACCGGCAGGGAACGACTGAACTAACTGCTCTGGGACCCTCCTCGGAGGGGGCAAGCATCCCAGGACCACTACGTTTCCGGGTGGACCCTGAGATATGTGCTCGCCGGAGACCACTGCGCCCCGAAACACACAAGGTGGCGGGGTTAGCATAAAGGTCCCCTGAGGGCACCGAAGGGCAGCGGGCACCGTATAATGAGGTGTTAACCGCTTTAATTCGGGGGAGACTGCCCTCGTTGGCCTGACCCCTCAGGCGTCAGGACCTTTTCCCCACAGCCTTCTTGGAAATAATGATGGTCCTCAGATCTATCTTACTCCTTAAAGGCTGTGGTTAAGAGTGCCAGCCCGAACCCCAGTCCTTTAGTGGGGGCTCGGGAGCAGATCTTCTGCTACTGTTAAGATATGTTTGGCAGAAGTTCCCACGCTGCCAAAAAATCTACTAAGAGAACCAGGCTCTCCAGACTGTTCTAGGTGTTTCTCAAGCGACCAATTCGGTGCCCTGTACGGCGAACCGGCAGGGAACAACCGAACTGACTGTTCTGAGACCCTCATCAGAGGGGGCGAACATCCCAGTGCTGCTACGTTTCCGGGCAGACACGGAGATGTGGGCTCGTCAGAGACCGTTGCGCCCCGAGGCACACGAGGTGGTGGGGTTGGCAGAACGGCCCCCCCAAAGACATCGAAGGGAAATGGGCTCCGTATAGTGAGGTGTTAACCACTTCCCACCGGAAATTAAGAGAACCAGCCTCTCGAAACTGGTCTCTGGTATTACTCAAGTGACCAATTCGCTGCCCTGAAGCGGCGCACCGGCAGGGAACAGCCAAAATGATTGCTCTGAGACCCTCCTCGGAGGGGGCAAGAATCCCAGCGCCGCTACGTTTACGGGCGGACAGTGAGATAAAGGCTCGTCTGAGACTAGAATTCACTGGAAACCGTTGCGCCCCGAAGCACACGAGATGATGGGGTTGGCAGAACGGCCCCTGAGAGCACCGAAGGGAGATGGGCACCGTATAATGAGGTGTAATTAATTTCCCCACAGGAATTTCACCATTTATTTCCTCAGAATTAAATGCAGCCAAAGACCAACCAGACAAGTCAACACGGTCTGGATGAAAGGCTGAATAGTATATTAATACCGAAATCTAACTCCTCAGACATCAGATAAGTACATATTTAATTTCCTCAAAAATTAAATGCAACCAAATGTCAACCAGACAAGTATAGACGGTCTGGATGAAAGGCTGAATACTATATTAATATAGAAATAACTCCTCAGAGATCAGATGAGGACATATTTAATTCTCTCAAAAATTAAATGTAGCCAATATCAACCAGACAAGTAAACACGGTCTGGATGAAAGGCTGAATACTACATTAATATAGACCTTGGTCTGGATGAAAAATAGAATATATTATTTTCATACATCATCTTTCAAAGCCAGACAAATATTTAATTTCTCCGAATTAAATTCATATTATATTCTCAAACAAAAAGAACCACAATAATAGTTTACAAACACATAATAGTTTGCAAACAATCATAATAGAGAAAGAGAGAAAAGGAAATTCCCGTCTGCTCAGTTCCCTGTGTGTATAAATATATCGGACCTATTATCTACACGTTGCCTCAGCAAACGCGCGATCTGAGCCACTAGATTCTTATTGCAGAGATGCAGACTCATAATTCTACGCGCTGCCTCGGCAAACGCGCGATCTGAGCCACTAGATTCTTAATGCAGAGATGCAGACTCATAATCTACGCGCTGCCTCGGCAAACGCGCGATCTGAGCCATTAGATTCTTATTGCAGCCCCGTAATCTACGCGCTGCCTCAGCACACGCGAGATCCGAGATCGAGTCACAGAATCTTTATTGCAGACCCGTAGCCTAATCTACGCGCTGCCTCGGCGATCGCGAGATCCAAGCCAAAGAATCTTTCTCGACTTTCTTCCCTCGAGAAGAAAGCCAACAGGAGCAGAGCTAAAACTCTCGAAGTGCATAAGTTACACGTCAGGAATTATGAATGGACACTGTCAGCCCCATTTTACTGACCGTGCATGCTCTACTCCCAAACAAACAACACATAAATCGCGTGTATCCCCACTCGTAATGAAGCGAGAGCGGGGAGGAACACGCGATCCAAAATGCTGTTTGCTCGCCATTATATTCCTGTCTAGATATATAATATGCTTGAGGACAAACAACAATAAATAGACAGAGACAGATTTCACAGAGAGCGCTTGCTGAAGACACAGAAGCTGACAATGTTTGGTCTGGGTGCGCTTTATAGCTTCCTGCCATGACGTCACCCGCCTATACGCCATTGGACTGATTTTACAAGTGCTTCATGATGCAATCACGCAATGCGTTCCCATAGCGTCAATCTCGACGCAACGCGAGTTCCCTTGAAAGGGAACTAATTATGAAAGTTTCCTTTATTTCTCAGTGCATTTGTTTTACAATATATGGCTATTACTGTCATGGGATTAATATTATAACTATTATTATGTATTAGTGTAATGTGGACAGACACTATAACTAAAAGCGGTTTGAGTTCCCTTTTAGTCGCTCACATTCGACGTAACGTCGACGTGACGACGTAATTGGGATCACTTCAGAGAGCCCTATCAACTTCGAGTGTCTACAGAACGAGCCAATGAACGTTGGCGTGCGTGAATCGCGTCACGTGCCCCCGCCCCGCAGCGCGGGTATAAAGAGGAAGCGGGCGCACGCACACATTGTCTTTCACTTCGGAGCCGAGCTTTCGTTTGACTTCTGAACCTACAGACTGCTTACTGAGAACGAGAAGACTCTCATTCGTGTTGGTGTGACAGCGCGATCAGCGGTGGCCGCGAGCATTGCAGCTCTCAACTGCTGTTTTCACAGCACTGCTGTTTGTGTATTGTGTGTGTGTGTCGGTATCGGTGGGCGTTTCCCCTGTGTGTTATTCACACCGCGGCTACCCCTGGGTGCCTCAGCACTGAAAGAGTTGTTTTCACTAAAAGAGCAACACAAGCGTGACCCTGCGTCTTTTTCAAGATGTCATTCCGCTTGTGCGTTTCTGGTAGTTGCCTCTCATGTTTGGGCATTCAACACGCTGAGGCAGCTTTTGTGGATAGTCATATTCCCGCAATGGGAACATGAACTATCTCAGCGCTTAGATCGAGACTCGCTTCCCTCAAGGGAGGTGCAGTCCCCTCGCCTATGCCCCGATCTAGTGTTTATTCTGCCCCGCAGAATAGACCTACTTCAGTGCATGACCAGGGTGATCTGAGGAGTACCGTGAGGGCTTCCCCGTCGAGTCAACCTCCGCGGGCCCCTCACGCCTCACAAGCGCTGTTGCCACTGGGGCCCCTTAGTGAACGTCTTGGTCCTTCTCCGGAACGACCAACCGTTCCCGTCACAAATCTCGGCTCCTCAGCGAAAAACAATGTGTGTGTGCGCCCGCTTCCTATTTATACCCGCGCTGCGGGGCGGGGTCCACGACGCGATTCACGCACGCCAACGTTCATTGGCTCATTCTGTAGACACTCGAAGTTGATAGGGCTCTCTGAAGTGATCCCAATTACGTCGTCACGTCAACGTTACGTCTTCCGTTCCCTCCTTCAGGGAACGAGGGTTACATTAGTAACCGAGACGTTTTTCTTTGTTCAATTTGCACACTGAATATGGGCTGGAGCTCTTAATTTTGAACTCTCAAAGTGCACCAGATTGATGAATTTAACATTAAAATGCACAACATTTTCTTCCGGAGGAGGGCATGCCTCCGAACCCCCTGGAGGACCCGAGGTCACCCACCACATTTTTACTAAAAATCCTGTGAGAAACACTGGTACTGCTATGCCAGAGCCGCTTATAGCTTGTTTTAGGACTCATCACTGTGGAGTATAGTTCTACCAGAAAGACTCGGGAGATAAAATGATATAACAAGAGTAAATTTATTAATAGCTCAGCGAGCATAGTCTTTGGCGTAGGCCCCGTCCTTAGCAAGCAATGCGAGGGTAACGGAATCTGCAAATCCCGCCTGAAGATGAAGGCAGGGGCGCAGCCGACCCCCAAAGATAGGTGGAGGAACACCTCCGCCGGGACGGAGGAACACCTCTGCTGGGACGGAACCCACCCCCAAAGATGGGTGGAGGAATACCTCCGCCGGGACGGAGGAACACCTCCGCTGGGACGGAACCCACCCCCAAAGATAGGTGGAGGAACACCTCCGCCGGGACGGAGGAACACCTCCGCTGGGACGGAACCCACCCCCAAAGATGGGTGGAGGAATACCTCCGCCGGGACGGAGCCCACCCCCGAAGAACTGTAAGTAAGAGTACCCACCAGTCGTGGATCCTGCAGTTCCTGGAATGAGAAAGAAAAGTTAAGAATAACGTGAAAAAGCTTTTTGTATTTTTTTTTATTATTAATATTATTATTATTATTATTATTATTTTTTATATTAAAAAATGAACTGCATAAAGACAAGGTCACGATAGACCATACATGAAAGCCATAATATTGCTTGATTATGACGACCACTTAGACAAGGCCTCAATGGACCATAATACCAAATTTGCTGTGCATAGACATGATGTGATAGACAACATAAAGACAAGGTCCAAAGACCACACATAATAGCTATAAAGCACGAGGTCGTGATGACCACATAGAGACGAAGCAGCGATCCGCTTAGGAGCCACAACGGCCGCTAATGCCACACAAAAGACAAGTTTCACAAGACAAGGCCGCTAGGCCACACAAAACCAAGGCCACGATGGACCACAAGACCACGATGGGCCATAAGGACAAGGCCACGATAGGCTACACGGCCATAATCGACCACACAGAACACGGCTATGATAGCTACTCAGGACATGTCCACAAACGGCCACAAGGCCGTGATGGACCACACATAGACGAGAGACAAGACCAGACAGGCCACATGAAACGAGGCTGCAATAGCCACATGGAGACAGACCACATTATCTGCTTATCGGGTGATGCAAGCTAGAGTTCCAGCGCAGATTAATTGAAACATGACACCACCACCAGTATTTGCATGAGGATTTACCTGAATCGTTACTGAAGAGCTTGCTGAGCTTCCAGAATGATTTTAGAATCATTTCTTAAATAAGACTTGAATGCAGAGGAAAACCATCTGCCCAGCATCTTGATAGCTGAAGTAGAAATGCCGCATTTGGCTGCTGTAGTGGCTGCCCCGATCCTGCAGGAATGACCGGTATGCTGAAAGGGAGACAGCTGTAGCTTTTGAGGACAGAAACTAGATGAGTCCTGAACCAGACTTTAGAGAGAGATGCTTCGTTAGGTAGGAAAATAGAGGGAGTGATCTGAGAATCTAGGGAGGATTTTAGGAATTTACTCATAGATAGAAGGGACAAAATTTATTGCTAATTTTATAATTTGTTAATGTTATACCAGAACTTTAGTCATTTGGAGTGCTTAAGAAAGAGTAAAGAAATTAAGTGAGAACGTGAATCAGAAAAAGAAAGACCATGGCAAGATCGAAGTGTTTAGATCTGAAGTAAATTCCCCTGGGTGCATGAGCCATGAATGCTTTTAAATAGGGGTGGGGAAAAAAAATCGATTCTTAGATGAATCGCGATTCGGGACGTGGACGATTCTGAATCGATTCACAAATGTCAAAAATCGATTTTCTAAAAAAAAATATATAATAAAATAAAAAATCTAATAACGTAACATTGAAGGAACGCAAAAGGCGGAACTCTGAAGCGGACGTGCAGTGCGCGGACAGTCTGTGGCGTGCACATAACAGAGATGCGCACATAACAGACGCATGATGGCTGAGCGCCAAATCCGAACGGCACCAGAGAATGTCTTCGTTAAAAGCTAACGTATGGAACATTGGCAATTTCATTGTGATCTATTTAGTATTTTTTTGTATGAGAGCTAATTTCTGTATTGTTTAGTTTTCACATCAATATGCTGTGTAAACCGATCTGATCTGTATGCAATATGTGCAATCAGTAGCGCGGGAAGGGGGGTGCTGCAGGGGCTACAGCCCCCTCGTCATAGCATCAGCACCCCCAAGTGGGGGGCTGTGAACTAACATAATATTGTACTTTAAAAACGTGAAATAAAAATAAATAAATGGACAGCGTTAACTAACTCTCTTATGCCTAATGAAGTGAGTGTTCAAGCTACGGAGAAAATTAAATAAAGTTTTAATTTGTCATGCTTTGTTACGTTCAGAGCACGTGAGCGGAGAGCGCATTTCTGAAATTCCGCTCGCTCGCTCATTCCGCTCAGGGTCGCTCGCTCAACCCAGAATGGTTCAAAAATACGTGGAATAAGGGCTGCCTCCGACTAAAGTTTTTTTTCTAGTCGACTAGTAGTTGTTCATTTAAGCCATTAGTGTACAAATCGCCCCTTTATATTAATTTTATTACTTAAATAGTCTATATACACAGGATAATGAGCGTGTAGCCTGTACATAATATAGCCGCACTCAAGCGCACGGCCACACGCATAAAGATTGCCACAAAGAACCGGCAAAATTATGAATGTGTCAAAAATAGCAAGGAGACATTTAATTGTTTATTAATAAACTGGTGTTTTCTGTGATGCTGCAAAGATGGAGTTGGCGATGCAGACTCGCCATGAACGCCAGAGAGAAATGCATGTGAAATACACATTCCATATGGATTATATAATCGGAGAATAGCCTATTTGTTTTCGTTTTGAATATTTTCGTTTAAAAGTAGACTTTTCAAGCTTTCTATAATAGATAGCCTATATTTCTAAAATCTGTGATGCACAAGCTGAGTTTCGGTGTCCTCCAGTTCACGTGCAATGCAAGTGATAGTGTCGGCGCCTTATTACATTGTCTGCTATATATTTGCGTCTTATTTATTAAATAGCCTACAGGCAATTGGTTGATAAAACATTGTTAAAAATTAAGATACAATTTATACAAAACGAAAATCTTTTAAAAATAGTCTTTCTACAAAACAAAACTCAATGAAGTGTAAAAAATCATGTCTTACCCACTCCATGTCTCCAGATATATTGCACATCTCATGATGTATCTTTATCTTTCTCATGCTGCATATGCTCACTTTCATAATCAACATTGATTAAATTAAAAAATAACATTAGCCTTTTATATTTAAACATAAATATGAAACTAAATGTTTTCTTTAATGGCTACAACACATATACAGTACAGAGAAATTTCATGTCTTGTCATTGGCCAAAACATAATGACGTCACATATTTTCCAACCCAGCCCCCAGCCCCCCCTCCATGAAACAGCTTCCAGCGCGCCTGTGTGCAATGCCAGTCACAAAAAGTTACATTTTGACTGTAAGTTACTCTCTGCAGATGTTCATTCACTTTCTTTGCTATTTTTGATTGTGGTATACAGCAAACATTTCAAGTCATAACTCTTTATTATTTAGTTGTGTATAAGTCAAGAGCTACTTTGTATGTTACTAATTATTCAGAATATGCTACAGCCAAATTTTTTTTTTTTTTTTTTTGTCTGAAGGATTATATTGCTCATTGGAAATTACAAGAGGATGTTGGTTAGAAGTCTATTATTAAATGCTAGAGATTCAGAATATGCTGAAGTTTGTATTAATTTACTACAAGTATGCTGCTAGTACAGGCACACATTTATTTTCCTGTTGGTTCTCAGCAATGTTGGGACATATGCTGGCAAATGTAACCTTACAGTTGACTTGCCAAATCACTTCCATTTGTTTTATTAATACAATTAATATAGGAAGTATTGGAAGTAAGTTCGTTATGGGTCATCATAAATACTTTGCTTTAAAAGTACCAAGTAAAAATTTTTTTCAATGTTTTTGATAAAAGGCACTTCCCTGAGAATTGAACTTAATAAATGTGAAAAAGACACTTTAATGCCTCCGTTTGTCATTCTGTATTGCAAAGCAGATGAGAGTAGATCATGATCAGAAACCTGATAGAAATCATTATGAATAAAATCGAATTGTTTTGAATCGAAAATCTTTTTGAATCGAAAATCGATTTTGAATCGAATCGTGGCCTCAAGAATCGGAATCGAATCGAATCGTGAGATGGTAAAAGATTCCCACCCCTACTTTTAAAACATGGCTACAATCGAATATGAAAATAGAAAGAAGACCATTTCGAATGGAAGGTAATTAAAAGGGGGGTTAAATGGATTCCACTTTCTGTAATGTTGCTGTTTCAACATTTCAACAACTGCAAAGTTACAATGCACAAAGTCAAGCATGGAGGACTTAATTTAAAGAGATTGCTTTGCAAGGACTACAGCCACGCTGAGAGGGACTGAGCGGCATTCCTTCCAGATAAGTGGCATTGCAAACCCTAAAGTTACATAAATCCAGCTCCCAGAATATGATTTATAGCATATCAAGACAGGATGAGATAGTGAATGACTAGAAGATTACTACGCATAAGCTACATAATTCATCGACTAACCATCCGGAAATGGTGTCTACATGTTGACGCTTCTGAGTCTCTCCATCTCTGAGTAGGTTTGAACGAAGCTAAAAGTTTTGAAAATGTCTGAGTAATCGGAGCTGCAAAACGAGCTGTTGAAACTCCACCCCCTGTGCCAGGAAGCAGCAGCCTGACTGCATCCAAAGGGACAGACAAAAACAATGCACTTTACTCACACTCAAATGACAATTCCAGCATAGTAGAAGAAAATATCTTTGGAGCATTCCATGTCAAACCCCTCACACACCCTGGGGACACTGGAGACCCACCAGACATTGATTTCGTAATTGTAGACTAGGAAGGAACAACCGGCCGTGATGAGGATGGGAAATAAAGGAATCTGAAAAGAAAACCGAAACATTATAAACAAATACTGCAGAAATATAAGCTTTTAAGATGTAGGGAGCCACGCCTCCAGTGATATATGGACTAGCTGGATTGAGCAGAGCAACTAATTTACATGATCACTGTTAGAGGAGACAGGGTGATGGACAAGGGTTGCTGAAGGGCAGAGCCACCTGAAGACTAAAGTGTGTAGCTATAGCATTGCAGTGGTCAGGAATGTGCTCAAGCAACCTTAATCATGAAATTGGAGACTACTGATTGCCAGATAAACATCTCAGGAATAGCATGTTCGTCTAATGAGAAGATCTGCCTTGATGTAACCGATCTTTGTTAGCACATACAACGTATTTTTTGCCACCACTTCAGACCCAAAAGGATGTTAGCAGCCACTATAGGATAATTTCTGTAAAGCGTGAATGAACGAAGCCTGAGCAGGCTCAATAATAATAATTATTTATTTTTTATTTATTATTATTATTTTTGTTTTAATTAATTAATTAATTTATTTATTTAATAACCACTAAATCTTAATCTTATTAATCCCATTACAATACTTACCTGAAGTAAGGTGGCGGCATACCGATAAGATACCTCAATCACACTTGATATTCTGTTGTTGACTTTTGAGCGCAGAATCTATTTCTCAGCTGTGCAGTGTACACCTGACATTACTCTCGAGTTGCCTTTGTACGAGTATAGTTTTATTCACAGCCGAAAGATCGCTGGCCATGGCAACCAAGTGAGTCCCTTGAATAGAAAAATCTCTGAACATTTAAATCATACAGATGAGTAAATATAATATCACTCGAGTCTTCTTGACTGTGATTTCTGGTGATTGGTTTGAATGATATAATTTAAACATAACTATTAGGTCTACTGTGTTAATCACATTGGCAAAGTCCGTGACCTTTGACCTGAGCATCCTAGTCTGCCTTCTTTGTACATTTAATATCAAATACCTATTACGTAAATATTTCTATGACACATTTAACGTAGTCGCCGAGAACAGTTGCGTTACAGCGATTGTACAATATTTCTGTTACTGAAGAACTTAAATGCAAGTATTAAAAGATCTTGATGATATGAAGAAAAATATATCAGCACTGTAAAGTATAATTTATTTCCTTTGTATTATATACTCCTGCAACATAGGCCTACCCATATAAGCCCAACATCCTTCATAACCATGACTACTAATGCATAACGTCCAATGACAACTTGCTTCCTTTAGGTTCAGCTTCTTCTTTATGATATAGTCATATATTTCCATGTATCATTTTCAAATGTATTATTATTTTTTTTTTTTTATAAAAGTTATAATTTAACAGCATTAATTGCTGTTGTTTTATGTTTGAAAACGAGCTGAGATATACATAAAAATATATTCCCCCTATTGATTGGTTTAAGTCTGCAATCATCCAGGTATAAGTCGAGATCTTCCCGGTGGTCGGGAAGTGATTGACAAAAACATCTCCAGTCCATAAATGCCGAAGCAATACCTAATTCAGAAAAGGCGTAAAACAAGTTGGATAGGTAGGCTATGCTACTGCTCCTTTAAGACGGAGTGCACTCTCACGATGGTGAGTGAGCGGATGAGGAGCGCGAGCTGGAAGCATAATAGCGTACCGCACGATATACATCACCTTTTCTCATTAATATTCATTAAGCTAGCGACGGTTGCTTGGGGGGTCAAACTCGCGCGTGTCACTCATGCTAGACGCATGTAAACAGTTTACGGACGAGATGTCTACTGAGCTAAACCTGCTAACTCTGTCCGAGAATGATGTCCCCGGTGCCAAATTCACTGGTATAGAAGTAGAAGAACATACAAATATTCAATTGAAGAGATGGCTTGAGTGTAGAGGGCTGAAAAAGACGGGAAAAAGAGCTGACCTGATCCAGAGGTAGATTGTTATCGACAGAATTTCTCCCCCAAAAAACATCGCCTTACGCCACTGACAGTGACATTTTGCAGTTTCAACAAGCTATCTTTTACCACCCTATGTCCTGTCTGTCATATATACTATGTCCTCTGGTTGTCTTACGTCTGACAGTTGTTGGGGGTAATTTATATTATTATTATTAATGTATTTATTTTTTGTTTAGCGATCGCTAATGCTACTTGGTCACAACCAACAACACTTAATTTTTAATTAATATCAAATCTAAATTCTCTCACACGTTGACCCATCGTTCACATTTATCCCTCTGGGTTTTTGGCTTCGGGAAACGAATAAAGAATACATCCTTCATATGTGGACGGTCATAGTGTCTGGAGTCGTTTCTGCAAGTTCCATAGCAGCAGTGTTTACTCGGCATGTTCTTATTTGAACATTTCGCCGCTGAAGCTCAACGTAAAACTTTGAAAGTGGAACTTGAACTTGAAAAAACCCTGTGTGGAAATCGTCTCTCATGGGATTTCAAGCTGCCACCCCAGCTAGCAAAAATTGTGCGGGCCGAAAGCGGCTCGATTAAGGCTAAAACAATCGGCCGATCCTCGGCATGAATCTAGGTCCGATTGCTCTGCGAGCGCTCGGTTTTAACGCGGCCCGATTAAGGCTAAAGACACTCGGCCAAGCGCTCGGTTTTAACGCGGCCCGATTGCGGAACCCCGAGTGAGAGGACATAAGCTCGCCTCCAATCCCGTTCCTTATTTGGGCTTATTTTAACTTTGATTTCCATTCATATCAGGTTAATACTAAAATTGCTTAGCAGCCGTTATTTATGCAAGATAAACAGAAAGTAAAACAGCACAAGGAAG
Source organism: Abramis brama (assembly GCF_963993115.1). NCBI lineage: Eukaryota > Metazoa > Chordata > Actinopteri > Cypriniformes > Leuciscidae > Abramis > Abramis brama. The sequence goes on from NC_139982.1 coordinate 3,822,807, forward strand.
ACAGGTTTCATGTTTAATGCATTTTTTATTAGACCACACTACAAAAATAGGATAAACACACTTTTTAATAACAGATTTGAATAGAATAGAAATAATATCACAGCATTAATGTAGAATCAAGGAGTTCAAATACAACTTTCCATTATCAACATTTTTTACTTTGAAACATTTAATTCTGGCCCACTGCGTTTAGTTGTCTATGCACACACACTTTTTAATAACAGATTTGATTTGAATTGAAAAGAATAGAATATAAATAATATCACAGCATTAATGTAGAATCAAGGAGTTCAAATACCATTTTCCAATTTCAACATTTTTAACTTTGAAACATTTAATTCTGTCCCACTGCGTTTGAGTTGTCTACGCACACACTTTTTAATAACAGATTTGAATTGAAATGAATAGAATAGAATAGAATAGAAATATCACAGCATTAATGTAGAATCAAGGAGTTCAAATACCATTTTCTAATATCAAAATTTTTAACTTTGAAACATTTAATTCTGGCCCACCGCGTTTTTGAGTTGTCTGCCTGTTCGCCCTCTGGCTTCGGCCAGCATCCCTATCAGAGGCTAGCCACAGCCACCTGGTGATGAGGAGCTCTGTTTCCTCTTCTGTAGAATCTTTGGTCAGGGCATTGCGGCGGACTGCATCTGAGAAAAACACAAGATAGAAAAGGGCAGCATGACCACGTGATGTTACTCAGCAACCACCAAAACTTAATTTGGATGCAGGGCTCTACACTTACATTTCTTTTTAATTTAAAAAGTTTAGGAGCACAGTCAAAAATTTAGGAGCACCTTCTGATCAATGACAAATTAACCTACCCATTAAAAGGCGATATTTAATCAAATTACTTGCCGGGGCTTTTTTTTTTTTTTTTAAAGCGCATATTCTTAACTAAATCACAGCCTTTGTGATTTCATGATAGCACTATGCTATATTATGATTGTAAATGGTTTTAAATAGATCACGTAGCCTTAGAAAACGGTGTAATAATGGTATTCATGGATTCTCGTCTGTGGAATGTGCCACTTCCGGTATTTTGCCGGTTACTCAACACGGTAAATTGCAATTGAGTTTTTTTTTTTAAATCAAGTACTCGACTTTAATCGAGGAATCGTTACAGCCCTAGTTTCAATGGAGGGTGCACCCATAGAACCTGATCAGGTCAGTCGCACTGGTGCTCCTAAATACTTTGTCACTGTCACAGCCAGTGAAAAAAAAAAAAAAAAAAAAAGTCACACTGTAGAGCCCTGGCATGTCACCACAGTGCAGTTATCCAGAACTGACACTCACCCAGAACCACACTTTTAATGAGTCTCGCCAGCGAAGTGTTCATTGCTCTTTTCAGGACCCGCCCCACAGTGTCTTTAAGAGTCATGCCTCCGACCATTCCAAGGAGAACAGTCTGAAACAAAGACATGTAACTCGTTAGTTATTTAAGGAATATAGCATGAGTGAGAGTGGGGACTGACATTTAGGAATGATCTGATTAATGCATAATTTATCTCACCAAATTCTTCTTCTCCTCTGGATTCTTTAATGTCTCCTACAAACATTATAGCTCCTCAATAGTTGAAAGTGGGAGCCCAAAATGTGTTGGGTCTGGCATGAAGTCTGGAACTGCTGGAGATTTGTAGGAGCTGCATCAGGATGAGCAACTGCTGCTCTCTGATAGAATCAAGCTGGATGAGGATCTCCTTAGCAATTGCTGTAAGACACAAGAAAAAGCAGGCATAACAGATTAGTAGCAAAACATTGTACGTAGATATGTCAGAGTAAACCGAGAGAGATCACTTTGTAGAATTCCTACCTGTAGACACAGCCTCCTGAGAAGACTTGGTGTTGAGACTCCATGGTCTTCCATGGTGTTGTTTTCCATGGTTGTGTTGACCATTTCTGCCTTTATAACTGAGGGGATTATAATCAGAGGAAGGTTAAGTTTAAAATAAAAATGTTGAATGTAATATATTTTTCTCCTGGTCCTTATTTTAAATAGGTCATAAAAAATATCAATATTATCGATATCGACCGATATGAAACGCTTACATCATGATACAGTTTTCAGCCATATCGCCCAGCCCTAGGGTAGCTAATAAACTTTTCAAACCTGTCTGTACAGACCGCATTTAGCCAAAGGTAATGTTGATGTTAGCTATAAAGTGCGATTTCAGTTTGCGCCATAAAAGTACAACTAGAGGCCAATTCACACCGCAGACAAACGCCAGTAAACACCAACAAAAAAAGTCACCAACAAAAGTTGGCCGTTGTATTCAGAATGTTATGAAAAATAAGTGACTGCCCCAACAGACAGACACCGACAAACTCAAGCACCCACGGAAAAACACGAGATATTCATTCATTTTAACCAATACAAGTAAAAGATTGCAGCTTTCAGACACAACTTTCTTCTCGTTTTATATTGTTAAATGTTGAGAGTGCATCTGTTACAGGCCCCTGTGCAAAAGGCCATTAAATGCACTTCACGACGTCATGTCACAGCATTCACAAAATGGCGGACGGTCTGCACATCTTCACAACCCAGAACATTAATACACAAAATATTTGGAGCATGAACATATACATCGGAATGACAGGACTCGTGTGCATATTAAGTTGTTGTATCATACCTGTAAAAACAGGAGCAAACGTGTCAGCGTAATCATAATCCCCAGCAACGGTGAGGTCGCCGGCGCAGCTGCTCCTCTACCCTTATAAGAGTCCTCAGTTAATTTTCATAATAAGAGTCCCGATCTCACTCAGCAACAGACATGACCCAGCTTTCAGCAGACCAAAGTCCCACATCATTCCTCTATTTACTTAAGTAAAATAAATATTTTCTTACAGGATCAAAATGTGCACATACTTTAGGACAAAACGTGTTTGTTGGCGTTTGTCTTTGCGGTATGAATTGGCCTTAAGCCAGCTAACATTTGTTCCACTTTATTTTCTTCCACAGATCAAAGACTGTGCTCGTAAATATCATTCACGTAAATTGCATTCAATAAAAATGGTGTCTAGCCTAGCGACTAATTCTTTGCCAACTAGCAGAACGAAAATATGATCTGCTAGCGCAAAAACAGCGCAGCTAACGTTAGCTTCGTTCGCGCCATAAAAGTAGCTTTCATATTACCCCCATTTGCACTACTTTACTCAGACAAAAATTTGATATTGTTGTCCTAATCTTTCTTTTCGTTTCATCTAGGGAAGCACTGTCAAATGAACATGAACAGTTTAAACGGATCGATAATAATCAACATTTTATCAGCAACAGTTCGAAATATGTAGGTCGACGTAACTCGATTGAAACTATGCTCGGCGTGAAATGTTGATGATTTTTAAGGAAATTGAACACAAGACTTACCTCAAGTTCACTGTAATGACGCAGGATCGAAAAGGGATGATTTTAAGTCAGGCGTTGAGTTTTATCTCACCGAAAGTTGTGCACACGTCACTCAGTGCTGACGCTTGCTGCAGCAACTGTTGAAATCGGCTTCATACTGGTAAACGCATCTGAGCCGAGCGCCCAGAGTTTAACCGTCACTGCTGGTAAACATTTGAAATAGCCAGTAAAATGAATTTGAGACTCAGTGTTGCTAACAAGACGTTGTGCATGTAGGCTACCCATCCCATCAACCCAAGTAAACACAGGATAGCTACATCTTAAAAATTATGTTGGCCGGTAGAAACATATTTTGGCCGGCATTTTTTTTCTGTTACCCACCATTGGTAAACGAGCCAAAAGTTAACAAAGTTGTATGTATAGATGCCTGCCTGCAGGTGGCAAAGTGACTTGGCCTTATTGCGGTTGCCACTACTCAGCCGATGCGCGACTGCAATCACAGTGACTGTGCGAGTGATGTCAAGCGCCCATGCATGTTTAAAATACACGTAAAGAATCTTCATGACAACTAAATATTTTTGCTATGGTTATAAATATTAAAGAATGCTCTGTGCAAAATGACACTCGACGAGTATAACAACCTAAGATTCAGTCAGGAATTTACGTCAATTTTAAAATAATTTTTATGTTAATTATTGCTACATTAAAACCATCCTTGATTTAACCTAAGCCGAGTCATTTCCAGAAGTGGTCCAGATCATACAGCAGATAGAGCCGAGTTACCAGTTACGGTGAACATGAATCGGCCCAGTGCTTTACAACCGTAACAAAAATGCATGTGCCAGAGCGAGCTGCGGGCCACAATCGGCCCGGTTAACACACACCGATGTAGTATATTTTCTGTCTGATTTTTTTATCTGAAGCCAAATTAGATCACAGAAGATTATTTAAAACACTGGACTTGCGTTATGAAGTAAGTTTGGAACACAAACATGGTTTTAATCTCATAAATTGTCGTGTATTGATGGTGTGCTAAGCTAACATGCTAGCTAGCCCTAGGTGCACCTGCCACCTAGAAGTTATACTTTTATTATTTTTTGAATGCTTACTGAATTGTTTCTTTATTCAAGAAATGCATTAGATACAGTTTAAAATGTGAGGTGAACTTTGAGAAAAGAAATTAGGGACTGAAACCCTATGAATAGCCTGTGAATAGCCAGTCGTTAGTAACTATAATGCAGACAAAAGAAATGCATATTTAGAGCCATAACCAGGCTGGAGATGTGTGACTGTGTGCAGGGGGAGACTGAGACTGAATGGGGATCGTCTGCACCACAAAACAATAGAGACAATAGACTGAATGGATACTCAGAAGATGACAATAAACATCAGTAGCATTTTAGCGTCAAATCAAAATAAAGTCATTTGACATGGTCTTGAAAAACATTTAACTAAATACAGAGTTTTGGACTTATTATCTTCAGATTTTAAACATAAAATGTTTAGACATGTGGCTTTAGCTGTAGTGCATTTCTAGATTGCTACAGTGCCAACTTCAATTTTATTTTCATGAGGATGTTTCATAAAAATTAATTTCTAATAACTTTACAAAACTTTGAAGCTATTTATAAAAAAAAAATTCATTATGACAATAATTAATTCTACATTTACAATAAACTGCCAGGTGTCAGCTTTCAAACGAGATCATACTTGTGCTTTTAGTGCAAAGGGTTCATGAACTGTATCTGTTTCAGTTTGGGTATGTCATTTCTGGGGATTTTTCAAAAGTGGGGTTGCAGCTTAACATGAACAATGTCAAAATCAGTTAGAATAACCAAATGTAACAATTTAATATTTCAGATATCAGAGATTAATTCCACAATCAATTCAAATATCTAGAACATGGTTATACATTGGTTACACCAAATAATCTTACCCAGCTTGTACCTGAGAGAGAGAGAGAGAGAGAGAGAGAGAGAGAGAGAGAGAGAGAGAGAGAGAGAGAGAGAGAGAGACTTTGACTTTAAGATCACTTTATTTACAAAAACATTAAAGATTCAACATTCTTAGTAAAAAAAAGAAAACCTTTAAAACCAACTAGAATGAGAGCAATGGATTTTAAAAACCAAAACCAGAAACTCAAGACATATTTAAAAAAATAAAAATAAAAAAAAAAAAAAAAAAAACAACCTCTTTTTCTTACATTTCCTCTACTACAAAACTCACTCATACATAAATTTGAAGACATCCATCAATGTCAACATCACAAATACATTTTTTTATGCCCCATTTACCTCTGAAACCATCCAAATCATTAACCAACTTGTAATAGCTAAACTCTGTATTTATACGGGATTTTATTAACCCCTGTAACACTGAAACCACATCAATTGATCCACCATCATTCAATTTTCTTTTTCGGGACAACCAGATTGCCATTTTGGCTTGCCCAAATAAGCAATTTAATAAAACATGAACTTCCTTTTTTTTCTTGCTGTATTTAGGCCCATAAATAAAAAACATAGGCATAAAAACTTCCCCAAGGGTCAGACACCACTCCTCTAATTTGTTAAATAATGGCTCTAGCCTAAAACAATCAAAAAACAAATGAAAAACTGTTTCCTGCACCCCACAGAATGGACAGCCCTCCCCTACCTGTGGGTCAAGGTGTGCTCTGTGTCTGTTTGTGGCTATTATCCCATGCACAATCCTCCACTGAAGGTCTCCGGACCTTTTCTCTATAGGAGTCTTGTACAGGGACCTCCAGCAGCCTTTAGGGGAAGCGCCTGGCCCAAAAAACTCCTGCCACTTGGACTCTCTCACACTCTCAAGCGAGTGCAGATGTGACACTTTCACACACAGTACATAAAAAGCTTTTTTCCCAGTGTTACTAAAAAGTTCCAACTGGGGGGTCTTAAAAGAAAGCAGGCCTCCCTCAGTCTCTTGCCATATTCCAGTTTCTGCTGAAAACGCCAGTTCTGGGAAAGTAGAGGTTTCCTCCTCCCCACCAGATGACTCTAAAACCAGTCTATATTCCTGGGGCAAAAACTCCCGTATTTGAGTCAGCATTCTCTCCACCACTCGAACTGATCTAATATCCAGTTTTTGAGCCAAATTTTCAGCAGATATCCACCCATCCTCAGAGATCAAAAGTCCAACTTTAGTAATGTTTGCAGACCATAAAGCTCTTCTGAGGGAGACTGAGTTAAAAATGTCCAAAGCCAGTGCCGGGTTTAAGAGCAGGGGTTCTTCCCTCATCCACAGGGCCAGCGCACCATTTGGCTCCCGAGATATTTTTAAAAGTGTCCATGCTCTCAGTACTGACCGGTAGAAAGGTGTCAATCCTGTTAAGTCCAACTTGTTGATGTCCATGAGAAAAAGGTGTCGGTCTAGCCCCATGTTACCAGCTCTCCTCAGAAGGGAACAGGCCACCTCAGCCCAGCTCACATGCTCCCCGAAGAGTAGTCTCCGAGCCGCCTGGAGCCTGAATGCTCGGATTCTGGAACTGATGTCGACCAGCCCCTGTCCTCCTTCCTGAATAGGCAGATACAGTACTGGCGCCCTCAGCCAGTGCTGTCCCGACCAGAAAAAGTCCACCAGATTTTTCTGGATTTCCCTTACTAGTTCCTCTGGAGGCTCTAGAATCATCATCCTGTGCCATAACGATGAAGCCACCAGATTATTGCAGACCAGGACCCTCCCCCTGTAGGACAGCCGAGGCAGCAACCATTTCCAGCGAGACAACCGAGCACACACTTTCTCCACTAAGCCCTCCCAGTTTTTCCTTTTATATTCGTCTACTCCTAAAAACACCCCAAGATATTTAAAACCTGTTCTCCCCCACTGTAATCCACCAGGAAGTGCTGGACTATTCAGACCAAGACCACACCAAAGAGCCTCACTTTTACCCCAGTTAACTTTAGCCGAAGATGCCTTCCCGTAACATTCTAGAGCTCCTTTTAAAGATTGAACCTCACTCTGACCACTAATTAACACTGTAATGTCATCTGCATATGCAGAGAGTTTAGTAGGTTCTTTAAAAACCAGTGTACTGACTTCCGGGTAGCCCTATGGTCGAGATGCACGTGTAGTCGAAAGCTCCGTCTCAGGTCTTGTGTTTTTTGCTTTAATCCGACCGATTTTACTGCTGAATTCAAAGATAATGGCTTCTGAAAACAAGAAGACAAGTGCGGGCACACAAATGAATCTAAAATCATACACTACCAGGCTTAAAAATACTCAAACTCCAGCCAAAGACCCATCGGAAGACCAAACGGACCCGGCTGTGTTATTGGCGCTAAAACAGCAAGAGACGTCGATGCGTGATATGATTTACATTTTACATTTTTTTTTTTTACATTTTTATTCATTTAGCTGACGCTTTTATCCAAAGCGACTTACAATTGCTATATATGTCAGAGGTCGCACGCCTCTGGAGCAACTAGGGGTTAAGTGTCTTGCTCAGGGACACACTGGTGTCTCACAGTGGATTCGAACCCGGGTCTCTCACACCAAAGGCATGTGTCTTATCCATTGCGCCACCACCACCCCCCCGTATGATGAAGCAAGTGGTAAAGGAAACTGTTCAGGAAGTTTTGTCAGGTGAATTTAAGCAGATGAAAGAGATGTTCGAGACTATTTCAGCCATTGAACAGCTTTCAAAGGATATGAAAGCGCAGGCCGAAGTCTCCGACATCTTAAAGATGCAGCAAAACACCATGGATGTCTCGCTCCGCGCTGTGAAGAAGGATATAGCTGAACACGGCGGAGAAATCAGTCAACTACGAGAAAGAATTGTAAGCCAAGAGGACAGAGCCAGACGTCTCAATTTACGGCTCGTGAATCTACCAGAAGGTGCTGAAGGCTCTGACCCAATTGGGTTTCTCCAAGAAAACCTCACCAAATGGTTTCCTGCACTAGCCGGTCGTAAAGTTGAAATTCAGAGGGCACATCGGATCTATGGACTCCGCTCCGGTGGACGTCCACGCACGCTGATCTTTTGCTTGTTGAGATACGGCGACCGAGTGAAAATTCTTCGAGAGGCCAGGGCCCTGAAATCTCCTCCATCCCATGCCAGGTCGAATCTGTACTTTTTCGCGGATTACAGCCCCGAGACGACTTCCCGGCGGAAGGCATTTGACGCAATCAAGAAACAGCTCTACGCAAAAGGCTATCATCCTTTCTTGGTTTATCCTGCGGTCTTGAAGGTTAGAGAGGACGGCGGAGAAGTCCACGAGTTTCACTCACCTTCGGACGCCGAAAACTTTCTAGCCGGTAAACTGAATGCTGATCGTGAAGACCCGGAATGCAGTAACAACTTTGACGCACTTGCTGATACGGAGGGCGGTCATGCTCCGTGAAAAATCTGCGTCATAGGCTTTGGCGGACGTCGAGAAGCGGCACTCAAAACATTTGTGGACTGTTATCATTATCATTTAAGCAGTTTGATGTAGCGATCTGAATTAGAGGGGCCTGGGACGGCCGCGTCACGGTCAAGGAGCTACGCGGAGTATTTCTTTTTTTTTTGCGTGTGAGAGTTTAACCAAAGACAGAGTCAGGCAAGTTATGCCGCCTCAGTTGTTAACGGTTAAAAGTTCTCCCGGTTGGGAGTTTAGGTGTTTGTCAGAGTGGATCTTTTGTTTCTTGGATTTGAAAGTGTTTTTTATTTTATTTTATTTTATTTTTTGTGGTCTCATTACATGCCGAGTCACGTTAAAGCGCAAATGTATCCGTTCATTTCTCCATTACAAGAATTGGTAGAGTGGTGCAGGATTTAATATTGATATCATGGAATGTCCGAGGTCTGAACTCGAAAGTAAAACGGGCTAAATGTTTACATTATCTTAAGCAGAACAAGGTGACCATAGCATTAATACAAGAAACACACTTGAGACAGAAGGATGTGCACTGCTTTCAAAACAGACACTATAGGTCTGTCGCATATTCCTCTGCTAACAATAAAACAAAAGGAGTACTAATTCTATTTAATAGGAAGTTCAAAGCCCATGTCGAATATATTGGATCTGATAATGTGGGTCGAATGGCTTATGTATGTGTTGTCATTAATAATAATAAGTTTTGTATAGCATGCATTTATGCTCCAAATGATCATAATTCTAACTTCTTATCACTTTTGACAAAAACACTGTTAGATTTTAAAGACTATTATTTAATAATTGGAGGTGATTTCAATCAAGTGTGTAATCCTGCTCTTGATAAATCTTCAGGTCCAGCTGTAGATATTGCGCACCCTCCTAGTGAATTGAATATATTCATGGAAGAGCTCAATGTAATTGATGCATGGCGCTCTAGAAACTTATCCATTAAGGATTATTCCTTTTATTCATCTCGCCACAAAACATATTCTCGAATTGATTATATTCTTGTCTCTCCTCAACTTGATGGATGCATTGTGTCCACACAGATATTGCCTATTCTTATATCTGACCATGGTGCGGTACTGTATACACTTCTCATAGGGGATAGAGTGAACTCCAAGACTAGGCGTTGGAGATTTAACAATGCTCTCCTGAAAAACAGCGACTTCATTTTACAGCTTAATTCTAATCTTGCAATTAGAAGATTGGCCATTCTTCGCAATAAGGATTCTGCTTCTAATCCGCAATCCCTGTGGGAAGTAACTAAATGTTTTCTACGGGGCAATGCTATTTCCTTCTCATCGCGTCTCCATTCGGCTAGGAAAAAGACATTATCTGATTTACAAACTCAGATCTCTCTAATCGAAAATTGCCAAAAGTCTGCATATTGTGAATCGAGAGAGAAACAGCTGACAGCACTGAAAAAAGAATATAACACTGCTACGCAACATATTGCAGAATTTATAATTCATAGAACTAGAGTCAACTACTATTATTATAACGAGCGGTCAAGCAGACTTTTGGCTTTAAAAATGAAGGAAGGGGAGTCTTTGTCGTTTATTAGTAGTATTCAAACACTCCAGGGGTTGATCACTCACAATCAGCAAGAAATAAACTGTACATTTAAGGAATTTTATTCCACATTATACACCTCAGAAGTGGATCCAAATGAATGCGCGATGAGGGAATTCTTAGCTGACCTAAACCTTCCCTCCTTATCTCCGGAGGAAGCTATGGCTCTAGGAGCTCCTATCACGCTAGAAGAGCTGACAGGAGCTTTAAAATCGTTGAAACTGGGCAAGTCCCCGGGTTTAGATGGGCTTCCTCCTGAACTTTTTCAGGAGATATGGGATCAGGTGGGACCACTGGTCCTGGCTTCAATAAATTATGCCATTGAACATGGGAGGTTTCATAGAGACCAAAACACATCCTTAATTACTCTACTTTTAAAAAAAGACAAACCTCCGTTTTCCCCCAAAAGCTACCGGCCTATTTCTTTAATATCCTCAGAATTAAAACTTTTTGCAAAAGTACTTGTAAATAGAATCGACCCACTGATTGGTAAACTGATACATGAGGACCAGACCGGTTTTATCAAAGGTAGACTGGCTTCTGATAATGTCAGACGACTTTTTCACATTCTTAATATTCTTGAAACATCTAATAATCCAGCAGCACTTTTCAGCCTAGATGCTGAAAAAGCCTTTGACAGGCTTGAATGGAGGTATTTATGGGCAGTTCTTGATGTATTTGGCTTTGATTGTAACTTTATACAGATGATAGAAACACTATACAGCTGCTCACAGGCAGTGGTTCAAACAGGGGAGGTTATCTCCAACTCTTTTCCTCTTAATAGAGGGTCTCGTCAAGGCTGTCCACTTTCGCCAGTCTTATTTGCCCTTTCCGTGGAGCCTTTAGCACAGGCCATAAGACAAAATTCCATGATCTCACCAATAATTATTAAAGATACAAGTCATAAAATTTCATTATATGCTGATGACATTATCCTTTATTTTTCTGATATTACTAATTCGCTTCCTCAGATCATGAACCTTTTTTCTAATTTTAGTTCCTTTTCAGGATATAAAATAAATTGGGAGAAGTCCCTATTAGTTCCTTTAAATGATGCAGCGAAGAAGACTCCCCTCCCTGACAGCTTACCTCTCGAGTGGCACACTTCAAAATTTACTTACCTTGGTCTATGTATTCCTCCCTGTTTTTCAAATATCAGCTTTGAGAATTATGTTACACTTAAGGGTAAAATACAGGCGGATTTACAAAGGTGGTCATCCTTGAAATTGACATTACAAGGGAGGATTGCGTTAGTAAAGATGAATGTTCTTGGGCGCTTAAATTTTTTGTTCTCCATGTTGCCATTTTTTCCCCCTAAAGATTACTTCACAGACCTCCAAAGGATGACTTCTAAATTCATTTGGAATAACAAAAAACCCCGTATCAAATTTGATACCCTAAAACGTCCTAAGTCTTTGGGTGGCCTATCATTGCCGGACTTTAAGTTGTACTATTGGTCTTTTCAGTTAAAGTCTTTAAATTCATGGTTAGATGTACAACCTTCCCGGGCTCCTCAGTGGAAATTAATTGAAGAGTCATTGGTTTCTCCTCACAGATTGCAGGATGTGCTATTTTCAGGAATCAAACTTAAAAAAGCTTCTAAAGAATTTGGCCCAATTATAGCTAATTCAATATCTACATGGCGTCTGGTAGAAAAATATGTTAATCATTCATCAAAATTTTGCATGCAGTCTCCCATTTGGAACAATTACTGCCTATTACGAAACATGAAACCATATACCTGTTCGCTGTGGTCAGATAGAGGTATTAATACATTAGATAATATTTATGATCAGACAGGGTTAAGGACATTCCGGGATCTGCAGTCCTGTTATAATCTGCCTGGATTCTCATGGTTCTTGTATTTACAGTTAAGATCCTCACTTAAAGCTTATGGAGTTCCTTGGGACAGACCTTTGACATCTCACCCCATGGCTCATTGGTTTGAATCCATGAAGGGGAAAACAGCCAAGGTCTCTATTATTTATGGTAGTCTTGTCGTGGAGAAATGTGGAACTCTTGGTATCACCCGAATTTGGGACAGAGAGCTTTTGGCACAGGATCGCAGTTTTGATTGGGAGACAATATGGCAAAATGTCTCAGTCTCATCTAAAAACCCTGCTCACCAGCTGATAAACTACAATGTAATCCACAGAATATATTATACTCCTCTGAAGCGTTTTAGAATGAAACTTATTCCCTCCCCTGTGTGTGATAAATGTAGCACTGGGGCAATCGGCAGCTTTCTCCATCTGTTCTGGGAATGTCCTCTGATCTTCAACTTCTGGGTTAAAATTTCTTCTGTTCTATCACAACTTTTGGAACTGACAATTGATCCTGAGCCATGTCTTTTCCTTCTTAATGATGTCTCTTCTGTTGCTCTTACGTTAAATCAAAAACGGACTCTCTTCTCTGGGTTAACTGCTGCTAAGAAAACCATAATTAGTTCTTGGTTTCCCCCTAATTCACTATCAAAGCAGCAGTGGTTGTCCTATTTTATAGATATTGTTCGTTTGGAGCGATCCTCTGCCTTAATTAATAGGGCAAAGATTAAAACTATTGAGCACTGGAGCCAAACACATGACAGCTTAATGTCTATTCTTTGAACTTGACTGTTCTAAAGGGATAGGGGAGTACTTAGATGGGGATCAGGGCTAATGGGATGGCAGATTCCCTCTTTTTCCCTCTTTATTTATTGTAACTCTTAATTTTTATTTATTTATGTTTATAGGGGCCTTAATTATCTTTATCTCATTAGACACTTTCTATCTGTAATCATTTATCTCTGACTATGTATATAGTTCAAAAAATTCTTTTTATTTTATTTTATTTAACTTATTTTATTTTATTAGTCCTTCTGTATATGCACATGTTTCTCTTCTGTATTTCTGTTTTGTATTTGTTATCAGTTATGTCCTCCGCATTGAAGTAATTTTGTGAAAATTTGTCAATGCTAATGCTGATAGCCTTGTGCGTAAGAAATACAATAAAGTATTGGTCACAAAAAAAAAAACCCAGTGTACTAACATTTAAACCAGTGAGCTGTCTTCTTAATCTACATAACAGAGGCTCAATAGCTATGCTGTACAGCTGACCCGAGAGAGGACACCCTTGCCGAATACCTCTGTGGATCTTCACAGGAGTACTGAGGCCACCAACCATTTTAACCATACACGTAGCCTCAGTATATAACAGTTTAATCTTAGAGATAAAAACATCCCCAAATCCAAAAGCCTTTAACGTATTAAAAAGATAAGTATGGTCAACTCTGTCAAAAGCTTTTTCCTGATCTAATGACAGAAACCCAATATTAATATTATTTTGAAAAGCAAAATCAAGCATGTCCCGTACCAAATGCAAATTATCTGTGATGGATCGATCTTTTATACAGTAAGACTGGTCTTTGTGTATGATTTCATACAATACAGTATTTAGCCTGTTGGCCAGACATTTAGAAAATACTTTGTATTCTGAGCATAAAATTGCTACAGGCCTCCAGTTCTTTAATAGCGTTAAATCGCCCTTTTTTGGAAGTAGTGTTAAAACAGCCCGCCGACAGCTTGTGGGAAGGATTCCTTCTGTAATGCAGTTTTGCAAAACCTCAAAGTAGTCGTGTCCTAAAACAGTCCAAAAGTTCTTATAAAACTCTGCAGGTAATCCATCTAAGCCAGGTGCCCGTCCTGAAGAGAGCCCCATGACTGCAGCGGTGACCTCCTCAAAGGTGAGCTCAGTCTCTAACAACTGTTTGTGCTCTGGAGTTAACACAGGAAGGTCCTGAAGCAGTTCATTTGTGCACTGTTCATCCGAGGCTTCAGCATTAAATAAATCAGAATAAAAATCCACAGCGATTCTACGCATTGTAACTGGATCAGAGGTTTCTTTTCCATTATTTTCTTTTAAACAGTACATCTGCTTTTCCTGTCCAGCTTTTCTCTCCAAATTAAAAAAATAAGATGTAGGACCATCCATGTCCCTTGTTGTTAAAAAACGGCTCCTTACAAGGGCACCTTTAACTTTTTCATTTAGAATGAGGCTCAACAGGTTTTTCTTTTCTGTCCACAGCTCTTGTAAATCTGCAGTATCATTAACAGTCATTGTCTTCTCAATGTCAATGATCTCCTTTTCTAGCAACTCTAATGTCTTTTTTAAAACCAAAGAAGAATGGGTTGCATATTGCTGACAGAACCCTTTTATATGAATCTTGCTGATTTCCCACCACTGAATTATACTTTCATATACACATTTCTCAGTTTTACAGGTTTCCCAAAGGACTCCAAAATTCTCACAGAAGTACTTATCATCCAGAAGCTTAATGTTAAAATGCCAGTAGTAACTCTTTTGAGCTCTTTTCACCAATGAACACTGTATTGTAATGAGTTTGTGATCAGAAAAGGATATAGGAGTGATAGCTGTGTGTTTAACTCTGTTTCTCATATTGTGTGATGTGTAGAACCTGTCCAATCGTGCCCCAGAAATCCTACCATTACTAAATTTTACCCATGTATATTGTTGTGCTGATAGATTGTGTTCCCTCCATACATCTGATAAATTTAGTTTTTTTATCACATTGGCTAAACCTGCAGCTGACTGTGCGTGAGGTTCTTCTCCATTCCTGTCTTTTGTGAAATCTAAAGTGCAGTTCCAATCTCCTCCTAATATTATTAAATCCCCATCCTGCTGTTGGCTCAAAATTTTCTCCAGTTTGTTAAAAAACTGCAACCTATCTGGTCCTAAATTATGAGCATAAATGTTTATGAACACAAAAACAAGATTTCTAATTTCAGCTCGAATAAGTAATAATCTCCCTGGTTCTACCTCATTTTTCAATAAAATTTTTGCATTAAGACCAGAGGAAAAAAGCACAGCCACTCCAGCACTAAGATTAGTCCCATGACTGAGAAACTTCTCTCCTTCCCACCACAAACCCCAGTCAACCTCATTACTTTGGTCACTATGGGTCTCCTGCAAAAATACAACACTGAGATCTTTTAGGCGTATAGTTTCTGAAATTAACCAATTTTTCTTCCCATCCCTCATCCCATTTACATTTAGGGAACCCACCCGTAAGGTCTCCATAAGGAAGAGAGAGAGAAAAAGAAAGCAGTAAAGAAAAGAGAAATTAACAGTCATTATTATTTAGCTTTCCCCCTCGCTTTTCCTGCTTTCTTACCTACTCTTAAAGTAGTTATATGTTTCTTTAAACGAAACCTCTTTTGTTGTGAAAGCTCTTCATAGTTGCTCATTTTTCTAGCCCACATTACCGAAGAAATAAACTTTTCCACATCAGGGAAGTAGTCAGCTATTTCAACTCCGGGTTTTCCTTTTGTTTTGTCAAGAAAAGAGTTGATTTGTTCAACAGTATACATATCTTTTACAACCTCTGACCACTGCTCATCATCTTTCATTCCATCATTACTACACTGAGACAAATCTTCCATCTCATCAGCCATGGTTTCCTCTTCACCTTCTACCTGTACTGTATCATTACTCTGACACACAACCTCAGCATCAGCTTGAGTCTCACTCTTATCAACAACATTAGACGCACACACTGATTTATCAGAAACATAACTGCAGCCAGGTTGTTCCTCACTCACAATATTTACATTATTTTCACTCACCTCCTGCTGTCCCTGCTCTTCCTCTGTAATGACTTTATCCTGCTCCTCAGCGTTCCGTGTTCCCGTGTTATTTGCTGATTGATCAATGTTATTTGCGTGAGATGTAGACTCGCGCTGTTCGTCTCTGTGTGGACACGCGAAGCGCTTATGGCCCAGATCTCCACAATCAAAACAGCGTAGACTGTCAGTAGTGGCATAAACCATGAAAGAATTCCCACTTTGAATGACACGGAAAGAGACTTCCAAAGTTCGCTCTGGTGAATTTAAAAACATGTAAACCTGGCGTCTAAACGAAAGGACGTGCTTTAACGCGGTGTTTTTACAACCTAAGGGAATCATTCGGACGGGACCCGCGATTTTACCAAATCTTTGCAACTCTTTAGTGATAACATCATTAGATACAAAAGGCGGGACATTTGAAATGGTGACTTTAGTTGCTGGAGCGGATAGCGGGGTTACCGGAACATATGCTTCCTTCACCCATATACCACTGACAGTCAACTGATTAACTAGCGCCTCAGACTTTAAAAACACAACAACTGCTTTGTTCATCCGAGAGGCCGATACGACATTCTCAAAATCCACCTGCTCTCCTATCACCAGCAGCAAATTCTCCACTGTCACTCCGGGCTCCGGCACACACCTGCACCCGTTCCGCAGTGACAGTGTTGGCGTTCCCGGCGTGGGAACAGACGCCATTCTGGCGTCTCAGAACGCACACACACTGAGAGGAAAAAAAACAATTTCTCTCCTACTCTATGTAAAAAACGAGGGGGAAAGAAAATAAATAAATAAATAAATAAAAAGAAAAGGAAAAAAAAATCCCGCAAAAGCTCTCATCAAACACGCTCAGCTCCCACACACACTCCCAGCATGCACTCAGAGAGAGAGAGAGAGAGAGAGAGAGAAAGAGAGAAGAAGGGAGGGAGAGAGAGAGAGAGAGAGAGAGAGAGAGAGAGAGAGAGAGAGAGAGAGAGAGAGAGAGAGAGAGAGAGAGAGAGACCACCTATTCCATTCCTGTCCAGCAAAGAAGAGACCAGAGAGAGGGAGCACACCGTCCTTTATCCCCCTGACCAGGTGACATGTGGGATGGGGGAGGCCACCCTCAAATGACTTAACCAGTTTTCTCTAAACTTCTATAAACCTTATTACCTTTTATTTTATCTATCTGGATATGAGATATCTGTACCACTCACTTTGAGACATTTCAAATGACAACAAAAATATAACAGTCAATGATAAACATTTACATTAAACCATGTTCTTGTGTGAGTTCTTTGTTGTTTCTGGGAGGAAGTCAGGCTGTATGGGGAGGTTGAATGCTAATTAGCCAGCAAGGCCCTTTTGTCTCAGACCAGGGCCCCAACAAGGTATTTTCAGTCTTACACTATCCAGGAAAGTTTTCTCCATTTTGAGTCCACAGAGAAGCTGGATGCAGCAGGTCTTAGTGAGAAAATAATCCACATGCTAGAAAGTCATGGCCTAGAGTACAAAAAGAACCTGGTAGGTCAAGCATATGATGGGGCTTCTGTCATGAGTGGTAAGCATTCTAGAGTCCAGGCAAGAATCAAAGAGCAAGCAAAATATGCTTTTTATATCCATTGTAGTGCCCACTGTCTAAACCTAGTTTTAGTAGATACAGTCAAAGCTGTCCCGGAGGCCTCTTCTTTTCTATAATCACAACATTAACCTGTGTCTGAGACATAATCACTTGTCTTTTTTACACTGAATATGAAAGTGTGATAGTGGTTTTGTCTCAGACACAGGTTAACGTTGTGATTAGTAATTAACTTAATAGAAAAGTATTTCATAAAATTATCATAATTATTAGTTCTTAATGAGGCCAATTTCATTCAGTAATTATTGATTATCTAATAAAAAATATCTCAGTCCTACATTTACAATTACGTACTGATTAGTTCTTATTTTTTCCATGTTAGTTAACGGTAGTAGCTGTAGTGATACTGTAGATCTGCTCATTTGTCCTGCTTTACTTCCTGCATAGTTACCTAGAAAAGGCACAGTTCACTCAATAAAAATGAAAATTCTGTCATAATTTACTAGCCCTCAAGTTGTTCTAAACCTGTATCAATTTATTTGTTCTGCTGAATGCAAAATAATATATTTTTAATAATGTTTTTAACCAAACAGTTTTGAGGCACCATTCACTTCAATAGTTGAGGGGAAAAAAATATGGAAGTGAATTGTGCCCAAAAACGAAATAAATGATGACAGAAATTTATCCTAAAACTATCCTTTTAACGAAGGACCATTATCCTAAAGTTTCCTGGGGTGCCCTTATAATGTTAGTATGTTTTTTAAATCAAAAGTTGTTATAATTTAGAAATAAAAGGCATATTTCCTAGCCTGATTTCATCCTTTGATTTGAACACTCTGTTTGAAGGGGCGTGTCTGCTGTGAGACTTCAGTGTAAACGCCCACTGCTGTGATTGGCTGTGAGACTTCAGTGTAAACGCCCACTGCTGTGATTGGCTGACATGCTTGCATATGAAATATCTGGCATTACATGTGGAACTATCTGGAAAACTTTTACTATTACAGCTATTATACGTTTTTACTATTACAGCTATCGGGATTAACGAATCGTGAGAAGTTTTTTAAGTATTTAGATCACATAACAGGTTGCAGTGATGAGCACTGAGCAGATGACAGTCTGTTGATCGCGTGAATAAAGATCTTATCATTGCAACGCAGTTTCTGCACTCTCACTAATGATTTCACCAATGCAAACATGAGGTAAGTACAGTAAGAGCTTCGTTGTGCAGTGTAACAGCGTCATTGATTTCATAATGAGTTTTGGCAAGTGTCCAGATAAACTCGCGCTGTGTGATTGACAACTTGGGCGATTAATAAGGGATTCTTTGATCGCTTTCTGTATATATATATTTATCCCCGTTTAAGTAAGATTATTTTCATCCTACCAAGAGAAACGATGTGAAGTTGATCGCTACTTCCGTAGTAAATCACTAATTACCGCTTGCTGGAATATAGTTGAAATTGTCCCCTTCGTCAGTATGAAACGCTGAGAGAAGTCTGCTTGATATTGTCCCAGTTTAGAAAAACAGTCCGTGGTGAAATGGACAGAGCAAACTAACAACTTCGAATTAAACTTTTGCGGTATCCGATTATAGATAAACATCAACCACGGCTGTTGACATTTCGCCATCAATACGCCTGTGTTCCTGTGGGCGGAGGTTAGTCAAAAAACTGTTGTAGTGACGTCATTAAAGAAGGAAGTAGAGGGATGTAGTTCAAACCGGCCTTTTTTTGTAGGCGACTTCTGTTAAATAAAATATCTCGCTTGGCATTGAACTTTGAGCTTTATAATTTTACAGATATTATTTATACTCTAACAACAACATTACACACTAACTAAAGTTTGAAACATGGGATCACGAAGAACGGGACCTTTAACACTTCATGACTGAGAGCAGAACAGAACACAATCTTCATCATCACACAAGACTAAACTACAGCAATGAACACAATCAACATCTTCATCTGGACTCTCACACTGATTGCTCAAGGTTTGTGTAATACAGTTTTTACAATAATTATTAGTTCTCTTAAAATATGAAATGTATATGTTTATCATATACTGTATATCATCATGTATACATTTTTCATTTTTGTTATATTTTGATTGATTATGATACACAGAGGTGTGCTGTGGTGAAATAAACCTAATTATGCTTATCTTAGGTGCTGTGGGAGTTTTGATCCACAAGAAATCTTCTAAAACTACTGTTCAGAGAGCATATTTTTGACATATGTTGGTTAACAAAAGTTCCGAAATCATACACAAACCATTACCCATACACAAAAGAAATATATTTGAAATATATTTTCAAAATATATTTTTGGAATATATGCAAATATTTGAAATTGGCCCAATAAATATATTTTAGTTAAATATATGTAAATATATTTTCATATATGTTTACATATATGTTTTAACTTTTGCTAATTGTTTCATTTGAAATATATTTTGAAATTTAAAAAGTTAACATTTTCACAAACAAACAACACATTTTCAAGTTATTTTTTAGATAGACCACTTCAGCCATGGATGCAGTGCTCTACCACTTCCCCACATACATACATTTTTCTTACTGGTCGGGGATTGAACCGGCAACCCTTCAGTTACAAGCCCAAAGCCCTAACCAGTAGGCCACGGCTGCCCTTTTACTGACTTTATTGGCCTAAAATGATAATTTTATGTAGGAAATAACACACAGAATGCAGAGTTTTTTCCCCTATTTTTACAGAATTGAATACAGTTATTTACAGTTTTTTTCAGTCGCTAACAAGCGTTTGTCCAACCAGTTGTCACATTTTCAAAACTCTAAACACAATTAGCACAGCATCGGTCTTTTGTGGCCATACCATTCACACATTTCTTGTCGTTTTCGCACAATATGCAGTCAGTGAACACATTTCCATAATGCTTACATTTTCTTAACAGACAAGCTATACCTCCCAACAAAATTATGGATTGTTTTTGTAGTATTTACGAATGTTAACACACAACATCCCACAATAGCAAAAACAATATTCCAAACCTTAGATACAGTATAAAAACCTCTGCTTCTGCAATGATATCAGTTCAAAAACAATATATCAGTGAGAGAGTCAAGGAGTTACAACGACAATATGTCCAGGTATAGTGTACTGTATATTCAATTCAATGTCCAGTTCTATAAGCTTTGCACTTTGCAAGTAGGTAACCTACACAGTAATAGGTTACAGTACAGTATAGTATACAGTAATGACATGATTTACATAAACTTTGTTTTGAGAGTTATGGAATTGGAGGCCAACCAGGCCCCTCATGAATTGATATACATATAGATGAGGCAGGATTCAATCTGGCCAAAAGGTGTCGACCTGGACGAAATGTAATGTAGAGGTGGAAGGTTTATGACCATCAGCCACATGACCAGATGTCCCTCCTTGAAGCCATGGATGCTGGCTCCAAGGGTGGATCCGACATACCAAGCAGTTTTATCCCAGGTGCATCACCTTGGATGATATCAGATGTGATCTTGATGAAAACATGTGGCCTAACCCTGAAGATCGCAGAGATTAGATACAGTAATTTTGTGCTTTTTTTAGTATAATAATTATACTTATACTTAATTATATTATACAGAATAATTTCATTTTGAGTCAGATTTCCAGTGTTTTGGTAAAGTTAGTGTGTGCAGATAAACGTGTTCTATTTTGAAATGAAGAGTTAGTATATATTTAACAAAATGTGTTTGTGAGAAGAAAATTATCCATTTGGCCAATTGTGTTTTGTAGGTTTGAGTCTGTGTTAAGAGTTTAGAAAAAGTATCTGAAGTATGGGTAAGCACTTGTTAGCGATTGAAAAAAACTGTAATAGTGTGTGTATGCAGTGTTAGACACTGAGTTCTATCTATTGTTTAAGTGCACTTCACTGTTGGAGTGTCACTGTTATACTTGCATCATTAATATTGTGCATATTTTCAATATTTAAATGACTTCAGGAAAGATGTCAATAAAACAACAATAAATCTAGTAATTGCACTTAGTGTTAGGTGCGTGCCACCTAATATGGCCTAATAGTCCTAGGAAAGCAACTATATATCATTTTACATTGCAGTCATTTAAATGTAAGTACAGTATTTATTATAGCTGTGTGTCATAATACAGTAGTGAAATATGGTAGCCTACTGTTGTGTATAGGGGAAAAGGTAGAGGAATTACTATGATCAAAATACATTTTCGACCCTTCTTTAGCAAGCTAAACATTTTATGACCATATATTTTGTCATATATTTTACATTACATGTTATAAATGTAAATATATTTACTTAACATTATATATTTTTGTTATATTTCAGAATATATTTCAAAATTATAAATATAAGTGAACAACGTCAATGTATTTGGAATATATGCCACATATATTTTTGACACTTTAAAATATATTTCAATATATTTATTTTGTGTATGGGTAAAACGTCCATATTTTGATTGATTATGATACACAGAGGTGTGCTGTGGTGAAATTAACCCTAATTATGCTTATCTTAGGTGCTGTGGGAATTTTGACGCACAAGACATCTTCAAAAACTACTGTTCAGAGAGCTGACATATATGTTGATTAAGACATGTTCTGAAATCATACACAAACCATTAAAACATCCATATTTTGATTGATTATGATAAAAAGAGGTGTGCTTTGCTGAGATAAATCCAATTTCACTGACCTTACCTGCCGTGGAGAGCTTGATGCACCAGATATACTTATAAACTACAATTCAGACACCCATATTGGCCAGACAGGCCTAGGTAAGTGTTACACCCATTAATTCATGAAAAGTCAGCATGTGGCACATATTTTGATACAGCGAATGATAAACTTGTTAGTCAAATTTTAGACCTCCAGCTGCTTGTGTGTTGTCAGGAGGCGGAGCATAAGACTGGAAAAATTTAGATTTCTAGAAGGCACTATAGAGTCAGTGAATGTGTAAGGTGTGATTTTACTTAGCTCATATATAAACCTTACAAGTCCAGAAAAATGGAACAACAGTGTAACCCTGACCAGGCTTCATTTTTGCCCAGGCAACATGAAATGGGAGACCACCACACGTGGAAAAAGATACAAAAAATAGGGATTTATTACAGTAAATATGTGAGATGAAAAATGAGAAATAAGCAATAATCAGTATAAATTATATGGTATGAAATGAAAGTGTGGCGTAATCAGTCATATGGCAAAAAGGCAAACAAAAACCAAAACAATGTGATACAGGAGAAAAAGGAACCTGGAATGGCAGCCATGAAGTCCTTTCTCACTGCCCAGGCCGCATTCAAGCCATTACAGACACCTGCCCGGTCGCTCCTCCCTGAGAGACACAGACACAAACAGACAAAAGAATAGACATTAAACATGTCCCTATTCAAACTCTGGAAAACAAATGTAGTATTAATGTTATCTTTACTCAATTTGACAGGTTACATAAATTAAGGGTATTAAAAAAAATGACACTTTTCACATATTCATTACCTGCACTCCTCCTCTTCATTATCACTGGTGTCTGGACTGCTGAAATCACTTTCATTCTCCTGTTTATCTTCCAGTTCTATAGCAGAGCCCTGAGGGCCTAAAACAGCCTTGTATTGAAGGAGCACCTCTTTCAATGTATCCGAAACTTCAGACAGTCGTCTTCTGCAGACACAGGAAAGGCCCTTGTTTTGCTTGTCTGTAAGTGAAAAGTGAAAAACAAATCCAAATTACCATGACATACCCACTTGCTTTGTAATATTTGTTATAACTCACCAACATGTTTCCACTGCTTTCTAGTAAGATTTCTAGTAGTCTCTTGTTAGGTAAAGTTAAAGTATGGTGTCCTTATCATCATCACTTACTTGTTTGATTGGTATGGTTACAAAGATGAAACTTGCCTTCCTCTGAAGTTTTTCTTTTAAGAGTTGCCTGCAACTTCTGCAACCATGAGCAGTGCTGGGCCATCTCCTGAACAAGTATTGTCCTTTCCTCCTCCAGTCTCATTTTCAGCATGGCTTTGTTAAAATGTTTTAATTTATCTTCGATTTGTGCTACAACAGAGGTAAAGAAAATGTATAAATAACAATTTTGACTTGAGTCTTTACAAAATAAATCAGAGGCCTCAGGAAACTCCACTTACCACTGCCATGAACCTCCCACGGCCATGTTGGGGACGGGTTGTCTCCTGATAGCGACTGCTCCACTTCATTAACATCAATTGGCATGGCAGGCTCATGAGTGTTATAGGTTTCTATGTCTTTCAATAGCAGTCTCTTGCTCTCAGCAATTTTCCTCCGCAGGCGGTGATGGAACTTGCCACTATCTGTAAAGACATGAAGCAGAAGGTAAAAATAGTGACCAAAAATACAGTGAGCAATTATCTATTAACAATGTAATTATACCATTTTGACGGTATAGAGCCTGCTTCCGCTGCCTCACGTTAAGGTAACGTCCCTCAATGGACTGCTCTAGGGAAGTACCTGTTGTGTCTGGAAACACAACACAAAAACACAATAGTGTAAAGAAGGACGAGTTGGAAGGGGGTGGGTGCCAAAAAAGGCTTACAGAGATAGTGGCAAGCAGTATAGTAACCAGTAGGCAGCTTAAATAGCATGATCTAAATGATCGCCACCAATGAAGAAGCACAAAGTGAAACATGTTATTGGTTCAAACTTACCACCAGCTGCCCATTCCCTCACATCAGACACCCACACTGCTTCATCGGTGCAAGCCAAGCTTTCTTTAAGCTCCGCTAGACTTGCAGTCTCCTCCTGAAGCCTCTGGCAAGTCTAATGCGACAGTTAAACAATGCAGTTACACAAAGCTACACAATAACCACAAATTGAAACCATTTACAGAGAACACACCTTCACATATCTTGCAGACAATGCCCGATGTAGTGTTGTGATTTTTTTGTAGTTCCAGGCCATAGCATGGATTGTAAGCATATCCACACGTGCTGTTGAGAGTAAATGTTGAGTGAATGTCATGCATAAGCAATAAAAAATTGCATTAGAAGAGAAATACTACAATCACCTCCTTTCAACATGTATTTAGTCGTTAAGGCACAGCGGGAGAGGTAGCAGTTCACCTGTTCAATCTCCTCCCCCGCAGGTGACCCTGCTCCTTCTTGGTTTTTGCCACTCCATGTAATCTAGAAGTAAGAAGACATGTAAGGAATAATGTAATGTCCGCCGGTCATTATCGGATAATAAGTAACAAGGCAAACCGGACCCTGACGCGCAGCAGAGGGACTGAACATACCTCACACTTAGTGGAATGTGCTGTAGCGTGCATGACGCTTAGGAAAGGCCTAATTGATGTTAGCCCCTGGAGATCAGGAAAGATGTTTGCTGATTTGTGTAAATATGGCCAGTATTTATACTTACATCCATGGCGATAAACCTTGGCTTTGAACTCATCAACTCCTTGTGCAGATACATGGGGTAGGCAAAGATTTCACCTAGGGATTTACAAATTGTATTAGAAATGCAAATATCCTATTATTGTACATTCTAAAGAGAGCATCATAATGGGAAACTCAACCAAGCAGTGGTATAAGCTGAACTAATAGTGATAATTGAGATGCTTCTCCATATGATTATGGTATTTAGCTTTTGTCCAAAGCGACATACAAATAACAACAATACAAAGTTACATTTAACAGCAAACAATTTATTATAATCTCACCTCTGAACATATTAAGTGCTTTAAGGAGGAAACCATGCCGACACACCGCAACCTCCATGCCCTCTTCGTCCAACTTGAAGGTCCTCCTATAAGTCTCCTTCGCTGCTGTCCACGAGGAGCTCCCACATCTGCCTTGTCCAGGTAGCTGTGATGTAAATGAAACACACTATAAACATACTGTATATACACCTTGTATTTTGAAGTTGAGGGCAGTTTTTCACCAATGCAAAGAAAATCTGGGCTGTAAAAGCATAGTAATGTAATTAACAAATAATTTGAAACCTGCCTGTTTCACAGCTTTATAATAATTAATTTATAATTTGTTACATTTATATATATTTTTCTGAGACCTCAAAGCGCTTTACATATGGAAGGGGGGAATTTCCTCAACCACCACCAATGTGCAGCATCCACTTGGATGATGCGACGGCAGCCATATTGCGCCAGAACGCCCACCACACACCAGCTTACTGGTGGAGAGGAGAGAGTGATGAAGCCAATCAGTATATGGGGATGATTAGGAGGCCATGATGGACAGAGGCCAAGGGGCAAATTTGGCCAGGATGCCGGGGTTACACCCCTACTCTTTTTCGAAGGACATCCTGGGACTTTTAATGACCACAGAGAGTCAGGACCTCGGTTTAACGTCTCATCCGAAGGACGGTGCTCTTTAACAGTATAGTGTCACCGTCACTATACTGGGGCATTAGGACCCACACAGACCACAGGGTGAGCACCCCCTGCTGGCCTCACTAACACCTCTTCCAGCAGCAACCTGGTTTTCCCAGGAGGTCTCCCATCCAGGTACTAACCAGGCTCAGCCCTGCTTAGCTTCAGTGGGTAACCAGTCTTGGGCTACAGGGTGATATGCAAGACATCAACAAATGCAGACACAGATGTGTCTTCTGCGATAAATGCCCCATCAAAAAACGAGGAGTCGGAGCGGAGTCGGAGCTGAGGAAGAAATGAAACAGAACATTTATCCATGTTGAATATTGAATATCAAAAAAATCCAGATCAATCTACTGTGTACTGGAAGGAAATCATATCACCTTCCGTTTCGGAGAAACCGGTATAGCTTCCTGTTGCCATCCACAGAGATTGCCAGCATGTTTGGGGTGCAAGCGGGGCAGGTGAAAGGTGCACCGCAGGACAGGTTATCTTCCTCAAAAGCACAATAGGAAAATTCCAGGAAGCTGCGCTGCAACGTGTCCCCGCACACTGGTCCTGACTGAAAGATGCATTATATTAATTGTTACTTCGGAGATGTCTGCATATGTTAAACAATTCTATAATATGGTGAACACTTACCCATCCACCACACTTTGTACGATGCTCCTGCAGCTTTGCAAAGGCTTGTCTGGACAGTGCCGGCGCAATGACTTTCAGTTCTCTTACACTGCTGAAAAGGTTGAGGGAATACAAAGTAGAAGAGCTGGAGGAAGCTGGCCAGTATCCACTGTTTATGAGGTCCATGAACTCTGGAGCCCACTGCTGCTGGCATGTTTGGCATGCAAACAATGGCTGGTGCATGTCATAACGCCCTTGGGTTATAAGAAAACAAACCCATGGATACCTGAGCTTTTAGAAACAATCAGCTGGCACACTTTAAGACAATTGGGCTACATCTTGAGTAGAATCACACCAGCATAGTTCAAATAAGTATATTTTTGTTGGTTTATCATAATGAGGACTGACTCCCTATCGTGGAGTGGCCATCTCCTGTGATTCTTGGTATCGCAGGTTTACAGAACCACTGGTCTGGCAGACACTCTCTGCATCTAGGAACGAAATCAATGAACCAATTTAGTCATTGAATCAACTCTTTGAATAAGCCCTGACTCCACCATAAACATGCAGTTTTCCGAAACATGAAGACATCAATTATTGATGAACTCTAAAAACCTATAAAGTATGAAAGAACATTAACTCTTATGAGGATGAAAATTAACCTGTCCCTTGCTCTACTTAGTGTTCTCTTCCAAATTTCGATAGCGACAGCAAGCAGAACCAATAAGTGGCTCACAGAAGCTGCAGCACAAACTGTGGGATGGTACGCTGAGACGCCGCTAAGGCCAAAACCCCTCTTTAAAAGTTATTTACCCAATTCAATCTGTAATCTTTATATAATATAAGAAACTGGAATCGTTTGCGCAGGAGACAATTGAAAGTTTGGAGTCCTATATCGACGCATACTGCGACAGAATGGCAAAACCCGAGAGTAAGCGTGGAAGAAGCGAACTGGGCTCAAGTGGCACAGAGGAGGACTGTTTGCTTACCACTGAAATACATAGTATTAAAGACGCTTTAGACGGCGTGAACAGCAAACTTCAAAAGCTGGACATGCTAAATCAACTATCGGAAGATGTGAAAGATATGAAACAATCACTGGAGTTCTATATAGCTATGGTCGACGTCCTCAAACAAGAGAACGCGTCGCTGAGATTAGAGGTCAATAATCTCAAACAACTGACCACTGAACTCCAAGGAAACAATACCAAAATATCAGAAAGCATTTTGGATCTACAGAGTCGGAGTATGCAAGATAATATAATAATCCATGGTGTGCACGAGACAGCGAAGGAAACTTACCAAGTCACAGAGCAGCTGGTGAAAAAGTTCATGACGGAGCAGTTAAAAATGGAGCAATCCGTGGTGCAGAACATTCAACTTGCTAGAGCGCACCGGATCGGGAAACCCAAAGATGCGAAGGATAAACCTAGACCCATCGTGGCAAAACTGGCTGTGTCGAAGGATAAATCCACTATTATGGCAAGAGGTCGGGAACTGAAAGGATCCACTTTCTCCATCACGGATCAGTTCCCTCCGGAGATTATGAAGAGACGAAGGCTACTTTATCCAGTCATGTCGGAAGCAAGGAAAAGGGACAAAACGACGCGTCTAATTGTGGACAAGCTTTACATTAATGGAGCTTTGTATCGAAATTCCCAGATAACATATTGGTTGTCTGGAGGGGACGGCGCTGGTAACTTGTAGTATGACCAGATGATGTAAACATCGCGCGATCTGATGACGTCGCACACAACTATGGTCTCTAAGCAACGAGCCTAACATGAAATAACTGGCTTTCACGCTTTCATGGGGCCATTGAGGTGGAGAAGAGAGATTTCTGTTTATTATGGACTCTAAATGGATAAAGTGGACTATTGCTCAAAGTGGTAAATTTGAACACTATGAAAAAGTGTGAGGGGGGACAAAAACAAGCTGCCTGGTGATCAGTTCTTGGGAAGAGACAACGTTACCTACCCTAGGGAAGAGTAAAGGACAATGGAGGACTGTAGTTTTAGAGAGAGGTGGGTTGTAACGTTACTTGGTATGTTGGTTTTTTGGTTCGTGTTGTGTGTTGGTATGTGTAGGGTGAGTGTATGTGTGTGCGTGGTTTGTGTGGAAAAAGTTTATTTTGTTGGGGCACTATATTATATTGATAAAGATTTAAATGTTAAATAAAAACAAGCCTATAGGAATTTCTTCATTTAATTGTAATGGTTTAGCAAATATCTCTAAAAGGAATGAAATTTTTACTTGGTTAAATGATAAAAGCGACATTCAGGTTGTTTGTATGCAGGAAACACACTCTAATTCAGGAAATGAGTTAAAATGGAGATCTGAATGGGGAGGGGATATATACTTTAGTCACGGTCTAAAAAGCAGTAGGGGTGTTATGATTTTATTTAAAAACAATGTAGATTATACACTGCACTCCGTATTTACAGATAAGGAGGGTAGGTGGATTGTAATTGATATAATGATAAATAATTTGCATATTATTTTATTAAATATTTACGCTCCTAATGAGGACAATCCGTTATTTTTTGGTGAAATTAATACATATCTAAACTCATTACAATCTAATCAGATTATAATAACTGGGGATTTCAATACAGTCTTAGATATAAATAAGGATCGTAGTGGTCTACATAAATTTAATAATCATCCCCATGCACTTAGGGAAATTCAAGAAATGGCTGCATCATTAGATCTTGTTGATATCTGGCGTTTGCTAAATAAAGATACTATGAGGTATACATGGCGTAGAGGGAAACAGGCCAGTAGAATTGATTATTTTCTTATTTCTTTCTCATTGGTTCCTAAAGTATTAAACTGTTGTATTGGTGACTGCTTGAGATCTGATCATAGTCTGGTTACATTGCTGATTGATAATCGGCAATGTTCCAGAGGACGGGGTTACTGGAAATTCAATGTATCGTTTCTAAATGACGAATCATTTGTTGATATTACCAGGAGATTTATCAAAGAATTTTTTGAAGATAATGAAAACTCCTCTAGTCCACATAATGTTTGGGAAGCTTTTAAATGTTCCTTTAGAGGACATGCGATTAAGATGGGATCAATTAAGAAAAAAAGAAACCTAAAACAGGAACAAGAACTTATTGATGAAATAAATGAGCTACAACAATTATTAGATAGAAGTTACGCTACTGAAATAGAAATATTAATTAAAAGAAAACAAGATAAATTGGAGAGTTAGGTCAGGTCACACGCTGCCTGGATGGAGAAGGGAGAGAAGTGTACAGCACACTTTTTACGGTTACATCAAAGAAATTCTGTTAAAAAGAATATCATGAGTTTATACAGAAATGATGTCTTAGTTACAAATCAACAAGAAATATTGCAGGAAGAATGTGAATATTTTAAAACTCTATATTCTAATGATGCAATATTGGAGTCGCTAAATGGTGTGACTGAGCAATATTTCCCTTTGAAAAATGTCTCTGTGCTTTCTACTTTGCAGCAATTAAGCTGTGAAGGCGAAATAACAGAGCAGGAGTTATTGGAGGCAATTAATTCATTTTCATCTGGTAAATCTCCTGGTATCGATGGAATTCCTATTGAGATGTATAAGATTTTTTTTACAGAAATTAAAAAACCCTTATTAGAATCCTTCAACTTTTCATTTCAACAAGGTATTTTATCTAATTCACAAAGAGAGGGAGTTTTCTCAATACTCTTAAAACAAAATCCTGATGGGAAATATAAAGATCCAAAATGGTTAAAAAATTGGCGTCCATTGACCCTGCTCTGTTGTGATACTCGTATTCTATCTAAATGTATTGCTTTAAGAATAAAAAATATAATTGGAGATGTTATAAACAACAATCAAGCAGGTTTTATTAAGGGGAGATTTATTGGAGATAACTTGAGACAAATACTGGACACTATACATTTTTATGGGAACCATCAGGAACCAGGATTATTGTTTATTGCTGATTTTGAAAAGGCGTTTGATAAAGTTCAATGGAAGTTCATAAAACAATGTCTTATCTTTTTTAATTTTGGGAAAAACTTAATACAGTGGTTTGAAACTCTTTATAATCAACCAGTTAGTCGAGTGATTAATAACGGTCATATATCAGACACATTTTTATTAATGCAAGGAGTCCGTCAAGGGTGTCCTTTGTCACCGTATCTCTTTATTTTATGTATTGAAATTCTGGCTATTAAAATTAGGAACAATCCAGATATATCAGGTCTATTTCCAAACGGTAAAGAGATCAAGTTAACAATGTATGCTGATGATGCAGTCTTTTTTATAAAACCAACACAATCCACTTTGGAAGGACTAATAAGGGAATTAAATACGTTTTCAAAAATATCTGGTTTGAAACCTAATTTTGCGAAATGTAACATTTTGAGAATTGGGACATTAAAAGACACAAATTTTATTTTAAACAGTTCCGTTCCTGTTAAATGGATTAATGGAGACGTTAATTTATTAGGGATTTATCTACCTGACAACTTTAAAGAAATTGTTAAATTCAATTGTGAGAGAAGGATGGAAAAGGCAGATAGAATTTTACAACCTTGGAGGGGGAACTCTCTGACAATTCAAGGAAAAGTAACTCTGATTAATACATTAGTAATTCCACAATTTGCCCACTTACTAATGCTTCTTCCTTCACCTAGTATGAAGTTCTTCAAACATTTTGAACAAAAAATGTTCAAATTTATATGGAACAATAAACCAGATAAAATTAAAAGGCAGTATTTATATAATTCTTATGATAATGGCGGACTGAATTTGAAAAATCTTCGAATGATGGATTGTTCCTTGAAAGCCTCCTGGGTTGCTAAAATTTATCACAACAAACAATGGATCACAAGCCAGAGATTATATTCAGCCTTTTCCTTTTTCTCGAATAATATATTTCCTTTTTACCAATTAAAAGCAATACATATTGATAAAATATTTCAAAATAGTTTAAAAGAGTTATCACCTTTCTTCAAGGATGCACTGAAAGCTTGGTTGAATTTCCAGTACCACCCTCCAGATACAATTCAAGATATTCAGACACAGTTGTTATGGATGAATTCAAATATTACGGTTGGAGACAAGCCATTGTTGTGGGAGGAATGTGTCAAAAATGGGTTAATTTTTGTCAATGATCTTTTAGATTTATCTGGAGATTTTATTTCTTATGAAAACTTGAGAAATGTTTTTAGCATTTCTCTTAATCAGTTACAATTCAACCAGCTGATTTCTGCAATTCCTAAAACTTGGAAAGTGAAACTGCAAAATGAAAAGAAGAATAAATTAATGGTTTGTCTCCCACCAATAAGATGCCTTAAATGGTTGTCTGGTGTAAAGATAAATAAAATAATATATATTTGGAATTTAAATATCACGGGCACTGCACTTTTTCCACACAGAACCTGCCTGTTTTGGGAAAATGAATTTAATGATCCAATTTTGTGGAAAGATTATTTTAGAACAATTTATAGAACTACAATCGATTCATATTCCAGAATATTTCAACTTAAAATATTTTATAATATTATTGCAACAAAAAAATCTCTGTTCAAATGGCAGATAGAAAAGGATCCCTGTTGTAGGTTCTGTGGGGATGAGGAGGAGGACCTGATGCATTTGTTTTATTTTTGCCCACATGTGGCTAGGTTTTGGGTCAGTATACAGTTATGGTTAAGGTCTATGGATATTGTTTTGCAAATCACACCTCAGAATATTTTGTTATGTGTCTTTGAGGGTAAATGCATACATTTTTTGAATATGATTATTTTGATGGGTAAAATTTTTATTTTTAAAGCTAAAACTTTGTCAAATTTATGTATAAAACACTTTAAGAATAGAGTGTGTTATCAATATATGCTAGAAACAATTATTGTAACAAATAACAATAGAATAACTGAGCATGAAAATAAATGGAATGTCTGCTTATTTGAGTTAGAGATATAAATATTAGGCGTTCGTTTTTTTTTTTTTTTTTTTTTTTTTTAAAGGTGCTGTTAAAAACAGCTGCTGTTGGTGTTATGGCATAATTGTTTTGCTAATTCTATTGTTTTTTGTTTATTGATTTTTTGACCAGTAGTATTGATTTATTTTATTTTTCATTGTTATTAATTTTGTTTGCTTTGTGCTTCCTTTTATTTTGCTTTCTTGTCATGTGTGGATGATTGGGGTTGTGGTATGAATGCATGGGGAGGTAGGTGGGGGGTTTGAAGCTTGTCTTGTTATTTTACTTGTAATAAAAAAGAAAAAAAAGAAAAAAAAAAACAGATCTCACTGCTTGTATCACGTGGGGGAAATTACTGGGCATAACAAGGCCTTCAGTGCTCTTCAAAGGTGTTGTAGCTCCTGCAGTTATCAAGAGTCTTGCCATCTCTCTCATTTTTTCTCACTTCTCATTTGGTTTCCTGCCATTGTACATTGACTCGCCAAGACTAAGTCTGTTTCACTCCTTACAACTAAAGAAATGTCATTGTAGCACCGAAGGGGTGGGTTTCGTTGTTCTGGACTCAGCTATAATTACAACACCGACTACGCCACCCTGGGAATTTCACCCAGGGAAATAATGGTCCAATAAGGACACACAGGTTTGTTCCCACAAGGATAGAGCGGAGACGTGAATATAGAAAAGTAACAATACTTTATTATGACTAGGATAAAAGCTAGACACAGACACACGCACACACAATTCAATACACAAAGGGTTAATATGGCTTCAAAATCAAAACTAAAGAAAAATAAACAAAATCAATCAGACAATCAAAGATAACATGTCAGATGGCAAGGAGAAATAACAAACTTACCCAATTCCACTTCACTACAAGCACTTCAAACGTACACTAAATGTACTCACTTCACCACAAGCACACGTGCATTCAAGTGACAGAAAATTCAGAAGAATCAAATCACTCAGTGAACAAAAGAAAAATACAATCAAATGATCATAAATCAAATCAATAAACAAAGGAAAAAGAAAAATACAAAATTGATCAAAAAATACAAAAGCAACAAAATAACAGATGCAAATCACATTACACCTGATCCATGAACAATATACACACAAACGACTCACTCCATAAGATCACGCAAACATCAATACTTATTTCTCACGAGAACACACTCACACTCTCTCTCTCTCTCACACACACACACACAATAAATGAACGCACTCAAACAACTCGCATCATCTTTTGAGTTCATTCACACAACAATCTAATTAGCCTACACCATACGAACCCCACAAACGGTCTTTCAGTTGAAACAGTGCGGAGGTGGCCAAACGGCCACACGGATTAATACTCGGGGCTCACAATCTCCCGGCGTCAAGTTCACTTGATGTGGGCTGGTTAAGCAGGCGCAAATGAGGCGAGGCAAGACGGAACGTCGCGGCAACGCGCAACAGAAGTACTCAAGACAACGAAGATAAAGACCAAAAAGGAAGGGGAAGCCAGGTCACGGTCCCAATCAGCTCGCTGTAATCATGCCGACATTACCAGCTCTTGGCCTCTTCAACTAAAACAGGAGAATATAAACAATGTCACGATATAAACAATATATTTTCGCGGATATTCCCCCATTAAGTCAATCGTTTACCCACCTGATTATTAGCAAATCAGCCCTCCCAACGTCAAACCACGATGGATAAACACAGCCCGGGATGCATACTAAAACAAACAGAACGCATACAGCCAACAGCTCACCCCAAATTAAATATTTCTCTATCTATGGTAACGTACCCAAATGATATGTGGTTCAGCTCAAGGATCCCCATACGGGAACAGCTCGGAAGGACGGTGTCAAAGTTTGCAGCAGTCAACGCACTCCAACAACGCAATAGCTTCCTTATACACACACTCACGCACCTATAGCACACCTGGATCTAATTAGGTGATTACCATTCATTTGTACTCGGGTTGTTACCAAAATTAACGAGGCAGCTATGACTGCTACATCATCCTGGTTCATTTCACAAGTAATCTTCCAAACAGCTTCATGAACTGTATCAGCTTTTGATAGGTCAATGTGGATCCGTTTTCGCCCAACTCTAGTCTCCAACTCAACAGACTTCTGAGGGCAGTTTCTGACATGTCTCCATAGACTATCTCTTGCATAGAGTCCTTGACAAAACTTGCAGTGACTGAAGTCATTCGATTGGGGATACTAAATTTAATTAATCAATCAATAATACTATTGATCAGCATTACCAAACGTGGACGTTTTACACTAGAAACTAACACTGATGTACTATTTTATTTAATACTGTGAAGCTGCTTTGATACAATCTGTATTGTGAAAAGCGCTATATAAATAAAGTTAAAGTTGATTGTCTGACTCTAGTGGGTCTTTGACAAGCAACCACTTCTCCATCACCACTCCTTGCCACAGTGGCATTATGGTTAAAGTTTCCCCTCTTCTTAAGAGAGCGTAACAAATCTTTTCTTTCGCGAGATCTTTTCTTAAAACTGAAAGCCTTTGCAACATCAGGCTGTGTACTGTGAGCGGATTCGAGGTGTCTTGCCAATTTAGAAATGGCCTTATTACAATAAAGACCATATTGTTTCTTGTTGTACTTGCTTCGTTTTGCTGTGTTTGGCAACGAAGTGACATTTATGGAGTTGTGCAATGTCTTCTCTGATGAACTTTCACTGCAACTTATCACTGAACTACAATGGCCGCCGCTCATCTTTGAGGAACTAAAACTTCTCTGCTCCTTGGAACTGTTGGTACTGTCCGAACTGTGGGCTGTAGCGATCCCCAATGATATTTCCTTTAACACTTTGTGGGGAAGATGAGTGTCTATGATTTTTAGATCTCTACTATTAGAACTTGTGTCAGAGGAGTTGCCACTTGAATCTGGAACATAGTTGGCATCATCATAGTCATAGCATCCGAAGATTCATCAGTCATGTCATTAGAGATCGAAAGGAAAATGGAGAGAAAAGCATCTCATTCCATCAATAAGTTAAACATTTAATAATAGCTAGAATATTGTTCTCCTAGTACCGTCACATTGTGCATAACACAACATTTAAACACATTTATAAAAACATAAAATTAAAAGTAACATTTGAGCTTCTTAATATGATTTGTGTTTTACTATTTGATTATTGTTGTCTATTGGTATTTATATACCTGGTCATTTGGGCTTGTTGAGTTTCCATCATGAAATCCACCATCATCGACTGAGGGAGGTCCAACCTTTGAAATTATTAATAATTTTCATCAAACAGAAATGTTCACCCCAAGTTATATCCACTTAATGCTGACTGTTGCATATTCACATCACACCGCTTCCATTCAGACTGCAGCCGAGATAGCGTATGTATTTGTCACAGGTCGGGATGGGCCAAGCCGGACTGCGCCCACCCCTGAACCAGGACCACCCTGAGGAACGTGTCAGAGACGAGACGGAAACGGAATTTAAAAGAATAACAGTTCTTTTTATTAAAGTTAAAAGTAATTTGAATAACCTAAACTAAAACTTCCTCTCTTCTTCTTCCCAGGAATCGAGGCAATGCAGTAGTCTCCGGGGCCCACTCCCACGCCGATGCAAGGTTCACAGAGGCCTGTGATGGACCGGTGGATTTCCACAGGTGAGTATACGGTCGGGGCCCTTCCTCTTCCCACGCCGATGTAGGGTTCACAATGGTGTGCGATGGACAGGTGAGTTTCCACAAGTGAGTAGACGGTCGGGGCCCTTCCTCTTCTCACACCGGTGCAAGGTTCGCAGTGGCCTGTGAGGGACAGGTAAGTTTCCACGGGTAAGTATGCGGTCGGGGCTGTTCCTCAGAACAGGCAGTATCGACACTGGGAGCAGAGGATAACAGGCTTCACGTGTGTTACCGGGAGATGAACACTTTACATCAGACAGGTGGACTATGGGGCTGCAGCAGGCTCAAAGTCGCAGGCTGAGCGGAACTTCTCTAGGACAGACAGAATCAACTTCAACAGCAGTATACAGTCCTCACGTGTGTTGCAGGGGACAGATAGCTTCACACCATGCAGAGGGACTTGGGGTTGTAGCAGACTCAAGTCGCAGGCTGGACGGAGCTTCTCTAAGACAGACAGAATCAACTTCAACAGCGGTATACAGTTCTCACGTGTGTTGCAGGGGACAGATAGCTTCACACCATGCAGAGGGACTTGGGGTTGTAGCAGACTCAAAGTCACAGGCTGAGCGGAGCTTCTCTAAGACAGACAGAATCAACTTCAACAACAGTACACAGTTCTCACGTGTGTTGCAGGGGACAGATAACTTCACACCATGCAGAGGGACTTGGGGTTGTAGCAGACTCAAAGTCACAGGCTGAGCGGAGCTTCTCTAAGACAGACAGAATCAACTTCAACAACAATATACAGTTCTCACATGTGTTGCAGGGGACGAACCTTCTCTCGTTCTGAACAGGGCAGCGGCTTTCAATAGGAGCGTGTGGAGACCACCAGGCAGGAAGGATGCTTTAAGCGAATCACTCCACTTCAGCTGTACACTGTAGCAATTCAACAGGATTTAACCGTTCAACAGTAGATGAAACATTCAGCTGTAATACCTTCTCTCATCCTGAACAGGGCAGCGACTTTCGATAGGAACGTGTGGAGACCACCCGGCAGGAAGGACACTTTGAGCGAGACACTCCACTTCGGCTGTGCGCTGTAACCAGGTAGCAGGGTTTAGCTATTCAACAGCCTATAGAACATTCAGCTGAGATACCTTCTCTCTTTCTGAACAGGGCACGGGCTTTCGATTAAGATGTGTGGAGACCACCAGACGAGGACGACACTTGGAGCGAGACGCTCCACTTCAGCTGTACACTGTAACAATACAACAGAATTTAACCATTCAACAGTAGATGAAACATTCAGCTGCAATACCTTCTCTCGTTCTAAACAGGGCAGCGGCTTTCAATGGGGCATGTGGAGACCACCAGGCGGGGAGGACACTTTGAGCAAGACACTCCACTTCGGCTGTGCGCTGTAACCAGGTAGCAGGGTTTAGCTATTCAACAGCCTATAGAACATTCAGCTGAGATACCTTCTCTCTTTCTGAACAGGGCACGGGCTTTCGATTAAGACGTGTGGAGACCACCAGACGAGGACGACACTTTGAGCGAGACGCTCCACTTCGACTGTACACTGTAACGATGTAACAGGGTTTAACTATTCAACAGCATATAGAACATTCAGCTGAGATACCTTCTCTCGTTCTAAACAAGGCAACGGCTTTCGTCAGGAGTGTGTGGAAACCACCAGGCGGGGAGGATGCTTTAACCCTCTGAGGTCTGAGCTGTTTTCTGGGCCCTGGAGGTGTTCTGACATGCTCTGACATTTCTGGTTATTTCTGTTACTTGTGACATTTTCATGGCTAAAGTCTAATTACACTGTATTCAGCACAAACTCTGCTACAATAATATATCAGCAGCATGTATGTAAAAGTTTGTAGTTTTGAGATAATGACATTTATGCGTGGTTTTTGAAAATACAAAAAAAAATTCTCACTGAAATAAGGCCATGAAACCCATACTGATTATTTCTTCACAAGACTTTTGAAAATTGTATGACGTAGCCTAGAATATTTGCTGCAAAACTATGTGAAAATCACCCTGACTGCTCATTCAGATAAGACAATATATTGATTTAAAAATTTTACGACGTGTTTTGTGTGAAAAAGCCTTATGCGAGAGCTCATTAATATGTAAGCTTTTCTCACCTGAGAAAGACAAAGAACCTCCCCTAACGGCCCTATTAGGAGCTATCAGGCCCCTATCATTCTGAGCAACCTTGCACAATACTGTAAATGAGGAGATTTAAAAAATAATGGCTTTTAAATTGTTTGGATTTATTTACAACACAACATAATCCAAAGATACACAACAAATGCCAAAAAAGCACTTCAAAGACAGAGACCTTTGTGCCATTCCTAAAAACATTGTACATACCTTTCATTTCCAAGATTTTCACTTTACCATGTTCACGTACTGAGACTCATGTGAATGTTGAAGTCCTCAGTGGCATCTGGGACCTGAAAAAAAAAAAGTGAACATACTGATATCAAGAGAAAGGCCTGCACGATTTTGGAAATAAATATTAGATTTTTCTGGTTAAAATTGCTTTTTAAAATTCCTTTTTAAAATTCACAGAATACACACACACACACACACGTTTCCAACGATGTATATGTTGGAATGATATATAAATTATATATCATTCCAACGATATATAATATAATGAACACCAGGTTTGTTGTGCCTTGTAGGCATAAGGTATATGCGCAGTGCGGATAAAATAATAATAACAATAAATAACCTATAGCAGCCTATAAATCTTCCAAAAGAAGCTAGAGAAAAATATATTGATTATCATGTTACTTCAAATGTTTCCATCCGTTATGATGATATGAAATGAGATAATAATAAAAACATGAAGCCGTTTGGTGCGTTTTGCTTTCATCCAAAATATGATACATTCAAACGCGATCACTCTCAAATATAAAACATTATGGTTACCATAAACATATCTATGTTTGAGCAGATATCCACAAACACAGTAAACACATATGATACATTCAAACGCGATCGCTTGCAAAATATGATACATTCAAACGCGATCGCTTGCAAAATATGATACATTCAAACGCGATCACTCTCAAATATAAAACATTATGGTTACCATAAACATATCTATGTTTGAGCAGATATCCACAAACACAGTAAACACGGGTCTAAATATTATAATATTCCCCATATATCTAGCAACAGTTCAGCTGCAACGTGACATTTATGCAACAATAACAAACTAGGCTATGTAAGAATTTCTTACCTTATCTTTCTTGTCTTCAAATCGCGTTCTTCTTCTTCTGAGGTAGCCTAAATCCAATGTAAGCTCAGGCACGTCTTTCAAACTCGACGAAAAGTGAAGTGTTTTGTTGTTGAGGTAACGAGCGCGTTCGCGTTCCATGTGGAGATTTGCATGTGAATATCTTTTGCGCGAGTAGGCGTGGCCAAATTAACTGTAATGAGCAAGGGTTTGAGAAGCTGGACATCTTGTTGGTTTTATACAAATTACTTAAACAGAGAATATTTGTTTTCGTTTTGAATCCGATCATTTAAAAGTACACACTTAAATGTTTATAAAGGTATATGGCTCATAAATGTGTGACAAGTATTCGCTGAGTTTTGTTTCAGTTTATAGACGTGCTCAAGAAAAAAAAGTTCACCGCGACGGAGAGGCAGAAAGCACACCCTGTTTATTTTCTTTATTTTACAAAAGCACAATGTTTTGATTTGATTGTAAGTGGACACATACAAAAGGAGAAATATCACAGATTCTTTTTTTATATTTCTTTTTTCTGTATGACCATAAATGATGGAGTAATTTAAGTTTATAGTGCTACAATGTGGAGAAAATCCGGCAAAACGCGTCGGCGCGTTTGTCGACCTCAGAGGGTTAAGCGAGACACTCCACTTCAGCTGTATACTGTAACAATGTAGCAAGGTTTAACAGTTCGACAGCATATATAACATTCGGCATTAACAGAGCCGGGCTATCTCAAAATGGTAAGTTGGGCGCTTGATATATCAAACCTTCCTTGGAGACGGCGAGTGAAAAGACTGTAAGGAGAGAGTGCACAGCAGACTACTATTACTTCTCCACACGATGAACTTCACTCCATAACACAAACCGTGTGAATCGTCACTTCAGGCACTGCATTCCACTCGCACACCGTGCATTAGGGCCAGCACTCACCCACCGGTCTTTCTCCCACCAGATCGACTCTCGTCTCTCACAAGGACTCAACTTCTCTCCAGAGACAGCAGAAACGGGTACAGCGATCGTCACATTCAGCGAGGAGCGGACAAAAGTTGGAGACAGATCAACAATTCACTCGGTGTACTAGTTCACTCGTGCCACACACTTTCCAAACTCTCAACACCACTTCAGTGTTAGTGCATATAAACAACGAATCCGATACTCATCACTTTACGTCTTCCCCACTGCTGACGATATTCCTTGGATTTTCGTTGGTAATTACTTCACTCTCTTCTTCCCCTTCTCAGCTTCAATCTTCGCCCGTTTCACAGCCCAGCCTCAAATACAAGAACAACCCGCCGACAAACACAGTACCTCACGGGAGGAGAACCACCAGGCAGTCTCTCTTCACTGGCTTTTTATATCCTTCTCAATGCCCACATGGCTTCGTCATGGCTCTAGATTAATTCCCCACACCTGATGTCGATTTCCTCATCCCGGTTGTCAAGGCAACAGATACACATTTACACGGGGGGGTGGTGTGTCCTTGTTATTGTACCGGAGGGGATACAATTGCGGCGAACTTTAGTTCCGCCCTCTCATTTGTCACACCGTGACATACCCCCCCGCCAAACCGTTCTAGTCCCGAGAACGGGAGCCGGACACCTAGTCTCCATATCTAGCTGGGGGCTGACCTCGGTTCTTCCGCTGGGACCGCCTGGGTGGAGAAATAGGCTCTTCAGGCCGTGGCTCTATGCCTAGTCCCCTCGGGACCACTGCCCATCCCACCAACTGGGGCATCCATGCTGTTTCACCGGGGGGCTTTTCGGCAGCAGGAGTCGGATAGTTCGGACAGGGGCGAATCAGGTTGCGATGCAGCACCCGCTCTGGACCGGCTCTCCCTTCGGGACGGATGGCATACACCGGCTGTTCTGGGTGTGGTTGCCGCTGGACTACATAGGGCTGTGACTCCCACTGGTCACTTAGTTTGCCCTTCCCCTGGCGACGGTTGTCCCTTACCAATACCCACTCCCCTGGTAGTAGCGGTGCTTCCCGAGCCGTCCGGTCATATAGCCTTTTGTTCTTTGCTGCAGCCCGATTGATCTGATCCGAGACCTGCTCATAAGCCGACTGAAGGCGCTGGTGGTGCCTGGTCACCCAATCGGTCAGACTGCTCCCTTCTTCCGCCACCATGGTCCCCAAGAGCAAATCAGTTGGAAGCCTCACATGCCTTCCAAACATCAGGTAAGTTGGGGCATAGCCCGTAGTACTGTGTACGCTATTGTTGTATGCCTGAACTAATGCCGGAAGTCTGTCGGCCCAATGGCCCTGCTGGTCCTCCTCCAGGGTCCCCAGCAGGCTCAGCAGCGTCTGGTTAAACCTCTCACACCCCCCGTTCCCTTGGGGGTGATAGGTGGTCGTATGGGTCTTCTTCCCTCCATACAGCTGGCACAGCTCATGTATCACCCTGGACTCAAAATTAGGCCCCTGATCCGAATGGAGTACTTCGGGACACCCGAACGGCTGGATTACGTACTTCCACAGGGCGTTGGCGGTGGTAATGGCAGTCTGATCTAGGGTCGGAACGGCCCAAGCGTACTTCGTGAACAGGTCCGTAACCACAAGGATATACTGGATCCGGTCCACCGGCCGACCCAGGGTCAGATAGTCCATAGCAACAATGTGCAAGGGTGCCTTGGCCTGAATTGGAACCAGCGGAGCCCGTACCTCTTTCTTGGTCTTAAACAGTATACAGCGTGGACACCTCTGTAGATAGGCCCTCGTCGTGCCCTCCATCCCGGGCCAATAGAAGTGTCGCCGTAATAATGCTGTCGTCCTCTCCTGCCCTTGATGCCCCATCCTGGTGTGATAGGCTTCCAACAACGCTGGCCAGCGTCCCTCGGGGACCACCACCTGACAGACCTTGTCGCCCCACTTGGGATCTTGAAGGGCCCTACAAATCACCCCTTCCTTCAAGTAGAGTCTCTCTCTCTGGCCCAACAGTCCTCGCACTGTCTGGGTCTGAGCTCGGCATTCCGCACCTTCGGGCCATGCCTTCCGCCTCAGCCAAGTCCGGACCACCAGCAGATCCTCGTCCTCGCCCTGCCATAACCTCCAACGCTGCGGGTCCCATCCCCAACAACCCGGGGGTTCTTCCAATGGCTGGCCTGGTGCCTCCACAATCCCCACCATTAGTCCTTCGTCGTGTCCTGCTTCACGAGCCAACACCGGGCCCGATGATCCTTCCTCTGGCAGCCTAGATAGGACATCGGCGTTGGTATGTTCCCTCCCTGGCCGGTATTGGAGCTGGTAATCGAAGTTCGCCAGTTGTGCCACCCATCTCTGCTCTACTGCCCCCAGCTCGGCGGTCTGTAGATGTACGAGCGGATTATTGTCCGTAACCACTTGCACCCTTGCTCCCCACAGGTAATCTTTAAATTTTTCACTCAACGCCCACTTCATTGCCAGTAGCTCGAGTTTAAAAGAACTGTAATTGGCGTCGTTTTTCTCGGTGGGGTGCAGGCTTCGGCTCGCATAAGCGATTACCCTCTCCCTTCCTTGTTGCTTCTGAGCCAGGACAGCTCCCAAGCCCAGGTTACTGGCATCTGTGTACAGGATGAAGGGCTGTGTGAAGTCGGCATAAGCCAAAATCGGGGCCTGTAGTAACTCCTGTTTGAGCCTCTGAAAGGCCTCCTCACACGCCGGATCCCACTGGATCGATGGTGACCCTCGGCCCCGAACTCGTCCCGTACCTCCCAGCAGCTGATTGATCGGCTTGGCGATTCTGGAGAAGTCTTTAATGAATCGCCTATAATATCCGACGAAGCCCAGGAAGGATCTAACCTGGCGCACCGTCTTAGGGGTGGTCCACCCCTGCACAGCCGCCACCTTCTCCGGGTCAACAGAAATCCCTCCCGCACTCACAATGTGGCCCAAGAATTTTACCTCCTTTCGGAAAAACTGACATTTATCCGGCTGGAGTTTCAGCCCGTACCTCTCCAGGGAGAGAAAGACCTGTTCCAGATGTTGGAGATGGGACCCGAAATCCGGAGAATAGACGATCACGTCGTCGAGGTAGACGAGCGTGGTCTCCATTAGTTGGCCGCCCAGGCAACGCTGCATGAGCCGTTGGAAGGTGGCTGGGGCGTTGCAGAGGCCAAAAGGCATCCGATCCCACTCATATAACCCAAAGGGGGTAGTGAACGCAGTCTTCTCCCTGTCCCGCTCATCCACCTGGACTTGCCAGTATCCGCTGGCCAGATCGAGTGTCGAATACCAAGCTGCTTGTGTAAGGCTGGTGAGAGAATCTTCTACTCGGGGCAGTGGGAAAGCATCCCTTTTAGTCACCTGATTCAGCCGCCGGTAGTCCATGCAGAACCTCCAAGAACCATTTTTCTTCCGTACCAGTACGATCGGCGCGGCCCAAGGACTGCTGCTCTCCCGGATAATCCCCTTATCCAACATCCCCCTCAGGAGGGTGCGAACCTCTGAGTACAGGGTCGGAGGCACGGGTCGATAACGCTCCCTGCTGGGTGTAGCCTCTCCAGTCGGGATCTGGTGCTTAACTGCATCCGTACGGCCGTAGTCCTCGTCGTGGGTAGAGAACAAGTGTTGCCATTTCGTCAAGAAACATTGAAGTTGTTGGACTTGGTCCTCTTTCAATCCCTCTCCACGTAACGACTCTCCTTCCAGGTGTGTCGGCAGTCTTCCTCCAACCTCTTCCACGTGTCGACCCGTTTGTGCCAGGGCCACCTCTACCACTGTTGGACTTACTCGACAGAATTCCACTTCTCCCTGTTCTCGAATTTGATGGGGCTTCACCGAGGTAACTCGGGCCAGGCATTGGTGGCGGTATAGGTGGATCGGGAAAGAATTGGTGTTTTGGACTCTAACTGAGACTCGGCCTCTCCTTGCGGACGCCAACCCCCGAGCGACTTCCACCTTGGGGCCATCCGGGTAGGGCTCCACCAAAACCCACTCCTGGGGGCTATAAAGCCGAGAGGGCACCCTGACCCAGACCACGGCCTCACTTCGAGCGGGAACGGACAAGGCATAACGGCAGGCCACTCTCCCAGTACTCTCCCGTTCGCCCTGCTGCTCGGCCAGGCAAACCCGGCGACAGTCGGCTCTCACCCGATCCCACTCCTGGCCATCTGATGACGAGGCAGCTCGCACTGGTCTGCTCCGGAACAGTTCCTCCCAACACTCCGAGATCACGTTCATGCCCAGTAGGGCCCGATGAGACCCCAGACAGCCATCTCGCACCACCACTACTCCCTTCTGGGGTACCACAACCCCGTGTATTTCCAGAT
The DNA here is from genome assembly GCF_963993115.1 of Abramis brama. Classification (NCBI taxonomy): domain Eukaryota; kingdom Metazoa; phylum Chordata; class Actinopteri; order Cypriniformes; family Leuciscidae; genus Abramis; species Abramis brama. Next base: position 3,867,315 of record NC_139982.1, read on the forward strand.
CCATCACCAAATATCCTACGTATGGTATGTCAAGTCCATTTGCCCCACGCAGGGTCAACCAGGGGGCTTCGGCCATCGACCGACCCTGGGCGCCAAACAACTCATGAGTCAGGCTCTCCGCAAACAAGGTTACTTGCGACCCGGTGTCCAGGAGACATTGTACCTCCCGGCCGTTGACCTGAATCGCCACAACCGGGCAACGGCCCACCAGGTGTTCGTTGGGGAGTGTGGGAAGCTGAGGGTCTAACAAGGGGGTCCCGACCACTTGACCCACAGTGGCCGGACGCTCTAAAAAACCCCCTGCGACACCCGTCTGGAGGGGCACTGACGGAAGTAATGACCCGGTTCTCCACAGTTATTGCAGAGAGGACGACCCTGTTCATCCCACTGGAATCGAGGCCCCAAAGGCCGGAGTGGACGGCGTTCTGGGAGATGGCCCCCATCGGAGTACGCCCGCTCCCGTGGCGGAGGCAACGAACGGGGATGTTCTCGGCAAAGTTCTGCCACGAGGGACTTAGACAGTTCGGACAGTTGCTCACGTACGTCCTTCTTCAGCTCCTCCCGAAGGGCCTGCTTCCAGTCCGATGTAACAGGGGGCGGTGGAACACTAGCGACATTGGTGGCCAGACAACTGGGAGGGTCTACGCTTGCAGTATGGTCACGTTCAAGGGCTAAAGCTTCTCCACGCAGCTCTTCAAAAGTGAGGTCGGGTTCTCGTCGTAATTGGACCCGCAGACTCTGACGCACAGGGCCTTCTCGTAATCCTAATAGAAACTGATCTCTCAACAGGACTTCCTCATCACCCATACCGTGATCCTGTCTTCCTTTCAAACGGGAGAACTGTTCCCTCAACTGTAGTGTGAATGCGCGGACATTTTGTCGAGGCCCTTGCCTACAATTGAAAAACTGCGTTCGCAGGACAGCTACCGGGGTGGTGTCTCCATATTGCCCCGTAAGAAATTCAAAGATTGCTTGAGCCGTCGTTCGATTTACTTCCGGCGCTGCCTGTACCTCTCTTCTTGCTTCTCCTTCCAGGGAATTTAAAACAAACTGTACTCTCTGAGGGGCACTCAGACCTTGAAGTCCGGCTAAGTACTCGACCTGAGCTTTCCAACCTGACAAACTCACTTCTGATCCGGGGCCTCCGTACTTCTGGGCCCACGGGGCTCCCATAAAAATCGGCATTGCCGGTTGCCGCACTATTGGCTCTTCTTCAGCCATCTCGCTCTGATCGCTCAACTCAAGGTGGTATCCTGCCGACTACGCCAAATCTGTCACAGGTCGGGATGGGCCAAGCCGGACTGCGCCCACCCCTGAACCAGGACCACCCTGAGGAACGTGTCAGAGACGAGACGGAAACGGAATTTAAAAGAATAACAGTTCTTTTTATTAAAGTTAAAAGTAATTTGAATAACCTAAACTAAAACTTCCTCTCTTCTTCTTCCCAGGAATCGAGGCAATGCAGTAGTCTCCGGGGCCCACTCCCACGCCGATGCAAGGTTCACAGAGGCCTGTGATGGACCGGTGGATTTCCACAGGTGAGTATACGGTCGGGGCCCTTCCTCTTCCCACGCCGATGTAGGGTTCACAATGGTGTGAGATGGACAGGTGAGTTTCCACAAGTGAGTAGACGGTCGGGGCCCTTCCTCTTCTCACACCGGTGCAAGGTTCTCAGTGGCCTGTGAGGGACAGGTAAGTTTCCACGGGTAAGTATGCGGTCGGGGCTGTTCCTCAGAACAGGCAGTATCGACACTGGGAGCAGAGGATAACAGGCTTCACGTGTGTTACCGGGAGATGAACACTTTACATCAGACAGGTGGACTATGGGGCTGCAGCAGGCTCAAAGTCGCAGGCTGAGCGGAACTTCTCTAGGACAGACAGAATCAACTTCAACAGCAGTATACAGTCCTCACGTGTGTTGCAGGGGACAGATAACTTCACACCATGCAAATGGGCTTGGGGTTGTAGCAGACTCAAGTTGCAGGCTGGACGGAGCTTCTCTAAGACAGACAGAATCAACTTCAACAGCGGTATACAGTTCTCACGTGTGTTGCAGGGGACAGATAGCTTCACACCATGCAGAGGGACTTGGGGTTGTAGCAGACTCAAAGTCACAGGCTGAGCGGAGCTTCTCTAAGACAGACAGAATCAACTTCAACAACAGTACACAGTTCTCACGTGTGTTACAGGGGACAGATAACTTCACACCATGCAGAGGGACTTGGGGTTGTAGCAGACTCAAAGTCACAGGCTGAGCGGAGCTTCTCTAAGACAGACAGAATCAACTTCAACAACAGTACACAGTTCTCACGTGTGTTGCAGGGGACAGATAACTTCATACCATGCAGATGGACTTAGGGTTGTAGCAGACTCAAAGTCGCAGGCTGAGCGGGGCTCCTCTAAGACAGACAGAATCAACTTCAACAACAATATACAGTTCTCACATGTGTTGCAGGGGACGAACCTTCTCTCGTTCTGAACAGGGCAGCGGCTTTCAATAGGAGCGTGTGGAGACCACCAGGCAGGAAGGATGCTTTAAGCGAATCACTCCACTTCAGCTGTACACTGTAGCAATGCAACAGGATTTAACCGTTCAACAGTAGATGAAACATTCAGCTGTAATACCTTCTCTCATCCTGAACAGGGCAGCGACTTTCGATAGGAACGTGTGGAGACCACCCGGCAGGAAGGACACTTTGAGCGAGACACTCCACTTCGGCTGTGCGCTGTAACCAGGTAGCAGGGTTTAGCTATTCAACAGCCTATAGAACATTCAGCTGAGATACCTTCTCTCTTTCTGAACAGGGCACGGGCTTTCGATTAAGACGTGTGGAGACCACCAGACGAGGACGACACTTGGAGCGAGACGCTCCACTTCAGCTGTACACTGTAACAATACAACAGAATTTAACCATTCAACAGTAGATGAAACATTCAGCTGCAATACCTTCTCTCGTTCTAAACAGGGCAGCGGCTTTCAATGGGGCATGTGGAGACCACCAGGCGGGGAGGACACTTTGAGCAAGACACTCCACTTCGGCTGTGCGCTGTAACCAGGTAGCAGGGTTTAGCTATTCAACAGCCTATAGAACATTCAGCTGAGATACCTTCTCTCTTTCTGAACAGGGCACGGGCTTTCGATTAAGACGTGTGGAGACCACCAGACGAGGACGACACTTTGAGCGAGACGCTCCACTTCGACTGTACACTGTAACGATGTAACAGGGTTTAACTATTCAACAGCATATAGAACATTCAGCTGAGATACCTTCTCTCGTTCTAAACAAGGCAACGGCTTTCGTCAGGAGCGTGTGGAAACCACCAGGCGGGGAGGATGCTTTAAGCGAGACACTCCACTTCAGCTGTATACTGTAACAATGTAGCAAGGTTTAAAAGTTCGACAGCATATATAACATTCGGCATTAACAGAGCCGGGCTATCTCAAAATGGTAAGTTGGGCGCTTGATATATCAAACCTTCCTTGGAGACGGCGAGTGAAAAGACTGTAAGGAGAGAGTGCACAGCAGACTACTATTACTTCTCCACACGATGAACTTCACTCCATAACACAAACCGTGTGAATCGTCACTTCAGGCACTGGCATTCCACTCGCACACCGTGCATTAGGGCCAGCACTCACCCACCGGTCTTTCTCCCACCAGATCGACTCTCGTCTCTCACAAGGACTCAACTTCTCTCCAGAGACAGCAGAAACGGGTACAGCGATCGTCACATTCAGCGAGGAGCGGACAAAAGTTGGAGACAGATCAACAATTCACTCGGTGTACTAGTTCACTCGTGCCACACACTTTCCAAACTCTCAACACCACTTCAGTGTTAGTGCATATAAACAACGAATCCGATACTCATCACTTTACGTCTTCCCCACTGCTGACGATATTCCTTGGATTTTCGTTGGTAATTACTTCACTCTCTTCTTCCCCTTCTCAGCTTCAATCTTCGCCCGTTTCACAGCCCAGCCTCAAATACAAGAACAACCCGCCGACAAACACAGTACCTCACGGGAGGAGAACCACCAGGCAGTCTCTCTTCACTGGCTTTTTATATCCTTCTCAATGCCCACATGGCTTCGTCATGGCTCTAGATTAATTCCCCACACCTGATGTCGATTTCCTCATCCCGGTTGTCAAGGCAACAGATACACATTTACACGGGGGGTGGTGTGTCCTTGTTATTGTACCGGAGGGGATACAATTGCGGCGAACTTTAGTTCCGCCCTCTCATTTGTCACACCGTGACATATTCCCCCAATGCCAGTTTGTGCATATTTGATACATACCTAGGAACCTGTTGTCAATCATTTGAATCAGATCTATTCTACATGTTATAGACAAATTAATAATCTCCACTTAATTTAGCATCAGATTGAAAGCAAATATATCTTTTTTGTAAATACATTTAGATGTCAATGTTTCTCAGATTAACCATCTGAGAAACATTTCTCTTAAGTCTTTGAAGTAAGAAATTAAACTACTCTTAAAAGGCTAGGCTAATTTATGTTATAGAAATAATGTTCTTGTAACACTCCGCGCAACGTATATTTTTGTGCCAAATACTAGGGGGGTTCAGGGGACTATTATGGGAACTATTGATACTTTGAGATACATATATTTCACTGTTTACATTATAGCATATTACAATACAGCCTATAAGGTCAAAAGAAAACTAATTTATAATGAAAAAAGTAGCCTAAATCTACACAAGACTAAAGCAGATATGGCTGAAATATATAGGCTATCATGATCATTTTGCCAACAATGATGTAGAACCATGGATTTTGTCAGTTTATAACATGTTTTGTTTATAACTTAAACCAACATAAAATGTTGACTACATTATTTAGTATAGGCCTACTTGATGATAATATGTAGCCTGCCCCCTAACAGTCCTCTGGGCACATGTACAAAATAGTGAATTACTGATATTGATGCTGATTGAAGAGGTTGCAACTTGAAGGTTGTTGATATTTTAGTTCCAAAGAGAATCACATTAGAGAGTCAAATTACATCACTCCCTCTCCTCCCAAAGTAACACTGTAGGCTCTACACCTCTCCTCCTAAAATAAATGCTAGGTCCTAACTGTTATAGGCTACTGTGCCAGGAGTGTGTAGGCTAGGCTATATCACTAGTTTTACAAGCGCACACACTAAATGTAGAGCTAGGATTAAAATCATAGAAATAAAATAAATAGAAATGGCATTGAACTGATTGGCTTGGTCATTCCATTGGTACACAAGAAAATGGTGACTGTTGTTATTTGTAATGGTGACATCAAGCGTTAGTTGAATGTGGAAGTAGGTCGCTAGCTCTTTGCAATACGGACTACCGGCACATCCGGGAACTTAACTGTAAATTTCGTCACCGCCCCTCTTTTGGGGAAAATAACTAGACTTCAATACATAATAGCAGCATAAATCAATGTCTGTACACAACTGGCAGACGTAAATAACTTAAAGGTCACATATTGTCAAAATCGAAATTTCCTGTCGTTTATCATCATAACGAAGGTCTAGGCGCTATGTACTTACCGTCTAAGTGTCAACACTGTCGATCGTCAGACAAACGCACACTGCCTGCATTTAGATCAGATGTAGAAGATGTGGCTGAAAACGAGCCGTTTTGACTTCCTGCATTTTGTGACGCCACAAACGGCTGAGCTTCTCCTTCAGTCGCTGCACACACACTACAGCTTGTTCCCTGTGGCTGCCCTGCTCATGCGTCTTTCGAATCGGCAAATCAGAAGAAAGGTTTGTGAACATTAATTAGATAGACCAAAAGCGACCTGTTTTTAGCAGAGCTGCTGAGAGAGGAGCTGCAAAACGATATTTACCTGGTGTTTGATACTTACAACTGCAAATACCCCTAGCATTTGATAGATCTAACTACCCCTCAAAACATTAAAAATTATCTTAATTTTCACAAAATTCTATGTTTTTATCTACTTCAAACACATTTATTGCCCATGTAAGCTTCTGCTTATCAGTTTACATGGTTTAACTTCTAGGGAATTAGATCCCTGTCCATTACTGTGGAGATTTTAGCTTTCTTTTACTACAACAGTATAACTTAGAAGACAGGAACGCTGACTCTTTGTGTGTTCAGTCGTCATGTCCTCATTTTGCTTTAGGCTGTGAAAGATTGAACTGTGTTTCAGACGATGTCCTGATATTGTATGTTTCAACGTTAAGAGTGTGTGTGTTTAACAATGTCCTCATATTGTGGGTAACAGATATTGTACAGTTTTAGATATTTCCATAGAGTCTTGAATGAAAAGCCCAGGTCCTCACATTAGCTATTTTACTACAGTTTGTGTTCCTTAAATGCAAAGTTGACGAAGCCCTTGACTTCAGCAATGAGTCTCAGCCCAAAGGTGATTATGATAGAATGAGGGTGGGATTTCTTTGAACTGAAATAGGTAGGATCATTAGTTTGTTATAGTATATATGTTTCAATATGATCATCATGTTTTAGGTGTAATATATGATCCTGTCAATCAAACTGTTCAGACTGCATTCAGTCACTTCTGCTGTCTGGATGTGATGCTTTCCATCTGAGACAGAAACTTTTACATTCTTGATTTGTGATCATGTTTTTATATGATTTATGATGCCATTTTAATATATAAGTTAATTATCTCATAAAAAAATTTAATGATCAGTTTGTCTGCGCTGCTTCACTAAAGCAGAAGTGAAAGTGTTCCAGTCCAGATCATGTAACCAATCAGAGAGTGAGACTGAAACCCCATTTGCATTGTCAGGGTGGAGTGATTGTGATCCTCTCAGAATAGAGCAGCTCTGTCTCCAGAGACCATGTTCAAACCCCAAGAGCTTTATTTGACATTTACTGCTACATCAACCTTCTGAAAAGCACCTGCATCTTCATCTGTTAGTTGAATGATGTTGTCAGACACAAAGTGAACTTGTTGAGAAGCTTTATTGAATGTTGCAGCAAACACAGCAGATTGAAAGATCACACACACACACACACACACACACACACTCAGTTTCAGTATTGAGTTGTAAATCACTACAGCTGCAGCACTAGACTCATGTGAATCCTGCCTGACACAGGACACTCAGATACGGCTCATCTTCAGGAGAGAAACATCAGCACTCAGAGCTCTTGTGGAACGAGACCTCATGAGGAGCTCCATCATGTGTTACTCTGCAGACGTACAGCTCTCCCTCTTCCCAGCGTGCTTTGCTGAGGGTCAGGACGCTACTGCGGCTGTAGCGGCCGTCCTGCTGGCTCTCTGCGCTGGTCAGAACCCCCTCGGTGACCTCTGACCCGTCCAGTGTCCAGCTCACCAGCGCCCCCTGTGGAGAGTAAGAGCTGAGCAGGCAGAGCAGTGCGGCTGAGTCTCCAAAGATCTGCAGAGAAGAGGGCGGCAGCAGAGACACTGAGGGCTTCACTGTGGGACCAGCTGCAGGAGACAAACACAACACATTCACACACACACACACACACACACACACACACACACACACACACACACAACACTTTGTTTAAAGCTTTCATACATATTGCATTATAAAAGTATTTTTAAAGCATTAATTATGCACTGCTATATACATTAAAATGCATGTATGATCTAATCAATAAGTGTAACAGCAGTTATAACACATATTATCTATTATCAGGCAGATCTGACTGCTTTAATTCCAGCAATTATTCACTCTGAACATAAATATCTTACATTTTGAGATATTCACCTGAACTGAAAATGTAACTCAATTTCAAACAGAGTTAAAACACAATTGAATCATACAGAATGAACAAAACACTGAATTATAAGCACAACATGAGCAAAAGAGATTCAGTATCATTGACTGAACTACAGAAAGGAGCAACATTTACATTCTGATGTCAAATCTCTTTTGTCCATGTATGATTTCTACAATAAAAGATGAACTAAATATGAACTCAGTGTATAAATAAATGAAGGAAAGACAAACCTGTAATAAACTGAATAAACTCATAGTGAGACACAGTGTGGAAATATGTTTAGAATTCATTTTTTGTTTAAAGCCTTTATACATATTACATTATAAAACATACTTTAATGCATTCATTTTATATTGTTTTACACATTATGATGCAAGTATAATCTCATCAATAATTGTAACCAAGGTTTTAACACATTATAATATTATCTATTCATTGTTACACCTCCAAAAAATTATAATACACTAAAACTCATGACAAACAATTCTAGATGTAACAAGGAATTTGCAAATATTATAAAACATTTTAACTTTGGTTACAGTTATTTATGAAAACATATATGACATTATAACATACGCTATTGATAGCTTTATAATGCATTATACATAAAGGCTTTAAGTAAAGTGTTGCCACAATATCTAATAATCATTATTATTAATAAATGTTGTTCTTGTTTCAACTATAAAACACTTTCTGAAATTAAAATTGTATTTTTTTTAAATATGTAATTAAAATACTTACATTTGATCACCAGTTTAGTTCCTCCACCGAATGTGTACCACAGTGATACAATCTAATGAAACGCTCGTACAAAAACCTCTATTCCACTCGAGTGAACACACACTCCAGCAGAGAGAGAGAAACAACACTTCAACACACTGATATTAGAAGATCCTCAGCTCTTCTCAACACTCACTCATTCAGATTTGACTAAATGCTTTCTGATATAACACTGTTTAAAGAAATATATTTGATGAGCTGTGACCTCTGAGGTGACCTTTGACCTCTTTGATCATGGATGATGTTGTGGAGTTTCTCATAATGATGCTTCTGTTCTTCATATGCAGATCAATCATCATGATTCACAGAAAAACCTGCAGCTTCAAATAAATGAATCAATAATTCTGAACATTTCAGATGCACATTGTTTAATATATAATGACCTGTTTATGAGTCCTGATGAACTTCATGCATGTGGAAAATGTGGGAAAAATAGATATCATGAAAATATTTCCCAGAGAGCAACATGTCAACATTGATTCCAAAGACCATAATGGACTTTTTTTATTATTATGACTCTAAATATAGTAAAACTTATTTATTTAGTTCTTGATTTGTCATTGTTAACATGCTTGTAAAGGTGTAGCACAGAACTGAACTCCTGACAAACATACACACAAATATTTCACAATTAATAAATATGTACAATTAATAACTAAATGGTTCAATAACATTATTCTGAAAGTAAAATCTTCTATGTAGAGTTTATGAGTTAGTTATCAGCACAAGCTGTTGTAAATCCTGCCCACTTCTTTGCATTGTCAGCACATGCTTCAGTGCTCTGAGAGTGTTTATAGTGCTGTGAGTTTAACACTTCATGACTGAGAGCAGAACACAATCTTCATCATCACACAAGACTAAACTACAGCAATGAACACAATCAACATCTTCATCTGGACCATTGCACTGTTTATTCAAGGTAAGATGTAAAAACTGACTCTGGTTTTGGTGTTTTTATAAAAGTATATGATGATAATAGTTTTAAACACTAATAGTTTTTATTTTCTCTTCTTCAGAATCCAGAGGAGTGACTCTGACTCAACCTGAAGTTAAAACTGTCCAACAGAGTCAAACAGCAACAATAGAGTGTAATATAGATGTAGGAATATACAGCAACAACCAATTATACTGGTATCAGCAGAAACCTGGAGAAGCTCCTAAACTCCTGATTTATTACATAAACCAACTCCAGTCAGGAACTCCATCTAGATTCAGTGGCAGTGGATCTGGCAGTGATTTTACTCTGACCATCAGTGGAGTCCAGACTGAAGATACAGGAGATTATTACTGTAAGAGTTTACACAGTATCAGTGGTAGCTATGTGTTCACACAGTGATAAAGAGTCGTACAAAAACCTCTGTCAGTCAGACGTCACAGTGACTGCACTGATACAGCTGAGAGAAACTGCAGCTGCTGATGGAGGATCACAAATTCAAGTCACTTTTATTTATATAGCGCTTTTTACACTAAAGCTTGTTTTAAAGCTTTACAGTGAAAAAGGAAAATAATGCAACAGTTTGTTTCTGCTGTACAGCAGATCTAGAAGAAAATATTGTCCTAGTCCAGCTGAAGTAAGTTCAGTGGTGGTTAACTTTAGTTGTAAAAACGTTATTAATGTAGATAATTTATATACAGTGCTTAGCATAAGTGAACACACCCAAACGTCTCAGGTTACGTATGTAACCCTGGTTCCCTGAGAGGGAACGAGACGCTGCGTCGAGACGCGGTGGGAACGCCCTGCGTGATTGCGTCGTGAAGCACGTGTATAATCAGTCCAATGGAAAGACGAGATGTCATAGTGACGTCACCGACCAGGAAACTATAAGGCAGCCCCGCTGACATAGATCGCGTTAGCTTCTGAAAAAGCCTGAAGCAAGTCGGTCAGGGCATGCAGGAAGTATGGCAAGGCGACGCAGCGTCTCGTTCCCTCTCAGGGAACCAGGGTTACATACGTAACCTGAGACGTTCCCTTTCAAGGGAACTCGAGCTGCGTCGAGACGCGGTGGGAACCCCATACCCACTATGCCATAATGACGATGTGCCTGTTCTGTATGAAGTACCAAGCGCATACTAAGAAGCAAGCAATTTGACCCCAGGAGTGGAGAGGTCCAAGTCATAAAATCTCACAAATGTATGCGGAGAAGACCATCCTGCCGCATTACAAATGTCATGAAGGGAAACTCCCGAAATTAAAGCCGTAGAGGCAGCCATACTCCTCGTAGAATGGGCCCGAACAGTCAAAGGTGAAGGCTGTCCGGCCGCTTCATATGCAAGTGAGATCGCCTCAACTATCCACTTGCTCATTATCTGTTTAGATGCAGGGCACCCTTTCTTAGGTGCACCAAAGCAGACAAATAATTGTTCCGATTTACGCCACAGGGCAGCTCTGTGGACGTAAGCATCCAACGCCCGCACAGGGCACAACAGATTAAGGTTTTCCTGGTCTGGGGTATTAAATGGTGGAGGATAAAAGGCCTGCTGCACTATTGGGCCCCCAACATTAGTAGGGACCTTAGGTATGTATCCTAGTCTAGGGTGAAGAAATGCCTTCACCATACCAGGTGCAAATTCCAGACATGATGGAGCCACCGACAAAGCTTGTAAATCTCCAATTCTCTTGATAGACGAAATAGCAAGAAGAAATAAAGTTTTTAGAGTGAGGAACTTTTCTGAAACCTCTTCAATGGGTTCGAAGGGAGCCAAGGCCAGACCCTCAAGTACAATGGCCAAATCCCATGCCGGTGCTCTAGAGTGCAATGCAGGTCTCAACCTCAAAGTGCCACGGAGAAAACGAATAATTAGAGGATCTCTCCCAACTGAAGTGCCCGCCAGAGGGGTGTGATAAGCAGATATAGCAGCAACATACACCTTTAAGGTGGAAGGAGATAATCCAGCAGAGAAACAGTCTTGTAGAAATTCGAGAACTGTACCAACAGGGCAGTTAACAGGATTCAAATTACGATTTCCACACCAGGTAGAAAATAATTTCCATTTCAAAGCATAAAGTTTCCTCGTGGAGGGAGCTCTGGATTGAAGGATGGTCTCCACGACCTCAGTCGAGAGACCGGATTCTATGAGCTGGGCCCCCTCAGAGGCCAAGCCCACAACTTCCATAACTCTGGGTGAGGGTGAAATATCGTGCCCCTTGCTTGGGACAGCAAGTCCCTCCTGACGGGAATCTCCATCGGAGAGCCGTCCAGAAGAGATACTAGGTCCGAGAACCAGACTCGTGTCGGCCAGTACGGGGCTATTAACAGTAGATGAGCCCCTTCCCGGCGAACCCTCTCCAGAACTCCCGGGAGCATCGATACGGGGGGAAATCCGTACAGGTGTAGCCTCGGCCACACCTGCACCATTGCATCCAGTCCGAGAGGAGCTGGATGTGTGAGAGAGAACCAAAGTGGACAATGGGTTGAATCTGATGATGCGAAAAGGTCTACTCGAGCTCGACCATATTTCTTCCATAGGAGCTCCACCACCTCGGGGTGAAGCCTCCACTCCCCAGGCCTCAGCCCCTGCCTTGACAGGATATCTGCTCCTACATTCAGATGCCCTGGAATATATACTGCCCTCAGTGACAGTAATTTCCCCTGGGCCCATAGGAGGATCTGATGAGCCAGATTGCATAGTAGTCGAGACCTCAGACCCCCCTGATGGTTGATGTACGAAACCACCGACGTGTTGTCCGTGCGGACCAACACGTGATGGCCTCTCAGGTCTGGCAGGAAGTATTTGAGAGCATGAAATACGGCCATCATTTCTAACCGATTTATGTGCCAAGACAGTTGATGGTCCTGCCAAAGACCTGACACCGAGCAACCGCTCATGACTGCGCCCCACCCCGTGAGGGAAGCGTCTGTCGAAAGCGTTACGCGTCGACAAGAAGCCCCCAACACTGGGCCCTGGGCGAGGAACCAAGGTTTCTTCCACATGACCAAAGCACGAAGGCATCGCCGCGTGACCTTGATCATGCGAAACGGATTTCCCCTCGGAGAAAACCCCTTGGTCCTGAGCCACCACTGCAGAGGTCTCATGTACAGAAGGCCAAAAGTAATTACGTTGGACGCCGCTGCCATGAGCCCCAACAGTTTCTGAAACTGTTTTACAGTGAGTGACTGGCCTAGTTTTATTCCTCTTACGGCTGTGAGAATCGCTGATATACGTGCAGGAGACAGACGTGCCTGCATTGTTGTTGAATCCCAAATTACGCCTAGAAAAGTGGTCCTCTGAGCTGGGAGGAGCACACTCTTTTTGGCGTTGAGCCGCAACCCCAACTTCTCTATATGAGACAGAACGACACCTCGATGCCGAACTGCCATCTGCTCTGACTGAGCTAGAATCAACCAATCGTCTATATAGTTTAATATGCGAATGCCCTGGAGTCTTAGAGGAGCCAAAGCTGCATCCACACATTTTGTAAAGGTGCGGGTTGATAGACCTAGGCCGAAGGGAAGAACCCGATACTGGTATGCTTCGCCCCCGAAAGCAAACCTCAGGAACTTCCTGTGATGAGGATGAATAGATACATGGAAGTATGCCTCCTTCAAGTCTATTGTGACAAACCAGTCCTCGGACTGAATCTGAGATACAATCTGTTTGAGTGTAAGCATCTTGTGTCACAGTGTCTGGTTGTGTTTCCCCGGGTATCCACTAGATGTCCTCCTTTTCCCCACGGTGTCATTCGTAGGAACTAAATGTCCCACTATCCCTGTCTGCGTGATTACACCCAGGTGTTGGTATTTTTAATCACCCAGCTGTCTCTCGTTGTTCCCTCGTTGTTCTTGTATTTAATGCCCTGTTTGTCTCATGTTCTGTGTGGATCGTTGTTTTATGTCACCTCGCTTGTGTTCCCGTGTTTCTGGCCTGTAGCCTGTTTATTGTTTTGTATTGCCTGTCTGGACTTTGAACCCTGCCTGTTTTGACTATGATTTTGGATTGCCCTATATAATAAACTCATCACTGCACTTTGGATCCGCTTTGCCCTCTTCCTTGTGCGATCCGTGACAGAACGATCCACCACCACTAGGATCCAAGCAGGATGAGTGGCCGCCGCAATTTCCCCGCTGCCAGAGGAGAGGAGAGGAGATGGCCAGCACCATCAGACAGTAAGCCAGAGCCCAGAATGAACATTTTTGACTGCTTTGCGCTGTGGGCTCGGAGGACGGACGAAAGATTTTTCATCAAAACCCCTGATTCCCAGCCCACAGCAAGCTTCGGGTCGGACCACGCCCCCCGCCATGTCAAGTCCTTCGAGGGGAACAAACTGGCTAAATTCCGCGGGACTCGTGGAGGTCGCAGAGGAGGCGGAGGGGGTCGGGAGGAAGTTCAGTCCCATCACCCGTTCTGGCCGCCCGTTGATCCAGAGGTCCCTCCGCCGTGGGCTCCACCCAGTCCAGAGCCGTCCACTCGCCATCAGAGACGGCGGAGGAGGAGGAAACCTCTCGGCCTCGACCACGGGTCCAAGACCGTGCCCGTACAGCCTGCTGTCACCCCGGAGCCAGTGTCTGTTCCTGAGCCGGAGCCAGTGTCTGTTCCTGAGCCGGAGCCAGTGTCTGTTCCTGAGCCGGAGCCGGTGTCTGTTCCTGAGCCGGAGCCGGAGCCGGTGTCTGTTCCTGAGCCGGAGCCAGTGTCTGTTCCTGAGCCGGAGCCAGTGTCTGTTCCTGAGCCGGAGCCAGTGTCTGTTCCTGAGCCGGAGCCAGTGTCTGTTCCTGAGCCGGAGCCGGTGTCTGTTCCTGAGCCGGAGCCGGTGTCTGTTCCTGAGCCGGAGCCGGTGTCTGTTCCTGAGCCGGAGCCGGTGTCTGTTCCTGAGCCGGAGCCAGTGTCTGTTCCTGAGCCGGAGCCAGTGTCTGTGTCTGAGCCGGAGCCAGTGTCTGTGTCTGTTCCAGTTCCTGAGCCGGAGCCAGTGTCTGTGTCTGTTCCAGTTCCGGAGCCAGTGTCTGTGTCTGTTCCAGTTCCTGAGCCGGAGCCAGTGTCTGAGTCTGTTCCAGTTTCTGAGCCTGTGTCTGTTTCTGTGTCCAGTTCCAGTGCCTGAGTCGGTGGTGCCAGTTCCAGTGCCTGAGTCGGTGGTGCCAGTTCCAGTGCCTGAGTCGGTGGTGCCAGTTCCAGTGCCTGAGTCGGTGGTGCCAGTTCCAGAGCCGGAGCCGCTGGTGCCAGTTCCAGTGCCTGAGCCGTTGGTGTCAGTTACACCGCCCGAGGGGTCGTCTCCGCCCTGGCCGCCCGAGGGGTCGTCTCCGCCCTGGCCGCCCGAGGGGTCGTCTCCTCTGTCCAGGCCCCTCGATGAACTGTCGTCTCCGCCCTGGTCGGCCGTTGGACTGTCTGTGTCACCCTGGCCCCCTTTGAGTCTGTTACCCCCTGTTTCTGTTTCCCTTCATGGACCTGGCCCCCCGTCCCTCCCCCTGATCCTCCACCGTGCCACCTCCCTCCTGAACTCTTGTTTTGTTCCGTGTCCTGTCTTGGAGTGTCTGGGAGCCACTCCGTAGAGGGGGGGTTATGTCACAGTGTCTGGTTGTGTTTCCCCGGGTATCCACTAGATGTCCTCCTTTTCCCCACGGTGTCATTCGTAGGAACTAAATGTCCCACTATCCCTGTCTGCGTGATTACACCCAGGTGTTGGTATTTTTAATCACCCAGCTGTCTCTCGTTGTTCCCTCGTTGTTCTTGTATTTAATGCCCTGTTTGTCTCATGTTCTGTGTGGATCGTTGTTTTATGTCACCTCGCTTGTGTTCCCGTGTTTCTGGCCTGTAGCCTGTTTATTGTTTTGTATTGCCTGTCTGGACTTTGAACCCTGCCTGTTTTGACTATGATTTTGGATTGCCCTATATAATAAACTCATCACTGCACTTTGGATCCGCTTTGCCCTCTTCCTTGTGCGATCCGTGACATCTTGAACTTGAGTTTCTGAACTCTGCGGTTTAACTGCCGCAGATCTAGAATAGGACGCAACCCCCCATCCTTCTTTGGAACAATGAAATAACGGCTGTAAAACCCTGACTCTCTGCTGGGAGGAGAAACCCTTTCTATAGCTCCTTTTCGAAGAAGCGTCAGTACTTCCTGCTCCATAACCAGAGCCTGCTCGGAGTCCACCACTGTGGGCAGAACTCCTTGAGAACTCCTGGGCGGACGAGAACCGAACTGAATTCTGTAACCCTTTTCCACTATATGCAGGACCCATTGAGAAATATTTGGTAGAAGTTTCCACGCTACCAGAAATTCTGCTAAGGGAACCAGTCTCTCGAGACTGGTCTCTGGATTTAGTTGAACAGACATTTCGGTGCCCTGAAGCGGCGAACCGGCAGGGAACAACCGAACTGACCGTTTTACGACCCTCCTCGGAGGATCGTACGGGGACGCTGACACATCGGTGCCCTGAAACGGCGAACCGGCAGGGAACAACCGATGTGGCAGCGCTGCGACTCTCCTCAGAGAG
The DNA here is from genome assembly GCF_963993115.1 of Abramis brama. Lineage (NCBI taxonomy): Eukaryota > Metazoa > Chordata > Actinopteri > Cypriniformes > Leuciscidae > Abramis > Abramis brama. The sequence goes on from NC_139982.1 coordinate 3,883,268, forward strand.
CCGCCCCCCAGCGGGCGCAGAGGAGGAACGATCCCTCGAAACCGTCCCTCCCCTGAGGGGACCACCCTCAACATTTTGACACCACTGGCGTCAGGACTTCTTCTTGTCCCAAGCCTTCCTAGAGAGGACAGTCCTCAGATCTTGTCTACCTCTAACTGGCTTAAACTGCGCCCGCCCCCTGGACTCCCCAGACTGTGGAGCAACCCGAGAGGCGACGCTCTGTTTTTGTTGCACTCTGTGCTGTGCGGAGCTCGTAGACGGCCGAGACTGCTCGGATTTAACATTACGCCCAGCAGTCTCTGGGACACTGGATCGGCGAGGAAGAAACCTCTGAAATGCCGCCGCCTGTTTCTTTGACTCAGTGAATCTGTCAACAACACAATTTATAGCATCGCCGAACAGACTTGAAGGCGAAAGCGGGGCATCCAGAAGAACAGATCTATCTTTATCCTTTATATCAGATAAATTTAACCATAAATGACGCTCCATGAACACCAGGGCTGCCATAGAAAGGCCCACAGATTTTGCCGTCTCCTTGGTGGCCCGGAGAGATAGATCTGTCGCCCGACGCAATTCTCGAATTGCGTCAGCACTAACTTCCTCACAATCATCCATGTCCCTCAGTAGGTCAGCCTGATATGCTTGCAAAATCGACATAGTGTGTAAACATGCTGCTGCCTGACCTGCTGCCGAATATGCTTTACCCACCATCATTGATGTAGCTTTTAATGGCTTGGTGGGTAACGTCGGGGCTTTCAGTGATGACGATGACTCGGGGGAAAGATGGCTCGCAAGCGTCTCTTCCGCCGGAGGCATCGTCAAATAACCATAGTGTGAAATATCTTTAATATTACTATAGTTGTGTGTTTGTGGATTGTGCACTCTGAAAGACGCCGGTTTAATCCATGATCTAGACACCTCAGTGTGAAGATCAGGAAAAAACGGCAGTTCCCGACGAGGAGGTCGTGATTTTGATGGCAAAAAACGTTCATCTAAAAACTTTTATTAGACACAGTTTCAATATCATCAGATGGCCATTCAATATTTAACTTGGCAACAGCACGAGTTAAAACCTCCATAAGCTCCTCATCCCCAGAAATACGAGCTGGCGAACACTCATCAATATTTTGCTCAACACTGACGACATCCAGTTCCTCAGAACTGGATAGTCGCAACATTGGTGCTTCAGTCTGGGAAGGAGAAGCCGCAGCGCGGGCTCCTTCCTGGGCTGAAGCACCGGATTCAGCAGGTAAGGGTTGAGAAAGGGCGGAGCCCGTCTCAAGCCCCGCTACTAAATCCATATGCGAACCCCAAGATGAAAGCCTCCGCTGGACCCGCACCTCGGGGAATGCGAACCGAACCGTCCTCCTCAAAGAATGCCCGGCGAGAGCGGAGCGTCCGCAAGGACAGCTTTACGCAATGCTCACAGTCAGCTCCCTCGAGAACTGACTGGGCATGCTCCACTCCCAAACAAAAAACACAAAGCAGATGTGTGTCCCCACCCGTGATGTAACGAGGGCAGGGAACAACACAACGCCTGTATTCTTGCTTATTCGCCATAATAGATATATATATATATTGAGCTTGACAGACAACAATAAATATGACAGGGACAGATATACAGAGAGCGCTTGCTGAAGGCACAGAAGCTAACGCAATCTATGTCAGCGGGGCTGCCTTATAGTTTCCTGGTCGGTGACGTCACTATGACATCTCGTCTTTCCATTGGACTGATTATACACGTGCTTCACGACGCAATCACGCAGGGCGTTCCCACCGCGTCTCGACGCAGCTCGAGTTCCCTTGAAAGGGAACTAAAGGTGACTAAAAAGAGGACCAAAAAATCATCTTTTGGAAATCAAATTTAAATAAAATGTTAAATCTTTGGAATTAAAATAGCCGCACATCATCACATAGCCTTCACCATACCTAGAGATTGGCATGGCTTTATTTCAGTTAGCCTAATAACTGGTTTGATTTGCATTGAGAGATGATCTTATGGAAATACCCCATGCCAATCTCTACACTGTAAAAAAAATCCCGTAGTTTTTACGGAATAATGCTGGCAACTTTGGTTGCCAGAACAATTCTGTAAAAAATACATTAAAACTGTAATCACCTTTACAGAGCAGCATGTAAGTTTTACATTTTAAACTGGTATATTTAACAATGGATTTCAGCAATATTGACATGGCCATAAAGTTATTGAACAAATTCCTTCAGTAAGAATTACATTCAGCCACTGTTTTTTTAACATAAAATCCCATTTGATTTCACTGGAAAAATATGATATTAACGTTATTTCACTGTGAAATATTCATTGTGTAACCATTTTTTTTGCTGAATTTGTATGTAGATTCCACTCCAAAAATGTGGTTGCCAGAACAATTCTGTAAAAAATACATTAAAACTGTAATCACCTTTAAAGAGCAGCATGCAAGTTTTACATTTTAAACTGGTATATTTAACAATGGATTTCAGCAACATTGACATGGCCATAAAGTTAATGAACACATTCCTTCAGTAAGAATTACATTCAGCTGCTGTTTTTTTAACATAAAAACCCATTTAATTTCACTGAATTTATGTGAAATATGAATTAATGGTTAACGAACAATGTTCCATCATTAGACCCCCAATCTTACTATGTCTCAATTAAATTTAATCAAAAATGCCCTCCTCCGCCACCTTTGCTGCTTCCCTACCTGCTAGCTGCAGAGTGTATCCTTGGCAGTAGGAGATGCAGCATATTGGGTATTGAAATATTCACAGGAATCCATAGAAATTTAATTCGTGTTTTATCCAATATTAGTTGCAGATGTATAGTCCATCTTATACACACCCATTGAACCAACAAAGGAAATGCAAAAATATAGACTTGTGTAATTATTCCATATTTTGTGTAGTCATTCTATATCAGAACTTCTGACATACAATCCAAATAGTCTACAAGAAACCTCAGAGTATTACCTTTCATTTGACACCAGGATTATGCTTCTACACTAATAGGTTGCCACACAGTAAGGCTTTTTTATTGTCAGTATGCATTTTGTGTAACCAAAAGTCCTATGGAGAGTTTTTCCATAGGGGATTTTACAAAACGCACGAGCATACTTTGGCAAATAATGGTCTAAAGTACTCATTTTTCATTCTATATTGATATACTTTTCCACATCAGAAAGGCTCAGAAAGCTTAAACTGTTGAATTGAATTGGTTAAAAAATGCGTCAGCCAAATGTAATGTAATGCTTCTAAAATCATATCAAGTGACCTAGAAGGTTGAAATGTGGTCAGTTCAGAGTTGCTTGTTATCCGGCAGAAAGAAAAAACAATATTCTAGCCTCTGTAAGTCTGTGCCAGTACTTCACACAGCTATTCTGATTGTTTCCTAAAAAACTACAGGGTCTCAGCTGACGTAAAGCATTTGAAGGTAGGCCCCAAAAGAGGTGGGAACAGTGCCCTCTGAAGTAGGCACAGTATAATTTTGGGGAAAAAAGACAAAAAGTTTTTTTTTTAAATTAAATGTTTATTGACATTTTAAATTTTAATTAACATATCAAGCATGTAACTTGCTCAAGAGGAACAGGTGGCTGAACAAATGCCTTTCACGACAAACGGCACAAATCACAGTAACAATTGGACAGAAGAAAAACAAACCGTTGAAATCAGCAATATATTTAAAGGGTTAGTTCACCCAAAAATGAAAATTCTGTCAGTAATTACTCACCCTCATGTTGTTCCAACCATGTAAGTCTTTCGTTCATCTTCGGATCACAAATTAAGATTTTTTTGATGAAATCTGAAGGCAGTCTCACTCCTCCATAGGCTTTCAGAGGGACCGAAACTCGCCGGCCCAGAATAGTTATTAAAACATGGTTACAATAGTCCAAGTGACTACAGTGGCTCTGCATTAAGTTTATCATGCGACGACAATACTTTATGTGCAGAAAAACAACAAAAATAATGACTTTATTCCACTATTCATTTCCTTCTCTCTGGGCCTCGAGTTCACGTAGTGTTTTAGCGCAGTGCGTCTGTGTTGCACGTCACCACGTAGGCTCACTATTGGCCGACGCTGGTCATGTGTGTGATGCGTGGTGACGCGCAACACAGACACACTGCGCTAAAACACTACGTGAACTCGAGGCCCAGAGAGAAGGAAATGAATAGTGGAATAAAGTCGTTATTTTTGTTGTTTTTCTGCACATAAAGTATTGTCGTCGCATGATAAACTTAATGCAGAGCCACTGTAGTCACTTGGACTATTGTAACCATGTTTTAATAACTATTCTGGGCCGTCGAGTTTCGGTCCCTCTGAAAGCCTATGGAGGAGTGAGACTGCCTTCAGATTTCATCAAAAAAATCTTAATTTGTGATCCGAAGATGAACGAAAGACTTACATGGTTGGAACAACATGAGGGTGAGTAATTACTGACAGAATTTTCATTTTTGGGTGAACTAACCCTTTAAAATAAGTAGTTTAGAAAATTTGAACCAATGGCTTATATGTTGAGCCTTTACAAACTTTTGCTTTTGGTGTTTGAGATACATCAAGCATTATTAAGAACAGCAAGTTAGGTTGAAAATATAGCACCCCTTGAAAATAACATTAACATAGTAAATGTTAAAACAAACATTATTTGGATGGGAGCTCCTTGAGGCAGGGTTGGGGGTAGATGGTGCCTGATGGTGCCTGATCTCCCTGGACTCATCATCATCGTAGCCCTCACCTGCCTAGACAGAAAAAAAAAATGTAGGCCTACACCTGTTTCAAACATCCTGACCAAGTCAGTATTCGCAAAGTGCTTTTAGACTACAGATACAATATTTTGTAGGCTTACACCTGTTTCAAACATCCTGACCATTATCAGTATTCGCAAAGTGCTTTTAGACTACAGATATATTTTGAAAAACACATTGAAAACATGGTTTAGCAGGTTTTAAAAAGATGGAAATACATTTGTCTTTCTCTCCCTCTCCTGCCATAGGCTATTTCAGCCTATTGAGGAGGGCACACAGCATTGACTTCACACACACACGCGACGTTGATTATAGCCTATTGAAAATTTTGACTCCGTAATCCTATGCTTCACAAATTCGCTCAACCAGCTAAATACTGTCAATATTTTTGGGTAGCTGAAACTTAGCTGCGTACTGATGCATTGACTCTAACAGCCCTGCGATATCTCCATGAAACTTGCCTGGCCGACATTAAGTAATGTTTTTTTTTTATTACAAGATGTGAAATTTTATGTTAAAGGTCCCCTGTGTAACGTTTTCAGTTGTTTGTTAACAAAATCAACATTTCCCATTCATAAATGTTGCCCCATTCATGTTTAATTACCACCACCACTAATTTGAAGCATACCTATTGGCTTAGAAATCCTCATTTACATCTACATAGCGCAGGGGCGACTCTCAATGTACGTGCGCCAATGCGAAATACAGCTCGGTCTTTGGTGTCTGCGGAATTTCCCTACATTCAGCAAAGGTAAGTTATGAACTCATTTTCTACAAGCCACATATCTTCCTAACATTCCAACACTGAATTGTATTTTCCAACTAAATAAATAAAGAGAAAAATAACTTTGTATGTGATCCGTCACTGTCTCATTTGATCTCTAGTCTCTAGACCCAGAGACAGTTGATAAACTAACCTAACATAGTTTTGCTAGAATTAGTAGAATACCACAAAGTTGCTGAACGTGTGTTATTTTAGGTTAGTTTGCAACAATATACGTTCTATAATATAAGTTCAAAGTCCTTAGCTGCTACCTAGCTAGCGAACATCATTAACGTTAGCCATTCCCATTCACTTTCCGTTTACTGTGCTAACGGTTAACAGGAAAAATGAAACTATTTATTCTGTGTCCGAAAGAGTGTTTCATTGGCATCACACACAGGCACACAAGCAATGGCAATAAAATAGTACACAACTTTATATTAATATTTTGTTATTGCTTATTCAGAGAAAAGTTTATGTTTTGACGCGCCTAGGAATTCGGAACTGGTGCCAGTTTTTGATATGCGACAGTTACCGTAGTTCTAAAAGAGGCTGCGCTTGAGAGGTTGGTTGCAATACAACACCTAACCACTAGATGGGAGAAATTCTTACACAGGGGGGCTTTAAAATATGTAAATTGGGCATTATCTCTAATAATGTACTAATTTCAGGGTTCCTACACGTTTTCCATTTCAAAATTCCATACTTTTTTAAAAGTTGAACTAGAACTCTTACATTGTTAAACGTCCCGCCACTCGTAGTGTGCCAGGTCTTGGATCAGAGTGAGTACGCGAGGGTTGACCTGCATGTGGGCTGTACTGGTCTTCTCCACTTTTGTTCCCTTATCAGGGTTAATGGAGAAGAAACATCTAGGGAAGAGGGTTAGAGGAAAGAGAGAAACAGATTTAAGAGAATAATATAATCATAAAATCATTCACATCATAAAAGAAAACAAAATATAAATATTTCCCTCAGACCAAAGTCAGGAGGAGTTAGTTATTCAATAAAGCAAAACTGTTGGGTATCCACTTTAAAAAAAACAAACAGGACGTACCTCTGAAGAAACTCCAGGGTGGATGCGAGCTTTGATGGGTAATGAATGTTATAGGAGTAATAACTTCCAAACATCGTGCATAATGACTGGATGAAGGTTGTCATTTGGTCATTTACAATGACTTGGTCAATACTAAGCATCATTCTTCTGGCAGGAAAACTAGACTGTCCTACAAGAACATACAAAAACAATATTGTTAACATTTAACATGAAATTATGGGGTAAGGGACAGGGAGGGGTCTACAAAGAGAGATGGGATGGGTGTGTAAGAGAGAAGGAAAGAGAGGGTGAGCAAAGGAGTGAGAGAAAGGGAGAGGATGGAGAGTGAGAGGGAGGGAGATAGAGTGAGGAACGAGAAGGGACAAAGTATGTCTGAGGAAGGGAGAGAGTAAGAGGATAGGAGTGAGGGATACAGTGAGCGCAATAGAGGGGAGGAAAGGAGGGAGAGAAAGTGTGTGTGGTGGTGGGGGGGTATGAGGGGGAACAAGTGAGAAGAGAGGGAAAGAGAGCAAGGGAAAGGGGGGAGAAAGTGTGCAGTGTGTCTGTGACAGAAGGGGGAGAGAGAAGGGGAGAGGACAGAATGAGAGGAAAGTGAGGGATAGTGAGAGGGAGAGAAGAAAGGAGCAAGAGAAAGTGTATGACTGGGGGAAGAGGCAGAGATAAGAGTGAGGGGATGGAGAGTGAGAGCAAGAGGGAACCAAAGCATAGAGAGAGTGAGGAGGGAGAGAAAGAGCATGTGTGTGGGGAGGGCAGGTGGAAATAGCCTGGCTCTGCCTGTCTACGTACTTCCGCTCATTTAGGTTTTAAGTTGCAAGCCTATCGTTATTGTTGTGTCCCCCGTGGTTAACATATGTCATTACCAAACATTAATGAAACTCCAATGATTTCAAACTTCAGACAAGCGTCCACCAATCAGGAAATAAACGTTTGCCAATGGATCTAGGCCAGACTCTCTGCGAAGTCAGAAGAGTCTGGTATCCAGGGTAAGGTGGAAAGGCTGAGGATAGAGCAAGATAGGTAGAGAGAAAGGAGGGAAAGAGAGAGAGAAAGTGTGACAAGGGTGGAGAGATAAAAACTGACCACATACAATTATCGTGGGAGTTAAAGCAACTTCTGCGAATTCCATGTCTTCGGCCAGACAGGTTTCATCTACGTAGCAAAACATAACCTCCTCCTTCTCATCAAAGTAGGCCAGGAGAAGCAAGACCATCTCAATGACATCTGCAGAAGACCCTGTGTGTTCTCCCCTGATGAATTCAAGCTTGGCCGTGGCTTGACACAGCTTTTTGTTCTTGTTGGCGGCTATTGTTTTCATATAGTTTAGGAGCCTTTTCCCCTGCTGGTCAACATTCTGCAGAAAATCTTCTTTCAGGTGTATTCCTGTCAGTTCCTGAAAGTGGGTGGTCATTCCAATTTCCATAAACCACCATGGCCAGTCTTCTCTCATTTCTTTAATTGCTCGTCCTTCATTTACTTATTTTCGTTGAGTGAAATATGTCGCTTTCATGATTGATCTCACCATTTCCAGGTCCTCAGTTTGTTGCAGAAACAGATTTTTCAGCTCATCTTTTTTGTCTTGTTGGCTCTGTGTTGTTTCCCCGAGCGGCAAGAACTTCACTTCCCATTTTATACATCCGTACGTATCTTGAATTGCAGCTCTTTTTGTCTGTGCCATCTCTGAGTCTTCCAGTGTGGATTTTCTTTTTGTGATTTTTGGTGATGTTTCTCTTCTTGTGTTTTATAACGGGATTTTGAATTTGTTTGGCGAGGGAATGGTATCCAGCGCTGATGACATCTCCCTCAATGACATCCTGTAAGGATTTGGGGTATCGTGCCACTATCTTTTGGGCTACATCTACGGCGTTTCTTTTACTAATCAAAGCAGAGTCTTTCAGCATTTGCCTCACCACAATCCTGACCATTTCTCTTCTTAAAGCTGGCCTTGGTCTTTGGCCCCTCTCCAGGCACTGCACTAACGCCTCAGGAAAGGAGCTCCATCGGATTTTAAATTTGTCTGTCCATTCTGGTCCTGCGCCATGATGGGCAGTGTTGAAGGATGAGGTGGTAGAAGGCGACTGAGGAGATTGGGAGGGTCCAGGTGAATCAGCAGAACAATCATCCTGGTCCTGGTCTTTAAAAACAAAACACACAGCAACAACAGTTAAAGTGTAACTACAGCGAAAATTATCCCCAGGGTCTTTTTCTGCATTAAAACACTGTGTTTTACTGTGGAGACAGTATTTTTCGCTGATCAACCACTACAGAGCTTGCTCCGGTATACGCTATAGCCCCAAATCGCAAACAGTGGATGGCTAAGGGAGGTAAATAAAACGCTCCCCATATAGCATTTTTTAACCAGTAATATTGTTCAAAACAGCACCAAACCTCGTCAGTAGCTTGCTCAGGGTCCCTACACATAAAATGAAGCACCAACAACGTAGCTATTGGAGTTTATTTAGAAGTTAGTTAGCGAATCCGGAGTTTATTACAGAAGACTGTTAAGAACACTTACTGTACCAACTGTCCCCCTACCACCTCCTCCTTCACGGTCTTCTGTAATAAACTCCAGGTTTGCTAACAAAACTGTTAGTGCTTTAATTTAAGTGTAGGGACCCTGAGCAAGCTACTGACTAGGTTTGGTGCTGTTTTGAACAACACTACTGGTTAAAAAATGCTATTTGGGAAGCGTTTCACTTACTGCCCTTCGCTAATCCACTATTTGCGATTTGGGGCAATAGTGTATACCGGAGCAAGCTCTGTAGTGGTTAATCAAAAAATGCGTTTGATGCGTTTTAATGCAGAAAAAGACCCTGGGGTCAATTTTTGCTGGAGTTACACTTTCGAGGCATTCATGAGGTGTTTTTTTTTTTTTACAAGATTCTTTTTCATAGACACTCACAATGCTTGAGCTTTTTATAGATAATTCCCACTTAAGTCTATGTGCACTGCATATACTGCAACTCACATTTAAACTTCCAGAAAGCCACCGCCTTGCGAGCTTGAATCGGTCTTAAGACAGACGATACATCTTCTTGAATAAACTTGAAGTCTTCTGCTGTTTCTATACCCAGGGTCTGCAGTCTCTCTTCAAGCATATTTTTGGACACCTCCTGTAGGTCTGGGTAGACCTCATTAATGGCACCTCGCAAAAATGTCTCCACCATGTCTCTAGTCTGGGGGGGATAAATATTCAACACAGCAACAGGACACTTTCGGACATTGACACAGATTTTCCTGAAACTTAGCATGCTGATTTGGTCATGTGAAAAACCCATGAAACTGATATTTTGCATGTCTTGGATCAATATTGAAGGAGATAAAATGTGGTTCATTTTATTCTATCTATATTCTATTTTATTATCACTTTTTATTATTAAAATCAGGTTAAGCTACATTGTAGGGTCAGTAGCCTATAATATTTATGAAAAATATAGAGTTGAAAAGAGCTTTACGATAATTTAAGAATTATTTCTGTGTGGCTTATAGTGAAGGAGAATAACAAGTTAAAGCCATAGCCTAGTTCTCCCTAATTTTCATTTGACTTTAGACTTTTTTTAAGGCCCATCTTTTTGAATTCTGATCCAAGGCATGTGATCCAAGTTTCATGCGTTTCTCATATGACCAAATCAACATGCCAAACTTTTGAGCAGTGGTACATTAAATGCAAACATGAGATCACACTGACAAAACACTGTGTTTCAGAGGAATGACTCTGTGCCCATTGATAATGTATGAAGTCAACGGATAGAAATCTACCAAGTCATTGATGTGAACACACATCATTCCTGTACTTGGTGCCACTACTGAGTACAGGTGGTATCCGGCAAGATAGCCAGAATTGTGTGCGCTCACCACAAAATACACAGCTGCATTTTCTCGAATTAAAATGATGACAAGCTCTGCAAGCTCCAAGCACTCATCATTTTTTGAGACCAGGAAATTGCCCTTCTTATATGTTGTTCCTTTGTACTGAATTTCTGTGGAAACACTGGTATCATTTCCTGAAAAGTGAAAGTCACAAACTGCGTTTTTAATGGCTTCACTGTAGAGGTTGGGGAAAAAAGCGCAGCTATTTTTAACTTGCAGAAACGTCTCAGGTTACGTATGTAACCCTGGTTCCCTGAGAGGGAACGAGACGCTGCGTCGAGACGCGGTGGGAACGCCCTGCGTGATTGCGTCGTGAAGCACGTGTATAATCAGTCCAATGGAAAGACGAGACGTCATAGGCGGGTGACGTCATCGACCAGGAAGCTATAAAGCAGCGCTGAAAACAGACCGCGACAGCTTCTGAAAAGCCGAAGCAAGTCGATCACAGGCATGCAGGGAGTATGGCAGGGCGACGCAGCGTCTCGTTCCCTCTCAGGGAACCAGGGTTACATACGTAACCTGAGACGTTCCCTTTCAAGGGAACTCGAGCTGCGTCGAGACGCGGTGGGAACCCTATACCCACGACGCCATATGACAAATGCCTGTTCTGTATGAAGACCATGCGCACACTAGGAACAAGCACCGTAGACCCTGGAGTGGAGCCTAGGACCAAGTCATAAAATCTAACAAATGTATGCGGTGAGGACCAGCCTGCCGCATTACAGATGTCATAGAGTGAAACTCCTGATAATAAAGCCTTAGAGGCAGCCATACTCCTGGTAGAATGGGCCGGGACAGCCAAAGGTGAAGGCTGTCCGGCCGCTTCATAAGCAAGTGAGATAGCCTCAACTACTCACTTGCTCATTATCTGTTTAGATGTAGGGCAACCTATCTTACATGTAGGTAACCCGAAGCAGACGAATAATTGCTTTTATATATACGCAACAGGGCAGCTCTGTGGATATAAGCACCCAAAGCCCGGACAGGGCATAACAGATTAAGTTTTTCCTGATCTGGGGTATAAAGGTGGAGGACAGAAGGCCCGCAGCACAAATTACCCGCAAATTTAGTAGGGACCTAGGAATACAACCCAGCAAGGGGTGAAGAAAGACTATGACCATACCAGGTGCAAATCCAAGTACGTGCCGGCCTTAGCCTCTATGTACCACGGAGAAGACGAAATAAGGATCTCTCCTCAGAGATAACCCAGCAAAGAAACATTCATTGCAGAAATCAAGTACTGTACCATAGGGAAGATAACAAGATTCAGAAGGAGTTCTCCGCACCAGGCAGAGAAAAGTTTCCATTTCAGTTCATATTCAGTCTTCTCGTGAAGGGAGCTCTAGACTGGAGTATGGTCTCCACGACCTCAGTCGAGAGACCTGAATCTATGAGCTGGGCCCCCTCAGAGGCCGAGCCCACAGTATCCATAACTCCGGATGAGAGTAACTCCCAGGAGCAAATATATCGAGAAATGCGTACAGGTGTAGCCTCAACCACACCTCATACGTTGCATCCAGTTCAAGCAGAGCTGGATGCGTCAGGGAGAATCACATAGGGCAATGCGTTGTATAAACGATGCGAAAGATAGACTTGAGTCTTGACCGAAGTTCTCCCAAAGGAGCTCCACCACCTCGGGGTGAAGTCTCTATTCCCCGGGCCTCAGCCCCTGCCTCAACAGGATATCTGCTCTGATATACCGGAAGGACAAGCACATGGTGACCTCTCAGGTCTGGCAGGAAGTATTTGAGAGCTCGAAATACCGCCATCATTTCTAGCCGATTTATATGCCAGAACGTTAATGGTCCTGCCAAAGACCTTTCGCCGAGCGGCCAGTCATGACCGCCCGCCATCCCGTGAGGGAAGCATCCGTCGAAAGCGTTACGCGTCGACAAGAAGCCCCCAGCACTGGGCCCTGGTTGAGGAACCAAGGTTTCTTCCACATGACCAAGGCACGAAGGCATCGCCGCGTGACCTTGATCGTGCGAAATGGATTTCCCCTCGGAGAAAACCCCTTGGTCCTGAGCCACCACTGCAGAGGTCTCATGTACAGAAGGCCAAAAGTAATTACGTTGGACGCAGCTGCCATGAGCCCCAACAGTCTGAAACTGTTCCACAGTGAGTGACTGGCCTAGTTTTACCCCAGTTACGGCGAAGCCGCAACCCCAACATCTTTAAATGAGACAGAACGACATCTCGATGCCGAACTGCCATCTGCTCAGATTGAGCTAGGATCAACCAATCATCGATAAAGTATAATACGCAAATGCCCTGGAGTCTCAGAGGAGCCAGAGCTGCATTCACGCATATTGTAAAGGTGCGGGGTGATAAAAAGGCAGAATGGAAGAACCCGATACTGGTATGCTTTGCCCCCGAAAGCAAACCTCAGGAACCTCCTGTGATGAGGATGGATAGATAAGTAAGCGTCCTTCAAGTCTATTGTGACAAACCAGTCCTCGGACTGAATCTGTGACACTATCATAATAGCTTAAGCATACTTAAACTTGAGATTCTGAAACCTGCTGTTTAATTGACGCAGGTCTAGAATAGGACGCAACCCCTCATCCCCTTTCGGAACAATGAAGTAACGGCTGTAAAACCCTGACTGTCTGCTGGGAGGAGGAACCCCTTCTATAGCTCCTTTTGCAGAAGTGTCAGTACTTCCTGCTCCATAAGCAGAGCCTGTTCGGGGTCCACCACTGTGGGGAGGACCCCTAGAAATCTGGGCGGACGAGAACCGAACTGAATTCTGAAACCCTTTTCTATAGTGTGCAGGACCCACTGAGAAATATGTGGCAGTAGTTTCCACGCTGCCAGAAATTCTACTAGGGGAACCAGTCTCTCGAGACTGGCCTCTGGATTTGGTTGAACAGTCACTTTGGTGCCCTGAAACGGCGAACCGGCAGGGAACAACCGAACTGACCGTTCTACGCCCCTCCTCGGAGGATCGTATGGGGACGCTGACACCTCGGTGCCCTGAACGGAGAACCGGCAGGGAACAACCGAACTGGCAGCGCTGCGACCCTCCTCAGAGAGTCGCACCCCAGAGGGTGCCGAGGAGAAACAATTTCTCAAAACCGTCCCTGCCCCGGAGGAACCTTCAGAAGCCTGATAGCCTCAGCGTCAGGACTTCTTATTTAAGTTTTATTAGAGATAACGACAGTCCTCAGATCTTGCCTACCTCTAACTAGCTTTGTTCCTACGACCCTCCTCAGAGGATCGTTAGAAAAAGCAGGCACCTCAGCGCCCTGAAACGGCGAACCGGCAGGGAAACCAAACTGACTGCTCTACGACCCTCCTCGGAGGATCGTTTGGGGATGCTGACACCTCGGTGTCCTGAAACGGCGAACCGGCAGGAAAACCGAACTGGCAGCGCTGCGACCCTCCTCAGAGAGTCGCACCCCAGAGGGCGCCGAGGAGAAACGATTTCTCAAAACCATCCCTACCCCGGAGGGGACCACCCTCAGAGGCCTGCAGCCTCAGCGTCAGGGCTTCTTCCAATTTTGCTATTTTAGAGATAAAACATTCCTCAGATCTTGCATATCCCTAACTGGCTAGACTGCGACCGCCACCCAGGTCCCCCTCGATTGTGGATGAGCCTGAATGGGGAATCTCTGTTTTGCCGCACTCTATGCTGCGAGGAGCTTAGTAGGCTGAGACTGCTCCCGCCCAGCAGTCTCAGGAACATTAGATCGGTGAGGAAGGAACCTCTGGAACGCCCCTGAAGAGTTTATTTCTTCGTCTCTTGAAAGCGGAGCGTCCAGAAGAACAGACATATTTTATTATCTTTATTTTTCTTTACATCAGAAAAACTATATATATACATATATATAAATATAAATATAAATATATATCACTCCGTGGCCACCAGCAGGAAACAACCGAACTGGCAGCGCTGCGACCCTCCTCAGAGAGTCGCCCCCCAGAGGACGCAGAGGAGAAACGATTTCTCGAAACTGTCCCTCCCCGGTATAGTTTATCTGTTGCGCAACGCAATTCTCGAATAGCGTCAGTGCTGACATCCTCACATTCATCCATGTTCTTATATACTTTACCCACCAGTGCTGCCTAATAATATTTATCTATTATTTTATGATGGCTGGTGGGTAACGTCGGGGTTATGATGACGCCAACCCGGGAGAGAGATAGCTCGCAAGCGTCTCTTTAACCCGAGGCACTGTCATACCAAGATACTTAATACCCATAGCATTACAATAGTAAAAGTTTAGGGATTAAACACATAAATAGAAACCGGTTTATTCCATGATCTCGATACCTCAGTGTGGAGATAGGGAAAAACGGCACTCCCCGACGAGGAGGCTTGAAATATAGAGTTTTCCTTATATTTTCACTCTCATATATGTTCGGCTGGCCAGTAATATTAACTTGGCAACAGCACTAGATAAAACCTCCTTTTATAAGCTCCTCTTTATTCAACAGAGTTATGAGCTGACTTTATTTACTTATTGAAAACTCATAAACATCTGCTTTATTTTTCTTTTATTTATTTTATTTTTTTTTAAACAAAAACACTAACGATACCAATTCCTCGGAACTGGAAATCGCAGGATGAATGCCTCATCCTGGGGAGGAGAAACCACAGAGCGTGCTTCTCCCCGAGATAAAGCACTGGATTCAACAGGTGTTTGTTAGAACATAACCATTTGCGATCCCCAAGATGCGCGTCGATGCCGTGCCTCGGCAGCAGCGGTACCCGCGCCTCGGGGGGCGCGCACCAAACCGTCCTCCTCGAAGAACGGCCGGCGGGAGCGGAGCGTCCTCACGGACAGCTTCTCGCAATGCTCACAGTCAGCCCCCTCGAGAACTGACTGTTGGCATGCTCCACTCCCAAACAAGCAACACAAAGCTTTTTACTCTGGAGTGTGTGTCCCCACCCGTGATATAACGTGGGCAGGAAACAACACAACGCTTGCTTGCTCTCCTTTTTTGCCATAATATATATATATTGCAACTTGACAGACAACAATAAATATGACAAGGACAGAATACACAGATCGCTTGCTGAAGGCACAGAAGCTGTCGCGGTCTGTTTTCAGCGCTGCTTTATAGCTTCCTGGTCGATGACGTCACCCGCCTATGACGTCTCGTCTTTCCATTGGACTGATTATACACGTGCTTCACGACGCAATCACGCAGGGCGTTCCCACCGCGTCTCGACGCAGCTCGAGTTCCCTTGAAAGGGAACTGACTACATGCTGATCCTGCTGAAAGATATGCTTGTAACATCTGATGTCTTTCAGACAGAGTTAAGCAGATGTTTTTGAAATTTTTCAAATGCCTTGCACATCTTTTAAAATAGCCATGTTTACTCTCGAAACGCATCGTCCATAGTCTGATCAGGGGACCAAATTTCAAAATCAGTGACGGGTAGTGTCTCAAGTAATGATGTTTAGGTTTTAGAGGAGTGCCTAGAAACAAACTCTTCCTTGACTCCAGATATTCTTGGATCATGATATCCAAGTAAGCCACCTGGGACAATGAAATATTTTGTGCGCAAACAAGATCAACAATGTCTTTTAGCTGCAAAACTAATTGCCACACATCATCTTCAGCATTTGACACTTTGTCTCCAATTAACACCGGTAACAACCTCAAGAAATTCCAATTCTGGACAGCTTGACCAGACAGTTTTTTGCAGCCAGGTTTGACACAGCATGGCTTAGTAAGCGCATCGGATCCCTTGTATTTGAATTGTTTAATGCAGCGGTTGAAAAGTGAATATGTAAACCATTTGCTCTTTATGAAATACTTCAAGAAGAGGGAAACATCATAGGATAAGACACCCTCAAAAATGTCATGGCCTAAGCATGGTGGTAGACCAGGTTGGCATACATGAAACGCCTGCAAACCATTAAAATCAGAATTCAGCTTTATTCCTCCAACAATTGGTCTGTCTTCAGTGAGATCAGCAACAGCAGAGTTGTAATTATCTGGGTTACGTTGTTGCCCGCAAACATTTGGATTAATCAGAAACTCCCCTTTCGTGACCTCACAGTACCTGCAGAAGTACTTTGAAGTACTGAAGTTTTCAGTAAAGCCACCAATGTTATGAGAGCCTAAATTATCCCCTGCAATACAGAACAAAGCCGCCTTGACAGTTTCTGCACCTACAGTAATTCCGTTTATTTCCAGGTCTTTCAAATCCGACAACATATCTGAGAAAACACTAGCACTTCCAAAACGTTTTAAGTCATTTTCTATGCACAGTAACACAAGGGACATGTGGTCGGTGTTAGACCGTACATGAACAGGTAAATTTGCCACCGAAAAGTAAACAGCAAGAACTTTGTGCTTTTTTTTAGCTGAGCCTAGTGGATTTACAATTTCAAAGACATCCTGGTATAAAATTAGATTCAGACATTCTGGATTGTCAATTAAGAATTGGTTCGTCTTAAAAACCTGCCCATCGCTTATGTCACTAAAGACACACAGGTCTGTTTCACAAGACTGAGGCAACACTGAGTTGTTCCATAATTCTGATTCAAGTAAACTGGTCAATGTTTGCTGCACAGGTACGTAATAAGCAAACCTTTGTAACATATTTTCATCATTTCCTAATGAAATTCTTTTAGGTTGAACATATTTAAACATGGAATGGAATGTCTGAGCTCAGGGCCTGAATTTCATTTTGGAAAATGGGGGGGAAATCCCCCCTTAGGTGATTCTTATGGGGGGGATTTTTAATTTGAGGGGGGAGTTTAGACTTTTTTTTTTTATCTCTTCTAAATGTATGCTCTCTCATTGCATTTTTACAATGGGGTAATTTTGTTCTTAAGAATTTACACAACTCAATGAAGCTTAATTTCAATCGTTGAATTAAATTGAAAAAAGAAGCACAAATAAATACAATAGAATAAAGATACCACAATAAAGAGAAAAGTTTTTGCTTAGGTCTAACACTAGTATTCAGAAATACAAAGACTGAATAAAGTAATCAAATGTAAAATAACACTGGGTAGTATTTTAGTCCTGACTAAATTAAATACATAGGCTATTAATCCTGATTCCTTAAAATGAAAGCTATATTTTGTTGTTTTGACAACTTAATTAATGACAGACACATATGGCTGCTGTCCCTTTTGCACGGATCCTGTTTTCATTATACGGTCACGTGCGATTTATGCTTATTTAAGACATAACCGACTCTGTTTAGAGGATACTCACCAAGACCGGAACTGACATGATTTTTGCATGTTTTTGACATTTAAAGCGATATAATCCACGAAAAAAACCTTTTGTTACCTGCGAGCTGTTTGTGAGGCGGCTTTACTCGTATGTGTGCAGAGAAAAAAACATCTCTCAGACAGCGCGCAAGTAACTTACCGAAGAGTTTAAAATCGCGTGAATGTTTAAACTGGTAAGACTTAAAAAGACGTGCAAATGGTAAACTTTAGTTACTCATGATGCAATGCTGGCACGATTATGCAAGTGCAATTCCGTCTATCCCGACTCCCGAATCGCGAGAGTATATTATCGCCGCCTGCAGCGAGCTTAACGACTGCCTTGTGCAACCCATTTTGAGAGACGAGAGATAGAAGACGCAGCACCGCTGAATCACTCACGCTGTTTGTGAAATTGCGTCTCGCAGACAGTTTTAAAATGACTGATTGGATTTTATAATCTGAGTGGATTAATTTACAACCTACATGCTAAAGTGAATCAATTTTTGCCGGAATTTCCCGCATTATAAATGGCAGACCTGCGGGAATGATTAAAATTGTGCGCAATACCCGCAATCCCGGGCCGAAATTCGAGCCCTGGAGCTCTTGAGTAGGTTGTTCTCAATGGGCCCTTGTGAGAAGCAGAAAACAGATCAGACTCCTTCACACAATCACAGATTTTACTAACAGCATCATCTGTTAGATTCAAGTCATTTTTCAAAAGTAACTGCAGTTTGCTCAAAGTATAATCCAGGCCTAATTCATGAACATTTTGCATCTCTTCAACAATAACCTGTATTGTTGAAGCTGGAATGAGGAGCTCCCCTTGCAATTTCAGATACAACAAACAAACATTTCTAAGAAAGATTTTACTGAAATTCGGTGGCAAGTCAGTGTTTTCATCTGCACCATCTAGGCCAGAGCTGTTAAAAGAATCCTCATGTGTTGTGAGAGGAGACTGTGGTGTATTTTCTTTGAACGCGTCACTGATGTTATTGACTGAACATTCTCTATGTTTCCTGGACATGTGTGCCTTAAATGATGATTTCAACGTGAATGCACTATGACAGCCAGTCACTGGACATGCCACAGATCTTCCCTCTGCTATATGCTCATTTAAATGCATTATCAGTTCTTTCACAGTCTGAAACTGGTGCCTACACAATGACATAGCACAACAAAAATGTGTGACAATGGCCGCATTGCTGGATCTAGCAGATGTACACACATTGTGCTTTCGATAGAAATGAGCCTTAAAAGCTGAGTATGTGCAAAATGTCTGCCTGCAACCAGTACCCTCACATTTATACACGCAGCGTGGTTCATTCCTATGAACTTTGCAGTGCAACACATAACCCTTTAATGTTGCACACATTTTACTACAAAAACGACAAGAAATCATTTTTAGTCCAGGTTACAAACAATTTCTTGCCGTAAGACCACTTGCTTACTACCACTGATGCTAATTACCCAGCACGAGGACCAGGGCAACGGAACAAACGTAACGTTACTTTAAACATAAATCATCAATCCACACAATTTTACCATGCACAATTGGTTGTTTTGCAGTAATAGCGTCAGGCAATCATTTTAGCTGAGGTTGAAAATAACTTATGCTTGAAGACACTAACGTTAGACACTACACATAACTTAACCACTTCAGCTACATCATGGCGTTGCAACAAGACCGCGTGGTGGTGGGAAGACTAAGAAAATCCGGAATTCAACACAACATAGTGGACGCCCACCGACCTAAAATAACTTCTACACGCTATATATCAAAGACACACTTATTTTGTATCGCTCGCTAAAGTGTTTTTCCACTTAATTCATCCGCCATAAGTGCAGGCAATCATGTTTATGTTATCTATAGGCTATGGCTTTGAAGTCCTTATTCTTTAATTCATATCTAGTCTTAGTTGTAAGCCTATATCAACAGACTGTCAGTGAGTAGTAAAGGGTTTCTGTGTTTAGAGTAACGAACCAAAACAGATAACAGTGATGCTCCTAAAGTGTTTTTCCACTTACTTCATCCACCAAGTGCAGGCAATCCTGGTTTCCTCCAGCTCACGACTCAGCTTCGCCAAAACAGCTTAGCCAAAACGTTAACGTTCGTACATTAACTGTTTTAATAAAATAGCTAATAAAAATTAACAGGTAACAAAAAAGTAAGTTAAAAATATGTTCATTAAGGCCCAAGCTACTTGTTTATGTTATATGGCGCTTTTCCACTGCATGGTACGGCTCGGTTCGGCTCGGTACGGTTCGACTCGGCGCGGAACGGCTCGGCTCGCTTCGCTTTTCCACTGCGTGGTACGACTCGACTCGGTACGGCACGGTTCGGTTCGCTTTAGCTCGGTTGCTTTTCCACTGCAGATTGGGTGCTTCTCAATTCTTATTTGTGCATCCTCGTTTCCTCTCCTCGCTTCCTTTCCTCGCGTCTCAGCTCCGCCCCCTGTAGGATGCGAGGGAAGGCTGCAAGGAAAAGACGCGAGGACGGAGGAATCGAATGAAAGCTTTTTTTATACATTGGAATACTTGATCACTCGAGAATTTATACGTGCGTCACGTTTTAGTCGATAAAACTCTTCCGCATAGGATGCACCTGTGTATCCTCGCTCATGACTCCTCTGGAAGCCTCCTCACTCCTCGATCCTCGACTCCTCGCGGTGCAATTAGAGAATTGAGATGTCCTTCAAGATGGCTGAGCTCGATCGGTTTCCGGGTCATAGGATGGAGGACGGAGGAGAGAGGAGACGAGGAGGGATATTGAGAAGCACCCTTAGTACCGCTTCAAAGTGGGTGGGACTGATCGTTATAGTTGCCGTCTCTACTGCCATGATATCATCATATTAAATGCAAATTTTTCATTCCGTGTTTCCCCATCCACTCCTCGGCAACCAATGAGAGGAATGTGCACCTCGTCCACTGACCACGATTCAGCCATTTCTTTTTTTTAAGTTTATACTCTCTTTTTTTTTTCCTTTTTTTTTAAAGCAAATACTTTTAAAACAGGCGCTACAGCGCTGGCTGTTGTCTACTGGCTATTTAAATCTAGCGGGTTTAGTGTCTCGTGTCGTAAATACAATGACGCTGGTAGTGATGATTCTGTCTGACCAATCAGTGATCTGCAGTGTTTTCACGTCACATTTTAGTATCGGTACGGTACGCTTGGAACCTCAACAGAGGTGGTACCATTTAAAGCGAGCCGAAGCGAGCCGTACCGTACCGTACCATGCAGTGGAAATGCGCCAAAGCGTGCCGTACCGAACCGAGCCGTACCGTACCATGCAGTGGAAAAGCGCCAATAGAGGCTATCGGCTTTGAAGGCAAAAGTCCTTATTCTTTAATCAGTCTTTCACTAGTTCACACTTACAAATAAGTCAGATAGAATAAATGCATATTTGGCGTGCTGTCCGAGGAGAGGGCTCCGGGCTCGGTATTCGGCCCGAACCCAGAGTACTCCCCCCGTATTCCTGGCTGTAAAAGATTGAGCCAAGAGTGAGGAGTCGGGGTGGTGGAGGGATGCTGGAAAACTATCAAGGAATATTAGGTGAGTTGACAGAGTGGATATATATACTTCTTGTCATGCTGATTAGGGTAGACATAATTGTTTGATGACGAGTAGATTGGATTGATTATTTGAACGTGCTCCTCCCGAACTTTGTTTATAAAACATCATTTCACTAGTTCACACTTACAAATAAGTCAGATAGAATAAATGCATATTTGGCGTGCTGTCCGAGGAGAGGGCTCCGGGCTCGGTATTCGGCCCGAACCCAGAATACTCCCCCCAAAAGCTGCAAATAAATGCCGGACAGCCGCCATGATGTTGGTGACCCCCCAAAACTTGCAGAGTGCAAAGCTAACATGGCGTCGGATGGGTGTGCCTCTAAGGTGGTAGGTTGGGGATGGTCATATGTGATGTACTTCTGCGGAAGCGGAGTAGAAAGGAATAACAGCTGCAGTGAAAGCAAGTTGATGGAGAACTAGCTCTAGAAATGACACTGCTGCGGCAGTGGATCAAATTTATTTTGGCTTGCTATCCAACTAACTGGTAGCAAAAGGACGTAAAAGTAAACACTGCTACGGGGAACAGAACTCCTGCGGTAGAGGAGGAGATGTTGCTGCTGCAGTAGACCAAACTTGCTTTCAAAGCTTTAAAATATCCAAATTATTTGGACACGTAACTAAGCTCCTGCGGGAGCAGAGTAGATGACACTGCTGCGGCAGTGGAGCAAGTTTAGATGAAGTAATGGAGCTCCTGCGGGAGCGTAGTAGATGACACTGCCGCGGCAGTGGAGCAAGTTTTAGATGGAGTAATGGAGCTCCTGCGGGGGCGGAGTAGATGGCACTGCTGCGGCAGTGGACCAAACTTGCTTCGACTTGCTTTTAAATATCTGAACCAATTTTGGACATAGAACTGAGCTTCTGCGGGAGCGGAGTAGATGACACTGCTGCGGCAGTGGAGCAAGTTTGGATGGAGTAATGGAGCTCCTGCGGGAGCGGAGTAGATGACACTGCTGCGGCAGTGGAGCAAGTTTAGATGGAGTAATGGAGCTCCTGCGGGAGCGGAGAAGATGACACTGCTGCGGCAGTGGAATAAGTTTGGACGGAGTGACAGAACTTCTGCGGGAGTGGAGTAGATTAGCTGAGGTAGACTTGATTAACTTGCTTTTAACTAACTAGAGCCAGTTGGGTGGAAAAATGAGCTCCTAATGGAGGGAGATGATGCTGCTGTGGTGTTGGGAATGACTTGCTTCAACGTGAATGAGGAGTTGTAAAAAGAATTTAGCTGATGAGGGTTCGTTGGGCTTCTTTGATATGGAAGCGGTTTGAGCGGATGTAACTTTTGAAGGCTTCCGATGACCAACGGCCAAGTGATTGGATCTGCTGCTGAGAGAGGCCTTTTTGAGCAGCTGTTGTTGCTGCGCCTATGCGAAAAGAATGGCTGGAAAAGTGGTCTGCTGGGATGCCTGAAAGGAGCAAAACAGATTTAAGGTGTTTTTGGAACCAGAAACGTGTAACAGGGCGGTTGGAGTCGTCTGCGAAAAGTGGGTCAGAAGGGGATTTAGACTGAATTCCTGAAAAGCAAGTAGGCTGAGAGAGTTTGGTATGGTTGGATTGGTGATGAGAGATTGAAAATATATATGAAATGGCCTTTCCTGGTTTGATCTGTCTTACTTTGCTTAATGAAGTAGGCGATGGTTTCGTTGTCTAGCACTGATAGATCTGTTGTTGTGGGGTGGATTTTTGGGTTGAAGCTGGAAGTTATGGTGAGTTCTGAGCATCTTAGAAAGCCGAAAAAAGCCAAAATGAACATTGCGTCCAGTGTGCGGGCTGTGTTGGTGGAATGGTAACCTCTGCGGAGGGTGGAGATGCATTTAGTGAGTATGTCTAACGTTATAGGTTTCCTGGCATCTTGGCGGGTGGGTTGGGTTTTTGAATACCTTTGATGAGCATTGATGTCTGAGAATTTGCTATCTCTGTGGAGGGTGAACCAAAAAGGAGTTTGTGGAAGAATTGGATTCCGCTTAGATAACCCTTGATGGATCCGGCTTTGAGGTTCTTGATGCTGTCGAGATAGGTTATGAATGAAGTGATGGTGAGCAGAGAAAAATTTGGAAAAGGCAGCTTGTATATGAAGTGAAAAGACTGAAAACACTTCCATGCGGTTAAGTAGGAGTGGAGGGTGCTGGTTGAAACGGCTTGAAGAATGGAATTAACCCATGTGATAACTGGTTGGGGAACACTGCTCTAAGGTACTCTTATAATGCAAGTACAGTTTTTGTGCACCAGAAACTCTAACTTTTTTGAAGAAACTTTTACAATAATATTGTAAAATAATGTAATTTTTCACCCTATCTCTGACTGATAAAGTCTGTTTATGATTGAGAGAGTGTGGCCAAGGGTGAAAAGCAGGGATCTGTCTTTCTAAAGACATGTAAATGTATTACACAATGACCTATTATTTATCAAAACATCAAGTCAAATTGAATTCCTCATGTCATGACCACTTTAAACAATATTAAGAAACATTACAAAATAGGGATTGCTTATTTGAGGTTTTTTTTTTTTTTTTTTTGGTCCATTTACACAGCCATGAAGATGGGGAGGACAGCAAAGAAATGATAGAAAATGAATTCAGAGCAGGTGAAGAGAACAGGTAGGAATGGATATCAATAATCATTGCAGATTAAGGTATTGCAGAGGTATACATTTTGTCAAACATTGGTTTTGTTTTCTCAGTCGTGAAGATGAAGAGAACAGGTAGGACTAGCCACGTAGGATATTACGAATTACAGAACATTACAGATTAGGGTTGTAGACTTAGTTATTGGTTTGTCTGGTAAAAATCCAGTGCATGGAAAGATGGAGAGCCACACCCTCAAAATGACATCAGAGGAGAGGAGATAGATATAACAGGAGAATGCAGAGATGCAACAGAGGAAAGACCTTCCTCAGAGGACCCATCAGACTGGCCTGCACCCCATCAAATTATTGACACTTTTAGGCAAAAATTGACTGAGAAAGGGCCTTTGAAGATCAGAGAAGAGTTACAGGCACTTCTCTAAAGCTTATTGTTATTGCTTATTATCAAATGGGGAGAGAATTGAGCAAGACTGGTTGTTGTATTCCATGAAAGCAAATAAAGTGTATTGCTTTGCATGTAAATTATTTGGTGGAGCCAAAGCATGTGACAAACGGCTTGTGTTGGGATACAACGACTGGCAATGTCTATCAAAAACCCTACAGCATCATGAAACAAGTAACCATCATATAGATGCAGTTAGGAAGAACAATTGACAGTGAATTGCAAAAGGTGATTGCAGCAGAAAAGTCCCGCTGGAAAACGTATTGACGAGTGATTGACTGCCATTTTTAGCGTTCCCCAATTGTTCTTTCTTCCCTCTCAGGGCCAAGTTTCTTCCAGCTAAAAAAAGAATGCAATTTCCTTGGCTTAATTGAGCATCTAAGACAAACATCTTCCAAAAAAGTAATATCTTACCTGTCGTGGTGTACTCAAAATAAGTTTTTGCAGTCTATATCTGCATGCATTGTCAGCAAAATCTGTACACTCATAACAAATATTTTGCTGTTGAATTTGACTGCATTCCTGACATTTTCGAAACAGGAGCAGGCCTCGGTTATAATAAGATATGTCCACACAGATGAAGTGTGCAGGAATCATTTGTTGGTTTCACTGCTGTGAAGGACACAACTGGTCAAGGCCTAGCAGAGAAACTGACTGAAGTGATTGAGAAGAATTTAGGATTGGAGTTAAGGAATTGTCGTGGACAAAGTTATGACAATGGCTCCAATATGAGCGGGATTAAGAAAGCTTTGATTCTAGACAAAAACCCAGAGGCATTATTCATTCCTTGTTGTAGCCACAGCCTTAATCTGCTTTTGTGTGATGCAGCATCCTCTAACAGAGAATGTTTAACTTTCTTTGGCACTCTTCAGAGATTGCACACGATCTTCTCCTCATCAGTCAAGAGATGGAACATTCTGAAATAATTTGTGGAAATGACACTGAAGCCACTGAGTGACACCAGGTGGGAGGCAAAACTGGATTCTGTTAAAGCCTTGCGCTTTCAGCTTGGGGGAGCTCTTGATGCCTTGGAAAAGCTTGAAAAAGTGTATAAAGATGGTAAAATTACATCAGAGGCTAAATCACTATCCGAAGAAATTGTGCGCATGGAATTTCTTGATTTCTTTTGTGTTTGTCAATTTGGTATGACATTTTGTCTGAGATCACACATGTAAGCAAGGCACTACAAGCAGCAGATGTGTCTTTGGACACAGACATTATGCTGGTCAATTCTCTGAAAGACTTCTTGGTTCAGTACAGACAGGAGGGATTTCAAAAATCCATGTCCATAGCACGCAGAATTGCAACTGTATTGAATGCTAGCACAGAGTTCAGGAGAAAACATGATGAAGCCAACAATTACAGTGATGATGAAGACCCTGAGATGCATTTGAGGTGTAGGGTGTTTAATGTAATTGTTCGCACAGCTATCCAGGAACTTGGTGACAGATTTAAAAATATTGGCCATGTCTCTGACAAATTTAGTTTTTTAATCAAGATGGAAACCATGACAAAAGATGAACTGGAGGAATCTGTAACAAGGTATGCACTAACATCAAGTGACATTTCAAGAGACATAATTCAGGAAATCTACCCTGCAAGCCGAATTCTCAAAGGGCTCAAAAAAGCCATTGACAAGCTGAGCTTTATTCTGCAGGAAAATCTAGACAAGGTCTTTCCAAATTTGACAGTAGCGTTAAGAGTGTTTCTAACAATGCCACTAAGAGTCGCCTCCACTGGAAGATCTTTCAGCAAACTGAAAGAGTTGAAGACGTGTTCGTGGAGGGAGAAGGGTGGCAGGGAGAGGGCGGATGCGTGGAGGAAGACAAAGAGCTGTTATTTCAGATGAAATAAGGGCTACACTTATAGACCATGTTGTGAACCATGGTCTCTCATTGAGAGAGGCAGGGTTGAGGGTGCAACCCAATCTGCAAAGATCCACAGTGGCATCTGTAATGCGAATTTTCCATCATACAAACAGGTGACAGTTACATCCTTACAATAAATGAAAGCATTACAGGAATTTATTTTGAATTGCAACAATAGAATATTTACACAGATATATATTACAGTAAGTTTGACTGTAAAATATATATTTTACAACAGGACCCAAAGGCTGCCCCCAACAGGAGGAAGAGGAAAAATATTTTCAGATGCGCAGGAAAATGCTATTGTTGACATGGTTGTTGTTAACAATGCAATAAAACTGCGGGAGATTCAAGATAGAGTGCTGGTTGATAATGATATATTTGAAAATGTTAATTCTGTCAGCACAACAACTATTGCTCGAGTTCTACAGAAACACCAAGTTACAATGAAACAGTTATACAATGTACCGTTCCAGAGAAACAGTGAACGGGTAAAAGAGCAAAGATACCAATATGTCCAGGACAAGACGTCTGAGGTTACATACACAGCTATAAAAAAATATTTACAGTAAAAAAAACACTAGCATTACTACAGTAAAACTGTGCACTTACTGTTTTTCAGAGAGTAATGGAGGTGGAAGCACTGGAAACACCACATTCATTTATATTCATTTATTTATTCATTTATAGACAATAACCTAAAAATGGACAAGCAAATTAATTCTGTGGTCCGGGCTTGTTTTTACAATCTGCGTCTACTTGCTAAAACCAAACCATTTCTATCAAATAAAGACTTTGAAAGAGTTATCCACACTTTTATCTTCTCAAGGCTCGACTTTTGTAATTCGCTGTACTGTGGCATCACCGCCGCATCTCTGTCTCGATTGCAATCAGTCCAAAATGCAGCGGGGAGGCTTTTAATGAGGATAAAGAAATATGAGTCGATCACACCTGCACTGGAGTCTCTAAATTGGCTGAAATTAACAGAATAAGATACAAAATTTTACTGTTTGTATATAAATCGCTAAATAGCCAGGCCCCACCATATTTGGCAAATCTTTTAACTTTGTATACCCCCTCCAGAACACTACGCTCAGAGAATCAGGAATTACTGATAGTGCCTAGAACAAAACGCCTTCATAAGGGTGACCGGGCGTTTGCGGTAACAGGGTCAAGATAGTGGAATGAGCTGCCGCTATCTATCAGGTCTGCAAAATCGCTGTCGATTTTTAAGCATTTGTGTAAATCGCATCTGATGTCGTTAGCCTATAATGAGTAGATGTGACATTCTATATGTTATTTATTGACTGGTCTATGTATGTCGTTATTTTTATTCCTTATTGGAATCTGTATGTAAAGCACTTTGGTTCAACCCTGGTTGTGTTTTAACAGTGCTATATAAATAAACAAACAGAACAGAACATTTGTATTTATCGATGAAGCTGGATTTAACCTTGCCGAAACACGGCGCAGAGGAAGGAATGTTATAGGTCAAAGGGCCACTGTGGAGGTTCCAGGCCAAAGGGGGAAAATATCAAAATATAATGTGTGCTGCGATGGCCAATGATGGTTTGCGTCTCAACACACCACTCATTGGCTCATACAACACAGAAAGGCTTATAGCTTTCCTAGAACAGCTCTATGCTCAGCTAGTGCCAGCAGAACAGGGGGAGCCATTAAGAAACCCCCAAGTTTTTGTCATAGTTTGCGATAACGTTGCTTTTCACCACTCTGCAGCTGTCACAGATTGGTTTGCAGCACATCGCAGATTTATGGTTTTGTACCTGCCTGCATATTCACCCTTCCTCAACCCAATAGAGGAGTTTTTCTCTGCCTGGAGGTGGAAAGTGTTTGGTCACCACCCACATGACCAAATGTCTCTTTTGGAAGCCATGCGTGCCGGATGTGAGGACACGAGTCCAGAGGACTGCCAGGGATGGATAAGGCACTCCAGAAGGTTCTTCCCCAGATGCATGGCAAGAGAGAACATTAGATGTGATGTTGATGAAAACCTGTGGCCTGATGCTAGAGAGAGGCAGGATTAGCCCCTCAATTATTTGTTCGAATTACAGTATGTACTTTTAGTTTCTACCTCTTTTTTCTCATTACTGTAATTCCGTAAATTACTACAGACTATTGAAGCAAACTGCTAATTTTCATTTACCTTAAAGAATTGTTATGTTCTAAAAATTTAAATAAATCATGTGAAAGAATGTCACTCTTTTCTTTAAAGAAAATATTACTTTGTATGAAGTCACTGAAATTGTTCAAACTGTAAAGATGAAAAGTTTGTATTTTCTGTATTGGTGTTTGATGCTAGTGTTTTTACTCTCAGTGTGTTCTGAGTGACAGTGGGCCCTATCTTGCACCCAGCGCAATTGACTTTGTACACCGACGCATGTTTCATTCCTATTTTGCACCCGCGCAAAGTGCGCTTTTCCCTCCACAGAAGCACGTCGCTAAACTAGGGAATGAACTTGCGCTCCCTGGGCGGTTCAGTGCAAAAAAGGAGGCATGTTCTGGCGCAAACAATCCCTGGTGCTATTTTACTGTTCCATAAAACAATTGCGCCACTGGCCAGAAAAAACCTAGTCTAAAGTCAGTGGCGCGTTGCGCATTGTTCATTATGCTATTTTAAGGGCGCATGCTTGACAATAATGTATAGCGTGCACAACGCGCATACACTTTGATTCTCTCATCTACACAGAAGCAGCAGTTTTCATTTTTGCAAATCATAATATTACAAACGATAGATAGATAGATAGATAGATAGATAGATAGATAGACAATTTATTATAAAAGCATACATCTACAGTAGCTTACACATTTACCCACATTATTATATGCCTGTTTAACCGAAGCTACTTTGGGTGTGTTTCTCCATCCCCAATGTCACTTCTTTCTCTTTTACGGCCGTGACGAGAGCATTGCTCTCCTCGGCTGTGAACCGCTCCTGGCGTGCGTCTGGCAAATCCGCCGTTAAAATAGGCGTATTGCTAACAAGGAAAAAGCGTGTCTGCTCTTAAAGGGAATGTGAGTGTAATGTTTCCTGTCCTGTGTTTCCCTTGTCTTGTGTGCACTTTTGTTATTTCCTGTTCTGTGTCATGTTTTGTAGTCCTTTGTAGTTTTTCTTGCTTATTAGTTCTCCCAGGTGTTTCTAATTAGCCACACCCCCTTGTTATCTTGTTTAGCTTGTTTGTCTGTGTATTTAAACCTCTGTGCTTCAGTTGTTGGTTGTCGGTCGTTGTTTAATGTACTGTTACCTGTTCTTGTCCTGAGTTCCGTGTTCCGCCTGGATTACCTGTTTGTTTCATTAAATGTATGCTTGCACTTGGATTCTCTCTCTGCTTCATCCTTGCCGCAGCGTGACAGAACGACCGACCAAGCGATGAATCCAGCAGCATTAAATGAGTCTCTTCACATCATGCCTGATTTTCACAGCCTGACCCGGGAGTTTGCTGGACAGATCGCGGCCTTGGCCCTGGATAGCCTCGATCTGATCCAGTACACCTGGGGATTTATTCCTCTAGCTGCCTCTTGCTCTCTGGGTGACGAGGCAATTAAGGTGTGTTACCGGCTGGGGGCTAGGGAGGTTGACCCGAGGGAGCTCCCCAATCTCTCCGGTCTGGATTGGAGAGAGGCACTCTCCAGATGTCTGAAGAGCTTCCTCCCGTGGCACGCAAGGTCAACACCTGATCTCCACGTCCCGTCCAGTTCAGCCGCATCTTCGCCGCCGCTGGTCCCGTCAAGCTCAGAGCGCACTTCTGCTGATCCAGAGACTGTTCACGTCACTTCTGCTGATCCAGAGACTGTTCACGTCGCTTCTGCTGATCCAGAGACTGTTCACGTCGCTTCTGCTGATCCAGAGACTGTTCACGTCGCTTCTGCTGATCCAGAGACTGTTCACGTCGCTTCTGCTGATCCAGAGACTGTTCACGTCACTTCTGCTGATCCAGAGACTGTTCACGTCGCTTCTGCTGATCCAGAGACTGTTCACGTCGCTTCTGCTGATCCAGAGCTTCACGCCAGTCCAGCCAAGCCTGCACTTCACGCCAGCCCAGAGTCTCCTTCGCCGCTGGTCCCGCCCAGCTCTGAGTCCTCTTCACCGCTGGTCCCGCCCAGCTCAGAGTCTCCTTCACCGCTGGTCCCGCCCAGCTCAGAGTCTCCTTCACCGCTGGTCCCGCCCAGCTCAGAGTCTCCTTCACCGCTGGTCCCGCCCAGCTCAGAGTCTCCTTCACCGCTGGTCCCGCCCAGTTCAGAGTCTCCTTCGCCGCTGGTTCCGTCCAGTTCAGAGCTCTCTTCGCCGCTGGTCCTGCCCAGCTCAGAGCCCTCTTCGCCGCTGGTCCTGCCCAGCTCAGAGCCCTCTTCGCCGCTGGTCCTGCCCAGCTCAAAGCCCAGCTCAAAGCCCTCTTCATCGCTGGTCCAGGACTCTTTACCGGGGAGCCTCCCCAAGAAAATTTTGGGGGGGGGCAATACACCTCCGGACCAGCCCGATCCACCAGGACCGCCAGAGGGGTGGTCTCCTGTTCCGCCCTGGCCGCCCGAAGGGTCGTCTCCGCCGTGGCCGCCCGAAGGGTCTTCTCCGCCGTGGCCACCCGAAGGGTCTTCACCGCCGTGGCCGCCCGAGGGGTCTTCACCGCCGTGGCCGCCCGAGGGGTCTTCACCGCCGTGGCCGCCCGAGGGGTCTTCACCGCCGTGGCCGCCCGAGGGGTCTTCGGACAAGATGGCTGACTCCACGCCGGTGTCTTCGGACAAGATGGTCTCCTCTGAGCCGGTGTCTGTTCCTGTGCCATGGTCGCCTGAAGGGTCGTCTCCTCCCTGGCCGCCTGAAGGGTCGCCTCCGCCCTGGCCGCCTGCACAGCCTGCTCCGCCCTGGCCGCCTGCCCTGCCGGAGTCTTCAGGCCCTCTTCCGCTCCACGGGCCTAGCCCCCCGTCCCGCCCCCGGATCAGACCCACCACCCTCCTGGACTTTTTTTTTTTTTTTTTTTTTTCTCTTCGGAGTGTCTGGAATCCACTCCTTAGGTGGGGGGCTATGTAATGTTTCCTGTCCTGTGTTTCCCTTGTCTTGTGTGCACTTTTGTTATTTCCTGTTCTGTGTCATGTTTTGTAGTCCTTTGTAGTTTTTCTTGCTTATTAGTTCTCCCAGGTGTTTCTAATTAGCCACACCCCCTTGTTATCTTGTTTAGCTTGTTTGTCTGTGTATTTAAACCTCTGTGCTTCAGTTGTTGGTTGTCGGTCGTTGTTTAATGTACTGTTACCTGTTCTTGTCCTGAGTTCCGTGTTCCGCCTGGATTACCTGTTTGTTTCATTAAATGTATGCTTGCACTTGGATTCTCTCTCTGCTTCATCCTTGCCGCAGCGTGACAGTGAGATGATGCTCTGATTGGTTTATTTCACGTTACGCCCAAACCACACCTATGAATAATGAAGCTACTTCAGACCAACCCCTTTTAGATTTGCGTCGGGCGCAAGAGTAATTTATCCAGCTGGGAAAATAGCAACAGCGCCGAGACCCGCCCAAAAAGTTACTTGCGCTTTGCGCTTTGACACTTGCGTTTCAGATCGTTAAAATAGGGCCCAGTGTGTGTTATCTCAGTGAGGGTTGTGCATAGTGTTTGGCTGCACTGAGCCTGTTTTGAGCCGTGTGTTAACCCCCTGAGGTCGGATGACGCGCGGGCGCGTCAACTCGATGTTTACTAAATGTTTCTATTAATATCTCCGCGATTGTGCAGCACACATAAATGGTTCTGATTTTGCCGTAATCGATAGATTCTCAGCTTCAACGTCCTTATTCTCGCGAGATCGTACGTGACTCATACAGAGAGCAAGAGAGAAGACAATATGACCGTTCGCCTTGCGTGATTGGTGGGCTAGCTTGCCTGTCTGCATTTTGTGTGAAACCAACCAATAGATGCAGTTGAAATCTCTAAGTCCCCTCACATCTCCTCACAGTGAGGAAAATACAAGCTGACATGGAGAGAGAAAGAATAAAAAAGTCCGCGAAAAAACATGGCAAAAACATAAAGAAGAAGACGATGAAAGATAATGGCGAAGACATTGACAGTACTTGTGGCGGTTTTGGAGAACAGCGACGTGGATGAAAGGCGAGTTTCCGAGCCTGATGGATTTTCTTCTGATGAAGATGAGGATTATGATCACAGAAGAGATCCAGTTGAAGACAGGTAAGCGTATTTATTTTATAAAAACATTGTTCGCATGGTGCACTTTGTCCTAGGCTAACTGTGACCATATTGGCTAAAATGCGCTGTGCTGCTTTGTGTATCTGAACTTTGACAAATCGACTGCGCCTTTAGCAAAGTAATTACTTTATGTAAAAGTTATTTTCTTGTGTAAAACTGGGGTACACTTACAAATAGTAACGTTGTAGGCATGTAGGCTGTTCTTGGTGGTCTCCTTTTGATAACTAATGTAATATTTTTTTCACTTCAATTCACAATTTGAATAACATTATCTCTTGTAGTGATGAATCAATATGTTTTGGCCAAATTGATAATGCAAGTCCTAACTTATTTGTTTTTGTGTTTTTTTTAGAGAGGATTCACAGCTACCAGGGCCCAGTGTAACACAGGCAGCCTCACCTGTGCCTGCCACCAGTCACCAGGTCACCACCAGCCCTTACACCCCCCCCCCCCCCCCCCCTAATATATAGTTCATCTTTGGTTTGAAAAAAAATGTTGAAAAGTTGACATGTCGTAGACAAGAAAACATGAAAATTTGTACATTTTGTGAATATTGTTAGTAGTGAGCTTTTTTCACAAAGTAAACATTTGCTTGAAAGAAAGACCTGTTGTAATGCTACTTTTTCATTTGCACACATCCCATAAAGCTTGATATGTAGTAGGAAGTTATTTTAGTCCTATTTTATCTCAGTCCCTCTAACATTTGGTGAAGGTAGAGTCACAGACAAAACTTGTACTAAAAAACTATTTTTCAAAATGTCTCTTTAGACAATTATTATTCATTATCTACTATTTTATTCATATATTACACTACTTTTGTGACCCTAAGACTTTGGGGAACCCATATCAGGGGCCAAAATAATTCATCCACATGAGTAATGGTATGTTTCCACAAGAGATTTGAAGAATTTCAAAAATAGGACTTATATTTTTCACCTTTTAGAGCCAAATTATCCCTCTCTCTCTCTTTACACAATGCTCTAGGACAAGTGGTGAGCTCATCAGTGAAAGAGCTGGGTTTTCTCTGCACATTTGGATATAAAACACATGGGATTATGTTATGTAATTGCCTTTAAAAGGTGAATTTAATAAGATATGTAAAATCGAAGAAAAAGTGAAAAAATGCCCTTAGACCTCAGAGGGTTTTAAAGGAACATTCCACCGCTGGAAAGATGAATGTGTATTTAAAATAGGTCATTTATGTAGAAGAAATGTGAAATTAGTTTTGAATTTGGATCCTCCTCGATAAAAGCAGCGGATCAAGAACACATTCGGGGATTTGAACTGGACTTGGCTAGATGTGAACATTGAATTGGAACAGTACTTGGGCAGCGACTGATGACGTTTCACAAGTATACAAGAACACAAGTACAGACAAGAACACAAGTACACAAGTACACAAGAACACAAGGACACAAGAACACAAGTACAGACAAGAACGCTTATTGAGAAACGGCTCTGCACATATTGTGTGTCTCCCTATCAAACACCTGATTCAACTCATCAGCTCATCAGTAGAGACTCCAAGACCTGAAATGGTTGTGTCAGATTAGAGACATTGTTGGGGAACCACTGATCTAGAGTTTCATGACTGAACTCGATATTTATTTTTAACTGTGTGTATTTGTGTGTAAATGTGTGTGTCAGTATATTTAATGTTACTGTGCTTCGGCCATTTAAAGCCGTTCTTTAACCCTGTCAGTAAAGCTCTTTGACTCTGATGAGTCTGAGGTGAGTCTGTATCTCGTCCTGATCTCTCTTCGGTCTCGTCGTGAGCTCACAGTCTACAGCAGCTTCTGCATTCAGAGGGTGTTTTATATGATCAGTACATGCTTCACTCTGCATGTGTTTATAGCTCTATGAACTGAACATGACATGATCAAGAGCTCTTCTTCATCAACCAACAAACATGACTTTCAGCATCATCTTCCTCTTGACTCTGGCAGTGTTTAGTTCAGGTTTGAATAATGATATATGATTGTATTTTTAACACTAATAACACTATATCATTACAATCAACATCACTCTTGTGTTTATGAAGAGAATGAGTCAGTGTTTCAATATGATCATCATGTTTTAGGTGTAATATATGATCCTGTCAATCAAACTGAACAGACTGCATTCAGTCACTTCTGCTGTCTGGACGTGATGCTTTCCATTTGAGACACACAAACTTTTACATTCTTACGCAATTACTGTCACAACGGATGATTTGTGATCATGTTTTTAAAATTATTGTTATTATATTTTTATATTTAAAATACCATCACCTGCTTTTGCAGAAGTGAAAGTGTTCCAGTCCAGATCATGTAACCAATCAAAGAGTGAGACTGAAAACCCCATTTGCATTGTCAGGGTGGAGTGATTGTGATCCTCTCAGAATAGAGCAGCTCTGTCTCCAGAGACCATGTTCAAACCCCAAGAGCTTTATTTGACATTTACTGCTACATCAACCTTCTGAAAAGCACCTGCATCTTCATCTGTTAGTTGAATGATGTTGTCAGACACAAAGTGAACTTGTTGAGAAGCTTTATTGAATGTTGCAGCAAACACAGCAGATTGAAAGATCACACACATACACACACACACTCACACTCTCTTTCAGTATTGAGTTGTAAATCACTACAGCTGCAGCACTAGACTCATGTGAATCCTGCCTGACACAGGACACTCAGATACGGCTCATCTTCAGAGAAACATCAGCACTCAGAGCTCTTGTGGAACGAGACCTCATGAGGAGCTCCATCATGTGTTACTCTGCAGACGTACAGCTCTCCCGCTTCCCAGCGTGCTTTGCTGAGGGTCAGGACGCTACTGCGGCTGTAGCGGCCGTCCTGCTGGCTCTCTGCGCTGGTCAGAACCCCCTCGGTGACCTCTGACCCGTCCAGTGTCCAGCTCACCAGCGCCCCCTGTGGAGAGTAAGAGCTGAGCAGGCAGAGCAGTGCGGCTGAGTCTCCAGAGATCTGCAGAGAAGAGGGCGGCAGCAGAGACACTGAGGGCTTCACTGTGGGACCAGCTGCAGGAGACAAACACAACACATTCACACACACACACAACACACTTTGTTTAAAGCTTTCATACATATTGCATTATAAAAGTAGTTTAATGCATTAATTATGCACTGCTATATACATTAAAATGCATGTATGATCTCATCAATAAGTGTAACAGCAGTTATAACACATATTATCTATTATCAGGCCGATCTGACTGCTTTAATTCCAGCAATTATTCACTCTGAACATAAATATCTTACATTTTGAGATATTCACCTGAACTGAAAATGTAACTCAATTTCAAACAGAGTTAAAACACAATTGAATCACACAGAATGAACAAAACACTGAATTATAAGCACAACATGAGCAAAAGAGATTCAGTATCATTGACTGAACTACAGAAAGTAGCAACATTTACATTCTGATGTCAAATCTCTTTTTTCCATGTATGATTTCTACAATAAAAGATGAACTAAATATGAACTCAGTGTAGAAATAAATGAAGGAAAAACAAACCTGTATTAAACTGATTAAACTCATAGTGAGACACAGTGTGGAAATATGTTTAGAGTTTTATTTCTTTTTTTATATATATATATTTTTTGTTGTTGAAAGGAATAATGCTATTCTTATAATAATATCATAGTTTTAGATTCAATAATTATACAAAAATATCAGTAACACTTTATTTAAAGCCTTTATACATATTGCATTATAAAACGTATTTTTAATGCATTAATTATATATTGTTTTACACATTATGATGCAAGTATAATCTCATCAATAATTGTAACCAAGGTTTTAACACATTATAATATTATCTATTCATTGTTACACCTCCAAAAAAATTATAATACACTAAAACTCATGACAAACAACCAATTCTAGATGTAACAAGGAATTTGTAAATATTATAAGACATTTTAACTTTGGTTACAGTTATTTATGAAAACATATATGACATTATAACATACGCTATTGATAGCTTTATAATGCATTATACATAAAGGCTTCAAGTAAAGTATCACCACAATATCTAATTATTATTATTATTAATAAATGTTGTTCTTTTTTCAACTGTAAAACACTTTCTGAAATTAAAATTATATTTTTATTTAATATATAATTAAATAGACTTACATTTGATCACCAGTTTAGTTCCTCCACCGAATGTGTACCACAGTGATACAATCTAATGAAACGCTCGTACAAAAACCTCTATTCCACTCGAGTGAACACACACTCCAGCAGAGAGAGAGAAACAACACTTCAACACACTGATATTAGAAGATCCTCAGCTCTTCTCAACACTCACTCATTCAGATTTGACTAAATGCTTTCTGATATAACACTGTTTAAAGAAATATATTTGATGAGCTGTGACCTCTGAGGTGACCTTTGACCTCTTTGATCATGGATGATGTTGTGGAGTTTCTCATAATGATGCTTCTGTTCTTCATATGCAGATCAATCATCATGATTCACAGAAAAACCTGCAGCTTCAGACTTCAATCTTCAGTGAAAATCTCTTCAAATAATGAGTTTATTGAATATTAGAGCCAAAGTCAATAGAAAGTGTCAACAATGAAAATATAAAAGGTATTTTGCATGTTCTACACAGTCAAGCATGTTTTCATATTCAAGGTCTGTTCTAAAAGTATCTGGACTGGTTATGAATCTCCACACAAGATCATGAAACGTGAACAAGCTCTAATATGTCTCCATCTTTAACAGCCTGTTTCTTCTCCATTTGATGATTTCAGACACACATGAGGCTTCATGATAGATGGAGTGACACCATGAACTCTGATTAGAGATTCACAATCAGTCCTGATACTTTCTGAACAGACTCATGATTCATGATCTTACTTTAGTGATGGCGGTTCATCTAGTGGAAGTGTAGCAGTGATGATGGTCACATGACTGAATATGGACACAGAGATGGACGTTCATCTGCACATCCTCAGTGTCTCAGGAGTCACAATAAAAATACTAAATAAAGTCATGATTCTGTAACTCTAGTGTATATTAGTTTGTTATCAGCACAAGCTGTTGTAAATCCTGCCCACTTCTTTGCATTGTCAGCACATGCTTCAGTGCTCTGAGAGTGTTTATAGTGCTGTGAGTTTAACACTTCATGACTGAGAGCAGAACAGAACACACTCTTCATCATCACACAAGACTAAACTACAGCAATGAACACAATCAACATCTTCATCTGGACTCTGACTCTCTACATTCAGGGTAAATATCTTGTATAAAAATTTTGCAAAATAAACAATCACATCTCATTTACAATCATATAAATAACTAAAATGTCTAATTTCAGAGATCTGGGGACAAGTGACAGTGACTCAGAATCCAGCAATAAAACCCGTCAAACAAGGAGAAACTGTTACGATCAGCTGTAAAACCAGTCAGCCGATTTCTGGTTGTAGTAACTGTGTGTCTTGGTATCAGCAGAAACCTGGAGAAGCTCCTAAACTCCTGATTTATTACATAACAAGCCTTTATACTGGAACTCCATCTAGATTCAGTGGCAGTGGATCTGCCTATGGTAGTGATTTTACTCTGACCATCAGTGGAGTCCAGACTGAAGATACAGGAGATTATTACTGTCAGAGTTTTCACTATCCAAACAGTCAGTATGTGTTCACACAGTGATAAAGAGTCGTACAAAAACCTCTGTCAGTCAGACGTCACAGTGACTGCACTGATACAGCTGAGAGAAACTGCAGCTGCTGATGGAGGATCACAATCTACACAATATCAATCCTTTCAGAGACTTTATTTATTTATTATAAGTAAACATGTAACACAATCTTATATTCCTTAATAAACTGGAATAAAATGTGAGTGGAACTTGTCCCTGCAAAACTTGCCACTACAATATTATCTATATTATTTACTGTAGTAAAGTCAATCTCTTTTTAATTGCACTTCAGTAATTCACCACTAGAGGACACATATATTTTTCATAACTGAGTTCTGTTCACCTTTCCTTTAAGACTGTGGCTGCATCTGAAATCGACTCAGTTACGTGTGTAATCCTCATTCCCTGAGTAGGGAACGGAGATGTTACGTCGTGACGATGAATGGGGTGTCGCTTAGAAAGCCTCTCACCTTCGAGAAATAAAATGAGCCAATGGCAAAGAAAGCCATGGTTCTGCGGAATTTGCATAGCGTAACTCCGCCTTAACTCGTGGGTTGGCAACATTAGGCGTCCTTCAGGTCGATCACTGCAAACCAATCCTGTGGCCGCACACATTCGAAAATGCGTTTGGCCGTGAGCATCTTGAACGGCAGCCTGTCAAGGGACCAGTTCAAGATGCGCAGGTCCAGGATTGGTCGTAACCCACCGGTTTTCTTGGGAACAATGAAGTAGGGGCTGTAGAACCGGACTTCATTTCGGCTGGAGGGACCGGCTCGATCGCACCCTTCGCCAGTAGGGTGGCGATCTCCGCTCTCATGACAGGGGCATTGCCACCGACTATAGTGAAGCGGACTCCTCTGAAGCGGGGAGGAGACCGTGCGAACTGAATCGCATAGCCGAGCCTAATGGTTCGGGTGACCCAGCGGAACAGGTTGGGAAGCTCTAGCCAGGCTCCCAAGAACTGTGCCAGTGGGGTGCTCGGTGGTGCAGCGAGGCGGAATGACCGGCACGGACGTGGGCGGTGTACTGCCGTGCAAAGGCAAAAGACCGTAACTTCGTTTTTGGTCGAAAATGAGTTATTTATATTTTTGGCACATTCAAGACCTCCTTTATCATGTGGATAAGTATCTTGAATCAATTCCGTTGTTTTTTCGAGAAAATAATGAATTGTCTTAGCAGTAACTTCCAAAAGCCCATGAGAAACAAAGGCAGAACACCGTAACATCAGTTACCGCTCTTTGGCTTTGTTTTGGAACGCTCGAAATGGAGTTACGGTACTCTGCCTTTGTTTAGCCGCGCGTCAATATGAAGTTACTGTGCCGGTGTTCTATCAGATAATGCTACCTACCAGATTGTACGCTTATCAGTCCCTCTAACTTCTGATGTCCTCAGAGCTTTGTCCTGCACAGTTGCGGTCAGAACATTTGATATGGTCGATCGATCGCGAAGGATTATGCAGAGTTGACAGAAAAACGTTACACATTGCCGTATCAGATGAATACGACCAAGAATTAAAGCCCCGCCTCACTCAGTTCGGGTACAGGACCTGGTTGAAACACTCGTGCATCTAGCTGGCAGAGTGCCAAAACTTCGCCGGCGCCTTCAGCCCCGCCCTAAACACGGTCGAGCCAATGCTGGACTAATACATCTATGGAGGTATTTTGTCATGTCAAATGTATTAATAATGCCATCAGAATGCAACCAAAGCCCATGCTAGCCATAAGTAGATGGCCATAAATAATTGTAAATCATACAAAATAAATGCCATGATCACTAAATTTTATACAAGTGTTACTATAATGATTTTGTTAATGGTGATCAGCAACCAAATATTGATAATGTGGAAGTTACTGCCTTTTGCCTTGGTATGACTTCTCACTTTTTGCTGACAATACAAAGGCAGAGTACAGTAACTTTAAAATAGTGGTCAAAAGTCAAGTTTGACCTCAAGATTTTTTTATGTATATAATTTCCATTACTAAAACATCTATTTGCCAGATTTCCAGTGTCCTACCTATAATTAATTTGACGGGACAACTAAAAATCTTTAAAGTCATTTTTCTCAGTTCCACACTCTAGCGACTTAAGGTCTTTTGCCTTTGTAGGGCAGTGTAGCAACCCGGTGTGGGCGCACGGTCATTTGCCATGTCCTGAGGGGCGAGAGCCACAGGAGGTCGCCCTCGGCGGTGAGCAGGCTGAGGGTTCTATGCCGACGGCTGGGTGGAGGCAGCAGCGGGCCGTCGGGGCAGAATGTGTTTTGTCGCCTCAGTCTGCTTCTGGGTGGTCGAGAACTGTTGGGCGAAGTCCTCGACCGTGCCGCCGAAGAGGCCGGCCTGGGATATGGGGGTGTCAAGGAAACATGTTCGCTCGGCATCCCGCATATCGGCCAGGTTCAGCCAGAGGTGTCTCTCCTGGACCACATTGCTGGACATCACCTGGCCCAGGGAGCGTGCGGTCACTTTCGTCGCCCGGAGAGCGAGATCAGTGGCGGCACACAGCTGATCAAAGAGCCCTGGGTCAGTCCTACCCTCGTGCATGTCCCTGAGCATCTGGGCCTGGTAGACCTGCAGAATGACCATGGCATGCAGAGAGGCGGCTGCTTGCCCCGCGGATCTATAGGATTTCGCCATGAGAGTGGAGGAAAACCTACAGGCTTTGGAGGGGTGCTTAGGGTCGCCACGAGAGGAAACAGAGCGCTCCACCATGGGAAACCCAGTGTACTCTTTTGCAACATTTTGTATATGATGGACACTTTACTATCCCATGAGGCCACAGGAGAGGATTTATGAATGACAGTGAAGCGACGCAACTGGCGATAGTAGATCACATGATAATGATAACATGGCGAATGTAGTACGTCCAGATTACATTCATACTACACACACTCATACTATGAAGAAAATACTCTTTTAGCGGTCGCGGAGTAATTACTCATTAAAAAAGAATAAGTACCTACTCTGTGATTTCAAACGCAGTCCATGTGCTCGATACACTAAACAATCTGAGTTACTGTGAGCCTCGAATCATAAAAGCTGTGTGTGTTCAAGCTTATGTCTCTGATTTTCAAGTAGAGATATACACGCTAATCATTTAGATTTTTTGTATTTGCACAAGTTGCTGTTATTTTATCAAGCTTTGATGGAAATCTTAATGTCTCTCTGTTATGTTACTAGATTATTTATTTTGACACACTACATGAAATTTGTGGAAGTGCCAGTGAATTTCACATGATCGTTGATTATTATTCATTTATGTTTAGGATGGGAAATGTTTAATATCGGTAACAATTTAAAGGTGAACTATTATGCCCATTTTCACATGATGTAATATAAATCTCTGATGTCCTCAGAATGTGTCTGTGTGAAGTTTCAGCTCAAAATACCATCCAGATCATTTATTAAAGCTTGTCAAAGTTGCCCCTTTTTGGGTGTGAGGAAAACGCTACGTTTTTTGTGTGTGTCCCTTTAAATGCAAATGAGCTTCTGCTCCGCCTCCGTTCAGAAGAGGCCGGTCCTTCACACGAGCTTCAGAGACTGGATCAACACAACAGTCGAATTTCTCTCATATTTATGTCTAATTTGAATAATTTGTCATAGTTTCAGACTCATACATTCATACAAACACAACTGCTCACAGACGTGACCTGTTAAAATCCTAGAGATGGTCTGGATCACTCCCTTATCGATGATTACAATCGACAGGTAAGGTTATCTGGGAACGCCAGGAGGCGTTCCTAGGGGAGGGGGTACTGTCACGGTTCATGAATCGGCTGTCTCATTTCTGATGTGTGTGTGTGTCTGTATGTGGGCGTGGTTACTCATTGTAGTGATTAGTGTTGCCAGCTCAATCCCCGTTCCCTTTATATGTGCAGTAATTCCCATCTCATGTTGTCAGATCGTTGTGGTTTCCCCGGTGTCGTGTCCTGTTCCCGTGTGGCTCTCTGTTTCCCTGCTGTGGATTTCGTCGTATGGATTCGTTGTGTTTCGTCACCTCGTCTGGATGTTCCACTGATTCCTGGTTTCCTGAGCACGCTTCACTTCACCACCACCGGAGGCCATCGAAGTCCCTGTGCCACAATCGTCATCTGAGTGTGTTTTCCCGACCTGTGTTTGTGCGTTTTCTGACCATTAATAAACGCCTTTTACTTGCAATTGTATGCGTTCTGATTTCCTCACAAGGTCTTGATGCCCAATTCTGATTGGTTGCCTATATTTTTTTTTGACCGTCCGTTTACACATTCTTTCAGTTGCGACTCATATCCGATTAATGTGTTTACATTAGCCATACTATCTGAAACATCGCGCATGCGTTCTTGCACCATACACTATCCGAGATGGACGAACGCGCAATTTTGATGGTAGCTCTGGGATATATGCGAAGTTCGCCTAACATCCCCATGATTTTGAGGCAGAGGAGGAGGAAAAGGAAAAGGGCCATAATTGCAGCTTGCGCATCTGTTTCAGCTATTGTTTCCACGACCATTCAGAGGAATGTCTGGGTGCGAGAGAGGTCTCAGGATTGGTGGGGGCATATTGTGGCAGGCTTTAATGAGGAGCAGTGGATCCAAAATTTTAGGATGAGCATGCCAACATTTAATATGCTGTGTCAACGTTTGTCCACATTCCTCTCCTACGACGACACAACGTTTCATCGGGCCATCCCTTTGCAGATGCGCGTCGGGGTTGCTCTCTGGTGGCTTGCAACAGGAGCGGACTATCCAGGCCCGGCGCCACGAGGGGGCAAAAGGGGGCATTGCCCCCTCAGATCTGATTTGTGCCCCCTCAGTTTAATTTTTGTATTCATGGTTACAAATGAAATGTTTAACCTTTTGAGCGGTCC
Organism: Abramis brama; assembly: GCF_963993115.1. Taxonomy (NCBI): domain Eukaryota; kingdom Metazoa; phylum Chordata; class Actinopteri; order Cypriniformes; family Leuciscidae; genus Abramis; species Abramis brama. Next base: position 3,926,027 of record NC_139982.1, read on the forward strand.
AGTCCCATATATGGGATTTTTATTTCAGTGCCCCTGAGAGTACGGTGACGGTCCCACATATGGGATTTAGAATGTTCAGTGACGACATAACTGCCAGACTCAAACTGTGCTTTCGCGCGTTGTTTGGCGCTGAGCCAGAGACGGACGCGCTCAGCGCTGTCATATATCACAACTATGCTGTGTTTTCAACCTCACAATGTTTGTTTTAGGTTTCAGACATTTAAATACGCATAAGCACTAGTAAAACAATACATTTGGAGTTTGTAAAATACACACTGATGTCTGTGGAAGCAACAATAACAATCTATTCAAATATAATTTGCCGACGTGGGTTATTCATATCAGACAAACACAGTGGAAGTAACTATAAAGTTTCATGTATTTCGGGAGAAACTGATGACTCACAGGATTCTCTGAACTGCGGCGCAAAGAAACAGCCATCTCAAGATTAGATTAGATCAAGATTATTTATAAAGGTTTTTAAATGACCAAACACACTCACATACACATTTTTGAGAAGAGATATTTTGAGATCAGATAGTTGATGACATGGTAAGCAAGTTTGTGAATATTTTGAATAAAAAGGGAAAAGGAAATAAAAGCGATACATCCGTCATGTTTATATACTGTCTATGCTGTCAACAGTGTTATTGTGGCTGCGGTGTGTCACGTGACAAATATGACGCGTCGCCATGGAAACATTAAGGGGGAATGTTCTAAAATAACAGTCGCCTTGAAAAAACACACTATGGGGAGTCAGTTAGAATATTAAAATTAAGCGTGAAAGGGTTAATATATGCATAATAAATGACGCTGGCTTATCTTTTTTATAGGCTCGTTTTTTTCCTTATCAGTGCAAAAAAAAAATCAAAATACTAATATTAATTTTTATCTTATATGCTTGTGTTATACATCAATCGATCCTGTTAAGTGTGTATTATTTTTGTGTATATTCACAATAAAAGCAAAGTGTTGTGCTTTTTGCCAAATAAAGAAAAATAAACATGATGTGAGTTCTGCCTTCTCTCTGTCAGTGAAGTCAATCCTGAAACGCGTCCGAAAATGAACCATAACTCAGCGAATTCTCAGTCAAACAGGCATACAGACACACAGGCATGAAGCTTGAATTCTCTTATTTTAAATGAAGTAATTTTTATAAAAAACAAATATTCTCTGTTTATGTAATCTGTATGAAAAGAGCGAGATGTCAGTCGTTCTAATCTCAGCTCATTATGTTTTAATCTGACCCCGCCCACGGAGAGCGCGCGCTATTCAAACGCAAATGAATGAGGCAATCCATGCAAACTGTGAACGCTCCCATATCAGCTCGAGAAAACACATCAAGTTTATTCAGATCATTGTACTTGTTTACACTGTCTCGCAGCGCTGTGAGGAATAATACTTTAGTAATAATAATAATGGAAAATGTACCTCAGAAGTGCTGGTATTTCGAGGAGCAACGGATGGAATACTGTAGTAAGTTTTTTTCATTCTCAAGTGAATCGTGTTTCTGTGTGTGAATGAATGAACGGCAGAGATGCACGCTGTTTACCACAGCTCACAAAAAGACAGTTTAAATTTGAATCGCATTTCTGTGTGTGAATGAATGATCTGCTTTTAGCAAACTGTATTGCTATACTGAGATGAGTAAAAATCGACTGAAATATGTTGAAATAAAATGTATTTGTATAAGCAACGTATTAAACTGCAAATTAACATTTATATTCCTTATAATAAAAACGAAAGACCTATGTTACAGACATATGAAAGACAACATTTCGTTGACTAGTTTTGGATAGATTATATATTTTTACTGTAAAATATCTGCCACCTCAAATAAGCTTTTGTTTGCCAATTTTTGCTCATATGTAAAATATAGTATGTTTTGTCAATGTAGGCTATATTCAAAGTAATGAATCCTTAACTTTGAAATATGTATGATAAAATGTATACTTTAGTTTTTACAAAGAAAGATTACACTTGAATTGTTGTTGTAATTGTAACCTTTTTAATAAAAAAAAAATATATTTACAAGGTAGATGTAAACAAATTTTAAAAGGTAAATATAAGCCTTTTCTTTAAATAATTTTTATTGTGTTTTATTATTGACAAATTTGGGGAGAGGATACATATTCCAAAACTGAAAATACAGTATGAGAATTAACTGCACAATTACTACACATGTTTTCCTTGGATATTATACAATTTGCAAGCACAATTTGTGAAAAAATAAAATAAAAATTGAGATGCTTCCAACTGTGAACCAATGCTCTTGCATTCTTTCTTGTGGCTCAGTGACACACCTGAATGAATGGCTCATTAAGTATGTGGGGCCCATTGTCTCCTCAGGTGTGAACCACTAAATATGCATGATGGTGTTGGATCGTTGACGCCCTTTGCGCATATTGCCTTTCCAAACAAAAAGTGTTTTACAAGATTTAAATCAATGTATTGTGTTATGTGAATGATTAGGCAGGATGATTTTCACATCATTTTGAAGAAAAAACTCTAGGCAACGACATCCATCGTTATCGACATCCATCCATAGTCAAAAGTCTTATTGACACATATTTAGTATGTGTTTTGTGGCCTTATTTCAGAAACTTTAGTTTTTAGTTTTTTCAATAACCATGCATAAACATTATTCTCTCAAAAATACAAACATGTACATGCATGTTGCTCACATATTATGGTAGCCCTGTTTGTGCTAAATAGAGTGTAATTACACCTTTGCCATTAATATGTTTATAAGCAACTGAAAAAAGCACAAATGTCAGGGCATGTCAGAACATCTCAAGGACCCCAAAAACCCCTTAGACCCCAGAGGGTTAATCGAAGGGATGGCATTCTCTGAATTTGCAAGCTGTTGTGGACCACAGATTTTGTTAAGGACATAAATATGTTAAAGGGACACTTCACCCATTTGCATTTAGCTTTCTATTGTTAGAAACCCAGTCATATATTATAATAAACGTGGATTTTTCATTAATTTTTCCCTGAGATGGGTGAAATAAGGATTTAAGTGTTTTACTTCCTGCTTATTATGACGTAAAAATCATCATTTTGCGTCATAATAAGCAGGAAGTCACATTTCATTGAAAAGTGTAGAGACTACAAACACTAGCTCCTCATTATTCCAGGGGGCGGGACCCGCTCACGCTACAGGCCTATTACAGATCAGTGGGTGGGACTTTACTCTCTGAAACTGAAAGCAATATCCTCCATCTTGTTTGAAGCTAAGCTAACAGGCGCTGTGGAGACAGATGTAAAGTTATGACAACAGCGGAGGAGAGTGCTCAATATGATATAAAGGAAGTGGATTTCGGAAGTCTGATGCTTGAATCAGGTGTTTGTGGCTACCTTTACAAGCCGCATTATAGCGAAGAGCAGCCGAGGCAGAAGACCTGCCTGCCGCGGACGAGAAGCCCAGACTGGCTCGAGTTAGGGCGGACTGGTGGCGCCGGTGATCTCACTATGCAACTACGAACCGCTACGAACAGAGATTGAGTCCGTCTGCGGCAAAGGATTTCAACGATGACAATTTCTCCTGGACGAAGTCTCTGAATCAGACGAGGACACGGACGTTTGTGTTGAGAACTATCCTAGTTTCGCACCGCATATGTTCTGACTGAACATCCAGGTACCATGCAATAATTCACCTTTTCGAAAGAAATACAAACGAGGAGTAATGCACTAATGAGTTCGCCAACTAACTAGACATTTTGTGTGAATGTGAAATGAATTTTAAGCTCTGGTGGTAGCTAGTCTTGTAGACGGAAGAGTGATTTCTCTTATAGGCAGATATGCGCTTTCTGGATTAGTGGGAGTGGCTTGCGGAGCTGTGCAATGTGGTGCATTGTGGGAGTTGTTGTCTTTCATACAAATGCATCCTGAAGTTATTTTTTGTCTTTTCTCGGTCACGAAGGCACCAAATTCAAAAATTATTTTACATTTCGACTACATATATGACCCACTTTAAATAAAAAACAATGTTCAAATGGGTGAAATGCCCCTTTAAGGACATAAGGGCATAATTGCACAATATATTGTCATATATGTTGAAATATATTTCTGTTAAGCATCCAGTGGCGGTTCTACATTGAATTACACCCTGGGCGAGACCCCCTTCGAGCTTTTTATTAGCCATTCAGACAATTCAGAAAAACAAAAATGTGCAGGAAATATTGAGGCCTGTATTTATAATATTCTGAATGAAATTTGCGTTATTTGGAAGAAAGTCGAGGTGTGACTGACTTAGATAACTATATGGATCCCCCGTTCCCCCCCCCCCCCCGTTCCATTTGGGAGAGACCCAGAGGTGAACTGTCATCCGCGCCCGCGCCTCCGCGCCCCCTCCCCTTTCCCCTTCTCAAACAAACAGCGTCTGTGCACGACATCTTCTCAGCAAGCAGGGGCGCCTGCAGCTGCAGGGGGCGAAAATTTGCCAATTCCCCACACAGTGAAATGATAGATAATAGAAAACCGCTTCGCGGCGCAGATTGTTTTTTATTTATTTTTTTCTGCTCGTGCCGGCGGCGCCGCCCCCCCAAAAATGCCGCCCCGGGCGATTGCCCGGTTCGCCCGTGCCAAAAACCGCTACTGTAAGCATCCTAACTTCCATTGCATCCTTAGCATAACATATCCAGGTATATAATCTGTGCTTTAAAAGGCTAGTAGCAAGTCATAATGTAATAACTCTAGATAGTATAATAAGTATTACATCATTTTAATAATCTGTTCATAATGTAGTAAATTTCTCAAAATTGTATAAAATATTGAGCTCATAATTGTAGCAACACTGGGTTGTACATTAACAAATAGCTCAAATGTTCTATAGGGAATTTTAATAATTAATCATGAATATGATTAATATATTAAATATTTACAGTTACATTAAATTTATCAAAGTTGAAAATAGATCGATTGCATATGAATAATCAATTACAACGAATTATAATTCCTCATTCATATATCAATCGTCTTATCTCAGATCGATTTATTTGAGATAATCCTTAATGGAAATTAATGTAATTATCAAACAGTTGTTTGTCCAGCAACCAGCCGTAAGATTAACTTATCAACTTCTCAATAAAGTTATCACTTCTTATAATTCAAAGAAAGCTGTTTTCTGGCCATTGAAACAACTCTCCTGTCCTTATAAAATTTAGGTTACTGAAATCGTAACAAGATAAAGCATGTAGCTTAAGATCGAAACATCTCATTGACTTGGTTATATGGGCATTTAAAACAGAGACAATCAAGGATATATGGAATTTTAATAAAACATTACAAGACCAAACGGATAACAGATGAGAGAGAGAGAGAGAGAGAGAGAGAGAGAGAAAGAGAGAGAGAGAGAGAGGATGAAAGAGTGAGCGAGAGAAAGTGGTCCCACTGGACTGAGTCATGAGTGAGATCGAATTTGAGAAGATTTGCTCAAGACATATGAAATGTGTCAAATGATACAAATTACTGCAGTTGGTTGTCGAAATTCAACTCCGTTAGATTGAGAGAATTACAGAGATATGAAACACGTCATTTGGAGATTATAGGAACACAAAGTTACATACGGTATGCATCTTACAAACATTTAAAGTTCGATTCACACACTATCAAGCCATGATATCGGCTACTATGACACAGGGAAATCAAATCCATGTTTATACATTTCTTAAGTGGCTATACCTATAGAAAATATCTGATTGCAGGGTTTATTCCTCTTTCTTTGTCGGAATTCAAGTGAGAGTTGTGTTCCCCTTGAAATTCCTGTTGGGGGGTCATAAAACTTATGACCTAGCAGAGGTAATGTTACAGGAATGTGATCCTGTTAGGGATTCATTCTTTAGAAATACACTTAAGATTCGAAGTTACACCAGAAAACCACACCTCTATTATAAAGCACGAAAATTAATCACACATGCATAATGAAATTGTACATATATCAAAAGGGTATTTCTAAGTTCTAATACAAAGGTGTGTGTGTGTGTGTGTGTGTGTGTGTGTGTGTGTGTGTGTGTATGTATGTGTGTGTGTGTGGGATGACTCAGTCTCCCGGGGGTGCTGTAAAGTGTTATCCTATAGCAGGGGGGTCAGGTTACCGGACCATGTTTCTATTTGAGAACATTACTTAGGAAAAACACTTCCAAGTTACAAATCAGAAAATCATAACCATCGCATAACAGGGCTAACCAGTTATGCAACGCACAAACCTATCAAATACATCTTAGTAATGACTTACATGATGAGTGTAAAGAAACGTTTGTGTGTGTGGAGATCTCCTGGCCACCTGGGTCTCTTTGGTGCAGAGAGAAAGGGGGTTTGGAATTCTTCTGAAGCTTTGCAAAGCTTCAGGAAGATGTATTTGATTGTCTCTCGGGCCATCTGGTCTACTCCCAGGTGCCATAAAGTGTCCGAAAACATTCTAAACCCAGCCATGTCGGAGCCATGATGGTAATTTAGATTGTCGAGAGTCTTGATTTACATATCTCAGTTCAGAGTGTAAAAAAGGCTTTGGGTTTCAGAATAAATGTGCTTAGAAAACACAGAGAGTCCGAATTTGTTAATTCAGAACAAACGAACGAATGATAAATTATTTACATTATAAACTCACAAAAAACATTTCATATTTTCATAATTGTATTAGCTTTTAAAAGTATTAGAAATATTAGTATTTCCTTACAGTACATTTTTAAAAATCTAAATCCAGTTTAAAAATGCCTGCAAAATGCAACAGATTGAATGAAATATGAAATACTTCATACATTATGTGCAGTTTTTACATTATGTGTAGTTATGACATTAAGAGTTACTACAAGGCTCGAAATGATACAGGCTTTTCATCTCAATAGTTTCACAAACATCAATGTTGGATGGCCTGGAAGTGTACATGACTCCAGAGTTCTCAGGAACTCTGACATTTATGACGAGGCAGAAAGAGGAGTGCTCTTTCCCAACGTGAGAGTATTTTTATGATTTTTATATGACATTTCACATTTCTGCTATTAGGATTTAGAATCATGATCTTCATATGCTATAGATATCATAATATAATTTTGTTGTTAATGTGCTTCGATATACTAAAAACATTGACCTGAATTATAAATACTCATGAAGCAGACCTGTACTTTTGATCTGTAAATTGACTGCAGTTACACAATTTCTAATATTTTCACTCAGATCACAGATGAGATCCAAGGTGCCCATCATGCTGCTGGGAGATCCGGCCTACCCACTTCGGCCATGGCTCATGAAGGGTTACCCTGATACGAGAAACCTTACTGAAGACCAGCGCTACTTCAACCAGAGGCTAAGCAGTGCTAGAATGACAGTCGAATGTGCATTTGGTCGATTAAAAGGTAGTTGGAGATGTCTAGCCAAACGTCTTGATGTTGACATAGCTTTGGTCCCCCACTGTTATTGTTACATGTTGCACTCTACATAACATATGTGAGAAGCACAATGAAACACATGGTGAGTACCTCCCTGCAGCTGGCCCTCCTGAAGCAACAGGTGAGGATGGTGACCCAGTGGCTGCTGTGGACACTCAACCATTGAGAGTTCAGGAGGCACTGACCCAGCATTTTGCTACACAGCGCTGAACATGACAATACGGCGAGATAAGAACATGTGAATACCTAATGGAATACGGTATGAAGGCCTTACAGTTATTTGTTATTATTTTTGATACTTATACTCTGTTGTGGTGGTGTACAATCACACTCAAATTACCAAGTTATCGTGTGCCAATAAAATCAAGACCACATTTATTCTTGTTCAACATGTATTTATTTCAACTGTATTCAGATCTAAGTCAAATGTTGAAAAATGAAAGTAACAAGTGCATTTAAGTCTGAATAGATCAAAACAAAGCGTAACTCCTCTAGTTAACACGAGATAGCTCAAATGAACATTGGCTACACATTACAATGATGAAACAAAAAAGGCAATTCTGAACATTCAATTCCCTGAGTACTGATAAATACAAAATTGGATTCAGGTTTTGCCTATCCATTTTCAAAAGTTTCCATATGAACAGCTGAGAAAACAAACTACAGGCAGTTCTTAAACAGCTAGATTATTATTTCTAAACACTATCAATTGTGGGGCTGGGGGCTGAGGCTGAAGACTGTTGGCGGCTGCTTGGCCTTGACTGAGCAGAAATGATGGGCTGAGAGTGTGTGTGGCCCTGGTAAGAGGTTGAAGGTTGGGTGACATGGTGAGAGGAAGGGATGTGTGTCTGAGTGTGTGAATGAGAGGACACAGTAGAAGCATAACCTTCGTTCACTTTGGTGAGGTGTTACTGTTGTGTGTGTTTGATCTGGGTGATAAGGTGCAGTGTGGGTATAATCTGGATGGATGGGAGGAGGTTGTGTGTGATCTTGGTTGAAGTGCTGAGCATTAGTATGATCTGGGTGGAAAGCTGGATTTTGGGTCTGATCTGAGCCGAAAGTGTGTTCTACACAGTCAAGCATGTTTTCATATTCAACATGTCAACATTGATTCCAAAGACCATAATGAACTTTTTTTTATTATTTTACTCTAAATATAGTAAAACTGATTTATTTAGTTCTTGATTTGTCATTGTTAACATGCTTTTAAAGGTGTAGCACAGAACTGAACTCAGAGAAACTGCTGCGTATGACATATGTTTAAAATGATCTACATTCATGATTCTCCAGACAAAACCTAGTGTCTTATCAGCCTGACAAACATGAACAAAAATATTTCACAATTAATAAATATGTGCAATTAATCACTGAATGGTTCAATAACATTATTCTGACAGTAAAATCTTCTATGTAGAGTTTATGAGTTTGTTATCAGCACAAGCTGTTGTAAATCCTGCCCACTTCTTTGCATTGTCAGCACATGCTTCAGTGCTCTGAGAGTGTTTATAGTGCTGTGAGTTTAACACTTCATGACTGAGAGCAGAACAGAACACACTCTTCATCATCACACAAGACTAAACTACAGCAATGAACACAATCAACATCTTCATCTGGACCATTGCACTGTTTATCCAAGGTTTGTGTAATACCGTTTTTACAATAATTATTAATTCTCTTAAAATGTGAAATGTATATTAATCATTTTTGTTTGTGTTTTCTTTCAGAGTGTAGAGGACAGTATACTGTAACTCAGAGTCCATCAATACCAGCAGTTCAACCAGGAGAAGAAATCAGAATAAACTGTAAAACCAGCAGTAATGTGTATTTCTCTAGTCCTTATCATTTATTAGCCTGGTACTCACAGAAACCTGGAGAAGCTCCTAAACTCCTCATATATTTTGCAACAACCCGTTATACTGGAACTTCATCTAGATTCAGTGGCAGTGGATCTGGCAGTGATTTTACTCTGACCATCAGTGGAGTCCAGACTGAAGATACAGGAGATTATTACTGTCAGAGTAGACACAGGATCAACAGTAAAAATGTGTTCACACAGTGACAAAGAGTCGTACAAAAACCTCTGTCAGTCAGACGTCACAGTGACTGCACTGATACAGCTGAGAGAAACTGCAGCTGCTGATGGAGGATCACAAACTACACAATATCAATGTTTAGTTCAAAGTTTCTAAAGACTTTAAAAATATACATTTATCGATAGTAATTTATTTCATATGAAATAAGAGTTAGTGCTGATATTCCTAAACCACAAAACCATTCTGCTGCTCTTTCCTAAACATCCGTGTTTCACGATGCAGGTGAAAATGTGATATTTTGAGTCAAAGGCTTGTTCATATTTTGTTAAAGGTAATTAAAAATTGGTTTCCATTTGTTGGCATGACTAGATTCAGATGTTTAATATAATTGAAGTTGGTTGTCCATCATAGAGATAATCACCATATTTATAATGAAACCATCATATTTAAACACATGATATTAATCATGAAATATTAGGGGTGTGACGGGACAGCTTTTCACCTCAACTAGAAATATCATGTTTTAATGTCATGTTTTAATATCGCGAGATCTCGTCACACCCCTAATATTTATTGTTACTGCATTAATGGGATCTCCTTAATCAAAGCTTTCACAATCTTTAATTTTTACCTTTTTTTTCTGTTATTAAACAAAAATACATTTCTTAGTAATTCCTTCTAAACGATTTGTTAATACTTGAGTCATTACTGTATTACCATGATCTTGACTTGAGAATTAATTATGCATCATGCATTACCTCACACCTTGACAACAGCATCGCCATTGGCTAGTAAATGTTCTAGTTTACTAATATAGATATAATATAGCTATTTAGATAGAGTGTTAAAGTGCAACAGTGTTTTTTCTATATTCCACCAGGAGCATCAGCAACAGCACCAACTCAGCAGGATTCCCTACAAAAAATGAAGGAAGAAAATGCTTTTTTAAAAGCTAAAATGAAGTTCCTTGAGGATAAATGGAAGGACATCGAAAGTGAGAGAGATTTCCTACGTCGCAGTCTGACCAATACCTTACAACCCGTTATAAGTTATACTTAGTAATGTGTACTACAAATACTGTTGGCTCTTATGAGAAAGTGTTTGATGTTCCTCATTTTTAATCTGCTTTGAATAAATGTGTCTGCTCATAATTGCTACTGTACAGTAAATGGTCATCGCACTTTCACCTCAAAAAAGTGTTAAAATGTACAAGTGTTAAACAAGTGATATTAATGAACTTTTTACTGTGGAAAATGTACAGAGTCTACATTCAAACATATCCTGGCATAAAAGGGCTCAGTGTACTGTAGTCTGAGGCCTGTCTGTTCTTGTTGTTTTAAAGTTAGATCTTGTGGTGTTCGTTAACAAAGGTAGCAGAATATTTAATTTAACAATGACATCAAAGCTGGTAAATGTGGAAGAAATGAAATGTAATCTTAATATGATTTGGTTTGTATTCCTTATCAGCCTTGTCAGCAAAGGAAGACATGATGGGAGCTCCTGCAAATCCAAATTTGATGATGCTATATCACAGTCTGGGCTTAGGGTTAGGGTTAGAGTTAGGGTTAGGGTTAGGGTCACGGAAGATGACCTTCACACAGAAAGGGAAAAAAGGAAAAGAGAAGAGGATAAAAAACTTTGCAAAGTTGACTCCTCGTCCTCCTGTGTCTCATCATCCTCATCCTCATCTCAGTCCTCTTCATCCCCTGCACCCCGTAAATCCAGCAAACACGAATGCAAACAAAAAGCAGAAATTCACAAGAGGAATGTATTTTAGATGTGCTTACAGTAATTGTTGTGTACAGTAGGGGTGTAATGGCTCAGATTACTCACGGTTCTGGTTTTTATCACGGTTTTAGGGTCACGGTCTCGGTATAGTTCGCTATGTGCTAAGTTCAGTAAAACACAGGACAATTGAGGCTTTTTATTCGTTTGAATAACTAAATTAATGCTAGGTCTGACTATATAAGTGACTATATTCTGATTATAAACTAAGTATTACACTATTGATGCTGTTAAAGCTTCCTCAGAACATTGAAGATGCCGACACATCAACAAGTGATGTTTTCCGGCTGGCTTATATTATGCGGATGTTCTTACGAACGTTACGTGCATATGGTCAGTTGTCAAATAAAAACAAAGAAAATAAGAGCACAAATGAATACAATAGAGCAAAGATACAAATAAAATAAGCAATGCTTTTCGGGTTGATCAGGTGTCTAACTGTAGTGTTCAGGTACAGAAATTTAATGAAGTAATCAAATATAAAAAATAACACTGCATATTAGAGGTCTACACAGGTCCAAAAATTCCAAAAACCCGAACCCGGCGGGAAGACACAGACCCGACTGGACCCAATTGTCACATATTCCACACAAGTTGCGAAAAATAAAACTTTTTTGTCTTACCTAATTTTAGTAGTTGTCGTCTCCCTTCCTTGCACCTGCCTGACTGTGATGCATTACAATTCTCCGACAAGAAAGTTGTATCCATGTTATTCCTCTCGTTATTCCAAGCTTAATCCACTTATTATTTCAGCTTCAAAAGTGCACTTGATGTCACAGTGACAGATGAAAAATGCAACTTTGCAGATTTGCATTTCGACCCGAGTTAACTTTGACTGTTTGCCCTTTTGAACTATAATAACGATTGCTCGTTTAGTGCCATGGCCGCTGACATTAGCATTATTTATTTGCTATCATCTCTGTGCTCTCTGCGCTGAGTCTGACCACCAACACTTTAAGATTAAACAAGACATATACTGGGAACATATACTGGGATTAAATGTATACATACTGGGAACTATATTCTCAGAAGGCGAAGCACTGCTACTTCCGCGGAGTGATTTACTCCAACTCTGAGCGAAGACTCTGCTCTTCACCACGGGGCTTCTCAGACGCTGCAAGTAAATCACTCCGCCCAAGTAGCAGTGCTTCGCCTTCTGAGAATATAGTTCCCAGTGTGTATACGGTTAGAAGATGGCTGTGTCTTGTTATTTGGACACGCTGTGACTATACACATCACAACATGTAAATAGGAAAATGTTGGCGTTATTTTGCCACTTATTGGGAGCAGTATGCTAGCTGGAGCCGTTTACCTCCAGTCTTTGTGCTAAGCTAGGCTAGCGGTGGGTGCGTCAGACAGAGTTACGGCACGCACGGAGATTGAGAAGGGTGTGTATGGACTTAACTAACTCTGGGGGATACGGGGAATAAGCTAAAGTCCCAAAAAGTCGGCGTGTTCCTTTAAACAGACCCGGGACACGAAGTAATAGATTGGGACCCGATCCGGACACGGAAAACAGTCTCAACTAATCGAGCCACGAACGCCGTGCTACGTTAGATTTCACAAACGTAATTCCTATCAACAAGCTCACTTACCACGGCGTTCGTGACTCGATTGGTTGAGACTGTTTCCCAAGATGGATCCTGTCTGTAAACGCGTAATGTACTGTCTTTATAAACTATCTTCTTATTAAACTGTCTCTACACTAACAAAGTTCTCAATGCTTCGGTTTGCATGTAGGGACCCTCATTATGCTACCGTGTTAGTGTGAGGCTATTTTGAGCCTTGTTAGTGGTATTAACTAGCGATTTACTTTTACTTACTCTGTGCCCCATATACTAGTGTTATGAGCTAATCTGTTTTTAGAGATAAAACTCTTTACATTCGATTTTCATGAAAACGCATCCCAAGGAACGATCGACTCAGTAACCATGTGTTAATTACCCCTAGGTTCATTTTTCACTGGAGTTGTCCTTTAAGGTATTGCAGAGGTATACATTTTGTGAAACATTGGTTTTGTTTTCTCAGTGGTGAAGATGAAGAGCACAGAGAGAAAGTAAATGTCTCTAGAGCAGGTCAAGAGAACAGGTAGGACTGGCCACGCAGGATATTATGAATTACAGAACATTACAGATTAGGGTTGTAGACTTAGTTATTGGTTTGTCTTGTAAAAATCCAACGCATGGAAAGATGGAGAGCCACACCCTCAAAATGACATCAGAGGAGCGGAGATAGATATAACAGCAGAATGCAGAGATGCAACAGAGGAGGTAACAGAGGAAAGACCTTCCTCAGAGCACCCATCAGACTGGCCTGCACCCCCTCACATTATTGACACTTTTAGGCAAAAATTGACTGAGAAAGGGCCTTTGAAATGTCCTGATGGGCCATATCCTAGATCAGAGAAGAGTAACAGGCACTTTTCTAAAGCTTATTGTTATTGCTTATTATCAAATGGGGAGAGAATTGAGCGAGACTGGTTGTTGTATTCCATGAAATCAAATAAAGTGTATTGCTTTGCATGTAAATTATTTGGTGGAGCCAAAGCATGTGACAAACGGCTTGTGTTGGGATACAACAACTGGCAATGTCTATCAAAAACCCCACAGCATCATGAAACAAGTAACCATCATATAGACCAGGGGTCGGCAAGTATCTTTGGCCGCGGGCCAGTATTTTTTTTAGCCAGTAGATGGCGGGCCAGCTACACAGAGTAGGCCTATGGATACCAATGAAATACTCTTATATAGGCCTATAATCGCGGAATATGATGGGTCCGTCACCGTCCATGGATCATTCGTTCAATCGTTTTTTCAAATTAAAACCAAAAATAAAAAGATGAAAAACGACTTGTTTTTCCATTATTTATTTCCTGAACTAAATTGAAAAAACAAATAACGACGGGTTTTCTGATTTTCTGATTGTGCTCAGATCAAAAATAGAAAAAATTAATTACTGGATTTGACAAATTTTAATTTAGATTTAGAATTTTGAATTTAACACCTTAGGCATCTATATCAAGGAAATCATTTTAAACAGATGAAGTAGGCTACTATTGTGGTAACAGATTACAGCCATTTTAATAAAGGTGTGAATATAGTGCCTCATTCGCTTACAGTCCGACTTATGAACTTTATTCCTTTTTTTATTATTATTATTTATTCGGGACACACACATACACACCTAAGGTTTAAGGAGGTCTGTGCGGGACTGTTTTTTTCCGTCCCGCTCCCACAAGGTTCTATTCAGCAACCGCTTAAAATACACTCTGTGTTCACCCGCTTTATTTCCCGACCTGACGGGTCCGCAAAATTTAGATCTCGTTTCCATAATCTCACATTCAAATGTCTCTAACGGAAAGAAGGAGATTAAGTAGCCTATAACAATTATAAATGCTATACAAAAATTGTGTTCGTGTCAATGTAAATATTATTTTAACATTGTACTGTCAGCAGAGAAAAAAATGCCACAGGAAAAAATGTATGAAATATAAATAACATAAATTAAATAGGACAAAGCCTATCACTCAAATTTCTAAGCAACATAAACGAAAATCATATTGCCCTACTGACAAATGAAGTAGGCTATTTTCTGCCAAACTATTTCAAACATGCTTGCAAAAAAAGAATGTTGTTGACTGACAATGGTTTCAGTACCAAACAGCTCCTCAGAGCTAGGTGTACAGGTGGTCAGAATGAAGTGCGGATACGCTGTCAAAAGATGTTGAGAGTGGGCTATTAATAGTTTAACAATTGTCAGTCAGACCGCCCGCTCCGTCCAAAGTACACCAGAGTTCTGACCGCTACCGTCTTTTGACGCGCGAATGGACACAAAGTGGTCAAGCGTATAACTAGACGCTGCAGGCGCGAATTTGACGCGCTATTCGCGTCCAGTGTGAACGCACAGTTATACTTTAAAATGTAATCCCGCGCCGCATGATTCCCTATGGGCGTTTCACACAGTATGCGGCGGTGAAATCGCCGCGCGACTACGGCTTTTCTCAAGTAATGGAAGAGTTTTGTGCAGCATTTAGGACTTCCAAAATAATCCTGGCGGGCCGCCAGTTGTCGTTCCCTGATATAGATGCTTACCTTTCATGGAAAGAATTGGCAACTTGCTTGGGAAGAACAATTGACAGTGAATTGCAAAAGGTGATTGCAGCAGAAAAGTCCCGCTGGAAAAATGTATTGACAAGATGATTGACTGCATTCCTTTTTTAGCTGAAAGAAACTTGGCCCTGAGAGGGAAGAAAGAACAATTGGGGAACACTAAAAATGGCAATTTCCTTGGCTTAATTGAGCATAAGACAAACATCTTCCAAAAAAGTAATATCTTACCTGTCGTGGTGTACTCAAAATAAGTTTTTGCAGTCTATATCTGCATGCATTGTCAGCAAAATCTGTACACTCATAACAAATATTTTGCTGTTGAATTTGACTGCACTCCTGACACTTCAAAACAGGAGCAGGCCTCTGTTATAATAAGATATGTCCACACAGATGAAGTGTGCAGGAATCATTTGTTGGTTTCACTGCTGTGAAGGACACAACTGGTCAGGGCCTAGCAGAGAAACTGATTGAAGTGATTGAGAAGAATTTAGGATTGGAGTTAAGGAATTGTCTTGCGCTTTCAGCTTGGGGGAGCTCAGGATGCCTTGGAAAAGCTTGAAAAAGTGTCTAAAGATGGTAAAATTACATCAGAGGCTAAATCACTATCCAAAGAAATTGTGCGCATGGAATTTCTTGATTTCTTGTGTGTTTGTCAATTTGGTATGACATTTTGTCTGAGATCACACATGTAAGCAAGGCACTACAAGCAGCAGATGTGTCTTTGGACACAGCCATTATGCTGGTCAGTTCTCTGAAAGACTTCTTGGTTCAGTACAGACAGGAGGGATTTCAGAAATCCATGTCCATAGCAAACAGAATTGCAACTGAATTGAATGCTTGCACAGAGTTCAGGAGAAAAAATGATGAAGCTGTTATTTCAGATGAAATAAGGGCTACACTTATAGACCATGTCGTGAACCATGGTCTCTCATTGAGAGAGGCAGGGTTGAGGGTGCAACCCAATCTGCAAAGATCCACAGTGGCATCTGTAATGCGAATGTTCCATCATACAAACAGGTGAGAGTTACATCCTTACAGTAAATGAAAACATTACAGGAATTTATTTTGTATTGCAACTATAGAATATTTACACAGATATATATTACAGTAAGTTTGACTGTAAAATATATTTTTACAACAGGACCCAAAGGCTGCCCCCAACAGGAGGAAGAGGAAAAATATTTTCAGATGCGCAGGAAAATGCTATTGTTGACATGGTTGTTGTCAACAATGCAATAAAACTGCGGGAGATTCAAGATAGAGTGCTGGCTGATAATGATATATTTGAAAATGTTAATTCTGTCAGCACAACAACTATTGCTCGAGTCCTACAGAAACACCAAGTTACAATGAAACAGTTATACACTGTACCGTTCGAGAGAAACAGTGAACGGGTAAAAGAGCAAAGATACCAATATGTCCAGGTAAGACGTCTGAGGTTACATACACAGCTATAAAAAATATTTACAGTAAAAAAAACACTAGCATTGCTACAGTAAAACTGTGCACTTACTGTTTTTCAGAGAGTAATGGAGGTGGAAGCACTGGAAACACCACATTCATTTGTATTTATCGATGAAGCTGGATTTAACCTTGCCAAAACACGGCGCAGAGGAAGGAATGTTATAGGTCAAAGGGCCACTGTGGAGGTTCCAGGCCAAAGGGGGGGAAATATCACCATGTGTGCTGCAATGGCCAATGATGGTTTGCGTCTCAACACACCACTCATTGGCTCATACAACACAGAAAGGCTTATAGCTTTCCTAGAACAGATCTATGCTCAGCTAGTGCCAGCAGAACAGGGGGAGCCAGTAAGAAACCCCCAAGTCTTTGTCATAGTTTGCGATAACGTTGCTTTTCACCACTCTGCATCTGTCACAGATTGGTTTGCAGCACATCGCAGATTTATGGTTTGTACCTGCCTGCATATTCACCCTTCCTCAACCCAATAGAGGAGTTTTTCTCTGCCTGGAGGTGGAAAGTGTTTGGTCACCACCCACATGACCAAATGTCTCTTTTGGAAGCCATGCGTGCCGGATGTGAGGAAATGAGTCCAGAGGACTGCCAGGGATGGATAAGGCACTCCAGAAGGTTCTTCCTCAGGTGCATGGCAAGAGAGAACATTAGATGTGATGTTGATAAAAACCTGTGGCCTGATGCTAGAGAGAGGCAGGATTAGCCCCTCAATTATTTGTTCGAATTACAGTATGTACTTTTAGTTTCTACCTTTTTTTTCTCATTACTGTAATTCTGTAAATTATACAGACTTGAAGCAAACTGCTAATTTTCATTTACCTTAAAGAATTTTTATGTTCTAAAAATTTAAATAAATCATGTGAAAGAATGTCACTCTTTTCTTTGAAGAAAATATTACTTTGTATGAAGTCACTGAAATTGTTCAAACTGTAAAGATGAAAAGTTTGTATTTTCTGTATTGGTGTTTGATGCTAGTGTTTTTACTCTCAGTGTGTTCTGAGTGACAGTGTGTGTTATCTCAGTGAGGGTTGTGCAGAGTGTTTGGCTGCACTGAGCCTGTTTTGAGCCGTGTGTTAAGAGTTGTGTTGCTTGGAGTGAGTTTTGCAGGTGATGTGAACTGTTTAGCTCAGGTGACTGTTGGTAGTGCAGACTGTAGTTAGAGTTTTGCACATGTGACTCCAGTTGTGCTCACTGTCGTTTAGCAATCGGAAAAAAACTGTAAATCATACCCTTCATTCAACTATGAACAATTATTGCTTTTATAACATCTGATGAAATACTTGAAAAAAGTACAAAAGCAAGGCATGGCAAAGTGATACACATTTATTGTTTCTTTCATATTCAATTGTAATCAATTGTTTTTAAAATATACTTTATGTACTTTTACTACTACTTTTATTAGTTAAATTGTGTTCTGAATTGTATATTTGTTACACTTTGAAGCAGTTTGAAAAGTGTTAAGACAAAAAAAAAAAAAGTATGCTTATAAAAAAAGTATGCTTATAGTTACAGTTGGAAATATTTTGGCACCATCACATGCCTATTTTAAGATATAGTTGGATTGACTCCAGAGGCCATATAACTTCTCTATGGATATCTTTCAATTTTATTTGTATTGTGTGTGTGTGTGTGTGTTCCTGGTAACAGTTGCAAGGACATGTTTTTGGCCCCCATGAGGAAAAGAGCTCATAGTTTATTTTATTTTTTGAAAATGTAAAAATACAGAAAGTTTTCTGTGAAGGGAAGGTTTAGGGGTAGGGTTAGTGTAAGGCGAGAGAATATACAGTTTGTACAGAATAAAAACCATTGTCTATGTAATGTCCTCATAATTATAGGAATACCAGTGTGTGAGTGTGTGTGTGCTTTCAGGTAAATATATTTTACAAAGACTATATTCACGAGGCCAATTCTATATATGCTATAAACCACACTCAAGCATCCTCATAAAGCAAAATGCTTTGAAAAATAATTTTTAGTGTAAAAAAGCAGGACGTTTTTTTGTTAGCATTTGGGGATAGAGTATTTAGTGCCAAGAAAAAGTATGTGAATCCTTTAGTTAGTTTTCTGCATTAATTGGTCAATGTCATATTCATCAGAATCATAAGTATAGACAAACACAATGTGCTTAAGATAATATCATACACAAATTATAATCATGTCTTGATTCTTGGGGGGGGCGCCAACCATGATCTTGCATAACCCTCAGCAAATGTACAGTTGCGCCCCTGCACAACCCTGATATTATTTTTGTTAATTGTTAGTTTTCATGATCAATAAAATAAAGCAAACGATTCAGTCAAACATAAGTCAGCTCTCTAGAAGGCTACAATGTTAAAGTTAAATAGCCTAAATATATAAAGTTATGAAACTTAGCCCTCAGCCAAAACGATCTGCCAGGGAACAAACTATAGATTCCTGAGACCAAAGATCGCCCGTTAGATACACAAGACAAGTTATATCTCATGTTTAACCACTAGACTAGAGACATCAGAGCCAGTGGCAAACGTCAGAAGCACTAGCCGAGGAAAGGCTGATCTCGACGGGTGCATGAGCGCTGAGCGCCCGGGGATCGCCTGGATCTCACAACTCTGAAAACCTCAGAACAAATGTTCAGACAGGTGCCATTTTTATAAATAAACCACCGATTTGAGCTTTATACAACTACATTCTCACCAGAAAAAATCTTAAAACTACAGTTCGTGACACAATAACAGCAGTATCTTTAAATTATGCAGGTTTTCTCCTCTGCTATTGGTGCGAGATGCATTCTGGGATAACTGGCTGTCTCAAGTCCGCACAAGTCACCTCTCGATGCATCCTCGATAAAAGCGGCAGATCAAGAATACATCCGGGGATTTGAACTGGACTTGGCTAGATGTGAACTTTGAATTGGAACAGTGAATTACTTGGGCAGCGACTGATGACGTTTCACAAGCACACAAGAACACAAGTACAGACAATAACGCATATTGAGAAACGGCTCTGCACATATTGTGTGTCTCCCTATCAAACACCTGATCAACTCATCAGCTCATCAGTAGAGACTCCAAGACCTGAAATGGTTGTGTCAGATTAGAGACATTGTTGGGGAACCATTGATCTAGAGTTTCATGACTGAACTCGATATTTATTTTTAACTGTGTGTATTTGTGTGTAAATGTGTGTGTCAGTATATTTAATGTTACTGTGCTTCGGCCATTTAAAGCCGTTCTTTAACCCTGTCAGTAAAGCTGTTTGACTCTGATGAGTCTGAGGTGAGTCTGTATCTCGTCCTGATCTCTCTTCGGTCTCGTCGTGAGCTCACAGTCTACAGCAGCTTTTGCAGTCAGAGGG
This sequence comes from Abramis brama, assembly GCF_963993115.1. Taxonomy (NCBI): domain Eukaryota; kingdom Metazoa; phylum Chordata; class Actinopteri; order Cypriniformes; family Leuciscidae; genus Abramis; species Abramis brama. The sequence continues at coordinate 3,946,151 of NC_139982.1, forward strand.
TGTTTTATATGATCAGCACATGCTTCACTCTGCATGTGTTTATAGCTCTATGAACTGAACATGACATGATCAAGAGCTCTTCTTCATCAACCAACAAACATGACTTTCAGCATCATCTTCCTCTTGACTCTGGCAGTGTTTAGTTCAGGTTTGAATAATGATTTATGATTGTATGACACTAATAACACTATATCATTACAATCAACATCACTCTTGTGTTTATGAAGAGAATGAGTCACTGTTTCAATATGATCATCATGTTTTAGGTGTAATATATGATCCTGTCAATCAAACTGAACAGACTGCATTCAGTCACTTCTGCTGTCTGGACGTGATGCTTTCCATTTGAGACACAGAAACTTTTACATTCTTACACAATTACTGTCACAACGGATGATTCTTGATTTATGATCATGTTTTTTAAATTATTGTTATTATATTTTTATATTTAAAATACCATCACCTTTGCAGAAGTGAAAGTGTTCCAGTCCAGATCATGTAACAAATCAAAGAGTGAGACTGAAAAGCCCATTTGCATTGTCAGGGTGGAGTGATTGTGATCCTCTCAGAATAGAGCAGCTCTGTCTCCAGAGACCATGTTCAAACCCCAAGAGCTTTATTTGACATTTACTGCTACATCAACCTTCTGAAAAGCACCTGCATCTTCATCTGTTAGTTGAATGATGTTGTCAGACACAAAGTGAACTTGTTGAGAAGCTTTATTGAATGTTGCAGCAAACACAGCAGATTGAAAGATCACACACACACACACACACACACACACTCTTTCAGTATTGAGTTGTAAATCACTCCAGCTGCAGCACTAGACTCATGTGAATCCTGCCTGACACAGGACACTCAGATACGGCTCATCTTCAGGAGAGAAACATCAGCACTCAGAGCTCTTGTGGAACGAGACCTCATGAGGAGCTCCATCATGTGTTACTCTGCAGACGTACAGCTCTCCCTCTTCCCAGCGTGCTTTGCTGAGGGTCAGGACGCTACTGCGGCTGTAGCGGCCGTCCTGCTGGCTCTCTGCGCTGGTCAGAACCCCCTCGGTGACCTCTGACCCGTCCAGTGTCCAGCTCACCAGCGCCCCCTGTGGAGAGTAAGAGCTGAGCAGGCAGAGCAGTGCGGCTGAGTCTCCAGAGATCTGCAGAGAAGAGGGCGGCAGCAGAGACACTGAGGGCTTCACTGTGGGACCAGCTGCAGGAGACAAACACAACACATTCACACACACACACACACACACACACACACACACACACACACACACACACACACTTTGTTTAAAGCTTTCATACATATTGCATTATTAAAGTATTTTTAATGCATTAATTATGCACTGCTATATACATTAAAATGCATGTATGATCTCATCAATAAGTGTAACAGCAGTTATAACACATATTATCTATATACTATCAGGCCGATCTGACTGCTTTAATTCCAGCAATTATTCACTCTGAACATAAATATCTTAAATTTTGAGATATTCGCCTGAACTGAAAATGTAACTCAATTTCAAACAGAGTTAAAACACAATTGAATCACACAGAATGAACAAAACACTGAATTATAAGCACAACATGAGCAAAAGAGATTCAGTATCATTGACTGAACTACAGAAAGAAGCAACATTTACATTCTGATGTCAAATCTCTTTTTTCCATGTATGATTTCTACAATAAAAGATGAACTAAATATGAACTCAGTGTAGAAATAAAAGACGGAAAACAAACCTGTAATAAACTGATTAAACTCATAGTGAGACACAGTGTGGAAATATGTTTAGAATTCCTTTTTTGTTGAAAGTCTTTATACATATTGCATTATAAAAAGTATTTTTAATGCATTAATTATATATTGTTTTACACATTATAATGCATGTATGATTTCATCACTAATTGTAACCACAGTTTAACACATTATAATATTATATATTCATTGTTACACCTTCCAAAAAAGTAATATAAACTCATGACAAACTATAAATTATAATTATTTATGAAAACATATTACAGTATAACATACGCTATTGATTCCTTTATAATGCATTATACTTAAAGGCTTTAATTTAATAATATAAATTTTTATTAAATTTAATTTATAATTTTAACGCATTTTAACTTTGTTACAAATATTTATGAAAAGATAAAATATATAATAAAATCTATCTAAATCAATCTAAATAATATATAAAATAATCTACATTAATGATAACATATATGACATTATAACATACTTTATTGATACCTTTAATAATGCATTATACATAAAGGCTTCAAGTAAAGTTTTGCCACAATATCTAATAATCATTATTATTAATAAATGTTGTTCTTGTTTCAACTGTAAAACACTTTCTGAAATCTAATTATTATTTTTTTTCATTAGGTGATTAAATAGACTTACATTTGATCACCAGTTTAGTTCCTCCACCGAATGTGTACCACAGTGATACAATCTAATGAAACGCTCGTACAAAAACCTCTATTCCACTCGAGTGAACACACACTCCAGCAGAGAGAGAGAAACAACACTTCAACACACTGATATTAGAAGATCCTCAGCTCTTCTCAACACTCACTCATTCAGATTTGACTAAATGCTTTCTGATATAACACTGTTTAAAGAAATATATTTGATGAGCTGTGACCTCTGAGGTGACCTTTGACCTCTTTGATCATGGATGATGTTGTGGAGTTTCTCATAATGATGCTTCTGTTCTTCATATGCAGATCAATCATCATGATTCACAGAAAAACCTGCAGCTTCAAATAAATGAATCAATAATTCTGAACATTTCAGATGCACATTGTTTAATATATAATGACCTGATTATGAGTCCTGATGAACTTCATGCATGTGGAAAATGTGGGAAAAATAGACCATAATGGACTTTTTTATTATGACTCTAAATATAGTAAAACTGGTTTATTTAGTTCTTGATTTCTCATTGTTAACATGCTTGTAAAGGTGTAGCACAGAACTGAACTCAGAGAAACTGCTGCGTATGACATATGTTTAAAATGATCTACATTCATGATTCTCCAGACAAAACCTAGTGTCTTATCAGCCTGACAAACATAAACAAAAATATTTCACAATTAATAAATATGTGCAATTAATCACTAAATGGTTCAATAACATTATTCTGAAAGTAAAATCTTCTATGTAGAGTTTATGAGTTTGTTATCAGCACAAGCTGTTGTAAATCCTGCCCACTTCTTTGCATTGTCAGCACATGCTTCAGTGCTCTGAGAGTGTTTATAGTGCTGTGAGTTTAACACTTCATGACTGAGAGCAGAACAGAACACACTCTTCATCATCACACAAGACTAAACTACAGCAATGAACACAATCAACATCTTCATCTGGACCATTGCACTGTTTATTCAAGGTAAGATGTAAAAACTGACTCTGGTTTTGGTGTTTTTGTAAAAGTATATGATGATAATAGTTTTAAACACTAATTATTTTTCTTTTCTCTTCTTCAGAATCCAGAGGAGTGACTCTGACTCAACCTGAAGTTAAAACTGTCCAACAGAGTCAAACAGCAACAATAGAGTGTAATATAGATGTAGGAATATACAGCAGCTACTTATACTGGTATCAGCAGAAACCTGGAGAAGCTCCTAAACTCCTGATTTATCAAATAAACAACCTTTATACTGGAACTCCATCTAGATTCAGTGGCAGTGGAACAGCAAGTACTGGACGAGATTTTACTCTGACCATCAGTGGAGTCCAGACTGAAGATACAGGAGATTATTACTGTAAGAGTATACACTGTCCTAGTAGCTGTGTGTTCACACAGTGATAAAGAGTCGTACAAAAACCTCTGTCAGTCAGACGTCACAGTGACTGCACTGATACAGCTGAGAGAAACTGCAGCTGCTGATGGAGGATCACAAACTACACAATATCAATGTTTAGTTCAAAGTTTCTAAAGTATTCATACAAAATATACATTTACCGATAGTAATTTATTTGATATGAAATAATAGTGCTGATATTCCTAAACCACAAAACCAATTGAAGTTGGGTGTCCATCATAGAGATAATCAAGTCAAGTCAAGTCATCTTCATTTATATAGCGCTTTTATCAATGTAGATTGTCTCAAAGCAGCTTTACAGAGATAAGCGTATAGTTTAAGGTAACAGAGATTGTTTTGGCTTTATAGCGGTTCTTTAATTAAGTTATTTTCCAGCTATAGTTAGTTTTGATTGATTTGCTTCCGTCGCAACGATCATTTGTTGTTAAATTAGGGGCCGCTAAGACGACACCATTCTCTCTACACAGACTTTAAACGCGAACCTGTGAGAAACGCTGATGGCGTTCAGATGCGCATTAAGAATGGGTTCTATAGTTATGTGCGTTTGAGTATACGCAGGTTTGGAATTCCCTACAAGCCAAGCCTAAACAAAGTACTTGTCTTTCCTTATAGATTTTGATAAAGAATTTTATTTTATTTTGTCGCTTTGGGGTAGAAACGCGAAACTAATTTTCCCGACAATGCCTTATCTGTAGAGTGGTAAAGGGATCCTCCATAGGGAGAGACTAGTTGGCACTTCAGCACTGCATTGGATCGGGTCCAGGCGAAGGTCCTTCGTCAGATCTGGATACGGCCCGGATCCGGCAGGCTGCAGGAAAACCTCGGGATAAACAAAGACACTAAAATTAGCGTAGATGCCATTCTTCTCATGATGTCACGAGTACATCAGGAATTATGGGAAGTGTTCCCGGTTCCAGCTGACCTAATCTATGCAGCCTAACATTGAACTATAGAAGTCTATAATGTATTATGTGAATGCTAGGTAAAAGAGATGTGTCTTTAGTCTGGCTTTGAACTGACAGAGTGTGTCTGCTTCCCGGACAATGGTAGGAAGGCTGTTCCAGAGTTTTGGTGCTAAATAGGAGAAGGATCTTCCGCCAGCAGTCGATTTTGATATTCTAGGTATTATTAACTGGCCGGAATTTTGAGATCGCAATAGACGTGAAGGACTATAATGCGTTAAGAGCTTGCTCAAGTACTGTGGAGCTAAACCATTTAGTGCTTTGTAAGTAATCAGCAATATTTTAAAATTGATGCGATGTTTAATAGGGAGCCAGTGCAGTTTTGACAGAACCGGGCTAATATGGTCATACTTCCTGGTTCTGGTAAGAACTCGAGCTGCTGCGTTTTGAACTAGCTGTAGTTTGTTTATTAAAGCTATAGTAGGTAATGTTGGGAGAGCTAGCAAGATTTGAAAGCGGCACCTCTTCTAAGCTCCACCCCCTCCCGTCAGTACTCAGTCCAAAGCTACGCCCCCACAAACATGAACGCGCATCCACAGTCGGAGTTAGCTGCAGGTCACAGGAAAGCCGAGTATTTTGGTCATGTTGGAATAAATATTTTGAAACGATAAATGCCTTTCCTTTACCATTTCAGCATAAACAAGCTATTACTTTTCTTACCTCCTTACATGCTAAATGAATAATGACAATGAATGTGGTATAACACTTTTTGTTTTATTTAAGAAAAAAACGAACAAGAGAGACCTAAGAGAAATACTTTTTTACACAAGTATCTGTACTTTCGCTGCTTTTGACTGTCATAAACAATCTGTATTTACATATAATAAATAAGAAATAAATATATATAAGAAAAGGAGTGTCCAGGGATGGCTGACAGGTCAGGCTTTGCATGAGGCGTCGTCTGCTGTGGTGATCTACTGGCAGTGATTTACCTTTAGGAAGAATATCACAATTACACATCTGACAATAATGACTGCATCTCAAAGACACACAATGAATGACAACACAACTTTGTTTCCATTTCACACAGTAACAAACATTTCTTCTCGTAGCTAACAAAACACATATGCCTAGGGTTGCCAACCGTTCCGTATAATACGGAATCGTTCCGTATTTGACACATAAAAGTCTTGTTCCGTATTGAACTGATACGGAACGCACTTTGTTCCGTATTTTTGAGAATCAATTCAGTGCAAATCCATGACAGACACATATAGCTTCTAATATATGTCAGACTATGAACGAAGACATTTGTAGGCGATAAGAAAAAAAAAACCCAGACGGTGCGGTAGATACTAATTTCTTCCCCTGTTTGTCTATGATCAGCGTAGCGTTTTTAACATCTTGGAACATCATCAGAGAATGCCCTTTTAATAGGTCGTTTCAGTCATTGTGAGTCACGTATCGTAGCAACGATGACGACAAGTAACAAGAGCGGGAAATGTAAAAATGATTACCTCTGAGCAGCCGGCGAAAAAGAAAAGAGCATAAAAATATAGAATTGAATGGGAAAATGACTACCAACCCGTGGCTGGAATGCGTGAGGGACAATGAATACACGGCCGAGCGATGTCAAGGTTTCTTGTCCGTCAGACATCTCCAGAGGCTGATATGGTAGGCTATGTAATCATGTGGATTTTTAAAACTCAAATATAGCTCATAAGAAAGTGATTATATTAAAAGAGATAGTACAGGTTTAGACTAACATTGTAAAGAAATCAAAAAAGTACACATGGAAAAAATAGCTGCACAATGTGCTTAGTCTGGAGGTTTATTTATTTCTGTGAGATTTTCACTATGTGCATACATACAGGTGTTGTATTGCTTGAATGCAGTATTTGAGTGCAATATTTTAGATTTTCTTTATTAGCTGTTTTTTTATTTATGTTTTTTATATTATTGTTTTGCACTGGAAAGAAAGTTAACTATGATGGAAGTATAATTATATAAATATATTTGCACTACACCTCCTTAAAATGTTGTCTAATTAAATTAAAAATATATTTTTTTGCACTGGAAAGAACATTCTAGAAGTCTAATTCTATTGAATAAGTTTGCACAAGGCTACAGAAAACTGTTGTTTATTTTTCTTCAAATGCAGTCTAAGCCGATAAGTTTTGAATGTTATATGTTGTATTTGTTTAAGTTAAAAATAAAACGTATTATAAACTAAACAAATCCATGGTTCATTGTTGGCAAAATGATCATGATAGGCTTTATATTTCACATCTAACTTATGTGGTTCAGTCTTGTATATTGATTAGGCCTACTTTGCTATTCTATAAATATAGGCCTAATAAGTAGTATTATAATATGCTACAATCTATTAAATCTATTAAATATATTTATCTAAATATATCAATTAGTTTCCACAATATTCACCAGAAGTCATCATTTCAGGAGTTATTTTTAAAAATGTTCTTCCTTGGGGGGCGTGTCACCGGACCGGACCGCCCCCCATCCCCTACCCCGCCCCCCCCCCATCCCATTCCTTATTTCCATTTCAGAAAGTTGGCAACCCTACATATGCCACATCACCACAGTTATCTCATTTATAAGCAATATATTAACGTCATTTTATCACAATTATAATGCAGACACTTGCGACTATGGCTGTGCAATATGTTAAAAATTTAATGTCCTAAAAGTCAGATAAGCAGACCTGTAACGCAACTGGCTTACACCGACAGAGAAGCTAAAGTTAGCATTGGGCTAATACTAGAGAGAGAGTGTAGAGGGATACAAACTGCCACTTTGAGTGATTTATGACCCTCTAAGCCCCGCCCCCTTTTTGACCGTGGGAATTTCCCACGCAAGCTCCTCCCACTTACGGGCTGTACAGTATACCGTGGGAAAATCGGACTTGTGGCACGCCTCCTTATGGGTTGAACATCTGAAGCGTAGGAAAATCTCCCATGCTCAGTAGTTCTAAACAGGTGTATATTAAAACTTTTTAAGAAATGTACAATAAAGACATAGTCAGAGATGAGTTCAGTGTTTTTTATTTATTAAAGAAGACATATGTACATTCATCACTTTTAAAACGTTAAAACATCAATGAAATAAGTTTAAATTGCATTTTTCTCTAAAAGAGTTATTTCAAGATGTTATTTTAAGATGTTAAAACAACTTTTACATAAAACACAGTCATTGTTAAAAAGCCTTGCGTTTTTTTACATACCCAGTTGTTAAAAACTCAGAGTTTAAAGATTCAAAAGTGTTTTCCTTGTGTAATTTTTCTGGAGCAAAGTGAAAAAGTGTCCACACACGCCGAAAATTTGTCAGGACTGAGAGTGTGTGAAGGTTACAGAGAGACACAGGCAGACTCCGCCTCTAGCCCCACCCAACAACAGATGTCACCCGTGGAAATTCCCACAGCCCCTTCAAGCTCCCAAATAGAAAAAGCGACCGGTCAGCTCGATGTCCGAGCCGAAATGACCAAAGAATCAGGCTGCAACGGCTCGAAGAGACCACACCCCCTAGCACACCCCTCTCAAAACTGAGTGGTCAATTTCGATTTAAGGGTGTGTGTAAAAAATGACATCACTCACGGGAATCCCCCTCCTACAGCGTCACAGTCACATGAGATGTTTAAAAAGGAGCGCAAACATGACAAGAGATACTTGTGATTTTACAAAACAAATCTGCAATGGCAACGGTTGCAACCCCGAAAACACCTGAAAAAAGCATCGATGTAGCTATGGATGATTTGACTCTAGCTCCACGAAAAAAACGGGAAACGCATGGCCCCTGCTTAACGCGATTTCTTCATGAGCCGGCGGATCGTGTGGAATATACATTCCACCTATCTGAAGGACGTGCGTGTACGTATGTTTATGACAAAATCAACAGAGAAGTCAGACTGGTTAACGTGGATAATGACGAGAGATTCACCACGAATGCCACGAATGATCCGGACTTAATATTCACAGAAAGAGATTGGATTTTATTCTACACAAAAGTATGGAGAGATTTGAATGAAGGGATGGATACACCTCTTTTTATCGGTGAGTGGATTGGATTAACCATGGGTACAAGATACCGGATTTTAGCGGACCAAATACATAAGCACTCAGAAGACTATATTTTCATACTTTGTAGTGATTTTGGCAAGATTGCAGAATACTCATGGCCAATTTGTGAAAAAGATCATTTAGTATTATATGATCTGAAATTCATGTTCCAATGGAAGGATCTAGCTGTGATGGAAAATATTTTTTCCAAGATCAATCAGCTTTTCCAGTGGACTAATGCGTATGAACGCTACGCCAACATTAAAGTGAAACTTTTCCACCCCGAGTGGGCGGTCCCCGAGAGACGCGGATCTTATATAACCCCGCCCACTCTCTACAAGCATTAAAAGACGGGCTCTTGAAAGGTTACCTCATTCACGCACCATGTCTCAAGGAACTGACTCTTCATCATCATCTCAACTAATTGGAACTACTGATGGATTTACAACAAACGGATTAATGACTATGGCAAATGGATTACCTCAGAAAAGCATCGATTGGATAAATAATTTCTGTACAGAACTCGGTTATCACAATCTGGCTTTCCTCACAAACTACGGAGTTGCAACACCTGCCGCAGACGTTGAAACCCCTGACACAACTGTCGATGAGACGGACGGGTGCCTAGGGGACACAGGTCATCGGATTATCAAAGCTATTTTGGCGGTTATTCTGGAAATTTTGGTCGACAAGCGGATGAAAAAGAATTGCGATGGCTGCATGGTGGACCATCCATCTCAGACAAGACACAGTTGCTTGTTTGAACCTTCTGCCTATTATTTTTACGGATGTTTTGAAGAAATCAGTGTGGAGCTTCTCACCCCGGAGTTAAAAAACATATTGGCTCAGGCCTTGAGTCAGTACGGAGGCAGGCCTCATCTCCAGAGGATCGAGGGAGCTGTTGAGGCAATTTTATACGGCCTCAAAGATGAGATGTACATAGTGGAACAATTATCTTTAATCCGTGAGAAATTAATCGACGAATCATGCGAGGAGATAATTTACACGGCTGTGGATAAATGGAAACTTGCCGTATCTGAAGATCCGGAGATCACACAGGTTTAAAAATGGGGAACTTCTGCTCTACCTCACGGATTACAAAATATTTCTTTAAATCACGTGTTAAATGTGGAATATCTAGCCTGCTCCATAAGATTATCCTGAATAATAGGACTACAAATATCGACGTGAGTCCGGATGAAAAACGACTAATGGAATTAATGAAAGACGTACGTGGATTATCGGACGAATGGAATCATATGGTAAACATGTCTGTCACCTGCGACAACATACCATCTGCTGTTATCAAAAACATTCTCGATCTAATGTCTGATGATCAGAACTCTCTTTTTAGAATAGGAAATATATTATGTATTTGTACGTATGTAACTGATGTCTGTAGTTTGCTAAGTAACGAAAAACCTGATGTATGTAATATTATTGATTTTTTAGTCGAATACATTATGGAGAAGAATTTTGAAATGTCTGTGAAATTTTATTTCTTGTTTGTGTGATATAATTCACATTACACATTACACATGTTTGTAACTTTCTAATAAAATCATTTTTGTTGATTGCAATGTTTTTTTTTTGTAACGTTATATTGTAAAATAAAAATGTTTTGTAACTTTTATGTTGTGAAATAAAAAAAAAAAAATGTTTCTGACTTTTATATTGTGAAAAAATAAATAAAATAAATAAATACTGAACAAATTTGCAACTCGAATCATTATGACTGAAATCTCACAGCGTTGACATGGCAGAACTAATGAAAAAGATATACTATGACCCCTCGAGCTCTGGAGCTTTTGGGGGTAAAGATAGATTAAAACAAGCTGTATTAGAACAACACGGTGTAAGACTATCTGATAATGAAGTGTCCAATTGGCTCGCTAGTCAGGACACATACACTCTTCATAGAACTGCGCCAATAAATTATAAGCGGAACCGCGTAGTGGTGTATGGGAAAGACCAACAATTTCAGGCCGATTTAGTCGATATGTCCGCATACGCAAAAGAGAACGACAATATCAAGTTTATAATTACCATTATAGACGTCTTTAGCAAGTACGCGTGGACCCGGGTGTTGCGAAATAAATCCGTTTGTGAAGTAACTAAAGCATTTTTGTCAGTTTTGAAAGAGGGGCGAATTCCCGTCAAGTTACAGACAGATAAGGGTACAGAGTTTTTCAACAAGCCTTTTCAACAGATGATGAAAAAATATAATATAACACATTTTTCAACAGCTTCTGAATTAAAAGCGAGTGTAATCGAAAGGTTTAATAAAACTTTAAAAGGACGAATGTGGCGCTATCTTACATCGATAAATTCCAGACGCTACTGTGATATTCTGCAAGATTTGACAGAGGGGTATAACTCCAGTTACCACAAGTCCATTAAAATGAGGCCGTTGGATGTAAATAAAGAAAACGAATCCATGGTATTCAGAAATTTATACGGAAAAATGCGTAAAGAGACACCCGTCTTTAAATTCTCAGTGGGTGATGTGGTCAGAATATCTAAAGTCCGGAATATATTTGCCAAAGGCTACGAGCAGAATTATACCGAAGAATATTTTACAATAGCATCTTGTATACCCAGGGAGGTACCTGTGTATAAATTACAGGACTATGATGGAGAGATAATACAGGGCTTTTTCTACGAAAAAGAACTCCAAAAAATTATTGTGAGTGATGATAAATCATTTAAGGTCGAAAAAATTCTCGATAAAAAGCGACGTGGAAAAACCATGTACGTTTTGGTGAAATGGTTTGGTTGGCCAATGAAATTCAATAGCTGGATTCCTGAAAAACAGGTGATAGATCTACACTCTCCTTTAAAACCCTAGGGAGAGTCGCTCGCGTTCTCATTCAATCAAAAACATGTCAGAGGAGGAGGGGTTTTACGTCACCCTACCGTGTAATGCATCAGCTCATGTTTACCCTGAAAATCAGATAGCTAATTACAGAACTAGACTGGCAAGAGCAATACATTTAAAAGGATTATGGGAAGTGGCGTTGGTCGAGTTCCACTATCCAAAAACATGGCATACTTTCAACGAGGAAGACGCTACTTTTATTATTGAATGCGAGCAATGTTTGAATGACGATGAACATAGTCAAGTGCGAGGGGATCTTAATATTCAAACATTCAGGAAAGCCCAAAAAATATCTACGAATCATAATACTATAAAACACGGGTATTTTGAGGATATTTCAGTATTACTCAAGGAAATAAACGCAACTCTTCCACCTCGGGTGCAGCTCAGGTACGATAATATAAAAAATAAGATATCTCTGAAATCAAATCAGAGAGCATCGCTAACTTTTTACGGAAAGCTGGCCATTATTCTAGGATTAAAACCAGGCGTTCCTATAGAAAATGTAAACAGTTCGGATGAACACGAAGACGTGCGCACATACGCACCACACCAGGCTGATATAAGCGGCGGATTTTACACTCTATTTGTATACATAGATATAATAGAATATCAAGCAGTCGGTGACGCGTATGTTCCATTATTAGAGACGATACATATCGAATCGACCACCAACAAAGCAGTCTGTGTCAGGCACAACAAGTCTCATTACGTGCGTCTTAATAAAAACATCATATCAGATATCGGGATTGAGATTAAAGACGATCAGAATAAAGACGTACGATTCACCTACGGCAAAGTTGTGACGAAGCTGCACTTTAGACCAGTGAGAAAACATTTGTTTTAAAAATGGCTTATCTCACACCGTACCAGGACGATCCCCACCGCTACATATCATATTATCAGGCCCAGACGGGTCACGGAATGCCGGGCTATGCCGGAAGCGGAGTCATGTACGGTTCCGGTTTTGCGTCAGGGATCGGGGGTCTCTTTCGTGGATTATATCGTATGGCAATACCGTTTCTAAGAAGGGGTTTTAGTATTGCAAAGCCACACATAAAAGCTGCGGCAAAAAATATAGTAAGTGACGTAGTTACCAGTGCCTTGTCAAAATCATTTAATAATAATAATGATAACACCGAGAGACAGAGCGGTCAAGGTCTTATGGTCATGCGCAGAGGGTTGAAGCCCCCTGGGACCCGTATGAGGAGGGGGCGTGGTCACGGCGTAAAGAAGACTAGACGCGTCACGAAGAAACGCCCAGTTGCAAAAAAGAGAGGAAGAAGCCGGACGAAGCGTGTAAAAAGATCTACAAGTTTGAAAAGACGAAGCAACACTATCTTCTAAATCATGTCACTGATTCATGCAATGTCAGACGAATGTATTAAATCCGAACTGGATATTTTTACCCTTCCTTTAACTCAGACAGCTATTGAGAAAAACACTTATGTGGAAATCCCCCCTATGTCAGCGATTAATGATGCTTCTCCGATTGAGTTTTTCATTGCAGGGACTGGTGAAGATTACACTGATCTGAATAATACATTATTATATACTCGTGTTAAAATAACGCTGCCAGATGGGACTGATCCCCCGCAGGGAGCTCCAGTGGGACTTCTTAACTATCCTGGAGCATGTATTTTCTCGCAGGTGGATGTGTCGCTAGGAGATCGGTTGGTATCACAGTCGTCCAACACTTATCCTTACAGATCCATTCTGGAGATGCTTATTAATTATGGAAAAGATACCCTAGAGAACAACTTTTCAGCAGGATTGTTTTACAAAGACACAGCAGGGCACATGGATGCTACGGATCCGGCAGGTGCAAATGCAGGACTGACAAAGAGAGCTGCGTTTACTGACGGTGGCAATGTTGTTGAGCTATTGGCTCCAATACACAGCGATATATTCTTTCAGCCAAAATTACTTTTGAACGGAGTTGATATTCGTATTCGTCTAACTAGAGCAAAAGACGAATTCTGCCTTATGCGCGGGGACGCGATCGATTATAAACTAAAAATAATCTCCGCCTCTCTCTTTATCAAAAGAGTGTCTGTCTCACCATCGCTCCGATTAGGGCATGCTCAGGCATTGCTGTCAGCAACAGCAAAATACCCGTATGATAAAGTCTGTGTGAAATCCTTTTCTGTGCCGGCAGGGGCGCGCGTCTCAAATCACGAAAATCTCTTCCTTGGAACTCTTCCGAAATCCATTATTATAGCAATGACGGATAACGATGCTTTCACAGGATCATACGAAAAAAATCCATTCTCGTTCAAACATTTTCATCTTGAATATTTAAATCTCACCTCAGACGGTGGGCATGTCCCATACCGTCCGCTACAGCCACAATTTAATCTAGGCAACGCTGTAAAAGAATATTATCAGCTGGTTACAGCCACGGGGCGGCATCTGAAGAATCAGTCTCTCGCTATAGACAGGGAGGATTTTCTCAACGGCTACACGTTGTATGCCTATAACCTTACGCCAGATTCAGAGTGCGAGCAGCATGTGTCTCTGATTAGGTCCGGTAATATCAGGTTGGAGGCCCGTTTTAGAGAGCCTCTACAAAACACAGTAAACATTTTAATTTATGCGACCTATGATTCTCTGCTTGAGATATCACACAGAAGACAGGTGTTGGCAGAACACTACTGAAGAGTTTGAAATGAATACTGTAGAGCTAACGGAAATTATGGATAACATTACGTGTAATGTAAATTTTTTAGGAGTACTCGCTAGCGATCATCTTCCCAAAGAACCGCTGACAGATCTCCCGGCTCTATTAATTTGTAATACGGATCGATCGGACGAACCGGGACGCCACTGGTTAGCTATGTATATGGATCGAAACGGATACGGATGTTTTTTTGACAGTTTTGGGAATCCTCCGGATTCAGATTTTTTTCCACCGTCCATTCTCACCTTTCTAAAAAACAATTCTACACAAGTTCATCATTCTACCAGACAAGTCCAAGATTTTACATCAGTCACCTGTGGACAACATTGTGTCTTTTTTCTGTATCATATTTCACGGGGTGTTGAGTATAAGGATATAATGAAATTTTACCATAACGATAATCTATTAAGAAATGATACTATGGTGTCTCTTTTTGTGAAAAAATTGAAACCGATGGTTTGTGTTAGTAAAAGATTTAAATGTATCCAATGTGTACAGTCTGGTAAAATGTTCCAGTCTTATTAATTCCTGTGTAACGAATAAATAAAGAATATGTAATGAATAAAAGCGAGTCGTAAGCAGATGAATAATTTCATTTTCTTTCTTTTATTTGACATCAAAAACAATAACACATGGATGTTAACAACATAATAACATACATAGTTTTAAAAAAAAATAAAAAAATAAAACACAGATACAAAACCTCTCACACGGTTATATTTTGTTAAAAATTCATCCATTGGTAGGCATCTACTCTGGGGGAGTTAAATACGTTTTCATCAGGATCGTGTGCATGTGTGTGCGTGTGACGTTTTTTCAATGACTTAGTAGGTACAGCACCAAAGTCATCCGCGTGTGTTTTTGTTTTAATCGTTTCAATCATCCGTCTTACATTATGATTGGTTACAGTCGAATAAGGAATCTTTAATGCCGCAAATGCATCCAGAAACTCATACCATCCTGGAGGGTGTCGACTGTTATGTTTCATTTGTGGTGAAGTTAGAGTTTTTACCAGATCAAATATATGGGATCCTGAAATGATTCTCCCTTTATAAATAAATTCTCCATCATCTGTCCATGAAGACACGTGTTTGGCTTTGGACATTTTATCCATAATATATTTGACATTTTTTAAGCGTCTCTGAGGAATATTGTTTAAAACTTCTGAGACAATAGGGTCATCACTGACGTCATCATTCCTAACAGCCGGGGTATGGGGGGTGACAGGTGTCTCATGTTCCGGGGATGTAAGAGTTAGAGTGCTACTTTCCATATCACCATGTTTTACCACGTTTAAGAATCGTTGTAAAACACTAGTGTAGAGCTTGGATTTTTCGTAAGTGTTCAAATCATGCCTCTGCAGTATATCTCTAATGGATGAGTCCAAGTCATTCTCCACAGTCGTATGAATATTTTCACGAGGCTGGGCAGTTCTTAGTCTATCCATCTGATGTTTTGGCACGAGATACAATTTCTCGGCGTGTTGCATTTTTTTTTTCTCTTCAGATTTAGTTTCTAGTTATTAGACTAGAAATGAAAGGAAGTGCTACGCTGAGTAGAGGGAGCAGAAAACCCCCTTTTTGATTAATCATACGTCTCTTCCTGCTGATATTAATCTTTTTATTTGCAACGTATTTTAATTCTTTTTTTCTTCTTTTTAAAGTCCCGTGTTGTTTCGCAGTTAGAGGGATCTTGCCATGAATAATATTTAGAGCCACTTCACATAGAGCTAATATTAACTCGTCGGGTGACGATTGCAGAATAACACGTCGCTGCTTGGGCGAACTCTTGTATAATAATTTTAAGAGGTAGAGATTTCTGGAAAGCCGTGTGCTCATCTTCACTTTTGGAGGTAGACCACCGGATAGTCTGACAGTAAATCCGCTCTGAGCCGGAATTTTCAGGTGTGTGTGGTTTATAATCGATTAACAAATAACTGTGAGGTCGTTCAGTTGCATCGTTATATGCTTCGATAAAAAACCTAGCATTACCAGGAAACATTTGCCGACCCAAAATACCGATCTGCTGCTTATCGCGAGGATTTTTAAATATTATTAAATAATTAGTATTTAGACCGATTGTTCTGCTAGATTTACCCTGGAAAAACAGATTCTGTATTAATAGCAAACAGCTAATCTTCATATGATGCACTAGTCGTGTAAAAACGTTTTCGACCTCAGGGCTGGACGCTGCTTGACTCATAACGTCGTCCATGATAAGGATGGATCGTTTGGCAGGGGGGAATAAAGACTCGTCATCCAATTTCTTTGGTATACCTTCAATGAATTTAATATCAAAAGCATGTGACATTTCATCATACATCGATTGCCAGGATGTATACACATACACAAAATTGTCAAACTTGACAGAGCACATTTTCTCTGAATTATACATTAGATTTTTCACAAGAAAAGTCTTCCCAGAACCACTTTGTCCGGCTATTATAGCCGAGAAAGGATGCTGCATTCTGTAGTCAAACACATCTGTTTCACACATTTTTAAATATATTACTAGAATCCGTAAGGTAATGTGGTATAGTCCTGCTGAAGGACTCTCTTATCGTACACTACGGAGAATTTTTTCACATCTGATCTATTGTGCAGTGTGAATCCCCTCTTGTTTCTTGTGATGGTGTCTGTTTTTGCTAACAGGTGTAATTTGACACCTGTTTCGACATAGTCTCGCACAAGATCGGTCAGACTCTGTAGTGTAACTATTTCTGCATTCTTTGCATTGAGTGTAATACCCTTCGCTTTGAGACACGAACGGCCATTGACTGTTTTAAATGCATATGATTTTGGTCCTGATGAGACGAACTGCAAAATGCTGTCATCAGGATCTAGCTCGTTTGTGAGCTGACCGAGATAAGATCCTGTTTCTGGCATCCAATCATCTTTTTTTGATACAAAAACCACTGAATCTGTATCTGAATAAATCGCACGCCTGTCTAACTTCTCCAAAAGATTATATAATTCAAGTCGACCCCAACAAGTCGTGAAAGCACCTACGAACAAATTCACGTCGTGCGTGGGTGCTGGGTCTTGCGTTAAGCTAGAGCACTGAATCATTGCCACTGTGTCAGATACGAAAGAGAAATGACGTATTACGTGGGCGTGGCTAAAGAGACGTTGAGTGAAGTCTTCCGGATCTGTTAGGAGCTCTGTGGTTGGCAGATGCGTGCGCAGAGAGAAACGACCCCATAATGTGTTCAAGATGAGCTTAGCAATGGATCTTTTTGCCGGATTTTTTATTATTTTAGAGACTTCTAGCTGAACACCCTCTTTCTCGAGATATTCATCCACGTAAGATTGTTTGTCTGTCTCTGTCACAACATGAGAAGGAAATCCTGAGGCTTCCTGTTTGAATTTTAGGAATGTTTTGACATAACCGGTGAATAAGCTGTCAGATGTGTGTGGAAAATGCCAGACCTCTTGTATTTTTATTATGCGATAGCCTTGTTGAACAGCCTTCTGGAGCTCCGCGCTTACCCAAGTGCCTGTAATACATCTATCAGCCTCTGTGTGGCAGCATTGTGTATCCTGAATCTGATTTTCGGCACACGTTCTACAGAGAGGAAACATTAATTTGCCCCCACATCTGTAAGGCAACACGGGGTGATACAATCCTCGGGGCGGTAGAACTATGGCTTTGACGAGACCAAAATAGCTCTCTATCTCTTCAAAGTCCTTGAAGATAATTTTAGGGTGACCGATAGGATACGTTTTAGTGGCCTGAACAAAAGGGTATAACGATGTGAAATCATAATAATCGATTCTCTCATCTTCAGCTGCTTTGTGATACAATTTGTACGCATTTGTTCTACCTCCGTAAATTGCATCACGAGGTTTCAGTCTCTCGGGCGCGTCATAAGACTCCATAAACCGGATGACGTCAGGATCTGTCTGTTTTAACCCCTCCCACTCACAATCCCAAATACAAATGACACGCATGCCATACACTTTATCTAGTGATTCTAGTTTTGCATCAGTTTGCCTCCTAAGAGTACCGAAAGACACTTTTGATAAAGGGTTAATTTCATCTGATTTAAAACGACAGTCGTGACCGTGGAAAAAGCATCCTAAGTACTCATATGCAGTTTTTAACCCACAATCAGATTCATGAAATCCATCGAGGTGATATGGGCCTACCGCACGTTCTCCGTGATTTAAGGCATGCTCTATATTAATGCCTTGACTAGTTTTGATATACTCTAACCACTGTATGGATACGTTTGAGAACGTTTTATACTGATTTATGTATGCGTGGCTGTGTGTTAGAGCCAGCGTGTAGCGAGGAAGAATATTGGTTTTGAACGTTTTCATGCATGTTCCTGCCAGTGTTATTGATTTAAAAGGATCAATGTTTGTGATAGTGAGGAATTCGGTTCTGTAGCGTTTGCACGCTTCTCGTAGAATAACAACATCGTTCCGACAGTAGAAAGCGAGTTCTTTTTTGAAGTCAAATACGTCACCCGCTACACCTGCATACCACTCATTAAACTGTGCGCGCTCCTCTGTATGCATCGAATCATATCCGTAAAACTCTTTTGCAGGATATGGTCCGATATATTCCTCATTTTCAGGCTTATTGAAACGATGTGGAAAGAAACCCTTTTCACCGACACTCAGATTTAAGGCCTTGGGTATCTTTGTGAGTTTAAACGGGATGAATTGCCACGAGTCTATAAAACGCTGTTTAAACACCCTATCGTACATATATAGAATTCGACACCCCTGCAGAATAACTTTAGGAGTTATTCCTTCATTGCTAAGATACTCTAACAGGATGTAGGAGTCAAATCCCGATGCGTTGTGAGCTATGAAAGTGTATTCTGCATATTTTGGACGTCTAAAATGCTTAATTAGACGTGCCACACAATCTGCACCACCGGCTTCAAACGTCTCTCCTCCCTGTGTCATGGCGCAAACATAGTTAGCCACATGTTTATCATTCTGATACCTAGTCTCAAAGTCATAATATATGTATTTCTCGACACATAGTTCGGGTTTTAGAGGCTGTATGTAGCACTCATGAACACCTTCACTTACCAAAGCCTCATCACAGTGCATGCACCTGTCAGATTTACACTTGTGGGGTTTTCCACCTGACGGCCTATAAATGGTGTGACATTTTGAGCAGAATTTGATCGTGTCACATTGAGATTTTTCATTAGATGTGCCCTCTTGTTTATGTGTTTTGTAGCAGAAGCTGTTTTTACAGAATCTGAGACAGTCTGGACACTGTCTACTTTTGGTTGGATGTGTTCGACACTCGTTTGTCATGCATATTTTACAAACAAACTTGCAATTGTGTGTTCTCCTATCTCTATATCCTTTAAAACAGTATGGACAGACGTATGGATATCCAAGAAAACCCTTCAAATTTTTTATTAGATGGAAATGTCCTTCGTGATTAAATAGATGTACGGTCTTTGGGTGAATTTCGTCTGTGTTTTTGTAAACCTGCATCTTTCCTGAACAGTCTCTGTGGAAAACTACAATTTTTACTCCTAATTCTCTTTCGAAAATGTTTAGATCATGAAATCCTATTTTATCATACGTTGTAAAACCGCATTGTGTGTGGATTTGAGTCGCCGGTGTTTGCAACTGTTGGTCTGTGAATTCAGGGTTCAAAAAATAGGCAAGACAGTAGCTCAAGCACATTTCATTGCCGATGTTTACAGGACTAAATAAGTGCATTTTATTCCGACTAATACTCTCACTTATTGCAAGGTCTGTGATTTTCCTACAACCACCTGCAGATTTATCTCTCACAATTGAGATTTGTAATGTCAAGGTCGAATCTGTCGATACGTCACGGTTGCTTTGAGCGGCTTGTTCTATCTGGCTTATGAAAACTGATGCGTCGTGGTTGCTCTCAGGTGTTAAAACAGCATTTACAGAAGTTGCAAGTGAATCTCCAGCTAATGATATGTTCATATACCCTGTTCGCCCTGCAAACTGTTGAGAGAAATCCACAACATCATTCAAGATATTTTGCAAACGCAAATTGTACTCTGCAAAATCACAAGCCTCTATTCCACGGAGATCTAGCGGTCTGTGTAACTGCACTCCATTGAAACGCGGTCTTGGTGTTATTGTAAAATCAGCCACCCGTCCTCCTTCGATCATTAATCTGTCTATTTCCTCCTGACTTAGTTCCATACGCCCCATATTCGTTTGAGCTGATCCATCACCACCTGTCTGTATGGTCTCATCTTCATCATCCACGAACGGATCTAACCAGGATCGCTGTTCAACTAAGATATTATTTAATCTCTCTCTATCGGAGAGGTCTGTAGTATTTAGCGCTTGTAGTTGATCCCGTATTAAAGAGTTGAGTCTGTCGTTATTTTCAGTGGTCGTACGTCTTACTCTTGTTCGAGATACATTTTCATTTTCAGATTCGGGATGTGCTCTTTTTGAAAGCATTTTGATGTTTTTTTTATTTTAAAATTGTGTGAAACAGAAGCGTAACATCAAATATAGATCATAATGTTGTTAATATGTATACATTATAAAAGTAGGCTATCAGTAAAACAAAATCACACGCACGTAGCCTATAAAAGTATCACTCAAATGAATTAAATGAATAAATGAATAAAAAAAACAATACCAATAACCGTTCCAAATGAATAAAAAAATAATAAAAAAAACGACAGAGAAAATCATTTAAAACTAAACTAAACACAGATGTATATAATGAAATATAAAATCTCACACATGGTAATATTTGTAATATTTGTTAAAAAAAAAAAAAAACCTATCTTCTTGGATTTTGTGAATTGGTCCAATTCCGTTGAATAATGTTCAATCTTTCAGAGATCAGAGATAAAACAGTTGTACGTAATGAATCATCATTCCTCACCTCTGTCAGCTCTTGTTGGAGTGAAAACACATCATTGCTTATTTGTCTGATTTCGTCCGATGTTTGATCGTGACATCTCCCAAAAAACTCCACAGCGTTTCTTAATTCATTCGTATGGTGAGCTTGCTGATCTGAGATTCTGTGGAGCAGCGCTATAACTTCTCTTTGTGACTCGGAAACGATCTTCTCTGTTTGATGATATGATAGTGGCGATGAAGCTATTTCCAAGACACGTTGAAAGTTTCTGTTGGCTATGCGTAATGTGGTATAACTTAGTCTTTGAAGTTCTCCAACGTTGAATACTGGTGTGAAGCAGCGTTCATCGTCTCCTTCATCATCACTGCTATCTGAAGATTCCCTTTCAGAATTGATGGCGTTCAGAACAGCGTTCTGAGAATCTAAAAACACCTGTGCCTCTCTTTCGTCTGAGATTTCTTCTAGAGAAAAAACAAAAAAACAATCAAACATATAGCCCAATTATACGACTTATTTAATATAGATAAAATATAATGACCCATGAAATCTTACCGTCTTCCGAATAAATCGGACTCTCGTGAGAATAATCCTCAAATCGTTTTTTACATCCAGTTGTTGACGAAACAGAATCAGTCTTTTCTTCTAAAAACAACATTATTTTTTTTAAATAAAAAATAAAAAAACAACAAATATATTGTAAAAAATATTATGATTAGACAAAAAAATAGTTTTTTCCCTTACCGTCGTCCGGATAGATGAATTCTTCTCCATAAATTTCCCGAAGACGTTTCACCCCTCGTGAACCATCAAAGATGTTAGCACCTCCACTGTTTATCAAACGGATAGGAGAATTCTCTTCAACCCCTGGTGAAACTTGTTCGATGCTCTCTGCCTCTCTGGAGGCTTGAGGTAGAGGTGTCGAGTTTGGGGTAATATCTTCGTAAATCTGATTGGTCGGGGTTGAAATATCATCCAATGGGTGTGTTGATGGCTGCGTCGGAGGGGTGGTGCTATGAGTCGGAACGTTCTCTGTAATTTCTGTTGAAATAATGAGTTGTTTTTTTTATTTAAAATATTTAGTAATTAGAAAATATTAAAAAGACATGACAAAATATATTTCGTACCTTGTAAAAAGTCGTCTGCCGATACTCCATTTGGAAATGATGCATCATCTGCGAATAAAAGCATTTATTGAAATATCTTTTCAATATTGTGGGATATAATGTATAATGTATAATGTATAATTTATGATGAAAAACTCACATATTTCGTTCAAAATCTCGGCTAATTCAGCATCAAAATATTGGTCAGGTATAGCTGCTTCTTCTGTTCCCTGATAATCTGCAGACATAATGAAGCTAGGATTCGCAATTCGACGTTCAGTCTCCTTCGATGGTTTGGTGCGTGAATGAATGAATTACTTTGCTTCCTTTTAAAGATTGTGCGAGGGATTTGAAAAACACATTTCTCCCGCTTATTTTTTTCAAAGAAAACATCCCCTTTTTCACAAGCGTGAAGTCTTCGTCGTGATTTCTACAACTAGAACAACATATGGTCGTTTTGTTTACATGTCCGGATAATCTTTCCCGGATACAGCCTGTAATAAAAACTAATTCTCGCTCGACAAAGCATAAAACAGCTTGATATCAGCGCAACTGCAGACCTGATGGATCCGACCATTTGTGTGTGTGTGTGTGTGTGTGTGTGTGTTGTATAACCTTAAAAACTATATGGCCTAAACTTTAAAACATAGGATAACTTTGTGACAATTAGACATTTCATATGAATGTTCAAAGTGATTAACAAATAGCATTTCACTGTAAGTTTGCGCTCCTTTTTAAACATCTCATGTGACTGTGACGCTGTAGGAGGGGGATTCCCGTGAGTGATGTCATTTTTTACACACACCCTTAAATCGAAATTGACCACTCAGTTTTGAGAGGGGTGTGCTAGGGGGTGTGGTCTCTTCGAGCCGTTGCAGCCTGATTCTTTGGTCATTTCCAGCTCGGACATCGAGCTGACCGGTCGCTTTTTCTATTTGGGAGTGGATAGGAGCTGTGGGGTTTTCCCAGGGCGACATCTGTTGTGGGTGGGGGTAGAGGCGGAGCTTGGGTCTGTCTCTCTGTAACCTTCAGAAAATGTCACTCCTCTCAGACCTCCAACCTGTGTGGACACTTTTTCACTTTGCTCCAGAAAAATTACACAAGGAAAACACTTTTGAATCTTTAAACTCTAAGTTTTTAACAACTGGGTATGTAAAAAAAAAAACGCAAGGCTTTTTAACAATGACTGTGTTTTATGTAAAAGTTGTTTTAACATCTTAAAATAACATCTTGAAATAACACTAATTCATTTTTTAATAACTCTTTTTAGAGAAAAAAATGCAATTTAAACTTATTTCATTGATGTTTTAACGTTTTAAAAGTGATGAATGTACATATGCCTTCTTTAATACATAAAAAACACTGAACTCATCTCTGACTATGTCTTTATTGTACATTTCTTAAAAAGTTTTAATATACACCTGTTTAGAACTACTGAGCATGGGAGATTTTCCTACGCTTCAGATGTTCAACCCATAAGGAGGCGTGCCACAAGTCCGATTTTCCCACGGTATACTGTACAGCCCATAAGTGGGAGGAGCTTGCGTGGGAAATTCCCACGGTCAAAAAGGGGGCGGGGCTTAGAGGGTCATAAATCACTCAAAGTGACAGTTTGTATCCCTCTACACTCTCTCTCGCGCGTGCTATTCAAACGCAAATGATCTGAGGCAATCCATGCAAACATGTCAGCGCCCACCACATCAACTCTATAAAACACATCAAGTTTAATCAGACTCATGTACTTTAGGTCGTATTGCAACGTTGTGAGGAATAATACTATGATAATAATAATCCTGGGTAATTAACCTCAGAAGTGCTGGTTTAGTTTCACTTCGAAGAGCAACGGATCCAGCTGATGACTGTGAATAGTAAGTACTTTATTCTTAAGTGCTCTGTTCTAATTGCGATATGGAATAGTGTCTGTAAACCGCAAAAATAATAATAGACTGCTGTAAAATAGACTATTGCCACATCAAATAAGTTTTTGTTTGCCAATTTCTGCTCATATGTTAAATATATAGTATGTTTTGACAAAAATAAAGTCATCAACTAAGATGTTATTATAGTGTTTGTTCCAATGTAGGCTATATTCAAACTAATGAATCCTTAACTTTGCATGCATACAAAATTTGTGGGAAAAAAACAAAAAAATGTCAAGATATTTCCAACTCTAACTTTGAACCAATTCTGTAGAATGGCTATATGCCTATTTGAACAGGATTTGTGTGCAGGTATGACTATGTACTAAAAATGTGCTTTTGACTTTCATTAATATTTGGATTATATACAGGGGTGCACATAACATTTTTGGTCTTGTTCTCAGGGGAGAACCTGGGGTTGTTGCTTGGTCCTCACATTTTCAAATGCATTTTTTCCTTAACCCATCTCACGGGAGGAACAAATTAGAGGGATGCATAATATATTGTTAAATATTGTTATCTGACTATAGCCTACCTACATCCAAAAAAAATAAAAAATAAATCGAGCACACTTTAAAATAGTCAAATTTTTATCAGGCAGTAGGCTAATATGGCCTAGTCGAGTCTATGCAGACTTGTTATTATCAGAGATGGCAACGCCGGCGAAGGAGGTAACTTTACGTGACAAACTCAAAAAAGGAGAATTAAAAACAAAGGCAATAGAAGGTCATCCATCCATTTTTTCCCCCAAAACGCTATAAATCCATCCTTTTATATATATATATATATATATATATATATATATATATATATATTTTTTTTTTTTTTTTTTTAATTGATGGTTTGTCTTTTTTTTAAAAGTATTTTGTCATTTATGAGGAAAAAACAATCTTACGTGAGTGACAGTTCTCCATTACGGACGCGACCACTCTGAAAGCGCCGCGGCACTAAAAGACTTTCAAACTTTCACAGAGACCTCAAACAGAAAGCACAAAGCCTTTCTTTAAAGCGAATTTCGTTTTGTATTAATTGTATCTTAATTTTAATCCATGTTTCATTAAATTTCCTGGTTTTAATAAATAAAAAAATTAATTGGGTATCTTGATTGTTTAGGCTATTTTTTAATTATAGCCTAAGTGTAAAATATTAGGCTGTGTACAGTGTTGGGAAGGATACTTTCAAAATGTATTCCGTTACAGAATACAGAATACATGCCCAAAAATGTAATTTGTAACGTATTCCGTTACGTTACTCAATCTGAGTACTGTATTCTGAATACTTGGATTATTTCCACATTGAATTGCATTTTATAAGTGTTGGCCATCAAATCCTGCTTAATAAACAGGCCTGTTCTTGTGGGGTGGGGGTGCGGTGATGCGGTGGTGTCATTTTGTATGCCAATAACGCATTTTGTATGCCAATAACGCATCTAAAATCTGTCACAAAGAAGCGCTGCGTGTTGCGGTGCGTAGGCTATGTGATACAGGAGCAGCACACTCTTTAATAGACGTATTCAAGTTTAAACAATTTAAACAACATATTAATCAATGCATTTATATAGATTAAGTTGTTCAAGCAAGTGGTAACATATTTAACAAGTAGGCTATTAAAATCGCAAACATTTTAAATTAAAACTTAAAATGGACAAAAACAGCCGACTCTCATGCCTTTTCTTTTGCATTTAAATTTTAATACAATAAATCTTGCATGCCACAAATAACTTGTTTTTCAACCTCCACGAATCAGACGAGTGTTGTTCATTATTTCGCCTTGTTAAAGTAAACTGTAGGCCTAGTTTTCATTGCTTTACCCCGGTCTTAAAGTAAAAAGATGACTGTGAAAAAAAGCAGTATTTAATTAAATACATTTATGATGGTATTACTACATTTTATTTAATTAAATGCATTTATGGTGAAATTACTACATTTTCAGGTCGATCTGTGTTCATTTTGACCACGAAACATGCGCTGTCACTTTAATTCAGCGTTTGCGGCACAGCAGAAATAGACTCGGTGCGGACACGATCCCTGCACTGCTGTATACACACCGCTCCTGGGACGGATAAACGGACCGCAGTGTGAAAGCTCTAACCTGTTAACATGGGTACGAAAAAAATAATAATAATAATACGCACCGCATACACACTGAGTATGTGTGAAACGGGCGTTAATTTATGAGACCAGCTCCAGTTCACGCGCTGCACCTCCATGTCCAGATTATCTATTGTCTGCTATTTACTTCTTATTAAATCCAGGCAAACTGGTTGATGAAACATTTATTAAAATTAAGATACAATTAATACAAAACGAAATTCACTTTAAAGAAAGGTTTTGTGCTTTCTGTTTGAGGTCTCTGTGAAAGTTTTAAAGCAGTCTTATAGTGCCGCTTTCAGAGCGCTCGCGTCCGTAACGGAGAACTGTCACGTCCATAACATTGTTTTTTTTTTCCTCATAAATGCGAATACGAAAAATAAAATAAAATAAATATTTTATGTTCTATGGAGAGCCAACCCTTCTTCATACGGTGAGTAGTACTTTTGGTTTGCGCAGTGTAATTCACAGAATTACACAAAATATAGCCTATATATATAGGCCTATATTATATATATATTTTTTTGCCACCTAAAAGTTAAAGATGTTTTTGTGTCACGCATGTTTATATAAAACGCATGTAGACCGATATTTTTCTAATGTCTGGACTCCTTTATTAAGGCAGTATGGATATATAAACAGACGTATAGGCTATATTGGTATTAATGCATTTTCTGATAATTTATTTCAAGTTTTGACTGCACGTATTTGAAAAAAAAAAACACAAAAAAACGTAGGCCTACTTTAAGATGCTTCTTCAGGTTTGAGGTGGAGTCTTTGGACGACGCTGAAAGGAGGTTGGTTGCTGGCAAGCAGAGGTTGCACTGCACAGTTATATTTCGTTCTCCCTTCTCTTTCTTTAATGTGAAATGCTGTTTGAATTTCCAAGATAGAAAAGCATTCTTGCCCTGGCTCTGTTGTTCCGGCTCCATCTCTACCTCTAGCTCCCGCTGTTCCTCTTCCGACTCCATTGTGACTGATCACGCAAACCGCGCATTTTTTCGTTTTCATATTGGGGCTTCTGGGAAATGCATGGAGTTGCCTTAATTTATTTAGAGAGTGAATAAACTCGTGAAACAGAGAAGTATCGTCATGTAATCCACTGATTTCAACAATGTAACTGTATTCTAAATACCAACTATTTAAACTGTAACTGTAACGGAATACAGTTACTCATAATTTGTATTCTGAATACGTAACGCCGGTACATGTATTCCGTTACTCCCCAACACTGGCTGTGTATACCGACATGGATCAATTATTAATATTAAATTTCATCTGTCTTTTGTAGGCATAGGCTAGCTGATGCGCACCAACGAAAAATCCTAAATGATATGCCAAAATGCGTTTTCTTAGGCTATGAAAATATTGTACGGTCAGGTTTGCCGAAGTTCATTTAATTTAGGCTATTTATTTATTTAAATTATTTATTTATTTTTGTCCATGTGCGCCGATCGGAGACGGAGTTCACTGCTGATATTCTGAGGTAAGAGATTTTTCTAGTCTCGCGGCTGTCATCAGCAGCGCCTTGCATTGCCCAATCAGCGGAAGGTGGGCGGGTGCGGTTTTGAAAATTGGTCAAAAACGTTGGTGCTGATGGATGGCGGACGGATGATGAGTTTTGCGATGCGGTTGCGGATGAAATAGCCCATCTGCGCATCTCTAGTTCTGAGGCCTATCCAACACCACAGATTGCGCACCTATCTATCCCCAAATCTTAGGTACGCAAATGAGGGTTGCGGCAATTCATCTGGTACGCATTGTTTAATTGGGTAGCGCATGCGCACCTGCGCACCACTTATGTGCATCCCTGATTATATATATGTATATATATTATATATATGTTGTTTTTTTTGTTTTTTTTTTTTTTACATTATTTACTTGCGGTACTCTCAGTGACACACCTGAATGAAAGGCTCATTATGCGGGTCATTGTCTTCTCAGGTGTGAATCGCACCCCCACGCATATTGCATTTCCAAACAAAAAGTGTCTTACAAAATTTAAATCAATGTATTGTTTTATATAAATGATTAGGCAGGATGATTTTCAGATCATTTTGAAGCAAAAACTCTAAGGCAACAACATCCATTAGTCAAAAGTCTTGTGGACACATATTCAATATGTGTTTTGTGGCCTTATTTCAGAAAATTTCATTTTTTATTTTTTTTCAATAACCATGCATAAACTCAAAAATACAAACATGTACATACATGTTGCTCACATATTATGGTAGCCATGTTTGTGCTAAATAGAGTGTAATTACACCTTTGCCATTAATATGTTTATAAGCAACTGAAAAAATATCAGGGCATGTCAAAACATTTCAAGGACCCCAAAAACACCTCAGACCCCAGAGGGTTAATGGCGAGGGCCATGGGAGAAATATGACTTTACGGTGGCGTGATTGCTGATGAGTCTTGTATGTCTCATGGAGGAGCGGAAACATAAAAGGAGGAGCGACGACAGTGAAGATAGAGAGAGGAACAGTGTCACGGTTCATGGATTCATTGACTCTACCTCTCTATGTGTGAGCGTGTTGTGTGAATGGGCGCGGCTCATCAGCACGGCTTGTTATATCGCTGATGAGCCGATCAGCGCCAGCTGTTCTGAATGAGGATGTCCTATGTATTGTTTGTCACTTCGTCTTGTCTTTGTCAGATGGTTGTGGAGGTTCTCCCTGAGACTACTCACCGTATTCTCCTGCGTTCCAGTTTCTGTTCCCTTGCTGTGGACTTCAGTGTTTCCCAAAGGATATTCTGCCTGTTTCCAGTTTTATTGTCTGCCCATTGCGTCCCTGGGTTGCCTGAGAGATCCCGCCTGCTTCCATTCTGACCAGCTCTACCTTCTACTACTTTGTGAAAATAAACATCATTGTACTCGCTATTGAATCATTGACTGTTTTCTTCCGAACCATGACAAAACCATCTGACCAGACTATAGATTCAGCGAGCGCAAGCCCGTATGGATCGTCAGGACGAACAGATCGAGGCCTCAGGTCGGGCGATACAGGCTCTGGTAACGCAGGTGTCCGAGCTCACCTCTCAAGTTCAACGTCTGAGAGTTCCCACTGCGCCAGCCCCACCCCTGCCTGTTCCCCTGGATTTTTCCAACTTGAACCGACCAGAGCCGTGCATTCCCACACCAGAGAGGTATTCTGGCGAACCTAATCTCTGCAGACCTTTCCTGGCTAAATGTTCGATTTACTTCTATCTTCAGCCAGTGACGTTTTCTTCCGAACAGTCCAAAGTGGCACTAGTGATGACGTTGCTTTCTGGACGCGCGGCTCTGTGGGGAACAGCGGTGAGGCAGAATAAACATCCTTGCTGCTCCTCGTTCCAAGCACTCGAGCAGGAGATGAGGCGAGTGTTTGACCGCGAGGCGGCCCGTCAACTCGCCGACCTTCGACAGAACAACAGGACCGTTTCCGACTACTCTATCGAGTTCCGGACATTGGCAGCCGAGTGCAAATGGAACGAGGAGGCGCAGTGGGACATGTTCCTGCATGGATTGGCTGACCGTGTTCAAAGGGAGATATACACCCTAGAATTACCCAAGACTCTCGATGGACTTATCGAACTAGCCCTACTGGTCGATGCACGTCTGCAGCAGAGGGAGAACCGGTCGCACCAGACTCCAGTGTCTGATTTCTCTGAGTTTCCCGGCTTCAGGAGTGTGAACACGGTCAGCCCCTCAAACGATCCTGAACCCATGCAGGTAGATCGAGCTCGGCTTTCCCGAGGAGGAGAGAGAACATCGCAGAACGAGGGGTCTGTGTCTCTACTGCGGCGAAGCCGGCCACTTCATTGCCTCCTGTCCTTTAAAAGGCCAAGCCCGGCGGTAGGACGGAGGCTACTGTTGGGCAGGCTTTCCATGACCAGACCCTCGAATGCCACCCTCCTCCCGGTAAGACTGCAGTGGGCAGACCGATCCTTCAACTGCCAAGCGCTGGTGGATTTGAGAGCAGAGGGAAACTTGATGGACTTTACACTGGCTCAAGAACTGCACATCCCCATCACAGCTTTAGAACACACCATCACCATCAACGCACACAATGTACAGGAGCTCCCGGGAATCACTTACTCCACTAGGTTCATTACACTTACTACTTCCGGTAATCACACTGAAAAGACCTCACTCTTCCTCACCCAGTCACCTCACGCTCCCATTGTCCTGGGCCATCCGTGGTTGGTGAAACATGGACCCAGGATAGAGTGGAGTCAGAACTCTGTGTCCAGTTGGAGTGTTCAATGTTATGCCTCATGTCTCTCATCTGCTGTTCCGTCTGTTCCTTGTTCTGTGTTGCAGGAGGAACCAGTGAATCTGTCTAACGTGCCACCGGAGTATCTCGACCTGAAGGAAGTGTTCAGTAAGTCCCGGGCTGCTTCTTTTCCTCCGCATCGTCCCTATGACTGTGCTATAGATTTACTGCCAGGTACGTCTCCGCCTTAAGGGCAAGTTATATTCGCTTTCTGCTCCAGAAAGGGAGGCTATGGAGAAATATATTTCTGATTCTCTAGCAACTGAGTTCATCCGCCCCTCCTCTTCTCCAGCGGGGGCGGGGTTCTTTTTTGTGGGGAAAAAGGATGGTTCTCTGCGACCTTGTATTGATTACCGGGGGTTGAACAGCATCACGATAAAGAATACTTATCCTTTGCCGTTGATGTCTTCAGCCTTCGAGAGGTTGCAGGAAGCATCAATCTTCACAAAATTGGATTTACGTAATGCATATCATTTGGTTCGCATCAGGAAAGGGGATGAATGGAAAACCGCGTTCAACACACCCAGGGGGCACTTTGAATATTTGGTTATGCCATTCGGTCTTGCCAACTCCCCAGCGGTTTTCCAAGCACTCGTTAATGATGTGTTGAGAGACATGGTAGATCAGTTCATATATGTTTACCTGGATGACATGAGCACGTTCAACACGTCAGATGAGTGCTTCAGAGGTTGCTAGAGAATGGGCTTTTTGTCAAGGCGGAGAAATGCGCTTTTCATGCACAGTCTGTTCCATTCCTAGGGTACATAATTTCATCTGAGGGAGTACGCATGGATCCTGAGAAGGTGCAGGCTGTGGTGGAGTGGCCAAGTCCAGATTCCCGTAAGGCCCTACAGAGGTTTCTGGGGTTTGCCAACTTTTACCGGCATTTTATTCGCAACTTCAGCCAACTAGCCGCGCCTCTGACTGCCTTGACCTCCCCCAGAACTGTGTTCAGGTGGTCAGACGCAGCTGAGGCTGTGTTTGCCAAACTGAAGGGCCGCTTTGTTTCTGCTCCCATCTTAACCCCCTGAGGTCGGCTATCGCGCCGGCGCGATAGGCCCGTTTTTTTCCATATCAGTGCAAAAAAGAATCAAAATACTAATATTAATTTTTATCTTATATGCTTGTGTTATACATCAATCAGTCCTGTTAAGTGTGTATTTTTTTGTGTATACTCATAATAAAAACAAAGTGTTGTGCTTTTCGCCAAATAAAGAAAAATAAACGATGCGAGTTCTGCCTCCTCTCTGTCAGTGCAGTCCATTCTGAAACGCGTCCGAAAATAAACTAACTCAGCGAATACTCAGTCAAACAGGCATACAGACACACAGGCATGAAGCTTGAATTCTCTTCTTTTTAAATGAAGTAATTTATATAAAAAACAAATATTCTCAGTTCATGTACTATGTATGAAAAGAGAGAGATGTCAGTCGTTCTCATCTCAGCTCATTAAATTTAATGTGACTCCGCCCACGGAGAACGCAAATGTGAGGCAATCCATACAAACCTGTGAAACGCCCACATCTGCTGGATAAGGCCGGTGACACACAGCGAGTTCACTTTCAGACTGTACTTTACGACGCTGTGAGGAATAATACTATCTTGATAATAATCGCATTTTTGTGTGTGAATGAATGAACAGCTTTTACCAAACTCTATTGCTATACTGGGATGAGTAAAAATCGACTACAAAATCGGATAGATTATAAAGTTTTTACTGTAAAATACTGCCACATCAAATAAGCTTATAATGTTGCCAATTTCTTCTCATATGAATTGAATTACGTATGATAAAATGTATACTTTAGTATTTACATAGAAAGATTACACTGGAAATATTGTTACAATTTTAAATGTTGTTGTAATTGTATAACCTTTTTAATAAAAAAAAAAAAAATTATATATATATATATATATATATATATATATATATATATATATATATATATATATATATATATATACACAAGGATAGATGTAAACAAAATCTTAAAAGGTCATTATAAGCCTTCTCTTTAAATAATTTTATTATGCTTTATTAGTAACACATTTGGGTAGAGAATATATTCCAAATCGGAGTATGAGAACAATTAACTGCACAATTACTAGAAATGTTTACCTTGGATATTGTACAAGCACAATTTGTGGAAAAAACAACAACAACTGTGAACCAGTTATATATATATATATATATATATATATATATATATATATATATATGTATATATATATATATTGTCCTTGCATTCTTTCTTGTGGCTCAGTCACACACCTGAATGAAAGGCTAATTAAGTATGCAGCCTCATTATGCGGGCCCTATTGTCTCCTCAGGTGTTAATCACGCCCACCCGCATATGGCCTTTCCAAACAAAAAGTGTGTTACAAAATTTAAATCAATGTATTGTTTTATGTGAACGATTAGGCAGGATGATTTTCACATAATTTTGAAGAAAAAACTCTAGGCGACAAAATGCATTAGTCAAAAGTCTTATTGACACATATTTAGTATGTGTTTTGTGGCCTTATTTCAGAAATTTTCATTTTTAGTATTTTCAATAACCATGCATAAACATTATTCTCTCAAAAATACAAACATGTACATACATGTTGCTCACATATTATAGTAGCCCTGTTTGTGCTAAATAGAGTGTAATTATACCTTTGCCATTAATATGTTTATAAGCAACTGAAAAAAGCACAAATGTAAGGGCATGTCAGAACATCTCAAGGACCCCAAAAACACCTTAGACCCCAGAGGGTTAATAGCCCCTGATCCTTCACGTCAGTTCATGGTGGAGGCATTTTACCCGAGACCCTATTTGTCTCCACACTCACATGGGAGATCGAATCGAAGGTCAAGACGGCCTTAGAAGGGGTAACACCTCCGCCCGGTTGCCCACCGAATCGATTATTTGTGCCGGAGGGATTACGGTCCGACGTCATTCAGTGGGGTCATTGTTCCAATGTAGCCTGTCACCCAGGAGTAAACCGTACTAGATTTCTAGTTAAGCAACGATTTTGGTGGCCATCTATGGCTCGCGATATTGTTCCAACGTGGCTTGTCATCCAGGAGTTAATCGCACTAGTTTTACTTACTGATCACTAATTATAACTGCAGTTATAACACATTATAATATTATCTATTCATTGTTACACCTTCACAAAATTATAATACACCAAAACTCATGACAAACAACCATTAGCAAATAATATAAATATTGAACAAGTAAAGTGTCACCATAATATCTAATAATCATTATTACTAATAAATGTTGTTCTTGTTTCAACTGTAAAACACTTTCTGAAATCTAAATTGTATTTTTTTAAATATTAAATAGACAGACTTACCGATCACCAGTTTAGTTCCTCCACCGAATGTGTACCACAGTGATACAATCTAATGAAACGCTCGTACAAAAACCTCTATTCCACTCGAGTGAACACACACTCCAGCAGAGAGAGAGAAACAACACTTCAACACACTGATATTAGAAGATCCTCAGCTCTTCTCAACACTCACTCATTCAGATTTGACTAAATGCTTTCTGATATAACACTGTTTAAAGAAATATATTTGATGAGCTGTGACCTCTGAGGTGACCTTTGACCTCTTTGATCATGGATGATGTTGTGGAGTTTCTCATAATGATGCTTCTGTTCTTCATATGCAGATCAATCATCATGATTCACAGAAAAACCTGCAGCTTCAGACTTCAATCTTCAGTGAAAATCTCTTCAAATAATGAGTTTATTGAATATTAGAGCCAAAGTCAATAGAAAGTGTCAACAATGAAAATATAAAAGGTATTTTGCATGTTCTACACAGTCAAGCATGTTTTCATATTCAAGGTCTGTTCTAAAAGTATCTGGACTGGTTATGAATCTCCACACAAGATCATGAAACGTGAACAAGCTCTAATATGTCTCCATCTTTAACAGCCTGTTTCTTCTCCATTTGATGATTTCAGACACACATGAGGCTTCATGATAGATGGAGTGACACCATGAACTCTGATTAGAGATTCACAATCAGTCCTGATACTTTCTGAACAGACTCATGATTCATGATCCTACTTTAGTGATGGCGGTTCATCTAGTGGAAGTGTAGCAGTGATGATGGTCACATGACTGAATATGGACACAGAGATGGACGTTCATCTGCACATCCTCAGTGTCTCAGGAGTCACAATACAAATACTAAATAAAGTCATGATTCTGTAACTCTAGTGTATATTAGTTTGTTATCAGCACAAGCTGTTGTAAATCCTGCCCACTTCTTTGCATTGTCAGCACATGCTTCAGTGCTCTGAGAGTGTTTATAGTGCTGTGAGTTTAACACTTCATGACTGAGAGCAGAACAGAACACACTCTTCATCATCACACAAGACTAAACTACAGCAATGAACACAATCAACATCTTCATCTGGACCATTGCACTGTTTATTCAAGGTTTGTGTAATACAGTTTTTACAATAATTATTAATTCTCTTAAAATGTAAAATGTACATATTTATCATATACTGTATATCATCATATATATCTTTTTAATTTTTGTTTGTGTTTTCTTTCAGAGTGTAGAGGACAGATCACTGTAACTCAGAGTCCATCAATAACAGCAGTTCAACCAGGAGAAGAAGTCAGAATAAACTGTAAAACCAGCAGTAATGTGCGTGTGTGGAGTGGTGATCAGTTACATCGTTTAGCCTGGTACTCACAGAAACCTGGAGAAGCTCCTAAACTCCTCATATATTATGCAACAACTCGTAATACTGGAACTCCATCTAGATTCAGTGGCAGTGGATCTGGCAGTGATTTTACTCTGACCATCAGTGGAGTCCAGACTGAAGATACAGGAGATTATTACTGTCAGAGTTTTCACTATCCAAATAGTAAGCATGTGTTCACACAGTGATAAAGAGTCGTACAAAAACCTCTGTCAGTCAGACGTCACAGTGACTGCACTGATACAGCTGAGAGAAACTGCAGCTGCTGATGGAGGATCACAAACTACACAATATCAAACCTTTCATTTGAGATTTGAGATTCCTTTATTTGTCATTTTCATGGTGAACATAAAAACGAAATTGTGTTTCACACATCCACTACTCAGTAATTCAGTGCAATAGTAACTAATCAAAAGAGCACAATTTAAATATAAATATAAATATACTAAAATACACTAAAAATACAATAAATATATCTGCACTACAATATCTTAATACAATAAAAGAATAAAAAAATATATATATCAATTTCAAGTTCAAATCACATTCTCTGGTTAAGCAGTCTAATAGCTGTGGGGAAAAAGCTGTTTAGTAACCTACTAGTTCTTGCCCTGATACTTCTGTATCTTTTACCAGACTGAAGGAGTATGAACATGTCATGTGAGAAATGAGTAAAGTCCTTAATAATGCTATTTGCTCTATGCACACAGCGCTCTGTGTAGATGTCCTGAATACGTGGCAGTGAAGCACCAATGATTTTTTCAGCAGTTCTCACAATCCTGTTCAGTTGATGTCTCTCCTCTGCCGTACTGTTTCCAAACCAGCAAGAGATGCAATATGCGAGAATGCTCTCAATAGTGCCTCTATAGAACATGGTCAAGGCTGGAATAGGGAGATCTACGGAGAGAATGAAGACGCTGTTAGGCCCTCTTGATTATAGCTGTTGTGTTGTCACTGGAGGTTAGCTCATTGGTCAGATGGACCCCCAGGAACTTGACACTGTGTACTATATCCACCTCAGAACCGCTAATGGTCAGTGGGAGATGGTGCCGACGACTAGTCCTCCTGAAGTCGACAACCATCTCCTTGGTTTTTTTGGTGTTAAGGACAAGGTTGTGTGTTTTACACCATGCTGTCAACTGTTCCACCTCCTCTCTGTAAGCCGACTCATCATTGTCAGTGATGAGGCCAACAACTGTGGTGTGGTCAGCGAACTTTAAAATATGATTGGTGGTAAAACTAGCAGAACAGTCATGTGTCAACAAAGTAAACAGTAAAGGGCTAAGTACACACCCTTGTGGTGATCCTGTGCTCACTGTGATTGTCTTAGATATTTTGTTACCAATTCTGACTGTCTGCCGCCTCTCCGTCAAAAAGTCCAAAATCCATGTGTGGCTCCAAGTGAACCCGGTGTGCAGCCTCGGCGTAGCAGTCTGAGCTTGCTAAGCCGTTCTAGATCTTTCGGTTGCCTTTTCCCGCATCGCTGTCTAATGTCTAATAGAAAGTCGCGGTCATATACATGTTTTCGCCCATTTGCTTTACAGGGCAGGGACGAAACTATTTTATTTAGCACTGAAAATCTTTCACTAGTGTCAGCAGAGGCCGCCGCAAGCATCGGTCGCGCCGTCATGTTGGTATATTTCACAGACTTTATTCATTTATTATGATGAACTAAGTAAACATATAATCTTGTATCTCTTACTAAACTGGACTAAAATGTGGAGAAAATGTGAGTGGTGCTTGTTGTTGTAAAACTTCTTGTTCTTGTAAAGCCACTGTAATAATTGCACTTCCATCCTTCACCACTAGAGGACACATCTTGATATTTCTGAGTTCCCTATCTGTCAGCGAGAGAGTTTTCCTGCACTTCAACGAGCATCTAGAAAGAGAAATTTCTCACTTCACATCAGAAGGCCTACTCTCTCATCCCTGCATAGAAAGACACGTACGAACGAGACGCTAAAATTAAAATGATTAAAAGCACAATTTTTAAGGAAAATGTACTAATCACACTGATGCACATTATGACAGAAACCCTTAACAATGTTCTAAAACCATAAATGCAGTGATTATGATACAAATAAAAAATAATAATAATAAAAAAAAAACTAGTTGCAATGTATCTTCCTATGGTTTCCCTATAATTAAGATTTACCCACAACAACTGACTGAAACTCAGATCAGAACCATTAGAAATAGAACATTTCATTCAAGTTTGGCTGAAGTTAACTCACTTATAGAGCATTTCTCCTTATACATGAAAACATATTAAACTCAGATGTCCAAAATCAACTGGCTACACTGACATTACTGTTTTATCTATTTATAATGTGGTATTAATAAACTTTTCTAATATACTTGTGTCTCTTTTTGCCCTCAGTGGTACTGAACCTGTGTGCCCTATTTCTATCCTTAAAGGGGTGGTGTAGTCAGCTCTTTATATTGTATTCATATTAAGGGTTTTGTATCAATATTGTCATCTCGTTTTAGTTCCCACCACAACGCTACACAAGCTGTGCTTATATGCGTAATTATTCACTCACTGCATCATCTACAACTTGTAAAACAGCAAACTAGGGATGGGTGTTTCCAAACACTGCTTCATGAAGCTCTGAAAATAATTTATTTTGAAACAGTGATTCAGAGCTTGTATTAAAACTCAGTCACGTGACTGCACTACACTAGACTTTGTGTCATAACGGTTTCGAAAATTTCAATGGTTCGTCACTAGGGGGCGATGTGATCTCTGCAAATATTTATAATAAAAAAGGAGTTGTAGTTAAAAGTGTCTAATTGGTCTGATTAACCAAGCTCTCCATTAAACAAACAAAACAAGCCCTACAATTCAATAAAGTAACATAATATAAAAACATTTAATATTTAATAATATTAGATGATTTGGTAATTACATTTACATTAGGCTACACCTTCAGTAAAACATTTGCATTTGGTTTGTAAAGGTGTTTGTACGCTGTTCTGACCAGCACTGGTCTCCAGCGTGTGGCGTTTCCAGAGCTTCAATAGACACGAGCGCCAGAGAAACGAGTGCGCCGCCATTTTTCTAATATTGTCTTTGAACTTCCGTTTTGCGGTCGCTCTGTATATTTCTATGGTATTTCTGTCCAGGAGTAATTAGCTTTTGAAGTGGATTTACTTAATGTAAAATTATCGAAAGTTATCATGAGGATTGTAAAGTTTAAAGCAGATGTCTTAACAAATGTCAGTAGACCGGGAAGATTTTAAAACGAGCCGTTCATTCATAAATACGCAAGATCGCTGTGAAAATACAGATTGGAAGTCAAAAGGGGAGCTGAAAAGGGGCGGGGCTACATAAGGTCTATACAGTGAATCATTTAGCAAATCAATTGGTTCAATGGTTTCTAAAAGCTTTGTTTCTCTCATCACTAGAGCAACACTATTTTGGTTCATTTTTAAATTGATAACAGCAGACTATGCGGTTGCACTTTATTTTACAGTATGTGCACTTACATGTACTTACAATGTACAAAGAAAAGTACTGGGTAATATAAGGTAACTACATGGGTTCAGGGTTAGTACCTAGTTATTACCCAGTTATTTCAATAACTATAATAAGTGGATAGTAAGAACACAGGGAACAGGACTGTAAAATAAAAAACTACTGACTATGCAATATTGTTTAGTGTGGAATGATAAAACACAGTTCAATTATCAAGCAATCTCATTGGCGACAGGATCATCAGAAGCCAATCAGCTTGTGTAATTTGGTAATGATGTGATTGCTTACAGATTACTCGTCCATGAATTAAAAAGTATCACAGGTGAAAAAATAAAAATAAAATGTTTCTAACATTGATAATAAATCAGCATATTAGAATGATTTCTGTAAAATCATGTCACACTGAAGACTGGAGTTATGGCTGTTGAAAATCCAGCTTTGCATCACAGAAATAAATGATATTTTTTAAAGTATATTAAAATAGAAAACTGTAAAACTGTAGATTTAAAATGTAATAATATGTTTCTGTATTTTTGATCAAATAAATGCAGGCTTGATGTGTCAGAGTCTTTGTTTCATGTATCTATGATTGTGTTGTGCTTCAACATAAGGCTCTGTCTTTGTTTGTGTTGGCCATGTGCTCCTCTGTTCCTGCCTCCTTGTTTCCCTGTATCATGCCCTCTTGTCTAGTTTAATCCTCATTTGTCCGAGTGTTGTCGCCTGTTCCTCATGTTCTCTGCTCCCTTGTTTTACCTGAGTGTGCTCACCTGTGCCTCTTGTTCTTAGCTCCCTTTATACGTGTGCTCTTTCCCTCATGTGTGGCCAGTTCGTTAGATGTTGTGCTACTGTGTACTTCTGTGCTACATAGTTTGTTTCTTGTTACTAAGGTCTATAGTGTTTTATTTGTAGAAGTTTTGTATTGTTTTTTAGTGCTTTAGTTCTGCCATCGGTCTGTCTTGTCTCCTGTGTCTCTAGTTCCAGTCCTGTCCTGCTAGCAGAGCGTCCCTGGCTGCTTACACTCTTTGCTTTGGAGCAAGCCTGGTGCTAAGCCTGAGATCCCTGAGTGCTTTGCCTGGTGTACTTGAAGTTCCTGTCTGGCTATTGCTGGTATTCTCAGGTCTCATTCTGCTCTGCCATTACTACTCTCCAGCCTACAGTCCTCTTGTGCTAGTTACAACTGCAGCTTAGCTAGTTACAACGGCTGTCATTGTGTCTCATCCCTGCCTATGGTCTGGACTGTTCACCTCTCCTACCACATCTTGTCTGTCTACTGTTTGTCAATTAACCGGATAACACTCGTTCTGCATTTGAGTCCTCCTTCATAGACCCGTGACATGATGCGCATAAGAGACTTCTTTAAAAACATAAAAATAGTCACGTGTGCAAATGTTTGACCAGTAGTACTGTACTATTATACTATTGCTGCATAATTATCAAAAAGTCCTTTCACGTCTCCATTTGGCGTGTTGTTGTCCGCCTACACTTCACATAATAGTTCTGTAGGTAGTTTGATCAAATGGTGAACGGTTTATCAATATACATAGACTAAATAAAAAGTGACTTGGTTTATTCCTTCCTGCCGTCGAGCCGTTTACTCACTGAAATAACTATATCTGGCCCGAGAGCAGCGGTTCCCGAGCAGACTGTGGAAAACCTACTGTGACTGGACTAGTTTTCTTGCGTGCGTCCGCTTTTAGCGCTTCTTGACTGTCGTACAGTCTGACATTAATGACGACTGAGATCTTACAGTGTGACATGGCTTACAGCAAGGATCATGTTCATAGCAACAATCGTAAAGGACTATTATAAATCACACAGTGTGCACCGGCTTTAGTCTTGAGTTGTTGAGTTGTTGTATTATGTGGGGAACTGGTATGCATGTAAGAGGGAGAGAAAGTTGTTTTTGTACATGCAATGCTAGCAAAGAGACATGTGAGTTACCTGAATGTGATCTCTTGATTTACGTGACTATACAACAATGTCCACTAACTCTCATTAGAGTATTAGTAGACTGTATAGTATTAGTATACTAAGTATTAGTTGTGATTGACGATCAGTTAAACTTCACAGAGCACATTTCTAGAACGGCCCGGTCCTGCAGATCTGCCTTATACAACATTAGGAGGATCAGGCCCTTCCTATCAGAGCTACACAACTCTTGTTCTCTCCAGACTGGACTATTGTAATGCTCTCTTGGCCTTCCAGCATCAACTGTCAAACCTCTGATCCAAACACTAATAACACTATATCATTACAATCAACATCACTCTTGTGTTTATGAAGAGAATGAGTCAGTGTTTCAATATGATCATCATGTTTTAGGTGTAATATATGATCCTGTCAATCAAACTGAACAGACTGCATTCAGTTACTTCTGCTGTCTGGACGTGATGCTTTCCATTTGAGACACACAAACTTTTACATTCTTACACAATTACAGTCACAACGGCTGATTCTTGATTTTGATCTTTTTTTATGATATTTGTATATAATAAAGTTTTTAATCCCTTATAAATGTAATGATCAGTTTGTCTGCGCTGCTTCACTAAAGCAGAAGTGAAAGTGTTCCAGTCCAGATCATGTAACCAATCAAAGAGTGAGACTGAAAACCCCATTTGCATTGTCAGGGTGGAGTGATTGTGATCCTCTCAGAATAGAGCAGCTCTGTCTCCAGAGACCATGTTCAAACCCCAAGAGCTTTATTTGACATTTACTGCTACATCAACCTTCTGAAAAGCACCTGCATCTTCATCTGTTAGTTGAATGATGTTGTCAGACACAAAGTGAACTTGTTGAGAAGCTTTATTGAATGTTGCAGCAAACACAGCAGATTGAAAGATCACATACACACACACACACACACACTCTCTTTCAGTATTGAGTTGTAAATCACTCCAGCTGCAGCACTAGACTCATGTGAATCCTGCCTGACACAGGACACTCAGATACGGCTCATCTTCAGGAGAGAAACATCAGCACTCAGAGCTCTTGTGGAACGAGACCTCATGAGGAGCTCCATCATGTGTTACTCTGCAGACGTACAGCTCTCCCTCTTCCCAGCGTGCTTTGCTGAGGGTCAGGACGCTACTGCGGCTGTAGCGGCCGTCCTGCTGGCTCTCTGCGCTGGTCAGAACCCCCTCGGTGACCTCTGACCCGTCCAGTGTCCAGCTCACCAGCGCCCCCTGTGGAGAGTAAGAGCTGAGCAGGCAGAGCAGTGCGGCTGAGTCTCCAGAGATCTGCAGAGAAGAGGGCGGCAGCAGAGACACTGAGGGCTTCACTGTGGGACCAGCTGCAGGAGACAAACACAACACATTCACACACACACAACACACTTTGTTTAAAGCTTTCATACATATTGCATTATAAAAGTATTTTTAATGCATTAATTATGCACTGCTATAAACATTAAAATGCATGTATGATCTAATCAATAAGTGTAACAGCAGTTATAACACATATTATCTATTATCAGGCCGATCTGACTGCTTTAATTCCAGCAATTATTCACTCTGAACATAAATATCTTAAATTTTGAGATATTCTCCTGAACTGAAAATGTAACTCAATTTCAAACAGAGTTAAAACACAATTGAATCACACAGAATGAACAAAACACTGAATTATAAGCACAACATGAGCAAAAGAGATTCAGTATCATTGACTGAACTACAGAAAGGAGCAACATTTACATTCTGATGTCAAATCTCTTTTTTCCATGTATGATTTCTACAATAAAAGATGAACTAAATATGAACTCAGTGTAGAAATAAATGAAGGAAAAACAAACCTGTACTAAACTGAATAAACTCATAGTGAGACACAGTGTGGAAATATGTTTAGAATTTTTTTTTTTTTTTTTTAAAGGAATAATGCTATTCTTATATTAATATCATTGTTTTAGATTAAATAATTATAATAAACTATGAATAAATATAATATAATAATATAATAAATAAATAATAAACAACATCAGTAACAATTAAATTAAATCCTTTATACATATTGCATTATAAAAGTATTTTTAATGCATTAATTATATATTGTTTTACATATTTTAATTGTAACCACGATTATAACACATTAAAATATTATCTATTCATTGTTACGCCTTAAGAAAGTATAATACTTTAAAACTCATGACAAACAACCAATTTGTAAATAATATAATTAATTTTAACTTTGGTTACAATAGTTTATAATAATTTGATCTTCATTATTGATACCTTTATAATGTATTATACATAAAGGCTTCAAGTAAAGTGTCACCACAATATCTAATAATCATTATTATTAACAAATGTTGTTCTTGTTTCCACTGTAAAACACTTTCTGAAATCTAAATTGTATTTTTTTATTAGGTGATTAAATAGACAGACTTACCGATCACCAGTTTAGTTCCTCCACCGAATGTGTACCACAGTGATACAATCTAATGAAACGCTCGTACAAAAACCTCTATTCCACTCGAGTGAACACACACTCCAGCAGAGAGAGAGAAACAACACTTCAACACACTGATATTAGAAGATCCTCAGCTCTTCTCAACACTCACTCATTCAGATTTGACTAAATGCTTTCTGATATAACACTGTTTAAAGAAATATATTTGATGAGCTGTGACCTCTGAGGTGACCTTTGACCTCTTTGATCATGGATGATGTTGTGGAGTTTCTCATAATGATGCTTCTGTTCTTCATATGCAGATCAATCATCATGATTCACAGAAAAACCTGCAGCTTCAGACTTCAATCTTCAGTGAAAATCTCTTCAAATAATGAGTTTATTGAATATTAGAGCCAAAGTCAATAGAAAGTGTCAACAATGAAAATATAAAAGGTATTTTGCATGTTCTACACAGTCAAGCATGTTTTCATATTCAAGGTCTGTTCTAAAAGTATCTGGACTGGTTATGAATCTCCACACAAGATCATGAAACGTGAACAAGCTCTAATATGTCTCCATCTTTAACAGCCTGTTTCTTCTCCATTTGATGATTTCAGACACACATGAGGCTTCATGATAGATGGAGTGACACCATGAACTCTGATTAGAGATTCACAATCAGTCCTGATACTTTCTGAACAGACTCATGATTCATGATCTTACTTTAGTGATGGCGGTTCATCTAGTGGAAGTGTAGCAGTGATGATGGTCACATGACTGAATATGGACACAGAGATGGACGTTCATCTGCACATCCTCAGTGTCTCAGGAGTCACAATAAAAATACTAAATAAAGTCATGATTCTGTAACTCTAGTGTATATTAGTTTGTTATCAGCACAAGCTGTTGTAAATCCTGCCCACTTCTTTGCATTGTCAGCACATGCTTCAGTGCTCTGAGAGTGTTTATAGTGCTGTGAGTTTAACACTTCATGACTGAGAGCAGAACAGAACACACTCTTCATCATCACACAAGACTAAACTACAGCAATGAACACAATCAACATCTTCATCTGGACCATTGCACTGTTTATTCAAGGTCTGTGTAATACAGTTTTTATAATGATTATTAATTATCTTAAAATGTGAATATATATATATATAATATACTGTATATCATTATATATATTATTTTTGTTTGTGTTTTCTCTCAGAGTGTAGAGGACAGATCACTGTAACTCAGAGTCCATCAATAACAGCAGTTCAACCAGGAGAAGAAGTCAGAATAAACTGTAAAACCAGCAGTAATGTGCATGGTGATACTTATTTACACTGGTACTCACAGAAACCTGGAGAAGCTCCTAAACTCCTCATATATGTGACATCAACCCGTTATACTGGAACTCCATCTAGATTCAGTGGCAGTGGATCTGGCAGAGATTTTACTCTGACCATCAGTGGAGT
The DNA here is from genome assembly GCF_963993115.1 of Abramis brama. Lineage (NCBI taxonomy): Eukaryota > Metazoa > Chordata > Actinopteri > Cypriniformes > Leuciscidae > Abramis > Abramis brama. Next base: position 3,990,782 of record NC_139982.1, read on the forward strand.
CCAGACTGAAGATACAGGAGATTATTACTGTCTGAGTTTCCACGTTATCAGTGGTAGCTATGTGTTCACACAGTGATAAAGAGTCGTACAAAAATCTCTGTCAGTCAGACGTCACAGTGACTGCACTGATACAGCTGAGAGAAACTGCAGCTGCTGATGGAGGATCACAAACTACACAATATCAAACCTTTCACATACTTTATTATGATGCAAGTAAACATATAACATATAATCTTATATCCCTTACTAATATGGACCAAAAATTTGCAGAAAATGTGAGTGGTGTTTGTCCCTGTAAAACTTTCCACTTCAATGTAATCTAACTGTAGGAAAGTCAATCACTTTAATTGCATTTATGAGATGTTAAGTCATTATTATGAGAAAATGTCTCATTATTATGACTTAAAGAATCATATTTTTTTACTCAACCATGGTGGGAACGTGCTTCAATACTTCACAGTAGATACAACTTACTGTATATACTGCAGTGGGCCGGTGTATTTACACATCATGATGACTGATTTTATGGACTACATGCACACTTGAGTTTTGTTTATTAACCAATTAATCTATAAAATGTAGTTGTGTGAAAACCGCCAAACCAATTTTTACCAGCAAAATCAAATTCAATATTCAGAAACTTGCCAAATCTGGCAGCACTGGCTTCATTACGTCACTAGGGGGCGATGATCTCTGTGAACCCATGAACCACTGTCTATTTCATTTGACCTGATCTCAGATCAGTTTTTTTAAATATTAATGTTTATTGACACATTTTTATAATAAAAAAGGAGTTGTGGTTAAAAGTGTCTAATTGGTCTGATTACCAAGCTCTCCATAAAACAAACAAGCTTTGTTTTAGAAACAGGAAAGTTATCAATGACGCAAACAGAGTTCAGTTTGGCTGTAAAGCTGCTCTAAAAAGAAAAGTGTCATTGTTCAGCTGAATTCAGTTCAGTGTTGATTCAGTTCTGTTCAATAACTGTATAAAGTATATCAATTATAAAAATAGTTCATTTTCATTATTAAGCAGCTCTGCAGTAGCCTGGCAAGCCAGACTACATCAAGATGTTTAGTCTGGCAACTCACCATAGACACGCTCACTCCGAGGGGCGGGATAAACGGCTGTCTTTCAAATTCCCTCTGCACGCAATAGGACAGCGCTTCAACCAACCAGGGGTGCGTTTCCCGAAAGCATCGTTGGCCAACTATGGTCGCAAGTTCCGTCGTTACCAATAGAGTTCAATGGACATTGCGATGAACTTGCGACCATAGTTGGCTAACGATGCTTTCGGGAAACGCACCCCAGAGCGTTTTCCCAACAGCGGAGCTAGTTGATAGATTCATTCAACTTTTGCCATATCTGGCCGGCAGAACGACGAACACATCTTCCTTTTTTAAAGAATGACTTAAGTGCCGTTCTTTGCTCTTTTCTCAAAGAAAAACTTAACTCCAAGTCCTCCAGAGTCGCGGCCAAAGCCGATTCGAAAGACTGTTCTCCAGCAGCCGTCATTCTTTGTTTTCAAGTCGCAGGCAGGTAACCGTCGCAACTCTGTCGTCATATGTTAAGCCCGCCCCGCCTACTCTATAAGCGACGTGATTGGCCTGACCCAATTTAGGTTTTTGCAGCTAGAAGGTCTATTGAGAGTGTCTAGACCCACCTGGCTGCAAAATACATTTTGCTGCCGCTAGGGTGCGTCTAGATTTCTAGGCTAGCTCTGCAGAAAACAGTGATGTCATCGTCCAGCTCAGTTCAGTTCTCATATAATGGTGTCAATGCAGGAGATCATGAATATTAAGAAGAAGTGTCCTCAACTAAGCAAGCCAGAGGCGACAGTGGCAAGAACCCAAACTCCACCAGAGACAGAATGAAGAAAGAAAAACAGGCTCCGTCGGGGTCAGTTCTCCTCTGGCCAAACAACGAACATGGTGTGTGTTAGGACTCCAGGCCGCTTCACAAGTCAGACTGTGGACTGATATCATTCAGAGTATTTTATTCAGCTCCTGCTTGAAGATTGGAAAAGATTACATGAAGGTAGAAGAGTAGCAAAACTCGAGAGCATGTAGATGTGAATTTGAGAACTTGTACAATAAATATTTGTTCTTGAAAACCTGTTGAATGTTGAGATTTGCATTCGCAGGCAATAGTCACAAACCTGTATTCTGAATTTGAAGCTGCAGAAAAAGTCACAAATGTTAAAATACTTTCCCCACAGCATTCAAGCAGGCTCGGGTTACTCCACTGCTTAAAAAACCAACGCTAAACACATCCTTTGTAGATAATTACAGACCTATCTCTCTCCTACCATTCATTGCGAAGCAAGTAACATCCTTTTTGTCTCTAAACAGCCAGCTGGATGTCAACCAATCTGGCTTCAAGAAAGGGCATTCAACTGAGACTGCATTACTGTCGGTCACAGAAGCCCTACGGATCTCAAAGGCTGCTTCCAAATCTTCAGTCCTCATTCTCCTGGATCTGTCTGCTGCCTTCGACACTGTGAACCATCAGATCCTTATGTCCAGCCTCTCATCACTGGGCATCACAGGAACTTCACTCCATTGGTTTGAGTCCTATCTCACAGGTAGGTCCTTCAAGGTTGCATGGAGAGGCGAGGTATCCAGAGCACATATCTACACCACATCACTGGGTCACATCATACAGGCACACGGCTTCTCCTACCACTGCTATGCTGATGGGAGAAAAGATGGCGTCAGGTGGAGGCTGCAGGTTGGCAGGTCCTGCGAGCTCACCTTCCTTAATACATTCTGAGGAATCACCATTTAACAACAGTGGACCTGATGCTGAATTACAGTTGCCTTATCTAAGAAAAAGTGGGCGACTAAATATAAATCAGTATGTGGTGATCGCCTTGAATGTGCTTGCTGCGGTGTTACTTTCAACATGGAGTGACTGGCAAGCTCTTTGCTGCCGGTCAGATTACAACGCAACGCGCCACGTACCACCACCTTTCAACACATGGAGTAAACACGCCATTTACGCGTCTGTTTTAAAACAAGGACGCGCAGTTGTGCCTTTAACGATCAGCTCCCGTTTTGATAAGCGCCGCCGAGGATCAGCTGTTTTAACCTGGCTGTGCACTTTACTCTTACTGTGCGGGGATATACATCTAAACCCCGGACCTGGCAGCGGGGAAGAACTAACGGGAGCAAATGGCGTTTCACCCATGTGTGGATCTGCAGTCACGAACGCAGTGAGTTACTTCTACGAGCACACAAAAATAAACGGACAAAATCGCTGGTCATCAACACTGTGCACGGCGGAGGATAGATCTGGAATCTCACAGGTTTCTACTGCGATAAAGTTAGATGCGCTTTCCCCAGACGGTACTGAGACATTGCGTAAAAAGAACTTGTCGGGTGCTTTGACACAGACACCACGCATAGATACATTTTGTATGGATACTGGGGTAAACAAACAAAAAGGCGCTATGGAGAAAGTTGGAGCGGCATGTGATTCGGTGCATTCGCCTCATCTATCTATGCCGTGTCTCTCAAACGCTGTCACCAAACAACAGAGATACAGATTCTTTCAGACTGTCAATCATGCCAAAGTACTCTGGGACCGAAAGGTTAAACCTAAAGGTGTATTTGGGGGACACCTAAATATAAGAAGCGCTGTATCGAAATCTGAACAACTTGAACAGTTGCTAATACATTCCAACCTTGACTTTTTGTGTCTTTCAGAGACTTGGCTAAAACCCACCACTTCAAATAGTACTGTTTATATTCCAGGCTACAACATCTATAGGCGTGACCGTGGTCATGGCAAAGGGGGCGGAGTAATGATTTATGTCAAGGACACTTTTCAATGTGTACAAATGGAATCAGTGGGAGATGTTTTGGAATGTGTAGGGATAAAAATTAGGCTGTCTCCGGAAATGTCATTTGCTGTTCTTGCTTTGTATAGGCCTCCGACATCAACTAATGTATTTTTTGATCACCTAACTGACATTCTTAAAAAATGTGATGCGAAAGAAATACTTCTTATGGGGGATTTTAATATAAATTGGATCGATAAAAATGGTAGAAAAAAACTAAAGGAGATTACTCAAAAATGTAATTTAACACAAATGATTGAAAAAGCAACTCGAATTACTAAGACATCTCAAACGCTTATTGATTTAGTTTTTACTAACAAAGCTGACCGTATCTGTAAAGTTTATAATTTAATAACAGGTCTTTCTGATCATAATTTAACATTGGTTGCAAGGAAACTGTCAAAAGCGCGCTACCGAAATTTAAATAAGGTTGATATTAATGAATCTGTACTCTATATCCCCAGGAAAGATATTGAGAAGCTTGATAATGAAATAAGAAAGGTAAATTGGTTTGAATTGGTAAATGATAAAGAGAGTAATACAGCTTCTAGTGAGTTTATAAAGATGTTTCAACAGCTTGTTTTTAAATATTCTAAAGGAAAAAAGGTAAAGCCTAAAGGCAAAATCCCTCTACCTTGGTTAAATGATAATCTATGGAAATTGATGAGAACTCGAGATTCAGCATTAAAAAAGTCCCATAAAACGGGACTTACAACTGATCGCCTGATCTATAAGGGACTTCGAAATAAAGTCATTCAACAGCTAAGACAAGCAAAAGCAATGTTTTTTCTGAATATAATTAAACAAGCAAAGGGCAATTCTAAACAACTTTGGCAAACTATAGACAAATTAACTGGAAAGACGCAAACTAAGAGTGGAATAATAGAGCTGAAAATAAATGACGAAAACCATAAGGATGGTCTAACAGTTTCAAACTATTTTAATAATTATTTTATTGATTCAGTGAATGAAATTATCCAACACGCCTCTGGATTGCTTCATCCTTGTTTATCACTTCAGCCCTCCATTTATGATTATGAGGTTCTGTCTTTTAAACACATTGATTATTCTAAAACAGATAAAATAATACAATCATTATCTAACTCAAAAGCTAAAGATTTCTGGGGACTTGATAGCTCTCTCATTAAAAAACATAGGGAGATTTTAATACCAGCTATTACATATATTGTGAATAAATCTATTGATGAGAGTATCTTCCCCAGTGTCTTTAAAACAGCGGTTATAACCCCAATTTATAAATCTGGAAGCAAAAATGAAATAAGCAACTACAGGCCTATTAGTATATTGCCTGTAGCATCTAAAATTCTTGAGAAAGCTATCGTAGAGCAGTTAACTGATCACTTAGATTGTAATAATTTGTTGCACTCCATGCAGTTCGGTTTTAGACGTAACCATTCCACCGATGCAGCCTGCTGCTATCTGATAGAAAACATAAAGGCCAACTTGGACAGAGGGGGCACGGTGGGTGCCGTGTTTCTGGACTTGCGAAAAGCCTTCGACACGGTAAACCACCGTGTCCTCCTGTCTAAGCTCTCTAAGTATAATCTGTCCATGGAGATACTGCATTGGATACAATCATATCTTTCAAATCGGATGCAATGTGTGAGGGTAAAAAATGTATTGTCCTCTCTGAAGCCCTGCACAACTGGGGTCCCGCAAGGATCAATTCTGGGACCCTTGTTGTTCAGTATTTATATCAATGATCTCCCGGCTGTGTGCAAGGGCGTAGACATCATCATGTACGCAGATGATGCCGTCATCTACGTACATGGGAGGGATATTGAGCAAGTAGCCACTAAATTGTCCTCAGCCATGGACAAAATAAGTAATTGGCTTAAATCTTCTTGCTTAACACTAAATATTGAAAAAACTGTTGGAATGTATTTCGCTAAGTCCAATAAAGTTAAAGATATGCCTAACATCTATGTTAATGGACAAAAAATTAACATCGTGACAGAGATAAAATATCTAGGTGTCCATTTGGACCAAACTCTAAGTTTTAAAAAACATATTAAAAGAATGTACAATTCTATTAAATATAATATCTCCATCTTTAGACACATTAGGAATAGTTTGACAACTGAAGCATCTTTCATGTATTTTAATGCTATGATCTCTCCACACATCACCTACTGTTTGTCCTGTTGGTCTCAGGCCAACGAGACCACACTCAAACCGCTCAGATCGGTCTATAATCAGGCCTTAAAGGTGCTTGACAGAAAAGCCCCTCGTTATCATCACTGTAATATCCTCAACAAATATAAAATATTAAGTTTTGATTCTCTAATTCGATATACAAATTTAAGAACTATTTTCAAAATTGTTAATAATATTGCTCCACCCTCAATGAAAAAAGTCATAAAACTTTACTCTGAACAAACGAACCGAACATCCCGCTCCACTGCTCACAGAAATTGTGCTATCCCGAAAAGATCCTCCGCCTTTGCACAGACAGCCTTCTCATATAAAACCATTAAACAATGGAATCAACTCCCAGATAGTTTGAAATTATCTGTGGATCTAAATAATTTCTCTCGAAACTTAAAAAATTACATCATCGATAACCAGCTGTGTCAGCATCAGCTCATTTAAAGTCTACAAATGTAATATTGAAGTAAATGTTTTTGACTATGTTGTATATATTTTAGGATGTTATGGTTTTTTGATTCGTTTTTTTATTTTTTTTATTTAATGTTTTAATATTGTGCACCTGCCCGGGGACTACAGATGGAAAGTAGCTTTTGCTAATTCTGGTACAAAACATCTTTTCGAAAGATTAATGTATTTTGTACATTGTCCCTGACAAATAAACTAATAAAATAAATAAATAAATAAATGACACACAGCTCTTCCTCTCATTTCAACCAGATGATCCCACGGTAGCTGCACGGATCTCAAGCTGTCTGGCGGACATCTCCACATGGATGAAGGAACATCACCTGCACCTCAACCTGGCAAAGACTGAGCTTCTCGTCCTCCCTGCCAATCCGTCTCTACAGCACGACTTCACCATCCAGCTAGAGTCATCATCAATCACCCCATCAAGGTCGGTCAGAAATCTTGGAGTAACGTTTGATGACCAGCTGACCTTCACAGATCACATTTCAAAGACAGCTAGATCATGCAGGTTTGCACTGCACAACATCAGGAAGATCATCTTTCCTAACTGAGCATGCAACACAACTTCTCGTCCAGGCCCTGGTCATTTCTAGGCTTGATTACTGCAATGCTCTTCTGGCCGGACTTCCAGCATGTGCAACCAAACCCCTACAGATGATCCAGAATGCTGCAGCTCGTCTTGTCTTCAACGAGTCCAAGAGGGCCCACGTCACTCCTCTGTTCATCTCTCTGCACTGGCTACCTCTCGCTGCTCGCATCAAGTTAAAGGCATTGACGCTTGCTTACAGATCTATCACAGGCTCAGCTCCTCCTACTTTCACTCACTCCTACGAGTCTACATCCCTACCAGACACCTACGATCGATCAACGAGCGACGTCTCGTGGTTCCATCACAGAGAGCCACAAAATCACTTTCCAGAACATTCTCATTCACAGTTCCATGCTGGTGGAACACTCTCCCCACCCTCATCCGGAATGCAGAATCCCTGACAACATTCAAAAGACAGCTGAAAATCTTTTCTGTGAGCACTTAACCTCATAAAAAAAATAAAAAAAATAATTCCTTTCCCTTTGAAACATCACTTATCAGGCTTACGCTACTCTGAATAATGCCTGAACTTCGTATTTTGAGCACTTCTTGCGTTGTTGTTGTTTTTGCCTCTTCATGATGACTCGCTTAATTTAGTCCTAATTTGTAAGTCTGGTAAACAATCGAAATTTCGGCAAATTCTGCTGGGGTCATATGACCACTGTTACTCCACATCTAGATCAGTAGTCAAAATCCGAATTGGTATGTTCTGTGATTTTTAAAGAGCATTTTTTGATTTAAAGTTGTAATTATTCAGTGATCATACATTAACAACTCATTTTTACCCCAAATTTATTATTATATGGGTAATTATGATTTTTGGAACATTAAAATTCATTGTATGACCATTAAAACCTATTAAAAATTTATAAAATGCATATTTTTTGGTTAAACTGAACTGAGTTTGAATACTGTGGGAATGGCAGTTGTTTTTTTTCTTTGTTTACAAACAACGTCTGGTTTAGCAGGGTCACAGACTGCAGCTGCTTTGTTGGTGTGAGGAGACTGAATAGGGAGGTTGTGTGGTGATATTCAGAGAAAATTGGAGAAATTACATTGCATTATGGCCAAGTCTGCGCTTTATGAGGCAGGGAGGGTGAACACAGACAATATTTTGTCTGCTGTTTGCAGGTTTTCCTGAGATGGAGGATTTTTTATCGGATGAAAATGTTAAAATCCCCATCCATTGTACAACTGTTGACCGTGACAGTATGTACTTTACATATGATGTTGATGGGGTGGTTGTGCAGGTGAAGGAGTTGTGTGGGGTGGTTGGGCGTGTACACTATCTCTTTCTTCCTGAATTTCATGCACACATGTTGAGTGAGCATCTTGATATTCTGAGGAAGCATGTCAATCTGAACACATTGTCTCAAAACCACATACGTGCTCTGCGTAACTGCTATGGCTGGACACTGGGACATGTTGAAGGGGGTTATTTCCTCAATGTATCAGTTGTTCCCCCAAAAAAATGGCAGAATTGATGACATGTTCATTGATAAGCTTACTGCCAAGGTTAAAACCTCAGACATGTTAAATGCAGTTGTTGCTCATTTCAAGTGTGCGCTGCGTACAATGGCCCCACGTAACATGGATCCGCCATCCATGCTCAAGGCAAATTTTCACGATTTGTCACGATTCAATGTTCTTGACGGTGATCAAGGCTATGTTTTCATGCTACTGCAAAGGAGCATTGCTGAGGTGACCAAAGGGCTGAATATTGATGTCATGCTGACATTGAGTATGTTTGGCCAGAAAAGCGAGGAAATTATTGATTATAGTGGATTTGTGGATACAAACTATATCGTGTCTGTGTCTCTGCATACAGCATGTAACATTCATGTGAAAGACCCGCAGATCCATGTAATGTGGTCACGATATGGGATCCAGGATGTGGTGGGCAACAGGGGCAGTTTGTTTTCTGCTCTCAGTATGAATGAGGTGGCCAACTTCTCCTCAAACCTGGATCACAGAGGTCTTGACATCTCCCGGGCACTGCGGGGGGTGTTCAAGGAGATGGATCTTGGCTACACTCTAACCTTTGTGCAGATGTATGCTACTACACCTCACAATAGGTTAGCCAAGGTCAGTATGCACCCAGTCAGTGGGTGCTTGGTTAATTGTGGGTCGTTTCACCCAAGGCACCTGAAAGCGATGTGGTCGAGGGCAGACACATATCTTACTTATGGGTGAATGACGGATAAGGATTTAAAATGTGAAGAAAAATAAAATTGGTAAAAAATTTTAATTGTAAGACTTTCTATACTTATTAGAGTGTTGTGTATGTAATGCAATGATATTTACACATTTCAAGAATGTAATTAATCATTTTTTTTGGTGAATCAGATCTTTTTCCCCATGAAAATGTCATTCCTGAGTAACGTAATGAATTTTTAAATTAACTATATTTCTACCATTGTTGGCATATACAAATGTACTGATCTCCATATTTGGAGCTCAACAAACAATTAGTGCTTGGAAAACTACATTTTAATCACAATTAATATAATCAATTTGGGCTTTCATATAGACATGGGCTCATTTTTGGCTGCTGATAACTCAAAATTCAGAACCAAATAAAAAAAAAACCTGGAAAATGTTTAAAAATGTTTTCCAATAAAGTAAATAAAACTTGTTTTATCATTAACTCAACAAAAAACTGAGTTGTGTAATCTAACACACAAATATGGGTTAAAATAATTGCCCGTGTCATTGTTAGCCAGAATGACATACTGTTAGCCGGAAGGACATTCTGCAATATTTTTCAGGATTACCATAAAAACCATCGTCAGTATCATTTTTCTTTCCAACACTCAAACTTGAAACCAAGTAAGAGACACTGACAAATTTTTAATGATTTAAAAATCTGTTAAATTATAGTAAATCTGTAAAATTATAATGTTAAATAAACAATGGCCAAGGGTATAGTCCAACACATTATACAGCTAAAACATTTAGGGCCCTATTTTAACGATCTGAAACGCAAGTATCAAACGCGTAGTAACTTTGTGGGCGGATCTTGCGGATCCCGACGCAAATCTAAAATGTGTTGGTCTGAAGTAGCTTCATTATTCATAGGTGTGGTTTGGGCGTAACGTGAAATAAACCAATCAGAGCGTCATCTCACATTCCCTTTAAGAGCAGGCGCGCTTGTTCCATGGCGGATTGCTATTATAATGGCGGATTTGCCAGACGCGCGCCAGGAGCGGTTCACAGCCGAGGAGATCGGCGTTCTCGTCAGGGCCGTAAAACACAGAGAAGTGACATTGGGGATGGAGAAACACAACCAGATTAGCTTCGCTTAAACAGGCGTATCATAATTTGGGTAAATGTGTAAGCTAGATTTATGCCTATTTTTTCACATCTATGAACACAACAATGATTTCCCTCATGTGGAATATTTTTGCTTGTAATAATGTATGGTTTGCAAAACTAGCGTCTGTGTGTAGATGAGAGAATCAGAGTGTGTGTGTTGTGCACACGCTACATTATGGCCAAGCATGCGCCCTTAAAATAGCATCTGAATAACGCGCCGCTGACTTTAGACGAGGTTTCTCCTGGTCTGTGGCGGAATTGTTTTCTGAAACTGCAAAATAGCACCAGGGAACGTTTGCGCCGGAACACGCCTCCTCTTTTCCCTGAACCGCCCCCGGGAGCGCAAGTTCATTCCCTAATTTACCGACATGCGTCTGTGGAGGGAAAAGTCCGCTGTGCGCGGGTGAGAAATAGGAATGATACATGCGTCGGTGTACAAAGTCAATTGCACTGGGTGCAAGACAGGGCCCTGAGGCTTATTGCAAATGAGTCAAGTCAAGTCATCTTCATTTATACAGCGCTTTAACAATGTAGATTGTTCCAAAGCAGCTTTACAGTGATAATAGGAAATTAAAGTAACAGAGATTGTTTTGGCTTTACAGCAGCTCTAGAATAAAGTTATTGTCCAGCTAAAGTTAGTTTTGATTGATTCACTTCCGTTGCAACGATCATAAGTTATTAACTTAAGGGCCGCTAACACGACACCGTTCTAACAGAAAACCCTTTAGTTCTCTCTGCGCAAACTTTAAAAACGCGAACCTGTGAGAACGCTGATGGCGTGTACATGCATATTACGCGTTTAGATTATAGGAATGTTTATAGGAGTGTGAACCTATTTCAATTAATATTTCAAGTTTGCTTGTTACTGATACATTATCACTCCACTGAGTCAACACTATAATACCTTGCTCTCTTTTGTCCAAGATACTCAGCCCTAGCGTCTGCATCTGCGTTTATCCTGGCTCTGAACCGTCTCTGCCTCTCTTTATTATACAGGACAGAATTGACCTTAAAACACCAGAAGCTATACTAAAGCTTTAATAAAATGTTGATAATTAATAAATTTGATTACATTATTCATGATTTGACCATTAACATTACAAAATTCAATTCAATGATAAAGACCCATGTGACTCATTGAATCATATGAAATCAAGATGAATGACAGCAAAAATATGGCAAAAAACATACAATTATGTAAATAATGTTAATTTTAATAATATAACTATAATAACCATGCCTAAAATTTACAAATGTTAATTAAAAACTAGATTTTTATGCATATGTCATTCTGGATAACGGATGACATGTCCTGGCTAACGGAGTTTTTTTGTTATCCAAGAATGACATGTTGTTATCCGGGAATGACAAAACAAATATTTTTCTTTATAATCAGGCACTAACTTAACCACCTATGGAAATCTACAATTTAGCTATCATCGCTTAAGGTAATCTTTTAGATCAAATAGATAGTTTTTTAATATAAAAACATTATGAATGTTTTATCGGTGTTATCCAAAAGGACACATGATATTGCTACAAAGTGCACCAGTGACTGAAAAGGTCAAAATATCAACATTTTAAGAGACGCTTCCTGACCTTTGCACATGTTCTGGTGCTCCTTCAGGGTCTTCTTTTTGATACAATATTATGTCACATGACATACCAAAATGCATTATGGTATAAAATGGTCATTGATGTCTGTTATCCAGGACTGACATTAGCGAAATCACAATTTGGAGACAAAAGTCTTTCTGTCATAAAAAATTAAATAAGCTTAGTATTACCACTATATTTGTAGGTATTGTTGAAAACATCATTACAATTATGCCCAAGTAGATTTTAAATACTTTTATTTATATTTTTTACATTTTTGTTGTATTTTTGTATTCAGATTTTAAGCCGGGACAGTTACCCGGAATGACATTTTAGGACTTTTGAGCTCAATAGTTCCTTAAAGATTAATTATTTATAATAAATTCTCACATGAGTAATTAAAGAGGGGGAAGTTGAGTCACTTATGAAGTGCATTTAAAAATGTATACATTTTTAATATTATGAATATGCTTTGGACACCAGAATTGACACGCTACGTCATTGACCCTTATATGTCTGATCTCTGTTTAAAGTTTGGCCCAACGGTTAGGGCTAGAATTGAGCAGGTTGCTCTTTTCGAGGAGGACATCATCCATGCCATGGATAGCGAGTCGACCTTTGATGAGGAGAGGTTGTTGGATTTGATTGTGAACAAGCCTTTGCTTGTTCCTTTCACCGATGTCAGTAGGGATGCTGGGGCCATGTTTGTAGTGCAGAACGTGGCCCAGCACATGGTGGGGAAACTCAGGTCACTCTTTGAAAACCATACAGGAAAGGGTGGCTATGAACAGACATGGGCAGCATACCAGTGTGAGCTAGGCCTAGAAGAACTGTTCTTTGGCCACCCGTTCTCTAATCGGGATTTCAAATATAGTGTGAGTCTGGGCACCAGCTCTGACCAACCCAAAAGCCTGACATGTCAGCGTGGGTTTGCTGGTTTTGCCCCTGCCAGCAGTGCGAGTGCTGGACTTGCTCCACCTCCACTAGAGCACTGGACTTCTAATGAGACCCAGCAGAGCAGAATTATCCGGCTCTTTAGATTTTCAGAATCTGTGAGTGCGGGAATGGGTGTTGCGGGGGCTGAGCTGGTGATGCTCCTTCTTTGTGATTTGTTTGATCGCAATGATCGTATACCAATGTCGTCCCTGCAGAATCGCACCTGCCCGGGTACATTGAAGGGTTTCATGTCGGTCCAGGGTCTCTGTGAGAGGTTCCTTTGTGTATCCACACAGCTTTTGCAGGGCAAAAGACATGATGTCCCAAGCAGGCCATGATGTCAAAGCGTCCTTAAAGTATGGAGTACGCGGACACAAGCTGCGTTTTTTCCCAGCTTTGAAATTCTACAGTGTCCAGAACAACAGGAAAGTTAGCTGGAACTATAAAGATTACTGGGAGATCCATGACACTGCTAACGAACCGTCAGTGGAGGCACGAGCTGTGAGCCTGGTCGGTGACGTGTGTCTGGAGATGGAGCAGAGGGGGCTCTGCTTTATCAGAAACACTGCAAAGTACATGGAAAACGGTATGCCTTGGGTAAAGGATGTGTTGGAGAGGCTGCCGAAAAGTCTGACTGACCACCAGGAGCTTGTCAGAGTTATGAGTTTTGTCAGCTCGATTGCCATGCTACAGAACGGGGACTTCATTTGTTTTGAAAAACTTAGAGTTCTCCTTGAGGAGCTTCCTCTGACACAGGCTCGTTTGAGGACTCTGCAGGTCCTGTCACGTTTTCTGTTGCCCAGGGTGTATGGTTTGAAGCTGTGGGCCTTACACGAGACCATACCTCACAAGCTCAGGGTCAGAGCTGCTGCTCCTGATGCAGCAAGGGTTTCTGTGGCAGGAAATACCGTGTCTGAGCCAGTGGAAGAGCAAGTGATTGAGCATGAGTGTGCAACAGAGGTGGAAAATGTGAGAAAGCTTGCTACACGCTTTCTGCCTGTGAACTGCTCCCTCAGATGGAGTAGTATGGAAGTGGCACTTATTGAAATGAATCCGGAAGTGCCTCATAAACAGGCTTATGGAAAGTACATCGTTGAGTGTCAGTCCAGGAATGTTCCTGTGCGCAGTTACAACGCGTTTTGCAGGAAACGCAATACAGTGTTGAACGGTTAGGGTGGGTTATTTATATAGGTTTAGTGGTAGGGTGTAGGGTTAGTAATTATAATAGGGTTAGGGTATGTTAGGGTTATTAATTAGTATTAATTTGTTAGGTTAGGGTTAGAGGGTGGTGTTGATGATTAGGGTTAGGCTTATGTCATTTTTTTTATACAAGCCAGTGAGTGTTAGGTGTGTTTTGTGTTCTATTTTTGTAAAAAAAAAAATAACAGTAACCCAACCTCTGACATTACACAAATCAGTGTACTGTCAGTGCCGGTCCCAAGTCCGGATAAATGGGGAGGGCTGTTATACCATTCTAAAGGGTTAGTTCTCAGCTTTACAATAAGTGTACTCCCATGTCGGTGGTATGTTTGGTTCATTAGATATTGACACTCGAATTTGAAACCGGAAGTGGCCATATCTCCTAACTAGAAAGACAGAATGAAGCATGGGAGGGGTTAAAAGAAGGGGTTAAAGTCTGCTAAATGACTAAATGTAAATGTAAATGTAACAAAGGACACACAGGAGCGTGGTTCTCGAAAGGAGGGCCTGAGACGTGGATACTAAAGATACAAAAGCTTTATTTCAATCAAGCAATAATCTTAAAAACATTAAAAGACTGTAGGACCAGGTTAACATATACAAACATTGAAGACGCTAATAAAAAAGGCAGAGGCTTACCAATGGCAGGGAAACTAGTTTGAAAATGATAAATTGATCATTAATAAATTATGAAAATACAATTGTTAAACACATTATAGATACAGTATGCTTATAAATCAAGAATAAAGTATTTATAGCCGTATTTATAAACTGCTTATTAATGTCTATAAATGCTTTATAAATTATGAATTAACTGTTTACTAATGCTTAATTAATGATTAATAGCGTACAGTTATTATAAAGTGTTACTGAACTGCATGCGGGAGAGCAGGTGTCACACAAAACACATGAACCTGACGAGCGAGTTTGTCACGGGAGAAACCAGGACTGTTACGTGCCTCCCCAGTCTAGCGGGTCAGGGAGGCAGTAACATGGAAATTACTAAAGAGTTGGCAACCAAGAACTCTCATCTCCTGTCCCACCACTCTACAAAGAAAAATCACACTGATTTTTGTAACACTCAAGAATGACTTTATTCAGTCCAAAGTACAAAAAAGAGGGGAAAGCATCAATAGGCTTCAGGAGGGGGACAAGGCCAAAACAACAAACATAAAGTTCTAACCTTTTTTGTAGGGGGTATACTTTCTTAACCTTTCAAAGCAAGATTCAAAATAAATGACAAAGTTCTTACCTTACTCCCTCTCTAACCAAACACAGGAGAAAACATGGACATGAACAAAAATGGCATCCACCTCCCTACGGCTTCCCAAATTATCTAGATCAAAATTTTATAAAATTAAAATCAAAAGTTATAAATGTTTTAAACTCAAGGCTCTTTCAGTAGTCAAGTGAAGTTACGGAAACTTAGCTCAACTGTAGTCCAAGTCTGCTTAGGTCAACAACAACAAGTAACCAACAAGTAACCAACAAGTAACCAACAAGTTAGAATCAACAATGAGAACTTTAGCACACATGCTAAAACCGTGAGGCAGGAGAAGACAGTCTTGGCAGCCTGGAGTCAAAAAGGAGTTCAGCAAACTGGGTTTTCCTCTCCAGTTTTATCCACAAGCCTTCTCAACCAAGAGCCAATCGGTCACAACCAGGAGATGATTGTAATTGGTGTCAGCTGGTCTTCATTTGCCCTCAGGATAGACAAAGCAGCAGCATCAAATAGTGTTGCCCCGCAGACTTCACTGAACGCACGGTATCCCAGAACACAGACTATTCCTCCTAAAATTTAAACATAAAATTACATACAACATAACTATAAATGAACGCTGCACAATAGCGGTAGTTCCATGTACCTTCATTTCATAGCCAGTCGCAAATCCAGGTCTCACACACACACACACACACACACACACACACACACACACACAGAAGGGTGTCACCATGTCAACAAAGCACGGGACTGCGGGAGGAACATGTGGAGGGAAAATGGCAGCCACCAACAACCCACCGCAATAAAGCTATAAACCAAAATAACTGTTACATAAAATCATGCATCTATGTGCTAACTAGTTAGCCAAACAACACATACCTCAAAGCGGAAGGGATGAAAACAAAGAGAATGGGCGGCCCCCGAATCCCCTTTTATACGCTCCCTCACAGTATACGATTGGACACTAAATTACCCAAGGGCATTAGATTAATTAGAAACAAAACTCTGTACGTCCCACCACACAGGGTTTCACAGCATTGCACACTATAACCAATCACACATGATCTGTTGAGATGCAATGGCCAATCAGAGGCATTGCATCTCAACAGATCATGTGTGATTGGTTATAGTGTGCAATGCTGTGAAACCCTGTGTGGTGGGACGTACAGAGTTTCGTTTCTAATTAACCTAATGCTCTTGGGTAACACCAGAGTTGTGTTCAGTGCGCGAGCTGAACTCTACATTCTGGCTGAATTCTGCTCTCTCACGAACACTCTCATCATAAACCCATACACAGGTTTGGTGATCGTGCTCTTGAGAGCGTCGAAACTAATATAAATAGGTTTTTCTATTTACAACGTATTTTTGCTGCGTTGAGCAATGTAGCCAATCACAAACATATCTGATTTCTTAAACGCAATGGCCAATCAGACGTGTTAAAGTTAGAATAAAAAACGCCAGAGTTTTTGTCCAGTGCTGAGATCTGCACACTCAAATCCTCTCGTTATAATTTAACTTGTAACAAAAAAGTGTAGACATTATGTAGGCTAAATAAGATATTCATTGTACAGTCAGCTTAATCGATTAGCAGAACTTTGTGAGATCGCGATGAATTAAGATGAGTGACAGCTTAGTGCTTATAAGGGAGCGCTTTTATGTAAGCAATAAGGTACAAGCGGCTAGTGCTGAATCGTGAATAAGTCACGGCTGAAGGGCGAGCACCTGCAACCACTTCAGCCGTGACTTATTCACCGCACAGCACTAGCCTTGGGTACCTTATTGCTTTTAGAAAACGGTTATCACACAATACAAATATTAAAGCCAAAAAATATGTATCAATGCAACTTTCATGAAGTAAAATCAGTAAAAGCCTTCCTTCTGCTGGAAAAAATAGTCCCTGACCGTAAACAGCAACAGAAGTTACATTATTTCGCCATTAGATGGCGGCAAAGACTGTCTTTTTAAGTGAGTCAGTCAGTAGAGAAGACTTTTATATTGAAAGGACTGAAACTTGTGAACACGGAGAAGCAAGATGCATCTGACAAATGACTAACGTGTCATGGCACGGGGAAACCCCTTGACTGTTAAAAGGACAAGATATCTCAGACATTCAAAAGGATTCATTATTACGAATATGACTGACCTGAAGGAAAATGCTATATCTACTGTAAATACAGGAACACTCGCTTACTCGATCTCTCACAATACTGTACTCTATAAGCTTCAATGAACAATATCAATGAGAGCTAGTGGTCGACCGTTATATCGCCGGTATATCGGCCGATATTTGGATTTTTTTAGATATCGGCATCGGCCGATAAATCTTTCCGTTTGGCCGATATATTTCAAAACAGTTTGTGACTGTGCATTAGCGCTTTTTCCACGGACGCGAACAGAGCGAGCGTGAATGAACTGAATACACTCGCTCTGCTCCGCCCAGCACCGTAAGACCAGCCACTCAAGCGAAGAAGACATCTGACAGACACAGTAAATGACCAATCAGCATTCGCTTTCTAACCTGTCGCTACATTGTTTTACACACAAAAACACTCCGGCGTGCAGCAAAGTCTATTCGAACAGTACCGTGATATGTCAGATCCGCAGCCCAGCGATAGCTCCAGTGGGGGTCACAGATGTGATATAAACCAATTCATTTTACCTCACAAACAGTCAAAAACCCTGTGACTGGCTGTTCCTCAGATACGCGCGTTGTTCTCGCGTTACGTTTAAACTAGACGCTGTTTTCCCACGGACTCGCGTGCACGGAAAAGCTGGGTCGCGTGCACTACAGATCAGTGGTCGCGTGAGGTGGATGAGAGGAGAACACTATGGTAAGTAAGGGATAATGTAGAGCGAGGCGGTTGTTAAGCGTCGGGGTCCTGATCAGCCTGTCGGGATTGTATTCGCTATAACAACCGCCTCGCTCTACATTATCCCACTTATTACATGGCTACCTACCAAATAAATCAATAATTTGACACAAAATATTGATTTAAAAAGGAGTTTATTGATTTAAAAATGATTGTATTGCTTTCGCTAAAGAAAATAGTCTGTTCCGTCTCTGTTTTTCATGGCAACGGTGTGTTATACTTAGCCATGCAATAAGTAATAATAATAAATTTGGAAATAAATCCTTGAAAATGTTATTCACTATCAACTGTATTTATTTATCCATGATTGGCGTAATATCGTGTGTAGTATACATTTTCATATGTTCATGTATGTCATACAAAATACATGTGACGGCTTGCAACGTTTCAAAGAAACAAACAAGCAAAACTAAACAGACATAAATCATTATTATTTAAATATACTTAAAGTAAAACAACCAGTTTAAGGTAAATAGTATAAATAAACTATGTGAGATTTATATTTAACTATGTATTGTACATAAAATGTATGTAATTGCACATACTATTTTGTCATTAATTTATGAATATTGTTTAGATTGGTTCATTAATGATAAATGTTATTTGTAACCTGCAGTAAGCAGCAGTAATTATTTATGTGACTGAAAAAATGACTGTAAATATTTAAGCAGACAAGTAGCTGCACTAAAACTTTATTTATTGAAGTGTTACCTTACCTTATTGTTTACATTTTAATTTCTTAGTAAATATATTTATTGTAAAAAGAATATTGCATAAATATTATGTACAATAAATGTTCATTTAGTTCCACCAATATTCTTTATGTTTCTCATTTACTGTATTCACATGTATTATATCGGCCTCATATCGGCCAATCGGCCAGATTGCTTTCTCAATATCGGCATCGGCCATTAAAAATCCCATATCGGTCGACCACTAAAGAGAACATATGTTAACGTTGCTAAGAGTGGTTGCTAGGGGTGTTGTGTAGTGATAGTGTAGCAGTCATAGCCGTGTTTTATCCTTTAATCATGAATAAAACACAGCTATTGACCAATCAGAATCAAGGACTGGAACTAACCGTTTTATAAGCATACTGAATACTCTGCAACCTATTCAAGACAGAGAACTTGTGCTGCATTATTATCATGTTGATTTATAGAAAGAGCAAAAGACAAGCAGGTTGACACGTACCATCTTCAATGATGAGCTTTTTCGTCTTTTGTTTGGACATGTTAACTTACAAATCAACTTGACCAGAGACGTTGTAGCGTAAATGCCTCTGGGTTAATGCGAATTAGCTCAAGGATATAGGGAATTTTAGAAATATTAATAATCATAACTCATGGTCATAATTCATAAATCGCATATGCATTTACTTGATCAATTATAGGAAATGCCTCGTTCTGTAACTGGTCTCGTCATCCGTTATTCGTCCAGCGAAGACTATCACAGTTAAGAAGAACTATTCCTGTTTACAAAACTCCAAGAAAGTTTTATCTTCTGGCCACGAAGACAAACCCTCTTTGGGTTTATAAATTAAAACTACTCAAAGTAGTTTTATAATATAGAGCCTGTAGCTTTATAGATCTTTTAATTTCATGGACTTCATAAAAGTGGGTTTTCAAACACAGAGACAGTTAAAAGTATAAATGGGTTTATTAATAAAAAGGCACACGCTAGAGATTATAAGCTACAAATATAAACGTACGTAAAATGCAAACAATAAAACAAACAAACATTTAAACAAACAAGAAAATATGTGATCAGAATAAAATGAAATGAAAGAAAGAAAGCAAGAAAGAAATAAAGAGATAAGAGATAGAGGGTAACTTAATTCACAGACCTACGAGCTAGACACCAGGAATCAGCTGTTAGAGAGATCAAAAGATACTTGTGTCACAGGTCGGGGTGGAGCGCCAGCGGGCCGCCCACCCCTTCGCTTGCGTGCCGCCCCTGAGGAGCTGACCGTGGACACGAAGGGAAAGGCGGACACAGAATTCAAAATAAATATACTCTTTATTAAATAAATAAAAACAATTTTAAAACGTCTCTTCAGCATTCTCTTCTTTTGGGGAGCAGGTTCTTCACTGGACTCAGACAGAGAGTGGAGGATACATACAGTGCTATGCATAAGTTTAGACACCCATACTAAAGTTGACTAAAAAGAGGAATAAAAAAAATCATCTTTTGGAAACTGAACTTAATGCCTTAATTTAAAAAATTAGGAAAAATCCAACCTTTAAGGACACCAATTTTCTTTGTGAATGAATAATGCATCGTAAATAAATAAATGTTCTTCCTTAAAATACAGGGTGCATAAGTTTGGACACCCCTATGTTGAATTCTCATAGAGGCAGGCAGATTTTTATTTTTAAAGGCCAGTTACTTCATGGATCCAGGATACTATGCATCCTGATAAAGTTCCCTTGGCCTTTGGAATTAAAATAGCCCCACATCATCACATAGCCTTCACCATACCTAGAGATTGGCATGGTTTTATTTCAGTTAGCCTAATAGCTAGTTTGATTTGCATTGAGAGATGATCTTATGGAAAGTACCCCATGCCAATCTCTAGGTATGGTGAAGGCTATGTGATGATGTGGGGCTATTTTAATTCCAAAGGCCAAGGGAACTTTATCAGGATGCATAGTATCCTGGATCCATGAAGTAACTGGCCTTTAAAAATAAAAATCTGCCTGCCTCTATGGGAATTTAACATGGGGTTGTCCAAACTTATGCACCCTGTATTTTAAGGAAGAACATTTATTTATTTACGATACATTATTCATTCACAAAGAAAATTGGTGTCCTTAAAGGTTGGATTTTTCCTATTTTTTTTAAATTAAGGCATTGAGTTCAATTTCCAAAAGATGATTTTTTATTCCTCTTTTTAGTCAACTTTAGCATGGGTGTCTAAACTTATGCATAGCACTGTATATCTCACAGCATTAGCAGGTTCTTCTCACAGCACTAGCAGGCTCTCCACTAGCATTAACAGGCCCTTCCAGAACAGGCTCTTCCAGCACTAGCAGGCTCTCCACTAGCATTAACAGGCCCTTCCAGAACAGGCTCTTCCAGCACTAGCAGGCTCTTCACTAGCCTCAGGCAGAGAGTGGAGGATACGTGTAACTCACAGCATTAGCAGGCTCTTCCTTAGCCTCGGGCAGAGAAAGGAATGAACGTAATTTACAGCTTCCGCGTTCTCTTCTTCAGCGAGCTCTTCGCGTATCTCAGCACCTTCAGACAGAGAGAGGAATGAACATAATTCACAGCTTCACCGTTCTCTTCTTCAACGTTCTCTTCACGTATCTCAGCACTTTCAGACAGAGAGAGGAATGAACATAATTCACAGCTTCCGCGTTCTCTTCTTCAGCGTTCTCTTCACGTATCTCAGCACTTTCAGACAGAGAGAGGAATGAACATAATTCACAGCTTCCGCGTTCTCTTCTTCAACGTTCTCTTCACGTATCTCAGCACCTTCAGACAGAGAGAGGAATGAACATAGTTCACAGCTTCACCGTTCTCTTCTTCAGCGTTCTCTTCACGTATCTCAGCACTTTCAGACAGAGAGAGGAATGAACATAATTCACAGCTTCCGCGTTCTCTTCTTCAACGTTCTCTTCACGTATCTCAGCACTTTCAGACAGAGAGAGGAATGAACATAATTCACAGCTTCCGCGTTCTCTTCTTCAACGTTCTCTTCACGTATCTCAGCACTTTCAGACAGAGAGAGGAATGAACATAATTCACAGCTTCACCGTTCTCTTCTTCAGCGTTCTCTTCACGTATCTCAGCACTTTCAGACAGAGAGAGGAATGAACATAATTCACAGCTTCCGCGTTCTCTTCTTCAACGTTCTCTTCACGTATCTCAGCACCTTCAGACAGAGAGAGGAATGAACATAATTCACAGCTTCACCGTTCTCTTCTTCAACGTTCTCTTCACGTATCTCAGCACTTTCAGACAGAGAGAGGAATGAACATAATTCACAGCTTCACCGTTCTCTTCTTCAACGTTCTCTTCACGTATCTCAGCACTTTCAGACAGAGAGAGGTTAATGGCATTTCACCAATGCAGCAGGTTCAGGCAGAGAAGGGGTTAATGGACAGCTGTGACTGCGAGTGAACAGCAGAAACACAATTCCCACACTTGTATATTCACCACACACTGCAAGGTTTCCCTCGTGCTCATTTTCCATAATAAAACTGCAATTCAACAGACTCATGGTGCAACCCAGGCTTACACCCGCAATCCAGCCGAAGTCTTCTCTCTCCTTCTCTCTCCGTCTCTCTCCGTCTCTCTCTCCGTCTCTCTCTCTCTCTCTCTCTCTCTCTCTCTCTCTCTCTCTCTCTCTGCCACGGCCACGGCCACGGCCGCTCGCGTGCTGCGTGCCTCACCTCTCCTCGTGCCCCTCTCTCTCCTTCCTCACCGCCAAAGTGTCCTTTTATGAGCCACCTTCCTCCTCCATGTCCCAATCACCATCCCGTATCCTCTCCTCTCACACCTGCCGCGAGTTTCCCTCATCAAGCCTCGCCCGCCGCCATGACACTCACGTGGGAAACCGGAACCGTCCTGGTGTCACAGCAGAAGTGCTCCCCGGGGGAAACAAGTTCTAAAAAAAAAGGTTCCCACCTTCGTCACCCCGTGACACTTGCAAGTCTGTTCTCTGTTCGGCTGAGACAGGAAGGAAACGCGGACGGTGTCCTGTTTCTGCTGCGTCTTCTGGTGTCGCGGGAAGCTTGAAAGGCTCACTGAATGTAACGTTACCGAGAAAGTTCAGATTCGGGAAGGGAGGGCTGCAAAAGCTTCGTTGCAAAGGACGCAGCTACGACTCAAACATGTGCTCGTTCGATAGAGAAGGCTAGGGCCTTCTTCAGATGTTCCTTGGAGAAGCGCTGCGCCGGGGAGAAGAGGAGGAAGGGTGAGAGGTCAGGGATGAGAGAGGCCGGAGAAGAGAGCGATCGATCAGAGAAGCGAGATGAGGGGGTTTCTTAACAGACCTCTGTTTACGCCTTCTCTTTGGAACGACAGCGAATCAGATCTCCTTATCTGAGGCAGGAAAAATTCTCTTTGTGTAAAGAAAAGAACACGCCTCCGTTGACCATGTGTTTTATGAGGGAAAGGATCATATTTAGAAATATGATATTTCCTGGAACAAATGCATACCCAGATAGCAAGCACAGTCGGGCCGATTCCGGCTGAAATGCGTCACTGTTGGCTCACTGTCGGCACCGGTGAACAGATAATGGGCCAGATCCGTGCCGACTGTGCATAACACATCTGGCTGACTGACGGCTTTTTCTGTATGGGCCAGGCTCGGCTGAAAGCAGTTGTACTTGTGTCAGGTCCATACTCGGTATAGCTGTGTGTATTTACAATCGGCCCGAGTTCGTTTTGTCACAAGCGGGCCACTACTACACTTAAGGAACTCAGCCGCTTGAAGAAAGGTTTTGGCGGTTAACATACTCGGTATAGCTGTTACAATCGGCCCAAGTTCGTTTTGTCACAAGCGGGCCACTACTACACTTAAGGAACTCAGCCGCTTGAAGAAAGGTTTTGGCGGTTAACATACTCGGTATAGCTGTTACAATCGGCCCAAGTTCGTTTTGTCACAAGCGGGCCACTACTACAATTAAGGAACTCAGCCGCTTGAAAAAAGGTTTGGGCGGTTAATTTAAATCCTGAGGAAGATCCTGCAGACGCAGACCAACGTTTTCGAGAGGAATCATTCATCTGAAAAAAAAACGAGCAAGTAATTTAATTAATTTATTGTTCTAGTGCTGTTTGATGTATTAATTGTCAAGATAAATATAGTTTTGTTTTATATCTAACGTTAGATCAGATGTTTACGATGATAATACGTTAACGTTTGAATCCATTTGGTCCCGGAGAAAGTGTTGATGAGAAGGCCTAACGTTACGGTCTCTTTTTAGAATAAATGCGAGTCTTTTTTTATTAGAAATACTGCTGTGCTGTATCCAGTGCACTGTGATTTTGGCTAATGAAATGATATTGAGTTATACCGGTATTCTTGTGCTCAAATTTAGTCAGCCAATTCGTCTTTTTCAACGAGTGATTAGTTCATAGGAGTCGAATCATAGGAGTCGGACTAACGTTACGCTTTGGGCGCCATAGTTCTCTATACAGGCGACTCTTTCTGATTTGATTCACTAACCTCTCAAAAGAGTCATTTATTTGTGATTCGAAATACACTGACCACAGTGTACTAACTTACACCCGCGGAGACGTGTAGGCTACAATCTGAAATACAAAATAAGATTTATTTGCTTTTAACACTGCTGTGGGGAACTCCGAAACGGAAAAGCGTTGTAACGTTAGATAGCCTACATAAGAGAAGCTGCAAAATAAGTGCAGCTTAATTCATTGTCTTTGGCACGTCTTGTGTTCTTGAATGTAGCGTAATCTGCGTTAGCATTTTAGAGTTAAAGAAAAATTTAAAGCGTAGGCTATATATCACTGTGTAATGTTATTAAAATGCTAGTTCTTAACATTTTACTGCAGAGGGGATATGATTATGATCGAACATCTGAATGCACTGTTTGGAATCTGACCCAACACTTTTTACAGATATTTTTGTAACACTACAATAAGGTTTCAGGGCAATTTCACGCAAAACTGTCACATCCATAACGCCAACACAATGCCATGGTATTTAGTTGGCGTTATGGATGTGACAGTTTTGCGCGGAATTGCCCTTCATTCGTTAATATAAGTTTAACTACATTAGTTAAGATGGACTAAGAATGCACAATACTTGAGCATTTATTAATCTTAGTTCATTTGCTAAATGCATTATTAAAATCAAAAGTTGTATTTGTTAACGTTAGTTAATGCACAGTGAACTAATTTTTATTATAATTTTTATTGTATTTTTATTAACTAATGTCAACAAAGACTGGAACAAATGCATTGTTCAATGGTAATGTTAGTTAACACATTAACTAGCCTAATTTTAACAATTGAGACCTTATTGTAAAGTGTTATCTATTTTAAACTGCTGTGTGAACTCTGGCAACAACATTTGTTAAACCTATGTGCTTAAACTAATGCTTAAGATGTAATATTGACCTCACAATATCTATTCCTTTATTTAAAAGATGCAGTTCAGAGAAACCCTCACAGATAATGCTGCTGAAATGGAGATCGAGGGATCATGACCTGGCAGCAGATCGAGGGGCAGACACAAGATAAGTTTAAATCTATTTAAAAACACACACCTCTTTAACCTAGCATAAACATAACACACTCTCACATTTCTAAAATTCACATCTGTTAATGGATTGTTAAGCTGCATAAATTCGGTCAACCAGAACCGCAAACACTTCCCATAACACTGAATGTGCTTGGTACATCGTAAGAAGAATGGCATCTACGCTAATGTTAGTCTCTCTGTCTCAGTCTTATCCCAAGGTTACTGTAGTCAGCCGGATCTAGTCCGTATCCAGACCAGATGATGGACCTGTACCCTCAGATGACCACAACAGCCCTGAATGCCAGACAAGAACATCACAACTAGATGAGACCTAGACACAAACACTGTGAAGACCCCTTTCACACAACAGTCCTCGGCACAGTCATCGGATCAGATCCACGAGAACCAGACCAGTCCTCCGCACAGACCCAACGGCCAGCTTTTATCTTGATGTAATCTTTTCCAATCTTCAAGCAAAAGGAGCTGAATAAAATACTCTGAATGATATCAGTCCACAATCTGATTTGTGAAGCGACCTGAATCCTAACACACACCTTGTTCGTTGTTTAACCAGAAGAGAACCCCCCCATGGAGTTTGGGTTCTTGGCTTCTTGCCACTGTCGCCTCTGGCTTGCTTAGTTGGGGACACTTATTCTTAATAATATTGATCTCCTGCATTGACACTATTATATGAGAACTGAACTGAGCTGGACGATGACATCACTGTTTTCTGCAGAGCTGCTTAATAATAAAAAATAACTCTTTTTATAATTGATATACTTTATACACTTATTGAACAGAACTGAATCAACACGGAACTGAATTCAGCTGAACAATGACACTATTTTCTTTTTAGAGCAGCTTTACAGCCCAATTGAACTCTGTTTGCATCATTGATCATTGTCTTGTTTAACCCTGTAAAGCTGCTTTGAAACAATCATTACTGTAAATAGCGCTAGATATTTAATGGAGACTTGACATTTGCAAAAGGAATTTATTTAGTGTTAAAGAGAGTGAAAGATAGTTTGTGTGTGAAAGAGTGATGTTTTTATTTTAATAGGCAAGGCAAGGCAAGGCAAGTTTATTTATATAGCACATTTCATACACAGTGGCAATTCAAAGTGCTTTACAGAAGAAATTAAAATAATAAAAAGAATAAGAATAATTAAAACAGTTTATACAGATAAAAATAAAATACAGTACAGTTCAAACAGTCGGACGAACATTGGCACAGTGGTCATTCATTAAATGCATAGCTAAACAGATGTGTTTTGAGTCTGGATTTGAATGTGATTACTGTAGGAGCACATCTGATCTCTTCCGGAAGCTGGTTCCAGCTGCGGCTGGCATAATAGCTAAAAGCGGACTCGCCATGCTTAGAGTGAACCCTTGGTATTTCTAGCTGATATGATCCTAATGATCTGAGTGATCTGTTGGGTTTATATTCAGTGAGAATATCTGCAATGTATTGAGGTCCTAGGCCATTGAATGATTTATATACCAGTAATAATACTTTAAAATCAATCCTAAATCTAACTGGGAGCCAGTGTAAAGACCTGAGGACTGGTGTGATATGTTCATATTTTCTGGTTCTGCTCAGAATCCTGGCGGCAGCGTTCTGTATGAGCTGCAACTGTCTTATGGTCTTTTTGGGAAGGCCAGTGAGGAGTCCATTACAGTAATCCACCCTGCTGGTGATGAAAGCATGAACAAGTTTCTCTAAGTCTTGTCTGGAAACAAAGCATCTAATTCTTGCAATATTTTTTAGATGATAGTATGCTGATTTTGTTATCGCTTTGATATGACTACTGAAACTAAGGTCTGACTCTAGTGTCACACCAAGATTCCTGACTTGATTTTTGGTTGTTTGACCCCTAGAGTGAAGGTATGCATTCACCTTGAGAACTTCATCTTTGTTTCCAAACGCAATGACTTCAGTTTTGTCTTTGTTTAACTGAAGAAAGTTTTGACACATCCAACTGTTGACTTCATCAATGCATTGGCACAGGGAGTCAATGGGGCTGTAATCGTTAGGCGATAGGGCTAAGTAGAGCTGTGTGTCGTCTGCATAGCTGTGGTAGGAGATTTGGTTCTTTCTCATTATTTGGCTCATTGGGAGCATATACAGGTTGAACAGGAGTGGTGCAAGAATTGAGCCTTGAGGGACTCCGCATGTCATGGATGTCCACTCAGACTTATGGTCTCCTATACTCACATAATAACCTAGATTCCGTCAAGTTGATTAAATTTGCAGACGACACCACTCTGATCGGCCTTATTAAGGGCAACGATGAGTCTGCTTATAGGCAGGAGGTGTCTAATTTGGTTGCTTGGTGTGATGAGAACAATCTGGAGCTTAACCAACAAAAGACTGTGGAAATGGTGATAGATTTCCGTAGAACTCCTGCTTTTCTTTCACCATTAACCATCAGGAGCACGGTTGTCAAGGAGGTGGAGTCATTCAAATTCTTGGGCACTGTTATCACAAACAATCTGAAATGGGAGGAAAACAGCTCCGCCATTATAAAAAGGGCTCATAGTGGAATGTTTTTCCTAAGGCAGTTAACTAAACTTAATGTTTCTAGATCTGTTCGGTCTAGGTTTTACAGAGCCACTGTGGAAAGCATTCTTTCTACATCGATCACGGTATGGTTTGCTTCAGCATCAGCCCAGGCAAAGGTTAGACTGCAGCGCATTGTGCGAACAGCAGAGAGGCTGACTGGACATAGGCAGCTGTCAATCAATGACTTGTATGAGGCCAGAGTCCGGAAGAGGGCAACAAAAATTGCTGCTGATCGGTCTCATCCAGCATGTGACATGTTTAGGCTGCTTCCATCGGGAAGAAGGTACAGGTCGGTGAGGACGAGGACCTCACGCCATCTTAACAGTTTTTTCCCAAGAGCCATTTCCCTCTTGAATAACTGACTTAGTGCGCCACCATTATTTTTGGGACTATTTTATTAGTAAATTATTTTATTATTTGTTTTTAAGCATGTCTCATGTGGCTATACGCATATAGTTGTGTGTTGTGTTTGTTTGTGTGTTACTGATTGCCAAATCAAATTCCTGTGCATCTGTGATGCATTTGGCGAATAAAGTGATTCTTCTTCTTCTTCTTCTTCTTCTTCTTCTCCCATCTAAGTATGACCTGAACCATTTTAGAACTATCCCAGAAATCCCCACCCAGTTTTCCAGCCTGTCAAGAAGTATGTTATGATCGACAGTGTCAAATGCAGCACTGAGGTCGAGTAGCACCAGCACTGATAATTTGCCTGAATCCGTATTTAAGCGAATATCGTTTATTATCTTTATGAGCGCTGTCTCTGTGCTGTGGTGTGGTCGGAAACCAGATTGAAAATGGTCAAAGGATCCATTCAAGCTCAAGAATTTGTTCAGCTGATTGAAGACAACTTTTTCAATGATCTTGCCTATGAAAGGAAGATTTGAGATCGGTCTATAGTTGCTTAATATGGTCTTATCTAGATTGCTCTTTTTCAGGAGGGGCTTGACAACTGCAGTTTTCAGGGAGTTTGGAAAACTCCCAGAGAGAAGTGAGGCATTTACCACTTCTAGAAGATCTGCTTCTAAACTGTTTAACACACTTTTGAAAAACGATGTGGGAAGTGTGTCGAGAGCGCAGGTTGATGTTTTAAGGTGCTGTACGGTTTCTTCCAAAATGTTGCCATTAATTTCTTTGAAGTCAGACATAGTAACTACTTTCTCAGGTGGTCTGATCTGTCTGACCCCAGTGCAACTCAAGGATGTGCTGATCACCTTTCTGATATTATTGATTTTCTCAGAGAAGAAAGAAGCAAACTCACTGCACTTGTTGTCTGAGAGCATTTCACTGGGAATCTGGCTTGGGGGGTTTGTCAGTCTCTCTACAGTAGCAAAAAGAGTGCGTGTGTTGTTTAAATTACTGTTTATAATATTTGAGAAGAAAGTCTGTCTAGCTTTGCCTAGTTCCATATTGAAAGCATGAAGGCTGTCTTTGTAGATGTTATAATGGACTACAAGTTTTGTCTTCCGCCACATGCGCTCTGCTTTTCTGCATTGTCTTTTCATATTTTGCACTGTTGTTGAGTTTCTCCAAGGTGCTTTTTGTCTGCCACTCTTCCTGACTTTCACAGGAGCAATATCATCAATTACACCTTTAACTTTTGAGTTAAAAGAATCAAGGAGAAAATCAACAGAGTCAGCAGATATGCTTGGTGTTAAGGATATAGCCTTCATAAATAGGACACTAGTGTTCTCATTTAAGCATCTCTTCTTGACAGACACAGATCTAGCTTCAATGGCAGGAGAGATCAGTATATCAAAGAAAATACAGAAATGATCAGACAGTGCTACATCCTTAATAACAATCAATGAAATGTTTAGACCCTTACTGATAAGTAAATCTAGAGTGTGTCCGCGATTGTGTGTGGGTCCATGTACATGCTGAGTCAGATCAAAAGTTTTTAAAACAGTTTTGATTTCTTTTGCCATATTGTTTTCTGCATTATCTATGTGAATGTTAAAATCTCCAGCAATGGTAAAACAGTCAAACTCTGAGGTAATTGCTGATAACAGTTCTGTAAAGTCCTCAGCGAAGGCTGGAGAGTATTTTGGAGGCCTGTAAATAATGATGAGTAAAATGCGTGGAGCACCTTTTAACACAATACCCAGATATTCGAAAGAAGGGTAATTCCCAAATGATATTTGCTTACATTGATAGATATCTTTAAAAAGAGCAGCTAGACCCCCACCTCTCTTAACAGCTCTGCAGACACTCATAAAAGTAAAGTTAGGAGGGGCTGCTTCATTGAGGATTGTTGCACTGTAGCTGTCTTCTAGCCAGGTTTCATTTAGAAGCATAAAATCTAGGTTGTTTGTGGTTATTAAGTCGTTAACTAGAAGTGATTTATTTTTAAGTGAACGAATGTTTAAAAGTGCTAACTTAACAGTCTTACTTTTTGTCCCCACATCAATCTTACTTTCACATGTAATAGGCAGCAGATTAGATGGGTTTGCTGTACGGCTATTGAAGGCCTTAGACTTTCTATCTTGTAACAGAACAGCAATAGAGAAAGATACAGGCACACTGGGTTCCCGCTTGTTTTGTAAACATTTGAGAAAGTTTCTGTTTTCAAAACGGGGACCCGACACATATCACTGAGAGCTGGTATCAGTTGTTTTTGGTTCACCTCGAGCAGATGGAGGAGGGTGTGGGCCCTGACGTTGTGTTAGAGACCGAAGAGTTCTCACAGGAGGGATAGGGCGAGCTGGGCCCGCAGGCTTTGGTGGTAGCGGTGCCTGTCGTTTTTTGGTTGTTATCTGGGGGCTTGCAGCAAAAGAGTGGGATAGTTTGGTTCCAGCATACACCAGTTCTTCCATTTTCTGTGAGAAGCACAGATGTGGCGTTGCTGGAGAGAGGGAAAAGGTGTCTGGTGAAAGGGGCTGTTGCTCTGGTGTTATAGGAGGCTGTGATATGCTGTCCTGGCTTCCCTGGCTGTTTTCCAGGAAGTCGTCCTTGGGTGCTGAATCTTCGAGCAGCTCTAATATGTCTGTCTGTGGTGAGCTCTGTGGGCAGGGCTCAGCTGAGATTGAGTCCGTGAGCAGAGGTTGTTGTGGCGGAGTGGTGTTATCATTGTCCTTGTGTGATATGTCAACCGCATGTCCATTTTGCTGCTGAAGTGAAGTCCCGTGGTCATTCATACTGTGTCCAGGTGTGTGTGTGCCGTTCACATTGAGTGGATTGGCACACATTGCAGAAGGATGATTGAGGGAGAAGTAGAAATTGTCCTTTAACACTCTTGAACCAAGTTTGTTTGGGTGGTGGCCATCCCGATGAAAAAGTTGTCTCTGACTCCAGAAAAGATTGAAATTGTCAATGAAGTTTACTCCTTTTATATTGCAGGTTTTTTGCAGCCATGTATTTAGCCCAAGCAACCGTGAAAACCTGTTTGTTCCTCTTGCTGGGAGTGGTCCACTGATGAATGTTTGAACTTTCAGTCTTTTAAGTGTTTCAAAAAGTTCATTGAAATCCTTCTTAAGGAGTTCTGACTGCTCTTTATGAATATCATTCTTCCCCACATGAATGATGAGTCGATTTGCAGTCTCATGTTTCATCACAATGTTCTGAAGTTCCCTGTTTATATCAGTTGTTGTTGCTTGTGGAAGGCAGACTGTAGTTGTATCCCTGCTGCTAATGTTTCTGATTATGGAGTCCCCCACTATCAGAGTCCTGGGCCCGGCTGCGCTCTGAGCTGAGTGCCGCTGTCTGCTCGACCTTGAGCGCCAGTTAGCATCAGTGTTAGCTACTGGCCCATTCAGTCTGTTTTTGATCACATTCATCACATTTGGGGATTCCTCATTTACATTCATTAGTACTTCAAATCTGTTCTCAAGATGTATAGGCGGTGGTAGGAGACCAGTGTTTGCAATTCTTGTCAGAGCTGTATCTGGGGTAGAGCATGCTACTGTGGCAATATGTGAGGCTCGTGACAATCTGATGTCTCGAGTGCCTTTGGGTTTCGCTCCCTGTATGTGCCATCTATTTGTAAGTCGATCGGCTTGTTTCTCTACCTGTCGAGGAGCACTAGTTTCATGGGACTCACCGGCTGTATGCTGAGGCTGTCCATGACGAAGCTCTGTTGTGTGCTCCGTCTGGTTTGGTGGTCCCGTAAGTAACTTTGTTTCAAGAACTGCAATCCTTTGTAAAAGTCTGTGGCAGTTAGTGCAGCAAGTAGATTCTTGAACCTGAAGAGGCATTTTCTCTCTTATCCTGAATGTAGGCAGTTGTGTTTTCCTTTCCCGGAATGTAAGCTGGTCGGGTAAAAGAATTCTGCGTTTTTGTAGTAATCCAAACTTTGTTCTCTGAGCACTGTGCTGTTTGCTGAAGATAAAATTAGGTGATAAAAGGAAATAAAATATAAAAATATAGGAGATAAAATGTAAAAGCGATAGAGCAAAGCGCGGAGCAGTAAGCAAGAGCGTCCGAACAGTAGCTGAGCAGGAAGCATTAATACAGTAAATATAATTTACTTGTTATTTTGTAGTTTACATATTCTGTTGTAAATAAATGTTAATAGAGTGTATTTGTTCATTGTTAATACATGTTTATATTAAAGTGTATTAGTTAATTTTATAATAAAAACCCTTCATCTTTTTAAATGGTTGAATTTGTGTTTCACTGCCATTGTTTCACAGTTTCTGGGCCACATCTGGCCCGGGGACCCAGCCGACTCTCAGCCAGATCTGTCTTACAGTGCCTGGGCCAGACCTGGGCCATATCAATAAATAAGAGTCATTTTACAGGGTGTGGGTCACATCTGGGCCAGAGGAAGTTGTTTGAGTCCGTTTTCAGTGTGTTGGGCCATTTTTGGGCCGGGGACCCAGCCATAACTGGACCAGAATTGAAGCAAGGATGAGGCCCAGAGGTGGGCCAGACAAATTTTGCTACGTGGGTATTATTGTACTTTGCAGTCAAGATTCGACTCCGTTAGATTGAGAGAATTTCAGAGATATCAAACGCATCACATGAAGGTTGTAGAAATGCAACGTTACAGGAGATATGCAGAATTACACACATTTAAAGTTGTGATTACCACATGACAAAATCATAGACACCCCAATATGACATGGTCATAACAAAAGGCACCCCAGAAATATATCAACATTTTGGTAACGTCTTATGTGGGAAAGTCAATGAAAAATCTGTGTGTGTGTGGTGCGTTTGGGATGTGACTCGCTTGGAATGTTTGCCTTTTCCTGGGTCGTAAAGTTTTATGGTCTGGGGTAGGGTTACAAACCATGATTCTATTTGAGACCCTAAATTGGGAGAAACATTCTTTCGATAAACACTTAGAATTCAAAACTACACATTAGAAAACCAAACCTCTATTATAAGGTAAAACTAATCACACATGCATATAGGAATGTACATACATTATAAAATAAAATAAAAGATATTTCTCTTATTCTCAGTTATACACAAAGGATGTTTGTGTGTGTGTGTGTGTGTGTGGAATGTCACGAGGCTGTAAAGTCGGGGGATACAAGTCACATGGGTGCTGGTAAATTGTTCCGTGGTGAAATTATTAACCAGCGCTGTCTTCCTAAGGACAAAGATGATGTGTTCGCCATCACATGATTCACTTAATCTGAAAAGCAGATGCCATTGTTGCTACAACGTAAACTATCCTGCAGACTGTAACTGCTAAATAACTGAGCTCAACATTACAAGAGAAGAAGTACTGAATAAAGTAAAAGGTATTCAAAGTAAACGGTTCCGTGTAATTATTGTCAATGTCGATTATTCTGTTATAAACCTGAATTCGTTACTGTATTTAAGAAATGACAATACTAATCTACAGGAGTTCCCACGGGTCTGCTTCTGTCCGACAGTGAGCGGTTTTTCTACAGGGAACATGTACAACATCGCCACCTATTGACGTGGAAGACACGAGTATTGGGTTGGAAAAGGGTTCATGTTTGGTTATGAGAAATGTTGACTCGTGCTGCATATTATTTTTTATATTAAATATTAAAAACAATAAAAAACTAATAATAACATCTTAATACCCTAATTGTCAACACATGTGCATGTGTACTGTAATTGTACAACGTAACAAGAATTGACAAGATTTTGCAAACATAAGTTTGGCCAACAATACACATGCATTTTCTTGTATAGCAAGTAAAACTTGCTGGCCTTTTTGGGCGATAATCCATTCAGAATTTGAAGAAAACGTATGTTTTGCTGCATTGGGTAAGGCAATGGTTAGGCTATTTATTATTCAAACTGGCCTCCATGCCAGATCACGCATATGCTTGCCTGTTCAAATTATAGTGGTTTGTGAACGTAACCCCTTTAATAATAATAGCGTTTATCCTGTGTAGGTTGTTGATAGATGACACGTAACTATTTCATGACATTCTATTTAAATGTGTTTTTTATAGAGGAATGGCATCTAGTCTTACCCTAGAGCTGGTTCCCCCTCCACCTCTGACTATAATCCTCCGAATGCACACACTAGAAGATTCGTCTGGACCGCGAGACCACACACACCTGTTCAACATTTTCACAGTGAGACAAGGGGCCCTATCTTGCACCCAGCGCAATTGACTTTGTACACCGACGCATGTTTCATTAGGGACTGTTCGTTATTTATTTAAGGGGCCACCGGAGGAGTTTTGAGATCTGTTATCAAAAAAGACATGACCCTCCCTTCGCCAGCAATAAATTTTTCTATGACCCTCCAAAATGATTGTGAAAAAAGGCATGACCCTCCCCGATAATTTATTGATTAGCCTAATTCTGTACTGGTTTGCGCTTGGCAAAGATGTTCAGATAGCCATTGTTTGTTTGTTTTTTAAACCATAAACTCTTGCTTTCTCATCTTACTAGGGCTGTAACGATAGACCAAACCGGTTCGTATCACGATTTTTGATTTTAGATTTGAAAAAAAATCATGTTTTCGGTGCTGATGCGGTGTGACTCCACTCGTTCAACATGTGGGTGGCGTTGCGAATAAAGCATCTAAAAGCTGTCACAAAGAACCGGCAAAAGTAATGATTATTAATATGTCAAATATAGCTAGGAGACATTTTAATTGTTTATTAATAAACAAGTGTTTTCTGTGTCTCCTGCAAAGATGAAGTTGACGATGCGTCGCGATCTTCTCAGAACGCGCCAGAGAGAAATGCACATTTCATAAGCAGAAAGCAGTCTGTTTTCTTTAGTTTTGAATTGTTCTGTTTAAAAGTAGACATTTCAAGCTTTCTATATATTTCTCAGGTCTGTGAGGCAAGTAGCATAGCCTACCTTACGTTGAGTTTCGGTTCATTTATGAGACAAGAGTCCAGTTCAGTCGCCCGTGCCTCCGTGTCATGATTATCTATTTTCTACTATATTTAGACTACTTCTTATTTATTAAATCCAGATGAAACATTGATTAAAATGAAGATAAAATTAATAAAAAAACGAAATTCACTTTAAAGAAAGGCTTTGCGCTTTCTGTTTGAGGTCTCTGTGAAATTTTTAAAGTCGCTTCAGAGCAGTCATGCCCGTAATGGAGAACTGTCACGTCCGTAACATTGTATTTTTTTTTTTTTTACATAAATGCGAACACGAAAAATAAAATAAAAATAATATAATATTTTATGTTATGTGGAGGCCGATCTTTATTCATCCGGTGGGTATATATCTTTGGTTTCCACAGTGTAATTTATAGAATTACTAAAAAATATTTTGCCACATGTGTATTTCCCTCATATTAAATATAAAACGCATGTGTAGACTGATATTTTTCTAATTTCTTGACTCCTTTCAGACGTTTCAAAATATTGGTATTAAATGCATTTTCTGAGAATTTTTATTTTAAGTTTTGACTGCAAATGTCACGTCCATAACACTGGAATCGCCCAATTTTAACGAATTTATCCTAAACTAGTTTTTGTGGTGTAGGTCTATGTATTTTATGTTAACTTAAATAATACTAATAGTAATATAAAGATGTGGTAGCCCTACATCTTACACATCGTGGAAACAAAATAAGAATGGAAACTAAAATATGCAGTATCGCGCTACAGCGCACATTCTATCAGCTGCAGATCTGGCGCCTCAGTCCCAATACTGTTAAACTCGACGTACGTTCACATCACGTTAATGCAGCGGTAGGGCCCTATTTTAACGATCTGAAACGCAAGTGTCAAGCGCAAAGCGCAAGTAACTTTGTGGGCGGGTCTCGGCGCTGTTGCTATTTTCCCGGCGGGATAAATTACTCTTGCGCCAGGCGACAATCTAAAATGTGTTGGTCTGAAGTAGCTTCATTATTCATAGGTGTGGTTTGACCGTAACGTGAAATAAACCAATCAGAGCGTCATCTCACATTCCCTTTAAGAGCAGGCGCGCTTGTTCTAAAGCGGATTCCTATCATAACGGCGGATTTGCCAGACGCGCGCCAGGAGCGGATCACAGCCGAGGAGAGCAACGCTCTCGTCACGGTCGTAAAAGAGATAAGTTACATTGAAATGGAGAAACCCACCCAAATTAACTTCGGTTAAACTGGCGTCTATCTATCTATCTATCTATCTATCTATCTATCTATCGTAATAATGTATGATTTGCAAAAATGATAACTGCTGCGTCTGTGTGTAGATGAGAGAATTAAAGTGTATGTGCGTTGTGCACACGCTACATTGATTATGGCCAAGCATGCGCCCTTAAAATAGCATATGAATAACATGCGCAACGCGCCACTGACTTTAAACAATTTTTTCCTGGTTATAGTGGCGCAATTGTTTTCTAAACCTGCAAAATAGCATGAAGGAACGTTTGCGCCGGAACACGCCTCCTTTTTTGCGCTGAACCGCCCAGGGAGCGCAAATTCATTCCCTAGTTTAGCGACGTGCTTCTGTGGAGGGAAAAGCTCGCTTTGCGCGGGTGCAAAATAGGAATGACACATGCGTCTGTGTACAAAGTCAATTGCGCTGGGTGCAAGATAGGGCCCGTAGAGTTACACTCACAGGACACTGTGCACTTAACAAAAGTTCATTATTTGCTCGTGCTTTAAAGCTTTGCCGAGTAAACATTTCTTTGGCATTCTGTTCTGACATGATGCACTTTTTCTAAGCGCGAACTGAAGTGCGCGTGCACTGTCAAACAGCGCCAAACTGGATTTTTGTTGGGTCAGACCCATCTGATATCGAAGGGGGGCTGATAACGCGAGATCAATATGGAGCTAAATGGAAAAAAAAATAGCACCAAACAAGCCACTTTGAAATGTTGCTGTTTTAATGAATATAAAAGTTGGGTGACCCTCCCCCTAGACTAAAAAAAGTTGGATGACCCTCCCCTCAACAAAGAATAAAAAGACATGACCCTCCCCTATTTTCCTCCGGTGGCCCCTTCCATAAATACCGAACGGTCCCTTATTATTTTGCACGCGCGCAAAGCGCGCTTTTCCCTCCACAGAAGCACATCGCTAAACTAGGGAATGAACTTGCGCTCCCTGGGCGGGTTCAGCGCAAAAAAGGAGGCGTGTTCCAGCGCAAACAATCCCTGGTGCTATTTTACTGTTCCATAAAACAATTGCGCCACTGGCCAGAAAAAACCTAGTCTAAAGTCAGTGGCGCGTTGCGCATGTTATTCATATGCTATTTTAAGGGCGCATTGGCCATAATCAGTGTAGCATGTGCACAACGCACATACTTTGATTCTCTCATCTACACAGAAGCAGCAGTTTTCATTTTTGCAAATCATACATTATTACAAACGATAGATAGATAGATAGATATATAGATAGATAGATAGACAATTTATTATAAAAGCATACATCTAGCTTACACATTTACCCAAATTATTATATGCCTGTTTAACCGAAGCTAATTTGGGTGTGTTTCTCCATCCCCAATGTCACTTCTCTCTCTTTTACGGCCGTGACGAGAGCGTTGCTCTCCACGGCTGTGAACCGCTCCTGGCGCGCGCCTGGCAAATCCGCCGTTACAATAGCAATCCGCCAAGGAAAAAGCGCGTCTGCTCTTAAAGGGAATGTGAGATGACGCTCTGATTGGTTTATTCCACGTTACGCCCAAACCACACCTATGAATAATGAAGCTACTTCAGACCAACCCCTTTTAGATTTGCGCCGGGCGCAAGAGTCATTTATCCCGCCGGGAAAATAGCAACAGCGCCAAGACCCGCCCACAAAGTTACTTGCGCTTTGCGCTTTGACACTTGCGTTTCAGATCGTTAAAATAGGGCCCAAGATCTCACAGAGACTCACGAGATCCAACGTGACTTGAGAAGAAAAACAAATGGGCAGAGATGGGAAGTACAAATACTTTGTTACTGTACTCAAGTAGATTTGTCAGGTATTTTTTACTTTACTATTTATTTTTGTGCCGACTTTTTCCTTTTACTCCTTACATTTTTAACATGAATATCGGTACTTTCTACTCCTTAGATTTTACAAAATTGGCTCGTTACTTTAGTTTCAAATCATTTCAGTGGAGTTACTGCTATTATTTTTCGCGTCATCAATACCGAATTCAATCTAATTGGATGGGAATATACGTTGCACTTGACGCACCACTACAAGACGACTCGACAGATTCGGTGGCATTCATTCGCGGCAAAATCGTTGCGGCTTGATGGCGGTAACGTTAGCACATAGTAGTATGGGCGGCGACATTACTGAGAATGAAGAAAACGGAGATCCCAGAGATGTGGCACACAAGCAGCAAGACATTCCCAGTCATCCTCGGCCTTATCTGAGAGAGATGTTTGAGATAGTAGGCATCAAGTATGACTCCTGGTGAATGTGCTGCAAATTGTGCCAACCGAAACACCACGAACTGCTGGCTTTCAAGAATTCACCATCGAATTTGAAAAAAACACATAGAATTTAAATCATCTTTTTGTTGTTATCAGAAGCTATTTGTTGTTTGTTTCAGTAACTTTGTTAAGTTTACGTTAATGGTCAGTTACATTTGTTCTCCTACTAGCAATGATGATGCCTTGGTTTGCTAGCATTTAGTAAAGTAACTCGAGTAACATTAAGTTTAGCGAGCGTTCAGTTTATTTGAAAATAATCTAATACAGCTGATACAATATCTGCATGTATAGCTTAATATTAAAAACCAATTCAGTAACTTGATTTAGTGTAACAGTGCTCTAGTAACGTTACTCAAGGCCGTTCTTTTTTTCGAGATCACTTACGTTAACGTTAATGTTACTTGGTCTTGTCTCAAATCCTATCTACTTTATTTTGGGCTAATGTTAATGTCTCAAACCTCTCAGACGTAAGTTAGAGGACTCATGTTTTTTATCTCAAGTTTTTTTTTATTATTATTATAATCAAGACCACTTTACGTGTTTTAAGGTTAAGGGATGTGGGGAGCACAAGCTAAGACCGTTAACAAATCTAGTGGTTGTTAGTTGTAACTCTAAAAGTATGGGGAACTTTTTAATTAATGTCTGTTTAGTAATTAATATTTGATCCTTTATTTTCTTTCCAGAAGCCATATTTGAGCACACACACATACATGTAGATTCCTTTAAATGTTAAGGGGAAGATTAAATAAGAGAAACTGGATCTGTGAATTCCCACAGAATCACAATTGAATTCATATCTTGCTACTCAGTCAGAATCGTATTAACCTGGAGTCAGTCTCTGTCACAATAATCATATATGTGATGTTTTAGGCCTATTGGCAGACATCCATTTAAAAT
This sequence comes from Abramis brama, assembly GCF_963993115.1. NCBI lineage: Eukaryota > Metazoa > Chordata > Actinopteri > Cypriniformes > Leuciscidae > Abramis > Abramis brama. Next base: position 4,030,423 of record NC_139982.1, read on the forward strand.
GTAGGCAATGGCATATAAAGAGCCTTTTTTCCAAATCCACTTCAGTTTCTCAGCTTGCACTCTAGTAACATTTGTGTGGTCCAGGTAGCTTTGCATAAAAAATGGTTGTCATTCGCAAGGCTACTTTTACTTTTATACTTTAAGTAAATTTCCAAGCCTGTACTTTGTTACTTTTACTTGAGTAGAGAAGTTAAATTAGTACTTCTACTTTTACCAAAGTATTTTTTAACAAGTATCTGTACTTCTACTTGAGTACGGGAAGTGAGTACTTTTGCCATCTCTGCAAATGGGGGACAATCGACTTCGTCAGCTGGTTCTTCTGGCGTGAGTTTTGTTTTATGGGAGAAAAAACAAAGGAGAAACAAAGATTATGGGTGATCTTCTTTCTCAATATTCCACTTTCGTGTCTGCCAAGTTTCAGCTACAGACGCACATATCATCCGGTTGGAGAAGCTTGCTCGCTTTCGTTGGCTATCATGGGTGACACATCAGAGGCAGCCCTAACAAGAGAAGGAAATATTAAACATTTGATATGTATGATTTGGGATTGAGTGGGCTCTGACGCGATCAGGCAGTAAAATAACCATAATGACACACAATTGAGGAGTTTTTGGACAAAAAATTATTTGCGACAAGAAGTGAATTGGGACACAACCTCGACCGCTTGGGGGTGCAAATCTAATTTTCAAGTGTGTGGCCAGCCTAATTTCAGAGGAACTAGACTACAGCAAACTCTGAACCAGACTATTTAAACGTTGAGCAAGGAATCAAACACACCGGATTCAACTCATCAGATCATCAGTAGAGACTCAAGACCTGAAATGTTTGTGCCAGATTAGAGACATTGTAGGGGAACCATTGATCTAGAGTTTCATGACTGAACTCAATATATATATATTTTTAACTGTGTGTATTTAAGTGTAAATGTGTATGTCAGTATATTTAATGTTACTGTGCTTCAGCCATTCAAAGCCGTTCTTTTAACCCTGTCAGTAAAGCTGTTTGACTCTGATGAGTCTGAGGTGAGTCTGTATCTCGTCCGGATCTCTCTTCGGTCTCGTCGTGAGCTCACAGTCTACAGCAGCTTTTGCATTCAGAGGGTGTTCCCCATCGAGGAACTCGCGATGCGTCGATGACGCTTTGGGAACGCCTCCTGCGTGATTGCGTCTGAAGCATCTATGTCAGCTAGTCCAATGGCGGGCGTGAGCGTCACAGGCAGGTGACGTCATGACCAGGAAAGGATAAAAGCACATCCGGTGCAACCGGCACTAGCTTCTGTTGCCTCAGCAAGCGATCTGTGTCAAACCTGTCTGTCATATTTACTGTTGTCTGTCGTACAAAGTTTATATTATGGCGAAACAAATCTTCAAGTCCTGTGTTCCTCCCTGCCTGCGTTATTTAACGGGTGGGGATACACACGAGCTTTGTGTGATTTGTTTGGGAGTGGAGCATGCGGTATCAGCTTTTGAGGGGGCTGATTGCCAGCATTGTGAGAAGCTGCCGCTTCGCACACTCCGCTCCCCTCTGTCACTTTTCGAGGAACGTGGTGAGGCTCGCGAGCCTCAGGGTGCTGGACCCGCTTCTGCTGAGGCAGAGCGGAGAAGGCATTCCTGGGGATCGCAAATGGATCTCTCAGCGGGGTTGGAGACGGATCCGAGGACCCTTTCTCCTCCCTTACCTGGGAGATCCATCGCTCAATCTCCGGTGTCGGAAGCCCGCCCTGCGGCTTCTTCCGCCCGGAGAGAGAGCCCAATGCTGCAGTACTCTTCCTCCGAGGAGGTGGATGTGCTCACTATTGAAGGTGACGCAAACAGGGGGGAAGAGGAATCGCCATCTCTTTCCCCAGCACATGAGGAGTTGATGGATGTGTTATCTAGAGCTGTTGAAAAGTTACACATATCATGGCCACTAGAGAAACAGAGCGCTCGTCCCAAAAGTAAATTAGACGAGCCTTTCCTGCCGTCTAATATTTCACCTCCATCACGGAGCCTGCCTTTCTTTCCCGATCTGCACAGTGAGCTGTCTAGATCGTGGAACAAACCATTCTCTTCACGTTTGTTCAGCCCTCAAGTTCACGTATATTTAAATATACAAAGGGTATGAACGAGTATGGTTATAGATCAATGCCCCGGGCTGAACAGACGCTCGCGAGCTATCTGTCGCCTGGTTCAGCATCATCTATGAAGGCTCCAGTTTTGCCCACTAATAAACCATTAAAAACAACTTCCACGTTATTGGGTAAAGCTTATACGGCAGCAGGTCAGGCTGGAGCGTGACTTCACACTATGGCACTGCTTCAGGCATATCAGGCTGACCTGCTGGTGGATTTAGATAGGAGTGAGGGAGTTAATAGTGACGATATTCGAGAACTTCGTCGCGCTACTGATTTGTCACTCAGAGCTACCAAAGAGACCGCCAGAGCAATTGGGCGGTCTATGGCGGCGCTGGTGGCTACTGAAAGGTATCTTTGGTTAAATCTTTCTGAGATCAAAGACAAAGATAGATCTTTTCTTTTGGATGCTCCGTTAAACCCCGATTGTCTGTTTGGTGAAGCAGTGAATGAAGTGGTTGAAAGATTTCAGGAGACTAAAAAACATTCGGAGGCATTCAAAAAATTTCTCCCTCGCAGATCTAATCCCCCTGGGGCTGCTGGGAGTGAGCAGCCCCAGCCAGCATGATCCTCATATCGTACGCAACAAAAGGAGAGTGTCGCGTCCCGCACCCCCCCCACAGAAATCATGGGGGCCGGGGCGACAGTCTCAGCCGAAGCAATCTAACCAGAAGGTCGATCTGAGGACTGTTCTTGCGAAGAAAGCTTCGGCTCAAAAGAGGTCCTGACGCCATTTGTGTCGGACCTATGAGAGCAGCCCCAATCTCGGTACTCTCACGAGGTCGTTCTGCCAACCCCGCCACCCTTGGTGCTTTGGGGCGCAGCGGTCTCCAGCGGGTCTCTGGCGCAGTGTCACCTCGACGCTGCGTCAGGCTCGCACCCTCTGAGGGGGGTTCTAATTACACCAGAGGCCAGCCTCGAGAGGCTCATTCCCTGAGTAGAATTTCTGGCAGAATGGAAGAATCTGCCGAATATATCTCTATGGGTCCTGCAGTTAGTAGAAAAGGGTTACAGAATCCAATTTGGTTCTCGTCCACCAAGAAGTAGAGGCTCTGTTAGCGAAGGAGGCTATAGAGCAGGTGTACTCACCCGACAGAGAATCGGGTTTTTACAGCCGTTATTTCATTGTTCCAAAAAAGGATGGAGGGTTGCGGCCCATACTAGATCTTCGTCGTTTGAATCGTACAGTTCAGAAACTCAAGTTCAAAATGCTGACACTCAAACAGATCATGACTCAAATCAGGTCCGAGGACTGGTTTGTCACGATAGATCTAAAAGACGCTTACTTCCATGTCTCCATCCTCCCTCAGCACAGGAAGTTCCTAAGGTTTTCTTTCGGGGGCAAAGAATACCAGTATCGGGTGCTTCCTTTCGGTCTAGCTCTATCACCCCGCACATTCACAAAGTGCATAGATGCAGCTCTGGCCCCGCTCAGGCTGCAGGGCATAAGCATTCTGAATTATATAGATGACTGGCTGATTTTAGCAGAGAATCGGGTTTTTACAGCCGTTATTTCATTGTTCCAAAAAAGCTAGTGCCGGTTGCACTGGATGTGCTTTTATTCTTTCCTGGTCATGACGTCACCTGCCTGTGACGCTCACGCCCGCCATTGGACTAGTTGACATAGATGCTTCAGACGCAATCACGCAGGAGGTGTTCCCAAAAGCATCATCGACGCATCGTCTCGTTCCCTTCTCGGGGAACTAAGGTTACACTCGTAACCGAGACGTTTTATATGATCAGCACATGCTTCACTCTGCATGTGTTTATAGCTCTATGAACTGAACATGACATGATTAAGAGCTCTTCTTCATCAACCAACAAACATGACTTTCAGCATCATCTTCCTCTTGACTCTGGCAGAGTTTAGTTCAGGTTTGAATAATGATTTATGATTGTATTTCCCAACATCAGTGGAGTCCAGACTGAAGATACAGGAGATTATTACTGTCAGAGTTTACACTACATCAACAGTAAATATGTGTTCACACAGTGATAAAAAGTTGTACAAAAATCTGTTTATGAAGAGAATGAGTCAGTGTTTCAATATGATCATCATGTTTTAGTTGTAATATATGATTCCTGTCAATCAAACTGAACAGACTGCATTCAGTCACTTCTGCTGTCTGGACGTGATGCTTTCCATTTGAGACACAGGACCTTTTATAAATTAATTATGTATTAATTTTGATTTTCATAACATTTTCATATATATTTACACCATTGCCTATAAATGTAATGATTATGTAACAATTAGTGTCAGAACAACTGATTCTTGATCTTGATCTTTTTTTAGGATATTTTTATATAATAAAGTTTTTAATCCCCTATGAATATAATGATCAGTTTGTCTGCGCTGCTTCACTAAAGCAGAAGTGAAAGTGTTCCAGTCCAGATCATGTAACCAATCAGAGAGTGAGACTGAAAACCCCATTTGCATTGTCAGGGTGGAGTGATTGTGATCCTCTCAGAATAGAGCAGCTCTGTCTCCAGAGACCATGTTCAAACCCCAAGAGCTTTATTTGACATTTACTGCTACATCAACCTTCTGAAAAGCACCTGCATCTTCATCTGTTAGTTGAATGATGTTGTCAGACACAAAGTGAACTTGTTGAGAAGCTTTATTGAATGTTGCAGCAAACACAGCAGATTGAAAGATCACACACACACACACACACACACACACACACACACACTCTCTTTCAGTATTGAGTTGTAAATTACTACAGCTGCAGCACTAGACTCATGTGAATCCTGCCTGACACAGGACACTCAGATACGGCTCATCTTCAGGAGAGAAACATCAGCACTCAGAGCTCTTGTGGAACGAGACCTCATGAGGAGCTCCATCATGTGTTACTCTGCAGACGTACAGCTCTCCCTCTTCCCAGCGTGCTTTGCTGAGGGTCAGGACGCTACTGCGGCTGTAGCGGCCGTCCTGCTGGCTCTCTGCGCTGGTCAGAACCCCCTCGGTGACCTCTGACCCGTCCAGTGTCCAGCTCACCAGCGCCCCCTGTGGAGAGTAAGAGCTGAGCAGGCAGAGCAGTGCGGCTGAGTCTCCAGAGATCTGCAGAGAAGAGGGCGGCAGCAGAGACACTGAGGGCTTCACTGTGGGACCAGCTGCAGGAGACAAACACACACACACATTCACACACACACACACACACACTTTGTTTAAAGCTTTCATACATATTGCATTATAAAAGTAGTTTAATGCATTAATTATGCACTGCTATATACATTAAAATGCATGTATGATCTCATCAATAAGTGTAACAGCAGTTATAACACATATTATCTATTATCAGGCCGATCTGACTGCTTTAATTCCAGCAATTATTCACTCTGAACATAAATATCTTACATTTTGAGATATTCACCTGAACTGAAAATGTAACTCAATTTCAAACAGAGTTAAAACACAATTGAATCACACAGAATGAACAAAACACTGAATTATAAGCACAACATGAGCAAAAGAGATTCAGTATCATTGACTGAACTACAGAAAGGAGCAACATTTACATTCTGATGTCAAATCTCTTTTTTCCATGTATGATTTCTACAATAAAAGATGAACTAAATATGAACTCAGTGTAGAAATAAATGAAGGAAAAACAAACCTGTAATAAACTGAATAAACTCATAGTGAGACACAGTGTGGAAATATGTTTAGAATTTTATTTACATTTTATATTTATATATTTAAAAAAAAAAAAATTATAATACACTAAAACTCATGACAAACAACCAATTCTAGATGTAACAAGGAAAGTGCAAATATTATAAAACATTTTAACTTTGGTGACAGTTATTTATGAAAACATATATGACATTATAACATACGTTATTGATACCTTTATAATGCATTATACATAAAGGCTTTAAGTAAAGTTTTACCACAATATCTAATAATCATTATTATTAATAAATGTTGTTCTTGTTTCCACTGTAAAACACTTTCTGAAATCTAAATTGTATTTTTTTATTAGGTGATTAAATAGACAGACTTACCGATCACCAGTTTAGTTCCTCCACCGAATGTGTACCACAGTGATACAATCTAATGAAACGCTCGTACAAAAACCTCTATTCCACTCGAGTGAACACACACTCCAGCAGAGAGAGAGAAACAACACTTCAACACACTGATATTAGAAGATCCTCAGCTCTTCTCAACACTCACTCATTCAGATTTGACTAAATGCTTTCTGATATAACACTGTTTAAAGAAATGTATTTGATGAGCTGTGACCTCTGAGGTGACCTTTGACCTCTTGATCATGGATGATGTTGTGGAGTTTCTCATAATGATGCTTCTGTTCTTCATATGCAGATCAATCATCATGATTCACAGAAAAACCTGCAGCTTCAGACTTCAATCTTCAGTGAAAATCTCTTCAAATAATGAGTTTATTGAATATTAGAGCCAAAGTCAATAGAAAGTGTCAACAATGAAAATATAAAAGGTATTTTGCATGTTCTCCACAGTCAAGCATGTTTTCATATTCAAGGTCTGTTCTAAAAGTATCTGGACTGGTTATGAATCTCCACACAAGATCATGAAACGTGAACAAGCTCTAATATGTCTCCATCTTTAACAGCCTGTTTCTTCTCCATTTGATGATTTCAGACACACATGAGGCTTCATGATAGATGGAGTGACACAATAAAAATACTAAATAAAGTCATGATTCTGTAACTCTAGTGTATATTAGTTTGTTATCAGCACAAGCTGTTGTAAATCCTGCCCACTTCTTTGCATTGTCAGCACATGCTTCAGTGCTCTGAGAGTGTTTATAGTGCTGTGAGTTTAACACTTCATGACTGAGAGCAGAACAGAACACACTCTTCATCATCACACAAGACTAAACTACAGCAATGAACACAATCAACATCTTCATCTGGACCATTGCACTGTTTATTCAAGGTTTGTGTAATACAGTTTTTACAATAAATATGAATTATCTTAATATGTGAAATAAACATATATATGTTTATCATATACTTTATATCATCATATACATATATATAACATTTTCATTTTTGTTTGTGTTTTCTTTCAGAGTGTAGAGGACAGATCACTGTAACTCAGAGTCCATCAATACCAGCAGTTCAACCAGGAGAAGAAGTCAGAATAAACTGTAAAACCAGCAGTGATGTGTATTTTAGTGGTTATCCTTACTTAGCCTGGTATCAGCAGAAACCTGGAGAAGCTCCTAAACTCCTCATATATTATGCAACAATCCTTCAGTCAGGAACTCCATCTAGATTCAGTGGCAGTGGATCTGGCAGAGATTTTACTCTGACCATCAGTGGAGTCCAGACTGAAGATACAGGAGATTATTACTGTCAGAGTTATCACAGTGGTCCAGTGTTCACACAGTGATAAAGAGTCGTACAAAAACCTCTGTCAGTCAGACGTCACAGTGACTGCACTGATACAGCTGAGAGAAACTGCAGCTGCTGATGGAGGATCACAAACTACACAATATCAAACCTTTCACAGACTTTATTCATTTATTATGATGTAAGTAAACATGTAACATTTAATCTCATATCCCTTATCTGGACACAAATGTGGAGAAAAAGTGAGTGGAGCTTGTAAAACTTCTTGTTCTTGTAAAGCGACTCAATTATAATAACTGCACTTCCATCCTTCACATCTTGATATTACTGAGTTCCCTATCTGTCAGCGAGAGAGTTTTCCTGCACTTCAACGAGCATCTAGAAAGAGAAATTTCTCACTTCACATCACATTCTACTCTCTCATCCCTGCATAGAAAGACACACGTACAAATGAGACACTAAAATTAAAATGATTAAAAGCACCATTTTTAAGGAAAATCACACTGATGCACATTTATGACAGAAACCCTTAACAATGTTCTAAAACCATAAATGCAGTGAATATGATACAAATTAAGAAAAATATAATGAGTGTTAATATAATGTAAAAACGTTATTGTAATAATGATAAACTTTCTCGTAATTATGACTTAACATCTAATGATAACAAGAAACTTTCTCATAATAATCACTTAACATATCATAATATGATGGACAGGAGTCATAGTCCCATACTCCATTTCAATGAAGTCATGCAACTTTGCTCTCAGAGTTACAGTTATATTCATAAAGAGCCTTCGAGTCCCACCAGGTGTAATCCACGTTTAGAGAGTTGGGTCACTCTCCCACTCTTTACTGTAGATACAACTGTATATTTATGCCACTTTGACACACTGATCACTCGAATATACAGCTACAAATGATCTAAAAACCCGTCAGTCATGAATGATCACGTCTGATTGCTGATCTCTGATTGGCTAAAAGTGCTGCTCATCTGTGACATCATTAACAACACCAGTCGACTCTGCGGTTGTTTATTTTGACACACTACATGATATTTGTGGAAGTGCCAGTGAATTTCACATGATCGTTGATTGTTTATAATTAATTTATGTTTAGGATGGGAAATGTTTAATATCGGTAACAATTTAAAGGTGAACTATAATGCCCATTTTCACATGATGTAATATAAATCTCTGATGTCCTCAGAATGTGTCTGTGAAGTTTCAGCTCAAAATACCATCCAGATCATTTATTATAGCTTGTCAAAGTTGCCCCTTTTAGGGTGTGAGGGAAAACGCTCTGTTTGTGTGTGTCCCTTTAAATGCAAATGAGCTTCTGCTCCGCCTCCGTTCAGAAGAGGCCGATCCTTTACACGAGCTTCAGAGACTGGATCAACACAACAGCTGAATTTCTCTCAGGCTAAATGTCAATAACACCCAGTAGCGAGAGCAGACTCACATGTTTGAGCCAGAGTCAGACACAGATGGAGAGATCAGGGCTGCGTTTCCCAAAAGCATCGTAAGCCTAAGTTGATCGTAAAAACGATCGTACGACTGATCTTAATATTACGGTCTGTTTCCCAAAAGCATCGTAGCTTAAGTAGCACTTGAAAATCTTCGTAGATCTACGAGTGCTCTGGAGTAATCGTACATCCCCAAGTGCATCGTAAGAAGACAGATTTATGAGGACACCTGCAGGACAACCGGCAGATTACACCTTTAGCTTTATTCAAATGCAATGTGATTATAAGGTTTTGATTGTACTTTATTGTACACTTTATTACTCTTTTTTGTTGTTGGTTAAATTAATGTATAAATTAAATAATTAAAAAGGTCAGAAAAAAAATAGAAATAATTTAATCTAATAATTTGAATCAAAATTAAATGAATGAACAAAAAAATAAATAAAATAAATCCTTTAAATCTGTTAAAAATTACATCTTTGTTTCGCTCTATCTCCTCTAAAATGACATTAATTTCATCTTTTTGAAAGGTATCTTTTCGTGTGTTTTTTTTTTGTTTTTTTTTTTTCCCCAGCCATTTAGTCAGTGCCTCCGCCTGTAGGTGCTTTATATATGCTTGTCTTGATTGCTAATCCACAACAGATGACAATTATTAGGTTAAACGTTCAGAATACGATTCCATATAAGGTTATGTTTCAGCACTTCACGGATGGACAGCGACTCTTAAGTAGCACGTAGAGCGCGTTTTCGCGCGTTCATGTTAAGTGCATTTTTGGGAAACGCTCGTGGAATTGCTGCGAGCGTTCGTAACTTTGCACGTAGAAAGCGCTCTTAAGAGCTAAGATACATCGTTATCGGGAAACCCGGCCCAGGAAGAGACTGCAACTGTTAGGCTCAATCCCAATTCACCCCTTGGCCCTACCCCTCCGTTTTCTAGGGATAGGGTGTCCCAATTCTTGTTGCGATAGAGGGGTAGGGTAAAGGGGTAGGAGACCTTCGGCTACAACGTAGTCTAATATGGTGATTTTCTTCAAAACAATCATAAAAAAAGAGATCGTTAATTTAGCCGCTTGCATGTTGTCTCGGTAGCCAGCGCTACTAATGTTAGTTACCTGGTAACGTTAATGAAGCTATGTTTTTAATTTTTAATTGGTGAGTTGTTAAATAATTTGATGTGTGATATAAGTTTAATGTAAATGCAAAGCCCTAGGTTCACTTCACTGGTATTAGCAGGAAAAATTGTTCTCACTCGTCACAGAAGTCAGTCAAAAATCCGTAAACAAGTGCGAGTTTAATCAAAACATAAAATTACAAAAATATACAAAATCCTGTTGGCTCCTGTAGCCTATCCTATGATTTCATTTGTTAAACCTTTAACTTGTGTTACCTTAAACGTTTAAACACGAGTTTTATCCTTAAATGACAGACCAAATGGTAAGAAAACTGTTTCTCCTTTTTTCTGTGCACAAACTTTTTCAAGTTCAGTATTCCGCCCCCCAGTGGGTGTAACCATTAAAGAAACAGAACATATATTATACATCAGAAAACACAGGAAATATCAGAATTCAAAGAAAGATACAAATATGATACCTTCAGTTAGTGCTTAAAATCAGTTCAAATCAACACTCCAAACAAACAATACTAAAATACAAATTATTGACATATTAATTTGGCTCTTACAGTAACCATTATTGTCACAGTATGGAGAAAAGGCTAGCACTGGTAACCATTATTCTCAGTAATGTCTACTTCACATCATTCCAGGGACTCCACAGGAAACCAGACGGATCATCCGTTTCTGAGCAGAAAATGAGAACCACTTTCTGAAGTCCAAAAGTTCTGCAAAACAACTTTGGGAGTAAGTCATTTGATCAGTATGCTTGACTGTATAAAAAATATATATATATATTATTGTTTTTATTCCTGTTAAAATTACTCATTCATATCATGCTACAATATTAAACACACCAGGTCCCACCGTCTGTACACTGACCTGGTGTTTGTGTGTTGCAGTGTGTTTTTAATATTTATTCATTTCTCTTTTGTCTAATGATTCCAGGGAAGCGCTATTTCATTTTACCTGTACTACTGTGGTATGTGTGGTAAATGACAATAATATCTTATTTGTTATGATACAGGACATTGATCAAAGAACTTGGCCTGGAGGGACATGTCACTTCTCAACAGGTCTCCAAGAAGTGGGTAAATCTGAAATAAATAAATAAATAAGGTAAGCAGAGACCAGTGTGGTTCTAGCTTGGTTTATATGGAGGGATTCCAAACGGTCAAGGAAATCCATAAACGTTCAATGTAATCTTGTAAATATAATGTAGACATTGTTTGTTTATATTCACTTAAGGACCAGAAATCCCCCAGAACAGGATCTGGAACGGATGCTGGCGAGGTAACCGCTGCCACGTGGCAGTTTTTTGAGGGCATGCACGAGGTGTTGGTGCCAGGCCTTCAATGGACCCTCCTGTTGTGGTTGCATCTTTTGGTCCTGATGCTGATCCGATAACAATTCTCATGGTAAGGTTTAAAGGTTAGCTGAAATTGCATTTGTAATTATTTTAACAACGCTATGTGGCCTGAAGTGTTATTGATTATTGATCACTTGATATGAGAATTGTAATGTACATAGTAATGTGATATTGTTATTAATGATACACCATTACCTTATTTCTTTGGTAGCACTCTATAATAAGGGTAATGCTGAACTAATGTTATTCCTTGCAGGAATTATTATAAAGTGTTTCCTAGAATTATTATTTTTTTGGTTCTCTTAGGAGATTGTCGAGCCCAGCAGTCCAGACACCGCCTCAGACACAGCCAATACCTCTGTAGCCTCTCCTGTTGCAACCCCAAACCCCTCACCAAAAAAGAAGAGGAGGAAGTCTATTGTGGAGTTTCTAATAGAGGAAAGTGCTAAGGAGCAAAAGCGGCATGAGGACAGTGAGGCAAAAATGGATAGGTTATTAGGCCTGTTTGAAAAACTCATAGATAAAATATAATTAGAATATAATATAAATTAAAATGTAATATAATTCTGCGCTGGTTTTGAAATAGATTTCCCCTTTCATCACTCAAGTTCCTGTTAGTGTGATGATAATGTTTACAATGTGATTGCACTATCATCAATTGTTGTTTTGAAATGTTTTCCCCCCATCCTGTGTTGTATAGTTCTTTTCTGTTAGTTAACAATAGACACATTGAAATGAAATGACTTTTATATATATACATTGTCAAAGTATACAAAGTATTTATTTTATATATACCTGTATATATATATATATATTGCAAGAAAATGCAATATTGTCAATAAAAAGATTGTGTGAACAAATAACATGCAAACTATCTGTTCTATTAGTATAAAATAAAATCACATATTCACATCCATGAGATGCTATAAGCAGCATCAGCAACAAAAAATACAATGGCAAATAGCCATTTTTCACATAGCTAACAAACTATATACACAGTACAGACATCCTTAAGGGTCTTGCACATGGCCTGAGACCAGGGCCGCCAGTCTGTCCCTTATAGCATTCCCAGAGCTCTCGTTAACCGCTAGGGGCTCACGGGGTGGTTGGGGTTCAAGGATGTCCAAATCTGCATCTTCATCTGGCTCCAGCAAGTCCTCATTATCTAGACACACATTGTGTAGAAATGCACAGGACGCAATAACCAGAGGTGCAAATGTGGGTTTAACCTCTAAGGCTCTGAAAAGGGTAGACCTCCATCTGGTTTTCATCATCCCAAAAGCTCTTTCGATTATGCTGCGGGCCCTGGCATGGTAATAGTTGAAGCGCCCTTGTATTTGCCCATTAACTGGCTCCCTGTAAGGTGTGATTAGGCAGACAGGTGTGTCCACACAGGGATAGCCACCATCACCCAGAAGGATGTAACCTGTGGGAGGATACTGTCTTGCCCTTTAAAAGCTGCTGTTCTTCATGATGTGTGTGTCATGAACTGATCCTTGGTAACCAACAAAGATATCTAGAAACCTGCCATTAGAATCACATATTGCTTGTATGTTAAGTGAATAGAATCCTTTGTAATTCAGGTAGTCTAATCTTTACTGTTGAGGAGGTTTAATTCTGACATGGCTGCCATCTATTGCTCCCACAACACTGCTGAATGCAGGGCTTCCTGATAGCTGGACAAATCCTTGACCAACTGCATGAAGCTCTCCTGCCAGTGGGAAAGAAATGGCTCGCTTCAGGTTGGTCATTATATTTCGTGCAACTCTGTGGATGATGCGATGGACTGTAGACTTGGGCACATTGAAAACCCGGGATACAACTGAGTAGGACAGTCCATGAGCCAGCCAGTAAACGTAGATCAGGACTTCTAGTTGGTTACCAAGTTGGTTATAAGTATATAAATGGCTGCTATTTTGCACAAGTTTATTTGTAATGGCCAGCAATAGGCCTATGTAGTTTCTTCATTCACTGTGACCTGCACTGGATGGCTAATTTCACATGTATTTAGTGTATTTTCAAAATACAAAATACTGTATTTGTATTTAAATAAATTTTTTCACACAGTATTTTGTATTTGTATGTAAAGACATTTTTCCACACAGTATTTTAAATACATTTATTTGTATTTTATGTCCATGTATTTATGCCTATCTCTGTTCATGGTATTCCATCTTATCAGTCCAGCACACATATCACACAATCTAGCTAGGCTAACTGCAACAAAATATGTTAATATGTTTGCTGTCCATCCTACATACCACAGACGTATCCATCAGCATTCGCAGGCGTTGAAGACGTCTCCGTTTTCTTGACCAAGTTGCGGCAGACAAGTGCAGAAAGATGCATACTGCCCATACGACAGAGACTGTCACAACGGAGGACGGCATATTGGTATCGTTGTCAGTCGTTGTCATGGAGAAATCCTGTAAAAACTCATCGCTTCCGTAACGTCAGAGCCTTCGTCGATGACTGATGACGTATCGGGTTAATGAAGGGTCGTTCCATTTCGTAGGGGAATATTTCAACCCCTTGGCCATTGTAACTCTGTTTTAAGGGCCAAGGGGTACACTCGAAAACAAGGGGTAGGGGCAAGGGGTGAATTGGGATTGAGCTTTAGACTGTACATGGACGTTTCTGAAAGGTTAGTGGATACATTTATGTAACTTGTTGTGGAGTTACGTTTATTCATCTCATCGACTAGCCTGTGCCGTCATGTTAATCTATAAACTGCTGTATAGGTGCTTGTGTGTGAACTGAATTAGGATGCCCACAGAGCCAGAACATATTTTCTGCATGGAGATAGAGCAGGAATGGTTTAGTTTACGGTTATAATGTGGGACCGCTTCTCACTCAGGAGATCTAGTGGAGATCGTCATCAGTCGTGGGCCGGTTTCCAGACTCTGTTTTTTTTTACACACACTGTGTTCGAACACAGTGAATTTTGCACTTTTGAATTTTGCTTTAACAGAAGGATTGTTCATATTTATGTCTAATTTGAATAATTTGTCATAGTTTCAGACTCATACATTCATACAAACACAACTGCTCACAGACGTGGCCTGTTTTATGAATCCAGCGTATCATTAATAGTTTTGTGGATTGAACTCTTCGAGCTCTTACTCTCTAACCGAGTCAAAGACGATCTCAGCAGTCCAGAGGTTCAGACCCTGACAGTGTTTCATTATAAACTGATGAATATGAACAAACCTCATCTCTCCTTTAGTCCAACTCTTCTGACTCATTTCAGAGAATAAAGTGTCGGACAGTGAAACTCATATCTGCATCATCAGGGTGATTGTGTTCCTCTCAGAATAGAGCAGCTCCATCAGCAGATGTTCAGTGTCCTCACAGGAGCTTCATGTTACTGGAATACACTACTTCTCTAGTTTCTGGAGATATACTGGGGTTACAAACCATCAAATAAAGTCTAATGTTTCTGTAGAAGACTACAGAATTACTGACATTCATCTCCTTTTCATACAACATTAACAATAATGTCATTTTGCTGATGAAGCAAATCAGTGTCATCACCACAGTGTCATTTCCATCAAATCTCAAATGTTTTATTTTGTTTAATAGCATTCTGTCACTGAATTTTTTTTTAAATATTTTTGGAATAAATGCCAAATCCTTAGTCTTGCCAAGGCTATTTTTAGCTAAGTATTTCATGCATCCTAAACACACACAAATAAATCATATTTTCATACTTTTCCACACAGCTTAATTGTAAATGGCACATACATATTCTGATATTTACTTTGACTTTTCTTTATTTTCTTTACTCATCAGATGTCTCATATTTCATCTCGAGCCTCTTCACTGACACTGTCGTCTTCTTGTAATTGTTCAGTTTGATGGAAATATTATATACTTTAATATTCTAAAGTCTCTTTATGGGAAAAGGGCAAAATAATTAAATCTGCATAAAAATAATTTAAAGGGGACATATCATGCTAAATCCACTTTTTTAGCCCTTAAATGCATTTTGTTGTATATTTGGAGTGTTTAGAAGTACAGAAAATATGAAATTATTCTCTTCAGGTGCTTCGTTGATATCTTTATATTCTGTTTTGGCCCTATTTTTCAACCTGTTCCGATTTTTCTGTTATCTATGACGTTTTGTGAACTAATACGTCACAGTATTTGCAGCGGAACTGCCAAATAAGGGCATTGACTTCCGGCCCAACACTTCGAGCAATCCGCCATTTCTATTTCTCACTGCAATTTTGTAGTCCAAGCTAAAGGATGCAGAAGTTACGAGAGGGTAAGTTAAAATGTTCGGTTGTTGGATGTAGTAACCCACACACTTCATTACACCGTCTAATGTAGATGAACTGCCGCGCTTGTGTGTCAGGACGCATATGTTTAACTGAAAGAACGAGCAGAGAGAGAGACCCGGTCGCGCGCGCGCTCACTCTCTCTCTTCAGAGAGGCGAAAGTGTAAACAAGACATCACCGTCTCCAAACTAGACGCTGTCTTGCTCTCTCTCCCTCGCACATATTAATCAAAATAAATCGACACGGTGGTAAAAGGTCGGAAGACCAAAGTTTCATGTGTAAATACAGTAACACACCATTGCGATACATCCATATGAAGACGTTGTTCTGCAGGTTCGTCGTCTTCATTTTCATCTCGCTCCGGCTCCGACATGTAAGGCTGGATGGACAAGTCTTCCGTTGTCGACATTTTGTTAATAACGTGTGAATAAAAAGTTTCTGTGCCGCTAGATAATCGTATCTCTGCTATCAAACTACAAAAATGGCTGAACAGGGTGGAGTTGAACCTCTGCAACCTGTAGAGGGGGCGGGGTATGAAGTGTCTCAGTTGTATTTAAAGAGACCGCACCAAAACGGGTTGATTGAGACGCACGTCAGAAAAGGGGTGGAAAAGGGACCTGTGGAGCTATAATTATGAGGAATTCAGACCCAAGCATTGCAATTCCGCTTTATATAGACTACAAATGTATGATTTATATGTAAAAAGGAACAATTTAAAAGCATGATATGTCTCCTTTAAAGAAAAAAAAACAATTGCTAAAGTTGAACTCACGTCTTTCTCACACACCCCCTTTTTTAGGTTTTTCATGACTTCTTTTTTAATGAAAGTGACACTGAGAGTAAAAAACAGGATAATCACTGTATTTATAAAGCGCCGGTGTTAAGCAAATGTTTGGTGGGTCTACAGCCTAGCTCACTCCTGTCTGCGGACATTTCAGACCCTACAGAAATGTTCAAACAGAATACATCACTCATTTTAATTACACCATTTACATAGTCATTAACTATTTATTGTCATAGTCATTACTAATTGCATCAGTAGTAACAAAATCATTATACTTTATACTTCTATTTAAGGTTGTTGTGTTTTTGAGGCTCTGCTCCACCACAAAAGCTCTGCAACAAGTGATCAGTGGTTAAAATGACATCATTATGACAACAAATATATGTTTTTTATTTATTTTTATAATTACTTTCTATAGTATACTTACTTACCTTTGATTGCTGCATCTAAGGCTGCGTGTGTTCATCAGTCCCTGTAACATCCAAACAAGATTTAATGTTAGATCTGTCATTTATGTGATCAAAAGGCTACTACATCATAGACAAATAAAATCAAAAAATTATCTTCAGTTTGTAAACCTTTATGTAAATTAGTAAAATAAGCATTTTTGTGTGTAATGTAAAGTGTTGACAAAAGCTTAGGCCAAATGGTTGACATTATAGCACACATTCAACACACACACGGCTATCTGATGTGTTTTCATCTGGAAGATGTATTTCTAAGAGTTTCATCAGCCGTACTGTACGTCTGTCAAATGTCCCCTGACAAATATTAAACACACATTTAGGAAACGTCTATGTTGCATTTGGTTACGAGTGAATCCACACTTTTTTTTCAGATGTTTGTACTCAGTTAAAGCAATGCTGTCAAGAAAACAATGTTCAACCCTTGTGCATCTTATGGACATTTTTGTTTTTTAACAGTTTATTTGTATTTTTTTTGTGTGTGTGTGTGTGTGTGTGTGTGTGTGTGTGATAATTTTGTCTGTGTTAATGCCAACTGCATACATGTTGGCACAGGTGTGTATTTGTATTGGAATTTTACTATTTCACCCCCATTTCCTTTAAAAATATCTATTTTGCACTAGTGTTAAAACTGTTACTTGGATCTAACTCAATAAAATTAAGACGACATTTTCCAACTACTTTTTGCAAGTTTAGTGAACTAACTGATATTTTGAGTAAGGACAACTTAATAATATGCATTTCAATGTATGCGAAAAGATTAAGTAGCATTTTCAGAAAAAGCCAATAAATTAAGTACAATCAATGTCAAAAATATCAGCATATTATACACATTAGACTTAATTAAAATTAGTAACATTAGTTAATAGTAATAGTAACTTAAAATAGGTAACATTAAAATGAAAAAATAGTTAACGTCCTCTGATTTATTAATTTTGACCAATTTGCCCTTTCTTTGTTTTGGAAGTGTAAACGGCTTCAAATAATTAGTTGCTATTATGTCAATTTCCAACATTTATTAAATCATTGCCATATCCAAACAGTAGCAATGAGCTGGACAGTATAAACAATCAATAACAACTGTATTCATGCATTAAAGAAAGCATGCCCTCAGCTAATAAAGTGCAGATTAGTGGAACACCTTCACGGTACAGCTTTTCTCTGTGTACATACATAATCTTACAACATTTTAAAATGAAGTCAACAGGCACTTTTGTAACAAGTCACAAGCCATATTCAAAATGAGCTGTTCACAAGTGCAGAGTGACAGTCATGTCTGAGTGCCTTGGCCAGGAGCTTGTGTTTCAGAGTCATGAACTTGGGCTTGGTTTTGGGCGCAGTGTGTCGAGTCCCACGAAAACTCTTTGAAACACCTCAAATGTTTTGGAAAGCTTGGATGGACGCTCAAGATTAACACGTCTGACACGTCTGATATAAACTTTTAAAATGAGCTTTGTAAAATCAATTTATGGTGAAGTCCAATGAAATTAATTTTATTATAGAAAATATGAAGTTACAAAAATATTCACACTTTTTACTTATTAATAACTAAAAAAAAAATATATATATATATAAAGAAAGAAAAATAAATTAATTTATTAGAATAAATATAGTTTTTAAAATTAAGTCATATGGACAATAGCACTGAACGACTTGGACACAAATGTCCGCATTGCAAAAAATTTAATCCCAGGGCCATTTACAGTTTTTGCCTATTGCTTACACACGTTTTGCTAAATTTGGCTCATTGTGTCAAAACTCTACACACAAGCAAATTAGACACAACACTAGGAAATAAACCATTCACATCTATGTCAAATTGAAACTCTGCTATCAAAACCTAACAATCCTTTGTCAAAATGTCACTCTGATGACAAAATGATATCCACTTGCATCATATGAATACACTTTCAGATTAGCAGCAACACATTAGTCTACTTCATATAAAAAACTGCAGTCTTTTGTTTTCAATGTTTTTATTCAGTTCCACAGAGGGCATGTTTTTACAACAACCAAAAAATGAAATACTGTTTTCAAAATCATTACATTAGTATATTTTACAGTACAGTAAATTCAGTTAAATCAAAAATAAAAAACAAACAATACACTACTGTAAACACAGAAAAACACAATTGTGCGCAAGTGGGCTTATGGATCCTGCCGTCTGTTGGGGTCTGGCCACAGGATCTCATCAACATCACAAGCAATGTCTTCTCTCGCTAAGCATCGGGGAAAATATCCCCTTGTGTGCCGAATCCATCCCTGGATTGACCTCACCTCAATGTCTCCGCAGGCCTGTTCCATTGCCTGCAGAAGAGGCATACGGGCATGTGGTTGGCGGTCATATACACGCCATCTCCAAGCGGAAAAAAATTCCTCTATAGGATTTAGAAATGGCGAGTAAGGGGGCAAGTACAGAACTTCAAATTGATCATGGTTGGTGAACCAGTTCTGGACCAGAGCAGCCCGATGGAAACTAACATTATCCCAGACAATAACAAACCTGGGCTGCTCTGGTCCATCATGTACAACTGCATCATGAAGTGCATCTAGAAATATGATTATGTGTTGCGCATTATAGGGACCCAGTTTGGCATGATGGTGCAGTAGCCCTCGAAGACTTATGGCAGCACACAGTGTGATGTTTCCCCCGCGCTGCCCCGGGACGTGCAAAATTGCCCTTTGGCCAATTATATTACGTCCCCGTCGTCTGTTTTTGCTAAGATTGAATCCAGCCTCGTCAATGTAAATACATTCATGCGGCTGTTCAGCTCCATCCATGTCCAAGATTCTCTGTAACAAAAAATACATATTGTGGATGGCTTTATTCAAAGCACACACTTACATTACACATACAGAACTGACCCATCCCACCACACAGATACCTGTGTAGCTTTCTGAATGTATCTATGTGGTACTAATCCAGTGGTACATATTCATCTGTTACTGGACTGCACCCATTCTTTATTGTAAATGTAAAGGACTGAAACACTTACTTGTACATATTCATGTCGAAGTTCTTTGACCCGGACACTGTTCCTCTCAAATGGGACCCTGTACAGTTGCTTCATGGTCATGTTGTGCTTTACCAAGATCCGTCTGATAGTTGTGATGCTTACTCGATTTATGTTGTTGAATACTTCCCTATCTGCAAGTATTTGTTGCTGTAGCTGGTGGAGACGGATTGCATTGTTTGCTCTGACTAGGTTCACTATGGCAAGTTCCTGCTGTTGGGTGAACAGGCGTTGGCGTCCACCCCCAGTAGGTCTTCTAGCCATTCTATAGAAAAATGCAACCACAAATTGTTCTCGTCTGCTTCTTTTTTACAGTACTGTGTATACTGAACTTTACTGTATTTACCATGCACAGTACTGAAACATCTCAACACGTTATCACGGTATGTTTCACAAAACTACCACTTTTGTTAAAAAAGGAGCATTAGCCACCCTGGAATACAATACATGTGATACAGTAATGTGATATGGTACAGTACTGTAAATACTCTAGATACAGTCTGAGTAGAGTAGAGAGTTGAAGACATACCTGTTTTCCAGTCGGAATGTCCTTATTATGGATGCAACTGTGAAGCGGCTTAAATTAGGATGGACTCTCTGCCCAGCTTCCCTCATAGTCAGGCCATGGTTTATGACATGGTCCACCAAAGTTGCCCTTATGTCATCCGAAATAATGGTCCTTGCGTGGCCTCTTTGACCACGTCCTCCTCTCTCTCTCTCTCTCTGTCCTCCTCTTCCTCTGCCTCTGCCTCTGCCTCTAGCTCTCCCTGCCTCCATGCTTGCAAAGTTCTCAAATGGCTTAACTGAGGCCTTTTTGTAGCTGGCTGATTGGTGTTCAGTTTTGTAAGTAAGTGTTTTCAGGTGTGTGTCTATGTCTTTTCAATTAACCAATGTGTGTTGTATTTTGAATAGATGTGTTTTCCCAATGGTACCCTGAGATTTCATTTTTGAACTAAGTGTCTTATGTATGAAATAGTGTGTAGTGTCTAGGAGCAAGTGTGTTGCAGAAAGGAGCAAGTGTGTTACAGAATTGCAACTAAAGTGCAAAGCAGCGCTTTTGTTTAAGGTATGGTTACACTTTGTTTAAGGTATAGTAACAACAACTTCAAGTTATGTTACTTTGGTTTAAGCATGTGTCTATAGTGTTCAAGCAATGGGCAAAAACTGTAACTGTACAATTATGCAAAGTTTGTTAACAGGCTTTCATTCTGCTGGCGAGGTTTCAAACCAAAGGCTTATTTACCAGATGGTGCCATTTTTTCAGGTTTGGCCTATAAAGCAAATACTTTATTCCGGTTTTCTGCTTCGGCATATTATTGAGCCAGTTGGATAAATTATGCAGCGATAATTGTGTGCGTGTGTTGGTATGGATGTCAGAGTGAGGTTTGTATGTGTGTAATAAAATGTGTGTGTGTGTGTGTGTGTGTGTGTGTGTGTGTGTGTGTGTGTGTGTGTGTGTGTGTGTGTGTGTGTGTGTGTGTGTGTGTGTGTGTGTGTGAAGGTGTAAAGAGGATTTTTGGCAGGATTTATTAAGTTTTTCTTATTTTGCATGTTCATAAATTCAGTTTTTCTTTTTGTTGCCTCAGGGCAACGTTGTGCGATAAGGGTTACTTTTCAAGGATGTCTTGGACAATACCTCACAATGGCAAATAATGTGTGACAAGAAGGGAAGATTCAGGGTTCTGGGTGCACAGGAACACCCAAAGTGATGTGCAGAAAGTGTAACGTACACCTGTGTTTCACAGCAGAAAATGATCAATAAATCAATAAAATGTTCCCAAATGAGTCAAGAAATGATGTGGAATAGGTTTTATCATGTGTCATCAAAATTTTTTGCAGTAGAGGGTTAATATATATGAATGTCTTCAAATCAAAAGTTTCCTCATCAGTTGTTAAATAAGTGCAATGTAAATATTAATAATGACTGAATCAATAATATGTATGATTCTGTCAATAGACTCTTCAGAAATGTGTGTGTAATAGCTTAGCATTTCTCAACATGAGGAAGTTGTTTGATAATGTGTTTGTGACTGATCTACAGTCTTCAGGATAATGATTTAAATAGAGAGAGTCACTTTGCATTGTCAGCACATGCTTCAGTGCTCTGAGAGTGTTTATAGTGCTGTGAGTTTAACACTTCATGACTGAGAGCAGAGCAGAACACACTCTTCATCATCACACAAGACTAAACTACAGCAATGAACACAATCAACATCTTCATCTGGACCATTGCACTGTTTATTCAAGGTAAGATGTAAAAACTGACTCTGGTTTTGGTGTTTTTGTAAAAGTATATGATGATAATAGTTTTAAACACTAATAGTTTTTCATTTCTCTTCTTCAGAATCCAGAGGAGTGACTCTGACTCAACCTGAAGTTAAAACTGTCCAACAGAGTCAAACAGCAACAATAGAGTGTAATATAGATGTAGGAATATACAGCAACTTATTAGCCTGGTATCAGCAGAAACCTGGAGAAGCTCCTAAACTCCTGATTTATAGGATAAGCAGCCGTTATACTGGAACTCCATCTAGATTCAGTGGCAGTGGAACAGCAAATACTGGACGAGATTTTACTCTGACCATCAGTGGAGTCCAGACTGAAGATACAGGAGATTATTACTGTCAGAGTTATCACTGGATCAACAGTAAAGATGTGTTCACACAGTGATAAAGAGTCGTACAAAAACCTCTGTCAGTCAGACGTCACAGTGACTGCACTGATACAGCTGAGAGAAACTGCAGCTGCTGATGGAGGATCACAAACTACACAATATCAAATCTTTCACAGACTTTATTCATTTATCATGATGTAAGTAAATATGTAACACAATCTTATATCACTTACTAAACTGGACACAAATGTGGAGAAAATGTGAGTGGAGCTTGTTCCTGTAAAACTTGCCACTACAATGTAATCGAACTGTAGGAAAGTCAATCACTTTAACTGCACTTCCATCCTTCACCACTAGAGGACAGATCTTTAATATTACTGAGTTCCCTATCTGTCAGCAAGAGAGTTTCTCTGGGCACTTCAACACTTCCTTTATTTCCAAAGGAGAATATTCTCTAGCAAGATAATATCTCTATAAAAGAGAACATTTCCTCTAAAAGACGCTTGTTTCTTCCGGTCGAGTTTGCAGATGAGTTAGGCGGTTCCCCTGCGGGTGAACTTCATTTCTAGAAATTAACAGACTTTAAAAGCCACACACACATTAAAAGCCGAAAATGTGTCATTCGTGTTCAGAAGAATAACTACAATAATAATAATGCGGTTACCTTTGTGTTGTGCTTTAACTTTAAACAGAACGAGTACGTCTTTCTTGAAGTACACTCTTAGAAGAAAAGGTTCTATCAGGAGCTACGTATTTGGAACCCCTAAAATGTTCTATACAGAACCCTTTTTTTTTATCCCTTTATTTTCATTTTCAACAAACATGTACAATGACACCAAAAAAAAAATACTATACATGTAAAATCTAAATATACTTCCTAAGCAGTACCTTGTACATGCTACAAAGAGCTAAGTGCTTGAATTAAAACACCCCCCTCCCCATATTGCAATGATAGAAGGTTTCTTCAAATACTCTACAAACAAAAGTCTTTTGTACATGAGCAAAGAGTGAACATATACAATCTTTTATCTTGGTGAGTGACAACAACAGAAATTAAAATAATGTATAATCAGACAGCTTTTTTAAATTGAAGTATTGTAAAACAAAAATTATAAAAACAAAATAATAATAACAATACACATAAAGCTTGTTCAGTCCACCTTTAAGAATTTTCTTATTGGTTTCCAAATCTTAATGAAAATGGATAGTTTGTCTTTTAATATAAATCTCAGTTCTTCCAAGTGCAACATATTTCCCAACTCCCTAGCCCACATCTCAAAAGTGGGTACAGAATCTCTCTTCCACAACTGCAAAATAAGTCTTTTTGCAAGCATCATACACAGCGAAATGGCCTGTGTCTGATAATTATTGCAAGAAGCATTCTCTGCTCCTAAAAGTCCAGTGCAAGGCTCAGGCTCCAAATCAATAGAGTTTGCTTCAGGAAGAAATTTAAATATACATTTCCAAAATGGCTGAATTTTACTACATGACCATAAAGAATGAAACGGTGTGCCTTCTGACATTTTACACTTATTACAGAGTGGAGAAATCGTGGGATAAATTTTATGAAGTTTTGATTTTGAATAATGAAGCCTATGAATTATCTTGAACTGAATCAGATTGTGTCTATCATTCAAAGAACATGCATGCATGTATGCTTCTCAAGCACTCATCCCACATGTTTTCATGAATGTTTAGACCAATTTCCTCCGTCTTGTTTTATTTTCTCTGTGTTATTGTCCACATTTTCTAGCAATAATTTGTAAAAGTTTGACACACTACCACTCATACCAGGGTTAACATTAACAATTCTCTCTAAAGTGGGATTCAAATTCACAATTTCAAAGTTTGGAATGTGCTTTCTAACAAAATCTCTAACTTGCAAGTAACAGAAAAAATGTGCAGAAACAATAGCATAGTTTTGTTTTAACTGTTCGAAAGAGCTGAATGTACCTTCCCTATAAAGACCTTGAATAGTTACTATGCCCATGTGTTTCCATTGAAAAAACAGCTTATCGTGTAATCCCGGAGGAAAAGCATGATTATTACAAATACAGTAGGAGTGTCCAGATATATATCTGGAATTTTCAAATATACTTTAATTTGTTTCCACACCTTGATTAGATTAGAAATAACTATGTTTCCGTTGATACTCTTGACTTCAATTTTAATGGGACTATTAAGAAGAGCCGGTAATGAAGTCTTATTACAACAGGCTTCTTCAATTGCTAACCATTCTGGCTTGTCACCTAACTCCGCCAACCCAGATTTCCTCCACCAAGCTAAAGTATTTAAATTAGCTGCCCAATAATAATATTTAAAATTGGGAAGCCCGAACCCTCCTTGATCCTTAAGTTTGTTTAGATGTTTCTTGTTGATCCTAGCTGTCTTATTGGCCCTAATGAAGCTGGTTATAATAGATTCTAGCTGTTTAAAATGATAAAGGGGGATAAAGAAAGGAATACATTGAAATACATACAAAAATCTTGGAAGTACAACCATTTTTATAGCATTTATCCTGCCTACCATGGACATGGGGAGAGTCTTCCAAAATATTATATTATCTTTAAGCTGATCAATTTTCTTTTTCCAATTCAATTTCAATAACATTTCAGGATTTTTAGTGATCATCAGACCCAAATATTTAAAGGAGTTGTTTGCAATTTTAAATTTGGTGCTGGCTAAAAAATTTGTATCTAGATCGTCAGAGACTGGCATTAATTCGCTTTTTTCCCAATTTATCATGAATCCAGAGAAACGGCTGAATTTTTCAATAAGCTCAAGTAATGGTGGGATAGACATTTCAGGTTTAGAAATGTACAGTAGAACATCGTCCGCATACAGTGAAAGATGTTGGGGTCTGCCCTCGATCATTATAGGCGCTATGTTAAGATGTTGCCTGATCCTTGCTGCCAAAGGTTCACAGAACCCTTTTTAAGGGTTCAATCAAAAGAACCCTTTAGGGTTCTTTGTAACCAGGAAAAAGGTTCTATATGGAACCTTTTAGGGGTTCATTCATTATCATTTGTTTTGTCCTTTCCAGATTAAATATTTCATATTATTTACAAACATCAAGACCCTAAAATGTAAAAATGTAATTCACATAAAAAATGTCACCGATGAATACTGAAAAAAAGCACACCCAAAGTGCATAGAACTAGTAATGTATTTATATTAACAAAAATAATTACTATTACTGAAAGAATGCTACTGTAATTTCAAGTATTCAAGGCTTTAAATGTACAAATCAACATTAAAACATCAACCATTTAAAAAATATCTCATAAATAATGAAAATAGAGTTTCACCTACATCTACATATTACAAAATAAGTCCATAAAATATACAAAATTAAATTAATCTATCACTAGTTGAATAATGCACATATACAGATTCATCTAAATTCCCATCAGTGTTAGAACAACATCAAGTCCCTCAAAACTACAAATCCATATTAATATAACTCACAATGGAAATATACAGATATAGAAGTACTTCAAATCTACAAATTCATATTAATATCACTCATAAAGAATGTGAATACATAGATTAAAATTCAGATCAGCATTTCAGAATAACATCAAGTACTTCAAATCTACAAATTTACATTAATATCACTCATAAAGAATTGTAATAACAGATTCAAATTCAGATTTCATCAATCAGAATAATTTCTGCATTTCAGAATAACATCAATCGCCTCATATTTACAAATTTACATTAGCACTATTCATGACATATCAAAGTATTATGATAAGTGATTATACATTTTGAGTACTGGGACAGACAAAATTCATCGTGTGAGTGATGTGCTTGGGGTATTCCACACTGAATACGAAATAAGTAGCAAAGAGGCTCTCCATTGCCTCCATCACATCCATTTCTGCGCTCACAATGTTGACACCCTCCATATTGATGCTGGCTCTTTTTGCATGGAGGGGGTTTGAAGCTTCATGAAAAACTATAGTCGGAGTTGGCTTTACTGATTCCTGCAAGTTGGAAAAACATATCAATTATTTGTGAAATCACTTAGAATACAGTAGTCCTAAAAGTTAAAATTCCATAAAAAATTATCATGACAAAATCATCAAAATTTGCATGACTTTTCTGTCAAACAGTTAACTGGAACCATTGACTTCCATAGTATTTTTTTTTTCCTACTATGGAAGTCAATGGTTCCAGTTAACTGGTTACTGACATTCTTGAAAATATCTTCCCTTGTGTTCAGTAGAAGAAAGAAATTCATACAACTTGAGGGTGAGTAAAGGATGACAGAATTTTCATTTTAAAGTGAACTATTCCTTTAAGCTGTGTGTGCTTTAGAAACAGCCGTACCCTGGCCTGCTTCCAGTTCCTTAGACACCACTTGACTTGAACATAAAATAATCATTCATGAAGTTTGAAAAGGTTGAAGTGAATCACAAGAGTGTTCACATTGGGCTGTTTACAATTATCTAGCATCATAAAAGCATTCTGAGCCGAAGTGCGAGTACATTTAACCACTAGCTGCAGGGAAAACCCAGACTACTTCCGGCGAATTTTAATTCTCTCTCCAGGATAGTCTGGAGAAGAGCCCATTCAAACTCATTTCTGTGCCGCCGAAATCGCGGCACCAATCAGAAACGTTGGGGGAGGGATTTACATGATGACGACAGCGCAGCGACGCTCAAGGAGATTTCATTACAAAGATGGATGCCGCCGTGGAACATCACTCGTTCCAATCAGTTATCGCGTCTGTTTTGAGTGATTTAAACTTACCGTTTTCATTAAAACCGGAGCAAAGAACAACAGATGTTTCTCCGTCGCTCTGCATACGTCATCTCCTTCATCGATCTGATTGGTTTTAAGACTATCCAATTGCGCCCAGAGGAATTTGAGCTACGTCGGTTGGTGACGCCCCTTTGGAAATGATTTGTCTACATAGCTTCCCCAGACCCCACACTCAGTTTCAACTGAGAAGGGTCTGGTTTTAACCAGGCTAGGTCAATCAGTAAACAAGAGAGAATGATAAACTTTACTGAAGAAGCAGCGCTGGCCTGATCATTCAGATAGCTGATTATAGTTTTAGGGGGGCTGAGACGAAAAATATGGGGGTTGAAGCCCACCTAAAAAGGGTCTAGAACCGCCCCTAAGCTGAACGCACAAGCGCTCTGTTCTGTTCTGTAGGGCTGTTCTTCATGACCATTTGAGTGTGTGGTCAAAAACTAGCTTAGAGCACTATCTGCAGTTAAAAACTAAGCTTAGGATCAGAAAACACAAAATTTAACCGTTTGTAACAAGCACAACAAAACTTACCGATGTAAGGCAACTTGTGACACTGTCGCGGTTCAGGTTCATGAATGAGAAACATTGACAACTTCATTACTAATGGGTTTAAAGCTTATAACAAGTAAATTACTTAAAAAATCGATGTATTTCTCTGACTTACCACAACAATATTTCCGTCAGACCATCAATTTAAATCAGCAGACGGGGATCAGTCTCTTCTCGACCGTTGGAATTCAAAAACGTGCACTGCACTCGAGTCGCGAGACGGCGCTGCGTGAATATGCTCGCGCAAATGCAAACAAATTGTTTACTTTGTAAAATTAATGAAAATAATGACTTTATTACTTCTTTTTGTTTGTGTTTGCTGTTCAACAGATAAAAAAATGAAATCCATAATGCAAAATTGTTTAGTTGCGGTACAATAATTTCTTATAAATGACAAAGAATGAAATGAAAGACAAACAAGGCTAAGTAAGACAAGACGAAAGCCTATTCAGCTATAAATGGCTTAGAATGAGCCCTTATGTTTGTTTTTGTACTGAGTAATTTCTTGTTATGATGATAATAATGATGATGATGATGATGATGATGACGATAAGGTCAATATAGGGGTGTGCGATATAGCTAAATCGTCTGCGATAATATCGTATTTTTTGTTTTAACGATGTGCGCTTTAACATTATCAAGTATATTTCAAAAACTAAACAAATCGTGCCTACAGAGTGCACGCATCTAGGCTAATGTAAAGTTACATGATGAAGTCTAGTTATACTAGTGCGCGTGTGCATTTTGAGTGCGATCTTTCACTGCATTATTCAGTGTATTCAATGATGCATGATTGAAATGTGATAGTAAGTTACTACAACAGTTTAATAAACAATAATTTAATTACAACTACAAAATGTTGCAGAATAATGTAATATATGAATGAATAGTAGCCTAAAGAACCTTTGTGCTAAAAGGGTTCTTTCTTGTCATTATAGAACCTTTTTAGCATAAAAGGTTCTTTGGAGTTGAGTAAAGAACCCTATGGTTCTATATAGAACCCCAATGAACCCTTTTTTCTAAGAGTGTAGAGCGCAGTCTGGACGGTTTAAAAGCTGCAGATGTCCTGATCAGGCCAGTGTGCACATGATGATGGACAGGAGTCATAGTCCCATACTCCATTTCAATGAAGTCATTCAACTGTGCTCTCAGAGTTACAGTTATATTCATAAAGAGCCTTCGAGTCCCACCAGGTGTAATCCACGTTTAGAGAGTTGGGTCACTCTCCCACTCTTTACTGTAGATACAACTGTATATTTATGCCACTCGAATATACAGCTACAAATTATCTCACAAAAAAAAAGAGTTTTGTTTATTAACCAATTAGTCTATAAAATGTTTGAAAACCGCCAAACCCATTTTTACCAGCACAATCAAACTCAAAACTGCCCAAATCTGGCAGCACTGGCTTCATGTCATCACTGTTTCCAAATGCCACTGGTTCGTCACTAGGGGGCGATGATCTCTGTAAACCCATGAACCACTGTCTATTTAATTTCACCTGATCTCAGATCAGTTTTTTAAATATTAATGTTTATTGGCACATTTTTATAATAAAAAAGGAGTTGTAGTTAAAAGTGTCTAATTGGTCTGATTGGTCTGAAGCTCTCCATAAAACAAACAAAACAAGCCCTTCAATTTAATAAACTAACACATATTATAAAGACATTTCATATTTATTGACTGATGACTGGGCTTTTACATGTCATAAAACTATTACTCAAAAACTGATGGTTCTTTTCACATGTTATACTACGAGAGTAACAAATAGAGCAAAACCAAAATAGAAACAATGATGAACTCAGAAAGGAAAGGGAAGAAAGGAGTGTTTTACCTATTGAAGTTTAGCCAGGAGACATAGGTAAACAGGTGTCATGGGTTTACCTATGGGTTAAAGGTGGTATCAGTGATTTCAGGCCCAAAAATATTTTTATCTATTTTTATCATCTAATCTTTCCTAACGATCCGCTAGCTGCCCGCCCCATAAGCATGCCGTCAAAAAAACGCGTCTCTGTAGGCAGCCTAGGCTCTGAGATCTGCACACAAAAACAAATGGTTTCACCAACCACTCAAAACCAAAACAAATAGTGTTCCAACCAATCACCGACAGGGGGTGGGTGTTGTGAGGTTTTGTGCTCGTGCACGGCTGCACGCGTAGTCAGAGCTGAAGAAGAAGCTGGCTCAAAACCTCACAACACCCTCCCCCTGTCGGTGATTGGTTTGTTACACAGAGTAGAGCAATAAAAACACATTCTTACTGTTTCAATTGCAGGCAAGTGTCTGATTGTTGAAAATGGCCCCTTTCTCCCGAGCTTCGATGCCAACTTCGCCTGATATTGCCTCAAATTTGTGAAGGATTCCGGCGTAAAATGTTTAGTTAGCACAGACACATAACGTTAAGCCAGTGGGAAGGGTTGTAGGAACCGCGTCATTAAAAATGAATTTAATCCACTGGTCCCTGACAGCTTGGTCCGTTCTTGGGAGAGAAAACACATTTACATGTTGATTCTGGCAGTCAACAACAGAGCAACTCAGTGTGCACTACGTTTCTGCTTCTTTCGCGACTGAATATGAGGGGAGGAAGGGGGCCAGGGCGCACTTCCTGCGGCAGGTCTGCGGTGTCCATATATGGTATATCCTGCCCCGTCATGACGTCAAGACGGGGGTGAAATCAAAATCTCGTATTTGAGTGCGCGTGCACGCGCGCTGGTTTATTTACCCTGGGGTAAACGAACGCTTCACTTTTAAATATCGGCTTCCCGGCCAGTGTATAATCGTTAGGCAATCATAACATACATTGATTCTCGTGGAAAAGTGAAAATTGCAGGTCATGACTCCTTTAAGTGACTTTTGACTTCAAGTCATGATGCAAAGGTCCCCTTTGGTATGGAAGTACCTTAGGGCCATAGAAATAAATTTATCCTAAGACACAAGTGAGATCACACTTTGTATCTTATATACGCACATTTTTTAAAAATGGCCACCGACCATACTTGAGAGGCCCATATCTTTGCTTCTGTTATATCTATAATGACAAATTTGGTATCAACGTGTACATTTTTGGGGTCAAGGAGTCCAAAAAAATAGGTTCCAAGACTAAAAAACAATAATGTTGTCCTTACCATGACAATTGGAGGTGAAGTATGCAATTTTTTATCAAAAAACGCATGCCAAACACAACATGTATGATTTGGATGGGGGAGGTGAAGTAGCCTCTGTGATGCTGGCATAATATGCAGCCCATGAGATCCATTCTCCGGCTTCAAGGTTCTCTTTCACGAGAATGTTTCTGACTCTCTCTAACCACTGGTAGCCTTCTTCAATTACATTGATGAGAGGACGGGAGGCTGGATGAGGATGACTGTTGGTATTCAGGGTAGGAACATACAAGACCTCATCTAGGCCAGGAGCCAGGTCCACTCCTCAGGATGTTTTTTGCTACCTTTTTTTCACTATTATTTCCTATTATCTTATACCTTGGGCCATCACAAGTTGATAACAGTCACCCCCAACTCGGCCCTGTTTGGTCTCAGGGGCCAAAAAACACCCTTTTTGGGAAAAGCTTTTGGCGGAATGATGTAATTCTGAATATTAAGATACTGCAGCTACATAAATGGCCATATAACCCTACAATTTTGCATGGTGTATCCTGACACATAGGGGAAACTAGCAGAAAAAGATTCTGGGGATTGCTGCCTTTTTGCTGTCAAATATCACCCTCAACATACCCCAAAAGACAAAAAAATGGCTCTCCACCTGACAAATTGTCATCAAAAGTGATAATTTTCAAGCATTTTATTATATATATCACTGCCACTAATGTACATGAAAAACTTCCCAAGTTTATAAGCTTCAATTTAAGTCCAAGATGACCTTTCTATCTAGAGGATTATAGCTGGTATAACCAAAGTTCTCCACTGTACCTCAAATCGGAGAAAACAGAACTTTCAAGCATTACCATTCTATGTTGGATTAAGCATATTTTTTGCATATGCACAATGCCTTAAACAAGAGTTGAGACTTGACTTATGTACTGCTATACTATATGAAGTGAATTAAATAAAGTGAAATAAAGTGAAAAGTGAGTAATGTTATGCCCCTAGGTCAGGGCTATTCAATTAGCTTCATTCGAGGGCCGGATTATTAAATCGGAATGTTGAGGAGGGCCGGTGGTTAGCTTATTTATTGAAACATTATTTATTACTTATTGAAACATAACAGTATCAATAAATAAGCTAAAGTAAACCTAAAAAAGTAGCCTATTGTATTTACTTGGAAATGTGGTACCCAACAGTATGCAGATTTATGAGTCTTTCATAAATAACTTATTTACAGCTATGTACAAAAATATGAATTATACAAGATCAGTAGTAGTTATAACCCTATACCATGTGTCAAAATGATTGATGACTTCCGGTCCCGCCCACAGATAAGACATCTGGTCCCCGCCCTTCCGGTTGTCCGTTGAGCTGTCCCGCCCTTTCTGGCTTGTATAGATATGGATATGGATTGTCATATCGAGCGTTCGATCATGTGTTTTGACAGTTTTATCTACCGGTGTCTTTCCGGCATATGTTGTTGTTATGGTTTGCCCTATTGTCCTAGTTAGTCGTAGATCATGTGGTTTTGACAGAAAGTTTGAAGACTGTGTCACACAAGCATTATCTCTTGTGCACACGAGTTGGGTGTATTTTCTGTGTTTGTGTACTGTCTTTGCAACAACTGAATCGGACATAAACACTGATATCTCTGCTACACAGACGTCCACCCTCACATTCCTGAGGTAACAGCAAAAGTGAGAAAAAAGAGAGTTGTCCCTAATCATGTTTTATATTTCACACAAATGATATACAATAATATCTTAGCAAAAATCTACTGAAACCATTTAATTCAGTTTTAGAGAAACAAAAGAATAAAATGAATAAGGATTTTACTAAATACTAAAACCTATCACAAAAAAAAAAAGTTGAAAAACATACTGTTCTTTAAAAAAAAAAAAGAGTTGAAAACATACTGTTCTTTAAAAAGTATAAATGAAAAGATTATAAAATAATTTAACCAAGGTTGAAAAACATACCGTTCGTTTAAAGTATAAATGCAAATGTTTTAGTTTTAGAGTTTCTCTCTCTCTCTCTCTCTCTCTCTCTCTCACTCATTCAGTGATTACGGTGCACGCGCGTGTGTCTGTCTTTCTAAGCGCGCGTCCTCCTTCTCCTCAGTAGGCTATTCCATATTAGGTAACAGGGAATTTTAGTTTTAGATGAATAAATAAAATTCTTAATCACACGTTTATAGAGAGTTACAACTCCCGAGCTTATGTGTTCAAGAAGGTAATGTAAGCACCTTTGTAAACAATCATTATCTCTCTTGTACACACAAGGGGTGTTTTTTCACTTCGTGTACTGTCTTTGCAACAACTGAATCGGCCATAAACACTGATATCTCTGCTACACATGGTTGAGCATGTTAGCCGTTCTGTTTAAAGAACCACAGATGCTGAACATTTTGCAGTCCGTTTGACTTTACGATCTGTATTCGCTGAATCGGCCCATAAACACTGATATCTCTGCAACGCATGGTTTAACGTGTTAGCCGTTCTGTTTAAAGAACCACACAGATGCTGGACATTTTATTAGTCCGTTTGACAGGTTGAAATAGATTATTGGCGTTGCATAGGGTGTGACATCCTGCTCCGATCCTGACTCGTGATGTGTATTTCCTGAGTACAAATTTATTCCTTGTGCAATACTGCCATCTTTTGGTGAAGTACCGTTTTTTCACCACAAGCAAAACAGGTCTATATATACAGGCTTGGATCTCGGCCAAACCATCAGTTTTACCAGCTCTGACCATCTCACCTTTTCAAGATGCAAAAAAGTAAGTGTTTTATGTTATATTACTACGCTGTTTTTATACATTAGGAATAACTCATTACTGTTTTTATCATTGATTGACTATAGTTGCTTGGCTGGTATTGCAGCTGTTTTATCTAAAAACATTGTTTTAACTATTGTATTTTTATCTACTGTTTTAAACTACTTTGTCTACTATTTTTATCTATTGGCTTTATCTGTTTTTATACATTAGTAATAACTCATTACTGTTTTTTATCATTGTTTGACTATAGTTGCTTGGCTGGTATTGCAGCTGTTTTATCTAAAAACATTGTTTTAACTATTGTATTTTTATCTACTGTTTTAAACTACTTTGTCTACTATTTTTATCTATTGGCTTTATCTGTTTTTATACATTAGTAATAACTCATTACTGTTTTTATCATTGATTGACTATAGTTGCTTGGCTGGTATTGCAGCTGTTTTATCTAAAAACATTGTTTTAAACTACTTTGTCTACTATTTTTTATACATTAGGAATAACTCATTATTGTTTTTAATCATTGATTGACTATAGTTGCTTGGCTGGTATTGCAGCTGTTTTATCTAAAAAAAAAAAAAAAAAAAAAAAAAAAAGATGTGTTTGCGTTTTCCCGTGACTTTTATTATGAAAAGACTAGGCCTTCCTTATTCCCCGCGGTTGGTTAGCCATCATGATACATTTGTTTTTGTTGTTTATGTTCACAACAAATGTTTTTCCACACATCTATGCTTTCATTATGTCTTTGCTCTGGTTCTGTTTCTAACGCTGCCCGTCTGATCTCATTTTGATGTTCTATTATGGTTCTTGGCTTATCATATCATATGCCTGCTAACTGTTACTTATGTTCTATGAGTTCTACGTTTAATTGTTTACTCAAACTATTTTTCTGTCGTCTACATGGTTTTTAAGATAGGTCGATATGTTTTCGCGATGTTTTAAAACATAAAAGTCTGTTTTTAACAACTGTCTGAAAACCCGGTCATTCACCCCGTTGTTGTTGTTGTTGTTTAAACCGATACCACAGCAACCCTAGCGTCGGGGATGTAAGAACTACATCCTGTTTTTGGTAAAATTGTTCCTCGATTGTGGTTGAAACCGAATACATATAGTGCTCTGCTATCATCTTGTGGTTGTTATTGGTACGACAAGCTGTTTTGTAAAATACTGCCATCTCGTGGTTGATGTTGGTACGACAAGCTGTTTTTAAATACTGCCATCTCGTGGTTGATGTTGGTACGACAAGCTGTTTTGTAAAATACTGCCATCTTGTGGTTGTTATTGGTACGACAAGCTGTTTTGTAAAATACTGCCATCTCGTGGTTGTTTTTGTTATTGCACCCCTGTTTTGTAAAATACTGCCATCTCGTGGTTGTTTTGTTATTGCACCCCCTGTTTTGTAAAATACTGCCATCTCGTGGTTGTTTTTGTTATTGCACCCCCCTGTTTTGTAAAATACTGCCATCTCGTGGTTTGTTATTGTTACGACAAGCTGTTATAATTTATTTTATGATTGATAATCTGTTTAATTTAATTTTATTTATTTTAATTTATTTATATTCAATTATTTTTTATTTTTTTTTTAAATTATTTTTAAATTATTTATTTTATTTTAAATTATTTATTTTATTTTAATTATTTATTTTTAAATTTATTTATATTTAATTATTTAATTATTTGTTTTTAAATGTAATTTTTTTTTATTATTATTATTATTATTATTATTTTTATTTTTTAAATTCATGCTTTGTCTGTGTGTGTGTGTGTGTGTGTGTGTGTGTGTGTGTGTGTGTGTGTGTGTTGTGCGCATGTGCGCGTATGTGCTAAAAGAACAAGCATTTCAAATTCAAGCATCAGTCGCCCTCTCAAGGCTGAGGGGTAGAGATCCAGGTTACATGCTACATGCTACATGCGTATGTGTTTTATTATTCACGGTTGATGTGTGTAAAATCAGATCGCTAAATTGTCTTTCATGCATAAACAGGTTTTATATTTTCCAGGCTCAAACACCCCGAATATTGAATTGATCGCCTTCCAAGCCATTAATGATGCATGTGAGAACTTATCTTTTATATTGTTTTATAAATTAAAATTAACTTATTGTAATTTATATTATTTTATAAATTAAAATTAACTTATTTTATTCCATTTATTTTAACTAAATTTTTAATTTACAGTATCGGCTGTGATAGATCTTACGAAAGATGATGATGACGGTGAGAGTGCTGAACCATGCGGTGAACCTTTGAGAAAGGTCAGAAAGACCATCGATTCCAGTCTGCACAGCGATGACGGTGAGATTGCTGGACGAAGCGGTGAACCTTTGAGAAAGACCGTCGGTTCCAGTTCCCCCGATAGCCCGACAGCCATTCCACTCGTCGCCCCACCACCCAGTCCTATCACACCACCTGCCAGACCTCCTGTCACACCTCCTACCACCCCTCCGGCCATTCTACCTATCACCCCACCTACCACCCCACCTGTCATTTCCCCTGCTACCCCGCCTGACAACCAGTCAGGCAGTCCATCTGCCAGTGGTGCAAGCAGTCAGCAGCACAGTCCTGACACAACCGGGTTTTACGGTAAGACTAACTACATTATCATAAGTTTAAAAATCCAAATTGAAACAGACCATTAAGAATTTTGTTATTTTTCTACACAACAGGTTCGGTCGGAAAGCATGGTGATGATGTGACGACTTGGAATAGTGATCAACTGGAAGCATGGGAGCGTGGGTCTTGGGCAAGTGAGCTCGACGACGATGAGGTATCGGTCACAAACACTAATCAAACAATTGATGAAAACAGCGGTCAATCATCGGAAGAAGACGAAGGAGACATTGAGGAAGAAGTAGCCCCAGCGGCAGGATCTCAGGCAGCTGATGATAACGCTGCTACTCCTCTGATGCATACGCTTATTGATTCAATAGAATCATTGAGACAACAGTTTCGTGATGCACACAGCGAAACACAAAGCCGATTAGAGACACTGTACGTTCAGGTTCGTGACACACAGATAGAAACACATAGTAGATTAGCCGCATTGAGCGATGATCTTCACAACTCTCAGTTGCAGGTACATAGCAGAATCGATGCGCAAGATCGATTTATTCAAAATCTGGTTGATGAAATATTTCGACGTATCAATAGAAACGGACGTGTGTTCAACGAACACCATCGTGAACTAGTACTTTTGGTTCATCATCTTCTTCTCATTCTCGTCGAACAGTCAGATGAGTAAAATACATGTGTTCCATTAAATCATGTATTGATTTTATATGCTATGTTTGCTTTTGATTTTATATTGTACTATTTCATTTATGGTTTTATACTCTGATTTGTACTATTTTATGTTTGCTTTTTATACTTTTTTACATATACTCTGATTTTGTACTATTTACTTTTTACATATACTCTGATTTTTTACTATTTACTTTTTACATATACTCTGACTTTGTACTATTTCATGTTTTGGTCTGAAATCTAAAATGGACGGTGCTAAAAGCTTTGACGCAGACGACACAGAACTGTCACCCGACGAAATTGAAATGCTAAGTATACTTCCTGATTCTTTAGAAGAGTATCTGTTTAATTTAGAATCTTCACAACCCTTAGCTAATTTGGATCTTTTCGAATTAGCTGTAAATCCAAATATGAATTTGTACGATCACATGCCAAGTGTAGACGGTGATCCTGTTGTACAATTTGGCTGTGTTTTAAACAACCAACCACCACCAGACCACCCCGGCGGTAATGATACTTCACAACCATCCACATCAGGTAATGTCGATTCTACTACACAGACTCTAAGTCGCACAGACATTGACAGGTTGATTTGTGAGGGTGGGGACGTTAACGGATATCATGTTTTACCACGACCTCGCTTCAATAGCGTAACGTTGAGAAGGACTATGAATCTGAGAGAGATTAACTCTACAGATTTGGCCTCTTATCACACTTACTTACACGACATGGTCAATGGGATTGTTAATTTTGCTAGAGAATTCGACCACAATTCCGTAATCAATATTACATTGTCAGCTCCCAGTCTCCAAACACCAGTCAGCGGGGTTTTAACTCATGGTAATAATTACAACGTGGATTTACTTCTCGATCAAATTGAAAAAGTTTTACAGAGCAACAATCGGTTACTATCTGACCAAACCGTTGAAATTGATGCGTCAGTAGCTATGAACAGACAAGGCGGAGGTCGTCGAAAACTTACAGATCTGGCCGTTGATCAGGTAATTAAAAGAAAAAAGACGAGCTTATTCTGCCCAAACAATATTTCAAATAATTTGTGCTTTTCCATCTGTATCGCTCATTTCCTTAACCCCCAACAGCCCGAGAGTGAGTTAGAAAAACTGGCGGCCGTTATCCAAAACAGCGTCGGCTTCTCAATCCAAGACAAAATCGGTCTTGACGACATAGCATCGTTTGAACGTGCGCTAGACATTAAAATCGTCGTATTTCACAGATCTAACGCCATGGTCTTAGAAACGTACAAAAATTCTGACGAGCCCCATCCAAAAACGATTTTCCTTTACCTACACAATGATCATTACTACATGATAACGAGTTTGACAGGGTTCATGGGTTCGTCATACGTATGTCCATTTTGCTACAAATCTTACACCAACCGCAGGGACCATCGATGTAAGTACGTCTGCAATGTTTGTTTTGCCGCCGATTGTTACACGATTCCTAAAAGAATCATACATTGTCCCGATTGTTTGCGTTACTGTCAATCACCCTATTGTTACGAAATGCATAAAAAAAACTCGCCTCCCGGTCATGAATACCCAGTCTGTGATATTATTAAATACTGTAAGCTATGTAACAGACGTTACAACGTTAAACCGGGTGACAAGAAAAAAAGTAAACACATCTGCGCCCCGGACAAATGCATGCACTGTCGAGAGCGTCTGACGGCCGATGGGGAGCACCAATGCTTCATACAACCTCTAGAGCCTAAGGAACCGTGTGAGAAATACATCTTCTATGATTTTGAAACGCGTTACGAAAATGGTAGGCATGTGGCTAATTTTGTTTGCGCCATCACATTCAAAGGTAAGAAATTTACTGCTCATGGTACCAACTGCATCGCTAAGCTAATCAACCATTTCAGACAACCTCGATACGAAGGCTACTGCTTCATCGCTCATTACGCCTCCAGATTTGACTCCTTTCTAATCCTCGAGTATTTTAGCAAAGTCGGGATCGCGCTTGAGGTCATAATGCAAGGGTGCAAATTACTTCTGTTGTACGACGAAGCATTCTCCCAGCGATATATCGACAGTTACTCATTTTTCCCATTCGCTCTGGCCAAAATGCCCGCGGC
Source organism: Abramis brama (assembly GCF_963993115.1). Classification (NCBI taxonomy): domain Eukaryota; kingdom Metazoa; phylum Chordata; class Actinopteri; order Cypriniformes; family Leuciscidae; genus Abramis; species Abramis brama. The sequence continues at coordinate 4,069,511 of NC_139982.1, forward strand.
GTTAGATTTAACGACGACTGAAAAAGGTTACTTTCCACATCTTTTCAACAGGGTGGAAAATGAGAACTATTTCGGACCATACCCCGACAAAAAGTTCTACAACTACGATAACATGTCTGATAAAGACAGAGAAAAGTTTGATGCGTGGTACAGCACGGTTCAGGGTAAGTTCTTTGACTTCAAGAAAGAACTGTACGCGTACGGCGTTAACGACGTCGTCTTATTACGCGAAGGGTGCATGACATACAGAAAGTCTTTCATACAATGCACCAAACTTGACCCTTTTGCGTTCACGACGATCGCCAGCTGCGCGATGGGGGTCTTCAAAACACATTATCTCGCCAGAAACACGCTCGCCCTGACCCATAACAAAGCGTACGTCCATCAGAATAAGGCCTACTCAAGCGGTTCGATCGAATGGCTAGAGTATGTAAAAAAGACTCGAAACGTTGACGTTCACCACGCCGTAAACCATGGCGAAGTATCGATCGGTAAGTACTTTTTAGACGGCTACTACGAGCAGGACGGTGTTAGGCACGGTTTAGAGTACGCCGGCTGCATCTTCCATGGCCATTGCTGTCGCTTTGAACCCCATCATAGCCACCCCCTTTCGGGAGTACCCTATGGGGTTCTCAGGGACGAGTTTGACGATAAGATTGAAATTCTGCGGAACGCGTATGGTTTGCAAATCGAAGTTCTTTGGGAATGCGAATGGAACCGGATGAAAAAGACCGACCCCTCTGTGATAGAATTTATGACCGATTATTCCGCCCCGGAGAGATTGAACCCCCGAGACGCGTTGTACGGTGGCAGAACGAACGCCTACAAACTTTATCACAAAGTGACCGGTGATGAGAAAATAAGGTATCTCGATTTCACTAGCTTATATCCGTATTGTCAAGCTAGGAAAACCTATCCGATCGAACACCCCAAAATCATATTCACAGATTTTGAACCGATTGAAAATTACTACGGACTTATCAAAGCGACCGTGTACCCTCCGCGTAAATTACTACACCCGGTTCTCCCTTACAGATGTCAAGGAAAACTTATGTTCCCGCTATGCAGAACCTGCGCTCAGGAGCAAAACCAGACCACGAGTTGTAGTCACACGGACGAGGAAAGATCGCTCTCGGGCTGTTGGGTCAGTATCGAGCTTTTAAAAGCCATCGAGAAGGGATATGTGGTGGCCAAGATAGACGAGGTTTGGCATTTTCCACAGCGGTCAGACACGTTGTTTGCCGAATACGTAAAAACGTTTTTGCGTTTGAAACAACAAGCGTCCGGCTACCCGTCCAATGTCGTCACGGATGCTGAGAAAGAGACTTACATTCGTGAGTATTTTGAAAAAGAGGGGATTCAACTCGACCCCGAAAAGATTAAGTACAACGCCGCCCAGAGGGCAATAACAAAATTAATTTTGAATTCGCTATGGGGACGTTTCTCTTTAAGACAGAACTTGCCTCAAACTACTCTGGTGAACGACCCGGAAGATTTCACCAGAATTGTTTTTGGCAATACCGACACGTTGGCGTATTTCTCATTCGTCTCAGATGACGTAGCGCTCGTCCAGCATAAACCATCCAAAGACGATGTTTGCAAGGCACACGACGTGAACGTTTTTTTAGGTGCTTTTACCACCGCGCACGCCCGACTGGAATTGTACGAATTGATGGACAGACTCGGCAACCGATTGCTATACTCTGACACAGATAGTGTTATTTTTGTGTCTAGGGAGGGGGACTGGGAGCCTCCTCTGGGGGATTATTTAGGAGATCTGACTAGCGAATTGGACGATGGGGATTTTATATCACAATTTTCGTCGAGCGGTCCCAAATCGTACGGTTTTGCCACGGCCAAAGGTAAAGTGTGTATGAAAGCTAAAGGGATAACCCTGAATGCTAAAAATTCACAAGCTATCTGTCTCGAATCCCTGATTGGTCTGGTTGACAGCTATGTGACGTCGCATGATAGATCCAAATACATCCTGGCTCAGAGCGAAAACATTGTACGAAATAAGAAGTCTCTCACATTGCACAACAAATCAGTCGTTAAAAGGTTCAAGGTCGTGTACAATAAACGTAGACTTTTAAGCGACTATAGCACACTTCCTTATGGCTACTGATCAGATGATGATGCACAGAGGGTCTCAGGATGTTTCCGATTTTGATTTCAGACTTCAACACCCTTTCTCTTGTGTCGTGAGCGGCCCATCAAATTCTGGAAAGTCTTATTTTGTAAAACTTTTGTTGGAAAAAGGTTTGAATATTATTTCCAAGAAAATTGAAAACATTGTTTGGTTGTATGATTGTTGGCAAACTTTGTACGATGATTTACTTCAATTGTATGACATTAAATTTGTGCAAGGAATACCCCAGACTCTGAATGATGATGATTTACTGCCTGTCACCAAGACAAACCTGCTCGTGGTGGATGATTTAATGGAGCAGGCTAGCGGTAACCTGGAACTCCAGCGAGTTTTTACGCAATACTGCCACCACCGTAATCTCAGTTCTATTTACATAGTGCAAAATTTATTTGCACAGGGTAAGTCCAGCCGAACCATAAGCTTAAACGCCAATTATATGATACTGTTTAAAAATCCTCGGGACGTCAATCAAGTAGCGATGCTAGGACGTCAAATGTACCCGGGAAACACAAAATACTTTATGGAGTGTTATCACGACGCGGTCGACCGTCCTTTCGGCTACCTAATGATAGACTATAAAGCAAAAACTCCGGAGCAGTATCGTCTCAGAACAGGATTGCTTTCCGACCGTCAAGTGGTTTATATCCCGAAAAAAAGAAGAAGAACGTGATCAAACGTCATGTCCGCCAGGCTTTGTAAACATCTACCGTTGTTGAAACTGCTACATAAAGCCACTCCTAAACAACGACGCCTTATTTTACAATCGGCGTCCGACGAATTCATTTTAACGCTCTGTGAAGTGGCTCTTAACATCCTATATGGCACAATTCCGGTCAATAGGCAACAGTACCAAAAACTGAAAAAGAGAAAAGCATATATTAAATTTGTAGCCGATAAAAAAATTGGTATAACGGCCAAGAAACGAGTCTTCAACCAGAAGGGTGGATTCCTGTTACCACTCCTGAGCGTCGCAGTACCCTTTATTTCAAGCTTGATAGCAAATCGATAGGATGGAGTATGCCGAGAAGATGTATTTAGTTCCGCACCATCAGCTGGATAAGATCAAGAGCGAAAATGTTCGCGAGAACATTCAACGAAGCGTGGAGAACGATTTGGACGATACCATGAGAAATATTTTACAGCGGACTGATTTGAATACTTACGAAAAAGCCAAACTTTACAGCAATTGTCTGAGCAGGTTTTTGACCATCGTTAAACAAGGGGATCGTGAGAGTAGTGTTTTAACGCTTTCGTTACCCCATACCGATCTCGTTCATAAAGACGAACCAGGGAGTGATGATAATAATGTCGAAGACTACAGAGCTGAGGGGTCTGTTGTCGACGAAGTTCTGAAGAATGTACCTTCGAGAAGCGTGAAAAACAGCAGATACATATTAGACAAGATGTCTAAAGCTAAAGGACTAAGTGCTTGGAACGAATCCGGGGAGTTTGTGTTCAGGGGTGAAACCGTACAAGGTTCACACATGGTCGATTTGATAAAAAATGTTACGGGTCCGCAAAATGTTAGGGATGACCGGAGACCTCCAGGATGGTCAGAGTTTCTACGCGCCTTTGCTGAATTAAACATCCCATTTTCTACAGTACCGAATCAGCAGGTCAGACGTACGATTAAGTCTCTAAAGAGCAAACCTGTAGAACCCTCATCACCAGCTGTTATACCTTCTAAAAAGAAGACCCGGAGATATTCAGCTCGCTTGGCTCCAGAGTTCAAAGACTCACCGTTTAAATCACCATCTTTAGAGCAAAGACGATGGCTAGAATTTTAACGACTCCTTATATTTTGTGAGATACATTTTATCTCATGATGAAATAAAAGACACTAAAAATATATAATGGTTTCAAGCTTTTTTATTTATATGTCAAACACGTCTGCACACAGGGGACACAGGATAACATTTTATCATTACAAACATGCGGTCTTAATCTCTTTACAAAGAGGGACACCATTTTATCATTTTTGATATAATCATCTGTGTATAGTTTCATCACGTGGTTATAGTCGTAACCTCTGACTAAATGATAGAGAAAAAACACACAATGCTGACCGCAGGTATCTGATGAAAAATCCTGGACGCGTCTGTCGGAATATAGCACATCGACGTTGTTGCCAGTTAAAAAGTTATTGATGGAGATTGGAAAGCGAGGGCTGTTGGGCGGATTGCCAAAACTATCGAAAAAACAAGCGGCTCCCTCTTGGGTTAAATAAACGGCAACCCAATGCTCTCCCGGTAGCCGAGCAGGGTGGGTGTTTATGACGGCCATCGACGGTAAGATCCTAAGCGGTTTTTCGGGTAGTTGATCGCTCGGTAGCACGCCGAGAAAATGAGTCCTGCACGTAATTTTATCCATGATAGCGGTCAGTTGTAGAGTATTCATCTCAGTAGTAATCGACTAGTACTTGTCGCCGGTTAGACACTTCAATGATGCTGTCGAATACGGCGTAAATTAATAAATTAACGGTATTCGGCAGCGGTTGTCTGAATCGAGCTTCGAGTCTGATATTGCCGGACTTGATGAGGGAAATGTGCTGACCACAGTCTTCATCAGGCGTGAGGTTAAACGCGTAAAGCGTGTATCCGTTCAGGAAATCACCCCTGTCGATAGAGAGTGCCTGGTTTTTAAGATGTCTTCCTGTCGTCATCGCCAGCTGATAAAATTCACGCACTGCCGTACCAGCTTCGAAATTAGGCTGTAGAGGCTTGGAGGGGAATTGTTGACCGTCTACATAGACGGCTAGGAACTCAAGATCGTAATGTTTGAAAGCAAATGGATTTTTTTCGTAGGAGCCGGTAAATGCGTCATTGTCGACCATGGCTATGACGATAGATTTTGGTAGGGTCCCTAAAAACAGATTTTCTTGATTTGAAACGCGTGTACCCTCAGGTATGGAGAAATTTTTTAGAACCACCCTATCTATGGGATACTTCGCGGTTGTCGAGAGTAACGCCTGGGCGTGTCCCAGTCTCACCGGAGGTGCTACGGCAACTTTCTTGACAAATAGGGACGCCGACTCTATTTTTATTTTGTAAGCCACGTCATCGCACCTCATCAGACAGAATTCATCTTTTGCTCTAATTAGGCGTATCTTGATGTCAATTCCATTCAGCAAAAGTTTTTCTTGAAAGAATATATCACTGTGTATAGGGGCCATCAGCTCCACCACCCTACTTTCGCTGGTGTAGGTCGATCTCTTCGTCAACCCCGCGTTACGGCCTACGGGGTCATTCACATCCATGTGACCGGCAGTGTCTTTGTAAAACAGTCCGGCAGAGAAAAGAGATTCCAACGCATCTTTACTGTAGTTGATCAGACTCTCTATGATGCAACGGTAAGGGTAGGTGCTCGAACTCTGTGATATCAGACGATCGCCTAGGGTCACGTCGACTTGTGAAAAAATTGTGGCTCCGGGGTAATTTATTAGGGCAACCCTCGCAGGATGCACAATGTCCGCTCCATTAGGTCTCGTGATTTTCAGGCGTAGATAGAGCATCGTGTTATTTAGATCTACGTAATCATCGCCGTTGCCTGCGATAAAAAACTCTAATGGCGCGGTGTCCGATATGGCTGATAAAGGGGCAACTTCTAAATAGCCGTTTTTCTCAATAACTGTCTGCGTCAGCGGGACCGTAAATAAGTCCAACTCGGACTTGATGCATTCTCCCGACATACGATGTAGTAGCGCCATGTTAGAATATGGTTTTTACGAATCTCTTGGCCGTCGCTTTTCGACTAACAGACTTCTTACGCTTTCTACGTGCGACTGGACGCTTCTTTGTTCCACTTGTTGTTTTCTTCTTCTTACCCCATTGACCACGCCTCCTCACACCAGGTGGTTTAGACATCCTCTTACGGGCCATGACCATCAGTCCAGATCCGTCTTGAGCATTAGCATTATTGCTATGCGCCCGCGTCAATACGTTTGAGACGACGTCGGATACTATATTTTTAGCGGCGGATTTTAGGTGGGGTTTTGCGATGCTAAATCCTCTTTTTAACAGAGGTATGGCCATCCTGAACAAACCTCTGAAAAGTCCTCCTAACCCTGCCCCGTACATAACCCCTCCCCCGGCATAGCCTGGCAAACCGCCGCCGGCCTGATTTCGGTAATAGTCCACATAGTCCGCGGTATTGTGCTCTCTAGGACTATAGTAATAACTCATTTTAAAGAATAGAATGATTGGTTGGTTTAAAGTGTAGTTTTACGATGACTTTCCCGTAAGAAAATGGTATTTCGCGGTTTTGGTCGTCCTTCAACTCTATGGTAATGCTGGCGATGTGATCCTTGTTGATCGATGCGTAATGTGGGTTGTCGTATCTAGCAATGACCGTGTCGCTGCTTTTACCCGATATATGTACGCATCTCAAAAGCGGTACGTAAGAATCACCGACCGATTGATATTGAATGATGTCGGTGTAAACGTACATTGTGTAGAACCCAGCGTTGATATCGGATTGATGAGGAGCGTACGTGATATGGTTCGTAGTAAAATCTGCTTCTTTATGGTAGTTCGAACGTCCGAGAGCATCGTCCGGTATCATTCCTAAAATAGTGGCGAGTCTGCCTTGAAAGCTGACTGAAACATTGGGTTTCGCGATCAGAAACACTTTGTTTTTTAATTCATCGTAATCCAATACACCCGTGGAGGCTAGAAGTTGATTTATCACACGGAGGATCGCACGAATGTTCGCGTAGTACCCACCAGATATGTATAATTCCCTCGATACAATAAACTTGGGTAAGTCTTCTTTAAGCGCATCTTTTGGACCCCCACTATTTTTGTATACGGGACTTGTGTGCAGGGTGAAATTCCCGTCTTTGTCATTAAAGTTATACCAACTTCTAGGATATTCGATTTCGGCGAGGCCCACCTCCCATTGTCCTTTCAATTGTATAGCTTTTGCTAACCTGGTTGTATAGCAGGATATGCGATTTTCGGGGTAAACCGACCTCGATGCATTGCACGGTAGCGTAATGTAGAACCCTTGATCATCCATGACTGTCCTTCGCTCGTATGAACTCATCCATTAAACGTTGGGGTGTTTTAAGTCCAACAGTGTTTTTTTATCTATATAACTATTGAATTTTGAAGGCCAGCCTAGCCATTTCACTAAAACAAGCATAGATTTCCCTTGTTTTTTCTGACCTAAAATCTTTTCCACCTTAAAAGATTTGTTTTTACTCACAATTATTTTTTGCAACTCTTTTTCATAAAAAACCCCCTCGATGACATCACCGTCATAATCGCTGAGTCTGTAGACCGGGGGTTGTCGCGGAATGCATGCGGATATGGTGAAAAATTCTTCCGTGTAGTTCTGCTCATAACCTTTGGCGAACGGGCCTCTCACTTTAGAAATCCTGACGACGTCGCCGACTTTGAAATTAAATATGGCTCTCTCGGTCTTCTTTATATCACCATACAAGTTTTGAAACACTTGATCCTCGTTTACTTTGTCGACGTCCACAGGTCTCATGCAGATACTTCGGTGATAACTGGTGTTGTACCCCTGCATAATGTCTTGTAAAACATCTATGTATCGTCGGGAATTTGTAGCTGTTAAAAATCTCCACATACGACTCTTTAACGTTCTATTAAATCGTTCTACGACGCTGGCTTTCAAATCGGTAGCGGTAGCGAAATGATCAATGTTGTGCTTTTTCATTACATCTTGAAATTGTTTGTTAAAAAATTCCTTCCCCTGATCCGTCTGCAATTTCTGCGGCACACGACCCTCCTCGAGTATAGACTCGAACGCTCTAGCGACCTCGGGCCCACTCTTATTCTTCAACACACGAGCCCACGAGTACTTGCTAAATACGTCTATGCAAGTCAGCAGATATTTATTGCCGTCGTTATCCTTGGCATAGGCGATCATGTCGACTAGATCGGCCTGGAACTGGGTATCGACCCCGTACACAACCACTCTATTTCGTTTGTATTTTATAGGAGCTGTTTTGTGTAAAGTGTAAGCATCCTCACCAGCCAGCCATTCTGAAACCTTTTTATCGCTTAGACGGACCCCACTTTCTTTTAAGACGGCGTCCTTTAATCGTTTTTTACCCCCTAAAGAGCCGGGGTTGGAGGGTGTATAATAAGCCTTTTTCATGAGCTCCGACATGCTGCCGTTTCAACCGCTGCAAAAGAATAACGCGTACATGTGGTTTGAATCAATCTTTTATTAAAAAAAATTACAGGATACATGATATAAGTAAACATGGATAAATGGTGTTAATATAATAGAAGATAGTAAAAATGATTATAATAGAAGATAGTAAAAATGATTATAATAGAATATAGCCTACATGGATATAATAATAATAATGTTAGTACAACAAAATCTAAGTAAAATTGAATATAATGATGTTAGTACAAAACGGAATATAGTAAAATTAGATATAACAATGTTACATGCATAGTCTAAGTAAAATGAAGTCAACGGTAATCTAACCAGAAAAGAAAGTCACGACAGGCCATCATGTTTTTGTCTAGGATGTAATCGACATACATTTCGATAATTTTTTCAACGTTTTTAATCACTTCGACAATTTGAACAGCATCATCCTCATCATCGGAGTCATATTCTTTTGAATTCTTTACCAGCTCGGTACAGACATCCGCCACATACGTACAAGTACACAGCACATCGGTGATCCCTAGTAGAGATTGTGATTCACACATCATATCTAGAACCTGTTTTATCATTACATCAGGCGGATCGGTACCATAAGCGCATTTGTCCGTCAAATCGTCCCATGAATTAGCCAGTCCTCTTATATGTATCATATTTTTCTTGAGATTTGCCTCACGCACAGTTTCATAACACGGTGTATCAGGGTGGGATGCATCCGCAATAATCTTATTCATCAGTTCGGTCATCTGGTGTCTGTAATGGTCTTTAAACATGAATTCCATACAGCTCTTTAGGCTACAGGCAGCACCCATACTGGTGGGGTCTTGGTCACTCTCCATTCACGATCGAGAGACCTTCCCAGAGATCAACGACGTCGTGCACTATTTCCTCGCAGGGTTTGTCCAGAAGTCTCGTCCTGATTTCTTCTAGCTTAGCGGCGATGAATGGTTCGTCTTTTAATTCGTGCAGAATAGTCCCGACTGTTCCTTGAATACGTTGGGGTTGAGATTTTAACCCACACCGCTCCAGAAGGGTAGTGATGACTGAATGAAAAAAGGGTTTAAACAGTTTGCCTGAAAGTTCATCAAAATGTGTGTCAAAGTAGTAGTTAGGTGGGTCGAACAGGCAGGAATGTTGCAGTTGACTGGGGTGATCAATCTCACACCCCTCGCAGTCGTCCTTCAGCTTCTTTCCGATGAGATGTTGCAGCAATACCACTGTCGCGGCTTTTATGATTTTGAATCCCACGTCGCTGAAACATCCGTCTGTAGCATCGAAACCGGGTTTAGCATGAGAGAGGTCAGTCAGGTTGTGAGATTCAAGCTTTTTGTTGGATAGTGGTGGTGACCAAGGTTTAGTACAACCGCAGTCGCACTCGATCTTCGGATCCCAGTCTAAGCTACGTTTGCGTCTTTCAGCCAGAGCCCAGTCTTTGCGCAGGTCCAATGGTTCAGGGTTGAAAATGTTACCCGGACCCCAATCGCTTTCAATGCATGATTCAAAGTCTATGCGACGTTTGATAGTTTTAGCCGGAGCCCAGTCTTTGTGTATGCCCAATGGCCCGCAGGCGTCAGTCAGAGTATGGTGGGTTGCGTTGTCGTTGGGAGGGTCGAGAATGCTGCCGAAAGAGATACCGCAGCTGCATACATGATGGGGTTCTGAAGCGCCGTCTTCAGCCATGGTTTATAAATGTTGCTTGGAAGGGTCTGGTCGCAGGAATTTATGATAGTTGTAGTAAAGGGGGCGGGGTTGTTGTAGCAGTCAAAACCTGATTAATAGACGTTATTTGAGTAGGTCTGGCTTGCGAGCTTTAGGATGGCTGTAGTAAATGGGTGGGGATGGCCGAGACCATATGCCGCTCCGTTCACATGTCTCAGGGTGGAACAGCTGCACTTTAATTTTATTGTATCCGTCATGCATGTCACACCATTTGAACATTTTGTCGATGACTGAAAAAACCATATTCAGGAGATTCAGATCGCCCCAGTCGAACAAAAATTGCATTTCATACAGTTTGTGATGCTCGTTAGGCCGTATGCGCGCAGACCGGTTGTTTTTGAGCTTTGTCTTGTCTTTACAGCAGAATATGTAAACAGAATCACTAGGGTTCTTGTTAGTATGGTCACCTACCACACGGTACCGGACATTATTGTTTACCCCGTCCCACTCTGAAATGTACAAAGGCTCCTCACCACAATCATTCAGATCCTTCCATACACGATTGTAGAAGAGAGTCCAGTCTTTTTCAGGAAATACCAGACACACGTCTTGCCCAGTCTGAAACTCTCCGAGGCTGTCAGTGGTGTAGAGTGTAACAACTCGAGTTGGTTTGTGAAATTTGTATCCGAATACACGGTTCCTACCCATTACATATTCAGCTGTAGTCCATTCCGAAATTTCATGGAGAAAACTTGTCAAACGGACATGTCCGAAAGGTTTTCTCGGTGCCATAGTCAGCCTTTCCATCATTTGGTTGCTCAGCTCCGACTCTGAGGATTGAGGGGAGGATGAATCATCCATGCTCATGTAGCTCATGTTTCTGGTGATGGTTTTACAACACACTACCCACCATTTATATACATTGCTCAGGAATGTGAGGGTGGACGTCTGTGTAGCAGAGATATCAGTGTTTATGTCCGATTCAGTTGTTGCAAAGACAGTACACAAACACAGAAAATACACCCAACTCGTGTGCACAAGAGATAATGCTTGTGTGACACAGTCTTCAAACTTTCTGTCAAAACCACATGATCTACGACTAACTAGGACAATAGGGCAAACCATAACAACAACATATGCCGGAAAGACACCGGTAGATAAAACTGTCAAAACACATGATCGAACGCTCGATATGACAATCCATATCCATATCTATACAAGCCAGAAAGGGCGGGACAGCTCAACGGACAACCGGAAGGGCGGGGACCAGATGTCTTATCTGTGGGCGGGACCGGAAGTCATCAATCATTTTGACACATGGTATAGGGTTATAACTACTAAGATCATAGGTATTGGTAAGAATTATTTTATTTATAATTATTATAGGCTTAAATGAAAATATTCTGACAGTGAGACGTGATAACCACAGGTAAAACCATGCATGGCTACTCACTACCACTGTATAACAAAATCCCTAAAAACTATACACAAAATGAATTGTATATTCCTCTACCCACCTAATTAATCTACTGCAATATAAATGACTATAAGATAGTATTCAGTATAAATATTCCATATTTCTGCCCAAACCATAGTAAATTACTACAGTACATTCATGGTAAATGTTTGTAAAGGTGGTGATTAGGGGATTTAAAGTCTTTTAACTTAGTTCATGGCACAGTGTTTCTGCTGTTTACCTCATCAGTCGTGTTGGGAATGTTGAGGCTGCTTCATCTGATTTAAAACTAGTTAAATCATCGAGTGATTTGTGGTCTGTAACAGAGGTGTGACGAATTGAACAACTTCTCACTGGATGTCGCAATGCTGTTTAATAATAGTGTCCAGAACTGGGAGTAAATGCAACTCCTTTAAGCTTGCGTTCCGTTATCCACTGGGCGGTGCAGCGCAGTTCAAAGTAAACTAAACTGCGAGTTGAACTAAAACTAAACTGAAAACAGCGCTATTTGTTCTATATTTGTTGTTACTGACCGAGAAACAGCTTCAGATGATTCAGTGACAGAGCGGTCCGAACGAATCTGAATCGTTTCCGACCATTATGCAAGTGCATTTGGCCAATTCATGGAAAGGAAATAATTGAACCAAAGATAGAACAAAAGATTCGCACCATTCACAAATGATTGGTATCGCTGGTTCAGTCGACAGAAATACGGGACACACATAATAACTGCTGAAATATTCGGACTGAAAACGTTTCTCAGGTTAGTCGGAGCGCTCATGGTACGCGTATAGACAGTACGTATAGACGTACAGCTGCACACACCACTACGGCCACTCGCATATCTAACCAAATGTAGCCACACCACCAGGAAAAGAGGCGGAGGGAGGTTGGGGTGCCTTTGGGCCAGATGGAGATGATTAAATTGAATAGCCCTGCCCTAGGTGGACTGGGGTCAGGGTGCAACATAGGGCATTCACTCAAAATCAATTAACCAAATGTGAGATTTATTAAAGTCCACAAAGTCCTCACAACACAAGGAATAAAGATGACCCTAGTGTGCAGTCTGTTATCAAAAACCTTCAATAGAGTAAACGTTAGTAACCTTCTGTACAGGTAAACATTCTTTACAGCCAAATGGCGAAACATCTCAGTTACATATGGTAACCCTCATTCCCCGAGGGAGGGAACGGAGACGTACGTCGTGACCGACTGATAGGAATCTCGCTAGAGAGGCCAATCTACTTCGAGTAAAACTAAAATGAGCCAAAACACATTGGCATGCAGTCATTTGCATCAGCTGTTAAGCCTCGCAACGCAGGTATATAATGAGCAGCAGGTGCGAGGTGAGCTCCTTTTTTGCTGAGGAGCCAAGCCTGGTAAGCTGGCCACCCCGACGGGCAGCAGCAGATGTGACGATGGGATGTACGTCTCCATTCCCTGTCTCAGGGAACGAGGGTTACCATATGTAATTGAGACGTTCCCTTATCGGTCGGTCACTCTCGACGTATATGTCGTGACCGACTGATAGGAATCCCTATCAAAGCGCCACATCTGCTGCACCCCATCCAGTGCCCGGTGTAAGCCTGTACCCCTTCTTGCCTGGATGGACGATAGGAAAGGGCTTACACAGAGCGTATCTGTCACTGTTGTTCTGTGATAACCCATACAGCGAGATTATTGGATAACACTGGGAAACCGTGCCCTTTCTATGGAAGGGGAACGATGCGGAAGCCACTTTCTTCGAGGGAGTTATGTGAAAAAATACATATGGACTAGCCCGAAGGTTGTACTGCATATGAATATTGGGTAACTTAGCCCAAGGGAAAGACACGGGGCTTCGATTAGGAGCAGCCGTGGAAGTATACACATATGGAATCCCCATAGGGTCACACATATGGAACCCAGCCTAACACCTGATCTCTGAAGGGAGTGGTGGGAACCTTGGGCACATAGCCAGGCCGGGGTCTCAGTACAACATGGTTGTCACCCGGCCCGAACTATAGGCACGATTTGTCGACCGAAAATGCTTGCAGGCCCCCTACCCTCTTGATAGAGGCCAGTGCAATCAGCAGCAAAGTCTTCAAAGAGAGAAGCTTTAAGTCTGCTGAGTGCAAAGGCTCAAAGGGAGCATCCTGAAGAGCTTGAAACACCAGGGAAAGGTCCCAAGAGGGTATGGAGGGGGGACGAAGAGGGTTTAACCGTCTCGCCCCCCTAAGGAACCTGACAACCAGGTCGTGCTTTCCAACTGATTTGCCATCTATGTGGTCGTTATAAGCTGAAATAGCGGCAGCATGTACTTTGAGGGTGGAGGGAGACAGCCTTCGCTCCAACCCTTGCTGCAAAAAGGAAAGCACGGACCCTATCGAACATCTTCGGGGGTCCTCTCGGCGAGAAGAAAACCACTCGACGAACAGGTTCCACTTCAAGGCACACATCTCGTGGACGGCACCCTTGCAGAAGTGATGGTGTTAAGTACCTCTGGGGGTAAGTCACCTAGAACCAGAGATGAAGTTTCCAGAGGTCCGGACGCGAGTGCCATAGGGTGCCCCGTCTCTGAGTCAGAAGGTCCTCCCTCAGATAAATGGGCCAGGGAGGGACTGTCACAAGGAGCATAAGTTCAGGGAACCAGGTCCGGGTTGGGCAATAGGGGGCCACCAGAAGGACCTGCTCCTCGTCCTCCCTGATTTTGCACAGGGTCTGTGCAAGTAGGCTCACTGGGGGGAACGCATATTTGAGGAGGCCCCGGGGCCAGCTGTGTGCCAGTGCATCCGTGCTGAGTGTTCCCTCAGTCAGGGAGTAAAACAGCTGGTAGTGGGAGGTCTCTGAGGAAGCAAACAGGTCTGAGCCTCCACCTGAGCCTCCCCGAACTCTCTCCAGATCAGCTGAACTGCCTGGGGGTTGGAGTCACCATTCTCCCGGGAACACAGCTCATGATAGCTCGTCGGTCACACGGTTGAGCACACTGGGGACATACATGGCTCAAAGTGACCTCGGATGCTTCTGACTCCAGAGGAGGAGATGGCGGGCGAGTTGTAACATGCAACGGGAGCGTAGACCACCTTGACGGTTGATGTACGCAACGGTTGCAGTCTTGTCCGTACAGACCAGCACATCTCTGCCCTGTAGCGGCCTCTTTAAGTGGCTCAGAGCGAGACATACTGCTAGCAACTCGAGGCAGTTGATGTGCCAATGCAGTTGAGGACCCGTCCACACCCCTGACACTGCATGCCCGTTGTACGTGGCACCCCAGCCGGTGGCAGAGGCGTCTGTGAACACCACAGCATGCCTGGAAACCTGTTCCAAGGGGACTCCTGCCCACAGGAATGAGGGGTCTGACCATGGACTGAAGGTCTGGCGGCACGCCGGTGTGATTGTCACCCAGTGAGTGCCATGATGCCACACCCATCTCGGGACTCGGCCATGAAGCCAGTGCTGTAGCGACCTCATATGGAGCAGCCCGAGCGGAGTTACCGCTGCTGCCGCTGCCATATGCCCCAGGAGCCTCTGAAAGAATTTCAGTGGGACCGCCGTCCTGCCTTTGAAGGTGTTCAAAGGTGGTTTCTCACAGGTTCGCGTTTAAACTCTGTGTAGAGAGAATGGTGTCGTCTTAGCGGCCCCTAATTTAATAACAAATAATCGTTGCGACGGAAGCGAATCAATCAAAACTAACTTTAGATGGAAAATAACTTTATTAAAGAACCGCTATAAAGCCACAACAATCTCTGTTACCTTAAATTATACGCTTATCTCTGTAAAGCTGCTTTGAAACAATCTACATTGTTAAAAGCGCTATATAAATGAAGATGACTTGACTTGACTTGACTTCAAGCAGTTCAGCACCGACTGAGTGCGATGCTCTGTGAGGTGCGCTGTCTGTGCGACCAAATCCAATTCCATACCGAGAAAAGAGATCCTCTGCATGGGGGCGAGTTTGTTCTTCTCCCAGTTGACCAGAAGACCCAACTGGCTGAGGTACCTGAGCACGAGGTCCCTGTGTTCGCATAACTGATCTCGAGAGTGTGCTAATATGAGCCAGTCGTCGAAATAGATGCGCACGCCCTGTTCTCTCATGGGAACAAGGGCCCCCCCTA
Organism: Abramis brama; assembly: GCF_963993115.1. Lineage (NCBI taxonomy): Eukaryota > Metazoa > Chordata > Actinopteri > Cypriniformes > Leuciscidae > Abramis > Abramis brama. The sequence continues at coordinate 4,085,019 of NC_139982.1, forward strand.
TGTAGAGCCTAGTCAGGCATGCACGATGATAAACAGCATTAATAGCAACCATGTCACCAGCAGCTAGTTCAGCCAATAGATGCCTGTCACCCACCACCTGAGCACATTCTTTCACTTTTCTATCCAAGCCAAGGGTGACAGCCCTCCTCAGTTCCTTTTTTTTGCCCACTTCACCACAGAAGAGACACGGTTTATCGAATGGTTCACATGATGATGTTGAGGGTCTGGGTAAAGCGAGTGTGGTGGACTTGTCACTCATGCGCTGTGTTTTTACTGGGCTCACAGACTCTTCATGCTTTTTTCTTTTTCTTGCTCTCTCAACTTTTTGTTTATCAATCGTATTTCTGCAGCTTTTGTGCCACACCGTAGGATTTTGAATCATCAGCTGAACTACATCCTGACTACCACCACTAATGTCCACTATAAACTCAGACAGATCCCCTAATGCATTCAGCTCCTGGATGTTATCTAAAGCTTCTTTGTAACATGATTTCAATCTTTCAGGATTGTTTCTCAGTTTGAATGATGAAGAGGGATCTAATGTTTTTTTCAATCTTTAGGGCGGACTGACATAGGAAGCATAAACTCCAGTCACGGCATTCCATTATGGCTAATCTGAAAAAAGAAATGAAGTTGCTTTAACATCATAAGATAGATAATATGAGCATTAACAAGCATTCGTAAAAGTAAAAATCTATCAAATAATGAAGCTAACTAACTAGCTAGCAACATGTAGGCTATGTGCTTGCTTCAACAAAAATGACGCTAACTAGTCACTAGCTAGTTATGATGAAGCTAACTAGTTACTAGCGACCTAGTTATAATGAAGCTAACTAGTTACTAGCTAGCTAGTTATTAGTTATCTAACACATTTTTCTATTTAATGATAAAGTCATACGAACCTTAAAGTGTTAACCTGTCACCTCTGACCTTCAACAGCTGTCACAGCTCCTGGTGCAGATGGGATGTGTTGTTGCAGGAACTGATTTGCTATAGGCTACTCCTGACTGGTCGAAATCTCATGCTACTTAGGACAAATGTAATGTACTGCTTAAATACAAAATTAAAGTTTTTGAAGGAAAAGATAAGTAAAGTCACTCTGATGACACAATTTTTATGTGAAATGTGCATATTTACCACCAATTGTCATGGTATGGGGAACATTTTTGTTTTTTTAAACTTGAAACCAATTTTATTGGATTCCTTGACCCCCAAAATGTACACTTTGACACCAAATTTGTCATTATAGCGATAACAGAAGCAAAGATATGGGCTCTAGAGTATTTTCGGCGCATTGGCGGCCATTTTTGAAAAGACCTGTTTATTTCTGATACAAAGTGTGATCTCACTTGTGTCTTTGGATAAATTTATTTGTATGACCCTAAGGTACTTCCATACCAAAGGGGACCTTTGCATCATGACTTGAAGTCAAAGGCCTATTTTTGGGCTTAACCTCCCTACTATATGCAAGACGCCGTGCGTGCTGAGATCTGACACCAAAAACCCAGGGCGACAGCCCTGGGCACATATAGTGCACAATCACCCAGGGAACTCACAGGGAGTCCGGGAAGAGGGAGGGGCGGAGCCGCACTCTTCCACATATAGCAGCGTCGCTTAGACGCAGATTACATCATACAGACAGGGCGGGGTACGGCCTGAGCTGATGGGGAAATGTGGGTCTTACATAATTTGCCCAAAGACACATATTTGCGCTCTTATATACTGTCAAACGCTGAGCCAAGCTCAGTAGACCCAGTATGCTGTACTGAAGGTATCAGGACAAATGATACTGGTATCTAGACCGACAGCAGCCTGGCCTGCAGGGCGGGAACCTCTAGGTTATAAAACCTTATAAATGTAGACGGGGAGGCCCAGCCTGCCGCCATACATATATCTTGCAAGGCAATCCCGCTTGACCAAGCCCACGATGAAGCCATGCTTCTCGTGGAGTGCGCTCTGATGCCCAACGGGCATTGCATGCCCTTGGAAGCGTACGCAAGCGTGATAGCGTCAACTATCCACCTGGAAAGGCTCTGTTTCGAAGCGGCTAGTCCCTTAAAACGCCCGCTGAATGAAACAAAGAGCTGCTCTGTCTGCCTGAAAACAGACGAGCGAGACACATAGGCTCGTAGTGCCCTGACTGGGCAAAGGAGGCTCGCGTCTCCCTCCTCATTAGTGACCGGTAGGGCCGACAGGGAAATGACCTGTGCCCTAAACGGCATGTTGAGGGATTTTGGAACATAACCGTGCTTAGGTTTGAGTATGACTTTCGAGTCATTAGGCCCAAATTCCATGCACGTCGCGCTCACAGAGAGCGCGTGTAAGTCCCCTATACGCTTCACTGAAGCGAGAGCCAAAAGAAACACAGTCTTGAACGACAGGTGTTTTAGATCAATTGACTGTAAAGGCTCAAAAGGGCCGCCTTTCATGGCTTCCAGCACCACAGAAAGGTCTCATACGGGGACTGAGGGAGGTCTGGGAGGATTCAGTCTCTTAGCCCCTTTAAGGAAGCGGATGACTAAATCGTTCCTTCTTATGGCCTGACCAAGCGTTGTTCCTGAGAACGCTGCTATAGCTGCCACATAAACCTTGAGCGTGGAAGGGGTTCTGCCCTTATCCAACAGCTCTTGTAGGAAGGAGAGCACCTCCGTCACCCCACAGTCCGGGGGTGACATGCCACGGGCTGTGCACCAGCCCGAGAACACTGACCATTTCGAGGAATAGAGACGTCTCGTAGACGGAGCTCTAGCCTGCGTGATCGTGTTTAACACTCCCCTTGGGAGGTCAGCGGGTACCCGTTGATGGTCCAAACATGAAGGGACCATAGCTCTGGGCGTGGATGCCAAATCGAGCCGTGGGCCTGCGAGAGGAGGTCTCTCCTCACTGGCACTGGCCACGGGACAGTGCTCGTCAGTTGCATCATAGCTGGGAACCAGGGCTGGTTTTTCCAGAATGATGCTACGAGCAGCATCGAGCATCCCTCCTCCCTGATCCGCTCTATAACCTGAGGCAGGAGAGAGACGGGAGGAAAAGTATAGAGCGGGCGGCGGGGCCACGCATGGGCCAGTGCGTCCCTGCTCTTGGAGAAAAATTCCAGACAGTGAGCGTTTTCTTGAGACGCAAACAGGTCTACATCCGCTCTGCCGAATTTCTTCCACAGCAGTTGGACTGTCTGTGGGTGTAGAGACCATTCGCCTGCCGGAACATTGTTCCTGGACAGTCTGTCTGGTCCTAAGTTTAAGAGCCCTGGCACGTGCGCTGCTCTCAGCGAGTGCAGGTTGCGCTGGGCCCATACCAGGAGGCGATCTGCTAGCCTGTGGAGGCTCCGAGACCTGAGGCCGCCCTGGCGATTTATGTAAGACACCACAGACATGTTGTCCGAACGGACCAGGACGTGGTGTCCCTTTATCTGGGGACAAAAACACGTCAGTGCGTTGTCTACTGCCAGCATTTCGAGGCAGTTTATGTGTAGAAGCTTCCCCCGTTCTGACCATTGGCCGAAGAACGGTCTGCCCTCGAGCAGCGCTCCCCACCCTGAGGTGGATGCATCCGTAGACACCACCCGCACCCTCGAGAAAGTCCCCAGGCTTACACCTGACTGGTACCAGTCATTTGCCTTCCAAGGTTTCAGGGCTGTGATGCACTTCTGATTGACCTTGAGATGAAGCAGACCGGAAGTCCACGCTCGGCGTGGTACTCGCGCTTTCAGCCAGAACTGCAGCGGGCGCATGCGAAGCAAGCCCAGCTGTAGTACTGATGATGCTGAGGCCATGAGACCCAACATTCTCTGAAATTTTCTGAGCGGGACAGACGCGCCGCAGCGGAAAGAGTTCACTGCGCGCTGAATGTCTACCGTGCGCTGCGGTGATAGTCGCGCTATCATAGACAGCGAGTCCAGCTCTGTGCCCAGGAAAAATATCTTTTGGCTGGGGGACAGAGAGCTCTTTTCCCAATTCACTTTGAGACCCAATTTCTCGAGGTGATCGAGTAAAATGGTCGTGTGCTCTGTAAGCTCTGAGCGGGATTGAGCTAGAATCAGCCAGTCGTCCAAATAGTTCAGCACTCGCACGCCCCGCAGTCTGAGGGGTGCGAGCGCCGCATCCATGCACATCGTAAATGTACGGGGTGCTAGGGATAAGCCGAATGGCAGGACTGTGTACTGATATGCCTGGCCCTCGAAGGCGAATCTCAAAAATCGCCTGTGACGTGACGCTATCTGTATTTGAAAATACGCGTCTTTCAGATCTATTGACACAAACCAATCTCCTTGGCGAATTTGTGCAAGGATCTTTCTGGTCGTGAGCATTCTGAACTGTCGCTTCACAAGCACTTTGTTCAGTTGCCTTAGATCTAGTATGGGTCTGAGACCCCCGTCTTTTTTCGGTACCAGGAAGTATCTGCTGTACAGCCCCCCTTCGCTTTGAACTTGAGAGAGAGGCTCTATTGCCCCTTTGCTCAGAAGTTTCGCAACTTCGGCTTGAAGTAGATGTGCTACTTCTGTTTTCACCGTGGTCTCGACGCGCGCCGTATAGCGGCGAGGGCGTCGGCGAAACTGCAGCGAATAGCCTTTTCTTATAATGTTCATCACCCACTTCGAAACCCCAGGCAGCTTTTCCCATGCGCTTGCATGAATAGCTAGGGGCTGAATACGAAGCGCGCTCTGCTCGCTCGGCGGCGGAGAGGCTTCGGAGTGTTGAAACATCGCGCTCATGGCTTTTGAGGCTGGAGGCGCGCTGATGACAGTTCAGCCGAGAGGGGGATGGCTGGGCGAGTCCCGTAGGAACTGACATGTCTGCGTGTGGATGTGGGCACGGGAAAGCGGGCACATTTCTCACACTGAAAGCATTGTGCGCTTGAGTAAAGCGAATGCCTGTTGGTTTCATTTTTACAGAAACCTTGTGACATGCATAACGTAGTGTTTGTGGGCACTGGGTAGTGGGCACATTTACCACGTTTAATGCGCAATCGATCTGAGTCGATTTTATGTGCGCTAGCCCTGCGTGGCGGGCTGTGCTTGTGTGTAGTAATGGGCACTGGGCAGTGGGCATTTTTTCTATACACAAAACACCATCGCCCGTGGCCGGGACACCAGAAAATACACTCTTTTGGGGATTTATCTGGGTAGCCGTGAAAACGGCATTTGTGGGCAGGCAAGCGGGCACTGGGACCGGCTTGTTGGCTGCAGAATACACTGGACCAGTCACATATTTTGTTACTGTGTGAGCGAAAAGTTTCGGTGGAAGTCCGGCGACAGCGGGACTTGAACACCGTCGTTTTCCTAGGCGTGCTAGGACGACTTCGGGGCCTCAGGCTTTATCGCAATCCTTGGCCGCGGGCCACGCTGGGCAGGGCGGCGGCTGGATGAGTGAGAGCGCGGTCTCGTGCTCCGGGCCTGGCGGCGCTGCGAAGTGGCGGCGGTGGGCGGAGACTGGGGCTGTGAGCTCTGGGCAGACGGTTTCGCACGGCCTGCTGCAGAGCTGGAGCGCTTCGGGAGGAAGTGCTTCATAGCCTGTGAAGCCTTCTGGACCTCGGCGAATCTTTCCGCAAAATCCTTCACAGAAGATCCGAAGAGGCCAGCTGGAGATAGCGGAGCGTCAAGGAACGCGGTGCGCTCTGACTTGGTCATCTCCGAGAGCGTTAGCCACAGGTGTCTTTCAGTCACCGTGACAGCAGCCATGTTACGCCCAATGGCTTGTGCCGCAGATTTGGTAGCGCGAAGAGCGAGGTCTGTAGCGCTCCTCAAATCAGGCACACAGATCGCATCAGGTCCCTTCTCATCCAGTTTTCGGAGGAGATCAGCCTGGAAGATCTGCAGAGTAGCCATTGTGTGCAGCGCTGACGCAGCTTGCCCGGCGCCAGAGAAAGCGCGGCGGAGCAGGCTTGACGTCGTGCAACAAGCTTTGGAGGGTAGAGCCAGCTTAGCGTGCCGTCCAGCGGAGGGCGGGCATAAGTAGGCTGCTATCGCCTCTTCGACCGGCGGCAGCGAGTGGTAACCCCTGTTCTTTGCATCGTCAACCTCGGGGAATGCCAAAGAAGCAGAAGAACGCGCTCTAGCTGAATAGGGGGCGTTCCAGGACTTAGCGACTTCTTCTTGTAGCTCAGGAAGAAAGGGCGCTGGTCTGGAAGCAGGCGAAGTACGCTCCCCCGGCAGAAAATAGCCATCCAGCCGGTTGTGAGCGGGTTGCTCTGGCGTGGACCACTCGAGGCCGAGGCTCGCCGCGGCCTGTGCGAGTATCCGCATGAGGTCCGTCTCGATGGACGCTCTTTTACCTGACGAAACACGGGCAGGGGGCGCGAGATCCTCAGAGCTCGCCCAATCCTCACTGCCTGACGCCAGGATAGAGCAGGAATCTCCTTCTCCTAGCAGGGCTTCCTCGTCGGCGATATCAACGGAAGCGGCGGCAGACCGCGGCCGCTGTCCGTCAGGAAGAGAAGCCAATGAAGCCGGTGAAGCAGGCGGGCGAAAATGTAAATGTTTTAGATGTTTAATGTTTATAAATTGTTAAGATGCAGTTTCATGAGCTCAAAGTACCTCTTGTGAGAATACAAAAATTGTTACACTGAGCATTTGAAGTAACCCTCTCCAGTTACTTGCATTTTATGGTGTTTAGCGACTTCTTCTTGTAGCTCAGGAAGAAAGGGCGCTGGTCTGGAAGCAGGCGAAGTACGCTCCCCCGGCAGACCGCGGCCGCTGTCCGTCAGGAAGAGAAGCCGATGAAGCCGGTGAAGCAGGCGGGCGAACCGGCGAGCTTTAGCGGCTGGGAGAGGGTTCCGGGACCCGCTGGGCACGGCGCTTTTTACGGCGCGGCGACACGGCGGGCGGGGGAGCAGTCTCGGAGAAACTTGCCAAGCGAGTCCTCAGAGTCGCTAAGGGCAAGAGCTCACAATGATGTCAGCCGCCATCAGCGAGAGCGAGAGCTGCATGGTCCTCACCCAGGCAGGAAACGCAAATCACATGGCGGTCCCCATTGCTGAGTGTGGCTCTGCACGAGCCGCAGGAAGGCATCTTGAGAAAGACGCTGCTCTTTTAGAATGTGTGTCGCGGCGGCGAACACACACACACACAATCACAGAGATAAAAGGATATGAGCACCGGATGGCGCAGCAGGAAGGCAGAGAAGGCGGCGCGGCCAGCGACTTCAGAGACTCGTCCCACTGAAGGTGCCTTTTCAAACGGCGCGGCTTCCTCTCTGGATCCAGCGATGCGTGTGCTTCGCTGAAGGATGAAAAATCGGAATTCAGCTGCCTGTGAGCGGTATTTATAGGCCTAAGCCACGCCTGTTCACGCCAGGCCTCGCTCGATAGGCTGCTGCAGTTGCCGCAGACCAGCCAATAGGCGCGCTAGCTGTCTCGCCTATGTCTGTATGCTGCTGCAACGCGTTTTGCATTATATAAAAATTAAGGATAATTTTTGGCTTCAATATCTCGTGGAAAAAGGATTTTCCCCTAGCGTAAGATACTCTTACGCAGTACGAAAGACCTCTCGTAAGAGAACTTCTGTTCTGTCACTTGTCGTCAGCTATTTGATGCAAGGAGGCTTTGTTATTATTTATTTAGCAGGTTTTCAGCACAAAGTCCATGCAAAGTCCATAAGTCCATGTAGTGCCGCTTCTGCAAGCTTTCATCACAGCACCAAGACATCCTTTTCAAGCACTACAGAACTTACCATTGGTCAGTTAATGCAACTTAGTTAACTCAGTTAATCCTGTTTACACCCAGAATGTGTTTGTATTTTCAAAACAATTGGGGCTTTAAAAACACATCCAAAGACTGGCATTAAGGAGAACGACACATTTTCTTGTGACAACTGTGATTTTAAGGACATTTGCTCTCAATCAACATTTCTTCACCATTTAAGAGGACATCATGAGCTCAAAGTACCTCCTGTGAAAATATAAAAATTCAGATGAAATTACACTAAACTAAACACAAGTAACCCTGAAGTACTTCCCATTTTTCCTTTTTTTGTATGTGTGTGACTTTTGCAGTCTTTCAAATATTTGTAAATGTTTTAGATGTTTAATGTTTATAAATTGTTAAGATGCAGTTTCATGAGCTCAAAGTACCTCTTGTGAGAATACAACAATTGTTACACTGAGCATTTGAAGTAACCCTCTCCAGTTACTTGCATTTTATGGTGTTTTTGACGTTTTTGCACTTTAGCAAATATTTGTAGATGTTTAATGTTTAAACTTGAGCTGCAGTTTCATGAACTCAAAGTACCTCAATACTAAAATGTAAGTGACCTTTCTCTAAACACTGGTTGAGCACACTCCCCAGTTACTTACATTTTATGGTATTTTTTGATGTTTTTGCAGATACTTGATGTTTTTCAAATAATTGTGTTTTGTTAATGTAAGGTCCAATTCATCAGCTTTGTGTATCTTATCAGAATCCTGAAGTTAAATGCATGATTTTTTTTTATTATTGTTTAGGTCTACTGTGCAGAAAATTTCAATGTATTTACCATTTTAAGGTATTTTCACAATACTGTTGTAGATTTAATAAAATGTATTAAATTAACTATTATATTATTAAATAAACTGGCAGAATGGCTTAAGTGTTTAATATATAAGGATGTAATACCTTGGTAAACTTTTTTTTTTTTTTTTTATCGGTTCAACATATTATTTCTCATTGAGCCAATGTTACAGAATGTTTACAGAATTTCACTTGGGCCAATTGAAATATTTAGATGTGACCAGTCACTAGAACATTTTGAGTTGGGGAGGCTAGAAATGTTGTACAGTGTAATAAGGGAAGGAAAAGAGATGGAACTGTGCTGCAAAACTGGATATTCATTGAGAGAAACCATAAGCCTTCCTCCTCTCTAAGAATTTTGTGTACACCATTGTACACTCTTGTCATTACAGATGCATTATCTTTGCCAATGCCAAGCAAGTTCTCCTCCTTGAGGCCACACTTCCCAAGAAAAGCTAGAACTGCTCTGGCTATTGCTCTAGCATCCCCTCCCTCCAGCTCAACAAGGCCTAGGTAGGTGGCCACCACATCTGCTGTCTCCTCACTAAAATACCGAAAAAGCAGCTTTGTATGCCTTACCAATGTGGTCACAAGAAAGAATGGAGCAATGCTCTGCAATCGCCATTGCCATGGTTGCCTCTGCATGTTTGCAAGAGTCTGCATTTTTTGGAGCAAATGTTAATGTTTTTTGCTTGTGTAACCTTTGGCTAAATTATTAACTCCGACTACGCCACCTAGGTTACCTCTCAACCCAGGAAAGTAAATAATAAAAAAAACTACCACTAAAAGGAAATTTAAACCAAATGAATTACCACAATGAGAAGGACCCTGCTGGTTCGGTTTGCATCAAAGACAGAGACGTGACTTACAAAAGTACAATATTTATTGCTCACAGGAAAATTATGTAATTAAAAACATCTAATAGGTCTCATTCACAGTTTACCAATTAGTTACCCACATTAAACAAGAGACCACAATTAGCTCACTTTCACAGAAAGGACAACCCACACAGCAAACCTGTGAGAAAACAATATTTAAAGCCGGTGACACCCAAAAATAAAACAAATACAAAAAGAAGGCAAATACACTCCCCCCTTCGGTTAAGCTTCACTATCGCAGTTCTTGCGGTGGTCAAATAGAGGCAAACTGGCAATTAGATTTATAAACAGCAAACATACCAGAAAACAAAAAGGCAAGAAATGACAAACAATCACAATGAAATTTCACCTTAAGTAGGGGCTACTGGCAATTAGATTTACCAAAAACAAACAATCAAAACAAGAAAAAAAGAAAAAGAAAATTACACGGTCACAATGACATTGCACTTCCTCATTAAAACTAATATTTAAGATCGTTCAAGTGGCGCTAAATAGACTCCGCTACCAGCATAGTAATTGGATATAACAGCTCCCAGAGCGCAGTATCATGACCTTTCATATGCGAGCAGAGCTCACAACGAGCGCGGTCGGAACCGTAGTCCAAAGCACTCCGCGTCAGTCGTGCGAACGGGACAGCGAATCAATTTCACCAATGGTAGTATTAAAAGAGAACAGCAGCTAGCGCTCCTGGGCCGCACCTATAATAAAAACATGAATAGGCTACATTATCTTCAATTGAGTTAACCCCCGAAGAGGAAACAGATCATAATGTTTCTTACCTCATAGGGGAATTAAGTTAAAGTGAACGTTATACTCCCTGCACTTGCCACTTCACACACACACCTTCCTGATGACAAACATGGGCTATATTTAGATCATAATCTGCGACTGAAAAGGACAATAAAGCAAACCGCTCACCAGAAGATGCAAAGCAAACTACACCGGTATCCTATTACTGGGCACCACACAGAGAGGAATCACAATGCTCCGCTTAAACAGGCTTTTTATCATGCCCTAGAACCTACAGCACCATCTATAATTGTGCCGCACAGGTGTTCTCACTATCAGGCTGCAGTTCAACGTTTAGTAAAGTTCAATTTATTCTAGCTGTTTTTGGACTGAAAATGAGGCCAGCAGTGCTAAGGCTCTCACTGGAAGCAGATGCAGGGCAGTGTTGAGCCTTAATGACATCTTCACAGTAGAGGTGGGAAGGTTTTCAGGACACACATGTCGTCGCCAGCACATGTCAGATAGCCATCAAGCAGTGTTGGGCCTTGTTGTGACTGGGATGACTTCAATGGCTTGAAGAAATCCTCTTCCTCTGGTGAAGTGGCATCACTTGTAACTTGTATGTCACTGCTCTTCTTTTAGTTTAATATGCATATGTCAGCAAACCGAGTTTGAGGATGGCAGCATCAGTTGTCCAATAAGTTTTAAACTTTGGAAGCAGGATTGCAGCTGTAATCAGCTCAGGATCATTCAGCATTTCCCCGAAGCGCTTGATCACACTCGTGAGGATTGCATCTACCAGACTCTTGCAGAGTTTCATGGATATCTTGGCTCGTATCAGCTTGGAAACCATGATGTTGAGTGTTGGTACAAGCCAGCCCATGTGCACATTGGTTTCTCCTTGCAAGATATTAATCGCTTTGGTGAAAAAAACGTCTCAGGTTACGTATGTAACCCTGGTTCCCTGAGAGGGAACGAGACGCTGCGTCGAGACGCGGTGGGAACGCCCTGCGTGATTGCGTCGTGAAGCACGTGTATAATCAGTCCAATGGAAAGACAAGACGTCATAGGCGGGTGACGTCATCGACCAGGAAACTATAAGGCAGCCCCGCTGACACAGATCGCGTTAGCTTCTGAAAAAGCCTGAAGCAAGTCGGTCAGGGCATGCAGGAAGTATGGCAAGGCGACGCAGCGTCTCGTTCCCTCTCAGGGAACCAGGGTTACATACGTAACCTGAGACGTTCCCTTTCAAGGGAACTCGAGCTGCGTCGAGACGCGGTGGGAACCCCATACCCACTATGCCATAATGACGATGTGCCTGTTCTGTATGAAGTACCATGCGCATACTAAGAAGCAAGCAACTTGACCCCAGGAGTGGAGAGGTCCAAGTCATAAAATCTCACAAATGTATGCGGAGAAGACCATCCTGCCGCATTACAAATGTCAAAAAAGGGAAACTCCCGAAATTAAAGCCGTAGAGGCAGCCATACTCCTCTTAGAATGGGCCCGAACAGTCAAAAGTGAAGGCTGTCCGGCCACTTCATAAGCAAGTGAGATAGCCTCAACTACTCACTTGCTCATTATCTGTTTAGATGCAGGGCAACCTATCTCACATGTAGGTAACCCGAAGCAGACAAATAATTGCTTTTATACGCTTTTATATATACGCCACAGGGCAGCTCTGTGGATATAAGCACCAAAAGCCCGGACAGGGCATAACAGATTAAGTTTTTCCTGATCTGGGGTATAAAGGTGGAGGACAGAAGACCCGCAGCACAAATGACCCGCAAATTTAGTAGGGACCTAGGAATACAACCCGGCAAGGGGTGAAGAAAGACTATCACCATACCAGGTGCAAACCCAAGTACATGCAGGCCTTAGCCTCTATGTACCACGGAGAAGACGAAATAAGGATCTCTCCTCAGAGATAACCCAGCAAAGAAACATTCATTGCAGAAATCAAGTACTGTACCATAGGGCAGATAACAAGATTCAGAAGGCGTTCTCCGCACCAAGCAGAGAACAGTTTCCATTCAATGCATATTCAGTCTTCTCGTGAAGGGAGCTCTAGACTGGAGTATGGTCTCCACGACCTCAGTCGAGAGACCTGAATCTATGAGCTGGGCCCCCTCAGAGGCCGAGCCCACAGTATCCATAACTCCGGATGAGAGTAATCCCAGGAGCAAAGATATCGAGAAATGCGTACAGGTGTAGCCTCAACCACACCTCATACGTTGCATCCAGTTCAAGCAGAGTTGGATGCGTCAGGGAGAATCACATAGGGCAAAGTGTAGTATAAACGATGCGAAAAATAGACTTGAGTCTTGACCGAAGTTCTCCCAAAGGAGCTCCACCACCTCGGGGTGAAATCTCCATTCCCCAGGCCTCAGCCCCTGCCTCAACAGGATATCTGCTCTGATATACGAGACCATCAGTGTGTTGTCCGGAAGGACAAGCACATGGTGACCTCTCAGGTCTGGGAGGAAGTATTTGAGAACTCGAAATACCGCCATCATTTCTAGCCGATTTATATGCCAGAACGTTAATGGTCCTACCAAAGACCTTTCGCCGAGCGGCCACTCATGACCGCCCGCCATTCCGTGAGGGAAGCATCCGTTGAAAGCGTTACGCGTCGACAAGAAGCCCCCAGCACTGGGCCTTGGGTGAGGAACCAAGGTTTTTTCCACATGACCAAGGCACGAAGGCATCGCCGCGTGACCTTGATCGTGCGAAATGGATTTCCCCTCGGAGAAAACCCCTTGGTCCTGAGCCACCAGTGCAGAGGTCTCATGTACAGAAGGCCAAAAGTAATTACGTTGGACGCAGCTGCCATGAGCCCCAACAGTCTGAAACTGTTCCACAGTGAGTGACTGGCCTAGTTTTACCCCAGTTACGCGAAGCCGCAACCCCAACATCTTTAAATGAGACAGAACGACATCTCGATGCCGAACTGCCATCTGCTCAGATTGAGCTAGGATCAACCTATCATCGATAAAGTATAATACGTGAATGCCCTGGAGTCTCAGAGGAGCCAGAGCTGCATTCACGCATATTGTAAAGGTGCGGGGTGATAAAAAGGCCGAATGGAAGAACCCGATAATGGTATGCTTTGCCCCGGAAAGCAAACCTCAGGAACCTCCTGTGATGAGGATGGATAGATAAGTAAGCGTCCTTTAAGTCTATTGTGACAAACCAGTCCTCGGACTGAATCTGTGACACAATCATATTAGCTAAAGCATACTTTGAACTTGAGATTCTGAAACCTGCTGTTTATTTGACGCAGGTCTAGAATAGGACGCATCCCCTCATCCTCTTTCGGAACAATGAAGTAACGGCTGTAAAACCCTGACTGTCTGCTGGGAGGAGGACCCCTTCTATAGCTCCTTTTTGCAGAAGTGTCAGTACTTCCTGCTCCATAAGCAGAGCCTGCTCAGGGTCCACCACTGTGGGGAGGACCCCTAGATATCTGGGCGGACTAGAACCGAACTGAATTCTGAAACCCTTTTCTATTGTGTGAAGGACCCACTGAGAAATATGTGGCAGTAGTTTCCACGCTGACAGAAATTCTACTAGGGGAACCAGTCTCTCGAGACTGGCCTCTGGATTTGGTTGAACAGACATCTCGGTGCCCTGAAACGGCGAACCGGCAGGGAACAACCGAACTGACGGTTCTACGACCCTCCTCGGAGGATCGTATGGGGACGCTGACACCTCGGTGCCCTGAAGCGGCGAACCGGCAGGGAACAACCGATGTGGCAGCGCTGCGACACTCCTCAGAGAGCCACCCCATGAGGGAAGCGTCTGTCGAAAGCGTAACGCGTCGACAAGAAGCCCCCCAACACTGGGCGAGGAACCAAGGTTTCTTCCACATAAACAAAGCACGAAGGCATCGCCGCGTGACCTTAATCATGTGAAACGGATTTCCCCTCGGAGAAAACCCCTTGGTCCTGAGCCACAACAGCAGAGGTCTCATGTACAGAAGGACAAAAGTAATTACGTTGGACGCAGCTGCCATGAGTCCACCACTATGGGGAACCAGTCTCTCGAGACTGGCCTCTGGATTTGGTTGAACAGACATTTCGGTGCCCTGAAACGGCGAACCGGCAGGAAACAACCGAACTGACCATTCTACGACCTTCCTCGGAGGATCGTATGGGGACGCTGACACCTCGGTGCCCTGAAACGGCGAACCGGCAGGGAAACCGAACTGGCAGCGCTGCGACCCTCCTCAGAGAGTCGCACCCCAGAGGGCGCCGAGGAGAAACGATTTCTCAAAACCGTCCCTACCCCGGAGGGGACCACCCTCAGAAGCCTGCAGCCTCGGCGTCAGGGCTTCTTCTTCCAAGCTATTTTAGAAATAAAACAGTCCTCAGATCTTGCATATCTCTAACTGGCTAGACCGCGACCGCCACCCAAGTCACCTTCGATTGTGGATGAACCCGAATGGCGAATCTCTGTTTTTCCGCACTCTATGCTGCGAGGAGCTTTAGTAGGCTGAGACTGCTCCCGCCCAGCAGTCTCAGGAACATTATATCGGTGAGGAAGAAACCTCTGGAACGCCCCTGAAGATTTTATTTCTTCGTTATTTTGAAAGCGAGGCATCCAGAAGAACAGACATATTTTATTATATTTTCTTTACACCAGAAAAACTATATATATGTGTATATATATATATTTATAAATATAACACTCCGTGGCCACCAGCAGGAAACAACCGAACTGGCAGCGCTGCGACCCTCCTCGGAGAGTCGCCCCCCCTTTTTTTTTTTTTTTTTTTTTTTAGAGGACGCCGAGGAGAAACGATTTCTCGAAACCGTCCCTCCCCGGTATAGTTTATCTGTTGCGCAACGCAATTATCGAATAGCGTCAGTGCTGACATCCTCACATTCATCCATGTCCTTATATACTTTACCCACCAGTGCTGCCTAATAATATTTATCTATTATTTTATGATGGCTGGTGGGTAACGTCGGGGTTATGATGACGCCGACCCAGGAGAGAGATAGCTCGCAAGCGTCTCTTTAACCCGAGGCACTGTCATACCAAGATACTTAATACCCATAGCATTACAATAGTAAAAGTTTAGGGATTAAACACAAATAGAAACCGGTTTATTCCACGATCTCGACACCTCAGTGTGGAGATAGGGAAAAACGGCACTCCCCGACGAGGAGGCTTGAAATATAGAGTTTTCCTTATATTTTCACTCTCATATATGTTCGGCTTGGCCAGTAATATTTAACTTGGCAACAGCACTAGATAAAACCTCCTTTTATAAGCTCCTCTTTATTCAACAGAGTTATGAGCTGACTTTATTTATTTATTGAAAACTCATAAACATCTGCTTTATTTTTATTTTATTTTTTAAACAAAAACATTAACGATACCAATTCCTCGGAACTGGAAATCGCAGGATGAATGCCTACTCCCGGGGAGGAGAAACCGCAGAGCGTGCTTCTCCCCGAGATAAAGCACTGGATCCAACAGGTGTTTGTTAGTTTAACCATTTGCGATCCCCAAGATGCGCGTCGACGCCGTGCCTCGGCAGCAGCGGGACCCGCGCCTCGGGGGGCGCGCACCGAACCGTCCTCCTCGAAGAACAGCCGGCGGGAGAGGAGCGTCCTCACGGACAGCTTCTCGCAATGCTCACAGTCAGCCCCCTCGAGAACTGACTGTTGGCATGCTCCACTCCCAAACAAGCAACACAAAGCTTTTACTCTGGAGTGTGTGTCCCCACCCGTGATATAACGTGGGCAGGGAACAACACAACGCTTGCTTGCTCTCCTTTTTTTGCCATAATATATATATATATTGCAACTTGACAGACAACAATAAATATGACAGGGACAGATATACAGAGAGCGCTTGCTGAAGGCACAGAAGCTAACGCGATCTGTGTCAGCGGGGCTGCCTTATAGTTTCCTGGTCGATGACGTCACCCGCCTATGACGTCTTGTCTTTCCATTGGACTGATTATACACGTGCTTCACGACGCAATCACGCAGGGCGTTCCCACCGCGTCTCGACGCAGCTCGAGTTCCCTTGAAAGGGAACTATGGATTTCATATTGTTTGCAGGTACAGGAGAACTGAAACATGACAACTAATGCAGTTTTCATAAAGCCATCAACTGTTAGTGTTTTGACAGTCATTGCGCTATTTTTGACTGTATGTTCATGCTGGATAATGCCAGAGTTTTGACAGAATTATTCAATTTTGATTTGAGTTTGCTGTGTTTTGATAGAGTTAGTATATGTAGAAAAAGGTTTTTAGCATTTTGTCATTAATACATCATTGTGTGATGTAGGTGTGTTGTTGTGTGAAGGGTTTAGAAAAGCACTGTATATTCCTGCATACAATACCAGTGTTACCATTCTACTCAAGAGTTCAGATACTCAGAATTAGGAACAAATCTATTTTCTTCATGAATCAATATTTTAAAACAATGTAAGTTTATAAGGCGGTATGTAAAACTGTATGAAAAAAATAATAATTAATAGGTTACTCAATCAAAAGATTAAACACAACTACAAGCCAAGTGGACTTGGTTACTTAATTATACTTTAAGTATATCCTGATCAAAAGATTGAATACATGTATAGTCCAAATACTCTTGACTTTTCTTTCAGTATAAGTCAAGTATACTTAAGAACAATTGTAAGTGTATTTCTGAGAAGTACATAACAATTAGACTGAAAGTATACTTTGTTATTTTCAGTTTAAAAGAAGTATATTAATATCACAGTTGAATAAGCTTCTTTTTCATAAGGGTATTTTCATCATTATATTTTCAGCAGAAGTGAAACTGGCAAAAACCTTTTTACAAAAAAAGAGAGTAACAGTTGCAATCTTCTTTTATCCCTTCTCTGACCATGTGACTGTAACCCAAATGTGAGACGTTCAAACTGACCAATCAGATCATTACAACTTCCCCCACCATACTAAAGGTGTGACAATTCATAGACCCCTGAAGTACACACATCTTGGCCTACAGGCCTTGATCACTATCAGCGAACTCCAAATGGTCCTTATGGTAGAAAACAGTAAAGCAAAAGTTAACAGTAAAGTCGTTGTTCATTTCAAATATCATATTATTTTCAATTCTACAACAGTGACTGCACTGATACAGCTGAGAGACACTGCAGCTGCTCATACAACACAATCACACACACACTGATCACAGCACACACACTAATAACACTATATCATTACAATCATCACTCTTGTGTTTATGAAGAGAATGAGTCAGTGTTTCAATATGATCATCATGTTTTAGGTGTAATATATGATCCTGTCAATCAAACTGAACAGACTGCATTCAGTCACTTCTGCTGTCTGGACGTGATGCTTTCCATTTGAGACACACAAACTTTTACATTCTTACACAATTACTGTCACAACGGCTGATTCTTGATTTGATGAAAACGCTAAATTATCCAAATTGACAGAGTGTGTTAAAGATTTAAAAGATTGGATGACGCGCAATTTTTTTTTATTAAATCCCTCCCTTTCTTCCTCCCCTCCCCCTCCTTCCCTTATAATAATATCCGGAGAATAATTGTAATTGTCCTTTCAAGTCAATAAAAGGTTCAAAGTCCCATCATACAACATACAAATACAGAATGTTTTCATTGGAAAAGTATTTTACATACTGAAAAAAAAGAAAGAAAAAAAGAAAGAAAAGGGTGGAGAGTCTCTCAGATATAGTATTACCAATTATGTAAATGTAAATGAGAAAAGAATAAATAAAATAAAAATAATAATTTGCATTACACTCACAATATCTCCTTATGCTCAATCCCTATTCCTATACATTAGCCATTTTGACCAGTACTTGTAAAATTTATCCATGTTTAATCGTAAAGAGAAGGTCAGCTGTTCCATATCATATATATGATTTACAATCTCTATCCACTCATCTTTTTTTGGAGGACTCTTGTGCAGCCATTTCTTAGTTATTGTTTTTTTGCTCGCAACTAATAATACATTAAGTAGGTATTTGTCTTGAGTATTAAGATTAGTTGGTATATTTCCTAAATATATAGTACTGAAACTGTACTCCGTCTCGAATCCCAGTATCAATTTTATTTCAGTGACTATCTCTAACCAAAAAGGCTGAATCATTGGACATTTCCAGAATATGTGAAAGTAATCTGCCATAGAAGTATTACATTGTCTCCAACAGAATGCAGATTCTGGTTTACCATTAACATGCTATCAGTTCTGATGCAGAAAAGCTAGTTCATGCATTCATGACCTCGAGACTAGATTACTGTAATGCTTTATTAGCCGGTTGTCCTGCATCCTCTATAAACAAGCTACAGTTAGTCCAAAATGCCGCTGCTAGAGTTCTTACTAGATCAAGAAAATATGATAATATAACACCGATTTTATCATCACTACATTGGCTACCTATAAAGTTCCGTATCAATTACAAGGTATTGCTACTGACTTATAAAGCCCTAAACGGCTTAGCTCCAGTCTATTTAACGGATCTTCTATCGCCCTATAATCCATCGCGCTCTTTAAGATCAATAAATTCGAGGCTTTTGGTCATACCTAGGATATCCAGATCCACCAAAGGAGGGAGAGCATTTTCACATTTAGCTCCAAAACTCTGGAATAGCCTTCCTGATACTGTTCGTTGCTCAGACTCACTCTCCCAGTTTAAAAACTAGATTAAAGACACATCTCTTCGGCCAGGCATTCATATAATACTTTTAATCTTACAGTTAAATCCGGTCTCTAGTTCATAAACGCCAGAGGAGAACTGGCCCCCGACTGAGCCTGGGTTCTCGCAAGGTTTTTTTTTTCTCCATTAGGTCACCTGATGGAGTTTTAGGACACCATTAGGTCACCTGATGGAGTTTTTCGGTTCCTTGCCACTGTTGCCTTTGGCTTGCTCAGTTGGGGATATTTGGGGATATTTAATTTAATTAATCAATCAACAATACTATTGATCAGAATTACCAAACGTGGACGTTTTCCACTAGAAACAAACATTGATGTATTATTTTAATTTAATACTGTGAAGCTGCTTTGATACAATCTGTATTGTGAAAAGCGCTATATAAATAAACTTGACTTGATTTGTGTTACGGGTGTGTGCATGCGGAGGAAGGTGAAGACGACAGAGCTCTTCAATTCAAGAGTTTAATTCCAAAGAAATCCAAACACGGTAATAACGGGCAGAACACACACTATACATAAACGAGAACCGACCAACACTGAAGGAAACACAGGGCTAAAATACACAGGAGAACTCATCAGGGAACAAGACACAGCTGACAAGACTAACGAGGGCAGAACAGGTGATACAAATGAACTAATGACAGAAACCATGGAAACAAAGGAGTGGCGGGAAAACAGTACAAAGGAAAACATATGATCAAAGACAAAAACAGAACTCAGAAACACAGAACATGTAACATTACTCCCCCCCTCCCCAAAGGTGCGTCCTCGCGCCTATAACATCCAAAGGGGTAGGAGGGTGGGCGCCCTGGAGGCTGACAGGGGAGACCAGGCAAGGTAGACATGGTAGGATGCCTCGAGGGCGGAGCAGGCTGTGGGCGTGGACACGGTGGAGCAGGCTGTGGGTGTGGCCACGGCGCCCCCTGTGGAGAGTAAGAGCTGAGCAGGCAGAGCAGTGCGGCTGAGTCTCCAGAGATCTGCAGAGAAGAGGGCGGCAGCAGAGACACTGAGGGCTTCACTGTGGGACCAGCTGCAGGAGACAAACACAACACATTCACACACACACACACACACACACACAACACACTGCACTGCACATTCACAGCATAGGAGTAATGCTGCTCTAGTTTTAGATTCAATCATTATAAAACAATATCAGTAACACTTCAAAGCTTTAATACATATTGCATTATAAAAGTATTTTTAATGCATTAATTATGCACTGCTATATACATTAAAATGCATGTATGATCTCATCAATAAGTGTAACAGCAGTTATAACACATATTATCTATTATCAGGCCGATCTGACTGCTTTAATTCCAGCAATTATTCACTCTGAACATAAATATCTTACATTTTGAGATATTCACCTGAACTGAAAATGTAACTCAATTTCAAACAGAGTTAAAACACAATTGAATCATACAGAATGAACAAAACACTGAATTATAAGCACAACATGAGCAAAAGAGATTCAGTATCATTGACTGAACTACAGAAAGCAGCAACATTTACATTCTGATGTCAAATCTCTTTTTTCCATGTATGATTTCTACAATAAAAGATTAATTAAATATGAACTCAGTGTAGAAATAAATGAAGGAAAAACAAACCTGTAATAAACTGATTAAACTCATAGTGAGACACAGTGTGGAAATATGTTTAGAATTCCTTTTTTGTTGAAAGGAATAATGTTATTCTTATAACAATATCATTGTTTTAGATTAAATAATTATACAAAAATATCAGTGACACTTTAATTAAAGCCTTTATACATATTGCATTATAAAAGTCTATGCATGTATGATCTAATGAATACGTTGTAATATTTTCTATTCATTGTTACACCTTTAGAAATTATAATACATTAAAACTCATGACAAACAACCAATTTCAGATGTAACAAGGATTTGTAAATATTATAATGCATTATATAAAGCGTTATTATCTACATTATTGAAACCTTTATAATGCATTATACATAAAGGCTTTAAGTAAAGTTTGCCACAATATCTAATAATCATTATTATTAATAAATGTTGTTCTTGTTTCCACTGTAAAACACTTTCTGAAATCTAAATTGTATTTTTTTATTAGGTGATTAAATAGACAGACTTACCGATCACCAGTTTAGTTCCTCCACCGAATGTGTACCACAGTGATACAATCTAATGAAACGCTCGTACAAAAACCTCTATTCCACTCGAGTGAACACACACTCCAGCAGAGAGAGAGAAACAACACTTCAACACACTGATATTAGAAGATCCGGTAACGCTTTAGATTACAGCCCGGAAAGTACTGCGTAATTAAAATGAAAGTACAGTATAACTTTCGGTAATTACAGTGTACCTATAAAGTATGTACGTGTAAGTATAGGGGAATAATATGTTAAGTTTTGTGAATAAAGGGGTAACAACCAGGAAAATAACAAATTATTTAGGCAAATTATTTAGACTAAGTATTTTAGAATCCTACTTTTGGGAGCAATTTAGCGAGTACACTCACTGCACCTTTTTGTAATAATAGTGTATAAAAATACATAAAGGCTTTTTTAAAATTACGGGATACATATCAGTGCATTTATAAAGTCTAATTTGTTATTATTGCAAAGGTGCACTGATTAAGTTTCAAGGCAAGTAAAACTATTGCAACTTTTTTTTTTTTAAATGCTGGGAAAATATACTCTTGTGTCATGTAGTTACAGGGTAAGTATGACATTGCGGGCTGTAAATTAAAGTGGTGTTTCTTACCCTCTTGTTTCATGTAGTTACAGGGTAAGTACAATAAAAACACATGTACACACACAATCTGACATCACTTGGAAAACCTTTATTTGAAAAACAACTTATTTCAAAACAGATTTACAACATATTACACTTCTTATTCTTTATTATTTTTTTAAATCAACTTTTCATTTCAAATACTAAAGTCCTGACAGAAAGTAGCATGTTTTGTCCTTTTTTGTCCCTCTTGGTCCTCCTCTTCTTTTTCTATCGTTCCACTGATTAGCCTTATCTTAAGAAGGAGTCTTTTTCTATGATGTATTATGTATTAAAAGAAAATACATTACACCCAGAAATGTTCTCATAATTTACTCATCTTTTCGCTACCGACCAACTGTCACCAGCGAGTGCATGAGAGTCGGCTTCATAGGGTCGGCTTGAATGGCCGGCTTGAATTTAAGCTTTCATTGCATTCTCGCGGGAGTATGATGTGAAACTCGCGCGAGAACTGGTGTCTGTTCTTCTGCATGGTTTGTTTTTCATTATTATTATCTGTTATTGTTTGTATTTTGTTGTGAGCAATAATGAAAACATTAAAAAAATAAAATAATTCGACATTCGGTTTTTCGGTGCGCTTTCGTCACGCTTTAAATTGTCAAGCGTAAACTTCTCAACCCTCTCATGAACGCGCAGGTGACAGTTGGTCGGAAGCGATAGTCTACAGATTAAAAATTTAAAATATTTGGTATTTTTCTTACAAACGCTTATTTTTTCACTTCAGAAGACATTGATTCATCCATTGGGGTCGTATGGATTACTGTAGTTATTGTTGTATGTGCTGTTGTCAACTTTTAGGAACACATGAGCTTGCATTATAGGCCTATGAATTTACAGAGATTATTTATTTTTCTTAAAACTTTTGTTTGTGTTAATCTGAAGAAGGAAATTCGTATACATCTCGGATGACATGAGGGTAAAAGATGAGTAGCCTAAATGGTGAGGACATTTCTGTACTGTATTTTCTTTTAACACATAATACAGAATAGCAAGAGACATGTCATGGGATTCCTTCTTAAGATTCATCAGTGGAAAGAAAGAAAAAGAAGAAGAGGAACAAGAGGAGGAGGAAACCAAGCAAGAGAAAGAAAGTGCTGTAAATTCATTTTGAAATAAGTTGTTTTTCAAATAAAGTTTTCTGAGTGATATCAGATTGTGTGTGTGTACATGTGTTTTTATTGTACTTACCCTGTAACTACATGAAACAAGAGGGTAAGAAGCACCACTTTAATTTACAGCCCGCAATGTCATTCTTACCCTGTAACTACATGGAATACTTACAGTCTAAATAATTTGCCTAAATAATTTGTTATTTTCCTGGTTGTTACCCCTTTATTCACAAAACTTTACATATTATTCCCCTATACTTACACGTACGTACTTTATAGGTACACTGTAATTACCGAAAGTTACACTGTACTTTCATTTTAATTACGCAGTACTTTCCGGGCTGTAATCTAAAGCGTTACCGAAGATCCTCAGCTCTTCTCAACACTCACTCATTCAGATTTGACTAAATGCTTTCTGATATAACACTGTTTAAAGAAATATATTTGATGAGCTGTGACCTCTGAGGTGACCTTTGACCTCTTTGATCATGGATGATGTTGTGGAGTTTCTCATAATGATGCTTCTGTTCTTCATATGCAGATCAATCATCATGATTCACAGAAAAACCTGCAGCTTCAAATAAATGAATCAATAATTCTGAACATTTCAGATGCACATTGTTTAATATATAATGACCTGATTATGAGTCCTGATGAACTTCATGCATGTGGAAAATGTGGGAAAAATAGATATTATGAAAATATTTCCCAGAGAGCAACATGTCAACATTGATTCCAAAGACCATAATGGACTTTTTTATTATGACTCTAAATATAGTAAAACTGATTTATTTAGTTCTTGATTTCTCGTTGTTAACATGCTTGTAAAGGTGTAGCACAGAACTGAACTCAGAGAAACTGCTGCGTATGACATATGTTTAAAATGATCTACATTCATGAATCTCCAGACAAAACCTAGTGTCTTATCAGCCTGACAAACATAAACTAAAATATTTCACGATTAATAAATATGTGCAATTAATCACTAAATGGTTAAAAAACATTATTCTGAAAGTAAAATCTTCTATGTAGAGTTTATGAGTTTGTTATCAGCACAAGCTGTTGTAAATCCTGCCCACTTCTTTGCATTGTCAGCACATGCTTCAGTGCTCTGAGAGTGTTTATAGTGCTGTGAGTTTAACACTTCATGACTGAGAGCAGAACAGAACACACTCTTCATCATCACACAAGACTAAACTACAGCAATGAACACAATCAACATCTTCATCTGGACTCTCTGTCTGTGCATTGAAGGTAAATGTTTAATTGAATATTATAATATCATCAACAGTGAATGCTGCTTTTCTAACTCTCACTATTTCTAACAGGTTTCAGTGGACAGGTGACTGTGACTCAGACTCCTTCTGTAAAAACGGTTCAAACTGGTGAATCAGTCTCTATAAACTGCAAAACAAACACAGCAGTGGTAGATGCTTGTCCAGGTTCGTATACTTGTATGGCCTGGTACTCACAGAAACCTGGAGAAGCTCCTAAACTCCTCATATATGCAGCGACAAGACCTTATACTGGAACTCCATCTAGATTCAGTGGCAGTGGATCCAGAACTGATTTTACTCTGACCATCAGTGGAGTCCAGACTGAAGATACAGGAGATTATTACTGTCAGAGTAGACACAGTGATGTGTTCACACAGTGATAAAGAGTCGTACAAAAACCTCTGTCAGTCAGACGTCACAGTGACTGCACTGATACAGCTGAGAGAAACTGCAGCTGCTGATGGAGGATCACAAACTACACAATATCAAACCTTCCAGAGACTTTATTAATTTATTATGATGTAAGTAAACATGTAATATAATAATATAATCTAATATCTCTAACTAAACTGGACTAAAATGTGGAGAAATGTGAGTGTTGCTTGTCCCTGTAAAACTTGACACTACAATATTATCTATACAACTTAATCAAGTTTATTCAGAATAACTGAGTTTATTTGGATTAACAGTGTTGTTCATCATTATGCACACTGTATATAATGAATCACTATATAAAGTCAGATGTCAGTGAGTATAAAACACTGAGAGTCCACAGTCTGAGCACAAGCGCTACTCTTCAGCACAAACACAACATTCAATAACAGAAACAACTCGAAATGTCCAACAGAACTGAACATTAGACATTAACATAAACTGCCAACATCTTTCCCTGTGTGCTCTACGATCTACTTCAGGCTTATGATACTAAACGCAGCCCTGTGTGTTTTACACTATCACTGAAGGGCCTGTTTCTTTTTTCACGCAATTTCTCTGCATCAGTCCTAAAAAAAAAATTAAAGAAAATCCTACGCTGACTTTTTTGACAAATGCGTTACACCGGCATAGAGACCCCAGTGCCGACAATTAAGCACAACTATAATAATGGGCCGCCGATGTACGAGTTTTATGGGCCGTTTAGACAAACAAAATGAAACAAAAGTGCTAGATGTATCGGCTCATAAAGCACATCAGCCCAGCGGAGAAATGCCATGTCTGCCAGATGTTCAGTCGCTCCTGGTTGGACATTTAGAGGAGTTTCTGTTATTGAACTCTGTGGTTACCATTGTGCTGAAGAGTAGCGCTGAGTAACACTTTAAAGCTTTAATACATATTGCATTATAAAAGTATTTTTAATGCATTAATTATGCACTGCTATATACATTAAAATGCATGTATGATCTAATCAATAAGTGTAACAGCAGTTATAACACATATTATCTATTATCAGGCCGATCTGACTGCTTTAATTCCAGCAATTATTCACTCTGAACATAAATATCTTAAATTTTGAGATATTCTCCTGAACTGAAAATGTAACTCAATTTCAAACAGAGTTAAAACACAATTGAATCACACAGAATGAACAAAACACTGAATTATAAGCACAACATGAGCAAAAGAGATTCAGTATCATTGACTGAACTACAGAAAGCAGCAACATTTACATTCTGATGTCAAATCTCTTTTTCCATGTATGATTTCTACAATAAAAGATGAACTTAATATGAACTCAGTGTAGAAATAAATGAAGGAAAAACAAACCTGTAATAAACTGATTAAACTCATAGTGAGACACAGTGTGGAAATATGTTTAGAATTTTATTTCATTTTTTTTATTATTATTTTTTGTTGAAAGAAATAATGCTATTCTTATAATAATATCATTGTTTTAGATTAAATAATTATAAAAAAAATATCAGTGACACTTTAAAGCCTTTATACATATTGCATTATAAAAAGTATTTTTAATGCATTAATTATATATTGTTTTACACTTTATGATGCATGTATAATCTCATCAATAATTGTAACCAAGGTTTTAACACATTGTAATATTATCTATTCATTGTTACACCTTCAAAAAATTATAATACATTAAAACTCATGACAAACAACCAATTCTAGATGTAACAAGGAATTTGCAAATATTATAAAACATTTTAACTTTGGTTACAGTTATTTATGAAAACATATATGACATTATAACATACGCTATTGATACCTTTATAATGCATTATACATAAAGGCTTCAAGTAAAGTGTCACCACAATATATAATAATCATTATTATTAATAAATGTTGTTCTTTTTTCACTATAAAAAACACTTTCTGAAATCTAAATTGTATTTTTTTATTAGGTGATTAAATAGACAGACTTACCGATCACCAGTTTAGTTCCTCCACCGAAAGTCCACCACAGTGATACAATCTAATGAAACGCTCGTACAAAAACCTCTATTCCACTCGAGTGAACACACACTCCAGCAGAGAGAGAGAAACAACACTTCAACACACTGATATTAGAAGATCCTCAGCTCTTCTCAACACTCACTCATTCAGATTTGACTAAATGCTTTCTGATATAACACTGTTTAAAGAAATATATTTGATGAGCTGTGACCTCTGAGGTGACCTTTGACCTCTTGATCATGGATGATGTTGTGGAGTTTCTCATAATGATGCTTCTGTTCTTCATATGCAGATCAATCATCATGATTCACAGAAAAACCTGCAGCTTCAGACTTCAATCTTCAGTGAAAATCTCTTCAAATAATGAGTTTATTGAATATTAGAGCCAAAGTCAATAGAAAGTGTCAACAATGAAAATATAAAAGGTATTTTGCATGTTCTCCACAGTCAAGCATGTTTTCATATTCAAGGTCTGTTCTAAAAGTATCTGGACTGGTTATGAATCTCCACACAAGATCATGAAACGTGAACAAGCTCTAATATGTCTCCATCTTTAACAGCCTGTTTCTTCTCCATTTGATGATTTCAGACACACATGAGGCTTCATGATAGATGGAGTGACACCATGAACTCTGATTAGAGATTCACAATCAGTCCTGATACTTTCTGAACAGACTCATGATTCATGATCTTACTTTAGTGATGGCGGTCCATCTAGTGGAAGTGTAGCAGTGATGATGGTCACATGACTGAATATGGACACAGAGATGGACGTTCATCTGCACATCCTCAGTGTCTCAGGAGTCACAATAAAAATACTAAATAAAGTCATGATTCTGTAACTCTAGTGTATATGAGTTTGTTCTCAGCACAAGCTGTTGTAAATCCTGCCCACTTCTTTGCATTGTCAGCACATGCTTCAGTGCTCTGAGAGTGTTTATAGTGCTGTGAGTTTAACACTTCATGACTGAGAGCAGAACAGAACACACTCTTCATCATCACACAAGACTAAACTACAGCAATGAACACAATCAACATCTTCATCTGGACCATTGCACTGTTTATTCAAGGTTTGTGTGATAAGTTTTTACAATAATTATTAGTTCTTTTAAAATGTTAAATGTATATATTTATCATATACTGTATATCGTTATATATATCTTTTTAATTTTTGTTTGTGTTTTCTTTCAGAGTGTAGAGGACAGATCACTGTAACTCAGAGTCCATCAATACCAGCAGTTCAACCAGGAGAAGAAGTCAGAATAAACTGTAAAACCAGCAGTAATGTGTTTGTGTGGAATGGTAATCATCGGTTAGCCTGGTACTCACAGAAACCTGGAGAAGCTCCTAAACTACTGATATATTTTGCAACAAGCCGTTATACTGGAACTCCATCTAGATTCAGTGGCAGTGGATCTGGCAGTGATTTTACTCTGACCATCAGTGGAGTCCAGACTGAAGATACAGGAGATTATTACTGTCAGAGTTATCACTATATCAACAGTAAAGATGTGTTCACACAGTGATAAAGAGTCGTACAAAAACCTCTGTCAGTCAGACGTCACAGTGACTGCACTGATACAGCTGAGAGAAACTGCAGCTGCTGATGGAGGATCACAAACTACACAATATCAATGTTTAGTTCAAAGTTTCTAAAAACTTTAAAAATAAATGTATCTGTAGTAATGTATTTGATATGAAATAAGAGTTATACCCAGGAGGCAAAGGGGGTTTAGCAGACATTGGCTGCTGTAAAAGGTTGTCATATAAAAATTAAGTCTATGATGTCTGAGGATCACAACCCGGGTGGACAACCCGGTCAACAAGCTGCTGGAAACTTGTAATTAGGGTCAAAACAATGCTACCTCAAATTCTGCTTTAACTCCCCGGAATCACCCAAACATGCTAAAAAGGTTTAATTATATTCATGAATCCTGAGACATCTCCCTGATACTTTATGCTAGGAACAAACTGAGCACACCTTTCAAAAGAGTGGAAGATAAGCTTTCATCTGATGCCTTGATTGTACACGTACATTACTGTTAAAATACATTTTGTGGGTGTGTCTTTTTATCTTACACTGTTAACCCTTTCGACCACACAGGAAAACCCACACTACAAAGAGTAAAAAGTAATATTGAGACAGTGTTGCAGTGAGATAATTAAGTGAATATGTAAGTCACTGTTGAGCATTAGTGATGAACACCTGCTGTTAACAAGCAGAATCACTGAAGAAAAGAGGAACACAAGAACAGAAGATCGAGAAACACAAGAACTACAACTGACTTCCAGCCATTACACATTTTTACACTTATTATTAACCAGTATGACTTTATTTCTGTCATCCATCTACAGAAGTCGTTATTGAGATGTTTAATTAAAAATGTTTGGTTTGAAGTTACCGTTATAGAGATCAGTGTTTGCTTTAGATGGGTTGCCGATGCTAAAACATTAGTGTTTCTTTTGCTGCTTGAGCTGTGTTTTTGCAAGTCACACTTGTGCACGCACACAGTTTGTGAATGATTGCAGATATATGGATTATGATGACAAAATCATCATATAGCCTGTTCATTCACTAAGAAATTAATTTTCACTCATTCAGAGTTTAGTCCTTAATCAAAAGTGCTACATTAGCACCACTGTGAAACCACAGCAAGAAATTAAAACACATCATGCATAACCAAAAATAACAGAGCTACAATGTCTTGCAGAAACACAGAGGTATCACAAATTAGCACATGAATCTCAACAATGGTGGCAATTTTTTTTTTTACTTTTTTTTTTTTTTATTCATGCAGAAGTGCATGCTGGGAGTTTTATACTATCCTGGAACCCAGCATGCATTGCGAAATGAAACTTTTGATTGTCACCATTGTTGAGATTCATATGATGATTGTTGATGTCTGTGTCAAGCAGAAGTTCAAAATGTTTTAATGCTCTATATGACTTCAATGTCCTTCAGAATAACTGATTACAGAAGAATTGCTGGATTTTACGTTGTAGATCAACATCTACAGGTATATGATAAATATTAAATATCCATAAATTCATACACTGGTGAATGAGACGAGAGGAGAGGGCGGGACAAGAGCGAGGTGAAAAAAAAAGAAAGAAAAAACAACAGAGAAGATGGCGGCGTCCGAAGAGGTCCCATGCTGACGGAGATTTCGGTATGATAATTCAGTAAATAACAGTTTAGCTCTTAGTTATTGCGGGTGCTACATGTTTTGGTCTGAGCTACAGAACTGTTGCGGTTTGAGTGGCGTGTGTAAGAGCGGAAGACTCCACGCTATCAGTACTGAAGATTCATCCGTCGTCATATCATCAACAAGTATAGTTCGCATAGTGCGAGGCAAACGTTCTCGCTAGGTAGTGCAAAGTGTTGATTATTCAGCTATACTACTAGCGCGTCGCCAACGTTGGAAGCTTGTCACACAAGGAAAGGAAGACAACCAGCCAGTTCACTGCTATAGCCCTGGACGTGTCTGTGGCTCATTTCACCTGCTCTCTCTCTCTCCCTCTGTCTCTCACGCCATCGATACACGGTGCGGTTGATGAATAATAGGCTACCCTGCCACACATGACTCCACCATTGTCACGCGATAGCAACGCCCTCGTGATGGACATGTTCTATTAATTGGTGTACGGTCGGCACATACGTAACGTGGACAATCCGAACCAAAAGGAACATTGAACTGAGGTTGGTCATGGAGTGTTGTTAAGTGTATTGTGTGAAACTGTTTTTGAGGTTACCGTTGACCTGAAGGTTACTGTTGTGTGAATTTCATTCACAAGCATATACTGCTGTTATTCAAATATATAGTTTATCTGCAGTGTATTTAGATACATGCTGATGTTGTTAAGTAAAACTTTCAAGTGTTATTGAGCCACTCTGGTGAAGTGGATGTTAATACAAGGGTTTGAACACTTTATGGTGGTTACAGGTTGATAGGGAAACCATTCCTATCGTTTAACATTTGATTTATACATTTTTTTATATATATTTTTATTATTTTTTTATTTTTTTCCTCAGTATTAAAATACTGGTACTTAGTATAATAAATAACCACTCATTTCTCAACGTTTACACTATTGTTTTATTGTGAAGTTTTTCCATCTCCCCTGAAGTAGGGGCGTCTCATCCTCTGTCTGTAAAGTATAGTAGTTAGGGGGAATACAAGTTAAGTCACACACACTGATGGTTAGGCTACTGATATTCTGCACTTTAGGTCTCCACCGTGACAGGTCCAAATCCTAAAGCCTAAGCTATTGTGCTCTATTGAGCGGACAGAGTAGACACGAGATTAATAGGTCTGGGGGTTAGGGACTTAGATCCTCTGATTTCCAGCCATTCAGGGGAGAGTGATTTACCCCTACTAAACGGACGTTGGTCCCGTCCGCTACACTTATATACAGGCTATATACAGGAGAATCAGACATGTCCAGGATGATAATAGCATCTTCTCAACAGCCTAAAATACCTGATCAACTTTTTCTTGTTTTTTTCTTGCCATAACAAATGCATTATATAAACTCAGAGTTAAAGCAGCCAGAGAAAAACTAATGTTGTAAAGTCAAGGGTCAAGAGCCTAACTAAAACAAATACTGATCTCCATCATGGTGACAACAAATTTAATTCTTTTTAATAAAACATCACCAACTAAATATCTATTAATTCTCAACAAGAACTTTTGTACATGTATGAAAGAAATAATGTTAAACTGGTTTGTAAACTGGTTTCACACTCAGTGTTGCTGGAAGTCAGTTGTAGTTCTGGTGTTTCTCTTGTTTCTCTGTCCTTCAGTGATTCTGCTTATCAGGTGTTCATCAGTGTCTCAATTCACTCTCTTCTTTTCATTCACTCTGTCAAGGGGACTGTATTAGTGAACTAATGTAGGGAATAGTGAATGAGTGTATAGGGTGTGATTGTGAAAACAGCCTTTGAGTGTCGATTTTGAGCGCAGTTAATTTACAGTATATTCCTGTAGGCTATTTTTGTTTTCTACAGTATATTACTGTTTTAATGGAAAATGGTATGATATTGTCAGAATTTGGCCTTATTTACAGCAAAAAAAAAAGGCCAAGTTTTTTTTTTTGTAGTTAAAGTCATTAACTTCAGGTGGTCAAGATGGCGGCAGGAGGTAGCAGCTTGGCAGGTGCTGATGCTCTTCCTTTACTAAAGACATCTGGAAAACCGCCCGATCTAATATCTGCTCCCAAAACTTGGATATCTTGGCCATCAAAGCCAAGGCGTTAAATGTGCTTATTGTATCGCTCTACCTGATGACGATCATCACTATGCAAATGTGTGGGAGTTGGACAGCTGCCAGTGAACGATCAATCTCACTAGCAAGTGGCACACCTAGACCTGCTACACCCCTTGACTCATGGAGCCAGTATGTCATCTTCTCTAAAGTTCTTGATGATGGGCGTGCAAATGCTCCAAATAAGCAATACAAGCTGAGAGCACGGAGAATGGCTAAAACAACAGTCTGTCGGGGCCGTACAACTCTTCTCTGCATCATCCTACTTTTATGCGGGGATATTCAAGTGAACCCAGGGCCGATGGATCTACAACAACCACTGCAGGTGGCGGAGACCGCTCTGATCCACACCCCGCATGCTTTCAACACAGCGCAGATGCTATCGGGTAACATTGCTAACAGTGCGCGTCCACGCACATCCATGTTGACCAATACATTACAACAAGGTAACCTCCCGGCACCAGCAAATGAAAGTGGTAAATTAAAGGCTATGCAGACTATAGTTGTTTCAAAACAAAGCCAGATGAAACTATTTCAGACAGTAAACCATGCGTCGGTCCTATGGAACCCACTGAAAAAGCCGAAAGGAATATTCGGAGGACATATTAACATACGTAGCGTAATGTCTAAAACGGAACAGTTGGAACATCTACTGTTGGGATCAAATCTACATTACCTGTGTCTTTCTGAGACTTGGATTACAGCTACAACTCCTGTATCGGCATTTATGATTCCTGGATATAAAGTTTACAAACGGGACAGAGGAAAGGGAAAAGGGGGCGGGGTCTTGATTTACGTAAAAGACAGTATTGACAGTCACCAAATAGACATTCCAGATCTAACTATAGAGTGTGTTGGGGTTACAATTAAACTATCGCCCCAAATGTCATTTATTGTACTTTGTGTATATAGACCACCAAATGCAACAAGCGATTTTTATACTGGTTTAACAAAAATTCTTAAAACATATGAACGAAAGGAAATATTGCTCATGGGCGACCTCAACCTAAATTGGCTTGATAAAGGCAAGAGGAAACACCTAAAAGACATTGCAAACTCAATACAAATGACACAACTGGTCAAAAAGCCTACTAGAATAACAAAAAACGTCTCAAACTTTGATAGATTTAATATTTACAAATAAACCAGACAGGGTAGTTAAAATATACAACCTAATAACGGGACTGTCTGATCATAATCTTGTTTTAATAGCCAGGAAACTAAATAAATCAAGATACATAAATAAAGAACAATCAAACAAACAATGCAAAATTGCTCATATTCCTAAAAGAAATCAAGAGCTCCTTAAAAGTGATTTAAATGAAATTGACTGGGCCTCCAAAATTGATAGAGAAAACTGTGTAAATACATGCAACAATATTATAACTGCTATAAAGAATAAAATTGATAAATATACACAGCTCAAACATAGAAAATCAAATAAAAAGAGGCTCCCGTGGTTTAAGTAAACGTTTTAAATACACATACAATCTTTGTATTCCTTGATTCACAAGCTCGGTCCTTCCTTATATGGGCAAATAGCTCGCCAGTTCCCGCTCGCAATGGTTTTTTTTTTCGATGTGAAGCAAGCAGGGACAATTCACATACAATTCTCCTTCAAAATCGTCCGGTGTCCAGGAAATGTGCAGCATCCGACTCAGAAATGACAAAGAGTAGAAAAGAAGAAGAAAATAACAAGAAAAAAAGGGAAAAAGGAAAGAAAGAAAAGACCCAACCTTGCAAAGACAAGGCCAAAAATATAATTAGACATTCCTTTAAAAAAATATACATCATTAGAGCAGTTAGTCTGCATATAAACAACATTCAACATTTTTTTTTCCTTTTACTGCAATTCCGTGTTACTTTAGCACATATACAGGTCCTTCTCAAAAAATTAGCATATTGTGATAAAGTTCATTATTTTCCATAATGTAATGATAAAAATTAAACTTTCATATATTTTAGATTCATTGCACACCAACTGAAATATTTCAGGTCTTTTATTGTTTTAATACTGATGATTTTGGCATACAGCTCATGAAAACCCAAAATCTCAAAAAATTAGCATATCATGAAAAGGTTCTCTAAACGAGCTATTAACCTATTCATCTGAATCAACTAATTAACTCTAAACACCTGCAAAAGATTCCTGAGGCTTTTAAAAACTCCCAGCCTGGTTCATATCTCAAAACCGCAATCATGAGTAAGACTGCTGACCAGAAGGCCATCATTGACACCCTCAAGCAAGAGGGTAAGACACAGAAAGAAATTTCTGAACGAATAGGCTGTTCCCAGAGTGCTGTATCAAGGCACCTCAGTGGGAAGTCTGTGGGAAGGAAAAAGTGCACGCTGCACAACGAGAAGAGGTGACCGGACCCTGAGGAAGATTGTGGAGAAGGACCGATTCCAGACCTTGGGGGACCTGCGGAAGCAGTGGACTGAGTCTGGAGTAGAAACATCCAGAGCCACCGTGCACAGGCGTGTGCAGGAGATGGGCTACAGGTGCCGCATTCCCCAGGTCAAGCCACTTTTGAACCAGAAACAGCGGCAGAAGCGCCTGACCTGGGCTACAGAGAAGCAGCACTGGACTTTTGGACAAATTTTGCATGTCATTCGGAAATCAAGGTGCCAGAGTCTGGAGGAAGAGTGGGGAGAAGGAAATGCCAAAATGCCTGAAGTCCAGTGTCAAGTACCCACAGTCAGTGATGGTCTGGGGTGCCATGTCAGCTGCTGGTGTTGGTCCACTGTGTTTTATCAAGGGCAGGGTCAATGCAGCTAGCTATCAGGAGATTTTGGAGCACTTCATGCTTCCATCTGCTTAAAGCTTTATGGAGATGAAGATTTCATTTTTCAGCACGACCTGGCACCTGCTCACAGTGCCAAAACCACTGGTAAATGGTTTACTGACCATGGTATTACTGTGCTCAATTGGCCTGCCAACTCTCCTGACCTGAACCCCATAGAGGATCTGTGGGATATTGTGAAGAGAAAGTTGAGAGACGCAAGACCCAACACTCTGGATGAGCTTAAGGCCGCTATCGAAGCATCCTGGGCCTCCATAACACCTCAGCAGTGCCACAGGCTGATTGCCTCCATGCCACGCCGCATTGAAGCAGTCATTTCTACAAAAGGATTCCCTTTTCTGCAAAATGATTTATTGAGTGCATAACTGAACATAATTATTTGAAGGTTGACTTTTTTTGTATTAAAAACACTTTTCTTTTATTGGTCGGATGTAATATGCTAATTTTTTGAGACAGGAATTTTGGGTTTTCATGAGCTGTATGCCAAAATCATCAGTATTAAAACAACAAAAGACCTGAAATATTTCAGTTGTTGTGCAATGAATCTAAAATATATGAAAGTTTAATTTTTATCATTACGTTATGGAAAATAATGAACTTTATCACAATATGCACATTTTTTGAGAAGGACCTGTAGTTTGTATGTGCAAAGAGCTATTTTTCCGATGACGCACTTAGGCCTCATCTGCCCGTTTTACATGTGCGCCATGATCGCGCATTAACTCATAGCTCAAATACACGACAAAATTCGTTAAAATAACCTCTATTAACCACTCGAGGTGACTTTTAACTCTGAAACATTAATTATTCAACACATACATGCAATACTCTTCCCATTATAAACAAAAGGGTCAACTCTTTTACATACAACTGCATATAACATCAGAATTTAGTAATTCAATACAATTTATCAAGCATTTTACACACAAAAATAATTATTTAAAAAATAATTATAAAAAGAAGATTTAATTACAACACTCACCAAGAGAACTCAATACATCGGCTATGAAGGGCAAAACTTCCAACTTTGGAAATGTATTCTCTTCGTAGCAGTCAATAACACGTTCACTCGTAACGTTTGACCGATGAAACTCAATCCGCACTTTAATCTTAAAGTCTCTCTATTGTTTCTCTGATTTAACTCTTGGTTTGTTCGTTCGTTCTAATTCTCGTTTTTCTTTCTTTAGGATCGCACCAGCAGCTTCTGTAACTTGAACTAGCCGCTTCACTGTCTCGTAAAAAGTGTTGCATCACCCTTGCCCTAATACCCTAATAGAAGAGTCCTTCTATTAAGGCGGGGCTAACTCCCACTCGTTGAATTGAACCAATCTTTGTCTTGCTAAATTGGATACATTTTCTAAATGAGTTTTATTATTTTAGTTTATGCATTTTCTTATTTTCTCTTAGAAACTTAAAATTTCTATTTTTTTTCTTTCCCCACAGATATTAATAAAATAACTGTTTTATATATTTTCACAAGCTTTATTATTTAGTTGAATACATTAAATTAAGCAAACACCTTGTGTTTGAGAAGGAAAATCTCTCGGGAATGAAACCTGATTGATCAGGATTAATTAAAGTGCCAATATATTTTTTTAACCGGTTGGACAGGACTTTAGCTATAATTTTATTGTCAGAGTTAAGAAGGGATAGGGGACGATACGAAGAGACATTCGACACACTACCTTTTATTACTGAAAGAAAATGTTTAAAAATGGTTTGGTTTATTCCTTCCTGCCGTCGAGCCGTTTACTCACTGAAAGAACTATATCTGGCCCGAGAGCATCGGTTCCCGAGCAGACTGTGGAAAACCTACGGTGACTGGACAAGTTTTCTTGCGTGCGTCCGCTTTTAACGCTTCTTGACTGTCGTACAGTCTGACATTAATGACGACTGAGATCTTACAGTGTGACATGGCTTACAGCGAGGACCATGTTCGTAGCAACAATCGTAAAGGACTATTATAAATCACACAGTGTGCACCGGCTTTAGTCTTGAGTTGTTGAGTTGTTGTATTATGTGGGGAACTGGTATGCATGGACAGGGGCGGACTGGCCATCTGGAGCACCGGGACTTTTCCCGGTGGGCCGCTGGCCAAAGTGGGCCGGCCCACCCGGTACACAAATATATATAGGCTAGCAATTTTTTTTTTTTTTTTAAATGACGGAAATCATTTATTCTCTACGCAAATGGATGAGTGAGACGATCGCGCGGGCGCGGCCGACAAGTGTTTTGTGAGTGGATTGCACTACCTCCCTGTTAATTAGTTTGGTCTACTCCATTGCGTATCTTGAAACACGCCCCTTTTAACGTCCTGGAAGTTGGAACACACACCAAGCCGACGCCGATGAACTAGCGCTGATGAAAACCGACTGTGTTGTCTCCTCGCGTCGCGGGAAAAAAAGCTGCACTTGAACACACCGATAAAACAACTACAGCCGGCTGTCAGCTAGAATGCGCGTTCAGCGTCTGCGTGTAAATGAGACAACGGTCTATTTCTGCAGATATATTCATATTCATCATTCAAAAAGAGAAACCGACGCTGCCGGCTGCAGGTAAGTTACACAAACTGTAAACAAAGCAGTGTTGCTTACCGTTTTGAATATCAATCCTGCTAAATACTTTCTTTATTCCACTCCGATGTTAATATTGAAATATTCGCCAAGGAACACTCAGGTAACATGACGTGACATTAGAACAGCCTTCTGTCTGTAGCGTTTTGACTTCTTTGCTCGCTGTTTTGCTATTATTATCGTGCACTGACTTGTTCACTAACCAGATAATTATTTTATAATAATTTATATAATTATTATAATTGTCCATGTATGACAAGAGGAAGTAAAGAAAAGGTTGAGCTGAAAGGTTACGTGTTAAAAAATGCATTAGAGGTAGATGCTGTGAAATGCTTCAAATTAACATATTATACGCCTACATTTGGCGCGAAGAGTATCAGTTCAGCAGGCTCTGACAGCTCTAGCTCCCCCTGCCCCTGACTAGCTGATATTCTGTCTTGATAGTTTTATGTTAATAATGTTGTGAGTCTTAATGTTCTTCTGTTTGTTTCCCTTTGTTTTACAAATATGACCTACTATATGTTGTTACTTAAAATTAATGTTTAAATAGCATTTATTTTTGTATTGTGCGATATTTTTATTAGGGCTGGGAAAAGATCAATCTCATACAAAATAAAAGTTTGTGTCTACGTGATATATGTGTGTGTACTGTGTATAATTATTTTGTATATATATAAATACACACTTGCATGTATATATTTAAGAAATATTTATTTATATATAAAATATTTAAATTTATATATAATACCGGTATAAATTATATATAAATATATACAGTATGTACATGCAAATATTTCTTAAATATATACATGCATATGTGTGTGTATTTATATATACAAAATAATTATACACAGTACACACGCATATATCACGTAGACACAAACTTTTGGATGTGATAAATCGCGATTAATCTTTTCCCAGCCCTAATTTTTATGCTATAAGTGGTGTTAAAAATTATTCTGCACATTATTGTGCCAATGTGTTATGATGTGGGATGTGGTGGGCTGCTGTGGGCCAGAAAGTCCAGGGCCACTTTTTGGTCCCAGTCCGCCCCTGTGCATGGAAGAGGGAGAGAAAGTTGTTTTTGTTCATGCAATGCTAGCAAAGAGACATGTGAGTTTCCTGAATGTGATCTCTTGATTTACGTGACTATACAACAATGTCCACTAACTCTCATTAGAGTATTAGTAGACTGTATAGTATTAGTATACTAAGTATTATTTGTGATTGACGATCAGTTAAACTTCACAGAGCACATTTCTAGAGCTGCCCGGCCCTGCAGATCTGCCTTATACAACATTAGGAGGATCAGGCCCTTCCTATCAGAGCTACACAACTCTTGTTCTCTCCAGACTGGACTATTGTAATGCTCTCTTGGCCTTCCAGCATCAACTGTCAAACCTCTGATCCAAACACTAATAACACTATATCATTACAATCAACATCACTCTTGTGTTTATGAAGAGAATGAGTCAGTGTTTCAATATGATCATCATGTTTTAGGTGTAATATATGATCCTGTCAATCAAACTGAACAGACTGCATTCAGTCACTTCTGCTGTCTGGACGTGATGCTTTCCATTTGAGACACACAAACTTTTACATTCTTACACAATTACTGTCACAACAGATGATTCTTGAGTTATGATCATTTATTATATTTTTAATAACATTTTCATATACAGTAAATTTACACCATCGCCTATAAATGTAATGATTATGTAACAATTAGTGTCAGAACGGCTAATTTCAGAAAGCAGAAGTGAAAGTGTTTCAGTCCAGATCATGTAACCAATCAAAGAGTGAGACTGAAAAGCCCATTTGCATTGTCAGGGTGGAGTGATTGTGATCCTCTCAGAATAGAGCAGCTCTGTCTCCAGAGACCATGTTCAAACCCCAAGAGCTTTATTTGACATTTACTGCTACATCAACCTTCTGAAAAGCACCTGCATCTTCATCTGTTAGTTGAATGATGTTGTCAGACACAAAGTGAACTTGTTGAGAAGCTTTATTGAATGTTGCAGCAAACACAGCAGATTGAAAGATCACACACACACACACACACACACACACACACACACACACACACACACACACACACACACACACACTCAGTTTCAGTATTGAGTTGTAAATCACTCCAGCTGCAGCACTAGACTCATGTGAATCCTGCCTGACACAGGACACTCAGATACGGCTCATCTTCAGGAGAGAAACATCAGCACTCAGAGCTCTTGTGGAACGAGACCTCATGAGGAGCTCCATCATGTGTTACTCTGCAGACGTACAGCTCTCCCTCTTCCCAGCGTGCTTTGCTGAGGGTCAGGACGCTACTGCGGCTGTAGCGGCCGTCCTGCTGGCTCTCTGCGCTGGTCAGAACCCCCTCGGTGACCTCTGACCCGTCCAGTGTCCAGCTCACCAGCGCCCCCTGTGGAGAGTAAGAGCTGAGCAGGCAGAGCAGTGCGGCTGAGTCTCCAGAGATCTGCAGAGAAGAGGGCGGCAGCAGAGACACTGAGGGCTTCACTGTGGGACCAGCTGCAGGAGACAAACACAACACATTCACACACACACA
This sequence comes from Abramis brama, assembly GCF_963993115.1. Classification (NCBI taxonomy): domain Eukaryota; kingdom Metazoa; phylum Chordata; class Actinopteri; order Cypriniformes; family Leuciscidae; genus Abramis; species Abramis brama. Next base: position 4,124,591 of record NC_139982.1, read on the forward strand.
CACAACACACTGCACATTCACAGCATAGGAGTAATGCTGTTCTAGTTTTAGATTCAATCATTATAAAACAATATCAGTAACACTTTATTTAAAGCTTTCATACACATTGCATTATAAAAGTATTTTAATGCATTAATTATACACTGCCATATACATTAAAATGCATGTATGATCTCATCAATAAGTGTAACAGCAGTTATAACACATATTATCTATTATCAGGCCGATCTGACTGCTTTAATTCCAGCAATTATTCACTCTGAACATAAATATCTTAAATTTTGAGATATTCTCCTGAACTGAAAATGTAACTCAATTTCAAACAGAGTTAAAACACAATTGAATCACACAGAATGAACAAAACACTGAATTATAAGCACAACATGAGCAAAAGAGATTCAGTATCATTGACTGAACTACAGAAAGCAGCAACATTTACATTCTGATGTCAAATCTCTTTTTCCATGTATGATTTCTACAATAAAAGATGAACTAAATATGAACTCAGTGTAGAAATAAAAGAAGGAAAAACAAACCTGTAATAAACTGATTAAACTCATAGTGAGACACAGTGTGGAAATATGTTTAGAATTTTATTTCATTTTTTTTATTATTATTTTTTGTTGTTGAAAGGAATAATGCTATTCTTATAATAATGTCATTGTTTTAGATTAAATCATTATACAAAAATATCAGTGACACTTTAAATCCTTTATACATATTGTATTATAAAAAGTATTTTTAATGCATTAATTATATATTGTTTTACACATTATAATGCATGTATAATCTCACCAATAATTGTAACCAAGGTTTTAACACATTATAATATTATCTATTCATTGTTACACCTCCAAAAAATTATAACACACTAAAACTCATGACAATAAACAACTAATTCTAGATGTAACGAGAAATTTGCAAATATTATAAAACATTTTAACTTTGGTTACAGTTATTCATGAAAACATATATTATAACATACGCTATTGAAACCTTTATAATGCATTATACATAAAGGCTTTAAGTAAAGTTTTGCCACAACATCTAATAGTCATTATTATTAATAAATGTTGTTCTTGTTTCCACTGTAAAACACTTTCTGAAATCTAAATTGTTTTTTTTTTTTATTAGGTGATTAAATAGACAGACTTACCGATCACCAGTTTAGTTCCTCCACCGAATGTGTACCACAGTGATACAATCTAATGAAACGCTCGTACAAAAACCTCTATTCCACTCGAGTGAACACACACTCCAGCAGAGAGAGAGAAACAACACTTCAACACACTGATATTAGAAGATCCTCAGCTCTTCTCAACACTCACTCATTCAGATTTGACTAAATGCTTTCTGATATAACACTGTTTAAAGAAATATATTTGATGAGCTGTGACCTCTGAGGTGACCTTTGACCTCTTTGATCATGGATGATGTTGTGGAGTTTCTCATAATGATGCTTCTGTTCTTCATATGCAGATCAATCATCATGATTCACAGAAAAACCTGCAGCTTCAGACTTCAATCTTCAGTGAAAATCTCTTCAAATAATGAGTTTATTGAATATTAGAGCCAAAGTCAATAGAAAGTGTCAACAATGAAAATATAAAAGGTATTTTGCATGTTCTCCACAGTCAAGCATGTTTTCATATTCAAGGTCTGTTCTAAAAGTATCTGGACTGGTTATGAATCTCCACACAAGATCATGAAACGTGAACAAGCTCTAATATGTCTCCATCTTTAACAGCCTGTTTCTTCTCCATTTGATGATTTCAGACACACATGAGGCTTCATGATAGATGGAGTGACACCATGAACTCTGATTAGAGATTCACAATCAGTCCTGATACTTTCTGAACAGACTCATGATTCATGATCTTACTTTAGTGATGGCGGTTCATCTAGTGGAAGTGTAGCAGTGATGATGGTCACATGACTGAATATGGACACAGAGATGGACGTTCATCTGCACATCCTCAGTGTCTCAGGAGTCACAATAAAAATACTAAATAAAGTCATGATTCTGTAACTCTAGTGTATATGAGTTTGTTATCAGCACAAGCTGTTGTAAATCCTGCCCACTTCTTTGCATTGTCAGCACATGCTTCAGTGCTCTGAGAGTGTTTATAGTGCTGTGAGTTTAACACTTCATGACTGAGAGCAGAACAGAACACACTCTTCATCATCACACAAGACTAAACTACAGCAATGAACACAATCAACATCTTCATCTGGACCATTGCACTGTTTATTCAAGGTTTGTGTAATACAGCTTTTATAATGAATATTGGTTCTCTTGAAATGTTAAATATTTTTATCATATACTGTATATCGTTATATATATCATTTTCATTTTTGGTTGTGTTTTCTTTCAGAGTGTAGAGGACAGATCACTGTAACTCAGAGTCCATCAATACCAGCAGTTCAACCAGGAGAAGAAGTCAGAATAAACTGTAAAACCAGCAGTAATGTGTTTGTGTGGAATGGTAATCATCGGTTAGCCTGGTACTCACAGAAACCTGGAGAAGCTCCTAAACTACTGATATATTTTGCAACAAGCCGTTATACTGGAACTCCATCTAGATTCAGTGGCAGTGGATCTGGCAGTGATTTTACTCTGACCATCAGTGGAGTCCAGACTGAAGATACAGGAGATTATTACTGTCAGAGTTATCACAGCAGTGGTGATGTGTTCACACAGTGATAAAGAGTCGTACAAAAACCTCTGTCAGTCAGACGTCACAGTGACTGCACTGATACAGCTGAGAGAAACTGCAGCTGCTGATGGAGGATCACAAACTACACAATATCAAACCTTTCACACACTTTATTCATTATTATGATGTAAGTAAACATGTAACATTTAATCTCATATCCCTTAACTGGACACAAATGTGGAGAAAATATGAGTGGTGCTTGTTCTTGTAAAACTTCTTGTTCTTGTAAAGCCACAACATTGTAATAATTGCACTTCCATCCTTCACCACTAGAGGACTCATCTTGATATTACTGAGTTCCCTATCTGTCAGCGAGAGAGTTTTCCTGCACTTCAACGAGCATCTAGAAAGAGAAATTTCTCACTTCACATCAGAAGGTCTACTCTCTCATCCCTGCATAGAAAGACACACGTACAAATGAGACGCTAAAATTAAAATGATTAAAAGCACCATTTTTAAGGAAAATCACACTGATGCACATTTATGACAGAAACCCTTAACAATGTTCTAAAACCATAAATGCAGTGAATATGATACAAATTAAGAAAAATATAATGAGTGTTAATATAATGTAAAAACGTTATTGTAATAATGATAAACTTTCTCGTAATTATGATGATAACAAGAAACTTTCTCATGATAATGACTTAACATATCATAATATGATGGACAGGAGTCATAGTCCCATACTCCATTTCAATGAAGTCATTCAACTTTGCTCTCAGAGTTACAGTTATATTCATAAAGAGCCTTCGAGTCCCACCAGGTGTAATCCACGTTTAGAGAGTTGGGTCACTCTCACACTCTTTACTGTAGATACAACTGTATATTTATGCCACTTTGACACACTGATCACTCGAATATACAGCTACAAATGATCTCACTAAAAACCCGTCAGTCATGAATGATCACGTCTGATTGCTGATCTCTGATTGGATAAAAGTGCTGCTCATCTGTGACATCATTAACAACACCAGTTGACTCTGCGGTTATTTATTTTGACACACTACATGATATTTGTGGAAGTGCCAGTGAATTTCACATGATCGTTGATTGTTTATTATTAATTTATGTTTAGGATGGGAAATGTTTAATATTGGTAACAATTTAAAGGTGAACTATTATGCCCATTTTCACATGATGTAATATAAATGTCTGATGTCCTCAGAATGTGTCTGTGAAGTTTCAGCTCAAAATACCATCCAGATCATTTATTATAGCTTGTCAAAGTTGCCCCTTTTTGGGTGTGAGGGAAAACGCTCTGTTTGTGTGTGTCCCTTCAAATGCAAATGAGCTTCTGCTCCGCCTCCGTTCAGAAGAGGCCGATCCTTCACACGAGCTTCAGAGACTGGATCAACACAACAGCTGAATTTCCCTCAGGCTAAATGTCAATAACACCCAGTAGTGAGTGCAGACTCACATGTTTGAGCCGGAGTCAGACACAGATGGAGAGATCAGGAAGAGACTGCAACTGTTAGACTCAATCCCAATTCACCCCTTGGCCTATACCCCTCCGTTTTCTAGGGGTAGGGTGTCACAATTCTTGTTGCGATAGAGGGGTAGGGCGAAGGGGTAGGAGACCTTCGGCTACAACGTAGTCTAATATGGTTATTTTTCTTTAAAACAATCATAAAAAAAGAGATCGTTAATTTAGCCGCTTGCATGTTGTCTCGGTAGCCAGCGCTACTAATGTTAGTTACCTGGTAACGTTAATGAAGCTATGTTTTTAATTTTTAATTGGTGAGTTGTTAAATAATTTGATGTGTGATATAAGTTTAATGTAATGCAAAGCCCTAGGTTCACTTCACTGGTATTAGCAGGAAAAATTGTTCTCACTCGTCACAGAAGTCAGTCAAAAATCCGTAAACAAGTGCGAGTTTAATCAAAACATAAAATTACAAAAATATACAAAATCCTGTTGGCTCCTGTAGCCTATCCTATGATTTCATTTGTTAAACCTTTAACTTGTGTTACCTTAAACGTTTAAACATGAGTTTTATCCTTAAAGGGGGGGTGAAATGCTCATTTTCAGTCAATCTCATGTTAATCTTGAGTACCTATAGAGTAGTATTGCATCCTTCATATCTCCAAAAAGTCTTTAGTTTTATTATATTTATAAAAGAAAGATAGGCTGTACCGAGTCTTTCCGGAAAAACCCGAGCGGCTGGAGGCGTGCCGTGTGGGCGAAGCTAAAGCTGTGCTTACGCGCCGATAGCTAACAACACAGAGACATTTGAAGCAGTTTTACTCACCGAACCTTTATCATTGTGACTGCTCGATCCTTAAGCATTAGACGATCTGCCAATCCGTCGATCTGGGCTTTGTTTATAAAACAATCATCGTCGAATTGCAGGGAACAAACAGTCTTACACAACTCCGTTTATACTCCATCCACTGGTGCCTTAACGCCGGGTTCTTTGGGAATCTGTGCAGGGTTGTCTTGCCCTGGCAACCAAAAACACACTTCTTTGGTGACATTGGTTTCCCAAAAGCCGGGCAGGGCGCTTTGATGGCGAACTGCTTTCGCTCTCTTGCTCTGGTCTACGAGTGCGCGCGCGCCCGCGATCTTACCGGAGAAGTGCCCTTAGGACCCATATAAGGAAATTCTGCCCCAGCTGACGTCACACAGACCCATACTCGAAAAAAACTTTCCGAAACTTGTGACAAACCGGAAGGACAATTTTTGGCACAGAAATACTCCTTCAAACGTACAATTTAATTTTTGAAACTTTGTCCATGTTTAGCATGGGAATCCAACTCTTTAACAGTGTAAAAAACTCAGTATGCATGAAATAGCATTTCACCCCCCCTTTAAATGACAGACCAAATGGTAAGAAAACTGTTTTTCCTTTTTACTGTGCACAAACTTTTTCAAGTTCAGTATTCTGCCCCCCAGTGGGTGTAACCATTAAAGAAACAGAACATATATTATACATCAGAAAACACAGGAAATATCAGAATTCAAAGAAAGATACAAATATGATACCTTCAGTTAGTGCTTAAAATCAGTTCAAATCAACACTCCAAACAAACAATACTAAAATACAAATTACTGAAATATTAATTTGGCTCTTACAGTAACCATTATTGTCACAGTATGGAGAAAAGGCTAGCACTGGTAACCATTATTCTCAGTAATGTCTACTTCACATCATTCCAGGGACTCCACAGGAAACCAGACGGATCATCCGTTTCTGAGCACAAAATGAGAACCGCTTTCTGAAGTCCAAAAGTTCTGCAAAACAACTTTGGGAGTAAGTCATTTGATCAGTATGCTTGACTGTATAAAAATATATATATATATATTATTGTTTTTATTCCTGTTAAAATGACTCATTCATATCATGCTACAATATTAAACACACCAGGTCCCACCGTCTGTACATTGACCTGGTGTTTGTGTGTTGCAGTGTGTTTTTAATATTTATTCATTTCCCTTTTGTCTAATGATTCCAGGGAAGCGCTATTTCATTTTACCTGTACTACTGTGGTATGTGTGGTAAATGACAATAATATCTTATTTGTTATGATACAGGACATTGATCAAAGAACTTGGCCTGGAGGGACATGTCACTTCTCAACAGGTCTCCAAGAAGTGGGGAAATCTGAAAAAAATAAATAAATAAGGTAAGCAGAGACCAGTGTGGTTCTAGCTTGTTTTATATGGAGGGATTCCAAACGGTCAAGGAAATCCATAAACGTTCAATGTAATCTTGTAAATATAATGTAGACATTGTTTGTTTATATTCACTTAAGGACCAGAAATCCCCCAAAACAGGATCTGGAACGGATGCTGGCGAGGTAACCGCTGCCACGTGGCAGTTTTCTGAGGACATGCACGAGGTGTTGGTGCCAGGCCTTCAATGGACCCTCCTGTTGTGGTTGCATCTTTTGGTCCTGATGCTGATCCGATAACAATTCTCATGGTAAGGTTTAAAGGTTAGCTGAAATTGCATTTGTAATTATTTTAACAACGCTATGTGGCCTGAAGTGTTATTGATTATTGATCACTTGATATGAGAATTGTAATGTACATAGTAATGTGATATTGTTATTAATGATACACCATTACCTTATTTCTTTGGTAGCACTCTATAATAAGGGTAATGCTGAACTAATGTTATTCCTTGCAGGAATTATTATAAAGTGTTTCCTATAATTTTTTATTTTTTTTTGGTTCTCTTAGGATATTGTCGAGCCCAGCAGTCCAGACACCGCCTCAGACACAGCCAATACCTCTGTAGCCTCTCCTGTTGCAACCCCAAACCCCTCACCAAAAAAGAAGAGGAGGAAGTCTATTGTGGAGTTTCTAATAGAGGAAAGTGCTAAGGAGCAAAAGCGGCATGAGGAGAGTGAGGCAAAAATGGATAGGTTATTAGGCCTGTTTGAAAAACTCATAGATAAAATATAATTAGAATATAATATAAATTAAAATGTAATATAATTCTGTGCTGGTTTTGAAATAGATTTCCCCTTTCATCACTCAAGTTCCTGTTAGTGTGATGATAATGTTTACAATGTGATTGCACTATCATCAATTGTTGTTTTGAAATGTTTTCCCCCATCCTGTGTTGTATAGTTCTTTTCTGTTAGTTAACAATAGACACATTGAAATGAAATGACATTTATATATATACATTGTCAAAGTATACAAAGTATTTATTTTATATATACCTGTATATATATATATTGTAAGAAAGTGCGATATTGTCAATAAAAAGGTTGTGTGAACAAATAATATGCAATCTGTTCTGTTCTGTTCTGTTCTGTATCTGTTCTATTAGTATAAAAATAATTTGTAAAATCATTGTAAAATCACATATTCACATCCATGAGATGCTATAAGCAGCATCAGCAACAAAAAATACAATGGCAAATAGCCATTTTTCACATAGCTAACAAACTATATACACAGTACAGACATCCTTAAGGTCTTGCACATGGCCTGAGACCAGGGCAGCCAGTCTGTCCCTTATAGCATTCCCAGAGCTCTCGTTAACCGCTAGGGGCTCACGGGGTGGTTGGGGTTCAAGGATGTCCAAATCTGCATCTTCATCTGGCTCCAGCAAGTCCTCATTATCTAGACACACATTGTGTAGAAATGCACAGGACGCAATAACCAGAGGTGCAAATGTGGGTTTAACCTCTAAGGCTCTGAAAAGGGTAGACCTCCATCTGGTTTTCATCATCCCAAAAGCTCTTTCGATTATGCTGCGGGCCCTGGCATGGTAATAGTTGAAGCGCCCTTGTATTTGCCCATTAACTGGCTCCTTGTAAGGTGTGATTAGGCAGACAGGTGTGTCCACACAGGGATAGCCACCATCACCCAGAAGGATGTAACCTGTGGGAGGATACTGTCTTGCCCTTTAAAAGCTGCTGTTCTTCATGATGCGTGTGTCATGAACTGATCCTTGGTAACCAACAAAGATATCTAGAAACCTGCCATTAGAATCACATATTGCTTGCATATTAAGCGAATAGAATCCTTTGTAATTCAGGTAGTCTAATCTTTACTGTTGAGGAGGTTTAATTCGGACATGGCTGCCATCTATTGCTCCCACAACATTGCTGAATGCAGGGCTTCCTGATAGCTGGACAAATCCTTGACCAACTGCATGAAGCTCTCCTGCCAGTGGGAAAGAAATGGCTCGCTTCAGGTTGGTCATTATATTTCGTGCAACTCTGTGGATGATGCGATGGACTGTAGACTTGGGCACATTGAAAACCCGGGATACAACTGAGTAGGACAGTCCATGAGCCAGCCAGTAAACGTAGTTTAGGACTTCTAGTTGGTTACCAAGTTGGTTATAAGTATATAAATGGCTGCTATTTTGCACAAGTTTATTTGTAATGGCCAGCAATAGGCCTATGTAGTTTCTTCATTCACTGTGACCTGCACTGGATGGCTAATTTCAATTTCACATGTATTTAGTGTATTTTCAAAATACAAAATACTGTATTTGTATTTAAATACATTTTTTCACACAATATTTTGTATTTGTATGTAAATACATTTTTCCACACAGTATTTTAAATACATTTATTTGTATTTTATGTCCATGTATTTATGCCTATTTCTGTTCATGGTATTCCATCTTATCAGTCCAGCACACATATCACACAATCTAGCTAGGCTAACTGCAACAAAATATGTTAATATGTTTGCTGTCCATCCTACATACCACAGACGTATCCATCATTAGAAAACAATATCAGTAACACTTTATTTAAAGCTTTCATACATATTGCATTATAAAAGTATTTTTAATGCATTGCGTCCCTGCGTGGTTGCGCATGCCTGTGTATCTCTCTCTCTCTCTCTTTCTCTCTCTCTCTCTCTCTCTCTCTCTCTCTCTCTCTCGCGCTCTTAGGTTTGCTCCACCTCCCGTTTGCTGAAGGGCTATCGTTTGCTATCCGTGGCGTGACGCCACTTCCACCGCAGCCAATCGAGTTCCTCGACAGCAGTTAAAAGGACGCTGACGTAGAGCGTGGATGCAACTTGTTTCCTGCCGTTTGTTTTGTTGTTGCCTTGTTTTTTTTCTCTTTTCGTTCAGTTTTGTTTTTTTGTTTGACGTGTTACGGAAAGAGTACCCTATCGAGTTCAGAGGACAGTTTATACTGTATGTCACGTGACCTACATTACAAACACGTAGGTAACTCGATTTGTATAGAACAGTGGTTCTCAACCTTTTTTGGGCCAGCGCCCCCTTATCCAATATCCAGGTCCCTGAACGCCCCCCACCCTCAAACTAATGAGCGACCAGGAACGAATGAGAGTTAACAGATGAAATAAGTGCAAAATTGAATTTTATTAATACAATGGAACTCCACTCCACAATGATTAATCCAAAAAACAAGCTATAAACTGCATTGGCATAGCAATACAAGTTTTTCTCACATGATTTTTGGTAAATCTGTGGTGGGTGGACCTTAGGCCTTCTAGGGGGGTTCGGGGGCATGCCCCCCGTAACAAAATTTTGTGCATTTTAATGTTTAATTCATCAATCTGGTGCACTTTGAGAGTTCAAAAATTTGCGTTATATATTTAAACTTGTGAACGCCCCCCATTAACACCTGAATGCCCCCCTTTCAAAAATCTTGCTTCCAACGCCCCCCATTGTTCTCTGAACGCCCCCTGGGGGGCGGTTCCGCCCCCGTTGAGAACCACTAGTATAGAACATCAGGTAAGGAAGTGAATGCCACCCCCTGTATGTTTTGTTTGTGAGGCAGAGTAAGGAAGTTAGGGCGTGTGACGCCGAAGAGTTTTGTCCTTTCTTTTCTTTTGTTTATTAGCTAGGTAAGAGGTTTAACTACGAGTTAGAACGAGTTTTGTTTTGTTACTTTCATTTCTTTGGCTTCACTAATTGCGTCCTCCCATTACTTTTGGTTTAATTATCTTTCTAGTATCTTTTTGAGCTACAAGCCGCCTGTTGTTGTTTTTTTTTTCATCGTTTATATTCATTCCTCATTATTGTTATTATTCTTCTTCTTATTATTATTATCATTATCTTTTTTTTCTTTTGTATAGTTATTTCATTTATGTATAATAAACTACCTTTTTCCGCTTTATTTTGTTGCCATGTTGTCTTTTGCCACCTTTACCACACCAAATAATGTCATGACTTCAATGTTTACTCTTCTGACCTTGCAATTCATAAGAGTTTGTAACAGCATTAATTATGCACTGCTATATACATTAAAATGCATGTATGATCTCATCAATAAGTGTAACAGCAGTTATAACACATATTATCTATTATCAGGCCGATCTGACTGCTTTAATTCCAGCAATTATTCACTCTGAACATAAATATCTTACATTTTGAGATATTCACCTGAACTGAAAATGTAACTCAATTTCAAACAGAGTTAAAACACAATTGAATCACACAGAATGAACAAAACACTGAATTATAAGCACAACATGAGCAAAAGAGATTCAGTATCATTGACTGAACTACAGAAAGGAGCAACATTTACATTCTGATGTCAAATCTCTTTTTCCATGTATGATTTCTACAATAAAAGATGAACTAAATATGAACTCAGTGTAGAAATAAATGAAGTAAAGACAAACCTTTAATAAACTGAATAAACTCATAGTGAGACAGAAATGCCGTTCTTTTGAATGAATAACTTAATCACTTTACTTAAAGCCTTTATATGCATTGCAATATAAAAAGTATTTTGAATATTGTTATACACATTATAAAGCATGAATAACTGTAACCATAGTTATAACACATTATAATATTATCTATTCATTGTTACACCTCCCAAACATTATAATACACTAAAACACATTATAAAAAACTTTAAGATGTAAAAAGGAATTTGCTAATATTTTAATGCATTTTAACTTTGGTTACAAATATTTATGAAAAGATAAAATATATAATAAAATCTATCTAAATCAATCTAAATAATATATAAAATAATCTACATTAATGATAACATATATGACATTATAACATACGCTATTGATACCTTTATAATGCATTATACATACAGGCTTCAAGTAAAGTTTTGCCACAATATCTAATAATCATTATTATTAATAAATGTTGTTCTTGTTTCAACTGTAAAACACTTTCTGAAATTAAAATTGTATTTTTTTAAATTAAATAATATGTAATTAAATATACTTACATTTGATCACCAGTTTAGTTCCTCCACCGAATGTGTACCACAGTGATACAATCTAATGAAACGCTCGTACAAAAACCTCTATTCCACTCGAGTGAACACACACTCCAGCAGAGAGAGAGAAACAACACTTCAACACACTGATATTAGAAGATCCTCAGCTCTTCTCAACACTCACTCATTCAGATTTGACTAAATGCTTTCTGATATAACACTGTTTAAAGAAATATATTTGATGAGCTGTGACCTCTGAGGTGACCTTTGACCTCTTTGATCATGGATGATGTTGTGGAGTTTCTCATAATGATGCTTCTGTTCTTCATATGCAGATCAATCATCATGATTCACAGAAAAACCTGCAGCTTCAAAAAAATGAATGAATAATTCTGAACATTTCAGATGCACATTGTTTAATATATAATGACCTGATTATGAGTCCTGATGAACTTCATGCCTGTGGAAAATGTGGGAAAAATAGACATCATGAAAATATTTCCCAGAGAGCAACATGTCAACATTGATTCCAAAGACCATAATAGACTTTTTTTATTATGACTCTAAATATAGTAAAACTGATTTATTTAGTTCTTGATTTCTCATTGTTAACATGCTTGTAAAGGTGTAGCACAGAACTGAACTCAGAGAAACTGCTGCGTATGACATATGTTTAAAATGATCTACATTCATGATTCTCCAGACAAAACCTAGTGTCTTATCAGCCTGACAAACATAAACAAAAATATTTCATAATAAATAAATATGTGCAATTAATCACTAAATGGTCAAATAACATTATTCTGAGAGTAAAATCTTCTATGTAGAGTTTATGAGTTTGTTCTCAGCACAAGCTGTTGTAAATCCTGCCCACTTCTTTGCATTGTCAGCACATGCTTCAGTGCTCTGAGAGTGTTTATAGTGCTGTGAGTTTAACACTTCATGACTGAGAGCAGAACACAATCTTCATCATCACACAAGACTAAACTACAGCAATGAACACAATCAACATCTTCATCTGGACCATTGCACTGTTTATTCAAGGTTTGTGTAATACAGTTTTTATAATGATTATTAGTTCTATTAAACTGTGAAATGTATATTTGTACTGTATATCATCATATATAATTTTGTTTGACAATGTTTGTGTTTTCTTTCAGAGTGTAGAGGACAGATCACTGTAACTCAGAGTCCATCAATATCAGCAGTTCAACCAGGAGAAGAAGTCAGAATAAACTGTAAAACCAGCAGTGATGTGTATTATCTTAGTTCATATGGTCATTACTTACACTGGTACTCACAGAAACCTGGAGAAGCTCCTAAACTCCTCATATATCTGACATCAACCCTTAATACTGGAACTCCATCTAGATTCAGTGGCAGTGGATCTGGCAGTGATTTTACTCTGACCATCAGTGGAGTCCAGACTGAAGATACAGGAGATTATTACTGTCAGAGTTTCCACTATCCAAACAGTCAGTATGTGTTCACACAGTGATAAAGAGTCGTACAAAAACCTCTGTCAGTCAGACGTCACAGTGACTGCACTGATACAGCTGAGAGAAACTGCAGCTGCTGATGGAGGATCACAAACTACACAATATCAAACCTTGGCTTTCACACACTTTATTTAATATGATATGAATTAATTATTATGATGTAAGTAAACATGGAACATACAATCTAATATCTCTTACTAAACTGGACTGAAATGTGTTGAAAATGTGGTAACACTTCAGAATACTGTTTCTTACTGCATAACTAATAAGGAATTACTGAAGAACTAGTTGGTAATTCTTCATTACTTCTTCACTATTGTTAATTACTAACAAAGATGTGTTAACTAATCTGTATGTAATAGAATTGTATGATTGTCTTAAGTTAGAAAAAATATGTAGCGCTCCAGACAGGAAAAAAGTCCTGGTACTGCAGGTACTTGTACTACAGGTGTAGAGCCAATGGTATATTGAAGAATGAACAAAAAGGGTGGCTAACCGCACACTGATCCACTCAAGACTGGAGAAGTCTACAAAAACATTTTTTTATTTTATAAATTGCATCGTGCAAAAATTGCAAAGTGCATGTGTGTTAAAAACAAATAGACACCAGCAAGCAAACGTTTCAGCACATTGCTATCTTCAGTGCTCACTTAGCAAACAACATTCACCCTTTTTAAGCGGGTCAGTAATTAAGGACAATCAGCTGAATACAATTATCTCAGACAAACCTCAATTATCACCAGTAGAATTCCAAGCATATCTTGCACACATATAGCAGAATATTCCAGATATACAGCATACATTATTTTACAAAAGACAAGAAAATTCAAGTTCTTCCCTCATCCCCTCAGGAAATGAAGATTTAAGTTCAAAGATCCAGAAAGCCTCCCTTTGCAATAATTCTCTATCTCTATCTCCACCTCTCCTATGAAGCAGAATCCTCTCGATGCCGAGGAGCTTCATGTCAGACAGAGAGTGGTTGACAAACTTAAAATGATGAGAGATTGAAGATGTATCATCCTGTCTCCTAATGGCACTTGTGTGTTCAATCATTCTTGTGCGTAATGCACGTGTAGTTTTGCCAACATATAGTTGTGAACATGAACAAATGATAATGCAAATAACATATGTACTCTTACAAGTAAAAAATTGTCTAATCTTATAAGTTTTTAGTGTACGAGGATGTGTAAAAGATTTACATTTAACATATAACATGGTAGAGGAAGAACAATTGTGACATGGAAAATTACCCTGGGCATCGACAAGAGCAGTTGGAGAAGAGATGCAGGTGTCAGCGTGAACAAGCTTGTCCCTCAGATTAGAGCTCCTGGAAGAGACAAACAGTGGTTGATCACTAAATACAGTCAATAGCTGGGGATCACTTTGAATAATGTGCCAATGATTCTTCATAATGGTTTTAATATCATTACTCTGGACTATATGTGGATTTAAAGGTCCCGTTGCATGCGATTCCATGTTTCAAACTTTAGTTAGTGTGTAATGTTGCTGTTAGAGCATAAATAATATCTGTAAAATTATAAAGCTCAAAGTTCAATGCCAAGCGAGATATTTTATTTAACAGAAGTCGACTACAAAAAACGGCTCGATTGGACTACACCCCTCTACATCCTGCTTTAGTGACATCACCAGAACCGTTTCTTGACTAACCTCCGCCCACAGGAATGCTCCCTCAACTCTACTGGCTACTTGCGCACTTCTTATAACTTAGGCTACTGTGTTTACTCAGCTCTTACGGTGATTTTCTGAAGTAAAACTGACGCTTCATCTTTTGTGTGATGAACAATAAACTTTATTAAACTCATCAGTACATGTTTGATCATCATTCAGACAGCAGACTTGTAGGCTATTAATAAATAATGGATACATAGCCTACAAGCAGATGACAAATACGTTATAATAACCGTAATTTAACTACTAAACCATACCTGTTTCATCTCTATACAGCACTCTGACTCTGTAGGCATTATTGTCCGACTCGAAATGAACGCCGTTACTGAGAGTTTCTGATATTATCATCATTCCGTGAGATGAATTTTTCCTGACAGACTGAGCGCGAGCTCATGAAGCTCCGCCCCCTGGGTCGTCCAGCAGCAGCTCATTTGCATTTAAAGGGCACACACTGAAACAGCTCGTTTTTCTGAGCCCCAAAAAATGTCACTTTAAACATGCTGTAAAAAATGATCTGTTGGGTATTTTGAGCTCAAACTTCACATACACACTCTGGGGACATCAGAGACTTATTTTACATCTTGTGAAAAGGGGCATAAAACGGGACCTTTAAAAATGTTTCCTGTTTCTTTTATTCATAGTCAAATATCTTTCCTCCTGTTTTTGTAAGATAGAAACCTTCTCAAGTCCAGTATCAAGCCACTTGTTAGGATAGCCCCGTGATTTAAAGTCCATGTACAAGCTTTGGGCTTTAGACTCAAAATCCTCTCTCCCAGGACAAATATGGTGAAGTCTCAAAAATTGGCTATAAGGTAAACCACGTTTTAAGGGCATTGGATGAGCACTGTTAGCATGAAGGAGACTATTCTTAGCTGTGTCTTTTCTATAAAGAGAAGAGACTATTTGATTATCCACAATTGATATAGAAGTGTCCAAGAAATTGACATCAGTGATCCCCACATGATATGTGATTTGATGGAATTTGATGGAAGGGCTAAGACAATTCATATACAAAACAAATGTTTCAAAATCACTTTCAGAACCTTTGTAAATGACAAAGCAATCATCGATGTATCTCTTAAACAAAATAATGTTGTCCAAGAAAGGATTATTGTTGAAAACATATCAGTCCTCCAAAAAACCCAAGTATAATTAGCATAATCAGGAGCCATAGTGGCCCCCATGGCGGTGCGCCCAACCTGCAAATAATATTGATTTTCAAATAGGAAATAGTTTTTAGTGAGTACCATTTCAGCCATTTCAGTGATAAATTTGGTCAGAAGACCATCATCATCATTGCACAAATCAAGAAAATGTTCTAAAGCCAATAAACCCTCAAGATGTGGGATGTTAGTATACAGTGAGGTCACGTCCATAGTTGCCAATATAACATCACAACGAACATTTTGTAGAGTTGCTAGACATTGCAGAAAACCAGCGGTGTGTCTCTCAAATAACTAGGAAGGGAAGTGAGTAAACGTCTCAAAACAAAATCAACAAAATGTGAAAGAGGTTCAGTGAGACTATTGTTTCCTGCTACTATAGGTCGTCCCGGTGGATTGACAAACTCTTATGTACCTTATAAGATGTAAAAAACAGGTCTAGTCGGAGAACGATTCAACAAATATTGCAGCTCTTTATCAGAAATGAATTGATGAACATGTGCTCCCTGAATACATTTCTCGATCTCACTTTGAAACCGAGTCGTAGGATCTGATGGCAAAACTCGGTAATAGCTAGTATTGTTGAGTTGACGAAGAGCCTCGTGATTGTAGAGTGCTCGAGGCATAATCACCAAACCAACTCCTTTATCAGCAGGTTTGATGACAATGTCTTTATTCCATCAAGAGCTTCTTTTTCAGAATGTGTCAAATTTGACTTTTTGTTCTGAAGTGATGCTGCTCAAATAAGTCAGTCACATCCCTTTCCACTAGCCTACACTATTGGCGCTTTTCCATTACCAGTACCAGCTCGGCTCGCTTTTCGCTCCGTTTTCCATTGCAGATAGTACCTCCACAATAGTACCTGGTCGTCATAGCGACGCCGCAGGAAACTGCCGTGACTTAATCTTTTACGCGAGATGCGCGAGACACACCCGCTACCTACACACACAGGACAATGGAGGAAATCGAGTGTATGCTGTTTTTGGATGTTTTTGTTTTTGCTGTTTTTTATTCAGGATACTGCGTCTGGCGCGTGCAATGATGACGCAGTGAATAGTGACGATTCTCTCTCACCAATCAGCAGTCTGCCATGATTTCACGTCACATTTTAGTATCGCCTCAGCTCGCCTCAGCTCGCTTAGAACCTCGCCGGAGGTGGTACGAAAAAAAGTACCTGGAAGCAGGTACAGGTACAACTTTTACACAGTGGAAAACCAAACAGAGCCGAGTCGAGTCGAGCCGAGCCGAGGCGAGCTGGTACTGTGTAGTGGAAAAGCGCCATATGTCTCAATAGATGGAATATACACAGGTGGACAAAAGGTGCTTTCAGGCTTGAATTTCGCTCAACTATTGAGATTATACACGTTCAATTGATCAACTTTGTCATTTTTGTACCAACATTTCAATCTTAATGTCCGAAAAAACGTAAACAATTCAATTTTAGTGACAAAAGGATCTGTGGCTTTAGTTGGAACAAAGCTTAGACCTTTGTTCAGAGTACTTACTTCTTGTGGATGTAATTCTTGACCAGTAAGATTGAAGATCAGATTGTCTTTAGGCGAGTTCCCCTCTTCCCAGCTGTTGTTGAGTGCAGAAACTGCAGCTGCTGATGGAGGATCACAAACACAATATCAAACCTTTCACAGACTTTATTTAATATGATATGAATTAATTATGCAAGTAAACATGGAACATACAATCTAATATCCCTTACTAAACTGGACTAAATTGTGTAGAAAATGTGGTAACACTTCAGAATACTGTTTCTTACTGCATAACTAATAAGGAATTACTGAAGAACTTGTTAGAATGTAGACTTGTTACAGTATTTTGCCTCCCGAGTCTTTCTGGTAGAACTGACAAGTTTATCTTCGATCTCACGTCACAGTTCAGCTTTTGCCACACGGTTGACAAAACATTTTTCCGTAATGTCATACAAAACCGGCCTTTCCTGGATCATGCTGATCAATTCGTCTTCACCTGCCTCGTTCCAGACAGCCATAACTTTTTTTAAATAATCACGAATCGGAATGAGAAATGCAAACAAATGAGAAGAGCGTTCTGTGTGTTCCCTCTTGACTTCGTCGTTTACTTGCTTCGTCAGCTCCGGGGGGTTTTCTCGTGCACTGGTTCGCTAGATGAACACCCAATCAGAATGATCAGATGGCCTACTGACTGACCCTAATATAAGACCTAATATAAGACTTCTTCTAACCCTAATTTATGGAGTGAGTAGCTTTTCATTTCTTAAACAACCATGTAGGAAAACACATCATGGTCATATTCCAGGATGACAAAGCCAGGTTGTGAGGAGCATGAAGAATCATTTTCACATCTGAGTCCAGATCTTAAATTCAATGAAAGTGTTTGGGATGTCCTAGAGGAGCAAGGAATCAGCACAGTGCAGAATAAACAATAGAAAGTGTAACGACCTTACAAAATATTTGTTATGATCCCAGCCTGTGTTCCCCTGTCTTGTGTGTTATTTCCTGTCTTGTGTGATATTTCCTGTCTTGTGTGATATTTCCTGTCTTGTGTGTTATTTCCTGTGTTGTGTGTTATTTCCTGTCTTGTGTGATATTTCCTGTCTTGTGTGATATTTCCTGTCTTGTGTGATATTTCCTGTGTTGTGTGTTATTTCCTGTCTTGTGTGATATTTCCTGTGTTGTGTGTTATTTGCTGTGTTGTGTGTTATTTCCTGTCTTGTGTGATATTTCCTGTGTTGTGTGTTATTTGCTGTGTTGTTTGTTATTTCCTGTCTTGTGTGATATTTCCTGTGTTGTTTGTTATTTCCTGTCTTGTGTGTTATTTCCTGTCTTGTGTGTTATTTCCTGTCTTGTGTGTTATTTCCTGTCTTGTGTGATATTTCCTGTCTTGTGTGATATTTCCTGTGTTGTGTGTTATTTCCTGTCTTGTGTGATATTTCCTGTGTTGTGTGTTATTTCCTGTATTGTGTGTTATTTCCTGTCTTGTGTGATATTTCCTGTCTTGTGTGATATTTCCTGTGTTGTGTGTTATTTCCTGTCTTGTGTGATATTTCCTGTGTTGTGTGTTATTTCCTGTCTTGTGTGTTATTTCCTGTCTTGTGTGATATTTCCTGTCTTGTGTGATATTTCCTGTGTTGTGTGTTATTTCCTGTCTTGTGTGATATTTCCTGTGTTGTGTGTTATTTCCTGTATTGTGTGTTATTTCCTGTCTTGTGTGATATTTCCTGTGTTGTGTGTTATTTCCTGTGTTGTGTGTTATTTGCTGTGTTGTGTGTTATTTCCTGTCTTGTGTGATATTTCCTGTCTTGTGTGTTATTTCCTGTCTTGTGTGTTATTTCCTGTCTTGTGTGATATTTCCTGTCTTGTGTGATATTTCCTGTCTTGTGTGTTATTTCCTGTCTTGTGTGATATTTCCTGTCTTGTGTGATATTTCCTGTCTTGTGTGTTATTTCCTGTCTTGTGTGATATTTTGTAGTTCTTCATGTTGGTTAGTCTCCCCAGGTGTGTCTTATTAGTTCCCTTGGTTACCCTTGTTTGTAATTTATTACATTAGTGTATTGTATGCATTTATTACATGGCTTGGTTGAATTCTAATGTAGAATGCGGTGTGTTATTTCTTGATAAAAGAACGCTGCTAAGTATAACACACCGTTGCCATGAAAAACTGAGCGTTGCTATGGACACAGGATTCTGACCGTAGAGATGGAACAGACAATTTTCTTTAGTGGAAGCAATAGAATCGTTGTTTTTTTTGTTTTTTAAACTCCTTTTTAAATCAATATTTTGTGTCAAATTATTGATTTATTTGGTAGGTAGCCATGTAATAAGCAGGATAATGTGGAGTGAGGCGGTTGTTATAGCAAATACAACCCCTTCAGGCTGATTCAAGACCCCGGGGTTGTATTCGCTATAACAACCGCCTCGCTCTACATTATCCCTTACGTATTAACTAACAAGAACAAACAATGAGCAATACATTTGTTTCTGTGTTTGTTCATCGTTGTTAACGTTTGTTAATAAAATTAAAGCTGTTCATTGTTTGTTCAACAATGTTGTTAAGATTTTAATAAAGTATTAAAGCAACATCATGTAGTTTTTGCTCTCAGGGTCCCCCTACAGTTGGGAAACAGTATTGTCTTCTACTACTGTCGTAAAATCTGTCATGGTTACACCAGAGATACACGTGCATTTGTTGACAAGCCGAAACCCCTGAACTCTGCAGAAGGAGTTCTCACGTCTTGGGTAGACTGCCTGCGTTGCGTGTGAAATGTCTTCATCCCAGGTACAGTGGCATATATTTCAGCATATGAATATAATTTCATGGGTTTTATTTTTTTCAAACGCCAAAAGATCGCCTAGCTCACGTTTACAAGCCAGCGTCATTATAGTAGCCTATTGGCTACTGTTTTACAGAATGGATATGCTAATTCAATTCAATGTTTGTCTGGTAGGTAATAGCCATATGTACTCAGTATTATAATATCAAGCTACCATAGATGAATCTGCAAAGTTGAAAAATCGATTTGCATTATAGCCTGAGGCAAGACACTTTCACCAGAAAAATAAATAAACAAACATTTTTTGTGGAAGTGTTTTTCCTGCAGTGGAAGTGACGTATGCCGTAAAGCAGTCAAATTTTGTAGTTCTTTTTGTGCTCGGGTTACTACCCGAACCCCGAAGTACCGTAGTGCCAGTAAAAGCGATACAGACCCCGTCAGGCTATGGCAGACGTTAACAAATTTTATTAACAAATCAATTAACAAAGATTAATAAATGCTGTCTGAGTTGTTGCGTCCTAAGACGTTATTTATTTTAAATTTTTTTGTAATCATTATGTGCTTTGTGGTGTTTTCTTTTGTTTCTTCCATGTCTACTGCCACCATGTTCATGCTGGTGATTGGGATCACCTGTTGCTGATTTGCTGCCCATTAACCTCAGCTCCACTGATTTGCTGCAGCCGGGAGAATGTCAGCATATTAAGCCAGCACCATCCCACAACAAAGAGAGAGAGAGAGAGAGGGTTGCAGATGCTAACTTGCCACTTGGACTTATTTTCCCTTGTTCCAGATAGCTTCATCCTGTTATGTTGTTGAAATCTGTTAACTATTGGTGCAATTGTAGATATAGTTGAAGATTTATGGTTTTGTTTAGAATTTAAGATTTTCTTTTAAAGGAACACTCCACCGTTTTTTGAAGTAGGGCTTATTCACCTTCTTTCCTACATTTAGATAGGTGGGCAAATGCATTTTTGTCTCAGTGCATGCATTGTTTTAGTTTGACAGGGTCGGCGCTAGCTTAGCTTAGCATAATGAATGGAATCCTTTGTTGCCAGCTAGCATGTCCTGAGTAAAAGTAATATATATTAAAAAAAAAAACACCTAATTACTGCGTATTCACAACGAGTACAAATAGCGATGCAGATTAACACTAGACGATTTCCTAGGCAGATATTGACTTATATATTGAGGACTATATTAGGGGGAAGCACGGGCGAAGCACTGCTACTTGGGCGTGATATCTCTGCACCCAAGTAGCAGTGCTTCGCCTGTGCTTTCCCCTAATATAGTCCCAAGTCAATATCTGCATAAGAAATCGCCTAGTGTTAATCTGCATCGCTATTTGTACTTGTTGTGAATACGCAGGCCACAAGAAGTAATTAGGTGGGTTTTTTTATTTTTTATATCACTTTTACTCAGGACATGCTAGCTGGCAACAAAGGATTCCATTCATTATGCTAAGCTAAGCTAGTGCCGACCCTGTCAAACTAAAACAATGCATTCACTGAGACAAAAATGCATTTGCCCACCTATCTAAATGTGGGAAAGAAGGTGAATAAGCCCTATTTCAAAAAACGGTGGAGTGTTCCTTTAAGGAAACTTGTAGGGAGGTGGGTGCCATTTTTGTTTAAATCTGCTTTTCTCCTGGTTATGGGTAGTTAGGGAGAAAGGGAACTTTATTTGTTATTTACTTTTTGTTTTAATGTTTAGGTAAGTTATGGTTAAAACTGAGTTAGAAACCTTTTTGTTTGTTTTGTTGGCCTTTGCCCCCTCCTGAAGTTTTGTTTCCTTTTATCTTTATTCTTTTGATTCAATAAATACTTTTTCTAAGCTCACTAGTTTTGGATGTGTGTTACTGGGACTAGAGACAAGAAGTACCTGTGCTCTCTCTCCAAAACTTTGTTACTGCTATGCCTAGGCCCCCTAGACTTAAAATAAAAGGGCTAGCACGTAACAAGTGGGGGCTCGTCCTTTCTTGTGAAAGTGTACCGCGTTGTAATTGTAAGTATTTGCTCATTTTTTTCTCTTCTGTTTGGCTGTTTTCTTTTTGGTGAGGAGGAAAGGCTCCTGTGGTAGTGAGAATTATGGAATTTGATTTGATGTCATTTACTATTTCTCCTACCATAGAGGTTTTTGAAAGCTGCAGAAGGGCAGATTTGCTGTTGATGGCAGATTTCTTTAATGTTGAGGTTTCAAGGCAGGCTACTAAACAAGTAATTAAAGATCACTTGCGGGGAAAGTTGGTTGATGATGGAGTTTTACCAGATTACTCTGCTGTCAGTGCTGAGGAACAACCTGGGAACACAGCAGAGGCTGTGTCAGGTGAGGTTTTTCCTGGGCTGGCAGCTGAGTCTCTGAGTGAAGCGATGTTAGCTGTAAAATTGAAGGAGTTAGATCTGGAGATAAAAAAGCAGGACTGTGAAGAGCAAAAGATCAGGCTTCGTACTATAGAGGCACAAGCAGAGAGGGACATTAAGATGCGTCAGTTAGATTTGCGTGCTCAGGAGTTGAATCGAAAACCGGTTCCTATGCCTCGCTCTAGACTCCCCTCTGCTGTATCGCCCGTCGCTTCACCTGCTGCTTTTGTACCTCAAGTAACGGATAATGTGACTCCTGAGGCAGATTTTGATGTTGGCAAGTATCTTAAACTTGTACCACCGTTTAGAGAAGCGGAAGTGGATTCGTATTTCATTGCTTTTGAACTGATCGCTACGAAACTGCGGTGGCCGAAAGACGTGTGGGCTCTGCTATTGCAGTGCAGTCTTTCTGGTAAAGCGCAAGAGGTTTGCTCTGCCTTACCAATAGATCAGTCCCTTGATTATGATATAGTGAAATCTGCCGTTCTACGAGCGTTCGAGTTAGTGCCTGAGGCATACCGTCAAAAATTTAGGTCACATTTGAAAACAGCCAAACAGACATATGTTGAGTTCGCAAGGTAGAAGAAAACCCTTTTCGAGAAATGGTGTCTTTCCAGTGGGATCATGACTCTTGATCAGCTTCAAGAGCTGGTCTTGCTGGAGGACTTCAAAAGTTCTATTCCAGAGAATGTTGTTGTCCATTTAAATGAGCAGAAAGTTGCAAACCTTTCCGATGCCGCGGTTTTAGCCGATGAGTTTGTGTTGACCCATCGGACTGTGTTTCCCCCCGCACGTCGTGTTAATGTGTCCCCTTCTACTTGTGAAGTATCTGATAGGGAAGCGACACGTGTTTTCTCACGCATTGGCAAAGGTGAGACTCAGTCAGGTGCGCGCCGTAAGAATGCTCCAAATGATAAACGAGTTTGTTTTTATTGTCTCGACAGCAGTCATTTAATTTCTGACTGTAAAGCGTGGAAGCAAAAGAACTCCGCTTCCAAATCTAAAAGTGTTGCACTCGTACACCCCGTATGCGAGGAAAGCCACACGACCGCTCTGTCCTATCAGCCTTTCCTACTGACTGGTTCAGTGTCTGTCTCAGTTGATTCTGAGTGTAAACCTGTCACCATTTTACGAGACACTGGGTCAGTTCAGTCATTTATCTTAGAAGAATTATTGCCCCGTTCTACCGAGACTTATTCTGGTGCAGACGTGCTTATACGTGGAATTGGAATGCAGTGTATAAATGTTCCTCTTCACAGTGTCTATCTGAAATCAGACCTTGTATCGGGTACTGTAAGACTTGGTGTACGTTCTCAGTTACCTGTCGAGGGTGTGGGCGTTATTCTTGGAAATGACCTCGCTGGGGGTGAAGTTTTTCCCCGTCCAATTGTGGTCCATACCCCTAAATTATGTGAGCAACCTGACCTTGCCCGTAAATTTCCTGCAGCTTTCCCTGCGTGCGTTGTGACGCGTGCCCAGTCGGCTAAATTCAGAGACATGGTGGATCTCTCTGAATCGTTTTTGGTGGCGCATGATGAATTTGTGGAAGATAAGAAGGCAGTAGAGCCAGAAGTGTGCCCTAATACTGAGAACGCCGTTATAGTTCCTTTAAAAGTTGGTAGGGAACAATTGGCTGTTGCACAGAAATTAGACCTTTCATTGGTGAAATGCATTGAAGCTGCTGTCCCCCTGAGCCAAGTGTCTAATGCTAAGGTAGCTTATTTCTTTGAAGATACAGTGCTCATGCGTAAGTGGAGGCATGAAGCTCACGAGGATTCACAAGAATCGATTCAAATTGTATTGCCAGCTGATTACCGAGAGCAGGTGTTAAAACTGGTTCATGAACATGTGCTATCAGGGCATTTGGGTGTCACAAAAACCTGGTAATTGGCTTGGAAGCCCAATACAAATATACCAGTTGCCCCTTTGCAGCCGATACCGGTTATGAGAGAACCTTTTGAGCGACTCCTTGTCGACTGTGTGGGTCCTGTACCAAAATCCAAGTCAGGACACAAATACATTTTGACAATCCTGTGTACCGCAACACGTTTCCCAGAAGCGATACCTTTACGTTCAATTAGAGCCCAAGTGGTAATTAAAGAGTTGGAGAAGTTCTGCACTACCTTTGGTCTGCCTCGTGTTGTGCAAACTGATCAAGGATCTAACTTTACATCAAAGGCATTCACTCAGACCCTTGCTGAATTAGGGGTTAAACATCAGCTCTCAAGTACGTACCATCCTGAGTCGCAGGGCGCACTTGAAAGATTTCATCAAACCCTTAAATCAATGTTGCGCTCCTATTGCTTAGCCAGTGGGAAGGATTGGGCTGAGGGTCTTCCATACCTTCTGTTTGCTATCCGTGAAGCAGAGCAAGAGAGTATTGGGTTTAGCCCCGCTGACCTTGTTTTTGGGCACACTGTGCGTGGTCCTTTGAAGTTGCTAAGTGAGCAATTATTAGCTAAAGCCTCCTCTCCTGTGACTGTACTTGACTATGTCAGCACTGTTCGTGAGCGATTGCATAAGGCCTGCGAACTTGCTAGAGAATACTTGGTTACAGCCCAGTCAAAAATGAAGACCCGCTACGATAAGAGAAGCATGAGTCGTAGTTTTCAACCGGGTGATAGTGTTCTTGTTCTCTTGCCTGATCCGGGTTCTGTGTTCCAAGCTAAATTCTCGGGTCCTTATGAAGTTAAAGAAAAGCTCAGTGACACCAATTATGTCATTCACACTCCTGATCGCAGGCGAAAGACACGTATATGCCATATAAATATGTTGAAGCAGTTTATTGTGCGTGGTGAGAAATGTGTTTCTTCCCTTGTTCCATCTGTTGCTGTTGCTACTGCTGGTGTGATTCCAGAGGATGAGCCTGTTGGAAAGGATGTGCAAGTTGTAGCTAAACGGCTTCAAAACTCTGCCATATTGAGTGACCTGCAGAGCTTTCTTGTACACCTGACAAAAGAACAGAGTGAGCAGATTATTCGAATGGTTCAGGATTATCCTTCAATCTTTTCTGACGTGCCTGGTAGAACAACCATGTTAAAACATGACATTGATGTGTGTGAATCTCTTCCAGTTAAGCAACATCCTTATAGAGTCAACCCTAAAAAGCGTGACATAATGAGATCTGAGGTGGAGTACATGCTGCAGCATAGAATAGCAGTGCATAGTCAAAGTCCATGGAGTTCGCCCTGTTTGTTAGTGCCCAAATCCGACGGCTCTTATTGTTTCTGTACCGACTATCTTAAGGTTAACTCCTTAACGAAACCTGACTCTTTCCCTCTGCCTAGACTGGAAGACTGTGTTGACAGGGTAGGCTCTGCTAGGTATGTCACAAAATTAGACCTGTTAAAGGGTTATTGGCAAGTCCCCCTAACTTCAAGGGCATCTGAGATCTCTGCATTTGTCACCCCCGAACACTTACTGCAATATGAGGTTTTAGCTTTCGGCATGAGAAATGCTCCTGCCACCTTCCAGCGCCTTATGCAGGTGGTTTTGACAGGAGTGCCAAATTGTGATGCGTACTTGGATGACTTCGTCATCTATTCAAAAACTTGGGAAGATCACGTCAAAACTTTGGAGTTAGTATTCAATCGCCTGGCGGGTGCCTCCTTAACCTTGAATCTTGCCAAATGTGAGATAGGAAAAGCTGTGGTAACCTATCTGGGGAAACAAGTTGGCCAGGGTTGTGTCAAGCCAGTTGAGGCCAAGGTTGCTGCCATACTTGAGTTTCCTACACCCCGTAACAAGCGTGAGTTACGCCGATTCTTGGGTATGAGTGGGTACTATAGGGGATTTTGTTGTAATTTCTCCACTGTTGTGTCACCTCTCACGGACCTTCTCAGTACTACAAAGAGTTTTAAGTGGAACACTGAGTGTGATTATGCTTTTAAGGCCGCAAAAGATCTTCTTTGCTATGCCCCAGTGTTGTCTGCCCCTAACTTTGATTTACCTTTCAAACTCCAAGTAGATCCCAGTGGTACTGGTGCTGGGGGAGTTCTGTTGCAGGAGGACTCCCATGGAATTGACCATCCTATCTGCTACTTCTCCAAAAAATTCTCGAAATGCCAGCAACGCTATAGCACAATTGAAAAGGAGGCCCTTGCTTTGCTTCTAGCTCTTCAGCATTTCGAGGTTTATTTGGGAAGTAGTGCCATACCTATCGATGTGTACACTGACCATAACCCACTGATTTTTCTCTCCCGCATGTCCAACTCCAATCAGCGTTTGATGCGCTGGGCCTTAATTGTCTAGGAGTATAACCTTAACCTCCAACACATCCGTGGAAAAGACAATGTGGTGGCGGATGCACTCTCTAGAACTGCAGATGTGGAGACTTAAGTGGGTTGGTTAACCAAGTCAGGTCTGAATTACACTACTATTGGAGTTCTGAGTAGTTTATTTTTACAGTCTGTGGGTTGTAAAAATTTAATGTTGGGGGTGTTGCGTCCTAAGACGTTATTTTTATTTATTTATTTGTAATCATTATGTGCTTTGTGGTGTTTTCTTTTGTTTCTTCCATGTCTACTGCCATGCCATACACCATGTGCATGCTGGTGATTGGGATCACCTGTTGCTGATTTGCTGCCCATTAACCTCAGCTCCACTGATTTGCTGCAGCCGGGAGAATTTCAGCATATAAAGCCAGCACCATCCCACAACAAAGAGAGAGAGGGAGGGTTGCAGATGCTAACTTGCCACTTGGACTTCTTTTCCCTTGTTCCAGATAGCTTCATCCTGTTATGTTGTTGAAATCTGTTAACTATTGGTGCAATTGTAGATATAGTTGAAGATTTATGGTTTTGTTTAGAATTTAAGATTTTCTTTTAAGGAAACTTGTAGGGAGGTGGGTGCCATTTTTGTTTGAATCTGCTTTTCTCCTGGTTATGGGTAGTTAGGGAGAAAGGGAACTTTATTTGTTATTTATTTACTTTTTGTTTTAATGTTTAGGTAAGTTATGGTTAAAACTGAGTTAGAAACCTTTTTGTTTGTTTTGTTGGCCTTTGCCCCCTCCTGAAGTTTTGTTTCCTTTTATCTTTATTCTTTTGATTCAATAAATACTTTTTCTAAGCTCACTAGTTTTGGATGTGTGTTACTGGGACTAGAGACAAGAAGTACCTGTGCTCTCTCTCCAAAACTTTGTTACTGCTATGCCTAGGCCCCCTAGACTTAAAATAAAAGGGCTAGCACGTAACAGAGTGCAGTTCATTATTAGTTCATGCTAAGTAATGTAATTTACTAATGTTAACTAATTCACCTTATTGTAAAGTGTAACCGAAAATGTGTTTGTGACTGATCTACAGTCTTCAGGATAATGATTTAAATAGAGAGAGTCACTTTGCATTGTCAGCACATGCTTCAGTGCTCTGAGAGTGTTTATAGTGCTGTGAGTTTAACACTTCATGACTGAGAGCAGAACACAATCTTCATCATCACACAAGATTAAACTACAGCAATGAACACAATCAACATCTTCATCTGGACCATTGCACTGTTTATTCAAGGTTTGTGTAATACAGTTTTTATAATGATTATTAATTATCTTAAAATGTGAAATATATCTGAATCATTTTTGTTTGTGTTTTCTTCCAGAGTGTAGAGGACAGATCACTGTAACTCAGAGTCCATCAATACCAGCAGTTCAACCAGGAGAAGAAGTCAGAATAAACTGTAAAACCAGCAGTGATGTGTATGAGTATAGTGGTAATCATCGTTTAGCCTGGTACTCACAGAAACCTGGAGAAGCTCCTAAACGCCTCATATATTATGCAACAAGCCGTAATACTGGAACTCCATCTAGATTCAGTGGCAGTGGATCTGGCAGTGATTTTACTCTGACCATCAGTGGAGTCCAGACTGAAGATACAGGAGATTATTACTGTCAGAGTGATCACATTGGTGGAGTGTTCACACAGTGATAAAGAGTCGTACAAAAACCTCTGTCAGTCAGACGTCACAGTGACTGCACTGATACAGCTGAGAGAAACTGCAGCTGCTGATGGAGGATCACAAACTACACAATATCAAACTTTTCACAGACTTTAGTCTTTTATTATGATGTACTAAATAAACATATATACATATATATGCCATGTATATATATATATATATACGATAATGAAATGAAAACAGGGAGCCACACTACTTTTCACGTTTGAGTATTTATTTATATATTTATTTTGCCACATTTAACTTTGTTGGACTTTCACAAACAATGTTGTACTTCAAATGTCAAAGTATGATTTTTTCCCCCACATTTGTTTACTATGCATTGATCACTTATTTATTTATTAAGAATATAGCCTGTTTTTCATGCAATAAACCATTTAAAATGTGATTTTAAGCTCGTTTTTATTATTATTACTGTTATTATTAATAATAATAATTTTGCATGCAGCTGCCACACACAAATATAATGCAATTGTAATTACAATATTTGATGATTTTTACTAAATTTATTTATTGCAAAACTGTGCAGCCCTTTCCTATATCTCTATCCATCAAACCTACATCATCAGAGAAGGAACGCCATTCCAGACCGGAAGTAACTTTTCAGACTTTGATTACAGATTACGACGGCAAACCATTTTTTTCTGTGTATTAACTTGCACGGATTAATTGTTCACCACAAGACTAGTAATATGCACTAACAAAGTAAATAGGGTCCATTTTGATTTCAGTTGGACTTTAAAAAGGGTTGGTTCTCTGAGGAACCACACAGGTTTCCTGAGGAACTCTTATATGAACCACTGTGGGCACCTCCAGAAACCAAATTTCAATTGTATTTTATTTGTATTAAATTAATTTCATGTTGTTACTATGGTTACCACCATTAACTTCTATTATAATAAACAAACTGAACCAAATACAAAATAAGAATTGTTAATTACATATTTTAGATCCATTTTAATACATACACTCCCATGCGCTTGGGAATAGATTAATATCAATGAATACACACACAAAAAAAAGTATAATATATAAGTAACATGAATAATCAACCATGTGTATACAATAGGCTACACAAGAAAAGACATCTCAACAAAATGCATGGAAAACACACGTTCCATGTAATAAATCAATGTAAAAAATTCAGCCTTATCTCACGTACAAAACGTACATATTTATACATAAATAAAAACGGTCAAATACGTATGTTCTTTTACGTATTTAAAGTGCCTTTTACGTATCATCTGGACGTAATTAGAGGTTCGATACGTATTTAAATGTACGTAAAAACAACCTAAAATACGTACAGTTAGAACGTATTTTGACTAGTCCGTCGCCTGCTCCATAACCAGTAAAAAAGGAATCTATTTTAAATGCGTATCTGCTTAATTTTATATTGAATACTTGATTTGCTACGAGGCCTTGTGAAATATGAATTATAAACATTATGGTTTCGTTGTTTTGTTTTGTTTTGATTTAAAATAAATAATAATCTGACGAAACCAGAAAAGACCACGTTCTCGACCGGATTCATTTCAAAGTTGCAATGGACTCAGTTGACGTCTGTGAGGACATTTATTTATTTACGTTATATGTTAATATATTAATATATTATTTAAATATATTATATTTTATGAAATATATTCTTAAGTAGTCAGTTGTTGCTTTTTATCAAATAACAACATATTTCTGGCTTGCAATATAAAAAGTGCATCGACTGAAGTGATGCTAGGTTTAACCTTTGGAGAGTCATAACAGTTTAACACTATCTATCTAATATAAAATCATAATTTTTTCATGCATTTGTAGTGTCTTTATTTTTATTTTTTACATTCTCAGATCGCACTTCTCAGGTGATAGGCTACTATGTCACAAGAACTTGATGAACAACTAATAATAGGGCGCGCAGTTGCGGAGACCCTCGATGAGGCGCATGAACGCTGTCAAATGCATGCCCTCCTTAAACAAAGCAACACTGACCCTTCAAAAGTGGACCTTTGTCAAATGGTTAAACGAGGGCAAACAGTTATTCGTTGTCTTGACAATGTGAGTTCAAGGAACGATCTCGACACTCTCATAAAGGAATCCGAAGAGCTGCTTGCACGACCAACCCTAAATGGCCCAAAGGTCCAGCAAATGATGGTAAAGTAAATGTAGTTTTTTTGAACATCCAAATTTTAAGGCAATCCGTATATACAGTTTGACTGAAAAATGTTTATTATGAAAGATGGATGGAACAATTTAATTTATTTTGTGCTATTAATTTGATTATGACAGCCCTATTAATCTTTATGGGTAAAACAGTTTCAAGTTTCTGTAATAGAAGATGTAGTCTTAATGATGCACATATATTGTTCAATGTTTGATATTCACAGACAAAGAAAAAAAGGACCCAGTCCAGATTTAAAGTCAGAAGGAAAACTAAAGAGAAATCACATCTGCAAAGAAGAAAATCTTCTATGTCACATGGTAAGGTTTTGTCATCCTAAAGGAAAATAATTTAATGTATTGTAAAGCTTTTATTATTATTATTATTATTATTATTATAACTAAGATGTTTTGACTGACTTTTATTTTCATTAATCAGATTTAAGAGTCAACAAATCAAAGGCTTGTTCAAAGGCAACAGAATTGCTTCAAGACCAGGGTCCAGATCATGGTTAGTTATATGATTGATTTATGATTATTATTTTTTTTTTTACATTTATTAGATGTTATTATAAAGTCCTGTCTTTATTTTTTGTATATAAATGATAATGATACATTTTTCATGATGTGCAAAGCTGCAGAAGCCCCATATGATTATGATTTATGATACCGCTATAAAAAAATAGTCCATACATCCTTTGCTTAAAAAAAAAAAAAAAAAAAAAAAAAAAAAATAAGAACAACAGTGCCTTACATTTCAATAAAAAGCAATGTTCTGTAGTAAGGTTACAGCAATGGATCATTAGTCAGTAGACTCTCAGTGGTGTACATCAGCGGTCCCCAACCTTTTTTGCGCCACGGACCGGTTTAATATCAGACAATATTTTCACGGACCGGCCTTTAAGGTGCGGCGGATAAATACAACAAAATATAAAAAAAATATAAAAAATAATTAAAGGGACAATAAGTAACTTTTTAGGTATTTTATTATCTAAAATCAATATTTTTATTCATAAATATGTCCTCAATGGTGTACAAATACCTCTGCCAATGATCTGACTTATCCTCGTAAACGAAGAATATATTATCTTTATATACATAGGACGGGTAGGTCCACGGAGGCTTCCATGTAGTTCTGCCATCTTTAAAAACTATAATAGCAGAGAGGGACAAAAAGTACTAGGCCAACGCGTTTCCACAACGCGTTTCGTTCAGAGTCCGCGTCACGTGACTGAAACCAGCAGAAACGGAGCAGAGCAGTGAGAGGCGCTTTTGTCACTGCCCCGGCAAGTTTAAAAGGCTGCACTGCACGGTTAAGTCACAGGATAACGAGTCCTCTTCGTCGAAAAAGTCCACAATAAGACCGTAAAAGGAAACGTGATCGGAGATTACAAAAACAAGGGTTATTATAATGTCGGGATAGCTAATGCAGGAGAAAGCTTTCAAAAGAGACGCTGAAGTTGCCTGCTTTCTTCTCGACAGGTAAGTCAATGTTAAGGTCTTAATTACAGGCTTTTTATTTTTATTTTTTTATTAGCCTATATAGACCAGCGTTTCCCAGCGGGGTGACGCGGCACCCTGGGTTGCTTCTGGCGAGAGCAGGGGTGCTGTGTAAAAAAACTATTTTTACCATCAATCTCGGATCGTCGGAAGTCTCTAATAACAACAAATAATGCGCACAAATTTATAATAAAAATGCAATTCATAAGTTTTCGGCGTTGAATTGCGGAGGTTGCGCTTGCGTGTGATTTTATTCCCGTGCCTTATTCCCAGTGCGTCCACATAAAGCTGCCTATTTTTCATTAATGCGCTTACAGTCAAATACACAGGAAAACATTGTCACAACCTCCGTCTTGCCGCGAATTGCCTTAATTGAATATGTCATTATGTAAAGTGATCTCTTCAGAAAAAAGTAATGATTTCCTAGATTTTAAATGGATGGACAAAAAAATAAGAAAATAATAGATAAAAATATCTATATGACAGTAGGCCTATAAGTTCTTCCCTGTGGTATTGAAAATTGATACATTTGTTTATTTATTTATTGCTCAAGTCATACATAAATGTTTCATTCATTCATTCATTCATTCATTCATGCATTCGTAACATGCATGAACGAAGAAAAAAAAAAGGAACAGGAAGAAGAAAATCTTATGGTACCTGTCATTTATTTGTGCACATCAAAAATTAAAAATAAAAAAAACCCAGCACATTTCAAGGTATAGTATCAAAGTAGTATCTCTACTATTGAGTAAAGTAGAGAAGGCCCTATAAACAAGATTGTATGTTTTGTTTGTTCAAAACTGTAACATTCGTTTGTTCGTTGTGTCAAGTTGTAGTTTGTTTGAAATAACAAACCAGTTCACCCGAAGGAAAACTCGATGAAGTGCTATTAGAGGACATCCTGTCATAGCTTTTTGGTACATAATGGCTACCGTAGATGCAACACACATTTGAAAATGCGAGGCGCTAGAGAGCACTATTCATTTGATTGCAAAATACAATTTCACCACTAGATGGGAGAAAATCCCACTTACTGTCCCTTTAAATAATAAACGTGAATCCAATGTGTAGGCTTACTTGCAATTTTATTAGCAGGGTACTCGTAATATCGCGCCTAAAGACAACTGAGAAAGCCTGAACACAAACAAAAAGCCCCCCAAAAGAAAAAAATCTCCATGTTTACGGTGCTGATGCGATGTAAGGGTGGCGCTGCCAATAAAGCACCTAAAAGCTGTCACAAAGAACCGATTTTAAGAACCAAAATTAATGATTATGAATATGTAAAATATAGCAGGAGACATTTTAATTGTTTAATAATAAACAAATGTTCCCTTTCAAGGGAACTCGAGCTGCGTCGAGACGCGGTGGGAACGCCCTGCGTGATTGCGTCGTGAAGCACGTGTATAATCAGTCCAATGGAAAGACAAGACGTCATAGGCGGGTGACGTCATCGACCAGGAAACTATAAGGCAGCCCCGCTGACACAGATCGCGTTACCTTCTGTGCCTTCAGCAAGCGCTCTCTGTATATCTGTCCCTGTCATATTTATTGTTGTCTGTCAAGTTGCAATATGTATATATATTATGGCAAAAAAAAGGAAAGCAAGCAAGCGTTGTGTTGTTCCCTGCCCACGTTATATCACGGGTGGGGACACACACTCCAGAGTAAAAGCTTTGTGTTGCTTGTTTGGGAGTGGAGCATGCCAACAGTCAGTTCTCGAGGGGGCTGACTGTGAGCATTGCGAGAAGCTGTCCGTGAGGACGCTCCTCTCCCGCCGGCTGTTCTTCGAGGAGGACGGTTCGGTGCGCGCCCCCCGAGGCGCGGGTCCCGCTGCTGCCGAGGCACGGCGTCGACGCGCATCTTGGGGATCGCAAATGGTTAAACTAACAAACACCTGTTGGATCCAGTGCTTTATCTCGGGGAGAAGCACGCTCTGCGGTTTCTCCTCCCCGGGAGTAGGCATTCATCCTGCGATTTCCAGTTCCGAGGAATTGGTATCGTTAATGTTTTTGTTTAAAAAATAAATAATTAAATGAAAAAAAAATAAAAGAAAAATAAAGCAGATGTTTATGAGTTTTCAATAAATAAATAAAGTCAGCTCATAACTCTGTTGAATAAAGAGGAGCTTATAAAAGGAGGTTTTATCTAGTGCTGTTGCCAAGTTAAATATTACTGGCCAAGCCGAACATATATGAGAGTGAAAATATAAGGAAAACTCTATATTTCAAGCCTCCTCGTCGGGGAGTGCCGTTTTTCCCTATCTCCACACTGAGGTGTCGAGATCGTGGAATAAACCGGTTTCTATTTGTGTTTAATCCCTAAACTTTTACTATTGTAATGCTATGGGTATTAAGTATCTTGGTATGACAGTGCCTCGGGTTAAAGAGACGCTTGCGAGCTATCTCTCTCCTGGGTCGGCGTCATCATAACCCCGACGTTACCCACCAGCCATCATAAAATAATAGATAAATATTATTAGGCAGCACTGGTGGGTAAAGTATATAAGGACATGGATGAATGTGAGGATGTCAGCACTGACGCTATTCGAGAATTGCGTTGCGCAACAGATAAACTATACCGGGGAGGGACGGTTTCGAGAAATCGTTTCTCCTCGGTGTCCTCTAAAAAAAAAAAAAAAAAAAAAAAAAAAAAAAGGGGGGGGCGACTCTCCGAGGAGGGTCGCAGCGCTGCCAGTTCGGTTGTTTCCTGCTGGTGGCCACGGAGTGTTATATTTATAAATATATATATATACACATATATATAGTTTTTCTGGTGTAAAGAAAATATAATAAAATATGTCTGTTCTTCTGGATGCCTCGCTTTCAAAATAACGAAGAAATAAAATCTTCAGGGGCGTTCCAGAGGTTTCTTCCTCACCGATATAATGTTCCTGAGACTGCTGGGCGGGAGCAGTCTCAGCCTACTAAAGCTCCTCGCAGCATAGAGTGCGGAAAAACAGAGATTCGCCATTCGGGTTCATCCACAATCGAAGGTGACTTGGGTGGCGGTCGCGGTCTAGCCAGTTAGAGATATGCAAGATCTGAGGACTGTTTTATTTCTAAAATAGCTTGGAAGAAGAAGCCCTGACGCCGAGGCTGCAGGCTTCTGAGGGTGGTCCCCTCCGGGGTAGGGACGGTTTTGAGAAATCGTTTCTCCTCGGCGCCCTCTGGGGTGCGACTCTCTGAGGAGGGTCGCAGCGCTGCCAGTTCGGTTTCCCTGCCGGTTCGCCGTTTCAGGGCACCGAGGTGTCAGCGTCCCCATACGATCCTCCGAGGAAGGTCGTAGAATGGTCAGTTCGGTTGTTCCCTGCCGGTTCGCCGTTTCAGGGCACCGAAATGTCTGTTCAACCAAATCCAGAGGCCAGTCTCGAGAGACTGGTTCCCCATAGTGGTGGACTCATGGCAGCTGCGTCCAACGTAATTACTTTTGTCCTTCTGTACATGAGACCTCTGCTGTTGTGGCTCAGGACCAAGGGGTTTTCTCCGAGGGGAAATCCGTTTCACATGATTAAGGTCACGCGGCGATGCCTTCGTGCTTTGTTTATGTGGAAGAAACCTTGGTTCCTCGCCCAGTGTTGGGGGGCTTCTTGTCGACGCGTTACGCTTTCGACAGACGCTTCCCTCATGGGGTGGCTCTCTGTGGAGTGTCGCAGCGCTGCCACATCGGTTGTTCCCTGCCGGTTCGCCGCTTCAGGGCACCGAGGTGTCAGCGTCCCCATACGATCCTCCGAGGAGGGTCGTAGAACCGTCAGTTCGGTTGTTCCCTGCCGGTTCGCCGTTTCAGGGCACCGAGATGTCTGTTCAACCAAATCCAGAGGCCAGTCTCGAGAGACTGGTTCCCCTAGTAGTATTTCTGGCAGCGTGGAAACTACTGCCACATATTTCTCAGTGGGTCCTTCACACAATAGAAAAGGGTTTCAGAATTCAGTTCGGTTCTAGTCCGCCCAGATATCTAGGGGTCCTCCCCACAGTGGTGGACCCTGAGCAGGCTCTGCTTATGGAGCAAGAAGTACTGACACTTCTGCAAAAGGAGCTATAGAAGGGGTCCTCCTCCCAGCAGACAGTCAGGGTTTTACAGCCGTTACTTCATTGTTCCGAAAGAGGATGAGGGGATGCGTCCTATTCTAGACCTGCGTCAAATAAACAGCAGGTTTCAGAATCTCAAGTTCAAAGTATGCTTAAGCTAATATGATTGTGTCACAGATTCAGTCCGAGGACTGGTTTGTCACAATAGACTTAAAGGACGCTTACTTATCTATCCATCCTCATCACAGGAGGTTCCTGAGGTTTGCTTTCCGGGGCAAAGCATACCAGTATCGGGTTCTTCCATTCAGCCTTTTTATCACCCCGCACCTTTACAATATGCGTGAATGCAGCTCTGGCTCCTCTGAGACTCCAGGGCATTCACGTATTATACTTTATCGATGATAGGTTGATCCTAGCTCAATCTGAGCAGATGGCAGTTCGGCATCGAGATGTCGTTCTGTCTCATTTAAGATGTTGGGGTTGCGGCTTCGCGTAACTGGGGTAAAACTAGGCCAGTCACTCACTGTGGAACAGTTTCAGACTGTTGGGGCTCATGGCAGCTGCGTCCAACGTAATTACTTTTGGCCTTCTGTACATGAGACATCTGCACTGGTGGCTCAGGACCAAGGGGTTTTCTCCGAGGGGAAATCCATTTCGCACGATCAAGGTCACGCGGCGATGCCTTCGTGCCTTGGTCATGTGGAAGAAACCTTGGTTCCTCACCCAAGGCCCAGTGCTGGGGGCTTCTTGTTGACGCGTAACGCTTTCAACGGATGCTTCCCTCACGGAATGGCGGGCGGTCATGAGTGGCCGCTCGGCGAAAGGTCTTTGGTAGGACCATTAACGTTCTGGCATATAAATCGGCTAGAAATGATGGCGGTATTTAGAGTTCTCAAATACTTCCTCCCAGACCTGAGAGGTCACCATGTGCTTGTCCTTCCGGACAACACACTGATGGTCTCGTATATCAGAGCAGATATCCTGTTGAGGCAGGGGCTGAGGCCTGGGGAATGGAGATTTCACCCCGAGGTGGTGGAGCTCCTTTGGGAGAACTTCGGTCAAGACTCAAGTCTATCTTTCGCATCGTTTATACAACACTTTGCCCTATGTGATTCTCCCTGACGCATCCAGCTCTGCTTGAACTGGATGCAACGTATGAGGTGTGGTTGAGGCTACACCTGTACGCATTTCTCGATATCTTTGCTCCTGGGAATTACTCTCATCCGGAGTTATGGATACTGTGGGCTCGGCCTCTGAGGGGGCCCAGCTCATAGATTCAGGTCTCTCGACTGAGGTCGTGGAGACCATACTCCAGTCTAGAGCTCCCTTCACGAGAAGACTGAATATGCATTGAATGGAAACTGTTCTCTGCTTGGTGCGGAGAACGCCTTCTGAATCTTATCTGCCCTATGGTACAGTACTTGATTTCTGCAATGAATGTTTCTTTGCTGGGTTATCTCTGAGGAGAGATCCTTATTTCGTCTTCTCCGTGGTACATAGAGGCTAAGGCCTGCATGTACTTGGGTTTGCACCTGGTATGGTGATAGTCTTTCTTCACCCCTTGCCGGGTTGTATTCCTAGGTCCCTACTAAATTTGCGGGTCATTTGTGCTGCGGGTCTTCTGTCCTCCACCTTTATACCCCAGATCAGGAAAAACTTAATCTGTTATGCCCTGTCCGGGCTTTGGGTGCTTATATCCACAGAGCTGCCCTGTGGCGTTTATATAAAAGCGTATAAAAGCAATTATTTGTCTGCTTCGGGTTACCTACATGTGAGATAGGTTGCCCTGCATCTAAACAGATAATGAGCAAGTGAGTAGTTGAGGCTATCTCACTTGCTTATGAAGTGGCCGGACAGCCTTCACCTTTGACTGTTCGGGCCCATTCTAAGAGGAGTATGGCTGCCTCTACGGCTTTAATTTCGGGAGTTTCCCTTTTTTGACATTTGTAATGCGGCAGGATGGTCTTCTCCGCATACATTTGTGAGATTTTATGACTTGGACCTCTCCACTCCTGGGGTCAAGTTGCTTGCTTCTTAGTATGCGCATGGTACTTCATACAGAACAGGCACATCGTCATTATGGCATAGTGGGTATGGGGTTCCCACCGCGTCTCGACGCAGCTCGAGTTCCCTTGAAAGGGAACGTCTCAGGTTACGTATGTAACCCTGGTTCCCTGAGAGGGAACGAGACGCTGCGTCGCCTTGCCATACTTCCTGCATGCCCTGACCGACTTGCTTCAGGCTTTTTCAGAAGCTAACGCGATCTGTGTCAGCGGGGCTGCCTTATAGTTTCCTGGTCGATGACGTCACCCGCCTATGACGTCTTGTCTTTCCATTGGACTGATTATACACGTGCTTCACGACGCAATCACGCAGGGCGTTCCCACCGCGTCTCGACGCAGCGTCTCGTTCCCTCTCAGGGAACCAGGGTTACATACGTAACCTGAGACGTTTTCTGTGCAAAGATGAAGTTGACAATGCTGACTCGATCTTCGCAGTATGCCTAGTGAACGCGCCAGAGAGAAATGCACATTTCATACGAATTACATAAGCAGAGAACAGTCAGTTTTCTTTTGTTTTGAATTGTTCTGTTTAAAATTAGACATTTTTTTCAAGCTTTCTATGTCTCAGGTCTGTGAGGCAAGTAGGCTACCATATACGCTGAATTTCGGTTAATTTATGAGATCAGCTCCAGTTCACGCGCCCGCGCCTCCGTGTCCTGATTAAATATTTTCTATTATATTTACTTCTTATTAAATCCAGGCAATTGGGTGATGAAACATTGATTAAAATTAAGATACAATTAATACAAAACGAAATACAATTTAAAGACAGGCTTTTTGCTTTCTGTCTGAGGTCTCTGTGAAAGTTTTAAAGCAGTCTTTTTGTGCCGCTTTCAGAGCGCTGCACGTCCGTAAGGGTGAACTGTCCCATCCGAACAATTATTATTATTATTATTATATATATATATTTTTTTTTGTGAAATAGGCTACATTTCTAAATTAATGCGACTTATAGTTCAGTGCGACTTAGGCTATATTATGTTTTTTCTTCTTCATGATGCATTTTTTTACTGATGCGACATATAGGCCTACTCCGGAGCGATTTATAGTCCGGAAAATACGTTAAGTTATATATTCTTTCTGTGAGGCCCGGTACCAAATGTCGCAAAGAATGTACCAAAGGTCCGCGGCCCGGGGGTTGGGGACCTCTGGTGTACATAATTTGATATTGTTGGGGTTTGGGGTTGGGGCTGACAGAGTCTCTTCTACACGAGTTACAAGACCTGCTGTCAGCTGCTACTTCCAACCTTAATTCTGAGAGCACACAACCTTCAGCATCACTGCATTGGGGTAAAAGGACAGTAGCTGCATCAGAAAGATGGAGGGAGGCTAGACCCTCTTTAATCTGCAACAGAACATATCAACATGCAGATGTGTTCAAAGTGCAAGTCAAAGGTGGCGGTGGTAAAGTGTAAAGACTGTCTGCCTGAGCAGTATACCTGCATTGACTGTGACTGTGCTGTACATCGCACACAAGTACTTCACAACAGAAGCACAATGATTTCAGGTTTCCACAAGGCTGTACCACCCACCACAGTGGTGAAGCAGGACTCGAACGGGCAATACTTTCATCATCATGAAGGTACTGTCTTAATTTAAAATTAATTAAATGCATTTAAATTGCAATCATATATTAGTCTTTGTAAATGTATTTCTTAGGATAGTCACATAACTACAAGCTGTCTTTGTTTTTATTGAACTTGTTCAATAATTGAAACATGTTTTATTTTTGTTTATCGTAGATCGACTCTTATCAATGGCACTACCTAAGAATATATGCAATTGTGGAGAGGAAATGTACTGTGTTGGTGTAGGGAAGTTAGC
Organism: Abramis brama; assembly: GCF_963993115.1. Classification (NCBI taxonomy): domain Eukaryota; kingdom Metazoa; phylum Chordata; class Actinopteri; order Cypriniformes; family Leuciscidae; genus Abramis; species Abramis brama. The sequence continues at coordinate 4,164,429 of NC_139982.1, forward strand.
CAACATGAAGGGTGAGTGAATGAGTGAGCAGATACTAAAATCTGCCTTTTAGCATGCATGTTTAATAATTGGAAAATTATAATATATGTATTCTACTTTTTAAAAATGTCCTTGGTCCTATTTGCCAATTATTATTTTTGCTTCATTAAGGTCCACCACATGTCCTGCAGAAGCCAATTTGTGTATTTATGTTGGTTGATATTAAACCAACATGTTGGTTTGCTTTACAAGCACATCTTTGAGGATATAGTATCTATAATATCAGCACCTGATTTGCATCATTTGTTTGGAACATCCTTGTCTAGAGAAGACAAACAAGTTAAGTCTTTGGCGAAATCAGAATCAGTGCAGAGTCTTATTTCATTTTAAAGTGCTGCATTAACTCTGCTCTGTGCCTGCTGCATTTAAACCAAAAGACAAAACTTCTGCCTGTTCTAACCCTGCCCTGCTAAAACAAATGTCACATTAATAACGTTTTATTATGTAATAATTATAATGCCATACAAGACAAAACATCTGCACTGGACAGGTCTGACTGGATCTTGTGGTTAATGTCCTCCCCTTACAATAGTATACAAATATTTTTTTGTACAATTTTTAAAAGTGTGAGTTTGGGTTTGGATCATTTGCATTTTGTCATCATACTTTATTATTAAATGTAATTTACGGACAATTATTTTACAGGTCGCTACGACCTGTCATTGCCCAATCTGCACTGTGAGAAATGCAGAGAAACATGGATGCCAGGTGTGTTCGAATTGCAGAAGAGTGGCTACTGGCCTGCAACCCTGAACTGTTGCTCAATCTACGATGAGGAAGTCTTCATGTCCTTCAAAGACTTAAAAATGTCTGCTCCAGGATTGTCTCGTTTAGCATTCATAAGAATGCTTGACATGAAGACGGTGCACTATGGCAGAGTGAGTACCTTTCTCATACATTTACCCATCTCATACTATTATTGTTGATTTCCAACCTCATGCGAGCAAAGCATTTCTGTCTTCAGAACTGCAGTCAGAAATCCCAGGAGATGAACAGTGTATGGCCCTGTTTACACCTGGTTTTAATAAGCGTTTTGGTTTACTGGATCACAAGTAGATGAGAGAGACACATTCCTATTTACACCTGTTTTTTTTAATCCGCCTCTTGTCCACTTTTAACCACTTCTGTCCTGTTTTTTTTAGAGTGGAATGTATATGGGCTTATATACTATATATAGCCCATATACATATGTACATTTATGTTGAATGTGTTTTCAACTACCTCTGGAAGTGGTCAAAAGTGGACAAGCTCAAAACATTTTAGACCCCGGTTACACCTGTATTAATCGTCGATCACTAGTGATCTGACAAACCAAAATACATATTTTGTTAACATCAATGATCCAAATGTTAAAAACTGCTGAACTCCTGGGATAAAAAAAAAATAAAAAAAAACCAGTGAGAAGCACCATTAAAAACACCTTGATGACAGATAACAATTGTCAGACTGGTTCAAACTGGCAACGTCTATGGTAACTGTTTTGTACAATTGTGAACGGAAAATAATAGCACTGTAGAATGCCTTTTTTTTATTTTGGTTGTCCAAGGAGGACCTTCATAAGTTTATTCTGATGTTATTGATGATCAGTATTATGTAACTTATAGAAGATAGTAAATATGGAGAAGACACACAATTCTAGGCTTGTTCATTATAATATTTCTATGTATCTTTAACTAGAATGGCACTTTATGTGGTGATGCGTTTTTGAAGAGCTTTTTCGAATGGTCCATCTGCCGTTATGAGGTTGACAAGATCTGCGGTGAACAACATTTCACGTGCCCAGCTTGTACCCCTCTAATGCTGGCAGTTGCTGTGGATGGCAACAGAAAACTTCACCGTTTCAAAAAGGCGGGGTAGTAAGTGTGTTGTTGTTGTTGTTGTTATTATGGGTTGACTTTTACTTTTTGTATGGCAATAAATAATTGTATTAAAATTATTATAATTTTTAATAATTTTTTATACTATTATGACTTAATGTCTTGTTCTTTCTATTATTGTCACAACAATTCTTTGAATTATCCTGAAATAGTTTTTTCGTAAGTTTGTGTTCATTGTCGTTTAAAAATCTAGAACAAAAATTAAAATCTAATCTATCTATCTAATTTTGTTTTATTAGTTCAGAGGGCTCTGGCTACTTCGAAGGGTTGTTTCTTTGCAATGATGATGATGTTTCCTCTTTTGTTCAATATATCCGCGAAAAAGTACAACACGTAAGTGAACTATGCCTCAGATTGCTTGCAAGTACACAGTATGATTTCATGATTTTTTGTGAAAAGTTTTATACACTGATTTCTATTACTAACGTAACCTCAGTTCTCTCTAGAGAGGGAACGAGGGTTGCGTAGCCTGCCGTGCTTGTGCTGCACTTGGTTTCGCTTCTAGTCAACTGAAATCACTTGACGACAGCGCGGTAGGGCTTCCCATTGGCGCTGGAGTCATGCCAAAGACGCACTGATAGGTTGCAGCAGTTGCCGCAGAGCAGCCAATAGGCGCGCGAGCTGTCTCGCCTATGTCTGCCTGCTGCAGCAAATGCGTTTTACATTCTAAAAATTAAGGATCATTTTTTGCTTCAGTATTCTCGAGAAAAGGAGTTTTTCCCGTAGCGTAAGCTAAACTTACGCAACACTCGTTCCCTCTCTAGAGAGAACCGAGGTTACGTTAGTAACCGAGTGTCGCTTCAGACTTCAATCTTCAGTGAAAATCTCTTCAAATAATGAGTTTATTGAATATTAGAGCCAAAGTCAATAGAAAGTGTCAACAATGAAAATATAAAAGGTATTTTGCATGTTCTACACAGTCAAGCATGTTTTCATATTCAAGGTCTGTTCTAAAAGTATCTGGACTGGTTATGAATCTCCACACAAGATCATGAAACGTGAACAAGCTCTAATATGTCTCCATCTTTAACAGCCTGTTTCTTCTCCATTTGATGATTTCAGACACACATGAGGCTTCATGATAGATGGAGTGACACCATGAACTCTGATTAGAGATTCACAATCAGTCCTGATACTTTCTGAACAGACTCATGATTCATGATCTTACTTTAGTGATGGCGCTTCATCTAGTGGAAGTGTAGCAGTGATGATGGTCACATGACTGAATATGGACACAGAGATGGACGTTCATCTGCACATCCTCAGTGTCTCAGGAGTCACAATACAAATACTAAATAAAGTCATGATTCTCTAGTGTATATTAGTTTGTTATCAGCACAAGCTGTTGTAAATCCTGCCCACTTCTTTGCATTGTCAGCACATGCTTCAGTGCTCTGAGAGTGTTTATAGTGCTGTGAGTTTAACACTTCATGACTGAGAGCAGAACACAATCTTCATCATCACACAAGACTAAACTACAGCAATGAACACAATCAACATCTTCATCTGGACCATTGCACTGTTTATTCAAGGTAAGATGTAAAAACTGACTATGGTTTTGGTGTTTTTGTAAAACTGTATGATGATAATAGTTTTAAACACTAATAGTTTTTCTTTTCTCTTCTTCAGAATCCAGAGGAGTGACTCTGACTCAACCTGAAGTTAAAACTGTCCAACAGAGTCAAACAGCAACAATAGAGTGTCATATGGATGTAGGACTAACCTATAATGGCTTAGTCTGGTATCAGCAGAAACCTGGAGAAGCTCCTAAACTCCTGAGTTATGGCATAAACATCCTCCAGTCAGGAACTCCATCTAGATTCAGTGGCAGTGGATCTAACTATGGCAGTGATTTTACTCTGACCATCAGTGGAGTCCAGACTGAAGATACAGGAGATTATTACTGTAAGAGTATACACTATATCAGTGGAAGCTATGTGTTCACACAGTGATAAAGAGTCGTACAAAAACCTCTGTCAGTCAGACGTCACAGTGACTGCACTGATACAGCTGAGAGAAACTGCAGCTGCTGATGGAGGATCACAAACTACACAATATCAAACCTTTCACACACTTTATTCATTTATTATGATGTATAAGTAAACATATAATCTTATATCTCTTACTAAACTGGACTAAAATGGGTAGAAAATGTGAGTGGTGCTTGTTCTTGTAAAACTTATTGTTCTTGTAAAGCCACTCCATTACATTTTCACCCATAGAAAGACACACTTACAAATGAGACGCTAAAATTAAAATGGTTAAAAGCACTATTTTTAAGTAAAATCTATTAATCACACTAATGCACATTATGCCAGAAACCCTTAACAATGTTTTAAAACCATAAATGCAGTGATTATGATACAAGTTGAGAGAAAAACTACCTTTGCAATGTATCTTCCTATGGTGTCCCTATAATTAAAGTCCCATCACAAGAATTCAGAATCACTACAGCAATATGATTTTGGTTCATTTTTAAATTGATAACAGCAGACTATGCATGCGGTGCACTTTATTTTACAGAATGTGAACTTACATGTACTTACAATGTAGGGGAGCGTGGGGCACAACCTAACGCGGGGTTAAATGTAACAGACCTTTTACTCATTTAGTCAGGGTCATATTGTGTTCCCTTTCGTTGTCACTCCGAGTTACGTCGGATGACGACGAATGGGGTTTCGCTTAGAAATCCTATCATCTTCGAGTATTAAAACACGAGCCAATGGCAAAGAAATGCCATGGGTCTGCGGAATTTGCATAGCGTAACTCCGCCCCGCCCTGGGGGTATATAAGGAAGTGCGTGAGCAGAATGCAGATATGTTTTCGCTTCGGAGCCAAGTTGATGTACTTCACTCCACAGCCAAATCCTGAGTTATCTCTTCATCTCTTCGAGACGAGCCTCTCTCCAGGTGTTGGTGTGACAGCGAGTTCCAGCGAGTGCACATTCCCTGCTGATCTGTGCAGTGATTTGCCAGAGTTTGTGTGTTCTCTCCCTGGTCGCTTCAACACTCTGCGGAGAAATCTCCTTTCACAAAAGAGCATTGCACGCGGCACGTCTTTTTAAAGATGCCTCGCCCGTGCACTTCTGGTTGCGGTCTATTCGTGTCTGACTCTGATGGGCACAATCGCTGTCTTGTGGGTGTCGAGCACGCTAAGGCAGCGTTTGTGGATGAGTCATGTTCCCACTGCGGGAACATGCCCATCGCACGGTTGAGATCGAGACTCAATGATCTTCATGTGAGAGTCCCCTCATCCGCACCCCAATCTACTGGTCCCGAGAGGGCTGGTACTTCGGTCCCGAGAGGGCTGCTGATCCGCGTCGGCGGCCAACCCCAATGCCTTTTTTCCCGGATGTGCATGAGGAGGTCACAAGGTCCTGGAAGGCACCATTGTCTTCCCGTGATCGCTCGGCGACCGCCTCCGCCTTGCCTCCCCTTGATCAGGCGGCCGCCAAAGGGTACACTGGGGTTCCCCAGGTTGAACGCTCTGTTGCGATGCAGCTGTGTCCTCAGAGTGCTTCTTCCCGCAGGGACCCAAAGCACCCCTCCAAGGCCTGTAGGTTCTCTTCCACTCTTGTGGCGAAGGCCTACAGAGCTGCGGGGACGGCGGCCTCCTCACTGCATGCCATGGCGACTCTGCAGGTCTACCAGGCCCAGATGTTGCGTGATATGCACGAGGGGAGGTCTGACCCAGCACTCTTTGATGAGTTGCGTGCCGCCACCGACCTTGCTCTCCGAGCGACGAAGGTGACCGCACGCTCGCTGGGTCAGGTGATGGCCACTTCGGTGGTCCAGGAGCGACACCTATGGCTAAACCTGGCTGATATGCGGGAGGCCGAGCGGACCCGGTTCCTCGACACCCCCATATCCCAGGCTGGCCTATTCGGCGGTGCAGTCGAGGACTTTGCCCAGCAGTTCTCGACTGCCCAGAAGCAGACTGAGGCTTTAAAACATGTCCTGCCCCGGCGGCCCGCAGCCGTCGGCACAGGTGCCTCAGCCCGCTCGCCGCCGAGGGCGCCCTCCTGCGGTTCACGCCCCTCCCGATCGGCCCCAGCAGTCCGCTGCTCCCGGGTCGCGTCGGAGAGGAAGCCGTAGGAAGGCGCCACAGCCCTCTCCCGCCCCGCGCCCCGCTAAACGCCAGGCTAAGCGGCGCTCCTGAGACGGGCTGCTCAGAGATGGTGATGAGTTCTGTACAGGAGCCGGTAGCAGGGCCGCTCGTTCCCCCGGTGGAGGGCCGGGGGAGAATCCTTGGTTTTCCTATTCCCGCTGCTCGTCCCACGAAGGGCAGCACCCTAAAATGGTTAAAGAAAGAACTCACTATCCCATCACTGAGCACACGGAGTGTGCGGATGAGAGCACGCGCCGCCCACGGGCCACGCTCCTCTCATCCCCCTCTGTCGCCAGACCCCTGCCAGAGCACGCCCCCGTGGGACGCTGGTCCTCCCCTGGCCTTCTCTGGCAGGACGCGGCTAATGACCGTGCCCCCGCACCGGGCCGCTATGCCACCCACGCCTGGGCCGGTCATTCCGCCTCGCTGCACCCCCGACAGTACATCTGTGGTTCGTATGACCCCGCTTGTGCACTTTCTGGAAGCCTGGCTAGAGCTTCCCAGACTGTCCCGCTGGGTCGCGAGAACCATCAGGCTCGGCTACGCGAATCAGTTCGCGCGATCTCCTCCCCGCTACAGCGGAGTCCGCTTTACTATGGTCGGTCGCAATGCCCCTGTCATGAGAGCGGAGGTCGCCACCCTACTGGCGAAGGGTGCGATCGAGATTGTCCCTCCAGCCGAAATGAGGTCCGGCTTCTACAGCCCTTACTTCATTGTTCCGAAGAAATCGGGTGGGTTACGACCGATCCTGGACCTGCGCGTCCTGAACCGCTCCCTTCACAGGCTGCCGTTCAAGATGCTCACGGCCAAGCGCATTTTCGAGTGTGTGCGGCCACAGGATTGGTTTGCAGCGATCGACCTGAAGGACGCCTACTTCCATGTCTCCATTTTACCTCGACACAGACCGTTTCTACGGTTTGCTTTCGAGGGGCAGGCATACCAGTACGCGGTTCTCCCTTTCGGGCTAGCCCTGTCTCCTCGCGTCTTCACGAAGGTCGTCGAGGCAGCCCTTGTTCCCCTACGCGAACACGGGGTTCGCATCCTGAACTATCTCGACGACTGGCTGATCCTAGCTCACTCTCGAGACCAGGTTTGCGAACACAGGGACCTTGTGCTCCGGCACCTAGCTCGTCTGGGCCTTCGGGTCAACTGGGAGAAGAGCAAACTCTGCCCAGTGCAGAGGATCTCTTTTCTCGGTATGGAAATCGACTCGGTCGCCATGTGCGCGCAGCTTACGAGCGAGCGTCACTGCTGACTTGATATTCCAGACATAGCTACTAGACATTTAGACACTTGCCTTCCTGTTTCGAATGCGCATGCGTCGCGTCTGAACGCGTTGTTGTCTTTGGAGCTCCCGATTGATTTATAATTCTTGATTTCTCTTTAAACTCACTTACAACGAACATTTTCTATTTTTCCTCACCTCACAGTTACAACGCGGACTGTTGAGCAGACGCGTCTCAAGCCTATTAGTGATCCAACGTCGGATACTCTTATAGGTTACTCCTGTGGATCACGGCTGAACGCGTCTTCTCCACACTCACTTACGGTACAAACAAACATTTTTTCACCTATCGTGCGTCTACTCTACACCTGTACCACTAAAAAGCCGGATTATATCCAAGACTTCAGTCATAAATTAGTATAAATATTGATAGCATCACTGGTAGCGTCGTTGCTAACTTAACTTACTGTCCATCTGTTAAAATGGCGAATATAGATGTAAGTAGTCTACCTTTTGGTGCAGGTGAGGACACATTTGAGCTACACGCGTTGCAGTCTGAGCTGGAAGCTGTTGAGAAACAGATCCACGACCTTTTAGTGAGAAAAGCCGAGCTGATAGACCGGCGGTTAGCTCTTGAAACATCACGAGCCGATGAACACAAATCAGTGATCAACCTTACTAACCCGCTGACTCCGACCTCGTCTACTCCGTGCGTTACTCAGCATCGGTCACGAGCGTCGAGGCCGCGATCAGCTATGGTCTCGTTTACGCCGGCTCCAACATGCCACCACGAAGCCTGGATATTTCCGCAGCGGAAGACGCGAGTCAGGTCTAGACCAAGAAAACTCTCTCCGACCCTCCCGGTTTTCGAGATATCCACACAAAACCGCTTCTCCCCTCTTCGCGAAACAGAACGCGATGCTGTGATCATCGGTGATTCCATCGTTCGACACGTACAAGCTACGTTAAATAAAAGTAAGGTGCATAGTCACTGCTTTCCTGGTGCTCGTGTTTCTGAAATCGCTGCTCACGTTCCCGAGATTCTGAACGAGCGCGTCGGAACTGTGGTCCTGCACGCGGGAGGGGCCGACATCAGGCTGCGACAGACAGAGGTTCTGAAGAAAGACTTCAGGAATCTGATCGATACGGTACGCAGCACATCGCCTGATATAACGATCATTGTGTCAGGACCGCTTCCCACGTACCGACTAGGTCATGAAAAGTTTAGTAGATTATTCGCGCTAAATGAATGGTTAATATCATGGTGCAATGAGCAGAAACTGCTCTTTGTAAATAATTGGAATCTGTTTTGGGAGCGTCCTAGGCTTTACCGTGCTGATGGCTTACACCCAAGCAGATTCGGATCGGATCTTCTGTCAGATAACATCTCCAAAATGTTAAATACCTTTTGACTAGTAACCAAAAGTTCAAATCATAGTCTCTGCTGCACCAAATTAACTGATATAAATAGTGTAGAACATTGCATAGAAACTGTGTCTATTCCTCGTTTAGTGAGATCAAATAATAAATATACTGCAGGATCTAGAAAAAATCTAATTGTTATTAAACCAGAAAATGTTGCCATTAGTAACCAAAAACAATTTCTAAAGCTAGGTCTTCTAAACATTAGATCACTCACACCTAAGGCAGTTATTGTAAATGAAATAGTCACGGATAATAGCTTCGATGTACTTTGCCTTACTGAAACTTGGCTTAAACCTAATGATTATTTCGGTCTAAATGAGTCTACTCCATTAGGATACTCCTATAAGCACGAACCCCGTCTGATTGGTCGTGGCGGCGGTGTTGCAGCGGTCTATAGAGATATTCTCAATGTTACTCAGAAAACGGGTTATAAGTTTATTTCGTTTGAAATACTTGTACTAAATGTTACGCTCTTAGATGTTAGAAAAAAATCCATATTATCTCTAGCCTTGGCTACCGTATATAGACCGCCTGGGCCTTACGCTGATTTCCTAAAAGAGTTTGCAGATTTTCTCTCAGATCTATTGGTCAATGTAGATAAAGCATTAATTGTTGGAGATTTTAACATACACGTAGATAATCCAAATGATGCGTTAGGGGCTGCGTTTATAGATTTATTAAATTCCTTTGGGGTCAAACAAAACGTCACCGGACCAACTCATCGTCTTAATCACAGACTCGATTTAATTATATCATATGGATCCGATCCAACCGATATAGATATCATTCCACAAAGTGATGATGTCACTGACCATTACTTGGTAACTTGCATATTATGTACTGCTGTAATATGTCATGCGGCGCCGCGTTTTCGACCAGGCAGAACAATCCTTCCATCCACCATAGATAATTTCTCTAGTTGCTTATCTAATCTGTCTCAGCTGCTGCCTGAACCCAAACAAACAGATGAACTAGAAGAACTAACTAGCACTATGAGCACCATTCTCTCTAGATCATTAGATGTTGTTGCACCCGTTAGATTAAAAAAGGTCACAGAGAAAATTAAAGCACCATGGTACAATAATACTACGCATGTTCTAAAGAGAGAAACCCGTAATTTAGAGCGTAAATGGAAACAAACTAATTTAGAGGTCTTTAGAATCGCGTGGAAAGACAGTATGTCACGTTATAAAAAGGCCCTAAAAGCGGCCAGGGCTGAGCATCTCCGCAAACTAATAGAAAACAACCAAAACAATCCAAGGTTTTTATTTAACACCGTGGCTAGACTAACAAATAAACAGACGTCACCCGAACAAAATATCCCGTTACAGTTTAGTAGTAATGATTTCATGAACTTCTTCACTGAGAAAATAGAAAACATCAGAACCACAATTGTAAACGTTCAATCCTCAATCGCACCTTATAATTCAGCCTCAATTTCCCCCCCGCAAGAACAATTACAGTGCTTTACAACTATAGAACAAAAAGAGTTAAATAAACTTATCACTTCATCTAAAACAACAACATGTTTATTAGATCCTATACCAACTAAACTACTGAAGGAAGTGTTACCTGTAGTGGAAGAGCCTCTCCTCAATATTATTAACTCGTCTTTATCTTTAGGTCATGTTCCAAGAACATTTAAACTGGCAATGATAAAACCTCTCATTAAGAAACCACAATTAGACCCGCATAATCTAGCAAATTATAGACCCATTTCAAATCTACCTTTTATGTCTAAAATACTAGAAAAAGTTGTGTCCACTCAACTGGGCTCTTTCTTGCAAGAAAATGATATCTATGAAAAGTTTCAGTCAGGATTCAGGCCGCATCATAGCACTGAAACTGCGCTCGTTAAAATCACAAATGATTTACTCTTAGCTTCTGACCAAGGCTGCATCTCAATACTAGTTTTACTTGATCTAAGTGCTGCGTTCGATACTATAGATCATACAATACTCTTAGATCGACTACAAAATTATACTGGTGTTCAAGGACAAGCATTAAGCTGGTTTAGATCATACTTATCAGACCGCTACCATTTTGTCTATTTAAATGGAGAAAAATCAATCATAATTCCAGTAAACTATGGAGTGCCGCAGGGATCTGTGTTGGGCCCTCTGTTATTCTCAATATATATGCTGCCACTTGGAAATATTATAAGGAAACATGGAATTAGTTTCCATTGTTATGCTGATGACACTCAAATATATATTTCATCACGGCCAGATGAAAACGCTAAATTATCCAAATTGACAGAGTGTGTTAAAGATATAAAAGATTGGATGACGCGTAATTTTCTTTTATTAAATCCAGACAAGACAGAGGTAATACTTATCGGTTCAAAAAACCGCCCACAGAACCTCTCACAATACAACTTTGACATCGTAGGATGTCCTGTTACTTTATCCTCTACAGTAAAAGACCTGGGTGTTATACTCGATTGTAACCTGTCTTTTGAAAATCATATTTCGTATGTTACGAAAACAGCCTTTTTCCACCTTAGAAACATTGCTAAGCTACGTAATATGCTATCAGTTTCTGATGCAGAAAAGTTAGTTCATGCATTCATGACCTCGAGACTAGATTACTGTAATGCTTTATTAGCCGGTTGTCCTGCATCCTCAATAAACAAGCTACAGTTAGTCCAAAATGCAGCCGCTAGAGTTCTTACTAGATCAAGAAAATATGATCATATAACACCGATTTTATCATCACTACATTGGCTACCTATAAAGTTCCGTATTAATTATAAGGTATTGCTATTGACTTATAAAGCCCTAAACGGCTTAGCTCCAGTCTATTTAACGGATCTTCTATCACCCTATAATCCATCACGCCCTTTAAGATCAATAAATTCGAGGCTTTTGGTCATACCTAGGATATCCAGATCAACCAAAGGAGGGAGAGCATTTTCGCATTTGGCTCCAAAACTCTGGAATAGCCTTCCTGATACTGTTCGTTACTCCGACTCACTCTCCCAGTTTAAAACTAGATTAAAGACGCATCTTTTCAGCCAGGCATTCATATAATATTGTTAATCTCACAGTTTCAAACTACAATCCGGCCTCTAGTTCATAAATGCCAGAGGAGAACTGGCCCCCGACTGAGCCTGGGTTCTCCCAAGGTTTTTTTTTCTCCATTAGGTCACCTGATGGAGTTTTAGGACACCATTAGGTCACTTGATGGAGTTTTTCGGTTCCTTGCCACTGTTGCCTTTGGCTTGCTCAGTTGGGGATATTTTGGGGATATTTAATTTAATTTTATTCTATCAATCAATAAATTCCACTAGAAACAAACTTTGTTGTATTATTTTATTTTAATACTGTGAAGCTGCTTTGATACAATCTGTATTGTGAAAAGCGCTATACAAATATACTTGATTTGATTTGATTTGATTTGACTTGTCTTCGTCAGTTCGAGGGCAAGAGTGCGGTCCCACTGAAACTTTTTCAGAGGCTCCTGGGGCATATGGCATCCGCAGCCGCAGTAACGCCACTCGGATTGCTTCATATGAGACCGCTTCAGCTTTGGCTTCGCGATCGAGTCCCGAGGTGGGCATGGCAACACGGCAAGCTCCGGGTCCCAGTGACTCCGGCCTGCCGTCAGACCTTCACCCCGTGGTCGAACCTCAGCTTTCTACGGGCCGGAGTGCACCTGGAACGAGTTTCCCGGCATGTTGTTGTCTCAACAGATGCCTCCACCACGGGCTGGGGCGCCATGTGCAATGGACATGCTGCCGCGGGCTCCTGGACAGGACCCCAGCGCCTATGGCATGTCAATTGCCTCGAGTTGCTGGCTGTACGTCTCGCCCTGCACCGCTTCCATGCGCTGCTCAGGGGTCAGCACGTATTAGTCCGATCAGACAATACCGCGACAGTAGCGTACATCAACCATCAAGGTGGTCTGCGCTCCCGCCGTATGTCACAACTCGCCCGCCACCTCCTCATATGGAGTCAGAAGCATCTGAGGTCGCTTCGAGCCATTTATATCCCGGGACACCTGAACCAGGCGGCCGACGAGCTGTCTCGAGTTCGGCCTGGCCTCTCTCTGGAGAATGGCGACTCCATCCCCAGACGGTCCAGCTGATTTGGGATCAGTTCGGGGACGCACAGGTAGACCTGTTTGCCTCCCACGACTCGTCCCATTGCAACCTGTATTATTCCCTGACCGGGGGCACGCTCGGCACGGATGCACTGGCGCACAGCTGGCCGCGGGGCCTCCGCAAGTATGCGTTTCCCCCAGTGAGCCTTCTTGCGCAGACTTTGCGCAAGATCAGGGAGGACGAGGAGCAGGTAATTTTGGTTGCCTCGGATTGGCACAACCGCACCTGGTTCCCAGAACTAGTTCTCCTCGCGACAGCACCTCCCTGGCCTATTCCCCTGAGGAAGGACCTGCTTTCTCAGGGACGGGGCACCTTATGGCACCCTCGTCCCGATCTGTGGAACCTCCACGTGTGGCTTCTGGACGGGACGAGGTAGGTTTGAGTACCCTACCACCAGCGGTGGTGGCTACCATCACTTCCGCTAGAGCATCGTCCACGAGACATGCCTATGCGTTGAAGTGGAACCTCTTCGTCAACTGGTGTTCTTCTAAAAATCTTGAACCCACGAAATGCCCCATCAGTGTCGTGCTTTCCTTCCTGCAAGAAGGGTTGGAGCGAAGGCTGTCTCCCTCCACCCTGAAAGTGTATGTTGCCGCCATTGCCGCACATCACGACGCAGTTGATGGTAAGTCCTTGGGAAAGCATGACCTGATCGTCAGGTTCCTGAGGGGAGCCAGGAGATTAAATCCTCCTCGTCCTCCCCTCATACCCTCTTGGGACCTCTCAGTGGTCTTAACTGCCCTGCAGAGTGCTCCCTTTGAGCCTCTGCAATCAGTGGAGCTTAAGTTCCTGTCAATGAAGACAGCGCTCCTGGTTGCATTGGCCTCCATCAAGAGGGTAGGGGACCTGCAGGCATTTTCGGTTGACGAAGCGTGCCTGGAATTCGGGCCGGCTAACTCTCACGTGATCCTGAGACCCCGGCTTGGATATGTGCCCAAGGTTCCTACCACACCCTTTCGAGACCAGGTAGTGAACCTGCAAGCGCTGCCCTTGGAGGAGGCAGACCCAGCCTTGGCACTGCTCTGTCCAGTACGCGCCCTTCGTGCTTACGTAGACAGAACGCAGTGTTTCAGGACCTCAGACCAGCTCTTTGTCTGTTATGGTGGGAAGCTGAAGGGAAAGGCTCTCTCCAAGCAAAGGTTGTCTCACTGGATAGTGGACGCCATTGCTTTGGCTTACCAGCAGCAAGGTCGACCATGCCCCCTTGGTGTGACGGCCCACTCCACTCGGAGTGTGGCATCCTCTTGGGCTCTAGCGCATGGCTCCGTATGCAGCCCTTCGGGGTCATATGTGTATTCCAAGTCCCCCCCTTCGGGTTGGGCATGTTTGCATATTTCCACTGGATATGCTTCCCAGTGTACCTTGGTATTCCTGTGTTAAGTAGGACTCCTTCGTCCGTGCTAGTCTCACGACAGGGAGCTCAGTCTTACGCAGGGCACTGGAAGACAGTCGAGAGGTGGCATGATTATACGGGAACCCCATTCGTCGTCATCCGACGTAACTCGGAGTGACAACGAAAGGGAACGTCTCGGTTACGTATGTAACCCTCGTTCCCTGAGTAGGGAACGGAGACGTTACGTCTCCCTGCCACTTCCGCTGTACCGCTGGAACGCCTGAGTTCAGTCTCGGCTCCTCAGCGAAGACATATGTCACAGGTCGGGATGGGCCAAGCCGGACTGCGCCCACCCCTGAACCAGGACCACCCTGAGGAGCGTGTCAGAGACGAGACGGAAACAGAATTCAAGGGAATAACAGTTCTTTTTATTAAAGTTAAAAGTAATTTGAATAACCTAAGCTAAAATCTTCCTTTCCTCTTCTTCCCCGGAATCGAGGCAATGCAGCAGTCTCCGGGGCCCACTCCCACGCCGATACAAGGTTCGCAATGGCCTGAGATGGATCGATGGATTTCCACAGGTGTGTATGCGGTCGGGGCTGTTCCTCTTCCCACACTGATGCAGGGTCCGCAGGGACCTACGACGGACAGGTGCGTTTCCACAGGTGAGTAGACAGTCGGGCTGTTCCTCTTCCCACACTGATGCAGGGTTCACAGGGACCGACGACAGACAGGTGAGTTTCCACAGGTGAGTAGACAGTCGGGGCCCTTCCTCTTCCCACACTGATGCAGGGTTCACAAGGACCGACGACAGACAGGTGAGTTTCCACAGGTGAGTAGACAGTCAGGGCCCTTCCTCTTCCCACACTGATGCAGGGTTCACAGGGACCGACGACAGACAGGTGAGTTTCTACAGGTGGGTATACAGTCAGGGCTAATCCTCTTCCCACACTGATGCAAAGTTCACAGAGGCCTACGACGGACAGGTAAGTTTCCACAGGTGAGTAGACAGTTGGAACTCTAGGGCTACAGCAGACTCGAGTCAACAGGCTGAACGGAGCTTCTCTAGGACAGACAGTTAGAACAGACAGAGTCAGCTTCAACAGCAGTATATAGGCCTCACGTGTGTTGCCGGGGACAGGTGACTCCACATCATGCAGATGGGCCGGGGGCTATAGCAGACTCAAAGGTGCAGGCCGAGCGGAGCTTCTCCTGGACAGACAGAATCAACTTCAACAGCAATATACAACTCTCACGTGTGTTGCGGGGGACAGTTAACTTCGCACCATGCAGATGGACATGGGATTGTAACAGACTCAAGTCGCAGCTGAGCAGAGCTGCTCTAAGACAGACAAAATCAACTTCACCACAGTATACAGTCCTTACGTGTGTTGCAGGGGACAGATAACTTCACACCATGCAGATGGACCTGGGGCTATAGCAGATTCAAGTCGCAGGCTGAGTGGAGCTTCTCTAGAACAGACAGAATCAACTTCAACAGTAGTATACAATTCTCACTTGTGTTGCAGGGGACAGATGACTTCACACCATGCAGAATGGACTTGGGGTTGTAGCAGACTCAAGTCGCAGGCTGAGGTGAGCTTCTCTAGGACAGACGGAATCAACTTCAACAGCAGTATACTGTTCTCACGTGTGTTGCAAGGGACAGATAACTTCACACCATGCAGATGGACTTGGGGTTGTAGCAGGCTCAAGTCGCGGGCTGAGCGGAACTCCTCTAAGACAAACAGAATCAACTTCAACAGCAATATACAGTTCTCACACGTGTTGCAGGGGACAGATAACTTCACACCATGCAGATGGGCTTGGGGTTGTAGCAGACTCAAAGTCGCAGGCTGAGCAGAACTTCTCTAAGACAGACAGAATCAACTTCAACAGCAATATACAATTCTCACGTGTGTTGCAGGGGACAGATAACTTCACGCCATGCAGATGGGCTTGGGGTTGTAGCAACTCAAAGTCGCAGGCTGAGCGGAACTTCTCTGAGACAGACAGAATCAACTTCAACAACAGTATACAGTTCTCACGTGTTGCAGGGGACAAATAACTTCACACCGTACAGGTGGGCTTAGGGCTGCAGCAGACTCAAAGTCAACAGGCTGAGCGGAGCTCCTGCTAAGACAAACAAAATCACGATTGCAGATAGAGTGTGCAGTCTCACGTGTGTTGCAAGGGGGGGCAAACCTTCTCACCATACAGGTGGGTTGACAGGCAAGTAGCGAACTTAAGTCAACAGGCTGGACAGAGCTTCTTCTAAGACAGTCAGAATCACTACTTCAAAACAGAGAGGTTAGTTTGACTCACAGATGCTATTCCTTCTAGTCCTCAACAGATGGGGCCGATCGACATTATTAAGCTCCAGTTACTGACAGTAGACCAGCATGGCACGTGGGGAGTGCACGGCAAAAGAGAATAAATCTTCCACACACACACGGCAATTTCACTCCAAACATGCAACGTGAGGGGGGAAACGTCAATTTAAGCACTGCAATCCACTTCAATAAGTGCAGATAAGGCCAGCACTCACCCAGGGGTCTCCGTGCCACAAGCAACGAGCTCCAATGTTGGGAAAAAGATGTTTCAGGGTTTTCCTCCACAGACATAGACGGATTCACATCACCGTTCCAACACGGGGGAAGAGGGTAAGAGATCGAACATGAATCAGTATAATTCACTCAGTGACGTTTAGATAGCACAATCAAAGCACTCCAATCCACCTCAAATTCAGTGTTGAAACATGCAGGTACGAGATACGATGGTCGATTACTTATCTCTCTCCCTTCCAGGCAAACGGTGTGTTTTCACAACTCTTCCACACTCCTCGAGTCCCCTCCAGCAGCACTTCCCTTTGCACACCACAATTCTTCTCTGCAACACTCAAATAGAACGACTTCTCACGGGAGAGAACCACCCAACAGTCTCTCTTCGCTGGCTTTTTATATCCTTCTCAATGCCCACATGGCTTCGTCATGGCTCTAGATTAATTCCCCACACCTGATGTCGATTTCCTCATCCCGGTTGGCAAGGCAACAGATACACATTTACACGGGGGGTGGTGTGTCCTTGTTATTGTACCGGAGGGGACACAATTGCGGCAAACTTTAGTTCCGCCCTCTCATTTGTCACACCGTGACACATATCTGCATTCTGCTCGCGCACTTCCTTATATACCCCCAGGGCGGGGCGGAGTTATGCTATGCAAATTCCGCAGACCCATGGCATTTCTTTGCCATTGGCTCGTGTTTTAATACTCGAAGATGATAGGATTTCTAAGCGAAACCCCATTCGTCGTCATCCGACGTAACGTCTCCGTTCCCTGCTCAGGGAACGAGGGTTACATACGTAACCGAGACGTTTCCGCTTATTTTCTCTCGCTACCAGAAGATGGTCTCCCGCGGATTTGTGGAAAGTTTTGATAAGATTTCGTGAAGATTCTGGACAAAGAGTGTTTTGACACCATGCAAGTAAATTTTTCCATCATATCGAGGGCTTGGAGCCAGAGAGGCGTAAGTGGCTTTTGAAAACTTTACAGGAGAGACAAAATATTTTTTTTACCACACATCAATCACCTTTATTATTAACCTTAAACCACAAACATTGCAACCACAGGCATACTTACATGAATACTTGAATACTTACATGAGTATTTAACCCTCTGGGGTCTGAGCTGTTTTCTGGGCCCTGGAGGTGTTCTGACATGCTCTGACATTTGTGCTTATTTCTGTTACTTGTGACATTTTCATTGCTAAAGTCTAATTACACTGTATTCAGCACAAACTCTGCTACAATAATATATTAGCAGCATGTGTGTAAAAGTTTGTAGTTTTGAGATAATGACATTTATGCATGGTTTTTGAAAATACAAAAAAAAAATTCTCACTGAAATAAGGCCATGAAACCTATACTGATTATTTCTTCACAAGACTTTTGAAAATTGTATGACGTAGCCTAGAATATTTGCTCTAAAACTATGTGAAAATCACCCTGACTGCTCATTCAGATAAGACAATATATTGATTTAAAAATTTTAAGACGTGTTTTGTGTGAAAAATCTTAATGCGGGAGCTCATTAATATGTAAGCTTTTCACACCTGAGAAAGACAAAGACCCTCCCTAACGGCCCTATTAGGAGCTATCAGGCCCTATCATTCTGAGCAACCTTGCACAAAGAATGAGGAGATTTAAAAAAGAATGGTTTTTAGATTGTTTGATTTATTTACAACACAACATAATCCAAAGATACACAACAAATGACAAAAAGCACTCATTGAAACCAATGATCCAAAGACAGAGACCTTTGTGCCATTCCTAAAAACATTGTACATACCTTTCATTTCCAAAGTGTTTGATTTTCACTTTACCATGTTCATGTAACAGAGACTCATGTGAATGTTGAAGTCAGCAAGACTCAGTGGCATCTGGGCCCTGAAAAAAAAAAGTGAACATACTGATATCAAGAGAAAGGCCTGCACGATTTTGGGAATACATTTTAGATTTTTCTGGTTAAAATTGCTTTTTAAAATTCACAGAATACACACACACACACACACACACAAATGTTTCCAACAATATATAATATAATGAACACCAGGTTTGTTGTGCCTTGTAGGCATAGGCTATGTGCAGTGCTGCATAAAATAATAATAACAATAACCATAGCAGCCTATAAATCTTCCAAAATATTTCAGTAACAACTAGGCCTACGCTAGAGAAAAATATATTGATTATCATGTTACTTCAAATGTTTCCATTTGTTATGATGGTATGAAATGAGATAATAGTAAAAACATGAAGCCGTTTGGTGCTTCAAAAATATGATACATAATATGATACATTCAAACGCGATCGCGCTCAAATATAAAACATTATGGTTACCATATACATATCTACGTTTGAGCAGATATCCACAAACACAGTAACAGTAAACACGGGTCTAAATATTATAATATTCACCATATATCTAGCAAAAGTTCAACTGCAATGTGAAATTTATGCAACAATAACAAACTAATATGTAAGAATTTCTTACCTTACATCTTTCTTGTCTTCAAATCACGTTCTTCTTCTTCTGAGGTAAATCCAATGTAAGCTCACGGCGCGTCTTTCAAACTCGACGAAAAGCAGAGAGTTGTGAAGTGTTTTGGTGTTTTGTTTTTGAGGTAATGAGCGCGATCGTGTTCCATGTGGAGATTTGCATGTGAATATCTTTTGTGCGAGTGGGCGTGTTCAAATTAAAAATAATTAGGAAGCGTTTGAGAAGCTGGACATCTTGTTGGTTTTATACAAATTACTTAAACAGAGAATATTTTTTTTCAGTTTGAATCCGATCATTTAAAAGTACACACTTAAATGTTTATAAAGGTATATGGCTCATAAATGTGTGACAAGTATTCGCTGAGTTTTGTTTCAGTTTATAGACGTGCTCAAGAAAAAAAAGTTCACCGCGACGGAGAGGCAGAACGCACACCCTGTTTATTTTCTTTATTTTACAAAAGCACAATGTTTTGATTTGATTGTAAGTGGACACATACAAAAGTAGAAATATCACAGATTCTTTTTTCTGTATGACCATAAATGACGGAGTAATTTAAGTTTATAGTTCTACAATGTGAAGAAAATCCAGCAAAACGCGGGGGCACGTTTGCCGACCTCAGAGGGTTAATAAACTTATGGCATATTAACACAATGAACGTGTTCTAAAACATTGTAAAATAAAAACAATATGGCAAAAACATCAGATATCCCTTTTTGGCACCAAACATTATTGGGCGTATCTGTTGTAATGAGAGATAGAGGACCAAACAGCGAGTTTGACAATAATACAGTCTTTAATGGAAATGAGAAGCGAATCACTGAAGCAATAAAGAACGAAAATCTTCTCAGGATTCACAGGAAACAGTCAACTGAAAACCTCGCTTTGTAGAAATCAACATAAACTGCTGGAGGCAGAAATCACTGGAACTCAGGATGCGCAGCGAGAAGTCAGGCGAAGTAGAGCTCCGAGTGAGAGGCGAAGTCCGCCGAGAGAGAAGGTACCGTAGGCTGGATACCGCGTCTTGATCAGGAACTCAGCGTCTGAATTGGCAGGGCAGAGTACAGTGAGCCAGCAAGAGAGAGGATGAGAATACTGACTCGAGGAGAGGTTTCCTCACGAACCACACAGGACTCGACACGACAGGACAGGACAGGACTCGATTCGTTGACAAGAGAGGTAAGAGAAGCGTCTTTGGCATTAGAGAGATTGGAATAAACTGACAAAGAGGCAGAGAGAAAGAGTGTTAGAAATAGCAGGAAACATCAGGGGGAAAGGGAAAACAGGTGTGATGAATGAGCGGAGATTAAGGATAAATGGGAACAGCTGGTACTGATAAGACCAGGGTGATGGTGTAGCGAAAAGGTGTGAGATGTGGCCACAAGAGGGAGACAGAGAAAGAAGGAACCCGGATCATGACAGTACCCCCCCCTCAACGAGCGCCCCCTGGCGCTCCTGAGGAGGAGAGCTGGCGAGAGCGGAGGAAATCATCAATGAGTGAGGGGTCCAGGACGTCCCGGGAGGGAATCCAGCTTCTCTCCTCTGGCCCATACCCCTCCCAATCGACTAAGTATTGGTGACCACGACCCCGGCGGCGCATGTCAAGGATACGACGAACCCTGTAGACAGGAGAATTATCAACACGAACCGGCGGACAGACAGGGCGAGAAGGCGCACGCACGACGGGCTTAATATGCGAAACATGGAAAACTGGATGGACTCGACGAAGATAGGCTGGGAGGCGAAGTCGTACCGCGACAGGATTAATGATCTTAATAATACGAAATGGACCGATAAAGCGAGGTGCCAACTTGCGGGAATCAGAATGTAAGGGTAAATTTGCGGTGGAAAGCCAAACGCGCTGCCCACGAAGGTAGCGCGGACTCTTGACTCGACGCTTATTGGCAGTAATGCTCATGCGAGTGTTCGAGCGGCGAAGTGAGATTCTCACCCTCCTCCAAGTGCGCTTACAACGGTCAATATAGGCTTGAACTGACGGTGAATTTGATACAGCCTCCTGAGACGAAAACAAAGGAGGTTGATAGCCGAGACAGCAGTGGAAAGGCGAAAGACCTGTAGCAGAGGATGGGAGGGAATTGTGTGCATACTCTGCCCAGGCCAGTTGCTCAGACCACGAAGCGGGACAACGGTGAGCAAGGCTGCGAAGAATGCGGACGACAATTTGATTGGCACGCTCAGCTTGCCCGTTGGTTTGAGGGTGAAAACCCGACGAGAGACTGGCGGTAGCTCCAATTAGACGGCAAAACTCCTTCCAAAAAAAGGCGGAGAATTGCGGACCTCTATCAGAAACCACGTCAGTGGGAAGACCATGTATCTTAAAAACATGATCTACCATAATTTGGGCGGTCTCTTTGGCAGAAGGAAGTTTAGTGAGAGGAATGAATCGAGCAGATTTAGAAAAACGATCGACAACTGTTAGAATGACCGTATTGCCAGCCGACGAAGGAAGCCCGGTAATAAAATCAAGCGCGATATGAGACCAGGGGCGAGCTGGCACAGGCAATGGTCGAAGCAACCCAGCCGGGGGGGAGTTGCCGGTCTTGGTTTGAGCGCAAGTAACACACGAGGCGATAAAGCGACGCGTATCGCGCTCAATAGTGGGCCACCAGAAACGTTGACGAATGAAAGCAAGAGAGCCCCGTACGCCGGGATGGGCAGACAATTTGGACGAGTGTCCCCATTGGAGGACAGCGCGGCGAACGGACGTGGGCACAAAAAGGAGACTCTTGGGGCAGTTACGCGGCACAGAAACCTGAGATAACGCACGTCTGACCAACCTCTCGATTCCCCACACGGTAGCACCCACAACACGACCGGGAGGAAAAATAACCTCAGGGGTTACGGCTGTGGTGGGGGAGTCGAAGAGGCGAGAGAGAGCATCAGGTTTGATATTCTTTGAACCGGGGCGAAAAGAGATGGAAAAATCAAAACGTGTAAAAAACAGAGCCCAACGGGCTTGACGGGCGTTAAGTCTTTTTGCCGAGCGTATGTATTCTAAATTTCGATGATCCGTCCATACGATAAAAGGAACGGAAGCGCCTTCTAACCAATGTCTCCATTCGCCGAGAGCCAACCGGATGGCGAGCAGTTCACGATTGCCTACATCGTAATTTCTTTCGGCGGGCGCGAGACGGTGAGAGTAAAAGGCGCAGGGATGTACTTTTCCGTCTGAAGAAGAGCGTTGAGAAAGTACGGCCCCGACCCCGACCTCCGAGGCATCGACTTCGACAATAAATTGTTTCGAGACGTCAGGAGAGAGTAAGACAGGAGCGGAAGTGAAAAGAGTCTTTAGCTGATCAAAAGCAGCTTGAGCTGTCTCTGACCATCTAAAGCGGGACTTAATAGAAGTCAGTGCAGTGAGGGGCGTGGCTACTTGGCTAAAATTTCGTATGAAACGACGATAAAAGTTGGCAAAGCCAAGAAAGCGTTGAAGCGCAACACGGGAATCAGGAACGGGCCAATCGGTGACCGCTCTGACCTTAGCCGGGTCCATACTGACTCCTTCTGCAGAAATGACTGAGCCCAAAAATGTGACCGACGGAACATGAAACGAACATTTTTCAGCTTTGACAAAGAGTCGATTTTCTAACAGACGTTGGAGGACACGACGAACGTGTTGGACATGGACTTGGAGTGAGGGAGAGAAAATGAGAATGTCATCGAGATAGACAAAGACAAAAATATTTAGCATATCTCGTAAGACATCATTGATAAGAGCTTGGAACACGGCGGGGGCGTTGACCAGCCCGAAGGGGAGGACCTCATATTCAAAGTGACCGAGGGGCGTGTTAAAGGCGGTCTTCCATTCGTCACCCTCTTTGATGCGGACTAAGTGATAGGCGTTAAGAAGATCGAGTTTGGTAAAGACTTTAGCTCCCTGTAGGATCTCAAAGGCTGACGACATCAAAGGCAAGGGATAACGGTTCTTGACAGTAATCTCGTTCAGCCCACGGTAATCGATACAGGGACGTAACGAACCGTCTTTCTTTTTGACAAAAAAGAACCCTGCACCGGCAGGTGACGAGGAGGGCACAATAGTACCGGCGTTGAGGGAATCGGACAGATAATTCTCCAGCGCTCAGGAGACGATAGAGAATATAATCTGCCGCGCGGGGGCGTGGTCCCCGGGAGAAGGTCGATACTACAATCGTAAGGACGATGGGGGGGAAGAGAAGTGGCCCGGGCTCGACTAAAGACCTCCCGCAGATCGTGATAAACCTCCTGGACTCCAGACAAATCACCGGGTTCCTCCTGAAAAACAGAAACAGAGGAAACAGGTGGAACAGCAGAGGTTAAACACTCAACATGACAAGACAATTTCCACGACAAAATAGAACCATCAGACCAGTTAATCTGGGGATTGTGTAGTACTAGCCAAGGATGACCGAGTACCACAGGGGTAAAGGGGGAATGGAAAATAAAAAAAGAAATGGTCTCTTTATGATTTCCTGAGACGGTAAGCGTCAGAGGCGCAGTCTTCTGATTTATTCTAGGAAGGACGCTACCATCTAGGGCATAGAGAGGGGTGGAGTCTTTTAAGTCTATGAGGGGAATACCTTGCTTCCGAGCCCACAACTCATCGAGGAAATCAGTCAACCAGAGCCATGCAGGAGACGGACGAGACGGGCCACCGAAGAATTGCAGGAAGGGTTGTACAGGACATGGAGAGTTCCTTGACATCGCGCTCGCCAGTAACCCTCCGCCTACTGACGAGCTCTGGCTTTTACCGGACAATGAGTGACAAAGTGGTTTGCTGAGGCGCAGTACATGCACAGGCGGTTGGTGATGCGTCGCTCGCGTTCCTTGGGAGAAATTCGAAGACCACCAAGTTGCATGGGCTCAGAGTCCGTGTCAGGGGCGAGAGGAGAAATGGCAGAGGAAGAAGCAGGAAAACGAGAGGCTTCGGTCCGACGTGCTCTGTGGCGCAGGTAAAACCGCTTCTCAATTCGAATAGCCAGATCGATGAGGGCATCGAGTCGAGCAGGCACCTCGCGCATGAAAATCTCGTCCTTGAGATCAGAATTCAACGCCTCTAGAAAGCGCGCAACCAGCGCCGGCTCGTTCCACCCGCAGGACGTGGAAAGGGTGCGGAACTCTATAGAAAAGTCAGTAACAGTACGCCTTCCCTGGCGAAGGGACGAAAGGAGTCGTGAAGCCTCCTCCCCGTGGGCTGACCGGTCAAAGACACGGATCATCTCTTGTTTGAAGACTGTGAAGTCGAAGACGCATTCACCTTCTGCCTCCCAGTGAGCTGTTCCCCATTCCCGAGCTCGTCCTGCAAGGAGGGAGATTACGTAGGCGACCTTGGCTCGGTCTCGAGCGTAAGTGGCAGGCTGTAACGAGAAAACCACCTCGCACTGGGTAAGGAAGGAACGGCACTGAGTAGGCTCACCGGAATACACAGGAGGATTGTTGACACGTGGTTCGGAAACTTCACGGACCTCAGAGGCGGGCGGCTCGTGCCGAATCTGATGAACCCGTTGTGTGAGGTCGGCCATCTGGCTAGCGAGGGAGTCTACAGCCTGGCGAGCGGTGGAAATATCCTGCTCGTGTTTCCCCAACATGGCACCTTGAAGCTCGACTGCCGCTTGAAAGGGATGGCCACTCGCTTGGTCCATAACTGGTCAGTTTATTCTGTTGTAATGAGAGATAGAGGACCAAACAGCGAGTTTGACAATAATACAGTCTTTAATGGAAATGAGAAGCGAATCACTGAAGCAATAAAGAACGAAAATCTTCTCAGGATTCACAGGAAACAGTCAACTGAAAACCTCGCTTTGTAGAAATCAACATAAACTGCTGGAGGCAGAAATCACTGGAACTCAGGATGCACAGCGAGAAGTCAGGCGAAGTAGAGCTCCGAGTGAGAGGCGAAGTCCGCCGAGAGAGAAGGTACCGTAGGCTGGATACCGCGTCTTGATCAGGAACTCAGCGTCTGAATTGGCAGGGCAGAGTACAGTGAGCCAGCAAGAGAGAGGATGAGAATACTGACTCGAGGAGAGGTTTCCTCACGAACCACACAGGACTCGACACGACAGGACAGGACAGGACAGGACTCGATTCGTTGACAAGAGAGGTAAGAGAAGCGTCTTTGGCATTAGAGAGATTGGAATAAACTGACAAAGAGGCAGAGAGAAAGAGTGTTAGAAATAGCAGGAAACATCAGGGGGAAAGGGAAAACAGGTGTGATGAATGAGCGGAGATTAAGGATAAATGGGAACAGCTGGTACTGATAAGACCAGGGTGATGGTGTAGCGAAAAGGTGTGAGATGTGGCCACAAGAGGGAGACAGAGAAAGAAGGAACCCGGATCATGACAGTATCTGCTTAACAATGCAGAAAATAATTGGTCAAAAGGGGAATTGATTGAATAATTAACACTTGAATAACACTTGAACAAGTAATTAATTTTCATTTAACTCATTCATTATTATTTTTGTATTTTTTTTTTTCTCATTTCACTTTTCCATTCTGGGCATCTGCTGAACAGTACAGACTGTAATACAAGTCACTGAACTTGCTAAACACACTTCTGATTGGCAATTCATGAGTTGTTCAATTTATTTTTATTTTTTTTTTAAATACTCTATACAATTGACAGTTCTCTCATGTTCTTTTTACCCATTTCACTTTTCTTTTTTTTTCAACCATTTCAATTACTCTGTGAGTCTATTCATTGACCACATCCATAGAATCATGTCGCGTCTTATTTTCTTTTCTGTTCACTAGTTTGTTTAGTTATACTCACTGTCCACTGTCAGAGCATTGTAGAACTCTGCGTATGTGTGAGGAATACTTTGCTGCACAGGGTGGACTATATATAAAAAGAAGTCTTTGCATACCCTTATCTGTCTTCCCTCAAAGGTTAGATAATACTCAAACACATGAGTTCTTCTTGAGATTTTTTCACTGTTTCTTTTCCCTATTTTGATAACGTGATAGACAATGAAGTCTTTATGCCTTGCTGCATCTCCCAATAATGTTGAAATATACTTTCCCTTACTGGCTCTGGGAAGTTCTGAATGCATTTGTAACGACAAGGCACAGTTCTTCTCCCTCACCTTCCTTGCTGGAACATGAATGCCATGTGAATTAATGTAGCATTGGCCAGAATTTCTTAGCCTTTTACGTTGGTTTCTTTCCCAATTTTCAACATCTCTCTGTCTTTTTATTCCTCTTTGTGGTGTGTTGGCATCCTCTTCCTTGCCACTTTCAACCCCTCCTCCATGTCTAGCTACTGTCTCAGTCCCTCAATCTTCTTCTGTCTTCTCTTCCTGGCCACTTTCAACCCCTCCCTCCTGAACAAATTCTAGCACAATGTCTACTGTCTCACTCCCTCGCTCTTCTTCTGTCTCCATGTGTCCCTCATCAATTGCATGATCTGTCTCCCTGTCTGTCTCTCTTCCTCCATCTTCTGCTGTCTCCATGTGTCCCTCTCTCTCTTCCATCTCCTCATCTCTCTCCCTCTTCTCATGCTGTGTCCCTAAATGATATCATTAATATGTATTAATATCCTTCATGAATGCCCTGATACTAATAATTCTGGGTAAGGATTAGATAAGGTGAATGTTTAAACTTATTTTCTATGCAAGTCAGAACTCACTTCGTCCATCATGTGCTGTCTTCATGTGTCCCTCAAGTTGATCTCTCTTCCTCACCTCATGTGGCTGTGTCCCTTAATGATTAACACATTAATATTTATTAATAGAGATGAGCCGGATACTCGGCTGAAACGAGTATCCGGTACGGATAAAGCACTTTTGTCGAGTACGAGTATTATACGAGTAAATACGAGTCAATATCTGTGCTCGGATAAAAAAAAAAAAAAGAAGAAAGTTATGTTGAGATTAGGGCTGGGCGCGATATATATATATATTAAATGCCATATGGAATTAGACCATAGCCTATCACATATATCGATATAGTTCAAATTTGCGCTGTGATCCTTGTTCCAAGCAAGCTGACCCGGAGCTCTCTGCACTGCTCCCCGCCCCTCCTTTTCCACTTAGCGTGCGTGTTTAGAGCATGTTATGTTAACATGAAATAAAGTCTTTCACCTCAGAAAAACGGACTTTCTTGTCCTGTCAGCCGTTATACTGTAGTCGTAGCGCACACTCAATTGCACGCGCAAATGCGGTGGCGCGCGCTGTGTATCGCCTCACTGTATATAAAGTGCAAAAGAAACTACGAGCATGCAACGCCGTTACGTTGTAAATTACACGAAATAAAAGTAATGCAGGTATGATTTTCATTCTATTCACCAGGAGCAGTTTCCATGTTTCATTAACAGTTCTTGTTAGTATTGTGTATTCACCATGGTAAATGTCGTTTCCATATTAACCCAAAAATGCCACTATTTTTCTTTGTGTTACTTTTTTAATATTTTTAAATGATTGTGGTGGCTCATACCAACACTGTATTAACAAAAACTAGTATTTAATTTAGTATTTTAACTGCTATTTAATACCTTTAGCATAGGCCTAATGTTTATTAGTACTAGTCTTTACTATTAGTATATTCTTACAATTTATGTTAAGTAAAGGGGGACAGCACTTGTGTGTGTTAACAAATAAAAAATAAAATAAAACATGAACAATAAAAAAATATCGGGATATATATATATCGTATATCGAAATTCAGCCTAAATATATCGGGATATGACTTTTGGTCCATATCACCCAGCCCTAGTTGAGATGAAAACTCTTGTTCATTACATGTTACTTAATAATTGCAACTGTCACAGGTCGGGGTGGAGCGCCAGCGGGCCGCCCACCCCTTCGCTTGCGTGCCGCCCCTGAGGAGCTGACCGTGGACACGAAGGAGACAGACACAGAATTAAAAATAAATGTTCTTTATTAAATAAATAAAAAGTTGCTTAAAAAGTCTATTCTTCAGCGTACTCTTTGTGTATCTCGACACCTTCAGACAGAGAGAGGAATGAACATAATTCACAGCTTCCGCGTTCTCTTCTTCAGCGTTCTCTTCACGTATCTCAGCACAGGGTTCAGGCAGAGAAGAGGTTAATGGACACTTCACCAGCGTAGCTGTACACTCACAGGGCTCAGGCTGAGAAGAGGTTAATAGTGTTTCACCAGCGTAGCTGTACACTCTGTATGATTCTGTCAATAGACTTTCAGGTATAATAGCTTGGCATTTCTCAACATGAGGAAGTTGTTTGATAATGTGTTTGTGACTGATCTACAGTCTTCAGGATAATGATTTAAATAGAGAGAGTCACTTTGCATTGTCAGCACATGCTTCAGTGCTCTGAGAGTGTTTATAGTGCTGTGAGTTTAACACTTCATGACTGAGAGCAGAACACACTCTTCATCATCACACAAGACTAAACTACAGCAATGAACACAATCAACATCTTCATCTGGACCATTGCACTCTTTATTCAAGGTTTGTGTAATACAGTTTTTACAATAATTGTTAATTCTCCTAAAATGTGAAATATATATTAATAATTTTTATTTCTGTTTTCTTTCAGAGTGTAGAGGACAATATACTGTAACTCAGAGTCCATCAATAACAGCAGTTCAACCAGGAGAAGAAGTCAGAATAAACTGTAAAACCAGCAGTAGAGTGCATGGTTATGCTAGTGTTTATTTCTTATCCTGGTACTCACAGAAACCTGGAGAAGCTCCTAAAAACCTCATACATGAAGCAACAATCCGCCATACTGGAACTCCATCTAGATTCATTGGCAGTGGATCTGGCAGTGATTTTACTCTGACCATCAGTGGAGTCCAGACTGAAGATACAGGAGATTATTACTGTCAGAGTTTTCACTATCCAAACAGTAAAGATGTGTTCACACAGTGATAAAGAGTCGTACAAAAACCTCTGTCAGTCAGACGTCACAGTGACTGCACTGATACAGCTGAGAGAAACTGCAGCTGCTGATGGAGGATCACAAACTACACAATATCAAACCTTTCACACACTTTATTCATTATTATGTTGTAAGTAAACATGTAATATAATAATCTACTCTACTATCTCTTACTAAACTGGACTAAAATGTGGAGAAAATGTGAGTGTTGCTTGTCCCTGTAAAACTTGCCACTACAATATTATCTATACAACTTAATGGAGTTTATTGAAAATAACTGAGTTTAGTTGGATTAACAGTGTTGTTCATCATTATGCACACTGTATATAATGAATCACTATATAAAGTCAGATGTCAGTGAGTATAAAACACTGAGAGTCCACAGTCTGAGCACAAGCGCTACTCTTCAGCACAAACACAACATTCAATAACAGAAACAACTCTAAATGTCCAACAGAACTGAACATTAGACATTAACATAAACTGCCAACATCTTTCCCCGTGTGCTCTACGATCTACTTCAGGCTTACGCCCGTTTCACACATACTCCGTTTGCAGTGTGTGTTTCAG
Organism: Abramis brama; assembly: GCF_963993115.1. Classification (NCBI taxonomy): domain Eukaryota; kingdom Metazoa; phylum Chordata; class Actinopteri; order Cypriniformes; family Leuciscidae; genus Abramis; species Abramis brama. Next base: position 4,194,021 of record NC_139982.1, read on the forward strand.
TGCGCATGCGGTGTAGGAGCATCATGCGCTATAGTGCTTTATAGTGATATAGTGCTATAGTGCTTTCACATATGCTGCGTTTGCAGTGCGTAACTGATCCACGGCTTTACCACAAACACATATTCACTATTTTAATTTCAAATCCAGAAGTTATCAGCAATTTAAAAAAAAAAATCAGCATTGCGATTCTCTTTGTACACATACACTCTATAATAGACGTATTCACGTTTAAACACAATTTAAACAACGTATTATTCAGTGCATTGCATCTATATAGATTAGGTTTCTCAAGCAAGTGGTAAAATATTTAACCATGTACTTAAAATCGCATACATTTTAAAATTAAAACTTTGAATTTAAATATTTATACAATAAATCTTGCATGTCACAAATAACTTGTTTTTAACCAAGAACGAGACGAGTGTCATTCATTATGTCACCTTGTTTTCCTTGCTTTACCCCAGTCTTAAAGTAAAAAGATGAAAATAGTAGCATTTAATTAAATGCATTAATTATGAAATGACTACATTTTCATGTCAATCTGTGTTCATTTTGACCACGAACCATAACTTTAATTCATCCTGGAACGGATCGCTGGACCGCATCCGTGTGCAGTGTGAAAGCTCCAACCTGTTAACATGGGTACGGAAAAAAATACGCACCGCATACACACTGCAAACGGAGTGTGTGAAACAGGCGTTATGATGCTGACGCAGCCCTGGGCCGTGGATCTGGAGTTCCCAGCATGCTTTGCAAGGGACTGCATTAGGAGAGTCAATTACTGTATCACTGAAGGTGATTCTTTTTTCACGTAATTTCTCTGCGTCGGCCCTAATTTTTTTATCCTACGCTGACTTTTTTTGACAGATGCGTTACACCAGCATAGAGACCCCAGCGCCGACAATTAAGCACAACTATAATAATGGGCCGTCGATGTACGAGTTTTGGGCCTTTTAGACAAAAAAAATGAAACAAAAGTGTGAGATGTATCGGCCCAAAAGCACATCAGCCCAGCGGAGAAATGCCATGTCTGCCAGATGTTCAGTCGCTCCTGGTTGGACATTTAGAGGAGTTTCTGCTATTGGACTCTGTGGTTGCCATTGTGCTGAAGAGTAGCGCTGTCAACTGTGATTTTCACTTTGCTGCAACTTCATGTGTTTAATAACCCCAAATCACAATTTCTCACTGAAGCAAATTCTGCGATCAGCAAAGAGCAGGTGCTAGTGATGGAGAAATGAAGCTTTGTGAAGCACTGAGGCTTTTCCCTCAACTGTATCGTAGAATGGTTCATTACTCCAAGCTTTTCAACACACTGCACACTAACAACATCTCGTGGTCAAAAGCTGGAAAATCTGCAGACGACACACACATTTATGATTGTTTCAAATAATATTTCAGTTTGTTACAAACACCATATAAGGCAATACAAATATTTAATCTAATAATAGTCTTTCACGTCATTACTTACATGATCTATTAATGAATGTGAATATATGTATGAGTCTGTGAATATATGTATGAAAAAATAAATGTACAAATGAATAAGCTAATTGTGTTCTGCACTGTTGTGTTGTACAGTGAGGGACTGTCGCAGTTTTTAGGGATACGCTTCGATCAACACGAGCAGTCTTATGAGTTCATAGTCAAGGATCGTGTAGGAATATGATCAAAATAAATGAAGGTTATTGAGGAACGGTCAGTTGAAGTGCTTGTGAACTGGGGATTAATACTGAAATTGAACATGCACACAAAACTACATGTAAATATTTGTATTATGATTTCTTACTAAAACTCCTGTGAGAAACACTGGCACTGCTAACTCTCACTCGTTCCTACTAAGATAGGAGTTGGTATATATATTCAAGGGCGTGCAAAAGATGGTTGGTGTTTATGACCATATGTAGTGGGCCGGTCTGGGCCAAAATGCAACCACTAACTATGCATCAATTCTACACTCATTATTTAAGTTCATACTTAGATCAAATGAGTAGACTTGATAACATCCAGTGTACTTTTGGACACCACTACAAATGCCTGTGTCCCAAAATAGTGCCTCTATTTAATAGTATACTATAGTGGACTTTGACAACTTCACACCAACTACATATCAGCACTGTTGCATCTTAAATGCTAATTTAATATAAATAAAATGTCAAAATACATATTCTTGTGTAACATTATTTGAAAAACATTTAGATAATTATATTACATTTAAAAAAAGACTAAAATGTGATTTCATAATACATTTTGTTTTGTCAACCACATAGTTAATAGGCCATTGCCATTTAGAAAGCTGAACCTACAATTACATATAAACTTCATACTTATGCCATATTTGTTTAAGCCATTAATAATCCAACAACAAAGCCCTATACCAATAAATACTGTACAATTTAATACAATTTAATACAATTTAAATACAATTTAATTTATACACTTATGAAAAATTATTTTATATTGAATTAATAATTTGTATAGTATTTTTAACATGCAGAATTGCTGCTGTGCAAAGGTGTACAGTAAGTGAAATATGATGATTATAACTTGATAAACTACAAATTCATACATTTTAAATTAAATCCTATAGTAATTTTGGTCATCAATTAATTAATTCATTATTTCAATTACTCTAAAATTCTAATATTTGTAATAAAATTACCACTTAAACACCACTGACAGAAAATTACACAAAATAAAAAAGATAAATGCTTGCAGAAATATCTTATTGTGAAACTCTTTAAATAAATGTAATATTGGCCAAACATTCCCTTCTACTATCCACTTAATCTTTAATGTTGCATTATTGTTTAATATACAAATACTACAATTACTAGCTTAACATACACACGGGTATTTGGACAAAACATGAAACAGAACAAAGGTTGAAACTTTTATTTTCAAAAACAACAATGAACAATTATTTGCAAGTTTAAAATAAATACAAAACAAACAAAAAAGTATTTATATTTATATGTATATAATATATTTAAATATCAAATCTAACTATTGACCTTCCTTTATAAAATGTACCAATCATAAATGAACATCCATTTAAACATTAAAACTAAAAACTACAAATACAATTTCACAATTAACTGCAATAATTATAATCTACTACGATTAATTATAAAAACTTAAATTAACGTCACATTATCATTATATTAAACTTCCACAAATTCCTACATATTAAACTTTTATACTATTTTTGTCCCTAAACTACGGCCTATCTTTAGCAAACTTAACCAACTATTTTAACACATTATAACACTAATCTCACTGAATGACACATTTTACTTAATCTCAATTTTCCTAAATATTTACTAGCATTCCAAACTTTAAAAAAAACAAATAACTTGCAATAATAACAACTTTTTTTTCTTTCTTTTTTTGTGATTGTGATTTTTACACCATTTATCACTTTTTCTTCCCTGGATTTCTCAAACTTCGGTGACATTTGGCATGCTTTGGACGTGCCCTCACCTCTTTTTCCACAGTTCCTTCAACAGACTCTTCACTTCTCTTACAATCAGTCATGTTGCCCTTTTCATCCACTTCAACCTTCTCAGTCTCCTTTTCATTCACACTATCCAACTCTTCACCAGTTTCACTCCTGAAACACTCCTCAAGCATGAGATCATCAACAAACTCCTGAGGGGTGCTGCAGCTTGCAGTCGGGCCTGAATCTGTTGCCCGATCCATCTCTTTAGTAAAATGCTGCTGCAGTAATGCGGTTTCCTCTGCCCTTTAACTGGACTCTGTCCTCCACAAGCAGCTTGGACACCAGAACATCCGTGTCAAAGAACCTTTCAGATCCTACATTTAGAAGTTGGCGCAGCACGTAATCATCAATGGGAAATTCAGTCATTTTCCCAGTAAAATCTTCGATAGCACACAAAACTGCAACAACACCCCACACTGTTGACATCTTATTATTGCAGTGTCAAGGTTAACATTTGGCAAAACATGTCGCTTTGGACACATGTACTCCACTTTCACCTCTGCGGTGACAAGCTGCCCTTCAAAGATCTTCACGTTGTTTACAATGCCATGTACCTCCATATCAACATCTAGCAGAGTTACTTTAGACTGTGCTGTAGTGGAAATGGACGTTTCTCCACCGAACTGCCTCACGGACACATTTGTCAAGTAATAGCATTTTCCATTGTGCTAAATGTCGCCGCCCCATACACACAAACACAAACGTATGCTGTGCATGTTCATCACGTTGTACAGTATGTTAAGGGGCAACAGCACTGAACTGATATAATGCACTGTAACACAATACGATATTTATTCAAAAGTAGATCATAGAGACATTTTAATTATCCACGATCAAAAATCGTGATATTGCACACCCCGATGTCAAAAGTAGCATAGTGCGTCATGGCGTAGTGTAAATATCAGCAGTACATTACACGCATGAGTTGCACTAAGACTTAAGTGGAATCCATATGTTTCTATGGACAAAACCTAGTTATTTTACATTATAAAGTTTTAAATATGGATATTTAACATACAAAAACTCATTACTTCAGAATTCTGTATTAACCCCCCAGATCCGTATGCAGCACTTTTATGATGGACAGATGCACTTATAGACTTCAAAACAGAAACTAGCCATTCACTACCATTATCAAGCTTGGAAAAGTCAGGACATTTTTTAAATAAATCTCATTGTATTGATGTTACGTCCCTCAGCCCTGGTGTTTGTTCCTACACATGTATGAGTGTAATGTCTCTTCCCCTTGTCTTAATTACAGATGACGAGCCACACCTGAGCGAAGCCTACCTAAGGCTTCTCATTACGCTCCTGAGCACGCACACAGAGACCGAGAACAGAGTCGATGCACAGCCGTGCTTTCTGTCTTTTGAGTGATTGTCGTCTAGTCGTCCACCCGGCAGTAGAAAACGTTCCGCCTTTGTGGTTGTTTCTTTATTGTTAACCAACCTATTATTTAATACCCATTCTGTTAAATAAACATACCCCTAATTTATGATACGAGCTGATCTGTGTGCGTCTCTCCTTTATGTTAAGGGTGGTGTCCGACTGCCCGTAACAATTCATCTAAAACAAGATACTCATATACACATAGGATGACACGAGGGAGAGTAAATTATGGGCTAATTTTCAATTCTGAGTGAAAAATCCCTTTAATACATAAATGCTTCGATATAATGCAGTTCGTTTGTCAACCTTAAAAAAATAAAAAAATAAAAATCAAATGCACTATGAAAAAACTGTATAAGTGGTATTGCTACATTTTTAAATAGGTAGACTTTCCAAAAAGATACGAGACAGTGTGTGTGTGTGTGTGTGCACAGACAGAGTGCATCTACACAAACAATAACCGACCAGGAAGACAGACAGAGAAGAAACTAAATACACATGAGATGATGAGGAGCAACAGCTGACAGTGATGATGATGATTAACTGAACACAGGTGAATGAACTGAACTAATGATGATGAACTAAACTAATGATGACAGGCACATCACAGACAAGAAACAGAACTGAAGAAAACAAACTAAAGTCCATGAAAAACGTGACAGCAATAACGTACGGCTAATTTACGGTCCCCAGGTCAGTTGTCTTTTGTCAAAGATTTTGCATGTTTATTTAGTCAGTTATTTTTTAATGACGTTGGTGTCTATTTAACTTCTTCATATTTTTGCAAATACTCTTGAGATGTCGTGATATAATTTTGAGACTATATCGCCCACCACTACAACCCTCATATTTTTCACATAAATTGACAAATTAGCAAAATTAGTGTTAACAATAATATTGATGCATCTTTGCAGTTCTACAATTTAAAATACACTACTTTTGCCATTAATTACATTATGCAATAACTAAAACGCCTAATAACATAGAACTACAGTACAATTGTTACTACACATTAGGTACATACACTCACAATTTTTAATTTTTTTATTTCTCCCTCAAAAGTAAACAATTAAGTACAAACTTAACTTTTGCCAGCACCTTTACCGTTATTTTCCTTATCCAAACCATGTACAAACATAAATATCTTACCCTTTGATACTCGCGGGGATCCTTCAAAATGTAATCAGCTTTCACATCTTCAACAACTTCATGCAGCGTCTCATCGAACACAAAGTCCAGCTGTCGAACACACCTTATTGATGAAGATGAATTCACCATAATGTCCATGTCTCCTAATAATAAAGCAACAAGCAATATATTACATTTCTACATGAACAAATATTTCACATTACACCTAATTTCACTTTGTATTGAACAAAATCTCAATCCTTCACAATAACAATTATTGACTGATACAATATCAGGGGGTACCATTATCGCAGTTGGGGGGCAATTGCCTCTATTGTCTTTAGATGATTAGATTTAGTGGTTACCTCTAAGGCTGTGTGTATGTTTAGCACCTTTAAGGACAGCCCACTGAAAGGCCTATAAAGAAACCATGTGAAGTATGTTAGCCAGACTGATTTGGGAAGAACTGCAGCCGCGTCAACGCGAAGTCCTCAATAAAGAATAACTTTGTTTGAACGTGATCCCCAACGTCTCCTGGTCTCTTGCTTCGACGAAGAAAAAGTTTTCAACACTATGTTGTAATTATTATTTAAAAATATATTATATCAATTTATAAAATTTAAATGATTTTATATCCACATTTGTTTAAAAAATGTTGTGCCTTTAAACTTTTGTACAATATTCATAGATAACATTATTCTATACATTTGTTCCTCTACCACACTTTTACTATACTACATTTTTAGGGACTACATTAACTTACTTGTAATACTTGGTAAATGGCAACCATTCACATACATAATTAAGGAACAATGCAATAATTTGATGCATGAGACTATCATAGCAGTTATCACTACCAATCAGTCACAACTAATTTAATAAATATTCCCTTGTCAAGCCCTAAACACAATTGAGATATTGAAGCCAAAAATTATCCTTAATTTTGAAATAATGTAAAACACATTGCGGCAGCATGCAGACATAGGCAAGACGGCTCGCGTGCCTATTGGTTGTCCTGCGGAAACTGCAGCAGCCTATCGAGAGAGGCCCCCGTGACGTCAGATCCAATTGGGGGCGCTTCACGCCCACTGCGTCACGTCCCGCCGAAACAGGCGTGGCCTGGGCCAATAAATATAGCTCGATGGGCTGGTATTATCTGATTTTTCATCTCTTCAGCGAAGCGCACGCATCGCTGGATCCGGAGAGGAAGAAGCCGCGCCGTCTGAGAAAGCCTTCTGCAGGACGAACCTTTGCATCTGAAGCCGCTGGCCGACGACAGCTGCGGCCAGACTTTGGTGTAGCCAATGCCGGAAAGAAGCGATCAACGTCATTTTCGGGCGAAGAAGAAAGCGACATAAACAACAATGGATGACATACAGCAGATCTTGTTCTTGCTTCTCGGCATGTTTGTCACAAGAAGCCAAGCGCCGACATTAGGCGTTTCTCAATACCAAGTACGCAAAGTTCAAACTTCCCAAGTCCGTTAAGAAAGTTAAATAGCTTAAATATATAAAGTTATGAAACTTCACTCAGCCCTCAGCCAAACCGATTGGCCAGGGAACAAATTATAGATTCACGAGACCAAATATCGCCCGTTAGATATACAGAAGAAGAATTATATCTCATGTTTAACCACTACAGAGACGTCAGACTCAGCGGCAAACGTCAGAACGACTAGCCGAGGAAAGGCTGTTCCAGGCGGGGTACATGAGCGCCGAGTGCCCGCTGATCACCTGGATCTCACAACCTGGATCAAATTTTCTCGCCTGAAAAGCTCTTAAAACTACATTTTGTGACACAATATCAGTGGTATTATATTTCAACTGTATATTAAAAAATGGTGCTTCTTATGTTGTCCTTCTCCTTGTTGACGATACTCTATCACCCAAACAATGTCCTGCAGTGAGTCTAGCTCCACCCTTTAGTACCGTACCACTGTGCTAGGAACCCCAACGGAAAGGTAGCGGAAAAATGGTACGGTTCGGCATTTTGGTATCATTCACAACTTTTGACAGTGGAAACGGAAATAATTGTGTACTGTACCTTACTGTACCGTACCGTACCACTCAGTGGAAACGAGCCATAACTTTAAACAGAACGAGTACTTTTTCTTGAAGTGCACATTGTAGATCATAACAGAAATTAGCACAGCCAAAACTGATGAATGATTGAGACCTCTTCCAGCAGCGGTCGGGACGAGTAGAGCGCAGTCTGGACGGTTTAGAAGTTGCAGATGTCCTGATCAGGCCAGTGTGCACATGATGATGGACAGGAGTCATAGTCCCATACTCAATTTCAATGAAGTCATTCAACTGTGCTCTCAGAGTTACTGTTATATTCATAAAGAGCCTTCGAGTCCCACCAGGTGTAATCCACGTTTAGAGAGTTGGGTCACTCTCACACTCTTTACTGTAGATACAACTGTATATTTATGCCACTTTGACACACTGATCACTCGAATATACAGCTACAAATGATCTCACTAAAAACCCGTCAGTCATGAATGATCACGTCTGATTGCTGATCTCTGATTGGCTGAATCAGATCTGCAGTGGGCTGGTGTATTTACACATCATGATGACTGATTTTATGGACTACATGCACACTTGAGTTTTGTTTATTAACCAATTAGTCTATAAAATGCAGGTGTTTGAAAACCGCCAAACCAATTTTTACCAGAACAATCAAACTCAAAACTGCCCAAATCTGGCAGCACTGGCTTCATGTCATCACTGTTTCCAAATGTCACTGGTTTGTCACTAGGGGGCGATGATCTCTGTGAACCCATGAACCACTGTCTATTTCATTTTACCTGATCTCAGATCAGTTTTTAAATATCAATGTTTATTGACACATTTTTATAATAAAAAAGGAGTTGTAGTTAAAAGTGTCTAATTGGTCTGATTAACAAACTCTCCATAAAACAAACAAAACAATTTAATAAACTAACACATATTAAAGACATTTCATATTTACTGGTATTAGATGATTTGGTAATTGCATTGAATAGATTAGACTTTAAATTAAAACATTTGCATTTGGTGTGTAAAAGGTGTTTTTATGCTGAGTTTCCGCTGTTCTGACCAGCGTGTGGCGTTTCCAGAGCTTCAATACAGTGAATCATTATGCAAATCAATCGGTTCAATGGTTTCTAAAAGCTTTGTTTCTCCATCACTAGAGCAACATGATTTTGGTTCACTTTTGAGTTGATAACAGCAGGCCAGAGAGCAAACTTTGCCTGGCCCACCTCCACTTCTGGCTGGGTCCCCGGCCCAAAACTGGCCCAACACACTGAACATGGACACACAGAGCTTCCTCTGGCCCAGATGTGGCCCACACCCTGTAAAGCGACTCTTATTGACTGATATGGCCCAGGTCTGGCCCAGGCACTGTAAGACAGATCTGGCTGAGAGTCGGCTGGGCAGAAACTGGCAGTGAAACACACATTCAACCAAGAGTTTTTATTATAAAATTAACAAATACACTTTAATATAAACATGTATGAACAATGAACAAATACACTATGATATTAACATTTATTAACAACACACTGATTCTTGATTTGTGATCATGTATTAGTTATGATTTGCATAACATTTTCATATACAGTATATTTACACCATCGCCTATAAATGTAATGATTATGTAACAATTAGAGTCAGAACGGCTGATTCATGAGCTTGATCTTTTTTTTATGATATGTTTATATAATAGTTTTTAATCTCAAATGTAATGATCAGTTTGTCTGCGCTGCTTCACTAAAGCAGAAGTGAAAGTGTTCCAGTCCAGATCATGTAACCAATCAGAGAGTGAGACTGAAAACCCCATTTGCATTGTCAGGCTGGAGTGATTGTGATCCTCTCAGAATAGAGCAGCTCTGTCTCCAGAGACCATGTTCAAACCCCAAGAGCTTTATTTGACATTTACTGCTACATCAACCTTCTGAAAAGCACCTGCATCTTCATCTGTTAGTTGAATGATGTTGTCAGACACAAAGTGAACTTGTTGAGAAGCTTTATTGAATGTTGCAGCAAACACAGCAGATTGAAAGATCACACACACACACACACACACACACACACACTCAGTTTCAGTATTGAGTTGTAAATCACTACAGCTGCAGCACTAGACTCATGTGAATCCTGCCTGACACAGGACACTCAGATACGGCTCATCTTCAGGAGAGAAACATCAGCACTCAGAGCTCTTGTGGAACGAGACCTCATGAGGAGCTCCATCATGTGTTACTCTGCAGACGTACAGCTCTCCCTCTTCCCAGCGTGCTTTGCTGAGGGTCAGGACGCTACTGCGGCTGTAGCGGCCGTCCTGCTGGCTCTCTGCGCTGGTCAGAACCCCCTCGGTGACCTCTGACCCGTCCATTGTCCAGCTCACCAGCGCCCCCTGTGGAGAGTAAGAGCTGAGCAGGCAGAGCAGTGCGGCTGAGTCTCCAGAGATCTGCAGAGAAGAGGGCGGCAGCAGAGACACTGAGGGCTTCACTGTGGGACCAGCTGCAGGAGACAAACACAACACATTCACACACACACACACACACACACACACACACACACACACACACACAACAAACTTTGTTTAAAGCTTTCATACATATTGCATTATAAAAGTATTTTTAATGCATTCATTATGCACTGCTATATACATTAAAATGCATGTATGATCTAATCAATAAGTGTAACAGCAGTTATAACACATATTATCTATTATCAGGCCATGTATGATTTCTACAATAAAAGATGAACTAAATATGAACTCAGTGTAGAAATAAATGAAGGAAAGACAAACCTGTCATTCCTTTTTTTGAAAGGAATAATGTTATTCTTATAATAATATCATTGTTTTAGATTAAATAAGTATACAACAATATCAGTAACACTTTAATTAAAGCCTTTATACATATTGCATAATAAAAGTATTTTTAATGCATTAATTATATATTGTTTTACACATTATAATGCATGTATGTATATATATATATATATATGTATATATATATAATGCCGTATATAGACCGCCTGGGCCTTACGCTGATTTCCTAAAAGAGTTTGCAGATTTTCTCTCAGATCTATTGGTCAATGTAGATAAAGCATTAATTGTTGGAGATTTTAACATACACGTAGATAATCCAAATGATGCGTTAGGGGCTGCGTTTATAGATTTATTAAATTCCTTTGGGGTCAAACAAAACGTCACCGGACCAACTCATCGTCTTAATCACACACTCGATTTAATTATATCATATGGATCCGATCCAACCGATATAGATATCATTCCACAAAGTGATGATGTCACTGACCATTACTTGGTAACTTGCATATTACGTACTGCTGTAATATGTCATGCGGCGCCGCGTTTTCGACCAGGCAGAACAATCCTTCCATCCACCATAGATCATTTCTCGAGTTGCCTATCTAATCTGTCTCAGCTGCTGCCTGAACCCAAACAAACAGATGAACTAGAAGAACTAACTAGCACTATGAGCACCATTCTCTCTAGATCATTAGATGTTGTTGCACCCGTTAGATTAAAAAAGGTCACAGAGAAAATTAAAGCACCATGGTACAATAATACTACGCATGTTCTAAAGAGAGAAACCCGTAATTTAGAGCGTAAATGGAAACAAACTAATTTAGAGGTCTTTAGAATCGCGTGGAAAGACAGTATGTCACGTTATAAAAAGGCCCTAAAAGCGGCCAGGGCTGAGCATCTCCGCAAACTAATAGAAAACAACCAAAACAATCCTAGGTTTTTATTTAACACCGTGGCTAGACTAACAAATAAACAGACGTCACCCGAACAAAATATCCCGTTACAGTTTAGTAGTAATGATTTCATGAACTTCTTCACTGAGAAAATAGAAAACATCAGAACCACAATTGTAAACGTTCAATCCTCAATCGCACCTTATAATTCAGCCTCAATTTCCCCCCCGCAAGAACAATTACAGTGCTTTACAACTATAGAACAAAAAGAGTTAAATAAACTTATCACTTCATCTAAAACAACAACATGTTTATTAGATCCTATACCAACTAAACTACTGAAGGAAGTGTTACCTGTAGTGGAAGAGCCTCTCCTCAATATTATTAACTCGTCTTTATCTTTAGGTCATGTTCCAAGAACATTTAAACTGGCAATGATAAAACCTCTCATTAAGAAACCACAATTAGACCCGCATAATCTAGCAAATTATAGACCCATTTCAAATCTACCTTTTATGTCTAAAATACTAGAAAAAGTTGTGTCCACTCAACTGGGCTCTTTCTTGCAAGAAAATGATATCTATGAAAAGTTTCAGTCAGGATTCAGGCCGCATCATAGCACTGAAACTGCGCTCGTTAAAATCACAAATGATTTACTCTTAGCTTCTGACCAAGGCTGTATCTCAATACTAGTTTTACTTGATCTAAGTGCTGCGTTCGATACTATAGATCATACAATACTCTTAGATCGACTTCAAAATTATACTGGTGTTCAAGGACAAGCATTAAGCTGGTTTAGATCGTACTTATCAGACCGCTACCATTTTGTCTATTTAAATGGAGAAAAATCGATCATAATTCCAGTAAACTATGGAGTGCCGCAGGGATCTGTGTTGGGCCCTCTGTTATTCTCAATATATATGCTGCCACTTGGAAATATTATTAAGGAAACATGGAATTAGTTTCCATTGTTATGCTGATGACACTCAAATATATATTTCATCACGGCCAGATGAAAACGCTAAATTATCCAAATTGACAGAGTGTGTTAAAGATATAAAAGATTGGATGACGCGTAATTTTCTTTTATTAAATCCAGACAAGACAGAGGTAATACTTATCGGTTCAAAAAACCGCCCACAGAACCTCTCACAATACAACTTTGACATCGTAGGATGTCCTGTTACTTTATCCTCTACAGTAAAAGACCTGGGTGTTATACTCGATTGTAACCTGTCTTTTGAAAATCATATTTCGTATGTTACGAAAACAGCCTTTTTCCACCTTAGAAACATTGCTAAGCTACGTAATATGCTATCAGTTTCTGATGCAGAAAAGTTAGTTCATGCATTCATGACCTCGAGACTAGATTACTGTAATGCTTTATTAGCCGGTTGTCCTGCATCCTCAATAAACAAGCTACAGTTAGTCCAAAATGCAGCCGCTAGAGTTCTTACTAGATCAAGAAAATATGATCATATAACACCGATTTTATCATCACTACATTGGCTACCTATAAAGTTCCGTATTAATTATAAGGTATTGCTATTGACTTATAAAGCCCTAAACGGCTTAGCTCCAGTCTATTTAACGGATCTTCTATCACCCTATAATCCATCACGCCCTTTAAGATCAATAAATTCGAGGCTTTTGGTCATACCTAGGATATCCAGATCAACCAAAGGAGGGAGAGCATTTTCGCATTTGGCTCCAAAACTCTGGAATAGCCTTCCTGATACTGTTCGTTACTCGGACTCACTCTCCCAGTTTAAAACTAGATTAAAGACGCATCTTTTCAGCCAGGCATTCATATAATATTGTTAATCTCACAGTTTCAAACTACAATCCGGCCTCTAGTTCATAAATGCCAGAGGAGAACTGGCCCCCGACTGAGCCTGGGTTCTCCCAAGGTTTTTTTTTTTTTTCTCCATTAGGTCACCTGATGGAGTTTTAGGACACCATTAGGTCACTTGATGGAGTTTTTCGGTTCCTTGCCACTGTTGCCTTTGGCTTGCTCAGTTGGGGATATTTTGGGGATATTGAATTTAATTTTATTCTATCAATCAATAAATTCCACTAGAAACAAACTTTGTTGTATTATTTTATTTTAATACTGTGAAGCTGCTTTGATACAATCTGTATTGTGAAAAGCGCTATACAAATATACTTGATTTGATTTGATGTATAATCTCATCAATAATTGTAACCAAGGTTTTAACACATTATAATATTATCTATTCATTGTTACACCTTAATAAATTATAATACTTTAAAACTCATGACAAACAATTTTAGATGTAACCAGGAATTTGCAAATAGTAATATAATAATGCTTTTTAACTTTAGCTACTATTAGTTTAGTTATTTACTTTAGTTATACTTTTTCAAAGATGTAAGGCTACATTATTGATACCTTTATAATGCTTTACACATTATAAAGACTTCAAGTAAAGGTTTACCACAATATCTAATAATCATTATTAATAATAAATGTTGTTCTTGTTTCAACTGTAAAACACTTTCTGAAATCTAAATTGTATTTTTTTATTAGGTGATTAAATAGACAGACTTACCGATCACCAGTTTAGTTCCTCCACCGAAAGTCCACCACAGTGATACAATCTAATGAAACGCTCGTACAAAAACCTCTATTCCACTCGAGTGAACACACACTCCAGCAGAGAGAGAGAAACAACACTTCAACACACTGATATTAGAAGATCCTCAGCTCTTCTCAACACTCACTCATTCAGATTTGACTAAATGCTTTCTGATATAACACTGTTTAAAGAAATATATTTGATGAGCTGTGACCTCTGAGGTGACCTTTGACCTCTTTGATCATGGATGATGTTGTGGAGTTTCTCATAATGATGCTTCTGTTCTTCATATGCAGATCAATCATCATGATTCACAGAAAAACCTGCAGCTTCAGACTTCAATCTTCAGTGAAAATCTCTTCAAATAATGAGTTTATTGAATATTAGAGCCAAAGTCAACAGAAAGTGTCAACAATGAAAATATAAAAGGTATTTTGCATGTTCTACACAGTCAAGCATGTTTTCATATTCAAGGTCTGTTCTAAAAGTATCTGGACTGGTTATGAATCTCCACACAAGATCATGAAACGTGAACAAGCTCTAATATGTCTCCATCTTTAACAGCCTGTTTCTTCTCCATTTGATGATTTCAGACACACATGAGGCTTCATGATAGATGGAGTGACACCATGAACTCTGATTAGAGATTCACAATCAGTCCTGATACTTTCTGAACAGACTCATGATTCATGATCTTACTTTAGTGATGGCGCTTCATCTAGTGGAAGTGTAGCAGTGATGATGGTCACATGACTGAATATGGACACAGAGATGGACGTTCATCTGCACATCCTCAGTGTCTCAGGAGTCACAATAAAAATACAAAATAAAGTCATGATTCTGTAACTCTAGTGTATATTAGTTTGTTATCAGCACAAGCTGTTGTAAATCCTGCCCACTTCTTTGCATTGTCAGCACATGCTTCAGTGCTCTGAGAGTGTTTATAGTGCTGTGAGTTTAACACTTCATGACTGAGAGCAGAACAGAACACACTCTTCATCATCACACAAGACTAAACTACAGCAATGAACACAATCAACATCTTCATCTGGACCATTTCACTGTTTATTCAAGGTAAGATGTAAAAAATGACTCTGGTTTTGGTGTTTTTGTAAAAGTATATGATGATAATAGTTTTAA
Source organism: Abramis brama (assembly GCF_963993115.1). Lineage (NCBI taxonomy): Eukaryota > Metazoa > Chordata > Actinopteri > Cypriniformes > Leuciscidae > Abramis > Abramis brama. The sequence goes on from NC_139982.1 coordinate 4,209,494, forward strand.
ACACTAATAGTTTTTCTTTTCTCTTCTTCAGAATCCAGAGGAGTGACTCTGACTCAACCTGAAGTTAAAACTGTCCAACAGAGTCAAACAGCAACAATAGAGTGTAATATAGATGTAGGAATACGCGGCAGCTACTTAGCCTGGTATCAGCAGAAACCTGGAGAAGCTCCTAAACTCCTGATTTATAGCATAAACACCCGTTATACTGGAACTCCATCTAGATTCAGTGGCAGTGGAACAGCAGATACTGGACGAGATTTTACTCTGACCATCAGTGGAGTCCAGACTGAAGATACAGGAGATTATTACTGTCAGAGTGAACACTATATCAGTAGTAGCTGGGTGTTCACACAGTGATAAAGAGTCGTACAAAAACCTCTGTCAGTCAGACGTCACAGTGACTGCACTGATACAGCTGAGAGAAACTGCAGCTGCTGATGGAGGATCACAAACTACACAATATGAATGTTTAGTTCAAAGTTTCTAAAGACTTTAAAAATATACATTTATCTGTTGTAATATATTTGATATGAAATAAGAGTTAGAGCTGATATTGATTATGGCACTGGGATGTTTTATTGTCAGTGTTTCAGATCACAGTATGAGAGCGATGCGGAGTGAAGCAGAAACACCAGCTGTTTTTAATGTGTTTTCTCACTCCAGGATTGATCTCAGTGGTTTCTTTCATTAGTGGTCATGGAAATAATATACATACTAACTAATCAGATTTTGTTTCAAAGGAAAGTTAGAAAGTATTATTAAAGTATGAACTGTTATTAAAGTATTAACTGTTATTAAAGTATTAACTGTTATATAAAGTAATAGCACATTCACGATCATGCTGCTCTTCATGTCTATGGTAGAATCACAGGCGTGCTGATATTCAGTATAACGGCACTCTTGATCATGTGAAACTGCTTACATGTGGCAGGAGGAGAGAAAAAACAGCACAACACCTTCACACATTTAAAGACAACTTCAGCAAGGGCATTTAACCCTAATAGAAATATGGGAGAGGCTATTTGATAAAAAAAATAAAATTGCTACCAAGCATTGTTTAATACTGAAACACATTTTAAAAACTCTTCATACATTCTGAATTACCAACATGAATCTTGGCCAAAGAGTTGGCCTGTCGGGTGGGATCTCTACTGAGACGACCTCATCTAACCTCCTCCCAGTAAGACTGAGATGGGCAACCCGTACCCATCACTCTCATGCCTTGGTGGACTCAGGAGCAGAAGGTAATTTAATGGACCAACACTTTGCTCACAAATTCCACGTTCCCATCACGCCACTTAAGGACCAGATTTCCATCAACGCACTCAATGGACAAAGACTTCCCAACATTTCTTTCACTACTGGTCCCATCACACTCATCACCTCTGGCAATCACACTGAAATAACTACATTTTTCTCATGGACTCCCCCTTGCACCCATAGTTCTGGGTCATCCCTGGTTAACCAAGCACAACCCCAGAGTGGACAGGGGACAGAACTCCATTTTAGCATGGAGTGATCATTGTCATGAGTCTTGTCTTGTGTCTGCCTGTTCGTCTGTGTCTGGTTCTGTGTTTCAGGAGGAGGCAGTGGATTTGTCTAACGTGCCCGTTGAGTACCTCGACCTGGAGGAAGTGTTTAGTAAGTCCTGTGCTGCTTCTCTTCCTCCGCATCGACCCTACGACTGTGCCATAGATTTACTGCCAGGTAAGTCTCCGCCTAAGAGCAAATTATACTCGCTTTCTGTTCCTGAAAGGGAGGCCATGGAGAAATATATTTCTGATTCTCTAGCGGCTAGCTTCATCCGCCCTTCCTCTTCTCCAGCGGGGGCGGGGTTCTTTTTGTGGGGAAGAAGGATGGTTCTCTGCGACCGTGTATTGATTACAGAGGGTTGAACAACATCATATTTATAAGCTATAAATTCATATTTCACCTGTTCTCCCATCTTGATTCTAATTTACTTTCTTTATTACAGATTTCAAACCTATCTGCAGCAGTCCACAGAATAGACGCTGCCAGCAAACCCATAACTGCTTTTGGAGATGAATGCGAACTCAAAACATGCACCATAGCAGACAACACAGGAAATATTGAAATTTCCTTGTGGGACAAACACATTCATCTAGTTGAGGTAAACCGCTCATACAATTTCACAAACCTTTCAACCCGTATCTTCAACCGTACCCTAAACTTGACAACAACTTCACAAACCACCATAACTCTGTTACAAACCCCGATTGCATCCATTTCTCCACACACCAGTCAACAACCTCCACTACTACAGATCACAGGAGAAATTGAAGGGGCTGTGATAAACTAATCAAACAAATGCCCAAAATGCAATACTCCTCAACAGGTAACCTTGAAACAAACTTTCCACTGCTGCAAAGTATGCAAAGTAAACCGAAAAGCAACCACATACATCAGCACATGCAGCGGACTACTGACTTTAACACACCCACCGAAGCAGTAGAGCTGACCATAACCAACTCTGTCCTGAGACAGTTTTTTAAAAACCTAAAGGACATAAATGCAATGGATGCAGTTGACGTTGAAGAATATTTACTGACTGCCGGGCCTCTGACAGTTACATATACTGCTGAAAAACATATTACAGACCTCATCGAAACCAAACAAGACCTCTCCTCCAAATCAACCCCTACATTGCCACAAAGCCAATCTGCAACAACCAGTGACCAACCTAACTTCACCCAGTCCACTACAACCAGTGACCAACCTAACTTCACCCAGTCCACTACAACCAGTGACCAACCTAACAAGTCAACAACATCCTGGAACGACCAACCTTCAACCTCTGACCCACCTGCATTTCGTCCTGACCCAAAACCCACAACTCCACAAAAACGTCCTGCTGACAACAAGTGTCCAACACCACAAAAGATAAAAAAAACGTCTGAAACCCGAAGAGTCCTTACTATGACCGATGACAATGAACCCACTCTAGAAGACATCGCACAGATGTTTGTGGAAAATTAAACACTCCACCACAATATACATGACACATATATCACACATACCTGTTTTAATGTAATGCATTATAAATATGTTGTTATATTTTTCCTGTGTTAAAGTTTAGTCAAATGTTTTATTCTACTTTTCCACTATTAGTATTTAAAGTGTGTTTCCTTCCTGTTCACATATTGTTATGTTATCCTGTTAAGCTGCAACCCCACTTTTGAAAAATCCCCAGAAATGACATACCCAAACTGAAACAGATACAGTTCATGAACCCTTTGTACTAAAAGCACAAGTATGATCTCGTTTGAAAGCTGACACCTGGCAGTTTATTGTAAATGTAGAATTAATTATTGTCGTAATGACAAAAATTGTTATAAATAGCTTCAAAGTTTTGTAAAGTTATTAGAAATTATTTTTTATGAAACATCCTCATGAAAATAAAATTGAAGTTGGCACTGGAGCAATCTAGAAATGCACTACAGCTAAAGCCACGTCTAAACATTTTATGTTTAAAATCTGAAGATAATAAGTCAAAAACTCTGTATTTAGTTAAATGTTTTTCAAGACCATGTCATGTGACTTTATTTTGATTTGACGCTAAAATGCTACTGATGTTTATTGTCATCTTCTAAGCATCTATCCAGTCTTATTGTCTCTATTGTTTTGTGGTGCAAACGATCCCCATTCAGTCTCAGTCTCCCCCTGCACACATTCACACCTCTCCAGCCTGGTTATGGCTCTAAATATGCATTTCTTTTGTCTGCATTATAGCTACTAACGACTGGCTATTCACAGGCTATTCATAGGGTTTCAGTCCCTAATTTCTTTTCTCAAAGTTCACCTCACATTTTAAACTGTATCAAATGCATTTCTTGAATAAAGAAACATTTCAGTAAGCATTCAAAAAATCATAAAAGTATAACTGCTAGACGTGGCAGGTGCACCTAGGGCTAGATAGCATGTTAGCCTAGCACACCATCAATACACGACCATTTATGAGATTAAAACCATGTTTGTGCTCCAAACTTACTTTATAATGCAAGACGAGTGTTTTAAATAATCTTCTGTGATCTAATTTGGCTTCAGATAAAAAAAATCAGACAGAAAATATACTATTGGATAGTGTTCTGCACAATGATAGTCTATATAGATTAGCATTACATTATAAATATAATCTATTATTATGAAAATACCTGGCATGGCTTGAAAAACACAGGTAACTCAAATATCAGTGCAAACATGTTTATTGTCTTCAAAACGTCTGTATCTGCATGTTACAGCGCGATCTCTTGTTAGCTTTGTGTGTATCAGTGACGTCCTGGAATGTCACATGGTCATGGCTCTTCTTCATGTTCCATATATGGACTATTATTGTGCATGTAGCGCCCTCAGGCTATTGGTATGAATTAAAAAACACAGTATCGGAATACCAAACGCTCATAAAGATTACATCGACGCATTTGGGTATAAATTCAATAAATATTATTCCTGTCTATAGAAATATGATGTAAATCTATGAGAATCTATCAATATTTCTCCAAATCTGCACATTTTTGAGCTAAAGCCCTGAGGGACGTTGTTTTGTGTATCGCTGTCATGACGACAGCACGGAGTTTTTTATGAATGAAAGCGGCTGACGCTCATAATAGACCCTTTGCAAACACGTGACCACAACCACGTGATGACGCCATGCTGGACGGCAAATCACTGGACGCACAGGCTTAACAGTAGTAGACGAGCGGGAAATTTGATTCGTTTTAAACAGTTTAAAATAGATACCACTAAACTTCATGGCTTCTTCTATTGAAGAAGTTGTAGTGCCGTTATCGGTCGAGGTAGGGCATCTGGTAGGTGATCATAAAGAGCGGTATTTGGAGAAGTTGGAGATAGCAGGTTTGGATACCGACCGTTACCTTCTTCCTCCCTCAGTTTTCACGGACCTCATTAAATCGCCGAGTCTGCCCAACTTCAGCCCACACGATTTGTACCACTATGTGGTAAACGGGGTATCCCCATACACTGGTGCTGATCTCAAAGCTTTTAAAAGTCTGGATGCTTACCAGTTCTTTGTAGCTGGCTGGGTTACAGGTAGCTACGCGATGCTACGCTAACGGCGGGTGGAGGTACTTCATAATGGAAAAGGTAAGAAAGACATCAATCTATGGTTTATTTTGTATTAACATCTATTCTTTACTTAAGTCAAGATTTATATAACACGTAGCCTATGATTTTAGAGGAAATGGTCGACCGTGGCTTTTTAATGGATGCCTGGACGCATCCCAGCTCTGAGAAGTGCATTCATTAATTATCGATCACACGTTAATCCATGCAGTAAATCACGGAGTGTCTGTGATCAGTAGTAACCACATATAATTGTAACATCTAGCCATTTTATCTGTGATTATATTCGCTGTAGCCTATGTTAAGATGTATTAAGATGTTAAGATGTATTCACAAGGTGCATTTATGGTGTCACTGCAGCATTAAACAATAACATCACAATAACATTCATGTAAAAATAATGTATTTATGCCACTTTCTGTATTTGTAGGTGCATCATAGCCAGTGAACCAACCTAATTAGGCAGATCTGTTACCCTGACCTATGCAGATTTTCAACAGTTACAACCAGGCACGTATGACACAAACATACAGTTTCTGTTTTTAATTTCACAATAGTGTAAGTGAGTAAAGAAATTAAATGTGCTTTGAACTGTTTTGTTTCAACTATGGAAATGTATGCAATACATGTTGTGTTCTAATGTAGAGGACCCCTGCTTTCTTTAAAAAAAAAACATCAAAGAAACAAACACAAGACAAAGAAATGCATTTATCATTGAAATATTTATTACAGTCAGTATTACAAATTATCAACATTAAATTACAAACATGATGACAGATTACATCCCTCAATCTCTTTGAGTGCCCTTATCTATTTTTAATCCCAGGTGTATGTCCTTTTATTCCCTTTGCCTATTTATTCCTAATGTTCCTTTTAAATGGTTCCTGTTATATTTCATTTACACCTTTTTAAAGGGATTGTCCAATTTTGGTATGATCCAAGATCTAGGTGTCTTTGTTTCCGCAGTAGTTTTAATTTTGATATTTTTAGGTCAAATCGTTCTTGTCTCTAAGTCATATTATGCAGGTCTATGGTCACTGTCTCAAAATTAAATTAAAACAATTCCCCATCGTCCAAATTAAACAACTCATCGTAAGTACACATTGATGGCCTAAGACACGAAACGAGCGGTTTCCAACTGAGGGCGCGCGCGCATCCAGGTGTGTGACGTGTACGCAGACTGGTGCATAGATATATACACTAGATGTCGCCTTAAAGACATTCGTTCCAATGAACTGCCGTAGACAAGGCGACATCAACGGCTTGAGGGTAAGTAAATCATGGGTTTAATATCATTTTTGGGCGAACTATCCCTTTAAGATTAGGCCAATTTTGGGAACTGACATCTATAGTACTTACAATTCATAGGGAAATGAGAGAACAAATCCAATGAAAAGGGCACTCGAGCTATGACGACTTAATAACATTTTTCTAATTTTCAGATGGGGATGTGAACATAAACAAAAAGTCAGAGAGACGTATGAGGCTTACACTGCACAACAGCATCAGGAACTAAGTGTTTGTGATGCCGGTCTCCGCATTGATTCCTCCCGTCCCTACCTTGGAGCATCTCCCGATGCCTTGCTGTCCTGCTCCTGCTGTGGCGATGGTATTTTGGAAATCAAGTGCCCACACTGTGCCAAAGACACCAGAGTCCTCAGTGCCACTGAAAAGAAACATTTTTGCATTTAGAACACAGATGTACACATGCACTTAACAGAGATCATCAATACCACTACCAGGTGCCAGCCCAGTTGTTTGTGACGAGGCGGAAGTTTTGTGACTTCATGGTGTGGTCTACATCCAATTTTTTCGTACAGAGAATTTTGCCTGATGCTGACTTCTTTACAGAAGCATTGCAGACTCTCAAGAATTGGAGAAGTGGGGCGTTGTTCAAAACATGAAGTGAATTATAGAGTGTGGTCTAGACCTACTCTATTTGTAAAGTGTCTTGAACTCTTGTTATGATTTGATACTATAAATAAAATTGAATTATTTAGTAAAATTTGCAAGTGCATAATTCTACATCCATTTAATATCCTTTTATAAAGGACAACAGCACGGTCAAAAGTTTGAGGGCTGGTTTATTTTACAAAAATATCTTTCAACATGTTTATAAAAGAGCCAACCTAAATTACATAATGTACACTCATGTACAACTACTTAACGTTTGTCCTGCATGTTTCAATTAAATACAAAGTGTGAATGTGTTGAGGAACTGACACATGACAATTTTAAGAGAACCATGGTCCCAGCCTATAACTCTCCTGACACATTATCCATTTCCTATTTGTAAAGTAAATTCCTGTTAAATGACAAAAACAACCTCTGGATGGGAAAAGGGTAATTTACAATCACTTTGAATGCAGCGCATGAGGTCTGCTCTGTGTTGTTTTTCCGACAATGGCAGAGGAATCCTCTACATTAAAACGCATACAAACTTGTACACAGTTTACCTGTCAGCATTTTAACCATTTTTATCCAGCTGCTAGCTAACGTTACCTGCTGTCAAGTGTAGTGTTAAATAGCCTCCCATGCAGCAATGTTTACGTTGCCTCTAACGTAAGTTAATGAGCATCAGGGAGAAGCATAGACATTTAAGTGGCACCAAAATTTGCGTTGTTCTTTGTGTCAGATACAGACGACTCTGTTAGAGACGGCCGGGTGATCAGTGTATTCCTGACATTTAAGCTAGTTAACGTTACGTTTGTGAATGGGTAACGTTAGACTGCACAGCCCTATCACGCTAGCTGGTACTTGCTCATTACATAACATTAGATTACTCATGTTACAAATTACAATTTGACTGGGTCTTTATCTGGACATGGATGACGGTATGGTATTACACAAATGAAGTACACGTAACTGGGAAATACATGACTCTTACCTTGTAAAAAATGCTCGCTGCAAATCCTGGAGTACTTGGAGGGCTGATAGCAGCAACCCATCGCTGCCTTCTCTCCCCCATCACATGGTATTCGATAAAAAATATATATTGGCTTTGCCCTGTCTATAAGCACAGCCCACGGCACAACACAAAATAACATTTTATTACGATTTTTTTATTTTTTTATTACGAGAACGAACACAAACACGTACTCGTTTGGCTTGCCGTCCGCCTATAGAATAGCACTTCCGCCATCCGTCATGGCGTTCAGAATTCGCGTGACTAAAGCGTGACGTCACGTGCAAAGGGTCTATACATATTAAAGGTATCGCCTTAGTTTTTCATTTCATAACTCCTGACACAAATTAAGACATAACTGTCACTATGAGTTTCTCAGAATACAATAGTGGTCAAATACTGAAACTTGAGTATTATATCTTTTTAATTATGTATAGTTTGTCAAGGTATAACATTAAATCTGATAGTAATTTTGAATTAAATAAATAAAAAACGCTTCAGTGCGCGGGCGCACTGGCAACGGTTAACAGGTTTTAAGGTGATGGGCATTCAGGATTGCTGTCATTCAAGAAGTTATTATTGACCACATCTCCCACCCCATTGAGGCAGTGAGCTACAAAATACCAGAAGAAAATGGCACTTATCCTGGAGTTCATATGAAAACTTTTTATAGAGCATGTTGTTGTGTTACTGTTTATATAATTGAAAATAATGAAACATATTATAAGGTATAGTTGAGCAGACAAGCTAACATGATATGCAATTGGAGTCCACTGGAAACAGAAGTCTTAGCATTTTATTCATGAATTTGAAAGAATTAGGGATGGCAGCTGATAATTTAACGAACGTAAAATACTGTACAATTGTTTTTCAACCTCAGCCTGGTCTGCATGATACTTTGTAGTTCAATTTCCTTTATTTAATTTCTTGTGTAGCTAAAAACATAATTATTTTTCTTCATATCCAACTTTCCTGTGCAGAAATCCTGAACGAAGGTCGAAAAGGCTGAGATGAAGGAAACCAAACGTCTACACATTCCTCCAAGACTGCTGAAGTTCCTGTATGAACAACTGAAAACCCATGTAAAGTTTAAGCTTTTGTCAAATCTCTTAATGGACCTTTAACTGAACATACCGAAGAAGGAAAGTTTTTCACGCAAGTTGTTCACTCCAAAATGAAAATAATGTCATTAATTACTCACCCTCCTGATGTTCCAAATTAATTACTCACCCTCCTGATGTTCCAAACCTGCAAGACTTTAGTTCATCTTCAGAACAAAAATGAAGATCTTTTTAATGAAATCTGAGAGCTTTCTCTTCCTCTGTTGACAGCTTACGCAACTACCACTTTCAAGCTCCAGAAAGGTGGAAATTACTTCATAGATTTGAGGTTAAACCACTGGAGTCACATGGATTACATTTATGTCTGTATACCTTTCTGAACCTTGAAATTTACGCTAGTTGCGTAAGATGCCAATGGAGGGACAGAAATCTCTCAGATTTCCACAAAAAGATCTTAATTTTTGTTCTGAAGACGAATGGAAGTCTTGTGGGGTGTGGAACAACATGAGCGTGAGTAATTAATGACAATTAAACATTTTGGGTGAACTAACCCTTTAAGGAATATGGTGTTCTCTTACAGAAAAATGACGTCAACACTAACAATTCACTCTACTATTGACTGTCTAAAGCTATTTTTAATGATAAAAGCAGCAGACCTGTATTCGTATTCCATTTGTTTTTGTTTGTTTCTTTCTGTATTGTATTTGTATTGTATTGCATTTGAAAATGTTTTGAATCTTGACTTTCACAGTTTATGAAGATTTTTTCAAAGAATTTTGTGAGCTATTTGGTGCAACACCAATATTGTGCAAGTACCTTCTCATGTTTTCTTTTTTTAATTCTGTCTCTTGTTTGTTTAATGTCTAAAAACTTATTCCACAATACAAGCACTTTTTAATGGTGCTTTGTACATGGTTTCATTTGTCATATATCTTTACCCACTGAATGTATTTAAGAATGTTTACATGAAAATTTGTACAAAAATAAACCATGTTCAATTTGTATATATGGTTCTTGAATTATTTGCCACCAAAATATATGCTATAAAATTTCTATAAATGTAGAAATTTCCGTATAAGGATTATCCGTTAATAGTACAGAAAATGTAATGTTAATATACAGAATTTTCCGTTTCAGAGGTGAAGGAACTGTCTGTAATTTAACGTGGTATTATATTTCAACTGTATATTAAAAAAATGGTGCTTCTTATGTTGTCCTTCCCCTTGTTGACGATACTCTGTCAACCAATCAATGTCCTGCAGTGAGTCTAGCTCCACCCTTTAGTACCGTACCACTGTGTACTGGTACCCCAAAGGAAGGGTACCGGAAAAATTGTACGGTACGGTACATTTTGGTATCATTCACAACTTTTGACAGTGGAAACAGAAATAATTGCGTACCGTACCGTAACGCTCAGTGGAAACGAGCCATAACTTTAAACAGAACGAGTACATCTTTCTTGAAGTGCACATTGTAGATCATAACAGAAATTAGCACAGACAAAACTGATGAATGATTGAAACCTCTTCCAGCAGCGGTCGGGACGAGTAGAGCGCAGTCTGGACGGTTTAGAAGTTGCAGATGTCCTGATCAGGCCAGTGTGCACATGATGATGGACAGGAGTCATAGTCCCATACTCCATTTCAATGAAGTCATTCAACTGTGCTCTCAGAGTTACAGTTATATTCATAAAGAGCCTTCGAGACCCACCAGGTGTAATCCACGTTTAGAGAGTTGGGTCACTCTCCCACTCTTTACTGTAGATACAACTGTATATTTATGCCACTTTGACACACTGATCACTCGAATATACAGCTACAAATGATCTCACTAAAAACCCGTCAGTCATGAATGATCACGTCTGATTGCTGATCTCTGATTGGCTGAATCAGATCTGCAGTGGGCCGGTGTATTTACACATCATGATGACTGATTTTATGGACTACATGCACACTTGAGTTTTGTTTATTAACCAATTAGTCTATAAAATGTAGGTGTTTGAAAACCGCCAAACCAATTTTTACCAGAACAATCAAACTCAAAACTGCCCAAATCTGGCAGCACTGGCTTCATGTCATCACTGTTCCCTTTCGAAAGCTACAATCGATGCTGCGCTGCTCAGCGCATTGGGAACATATTTTATCGTGACCAGCTGTGAATAGTGTGTATAACACGTCGATGGAATTGACCCGGAGGTAATATAGCCTCGGTCGGTGACGTCATCGGCGCGCCCCCGCGACACAAGGCTATAAGTAGATGAGCCACAGCTGCATCGTCAGGTCTTTTGTCTTCAGACCATTACTGTGCAGTGTGTGCGTTGAAACTCTCTCTACCTTCGTTCTGATACAGATCTGTTGCTAGGAGTTAGTTTACTACAGGCAGTGTGCAGAATTTTCATCTCTCTCATTTCAAAAATCTTTTTCTCTCTCGCTACATCATAGAGTTTAAAAAGTAAAAAAAGAAGTGAAATGAGTCAACAAAGCAATAAGCGCTGTGTTCCTCCATGCTCCCGCCCCATGTCTGAGCTGGATACACACGATTATTGCTTTGTTTGTTTGGGGGAAGAGCACGCGGTACTGGCGATAGAGAAGGGCGGGTGCGAGCATTGTGATCAGCTCACAGTTAAGATGCTCCGCTCCCGTCTGAACTATTTCCAGTCCGCACCCGCATTACCATCGTGGGGCTCTCGTATGGATCTGCATGACGAGCAAGAGACGGGTCCGTCCCTTTGGCTTGCTGCGTCACCAGATCCTAACATCCCTTCCCGTGATCTCGAAGCGCGCTCCGGTGCTTCTTCGGTTCACGAGGGGGATGATATATCTCTTGGTTCGTCAGATCATAACGAGCAGCCAGCCTCTGAGCATTCCTCCCGTGAAAAAAGATCTGTCGAGGAATTGCTAGAGGTGGTGACTCGCGTGGTGGCCAGGTTACAGCTTGACTGGCCACGCGACCAAGAGACCCCCAAACCCAGTAAGCTTGAGGATAGGTTTCTGTCCGGTGGCAGGGGGGAGAGAACATTACATCAGTCTCTCCCCTTTTTCGAGGACCTCCATGACGAGCTGTCTAAGTCATGGAGTAAACCATATACTTCTCGCGTTTTTGTGCCCTCGACGTCGACTTTTTCGACTATCGTGGGTGCGAAGGCGCGAGGGTATACGGAGATGCCTCGGGTTGAAGAGACGCTCGCGGGCTATCTCTCACCCGAATCGGCATCTTCGATAAAGAAACCTACCCTCCCCACTAAACCCTGTCGTATAACATCATCATTAGTGGGGAAAGCTTATCAAGCTGCAGGTCAGGCTGGTGCTGCGCTGCACACTATGGCAGTGTTACAGGCGTACCAGGCTGACCTGTTGAAGGATTTGAGTGTGGGCAGTACGATCGACGAGGAAGCGTTCACAGAGCTTCGTCGTGCCACAGATCTGTCTCTCCGTGCGACCAAGCAGACGGCCCGTGCCATCGGCCGTTCTATGTCTGCTTTAGTCAGCACGGAGAGGCATCTGTGGCTTAATCTGACAGGGATTAAGGAAAAGGATCGTTTGTTTCTTATTGACTCTCCCGTATCTCCATCTGGGCTGTTTGGTGACGCGGTTAACACCGTTGTCACACGCTTTAAGGAAGTCAAGAAACACGAGGAAGCGTTCGTGCAGTTTCTTCCTCGCCGCACTCAAGGGGAGGGGCCGTCTGCCACCCAGCCCCGCCCCGGTCCTTCAAAAGTCAGGGAGGTGAAAAAGCAGAGCGTGGCGAGTCGCGCTCCCCCTCAGAGAGACTGGAGGCAGACTCGCCAGGCTCAGCAACCTCCCAAGCCAGACCTCAGGACTATCATCAATAGAAAGAGGAAGTCCTGATGGTCTGGCGCCCAATCTAGTGGGGGTAGTCCCCCGCGGGATGGGGCGCGCTCAAAATCTATTCGTCCCTTCCCGCTACCCTCACAAAACCTCTCCATCCCCGCCACCTCTCGTGCTTCGGGGGGCAGCGGTTTCCAGCGAAATATTAGATGTTCCGTTGTTTCCGGCTGTCATTCCGGACACGGAACATCTAATATCCCCTCAAAAGGAAGTATTAAAATTAATACCACTCTCAGAAAGTCTGGCAGCGTGGGAACTTCTGCCGGGCGTTTCTGCGTGGGTATTAAGCACAGTACAGTTAGGATACAGAATCCAATTTATTCGTCGTCCTCCGCGTTTCAACGGCGTGATTTTCACTACCGTGAAACCGGAGCAGATGCATGTACTGTCGCAAGAGCTGCAAACTCTTCTGAGCAAAGAGGCCATAGAACGTGTTCCTCTTCCAGAGAGGGAGTCAGGTTATTACAGCAGATACTTCCTGGTACCCAAAAAGGATGGGGGGTTGCGTCCAATCTTAGATCTTCGAGGCTTAAACCGCACAGTCAAAGCACTCAAGTTCAAGATGTTAACCGTCAAGACGGTCGTGTCGCAAATACAACATCACGATTGGTTCGTCACGATCGATCTGAAGGACGCATATTTTCACATAGAAATATTGCCACAACACAGGAAATTCCTGAGGTTCGCTTTCGGGGGCGAAGCGTACCAATTTCGGGTTCTTCCATTCGGTCTAGCACTGTCACCCCGCACATACACAAAATGCATGGATGCAGCACTGGCTCCATTACGACTCCAGGGCATTCGCATTTTGAATTACATAGACGATTGGTTAATACTGGCACAATCACGAGAGATGGCGCTCCAACACAGAGACATCGTGTTAGCTCATCTAGTTTCTCTAGGGCTGAAACTCAACACCAAGAAAAGTGTTCTTTCTCCTGCTCAGAGAACAAATTATCTCGGGATCGTTTGGGATTCGGTTACGATGCGGGCACAAATGTCTCCCGCTCGAATCGAGACCATTCGGCAGACCATGACCAAAGTCAAGCTAGGCCAAGATCGTACTGTTCGACAGTATCAAAGAATGTTAGGTCTCATGGCATCAGCCTCCACGGTGATTCCTCTGGGGCTGTTGCACATGAGACCGTTTCAGTTGTGGCTAAAAGCCAGAGGTTTTCATCCAAGAGCCAATCCTCAAAGGCTAATAAAAGTGACGCGCCGCGGGCTTCGTACACTATCTCTGTGGCTCAGACCCCGGTTCCTCGCCTTGGGTCCCACATTAGGGGCGCCGTGTCGTCGCAAACTGCTAACGACGGACGCCTCCCTGACGGGCTGGGGAGCGGTCTTGGATGGCCGTCCAGCTCAAGGGGAATGGGAGGGTCATCAGCTCGATTGGCACATCAATTGCCTCGAGCTGATGGCCATATTTCTGGCTCTGAAATATTGAGGGGCTGTCATGTCCTAGTGCGGGTGGACAACACAGCAGCAGTCTCGTATATAAATCACCAGGGAGGTCTGCGCTCACGCAATCTGAACAGAATAGCGAGGCAGATTTTTCTCTGGGCCCAGGGCAAGTTCCTGTCACTCAGGGCAGTATACATCCCAGGGCATTTGAATGTGGGAGCAGATCTATTGTCCAGACAGACACTACCGACGGGGGAGTGGAAGCTCCACCCAGAAGTAGTGAAACAGATTTGGACCAAATTTTACGAAGCGGAGGTGGACCTCTTCGCCTCACAACAGACAGCGCAATGTCCCCTTTACTTCTCTCTGAGTCACCCGGCTCCTCTGGGTCTGGATGCGATGGCGCACACATGGCCCAAAATGCGCCTGTATGCGTTTCCTCCAGTTTCTCTGCTCCCGGGAGTTTTAGCCAGAGTTCGCCAACAAGGGTCTTGCCTCTTGCTGATAGCGCCACGTTGGCCGAACAGAGTGTGGTTCTCGGAGATAATAGCTCTCCTCGACGGCTCGCCGTGGGCGATTCCGGAGAGGAGGGACCTTCTGTCTCAGGCGGAGGGCACGATATTCCATCCCAGGCCCGACCTGTGGAATCTTTATGTTTGGCCCCTGATGGGAACTAATTGAGAGACACTGGGCTTTCATCGGATGTTATTGAGACCATTCTGAGTGCTAGGGCTTCCTCTACTAGAAGAAGTTATGCTATTAAATGGGGTGTTTTTGAAAGGTGGTGCGTTGAACACAATGTAGATCCAGTTAACTGCCAGATTGCTTCAGTGCTGGACTTCATGCAAGAGAAATTATCAACAGGCACATGTCCTGCCACTCTTAAGGTTTACGTGGCCGCTCTTTCGGCTTGCCACGCCTTAGTTGACGGGGCGCCACTTGGGAGACACCCTCTGCTCTCACGCTTCCTTCGGGGAGCCAGGCGACTGAGGCCTCCAGTAAGAACCAAGGTCCCTTCATGGGATTTAGCTATAGTTCTTGAGGGTCTGGTTGACACCCCCTTTGAACCAATAGAATCAGCGTCTGATAAACTTCTGACTCTAAAAATGTTTTTTCTGATGGCAATAACTTCCTTGAAGAGAATTGGGGATATGCAGGCTCTGTCTATCTCGCCATCCTGCTTAGACTTTGCCCCAGGTATGGTGAAAGTGATTTTGCATCCACATCCTGATTACCTGCCTAAGGTTCCATTTTCGGCTGTACATCCTGTCATTCTTGAGGCTTTCTGCTCCCCGCCGTTCTCAACGCCGGAGCAGGAGAGATCTCATAGGCTGTGTCCAGTCCGTGCTCTTCAGGCTTACGTCCACCGCACTAGCCAGTGGCGTAAGTCGGAGCAATTGTTCGTCTGTTATGGGGGCAGCAACAGAGGAGGAGCTGCTACCAAGCAGACTATGTCTCATTGGGTCAGGGATGCTATCGCTCTTGCTTATGAGGCGCGTGGGCAAACTTCGCCTATAGGTCTTAGAGCTCACTCCACCAGGGGGGTCGCCTCTTCTAGTGCTCTGGCAAGGGGGGCCCCTTTGCAACATGTTTGTGATGCGGCAGGTTGGTCCTCTCCGCACACATTCATAAGATTTTATAGTTTGGATGTTCATTCCACTCCGGGCTCTCATGTCCTTGAGTCAACATCGCAAGCTAATGTCTAGGCCTTCTTACGTTCTTGTGAAACACACCTGCACAACCGTGGGAGTCCAGACATGTTCAAGCACGGCGGCGTGGGTATTCTCGTTCCCAATGCGCTGAGCAGCGCAGCATCGATTGTAGCTTTCGAAAGGGAACGTCTCCGGTTACTTATTGTAACCTTGTTCCCTGAGAAAGCGGAACGAGATGCTGCGCTACTTTGCCGTGCTGAAGATGTCCCGGGACTGCTCTTCAGACAAAATATCCTGACGATGCAGCTGTGGCTCATCTACTTATAGCCTCGTGTCGCGGGGGCGCGCCGATGACGTCACCGACCGAGGCTATATTACCTCCGGGTCAATTCCATCGACGTGTTATACACACTATTCACAGCTGGTCACGATAAAATATGTTCCCAATGCGCTGAGCAGCGCAGCATCTCGTTCCGCTTTCTCAGGGAACAAGGTTACAATAAGTAACCGGAGACGTTTCCAAATGTCACTGGTTCGTCACTAGGGGGCGATGATCTCTGTGAACCCATGAACCACTGTCTATTTCATTTTACCTGATCTCAGATCAGTTTTTTAAATATTAATATTTATTGACACATTTTTATAATAAAAAAGGAGTTGTAGTTAAAAGTGTCTAATTGGTCTGATTACCAAGCTCTCCATAAAACAAACAAAACAAGCCCTTCAATTTAATAAACTAACACATATTATAAAGACATTTCATATTTACTGGTATTAGATGATTTGGTAATTGCATTGAATAGATTAGACTTTAAATAAAAGCATTTGCATTTGGTGTGTAAAAGGTGTTTTTATGCTGAGTTTCCGCTGTTCTGACCAGCGTGTGGCGTTTCCAGAGCTTCAATACAGTGAATCATTATGCAAATCAATCGGTTCAATGGTTTCTAAAAGCTTTGTTTCTCCATCACTAGAGCAACATGATTTTGGTTCACTCTTGAGTTGATAACAGCAGGCCAGAGAGCAAACTTTGCCTGGCCCACCTCCACTTCTGGCTGGGTCCCCGGCCCAAAACTGGCCCAACACACTGAACATGGACACACAGAGCTTCCTCTGGCCCAGATGTGGCCCACACCCTGTAAAGTGACTCTTATTGACTGATATGGCCCAGGTCTGGCCCAGGCACTGTAAGACAGATCTGGCTGAGAGTCGGCTGGGCAGAAACTGGCAGTGAAACACAAATTCAACCAAGAGTTTTTATTATAAAATTAACAAATACACTTTAATATAAACATGTATGAACAATGAACAAATACACTATGATATTAACATTTATTAACAACACACTGATTCTTCATTTGTGATCATGTATTAGTTATGATTTCCATAACTTTTCATACAGTATTTACACCATTGACTATAAATGTAATGATTATGAAACATTAGTGTCAGAACGGCTGATTCTTGATCTTGATCTTTTTTATGATATTTTTATAAAGTTTTTAATCTCCTATAAATGATCAGTTTGTCTGCGCTGCTTCACTAAAGCAGAAGTGAAAGTGTTCCAGTCCAGATCATGTAACCAATCAAAGAGTGAGACTGAAAAGCCCATTTGCATTGTCAGGGTGGAGTGATTGTGATCCTCTCAGAATAGAGCAGCTCTGTCTCCAGAGACCATGTTCAAACCCCAAGAGCTTTATTTGACATTTACTGCTACATCAACCTTCTGAAAAGCACCTGCATCTTCATCTGTTAGTTGAATGATGTTGTCAGACACAAAGTGAACTTGTTGAGAAGCTTTATTGAATGTTGCAGCAAACACAGCAGATTGAAAGATCACACACACACACACACACACACACACACACACACACACACACACACACACACACACACTCAGTTTCAGTATTGAGTTGTAAATCACTACAGCTGCAGCACTAGACTCATGTGAATCCTGCCTAACACAGGACACTCAGATACGGCTCATCTTCAGGAGAGAAACATCAGCACTCAGAGCTCTTGTGGAACGAGACCTCATGAGGAGCTCCATCATGTGTTACTCTGCAGACGTACAGCTCTCCCTCTTCCCAGCGTGCTTTGCTGAGGGTCAGGACGCTACTGCGGCTGTAGCGGCCGTCCTGCTGGCTCTCTGCGCTGGTCAGAACCCCCCCGGTGACCTCTGACCCGTCCAGTGTCCAGCTCACCAGCGCCCCCTGTGGAGAGTAAGAGCTGAGCAGGCAGAGCAGTGCGGCTGAGTCTCCAGAGATCTGCAGAGAAGAGGGCGGCAGCAGAGACACTGAGGGCTTCACTGTGGGACCAGCTGCAGGAGACAAACACAACACATTCACACACACACACACACAACACATTGCACTGCACAGTCACTGCATAGGAATAATGCTGCTCTAGTTTTAGATTCAATCATTAGAAAACAATATCAGTAACGCAGTATTTAAAGCTTTCATACATATTGCATTATAAAAGTATTTTAATGCATTAATTATGCACTGCTATATACATTAAAATGCATGTATGATCTAATCAATAAGTGTAACAGCAGTTATAACACATATTATCTATTATCAGGCCGATCTGACTGCTTTAATTCCAGCAATTATTCACTCTGAACATTAATATCTTAAATTTTGAGATATTCACCTGAACTGAAAATGTAACTCAATTTCAAACAGAGTTAAAACACAATTGAATCACACAGAATGAACAAAACACTGAATTATAAGCACAACATGAGCAAAAGAGATTCAGTATCATTGACTGAACTACAGAAAGCAGCAACATTTACATTCTGATGTCAAATCTCTTTTTTCCATGTATGATTTCTACAATAAAAGATGAACTAAATATGAAATGAAGGAAAACAAACCTGTAATAAACTGATTAAACTCATAGTGAGACACAGTGTGGAAATATGTTTAGAATTAATTTTTTGTTGAAAACAACAATATCAGTAACACTTTATTTAAAGCCTTCATACATATTGCATTATAAAAGTCTATGCATGTATGATCTAATGAATACATTATAATATTATCTATTCATTGTTACACCTTTAGAAATTATAATACATTAAAACTCATTACAAACAACCAATTCTAGATGTAACAAGGATTTGGAAATATTATAAAACATTTTACCTTTGGCTACAATAATTTATGAAAATATAGGCAATTTAATCTTCATTATTATATTATTTATAATGCATTATACATAAAGGCGTCAAATACAGTTTCACCACAATATCTAATAATCGTTATTATTAATAAATGTTGTTCTTGTTTCCACTGTAAAACACTTTCTGAAATCTAAATTGTATTTTTTTATTAGGTGATTAAATAGACAGACTTACCGATCACCAGTTTAGTTCCTCCACCGAATGTGTACCACAGTGATACAATCTAATGAAACGCTCGTACAAAAACCTCTATTCCACTCGAGTGAACACACACTCCAGCAGAGAGAGAGAAACAACACTTCAACACACTGATATTAGAAGATCTTCAGCTCTTCTCAACACTCACTCATTCAGATTTGACTAAATGCTTTCTGATATAACACTGTTTAAAGAAATATATTTGATGAGCTGTGACCTCTGAGGTGACCTTTGACCTCTTTGATCATGGATGATGTTGTGGAGTTTCTCATAATGATGCTTAACGTTTCTCTCTCTGGGTCAACGGTAGCGCCAACACAGATTTGAATGTTGCGATATGATTTTGTCAAAGTTTAATAGACAGACGAATTGAAAGGTCTCGATGACCGAGATCACAGTCTTTGAAGATGAATCGTGTAGCTCTATTGTCTAATCTCTCTCTCAGCATATGAGCAGTGCAAAGGCTTTTCAGTGCGTTCAGTCTCATGTCTCTTATACGCGTCCATTCTGGATATTACGCCACTTCAACACTTTGGAATCTAAGTGCAAGATGACATAAAACTTTGTTCACACACAGTGAATCGATACAAATATACTTAACACTTAATATACTTGTACACTTAAAATTGGGATCTGTGTATGTCTAGTGCTGGGATCTTACCGAGCATGATGAGCCTTGGAGTGCTTGGCAGGGAAATCTGTGCCTCAACGTCTGCTTGGGTGGAAGTTTCCTGTAACACAAAATAAACAGAAAAAAAAACCTTTTAAAAATCACAAGTACAATAAATGGTAAATAAATTAACTAGTAAGACCTCGAAAAATCTTAATACAATGCCAGTATATTATTATGCTTTTATTATTATTACGAGTCATGAATAAAACTTTCGAATCGGCCCGCTTAAATGTCTGATTCTTCAGGCGGCGACGTTAGCATTAGCAAGCATGAAAAAAAACCCCCAAAAAACGAGTGAGATTATTCAAACGGCTACCGCGCCAACACATACATCAAATACACAATTACAAATTAATTTTATTCAACAATGCTACACGTTACCCTTTAATCAAATCATAGACGTTATAAATGTAAGTTAATGTTGCCAGATAAGACAAATCTTAATACAGTATAGGCCTGTGCTCCCTACATTTGAAGGAATGGCACATCAAATTAGGCTAACAATCTCGTTTCTGCAGTTTGACCTGTGATGAAGTTCAGAAAAATCATGATCCTATGAAAAATGTGTTAAGTCTTACCTCTAGCTGCGTTTTCTGTCGAGTCGGCTGGCTTCACTGCTTCACGCGCACGCGGTGTCGTCAGCGGTGACAGTTGACTTCAGCAGGCAAGAGAAAAATCAAAGTGTACGGGATCATATTTCCGGCTAGCGCACTAACAAATACATCACATACACATACACAATTCCAATTAAATTTTTATTCATTATGACGTTATCGAATGTTGCCAGATTAGAAAATCTATCGAAATTATGTGCAAATATATATAGATATATTTATTTTTTTATTTTTTATAAATGCACACAAGATACGAGTTTACTAGGAAGTGTGCCGCTCGTTTACTTGGTGCACTCTTAAAGTTGAACAAATAGGTAACTTTACAAGAGTAGACTGTGGAAATAAATCAGCAAAGTTACCTTTCTGAAGTTAAAATTCCGATAAAAGTGTGGAATCTCGTAGCTTTTCAGCTTACATGGCAAAG
Source organism: Abramis brama (assembly GCF_963993115.1). Taxonomy (NCBI): domain Eukaryota; kingdom Metazoa; phylum Chordata; class Actinopteri; order Cypriniformes; family Leuciscidae; genus Abramis; species Abramis brama. Next base: position 4,230,563 of record NC_139982.1, read on the forward strand.
AAATTGCTGTATTGTGATTCACAGAAAAAATATTTTTACTGTAGAATTTACCCGCCATTGAAAATTGACCATGATGCTTTGCAGATCTACAGTAACATGCTGTATACAGGTTCTACAGTAAGCATTTGCTCATTTTACAGTAATAATGCTGTGAAAACTACAGAAATTTGTTACAGTGTGAATATGGACACAGAGATGGACGTTCATCTGAACATCCTCAGTGTCTCAGGAGTCACAATAAAAATACTAAATAAAGTCATGATTCTGTAACTCTAGTGTATATTAGTTTGTTATCAGCACAAGCTGTTGTAAATCCTGCCCACTTCTTTGCATTGTCAGCACATGCTTCAGTGCTCTGAGAGTGTTTATAGTGCTGTGAGTTTAACACTTCATGACTGAGAGCAGAACAGAACACACTCTTCATCATCACACAAGACTAAACTACAGCAATGAACACAATCAACATCTTCATCTGGACCATTGCACTGTTTATTCAAGGTTTGTGTAATACAGTTTGTATAATGATTAGTAAATATCTTAATATGTGAAATAAACATATATATGTTTATCATATATATATATGTTTATATATATATGTTTATTCCTGTTTTCTTTCAGAGTGTAGAGGACAGATCACTGTAACTCAGAGTCCATCAATAACAGCAGTTCAACCAGGAGAAGAAGTCAGAATAAACTGTAAAACCAGCAGTAGAGTGGGGAATGGTGATTTCTTAGCCTGGTACTCACAGAAACCTGGAGAAGCTCCTAAACTCCTGATATATAGAGCAACAAGCCGTAATACTGGAGCTCCATCTAGATTCAGTGGCAGTGGATCTGACAGTGATTTTACTCTGACCATCAGTGGAGTCCAGACTGAAGATACAGGAGATTATTACTGTCAGAGTTTACACTGTCCTAGTAGCTGTGATGTGTTCACACAGTGATAAAGAGTCGTACAAAAACCTCTGTCAGTCAGACGTCACAGTGACTGCACTGATACAGCTGAGAGAAACTGCAGCTGCTGATGGAGGATCACAAAGTCAAGTCACTTTTATTTATATTAGCGCTTTTTACAATAGTTTCAAAGCAGCTTTACAGTGATAACAGGAAAATAATGCAACAAAGTTTGTTTCTGCTATACAGCAGATCTAGAAGAAAATGTTGTCCTAGTCCAGCTGAAGTAAGTTCAGTGGTGGTTAACTTCTGTTGTAAAAACGTTATTAATGTAGTTCATGTATATACAGTGCTGAGCATAAGTGAACACACCAAAGCTAAAGGTGACTAAAAACAGGACTAAAAAATCATCTTTGTGACACCAATTTTCTTTGTGAATGAATAATGTATCGTAAATAAATGAATGTTCTTTCTTAACAGGGTGCATAAGTCATTAGTCAGGACACCCCTATGTTAAATTCTCATAGAGACAGGAAGATTTTTATTTTTAAAGGCCAGTTACTTCATGGATCCAGGATACTATGCATCCTGATAAAGTTCCCTTGGCCTTTGGCATTAAAATAGCCCCACATCATCACATAGCCTTCACCATACCTAGAGATTGGCATGGCTTTATTTCAGTTAGTCTAATAACTGGGTTGATTTGCATTGAGAGATGATCTTATGGAAACTAAGAAAGATGAAAAATCAGCACAACACCTTCAAACATTTAAAGACAACTTCAGCAAGGACATGTAACCCTAATAAAAACATGGTGGTGTTTATTTGATTACAGTTTTTTTTTTTAATTGCTACCAAGCATTGTTTAATACTGAAGCCACATTTTCAAAACTCTTCATTCAGTCTGCATTACCAACATGAATCTTGGCCAAAGAGTTAATCTCACTCAGACCAACAAAACACTTCATATACGTCTCAAAATAAGCTCATTCCTCCATAACACTGGCAACAATTCACATTCAGAAAACACACGTCATTCATAACACACTGAACTAAAAAACACTAACAACAGGAGCATTACACAAATGATGAACCTTTATCTTTAAAGTCTGAATGATTTTTTTTTTTCACATTAAGATTCATTATATGATAAGAATATGATTTTTTTTACTGACTGTATTACAGTATAAAGAATGAATGAGAAATGCATCAATTTTAAACAATACTAAAAAATAAAAATAATAATCCACCAAACATGTCTATTATATGGAAGCCCTTTCCCTCCACATGAGAAAAAAAAGTGAGTGCACGGCTCGAGCGCTCGTAAGACGAGACAAAAACCGAGAGTGTCAGAGCTCTGTCACAAAATCAAGAATTTGAAGACAGGAGTGACAGAACCCTGACAATATAACTATATAAAACCATAACTATAACAAAAGCAGTGTCGGGAGTGTGTGCATCTTTCCATCAAGTAAATTTCTCCCGTGTCAGCCCAAGGATTGGTACGTGATGTCACCGTCCGGAGCAGAAAGTGGCGCTAATGCAACTAAAAGCTGCTTGTAGTGCCCTATGAAATCAGTTTTATTTTTCCCCACTTTCCAAATTCATTATTATTATTATTATTTTTTCGTTTAGATTTTTATGTATTCTGTTTTTTTCCGTTTACATTTTTTTGGACTCCCATTTTAATGGTTCAATGAAATGTAAATGCTAGTATTAAAGCATGTCTAATTACAGTTTTCTTTTTTCAATTGCTTACACACAAAATCCTTACTTGTCACCCAAGTTTCATTTCTGAAACCTGACACACACACACCAAAATCTGGGTACACTAATTCTCAGCCTTCGACTTCGAAGTTTTCAATTCTGAAATAAACACATAAAACACTTTTTGCAAACCACAACACACAATTCTCTATGTAACAAAAAACGTACTCGGTTACTAACGTAACCTCGGTTCTCTCTAGAAGAGGGAACGAGTACTGCGTTTGAAAAACGCTGCGGGAAAAGGTCTCTTTTCACGAAATACTGAAGCAAAATTATCCTTAATTTTCATAAATGTAAAACGCATTGCAGCAGTGCACAGCTATGGCGAGACGGCTCGCTCGCTCATAGGCTGTTCTGCGGCAACTGCATTAGCCTATCGAGCGAGGGCTGATGCAACATCAGGCCAATGAGAGCGCTTCGCGCGCTCCTCGCCACATCCCGCCGAAACGGGTGTGGCAGTCCCCTATAAAAGGAGCTCGAGTAGGCTGATTCAACTGGTTTTCATCGCCGAAGCGAACCAGAGCGAACCGTACGCACGGCAGGGAACGCAGTACTCGTTCCCTCTTCTAGAGAGAACCGAGGTTACGTTAGTAACCGAGTACGTTCTCTTACGAGAGTTCTCTCGTACTGCGTTTGAAAAACGCTGCGGGAACCACTTGTAAGACGCCGTGCGTGCTGGGATAAGACACCGATCACTGGAAGCCAGTCCAGATATACAGTGCATAATCACCAGGTAGACTCAGAGAGTCTGGAGATAAAAAGGGGGGGGGACATCCGCCCTTAAAGGTTGCGTCCTCAGACGCGATATAACGTCACATAGGCAGGGGAAGGCCTGGCTAATGTGGGAAATGTGGGTCTTACACAATTCTGCCCAGAAATTTTTCGGGGCGCTGTGCGCCTGCGAAATCAGTGTCCGGGCTAGACAGCTGACTCGACTATACCGAAAGCAGCTTTGCCTGCAAGGCGGGAACCTCTAGGTTGTAAAACCTTATGAATGTAGACGGTGAGGCCCAGCCTGCCGCCATACATATTTCCTGTAAGGAAATCCCGCTAGACCAGGCCCACGATGAGGCGACGCCCCTCGTGGAGTGCGCTCTCACGCCCAAGGGGCACTGAAGGCCCTTGGTGGTGTAAGCCAGCGCTATGGCGTCAACTACCCATCTGGATAGACTCTGTTTCGAAACAGCTGCTCCCTTGGAACGACCGCTGAACGAGACAAAGAGCTGCTCAGTCTGTCTGAAGACAGCAGAGCGGGACACATAAGCTCTTAAAGCCCTAACGGGGCAAAGACAGCTCGAGTCCCCTTCCTCACTCGGTAGGGCGGACAGGGAGATAACCTGAGCCCTAAACGGTGTGTTGAGGGATTTTGGCACGTAACCGTGTCTAGGTTTGAGTATGACCTTGGAGTCATTGGGCCCAAACTCTAAGCACGCTGGGCTCACAGAGAGCGCGTGCAGATCGCCTATGCGCTTCACTGAAGCTAGGGCCAGCAAAAACACTGTTTTGAACGACAGATGTTTGAGGCTGACAGTTTGAATAGGCTCAAAAGGGGCACCTTTCATGGCCGCCAAGACCGTAGAAAGGTCCCACATCGGGACTGAAGGAGGTCTGGGGGGATTCAGCCTCCTAGCTCCTCTGAGGAAGCGGATGACTAAATCGTTCCTTCCTAGTGACTGGCTTAGCGTTGCTGTCGAGAACGCTGCAATAGCCGCCACATAGACTTTGAGCGTGGAGGGGGACCTGCCCTTATCCAACAGCTCTTGTAGGAAGGAGAGAACCTCCGTCACCTCACAATCGAGGGGTGACAGGCCCCGAGCAGCACACCAGCTGGAGAAAACCGACCACTTCGAGGCATAAAGCCGCCTGGTCGACGGTGCTCTAGCCTGAGTGATGGTATTCAGCACTCCCTCCGTGAGGTCAACGGATACCCGTTGAGCGCCCACGCATGAAGGGACCACAACTCCGGATGTGGGTGCCAAATCGAGCCCTTGGCCTGCGAGAGGAGATCTCTCCTCAAAGGTATCGGCCATGGGGCGGAGTCTGCTAACTGCATCAGGGCTGGAAACCAGGCATGGCTGGCCCAGAACGGTGCTACAAGCAGTACTGGGCATTTCACTTCCCTGACTCGCTCTAATACCTGAGGCAGGAGGGAGACTGGGGGAAACGCGTATAGCGGGCAGTGCGGCCACATGTGAGACAGCGCGCTGTCGTTCTTTGAAAAGAACACGGGGCAATGAGCGTTTTCTGGGGACGCGAATAGGTCCACCTCCGCCCTGCCGAATCTCTGCCACAGCAGCTGGACTGCTTGTGGGTGTAGAGACCATTCGCCCGTGGGAACGTTGTTCCTGGACAGTCTGTCTGGACCCAGGTCGTGGACCCCAGGCACATGCACTGCTCTCAGCGAGCGCAAGTTGCGCTGAGCCCATGTCAGGAGGCGCTTGGCCAGCCTGTACAGAATATTGGATCTGAGACCGCCCTGGCGATTTATGTAGGACACCACGGCCGTGTTGTCCGAGCGGACTACGACGTGCTGGTCCTTGATTTGGGGACAAAAGCGCGTCAGCGCGTTGTGAACTGCTAGCATTTCTAAGCAGTTGATGTGATGGAGCTTCTCTCGTTCTGACCACTGGCCAAAGAACGGTCTGCCCTCGAGCAGCGCTCCCCATCCCGAGGTGGATGCGTCCGTAGACACCACTTTCACCCTCGAGGGAGTCCCCAGGCTTACGCCCGAACGGTACCAATCGCTCGCCGCCCAAGGTCTCAGGGCTGCCACGCAGTCCTGATCGACTCTGAGGCGTAATCGGCCAAGTGCCCACGCTCTGCGAGGCACTCGCGCTTTTAGCCAGAACTGCAGAGGGCGCATGCGAAGCAGGCCCAACTGGAGAACCGATGCTGCTGAGGCCATAAGACCCAGCAACCTCTGAAACTTTTTGAGCGTGGTAGTCGCACCGCAGCGAAAGGCTCTCGCTGTGTGCTGAATGTGCAGCGCGCGCTGTGTTGACAGCCGCGCCGTCATGGACTGCGAGTCCAGAACGACACCCAGAAACGAGATAGTTTGACTGGGGTTCAGGGAGCTCCTTGTCCAATTGATCATAATACCAAGATTCTCGAGGTGATCGAGTAACATGGTTCTGTGCTCCACGAGCTGTGATCGCGATTGAGCTATGATCAGCCAGTCGTCCAAATAGGTCAGCACTCGCATGCCTCTGAGTCTGAGGGGGGCGAGCGCTGCGTCCATGCATTTCGTAAACGTACGAGGTGCCAGGGACAAGCCGAAAGGCAGGACTGTGTACTGGTATGCCCGACCCTCGAAGGCGAATCTCAAGAATCGCCTGTGACGTGACGCTATCTGTATCTGGAAATACGCGTCCTTCAGATCTATCGACATAAACCAGTCTTCTCGGCGAATATGCGCGAGGATTTTTCTGGTCGTGAGCATTTTGAAACTGCGTTTCACTAAAGCTCTGTTAGTCGTCTTAGATCCAGAATGGGTCTGATACCTCCGTCCTTTTTCGGGACTAGAAAGTATCTGCTGTATAGCCCCTTTTCGCTTTGAGCTGGGGGTACAAGCTGTATCGCCCCTTTGCTCAACAGTTTTGATATTTCGGCACGAAGCAGGTGTGCTGCTTCTGAATTCACCGTGGTTTCGACGCGCGCTGTGAAGCGGGGAGGGCGTCGGAAAAACTGTAGCGAGAAGCCTCTCTTTATAATGTCTAGCACCCAGTCTGAAACCCCTGGAAGCGCGGCCCACGCATCTGCATGGCCGGCTAGGGGCTGAATGCGAAGCTCGCTCTGTCCGCAGTGCGGCAGTGGTGCTTCGGGGTGCGATAACATAGGCGTTACGCCTGTGACATATGAGGCGGGGAGCGCGCTTAATACAGCGGGCATAGCGCTCATCCTCGACCGCGTTACAGTGCTTAACTGAGCGAGGGAGGTCTGAGAAGGTCGCATGGGACTCATGTAGCCTGCAGGTGGACGTGGGCGGGGACCGGGCACGTTCACTGCTTTGGTCGCGCTGTCTGTGTGAGCAGCGCGGGCGCGCACAGATCCCGCTTTTACGGGGAGACTGTGATCTGCCAGACATAGTGTTTGTGGGCACTGGGAAGTGGGCACTTTGACTATGTCTGGAGCGTGACCGATCTGAGTCGATCTTATGAGCGCGGGCCCTGTGTGCAGGGCTGTGCTTTTGTGTAGGGATGGGCACAAAGGAGTGGGCATCAACACTACATTTATAGCACCATCGGCCGTGGCCGGGACTTTTGAATTTTTTTTTTTTTTTTTTTTTTTTGGAAGCGCGCTGATCACAGCGGACAGAACACCTGCGCTCGACCCCGCTGCGGTGTTTAACCGAGCAGAGGAGGGCTGGGCGAGTCTCGTAGGACATAAAATGGCCAGACATAGTGTTCGTGGGCACTGGGAAGTGGGCACTTTTACTATGTTTGGAGCGCGATCGACCTGAGTCGATTTTATGTGCGCGGGCCCTGTGTGCAGGGCTGTGCTTGTATGTAGGGATGGGCACAGAGGAGTGGGCATCGACACTACATTTATAGCATCATCGGCCGTGGCCGGGACTTTGAAGCGCGTTCTGTCGCGGGGGAACAGACAGAGTGATTTGCATTCGGCGGCATAAATGTTTCTGCCGGCAGACCTGGGGTTCGAACTCGGGTCCCCCGCGTCTAAGTCTAAGAATCTACCACTGGACCACAGTGGGGATACATAGACAAAGACAGCGCGAGTATAATCCACACTGGCGTTTGCTTGCAGGCATGCGAGTAAGCACAACAAGCAATACTAACATTTTCAGACACCTGAAATATGCTAGAATGAGAGAAGAGTGGACATCGCCCAGTTTCAGCGGGGCTGAAAGCACTCCATTCTCATTTCGCCAGTGACGCACGGGAACCGTAGAAACGGTGTTTGGTTGCAGGCAAGCGGGTACTACGCGCTTGCTGACTGCAAAATGCATCTCTGCAGTCGCCTTCAGGGGACCTGACAGAGGGAAGCATTGGCGGCATAAATATAAATGCCGCGAGACCGGGATTCGAACCGCGGTCGTCCGTGCGGAAAACCTATAATTTCACCACTGAGCCACAGTGGGATATAGGCTTTTTAGGCGGCGTCAACAATAATACAATAATATTTCCAGCCACCCACAGGGAGCTGAGAAATGTGAGAGAAAAGAGGTTAGACCGGCCAACGGCGGGACTAAAAACACTCTTTTCTCCTTCGCCGGTAAGTGACGCGTGCAGAGGCAGGGTAGCTTTTCTTGTAACGTAAAGAAAAACTAATCCCGCCATCCGCTTCCAGGAAGGGCAGCCTCGGGAGGATGCCAGGCGAGTCATCAGAGTCACCGTAGGCAATCGGCTCGGAGTGAGGGCGATTCGCCGTCAGCGAGCGCGAGTGCTGCATGAGAAGGCGTCTTGAAAAAGACGCAGCTCTTTTAGGGGGTGAGTGTTGCAGAGCGAACACACACACACACACATACAAAAGAACAATAGTAATGAAAGGATATGGCGTCGGAAAGCGCAGCAGGTACGGCGGTAGAAGGCGGCACAGGCCTGCGGCTTCAAGGGCTCGTCCCGCTGAAAAGCTTGTTCTCAGACGACGCGTGCTTCCTCGTGATCCAGCGATGCGTGCGCTTCGCTGAAGAGATGAAAATCAGTTGAATCAGCCTACTCGAGCTCCTTTTATAGGGGACTGCCACACCCGTTTCGGCGGGATGTGGCGAGGAGCGCGCGAAGCGCTCTCATTGGCCTGATGTTGCATCAGCCCTCGCTCGATAGGCTAATGCAGTTGCCGCAGAACAGCCTATGAGCGAGCGAGCCGTCTCGCCATAGCTGTGCACTGCTGCAATGCGTTTTACATTTATGAAAATTAAGGATAATTTTGCTTCAGTATTTCGTGAAAAGAGACCTTTTCCCGCAGCGTTTTTCAAACGCAGTACGAGAGAACTCTCGTAAGAGAACTAACAGGAAATATCTTGATTTCCTTTTTTCAAACACAACCTATCAAAATGCCACAGTAATTCATCAGTGTCTCACACACACTCCTCACACACACTCCTCACATGTGCAAACACTCATTGCTTTACTGAACAACAATCATGGCTTTAGAATAGGCCTATAAACAGGCCAAAGGTCAAGTTATAGTTTTTTCGGACTGTGTAATACCGTATTCACAACCACAAATGCTTACATAAAAAAAAAAAATAGTTTGGTTTCAATCTTGCTTTCGTGTTAACCGTGAATTTTTCTACATCTCTCTGCCAATTATTTTTAATCTTGTACAGAAATGTACATAGGAGCGCATGAAAGAAGAGCTTTAGGTTTTGAATAACCGTGTGTATGATGTATCCAAAAATATAATATTATGGCAAAGGTGTTTGCAACGTGAGACAGATGTCAGATCAATCAAAGACCTCCAGTGGACACCCGTCTCTATTGCACTGCGAATCTGTTGCCGTGGCAGCAAGGCCAATTGCCCGATTGACAGCAGGTGTGGAGTAATTACGGAGAGTGTTGTAAGAGGGACACGTATTCAGATGGGGCTTTAAAAATAGAGCGGAAGTAGACTGCCGGGTGGTTCTCCTCCGTGAGATACTGTGTTTGTCGGCGTGTTGTTTGTATTTGAGGCTGGGCTGTGAAGCGGGCGAAGATTGAAGCTGAGAAGTGGAAAGAAGAGAGTGAAGTATTTATCAACGAAAACCCAAGGGATATCGTCAGCAGTGGGGAAGACGTAAAGTGATGAGTATTGGATTCGTTGTTTATATGCACTAACACTGAAGTGGTGTGGAGAGTCTGGAAAGCATGTGGCACGAGTGAACTAGTACACCGAGTGAATTGTTGATCTGTCTCCAACTTTTGTCTGCTCCTCGCTGAATGTGACGATTGCTGCACCCGTCGTCTGCTGTCTCTGGAGAGAAGTTGAGCCCTTGTGAGAGACGAGAGTCGATCTGGTGGGAGAAAGACCGGTGGGTGAGTGCTGGCCCGAATGCACGGTGTGCGAGTGGAATGCAGTGCCTGAAGTGACGATTCACACAGTTTGTGTTATGGAGTGAAGTTTATCGTGTGGAGAGGTAATAGTAGTCTGCTGTGCACTCTCTCCTTACAGTCTTTCACTCGCCGTCTCCAAGGAAGGTTTTGATATATCGAACGCCCAACTTACCATTTTGAGAGAGCCCGACTCTGTCAATGCTAAATGTTTTATATGCTGTTGAACTGTTAAACCCTGCTACATTGTTACAGTGTACAGCTGAAGTGGAGTGTCTCGCTTAAAGCATCCTCCCCGCCTGGTGGTCTCCACACGCTCCTATCGAAAGTCGCTGCCCTGTTCAGAATGAGAGAAGGTATTGCAGCTGAATGTTTCATCTACTGTTGAATGGTTAAATCCTGTTGCATTGTTACAGTGTACAGCTGAAGTGGAGTGACTCGCTTAAAGCATCCTCCCCGCCTGGTGGTCTACACACGCCCCTATTGGAAGCCGCTGCCCTGTTCAGAACGAGAGAAGGTATTGCAGCTGAATGTTTCATATGCTGTTGAATAGTTAAACCCTGCTACCTGGTTATAGCGCACAGCTGAAGTGGAGTGTCTCGCTCAAAGTGTCCTCCCCGCCTGGTGGTCTTCACACGCCCCATCGAAAGCTTCTGCCCTGTTCAGAAAGAGAGAAGGTATTTCAACTGAATGTTTATTGTGCTGTTGAACAGTTAAACCCTGCTACCTGGTTACAGCGCACAGCCGAAGTGGAGCGTCTCGCTCAAAGTGTCCTCCCTGCCTGGTGGTCTCCACATGCCCCATTGAAGGCCTCCGCCCTGTTCAGAAAGAGATAAGGTATCACTGTTGAGCGCTAGTATACCGCTGAACTGTTGAACTCTGTTGTATTGTTGCAGTACACAGCCGAAGGGGAGCGTCTCGCTCAAAGTGTTCTTCTGCCTGGTGGCCCTCCATGCCTACGTTGCAAGCCGCTGCTCCTGTTGAGAAGGAAAAGGAATAGCTGCGGCACGTGCCTCGATCGAAGTGTCTTCATGTTGTCCAAGTTTCCCTCACGTCTCGGCTAAAGGCCCCCGTTCTAACTGGTTTGGCATAAAGGACACCTACCGGGATATACTCACCTGTTTCCCCTCCTGGCCCGGTCCGCTCGCCACCGGTGTCCCTGTGCTTCGTCCGAGTCGGAGGCAACCGCTCCCTGGGTACTTACCTCTGGGGCAGCATCCGGGACTTGTTCCACTCCCGCCCATGAGTACTTACCTGGTTCCAGTCCGAATGGGGTCCGTATAACCACGACTTCCTCTTGAGTCCTGTAAAGAGTACTTACCCAGTGACCTACCTAGACGGTGTGAGTTTCCTCCTGATCCCTCTCCAACGAGCTGCAGGGCCGCCACGATCGTTCTCCCCTCTCGATGACCCCCTGGAACGTAATTCCCTCTGGTGACAAGAAAGAAGATTTTAATTAGGATTCTTCAAATTACTGTTCTTAACTTAATAAAGAAAACTGTTATTCCTTTATTCCCTTGTCTGTCTGGTCCTTGACACGTTCCTCGAGGTGGTACCCGGTCTCCAGGGGTGGGTGCAGTCTGGCTTGGCCCACCCCGACCTGTGACACAGATGTTTGCTTTTGTGATATTCTGAATGCAGTGCTTCATTTTGCAAGAGATGTGAGGCATTTTGCATTTTGTGTGTGCCATTCTTGGATTTGTGTTAAGTTTTGAAAAAAAAAGAGGCAAAGTTTTGAAAATGTGTGGAAGCAGTTGAAGAAAAACTTTAATTTTAAATCATGAAACTTATACAATTTAACAATAACTTAAAATTAAAAATTGTAAATAAATTACATGTTTAGGGTACTATGAAATATATATATATATATAATTTCTTTTACCAAATTATCTTTTTTTTTTCTCTTGATTCCATTTTAATGGTTTAATTAAATTTTAATAACCAATGATTTAAAGTATTGTTGTAATGATTTAAGTGTAACCCTGTCTAAATGTATTCATTAATATAAGATATACAAGTTTGAATAAATGATTTCATAGTTTAATATATTGAATTTAAGGTTAAAAAGTTAAGATTCATTGACCAGCAATGAAGTTATGTCTTTGCTCAATGAGAGAAATGCATATTGGGTAATGTTCATGTTTTACTGAATACAGCATTTAAAATGTTAAATATTGGTTGTGTAATAATATGTGAAAATGCTTCAAAAATGCCTGTAAGAATAGAAGAAAGAGTTAAATGTTTTGTGAATTTATTTTATTTCAGAAAGTTTTGTGAATGAACCAATCACATTTGAGTTCAAAGGACAAGGAAGTGAGCGGAGCGAGAGCAAATGTGAAGACAACGATTGAAACGAAAGTAGGGAGGGAGAGCGACGAACGAGTAAGAGGGGAAAAGAGTGTTGTCTACTGAAAGAGACACTGTTAATGTTAATGTAATGCACCAGTTACGGAATGATAGTTCTGTCTGTTTGAGTGGACTACTCAGCACAAGAAGACTATGGGCCCTATTTTAACGATCTGAAACGCAAGTGTCAAAGCGCAAGTAACTCTGTGGGCGGGTCTTGGCGCTGTTGCTAGTTTCCCGGCAGGATAAATGACTCTTGCGCCAGGCGCAAATCTAAAATGTGTTGGTCTGAAGAGCTTCATTATTCATAGGTGTGGTTTGGGCGTAACGTGAAATAAACCAATCAGAGCGTCATCTCACATTCCCTTTAAGAGCAGGCGCGCTTGTTCCATGGCGTATTGCTATTATAACGGCGGATTTGCCAGGCGCGCACCAGGAGCGGTTGACAGCTGAGGAGAGCAATGCTCTCATCACGGCCGTAAAAGAGAGAGAAGTGACATTGGGGATGGAGAAACCCACCCAAATTAACTTCGGTTAAACAGGTATATAATAATGTGGGTAAATGTGTAAGCTAGATGTATGCTTTTATAATAAATTATCTATCTATCTATCTATCTATCTATCTATCTATCTATCTATCTATCTATCTATCTATCTATCTATCTATCTATCGTTTGTAATAATATGATTTGCAAAAATGAAAACTGCTGCTTTTTGTAGATTAGAGAATCAAAGTGTATGCGCGTTTTGCACGCTATATGGTCAAGCATGCGCCCTTAAAATAGCATAATGAACAACGCGCAACGCGCCACTGACTTTAGACTAGGTTTTTTCTGGCCAATGGCGCAATTGTTTTATGGAACAGTAAAATAGCACCAGGGATTGTTTGCGCTGGAACACGCCTCCTTTTTTGCGCTGAACCGCCCAGGGAGCGCAAGTTCATTCCCTAGTTTAGCGACGTGCTTCTGTGGACGGAAAAGATTGATTCCACATTAAGTTTTAAAAAACATGTAAAAAGAATATCGAGTACAGTAAAATTGAATTTTGTCCTTCCATATTTGTAATATTTTACAAAAGCATAATCTATTAAGCCTAGAGAATTTTAAACATTTTAAATATGCCTGTTTTGTTTATAAAGTGTTAAATGGATTAGCCCACCTCCCATGTCGGACTTCTTTAAACCAAAGACTTACAGTGGAGCCAGGACACGGGCCTCCGCTAGAGGTGACTGTGAGGTGCCTTTCAGAAGAACAGCCTTTGGACAAAATGCTCTGTCTGTGAAGGCCTGTAAGTTATGGAGCAGTATCCCCATCACTGTCAGGGAATGTCCCACAATTCCTATATTTAAAACCAAACTCAAAGTGTGGCTTAGAGCAAACCAGTCTTGTGACCATTAAGTGACTCTTCTTTTACTTTGCTTGTACTTATTCATTTTTGTTATTTTGTATGTTATAATCTTTGTATTTCTGTAATTTGTCTAGGGACTACAGATGTAAATTAGCCCTGTGGCTATAATCTGGCATGTTTACGTCTGTTTTTGTTGTTTCAATGCAGATGTTCATTAATGTGCATTGTCCCTATCAAATAAATAAATAAATAAAATAAATAAGACAGTTTAAGTTAGCTGCTGACTTAGTGGCTAATGCTTTTGCATGGACTTTGCTAACAAGTTAGCGGCCAGCGACCTCGATTAGTTAAGCCTGTGTGGAACTGCGAGACCGACGATGAACAAAGACCCTGACGGAGCCGGATAGCGTTACCAAATCCTCCGGTAACAAATCCTGTTCAAATAGGCTATATGGGACATTCTACAGAATTGGTTCATAGTTAGAGTTGGAAACATCTTGGAAAAAAATGTTTATTTTTCCAACAAAAAATGTATACACGCAAATTGTATTATATCCAAGGTAAACATTTCTAGTAATTGTGCAGTTAATTCTCAAACTGTATTTTCAGAAAGTTTGGGAATATATCATCTCCCCAAATGTGTCACTAATAAAAAAACAATAATAAATAATTTAATGAGAAGGCTTATTTTGACCTATTAAGATTTCTTTACATCTACCTTGTAAATGTATGTTTTGCTATTTTATTAAAAAGTGTTCACATGTAAATCAACAACACAGCAAAAACTCCAGTGTTAAATTAACTGTCCTGGGAGTTTATTTGGCTCCACAATCAAGAGTGTTAAAGTGTTAAAATATGAGTGTTAAATTAACACTCAAGAGTGTTAAAGTTAATGAGCTAATTAAGTGATTCGTTGAGTGATGATTGATCAGTACTGAAGACACCTGATGTTAACAAGCAGAATCACCAAAGGATAAAATAGTTTTTTTAAGCCACCATTATGGTGATCAGTGTTTGCTTTAGTTGGGCTCTTGACCCTTAAAGTTTTAACTTTAGATTTTGTTTGGCTGCTGTAACTGTGTTATAACTGCCAGATTAACAAAGAGAAAAAGTGATGAAAGACTCATCACCAGCAGCCGTCTACCTGCTGATGTGATTATTCATCCCATGGTTGTGCCCAGCAGGGCATTGGATGTCAACAGCTTGAGAATACTATTCAAGAATGAATCTTCAAGAGAAACTTCCATACCCGTGGAAACAGTGACTGGATGTCTGTACCACATTGATTCAGTTGTGACGATTCCCCCTAAGGAGACTGCTTCCTCTGACTTTGATGAGAGCATGATCAACTTTGGAGACTCTCCTAACTCAGAACAATGGAAGAACAGATTATGTAAGAAACTGGCTCAAAAGTCTCATGTCTTCTCAATGCACGAGTCGGACGCAGGATTAGCAAGAGGAGTCGAGCACAGAGTCCGACTTTCTGATTCCCAGCCTTTCCGTCAACGATCACGCCAGCTGGCCCCTGCAGATATCGAAGACGTGAGAAAGCACTTACAAGAACTGCTGCAGGCAGGGATCATAACAGAGACACGAAGCCCCTCTGCATCCCCAATAGTTGTAGTCGGAAAGAAGACTGGGGCTATTAGGATGTGCATAGATTACAGACTGTTGAATAGCCGAACCATACCTGACCAGTATACAACACCATGCATTGAAGATGCACTGAATGCCTTAACAGCGAGTCTGGGGTTCCCTGTACTGGATTTGCGTTCAGACTACTACCAGATAGCTATGGCCGAAGAGGACAAAGAGAAAACGGCATTCATTTGCCCGTTAGGATTTTTCCAGTTCGAACGAATGCCTCAAGGCATTACCGGGGCTCCAGCAACCTATCAAAAGTTAATGGAAAAGGCTGTTGGTGAAAAGTGCTAGTGTACCTTGGCGACGTGATAGTGTTTGGAAAAACTCTCGAGGAACACAAAGAGAGACTGCTCAAGGTCCTAGATCGTCTGGGTGAAGTTGGGCTGAAACTCTCAGTTGACAAGTGCCAGATCTGTCTGCCAAGGGCCCAGTACCTGGGGCACATCGTGTCTGCAGATGGCGTCGCCCCAGATCCAAACAAGATTGAGGCCTTCACTACATGGCCAGTGCCAACAAACCTTTCCTAGGATTTTGCGGTTATTACCACCGATTCATTCAGAACTATTCTGCAATCGTTGTCCAGGTTTGAGTAATGATTTATGTTTGTATTTTCCACCATCAGTGGAGTCCAGACTGAAGATACAGGAGATTATTACTGTCAGAATTTACACTACATCAACAGTAAATATGTGTTCACACAGTGTTAAAGAGTCATACAAAAATCTGTTTATGAAGAGAGTGAGTCAGTGTTTCAATATGATCATCATGTTTTAGGTGTAATATATGATCCTGTCAATCAAACTGAACAGACTACTTTCAGTCACTTCTGCTGTCTGGACGTGATGCTTTCCATTTGAGCCTCAGAAACTTTTACATTCATACACAATTACTGTCACAATGGCTGATTCTTGATTTGTGATCATGTTTTTTTATGATTTATGATGCCATTTTAATATATAAGTTAATTATCTCATAAAAAAATGAAATGATCAGTTTGTCTGCGCCGGTTCACTAAAGCAGAAGTGAAAGTGTTCCAGTCCAGATCATGTAACCAATCAAAGAGTGAGACTGAAAACCCCATTTGCATTGTCAGGGTGGAGTGATTGTGATCCTCTCAGAATAGAGCAGCTCTGTCTCCAGAGACCATGTTCAAACCCCAAGAGCTTTATTTGACATTTACTGCTACATCAACCTTCTGAAAAGCACCTGCATCTTCATCTGTTAGTTGAATGATGTTGTCAGACACAAAGTGAACTTGTTGAGAAGCTTTATTGAATGTTGCAGCAAACACAGCAGATTGAAAGATCACACACACACACACACACACTCAGTTTCAGTATTGAGTTGTAAATCACTCCAGCTGCAGCACTAGACTCATGTGAATCCTGCCTGACACAGGACACTCAGATACGGCTCATCTTCAGGAGAGAAACATCAGCACTCAGAGCTCTTGTGGAACGAGACCTCATGAGGAGCTCCATCATGTGTTACTCTGCAGACGTACAGCTCTCCCTCTTCCCAGCGTGCTTTGCTGAGGGTCAGGACGCTACTGCGGCTGTAGCGGCCGTCCTGCTGGCTCTCTGCGCTGGTCAGAACCCCCTCGGTGACCTCTGACCCGTCCAGTGTCCAGCTCACCAGCGCCCCCTGTGGAGAGTAAGAGCTGAGCAGGCAGAGCAGTGCGGCTGAGTCTCCAGAGATCTGCAGAGAAGAGGGCGGCAGCAGAGACACTGAGGGCTTCACTGTGGGACCAGCTGCAGGAGACAAACACAACACATTCACACACACACACACACAACACACTGCACTGTATAGTAAAGTATTTTTAATGCATTAATTATGCACTGCTATATACATTAAAATGCATGTATGATCTCATCAATAAGTGTAACAGCAGTTATAACACATATTATCTATTATCAGGCCGATCTGACTGCTTTAATTCCAGCAATTATTCACTCTGAACATAAATATCTTAAATTTTGAGATATTCACCTGAACTGAAAATGTAACTCAATTTCAAACAGAGTTAAAACACAATTGAATCACACAGAATGAACAAAACACTGAATTATAAGCACAACATGAGCAAAAGAGATTCAGTATCATTGACTGAACTACAGAAAGTAGCAACATTTACATTCTGATGTCAAATCTCTTTTTTCCATGTATGATTTCTACAATAAAAGATGAACTAAATATGAACTCAGTGTAGAAATAAATGAAGGAAAAACAAACCTGTAATAAACTGATTAAACTCATAGTGAGACACAGTGTGGAAATACGTTTAGAATTCCTTTTTTGTTGAAAGGAATAATGTAATAATGCAATTCTTATAATAATATCATTGTTTTAGATTAAATAATTATACAAAAATATCAGTAACACTTTAATTAAAGCCTTTATACATATCGCATTATAAAAAGTATTTTTAATGCATTAATTATATATTGTTTTACACATTATAATGCATGTATAATCTCATCAATAATTGTAACCAAGGTTTCAACACATTATAATATTATCTATTCATTGTTACACCTCCAAAAAATTATAATACTTTAAAACTCATGACAAACAATTTCAGATGTAACAAGGAATTTGCAAATAGTATAATGTATTTTAACTTTAACTACTATTAGTTTAGTTTTTTACTTTAGTTATACTTTAGTTATACTTACTTTTTCAAAGATGTAAGGCAATGTAATGTAATGTAATCTACATTATAAAGGCTTCAAGTAAGGTGTTACAACAATATCTAATAATCGTTATTATTAATAAATATTGTTCTTGTTTCAACTGTAAAACACTTTATGATCTAAATCTAAATTGTTGTTTTTTTAAAATATATAATTAAATAGACTTACATTTGATCACCAGTTTAGTTCCTCCACCGAAAGTCCACCACAGTGATACAATCTAATGAAACGCTCGTACAAAAACCTCTATTCCACTCGAGTGAACACACACTCCAGCAGAGAGAGAGAAACAACACTTCAACACACTGATATTAGAAGATCCTCAGCTCTTCTCAACACTCACTCATTCAGATTTGACTAAATGCTTTCTGATATAACACTGTTTAAAGAAATATATTTGATGAGCTGTGACCTCTGAGGTGACCTTTGACCTCTTTGATCATGGATGATGTTGTGGAGTTTCTCATAATGATGCTTCTGTTCTTCATATGCAGATCAATCATCATGATTCACAGAAAAACCTGCAGCTTCAAATAAATTAATCAATAATTCTGAACATTTCAGATGCACATTGTTTAATATATAATGACCTGATTATGAGTCCTGATGAACTTCATGCATGTGGAAAATGTGGGAAAATAGACATAATGAAAATATTTCCCAGAGAGCAACATGTCAACATTGATTCCAAAGACCATAATGGACTTTTTATTATGACTCTAAATATAGTAAAACTGATTTATTTAGTTCTTGATTTCTCATTGTTAACATGCTTGTAAAGGTGTAGCACAGAACTGAACTCAGAGAAACTGCTGCGTATGACATATGTTTAAAATGATCTACATTCATGATTCTCCAGACAAAACCTAGTGTCTTATCAGCCTGGCAAACATAAACAAAAATATTTCACAATTAATAAATATGTACAATTAATCACTAAATGGTTCAATAACATTATTCTGAAAGTAAAATCTTCTATGTAGAGTTTATGAGTTTGTTATCAGCACAAGCTGTTGTAAATCCTGCCCACTTCTTTGCATTGTCAGCACATGCTTCAGTGCTCTGAGAGTGTTTATAGTGCTGTGAGTTTAACACTTCATGACTGAGAGCAGAGCAGAACACACTCTTCATCATCACACAAGACTAAACTACAGCAATGAACACAATCAACATCTTCATCTGGACTCTCACACTGTTTATTCAAGGTTTGTTTTTATAATGATTATTAATTCTCTTAATATGTGAAATATATTTATCATATACTGTATATCATCATATATATCATTTTAATTTTTGTTTCTGTTTTCTTTCAGAGTGTAGAGGACAGATCACTGTAACTCAGAGTCCATCAATAACAGCAGTTCAACCAGGAGAAGAAGTCAGAATAAACTGTAAAACCAGCAGTAATGTGCATGTGTGGAGTGTTTATCATTACTTACACTGGTACTCACAGAAACCTGGAGAAGCTCCTAAACTCCTGATTTATAGAGTAAACAGCCGTTACACTGGAACTCCATCTAGATTCAGTGGCAGTGGATCTGGCAGTGATTTTACTCTGACCATCAGTGGAGTCCAGACTGAAGATACAGGAGATTATTACTGTCAGAGTTTACACAGTATCAGTGGCTGGGTGTACACACAGTGATAAAGAGTCGTACAAAAACCTCTGTCAGTCAGACGTCACAGTGACTGCACTGATACAGCTGAGAGAAACTGCAGCTGCTGATGGAGGATCACAAACTACACAATATCAATGTTTAGTTCAAAGTTTCTAAAGACTAATGAATTCATTGAGTAAATATACATTTATCTGTAGTAATATATTTGATATGAAATAAGAGTTAGTGCTGATATTGATTATGGCACTGGGATGTTTTATTGTCAGTGTTTCAGATCACAGTATGAGAGCGATGCGGAGTGAAGCAGAAACACCAGCTGTTTTTAATGTGTTTTCTCACTCCAGGATTGATCTCAGTGGTTTCTTTCATCAGTGGTCGTGGAAATAATATACATACTAACTAATCAGATTTGGTCTGAAAGGAAAGTTAGAAAGTTATTGCTTATAGAACTGTTATATAAAGTAATATCACCTTCACAGTCGTGCTGCTCTTCATGTCTATGGTAGAATCACAGGCGTGCTGATATTCAGTATAACTGCACTCTTGATCATGTGACACAGCTTAAATGTGGCAGGAGGAAAGATAAAACAGCACAACACCTTCACACACTTAAAGAAAACTTCAGCAAGGGCATTTAACCCTAATATAAATATGGTAGTGTTTATTTGATCACAGTTTTTTTTTTCAATTGCTAACAAGCATTGTTTAATACTGAAGCCTCATTTTCAAAACTCTTCATTCAGTCTGCATTACCAACATGAATCTTGGCCAAAGATTGAGACAACCTCATCTAACCTCCTCCCAGTAAGACTGAGATGGGCAACCCGTACCCATCACTCTCACGCCTTGGTGGACTCAGGAGCAGAAGGTAATTTTATGGACCAACACTTTGCTCACAAATTCCACGTTCCCATCACGCCACACTAAGTAGTGTAATATATGAATAAAATAGTAGATAATGAATAATAATTGTCTAAAGTGACATTTTGAAAAATCGTTTTTTAGTACAAGTTTTGTCTGTGACTCTACCCTCACCAAATGTTAGAGGGACTGAGATAAAATAGGACTAAAATAACTTCCTACTACATATCAAGCTTTATGGGATGTGTGCAAATGAAAAAGTAGCATTACAACAGGTCTTTCTTTCAAGCAAAACGTTTACTTTGTGAAAAAAGCTCACTACTAACAATATTCACAAAATGTTAAAATTTTCATGTTTTCTTGTCAACTTTTCAACATTTTTTTTTTCAAACCAAAGCTGAACTATATATTAGATATTAGAAATAGTGCTGGTTGATGCTGGGGGGGTACGGGACCTCTTGGCTGGCCGGGTTGGTGATGATGGTTGCTATGTAAGGGCTGGTGGTGACCTGGTGACTGGTGGCAGGCACAGGTGAGGCTGCCTGTGTTACACTGGGCCCTGGTAGCTGTGAATTCTCTCTGAAAAAACACAAAAACAAATAAGTTAGGACTTGCATTATCAATTTGGCCAAAACATATTGATTCATCACTACAAGAGATAATGTTATTCAAATTGTGAATTGAGGTGAAGAAATATTACATTAGTTATCAAAAGTAGACCACTAAGAACAGCCTACATGCCTACAACGTTACTATTTGTAAGTGTACGTTACCTCAGTTTTAATCAAGAAAATAACTTTTACATAAAGTAAACACTTTGCTAAAGGCACAGTCAATTTGTCAAAGTTCAGATACACAAAGCAGTACAGCGCAGCTTATTTTAGCCAAGATGGTCACAGTTAGTCTAGCACAAAGTGCACCATGCGAACAAGGTTTTTATAAAATAAATATGCTTACCCGTCTTCAACTGGATCTCTTCTGTGATCATAATCCTCATCATCTAAAGTTACATCAGAAGAAAATCCATCAGGCTCGGAAACTCGTTCATCCTCGTCGCTGCTCTCCAAAACCGCCGCAAGTACGTCTTTCAATACCAATGTCTTCGCCATTATCTCTCATCGTCTTCTTCTTACTTTTCCTCTTCTTTATATATGTTTTTGCCATGTTTTTTTCACGGTCTTTTTCTTTCGCGGACTTTTCTACTCTTTCTCTCTCCATGTCAGCTTTGTATTTTCATCACTGTGAGGAGATGGGAGGGTACTTAGGGATTTCAACCGCATCTATTGGTTAGTTTCACACAAAATGCAGACAGGCATGCTAGCCCACCAATCACGCAAGGTGAACGGTCAATTTATTTTTTATTTTTTTGGTGAACGGTCATCTTGTCTTCCCTCTTGCTCCCTGTGTGAGTCACGTACGATTTCGCAAGAATAAGGACGTTGAAGCTGAGAATCTATCGATTACGGCAAAATCAGAACCATTTATGTGTGCTGCACAATCGCGGAGATATTAATAGAAACATTTAGTAAACATCGAGTTGACGCGCCCGCGCGTCACCCGACCTCAGGGGGTTAAGGACCAGATTTCCGTCAACGCACTCAATGGACAAAGACTTCCCAACATTTCTTTCACTACTGGTCCCATCACACTCATCACCTCTGGCAATCACACTGAAATAACTACATCTTTTCTCATGGACTCCCCCTTGCACCCATAGTTCTGGGTCATCCCTGGTTAACCAAGCACAACCCCAGAGTGGACAGGGGACAGAACTCCATTTTAGCATGGAGTGATCATTGTCATGAGTCTTGTCTTGTGTCTGCCTGTCCGTCTGTGTCTGGTTCTGTGTTTCAGGAGGAGGCAGTGGATTTGTCTAACGTGCCCGTTGAGTACCTCGACCTGAAGGAGGTGTTTAGTAAGTCCTGTGCTGCTTCACTTCCTCCACATCGACCCTATGACTGTGCTATAGATTTACTGCCAGGTAAGTCTCCGCCTAAGAGCAAACTATACTCGCTTTCTTTCCTGAAAGGGAGGCCATGGAGAAATATATTTCTGATTCTCTAGCGGCTAGCTTCATCCGCCCTTCCTCTTCTCCAGCGGGGGCGGGGTTATTTTTTTGTGGGGAAGAAGGATGGTTCTCTGCGACCGTGTATTGATTACCGAGGGTTATATCCAGCATCATATTTATAAGCTGTAAATTCATATTTTACCTGTTCTCCCATCTTGATTCTAATTTACCTTCTTTATTACAGATTTCAAACCTATCTGCAGCAGTCCACAGAATAGACGCTGCCAGCAAACCCATAACTGCTTTTGGAGCTGAATGCGAACTCAAAACATGCACCATAGCAGACAACACAGGAAATATTGAAATGTCCTTGTGGGACAAACACATTCATCTAGTTGAAGTAAACCGCTCATACAATTTCACAAACCTTTCAACCCGTATCTTCAACAGTACCCTAAACTTGACAACAACTTCACAAACCACCATAACTCTGTTACAAACCCCGATTGCATCCATTTCTCCACACACCAGTCAACAACCTCCACTACTACAGATCACAGGAGAGATTGAAGGGGCTGTGATAAACCAATCAAACAAATACCCAAAATGCAATACTCCTCAACAGGTAACCTTGAAACAAACTTTCCACCGCTGCAAAGTATGCAAAGTAAACCGAAAAGCAACCACCTACATCAGCACATGCAGCGGACTACTGACTTTAACACACCCACTGAAGCAGTAGAGCTGACCATAACCACCTCTGTCCTGAGACAGTTTTTTAAAAACCTAAAGGACATAAATGCAATGGATGCAGTTGACATTGAAGAATATTTACTGACTGCCGGGCCTCTGACAGTTACATATACTGCTGAAAAACATATTACAGACCTCACTGAAACCAAACACGACCTCTCCGCCAAATCAACCCCTACATTGCCACAAAGCCAATCTGCAACAACCAGTGACCAACCTAACGTAACCCAGTCCACTACAACCAGTGACCAACCTAACTTCACCCAGTCCACTACAACCAGTGACCAACCTAACGTAACCCAGTCCACTACAACCAGTGACCAAACTAACTTCACCCAGTCCACTACAACCAGTGACCAACCTAACGTAACCCAGTCCACTACAACCAGTGACCAAACTAACAAGTCAACAACATCCTGGAACGACCAACCTTCAACCTCTGACCCACCTGCATTTCCTCCTGACCCAAAACCCACAACTCCACAAAAACGTCCTAAAAGTAAAAAAAACCCGACTGAAACCCGAAGAGTCCTTACTATGACCGATGACAACGAACCTGCTCTAGAAGACATCACACAGATGTTTGTGGAAAATTAAACACTCCACCACAATATACATGACACATATATCACACATATACAAAGATACTTCACAACTAATAAATATGTGCAATAGGTGGTTTGCAGTCACGTGATTGTGATGACATATAACATATAATCTTATATCCCTTACTAAAATGGACCAACATTTTTTAGAAAATGTGAGTGGTGCTTGTCCCTGTAAAATTTTCCACTTCAATGTAATCTAACTGTAGGAAAGTCAGTCACTTTAATTGCATTTATGAGCTGTTAAGTCATTATTATGAGAAAATGTCTCATTATTATGACTTAAAGAATCATATTTTTTTACTCAACCATGGCGGAAACGTGCTTCAATACTTCACAGTAGATACAACTTACTGTATATTCATGTCACTTTAACATAGCGATCACATGAATATACAGCTACAAATGATCTCACTAAAAACCCGTCAGTCATGAATGATCACGTCTGATTGCTGATCTCTGATTGGCTAAAAGTGTGTTCTCGTCAGCGATGTCATCACCAACACCAGTCGACTCTGCAGTGGGCCGGTGTATTTACACATCATGATGACTGATTTTATTGACTACATGCACATTTGAGTTTTGTTTATTAACCAGTTAATCTATAAAATGTAGGTGTTTGAAAACCGCCAAACCAATTTTTACCAGAACAATCAAACTCAATATTCAGAAACTTGCCAAATCTGGCAGCACTGGCTTCATTACGTCACTAGGGGGCGATGATCTCTGTGAACCCATGAACCACTGTCTATTTCATTTTACCTGATCTCAGATCAGTTTTTTAAATATTAATGTTTTTTGACACATTTTTATAATAAAAAAGGAGTTGTAGTTAAAAGTGTCTAATTGGTCTGATTACCAAGCTCTCCATAAAACAAACAAAACAAGCCCTTCAATTTAATAAACTAACACATATTATAAAGACATTTCATATTTACTGGTATTACATGATTTGGTATTGCATTGGATAAAAACTGATAAAATAAAAATTTGAACTTTCAATAAAAACTGTTTTCATGCTGAGTTTTCGCTGTTCTGACCAGCGTGTGAGAGCCTCGAAACAGTGAATCATTTTGCAAAGCAATTTGTTCAATGGTTTCTAAAAGCTTTGTTTTAGAAACAGGAAAGTTATCAATGACGCAAACAGAGTTCAATTTGGCTGTAAAGCTGCTCTAAAAAGAAAAGTGTCATTGTTCAGCTGAATTCAGTTCAGTGTTGATTCAGTTCTGTTCAATAACTGTATAAAGTATATCAATTATAAAAATAGTTCATTTTCATTATTAAGCAGCTCTGCAGAAAACAGTGATGTCATCGTCCAGCTCAGTTCAGTTCTCATATAATGGTGTCAATGCAGGAGATCAAGAATATTAAGAAGAAGTGTCCTCAACTAAGCAAGCCAGAGGCGACAGTGGCAAGAACCCAAACTCCACCAGAGACAGAATGAAGAAAGAAAAACAGGCTCCGTCGGGGTCAGTTCTCCTCTGGCCAAACAACGAACATGGTGTGTGTTAGGACTCCAGGCCGCTTCACAAGTCAGACTGTGGACTGATATCATTCAGAGTATTTTATTCAGCTCCTGCTTGAAGATTGGAAAAGATTACATGAAGGTAAAAGAGTAGCAAAACTCGAGAGCATGTAGATGTGAATTTGAGAACTTGTAAAATAAATATTTGTTCTTGAAAACCTGTTGAATGTTGAGATTTGCATTCGCAGGCAATAGTCACAAACCTGTATTCTGAATTTGAAACTGCAGACAAAGTCACAAATGTTAAAATACCATTCACAGAAATACAATGATATACACAAACTTGTATTATTTCATTCACATCGCAGGACAACCTCGATTAGGCATTTGCAACTTCTCAAATCTGCCATTGCAATTTCAAATTGCTCCTGCTTTCTCTCTCACCGCCACTCAGTTTACAAGTGCACAAGTTAGTCACGCATCTCATATATCGCGAAAATAGTTGCAAAGTCAATGCGTGAAGATTTTAAATTGCAAAGGCAGATTTGAGAAGTTGCAAATGCGTAATATTGAGGTTATACTGCAAATGTGAATGAAAGAATACAAGTTTGTGTATGTCATTGTATTCCTGTGGAACAAAATGGAATATAACTCAATATCATTTCATTAGCCCACATTACATTGCACTGGATACAGCTCAGCAGTTTTTATAATGAAAAACAAACAAACAAAAAAACACAATCCTAAAAAGAGACCGTATTATAGGCCGTCTCATCAACACTCGTACCTCCGCGACCGAATGGGTATTCTGACGTTACGTAATTATCATCACAATATCTAGATATTAAAAAAGTATTTTTATCTTGACAATTAATCAAAGAACACTAGAACAATAAATTAATTGAATTACTTACACGTTTTTCAACGCATTTTCTGACGCATTTCAGCCGGAGTCAGCCCAGCTGTGCTTGCTATCTGCAACATTGTTTAGTGTTTTGGACTGATAAAAGACCGTTCAGTTATCTTAGGCCTGGGACACACAAGACAATTTTCAAATCTTAATTTAAAACGGCAGGAGATCACAGACATAAGGGCAGTTTCAGCCGATTTTGATCATTATAATCATAGGCAGAGCGCGTGTTAGGCTGGGCCATCCCTGGCCACAGCCACTGGTCAAAAAACAACGGGGGATTGGGTCAAAAATGCACCTGCACATTTAAACTAAATCTAGTAGTAAATTGAAAATTAAATAAAGTCTCGATTGTGTGCTTGCGGCATTACATTTAGATCTGCTTATGTTGAATCATACTTTTTACCTGTTTTACAGGTGTAGCGGGACATTGAGAGGGAAAGCAACCTCTAAAGATGTAGCTGACTACGCCACCCTGTTAACCAGGGAAATATCAATACTCATGAGTTTAACAAAGGACTCACAGGAGCGTGGTTCTCGAAAGGAGGGCCTGAGACGTGGATACTAAAGATACAAAAGCTTTATTTCAATCAAGCAATAATCTTAAAAACATTAAAAGACTGTAGGACCAGGTTAACATATACAAACATTGAAGACACTAATAAAAAAGGCAGAGGCTTACCAATGGCAGGGAAACTAGTTTAAAAATGATAAATTGATCATTAATAAATTATGAAAATACAATTGTTAAACACATTATAGATATGCTTATAAATCAAGAATAAAGCATTTATAGCCGTATTTATAAACTGCTTATTAATTTCTATAAATTATGAATTAACTGTTTACTAATTAATGATTAATAGCGTACAGTTATTATAAAGTGTTACCGAACTGCATGCGGGAGAGCAGGTGCCACACAAAACACATGAACCTGACGAGCGAGTTTGTCACGGGAGAAACCAGGACTGTTACGTGCCTCCCCAGTCTAGGGGGTCAGGGAGGCAGTAACATGGAAATTACTAAAGAGTTGGCAACCAAGAACTCTCATCTCCTGTCCCACCACTCTACAAAGAAAAATCACAATGATTTTTGTAACACTCAAGAATAACTTTATTCAGTCCAAAGTACAAAAAAGAGGGGAAAGCATCAATAGGCTTCAGGAGGGGGACAAGGCCAAAACAACAAACATAAAGTTCTAACCTTTTTTGTATGGGGTATACTTTCTTAACCTTTCAAAGCAAGATTCAAAATAAATGACAAAGTTCTTACCTTACTCCCTCTCTAACCAAACACAGGAGAAAACATGGACATGAACAAAAATGGCATCCACCTCCCTACGGCTTCCCAAATTATCTAGATCAATTTTATAAAATTAAAATCAAAAGTCATAAATGTTTTAAACTCAAGGCTCTTTCAGTAGTCAAATGAAGTTAAGGAAACTTAGCTCAACTGCAGTCCAAGTCTGCTTAGGTCAACAACAACAAGTAACCAACAAGTAACCAACAAGTAACCAACAAGTAACCAACAAGTAACCAACAAGTAACCAACAAGTAACCAACAAGTAACCAACAAGTAACCAACAAGTAACCAACAAGTAACCAACAAGTTAGAATCAACAATGAGAACTTTAGCACACATGCTAAAACCGTGAGGCAGGAGAAGACAGTCTTGGCAGCCTGGAGTCAAAAAGGAGCTCAGCAAACTGGGTTTTCCTCTCCAGTTTTATCCACAAGCCTTCTCAACCAAGAGCCAATCGGTCACAACCAGGAGATGATTGTAATTGGTGTCAGCTGGTCTTCATTTGCACTTAGGATAGACAAAGCAGCAGCATCAAATAGTGTTGCCCCGCAGACTTCACTGAACGCACGGTATCCCAGAACACAGACTATTCCTCCTAAAATTTAAACATAAAATTACTTACAACATAACTATAAATGAACGCTGCACAATAGCGGTAGTTCCATGTACCTTCATTTCATAGCCAGTCGCAAATCCAGGTCTCACACACACACACACACACACACACACACACACACACACACAGAAGGGTGTCACCATGTCAACAAAGCACGGGACTGCGGGAGGAACATGTGGAGGGAAAATGGCAGCCGCCAACAACCCACCGCAATAAAGCTATAAACCAAAATAACTGTTACATAAAATCATGCATCTATGTGCTAACTAGTTAGCCAAACAACACATACCTCAAAGCGGAAGGGATGAAAACAAAGAGAATGGGCGGTCCCCGAATCCCCTTTTATACGCTCCCTCACAGTATACGATTGGACACTAAATTACCCAAGGGCATTAGGTTAATTAGAAACGAAACTCTGTACGTCCCACCACACAGGGTTTCACAGCATTGCACACTATAACCAATCACACATGATCTGTTGAGATGCAATGGCCAATCAGAGGCATCAAGATTAGTAATCGCTGAAACACCAGAGTTTTGTTATAAGACAAAAAGACTGTTATATCATTAAAAGACTGTAGGACCAGGTTAACATATACAAACATTGAAGACGCTAATAAAAAAGGCAGAGGCTTACCAATGGCAGGGAAACTAGTTTAATGAGCACAAGACTCCTATATCACAATCTTACCACCCTGTGCACAGGTCTCACCACAACACACACACAAGGGCAGGTCAGGACTGGACAGGACCAGCGATGAAGAGGGCTCTGAGCTGGACAGGACCAGCGGCGAAGAGGGCTCTGAGCTGGGCAGGACCAGCGGCGAAGAGGGCTCTGAGCTGGGCAGGACCAGCGGCGAAGAGGGCTTAGTGCTGGACGAGACCAGCAGTGAAGGCTCTAGCTTGGCGGGCATGTCGCTTGCTGTCTCAGGCGCGGCGGGCATGACGCTCTCAGTCTCAGGGGTGGCAGGCATGACGCATACTGCCTTGGCTTCGGCAGATTTGGCGTGAAGTGCGGGCTTGGCTGGACTGGCGTGAAGTGCGGGCTCGGCTGGGAAGATGACTGGCTCTGGCTCGACTGGGCAGACGACTTCTTTACCATATAGTAGACTTTGAACTTGACTTGAATCAAACTTGACTAGGCTGGTGGGATGTGGAGCATAACGGCGAGTTCCCCGGACGGATATCAAAGGGGGGTCGATCAACTTGGATGCCAGATCAGCACTGTTGGAAACCAGCTTGCGTGCTCTGGGCCAGACAATCCCCGCATCAGATCCCAGGCGGATACTGAGCTCCTGCTCGGTGGGTTTAACTGGTTTGACGAGATGAGTGATGTTGGTGGAAAACGCACACTCAGGGAAAAAGCTGTCCCAGCAGACAGATATCGCCTCCCTCCAGTTTAGCCCTGAAAGATCGGGGAGCGGTCGTGGGTCAACGTACTGGGCCCCGATCTGGTAACAGGTGATGATGATTTGATCGCTCAGACCACAGTCAACCGCCAGAGAACAAAATCCAGTTGTGAATTCGAACAGATCGCGGCTGTCCTGAGCCAGCGCCGCGATCAGATCCCAACACATCCTGAGCACTTAAGCTGAATCTTACTACGGGTGTGGCCGGGTATTCTCTTACATAAACCCTGCTGCTGGATTCATGGTCTTGGTGAGTTGTTCTGTTACAATCACGGCTGAAGCAGATGCAGAAGCAGATGCAGAAGCAGGATCCAAGTGCAGCAGGTTTATTAAACAAACTCAAAAGATAACAAAATAACAGTTACTCAGGACACAAGAACAGCCCACATACAACATTAACAACTCACAAAGACTGAAACAAGACACAGGGCTTAAATACACAGACAGACAAGCTAAACAAGATAACAAGGGGGTGTGGTTAATAGAAAACACCTGGGAAGACTAATCAACATAACGGGGAACTCCAAAACATGGGACAGGACAGAGGAACACAGACATAAATCATAACACTCGCGAATACTCTCATCATAAACCCATAGGGGAGAGTGGGGTGATTTGTGCCAGGGGGGGAAGTAGTTCCACCCTAGTTTCTGGAAAACCATAGAAGAAATTGGTCATGTGACCACATCATTTTGAAAAGCAATCACTTTTACTCGTCCACCAAAGAAGAGAGACAAATGGCATGAGAGTTAAGCATATTTTAGTGCAAAAAACTGTTTTTTCCCTTTCAAAGTAAAATTTCTATGATTAAGGTTTTTTGATTGTAGTGTCTGAACAATTATAGACAAGTTTGAAAACATTTCACACATGTTTTAGTGCTTTAGTAGGCTACACAATGAGTCTATACAGTTAGCATGATGTTAGCTCTTAACTGCTGGATCATGCTAGTTTTTCAAACTTGTGGGCCCGGGGTGATTTGTGCCAAAGGGCCTGGGTTAAGTTGTGCCAGATCCAGACCACCTAGACCAACATTCTCATGTTATTAAAGAGAAGTTTTATTCCGTTTTTAAGTGGCCTATGTCACAATAGGATGTTTAGAAATTAACCTAGTCACTTTATTCTTATATGTTACATAATTGACAGACAGCGCTATGTCAACAGGCATCTATTGCCAAAGCCTTTTTGCCTGAAATGATTCACAAATATCATATATTGTGTTGCTATGGTGCTCTAAATGGTTGCTAGGGCGTAGCTTCATAGCTTCACAATGATCCTGAGAGACTTATTGGTCGTCTGAGTAAAATGAGCCTGCCCCCTTGTCTCTATGACACTGTGATCCAGAGTTATGTTCAATACAAAATCCCTATGCAATTGACCATAGTAGGAAAAACGCATGCTATGGTATTCCAGGGTGACAATATCTAAATAAACCTTAAATTAGTAATTTTGTATTGAATTTATCTTGCTTTCATATAGCAGTATGGTTCATAACATTAAAATGTTCTGTTTTACTTCAGAAATCACTGGCACAATTTACCCCCAATGTATTCCCCCAAAGGCACAACTTCCCCCGCACCAGGGGCAAGTTGTGCCATGAGACCACTTTTTTTCCAAGAGCTAAATTTCTGAAACAATTTATTTCAGATCCAAAGTTATTGTTCTCAGGGATGCACCACATCCTGAAATATATGTACATCCTTAAGTTGAAGGCATTACTGCCATGGCCTCACTTTAAAGTCACTTTGAGTAAAAACTGGCACAACTCACCCCACTCTCCCCTAAACAGGTTTGGTGATCGTGCTCTTGAGAGCGTCGAAACTAATATAAATAGGTTTTTCTATTTACAACGTATTTTTGCTGCGTTGAGCAATGTAGCCAATCACAAACATATCTGATTTCTTAAACGCAATGGCCAATCAGACGTGTTTAAGTTAGAATAAAAAACGCCAGAGTTTTTGTCCAGTGCTGAGATCTGCACACTCAAATCCTCTCGTTATAGTTTAACTTGTAACAAAAAAGTGTAGACATTATGTAGGCTAAACAAGATATTCATTGTACAGTCAGCTTAATCGATTAGCAGAACTTTGTGAGATCGCGATGAATTAAGATGAGTGACAGCTTAGTGCTTATAAGGGAGCGCTTTTATGTAAGCAATAAGGTACAAGCGAGACCACACACACCTGTTCAACATTTTCACAGTGAGACAAGGGGCCCTATCTTGCACCCAGCGCAATTGACTTTGTACACCGACGCATGTTTCATTACTATTTTGCACCTGCGCAAAGCACACTTTTCCCTCCACAGAAGCACGTCGCTAAACTAGGGAATGAACTTGCGCTCCCTGGGCGGTTCAGCGCAAAAAAGGAGACGTGTTCCGGCGCAAACAATCGCTGTTCCATAAAACAATTGCGCCACTGGCCAGAAAAAACCTAGTCGAAAGTCATTGGCGCGTTGCGCATGTTATTCATATGCTATTGTGGCATAAGGGAGAGCCGACCTACGAGGAGTCACTATAGGGGGTTTTACACAATTTCACACTCCGACTACGCCACCTTGGGAATTTCACCCAAAGAATTAATATTAGCCCCTACGAAAAGGCACACACAGGTTCGGATCACCAACATGAGTCAGAGACATGGGTCAACATATCAATAATATACTTTATTGACAATTCTTAAAAGAGAAATCTCATAAAATGGTTATGGAACACTCAACAGACTACTAGGGATTTAGGACAACATCAGGGCCAGGAACGAGGCTTACCAGGAGGCAGAAAGTCAAGCCACGCACAAATGGAGATCACTGCAGTTCAAGGTGTGCGCACACACACGCACACACACACACACACACACACACACACACACACACACACACACACACGTGTTAATATGAAGCACAGCACACGGTGAGGAAGATACCACCACCCAAAGCCAGTCCTCTGCCCCCGGTGCTCGAATCCTGCCAACACAGAAGAATGTACATAAAATGCAATCACTTTAAGGCCAGGTGCATATACTCAATCCACTTTAGTCAAAGCAAAATAAACAAAGATATGTTGCCACTAATAAATAAAAACAAAATAAATAACCAAGTTTTTAAAGCAAACAGATGGCAACAAAATACCAGCAATTACGTTCAAAAAGAAATCAATAAAGAAAAACAACCAAATGACATATCGAAAAAACAAATCTAATGCAATGAAAAAAAGAGTAAAATAAATAAAATAAAACCACAAAGGAAAATGATTAAACAAAAAAACAATAGACAATTCAGATATTTAGGAACATTCCTAAAAGTCAGAGAGTTCACCACAAAAAAATAAATTAGAAACAAAAACATAATGAAAACCCAAATTATTTTGGAAACAGAACAGCACTGCGGCCGCGAATGAACACGAAGCACCCGGACTGAAATGCAGATATGGGCCTTCACAAACCTAAAAGCAAAATGAGATTATGACTCTGCCAGATTAATTCTCAACCTAACACATGTAAACATAAAACTAATACGTACCGACCGTCGAGAAAATTAGTCAATGCTTTATCAAGAGACAGTGAAACCGTAGCTTTCTCTGACAAGGAACAACGCAGAGATACAACAGTAGTCCAACCACTGTATCAGGCTCTCTACAGCTGAGAGAGGGAATAGATTAGATCACGCTCAAATACAAACCAGCGCCCCGAGAACACGCACTTCATACTATTGAGAACAATTACGAGAGATCACCAACTTCTCCCTACCGACTCCAGGGTCCACGTCCAGTGCGTGCAAACAGTGATAACACTGTACCAGTCTTGTACAGCGGAGGACAGAAACGCGTTCTCCAACACAGATCAGTGTCTCTAAAACATACATTAGACAGAACTCATATGCATAACGCATAACGAATACGCTTCAAAACATACAAACAACTAGCATTCTTCTTACCAGCTCGGGTGATCGCATATGGTTCCCAGGAAGTGACGACAGAAGCGCATTGACGACGCAGTTCACAAAAGGTGACGCATAACAGACGGCACATGCGCTACTCCTTTTATAGCCCAGAGGGCGCAGATAATAGGCTGGGATACAAACGATGACGAAAACAAAAATCACCCATACCGCCACACTATTTTAAGGGCGCATTGGCCATAATCAGTGTAGCATGTGCACAACGCGCATACTTTGATTCTCTCATCTACACAGAAGCAGCAGTTTTCATTTTTGCAAATAATACATTATTACAAACGATAGATAGATATATATAACTTTTATTGCAGACACAGGTCCATATAACACAACATACAGCATAAAAAAGGAGATACAAAAATACATAAAAATTCCATAATAGCCTATAGAATATACAGGCTATTACACCAATGTCGTCTAAGCCTCGAAGAATATCTATAACAGCTTTTCAGAGGATTGACTAGGGCTTCAATTATATGGTTCACTGAATTGTCCAGTCGACACATAAAACCAAACATCAGTTGCCTTAAGAGTGCCTCACAGGTTCTCACTCTATTAGCCACAAACAAATGACTGGCACTATGCCACCTAGGGACACGGAGCAGCAACCTCATTGCATCATTGTATGCTACCTTTAGCCGCTGCATACTCTTTTTCTTATAGTTAGACCACAATTGAGCAGTATATAGCGGTGTCAGGCCCGTCGCGACAAGACAGGCAAACCAAGCAATTGCTTGGGGCCCCGAGCTGGCCTGGGGCCCCAAGACAACGACTGGTTAAGAATAAAATGCAACGACAAACTGTGTGAGTGCCCCTTTGATAGTCAATGCAGTAAAGTGCAATGACACTATTATCGGGATCCCCCTCAAGGGGGCCCCCCTCGCTGACAGCAGCCAGCCAACCACGCGATCTCTGCTGCCGGCAAAATAAACCTCCTCGGCAGTTAACATGAAGCGAATTATGCTTCAGGAAGACAGAAAAGAAAGAAGTTAAAGGTAAAAAAATATAGTGATAAGTGATAAATTACACTGGATAAAATAGCTCTACTTGTCTTGTACAAATGGTGTACTTTTGCAGCAGGTAGGCTAGCAAAAATATGTTTATGTTAGCTATCTGCCTGACGGCAAATGCTGCTTGTAACGAACAGTTAGTGCAACTTTTTTTAGCGCAATTTTCCACCGGACAAAATTGCGATTGTTAACTCATGATTTCTGTTCTGTCTGTGCGCACCAATCTTGCACTTCTATCTACTCCTCAACCAGACCACCTAGAGACTTCGGGTTTTCGGCATTATGTTAAGGAAGGTCTAATCTCGGGAACGCACAAAAAAAAAAATCCAGGAAAAGATTTACTATCTCTTAGTGTTGTGATCCCATGACGTCAGAAAATTGCGCTAAAACACTCACTGAGTTTTTATTACTTGTTTCATAGCTTATCTTAATGTGCTAGTGTCGGGATATAGGCTTCTGTAGTGACAGTTTATGCAAATATGACATTATTTTTAAGTTATCAATGGATATTGAACAGTTACTTCAAGGTTACTGCAAATGTTCAATTGTTGAAAATGTTCAAAATTTTATGCACAGTATATGCAACTGCAGTATTTGCACTGTAAACATTTTTTATTTATATAAAGTGTGGGTGAACTATGGCTAAGCTGCGGGGGGGGGGGGGTATTGGGGGGGCCTCCATGTCCATTTTGCTTGGGGCCCCCAAATTCCTTCAAACGGCCCTGAGCGGTGTGATATAGGTTCTAAACAGAGAGCACTTCACAGAGTCAGAACACATATAAAACTTCCTTATGAGCATATTTGCTTGAGCATAAATTTTACAGCGCTGACGATATAGGTCTTTGTCATCTGTCCAGTCATTAGATATAACATGACCTAAATATTTGACTACCTCACACACAGCAAGAGGGCTGTCTGACAAATAAAAAGTCGGAAAAATTGATTTATTGTCCTCATTGCTTCTAACTACCATTATGTGGCTTTTCTTAGTATTATATTTAATATCATAATCTAAGCCATATTGCGAGCAGACTTTCAGCATCTGCTGCAGCCCAACGCTGTATGGACAGAGCAGGACAAGATCGTCTGCATGCATTAGATGATTAACAACAATGTTGCCCACAAGACAGCCAGTTTTTAACCTATTTAACTGGTCTGACAGATCATCCATATAAACATTAAATAAAATAGGAGACATAATTCCTCCTTGTCTCACTCCATTACTGACATGAAACGGAGCAGATACAACATTATCCCATTTAACCTGAAATGTTTGATGGGCATACCAAAACACTAAAATTCTCACAAAAAATGTAGGAGCACCTCTATCAAGCAATTTTACAAACAGTTCATGATTGATTCTATCAAATGCCTTTGACGCATCAATAAAACATAAAAACATGGACGAATTCAGGCTGTTATACCTGGACACAATCTCTTTAAGAGCATAGATACACAAATCGGTTCCATGCTTTCTTTTAAACCCAAACTGATTGTCAGTAGTAAGAACATACATTTCTAACTTTGTTAGCAGTATTCTCTCCAGTACTTTAGACAAGATACTGGCTAATGCAATTGGTCGATAATTGTCAATACTGTTGAGCTTACCAGCCTTGTCTTTAAGCACAGGTAGTAACAAAACAGACATAATAGCATTGGGCAGGACACCATGAACCAAACAACCATTAAAACACATGGAAAGCAAAGGACAGAGCTTATGGCTGGCATATTTTAGATGTTCAGCATTAATGTAGTCCATACCGCAGGCTTTATTGTTCTCCAACATATTAATGGCATCATAGATATCTGCTACCCTAACCATCATATCTGCTGAGAAATCAGTATGTTCATGATTGATTCTAACTGAGTTACTTTTGACACAATTAAATAGGTCACAGTAATGCTCTCGCCAGAGCTCAGCTATTTTTTCTGGGCTACTAATACCTTCAATAACAGCCGGTAAGGAAATTTTATTGTTATTCATAATTTTGACCTCTTGCCAAAAATCAGTAGGGTTGTTTTTCTGTAACTTTCTGGCTAGTGAGTCTGCTCTCATTGTATTTTCATTTTTCTTAATAAAACGTAGTGCATACTTAACTCTAGCATTTGTCATTTTTTTTCTATCTAACAATTCCCCATGTCTAGACCAGAGTCTAAAGGCCTCTCTTGCCTCAGCATACTGCTCAGCCACAAACTCATTCCACCCAGGTCTAATGTTAAGCACCTTACATTTTCTTTTACAGAATGGTTCACTGGAAACATTAAGACATTTCACAATACCATCATACATGGCACAGAGTTTTTCAACATGTAGCACATCCTTACAATTAATATCTGAGCACATTAGGGCATCATAAGGCAGAGGAATATTATTTAGAAAACTTTCAGTTCGCAATGAGTATTCAGCCACCTCCTCTTTACTCAGCTTTGACCAGTCCAGTTTACTTGAAGCTGCATTATTATTCCTGGACAACAGGGGAAGTTTTTCAACATCTAACAAAGCAGCAATAGGTATATGATCTGAGGTGGCAAGTTCATAGCAGATCTCCACATTTATCAGTGAGGCATGAGCATCAGCAGTGGTCACAATATGGTCTAACCAAGATGCTGTGTTCCACGCATCACTAACATAGGTAAAACTTGAGTCAGGCAACAAAGCAATACTCGATAGAATTAAGTTAGACTCATTACAGAACTGCTGTAAGTGTGTTGCAAATAAAGATTTGCTATCTGACATGTCAGCATTAAAATCACCCATAACATAGACACAAGATGAACTATTCTCTTCTATAAATGACTGAATAAACGCTAACCTGTTCAAAAATTCATCCTCATGCTCATATGATTCATACGGTGTATAAACATTTAAAACAATACATTTATTTTCATTAAAATTACACTCTAGCCCTATGGCCCAGTCAACATTTAGTCGCACCACATTCACCATTGAGTCATATTTGATGTTCCACAATATTGCTACACCACCAGCTATCCTACCTCGAACCAGCTTTGTACTGAGGTCAGTAGTGGACTCTCCAGCCCCATGAACGTTTATGTGTATAGTGTTCAGCTTATCCAGATCTTGTTTCGCCAGCCAAGTTTCTTGCAAGTACAGAATGTCACACTCATCCAGCAATGTATCCACAACCAGACGTTTTAATATATCAGTAGCAGTATGACCTACTCGCAGCCCGCGGGTATTATATGAGACAACACGCATTTTACAATGTTTTGTCATTTCCAGCCGAGCAGCTGGCCTTCATCCCGTCCTCACCCACAACTACAGCAGGCACACTAGCATCATTAACATGCAACAGCCCCTCATCTCGAGAGCGGGGGGCATCCTCTGGCCCGGACAGACCTCCGTCTGCTCCCCTAGGGCGACGAGGCTCATAGTAGCGTCGGACAAAAGTCCCAGCGGGCCAAAGCTGCGGATCGTATAGCTCGGCCACATCATTACATTCAGCAGAAATACAGAAGGAGCTAAATCTGCTCTGTGACGCCTCTATTTTTCTGCATGTCACTTCCCGATTCAGCTTCATCTTTAAGTAGTCACTGAGAGTATCTGCACCAACACTGAGATCAAACTTCATTGCAAATACCTTTACCATCTTTGTTTTAACAGCCAGTATATTACTAACCACACCAGTCCCAATTATGCCAGTTTTCTTTCTCACATACCTCGCTGGAGTTTTTACAGTGCGAGGTGTGGGGCTTCGATGAACAGGGTTCTCAGATACCTGCTTCAGCCGTACCTGCTTCAGTCTGCGCCCATCCTTAACCACCATACTCCATGGGGGAGTCACAGACTGAACCGGTCTTCCGCCATCAGTCTCACCACGCGCCGCTGTCGAGCATTCATCAGCCGCAGAGGGAGGGCAGGAGACAGGACCAGGGCCCATTGGCCTCTTCAACACAGCCGAGGGAAGACCTGTCACGCTGGGCGCAAGACTCGGTTGTGTCTCCACGGCAGAGAGGCAGACAGCGTCCGGGTCACAGTGCCCCTCCACAGCTGTCAGCCGGCCGTCAAGTTTCTCAGAAACCTCCCGCAACATTTCACAGGCAGCTACTTGAGCTCCCATAGTTCTTTTTAGGTAATCAATGTCAGTATTAATTTGCTGCATTTACCCAAGGAGCACAGACACGTCGATATGTTTAAATGAGACGGGGGGTAGTTCATCCAGGAAATGCGATACAAATCTTGGGATCTCTTCACCGCATTCATTAAGCGCTTGCAGACACATTTTGACATTATTAACATCCTTCTTTTGTCCCCTATGGGAGATCCATCGTTTATGATGTGGAAGGAGCTCTGCCAAAACTGCCTTTGAGTTCTCAATCCGCTCAGAGCTGAAACTGCTCGTTACAATCGTCACAATATCATCATGGCTTAGTGTTCGCATTTTAATCACAATAAAGTTCAACAACTCATCTTCGACTACGACTCTACCGTCTCCAGTATGGTAAATCTCTGGTTTGATTCGAGAAAACTCTTGTGTGCACACTCCTGCAGCACGCCGTGCTGCTGCTGTTGTACCAGCCGCCATCATGTCTTAGATATATATATAGATAGATAGATAGACAATTTATTATAAAAGCATACATCTAGCTTACACATTTACCCAAATTATTATATGCCTGTTTAACCGAAGCTAATTTGGGTGTGTTTCTCCATCCCCAATGTCACTTCTCTCTCTTTTACGGCCATGACGAGAGCGTTGCTCTCCACGGCTGTGAACCGCTCCTGGCGTGCGCCTGGCAAATCCGCCGTTACAATAGCAATCCGCCAAGGAAAAAGCGCGTCTGCTCTTAAAGGGAATGTGAGATGACGCTCTGATTGGTTTATTTCACGTTACGCCCAAACCACACCTATGAATAATGAAGCTACTTCAGACCAACCCCTTTTAGATTTGCGCCGGGCGCAAGAGTCATTTATCCCGCCGGGAAAATAGCAACAGCGCCGAGACCCGCCCACAAAGTTACTTGCGCTTTGCGCTTTGACACTTGCGTTTCAGATCGTTAAAATAGGGCCCAAGATCTCACAGAGACTCACGAGATCCAACGTGACTTGAGAAGAAAAACAAATGGGCAGAGATGGGAAGTACAAATACTTTGTTACTGTACTCAAGTAGATTTGTCAGGTATTTTTTACTTTACTTTACTATTTATTTTTGTGCCGACTTTTTCCTTTTACTCCTTACATTTTTAACATGAATATCAGTACTTTCTACTCCTTAGATTTTACAAAATTGGCTCGTTACTTTAGTTTCAAATCATTTCAGTGGAGTTACCGCTATTATTTTTCGCGTCATCAATACCGAATTCAATCTAATTGGATGGGAATATACGTTGCACTTGACGCACCAAGACGACTCGACAGATTCGGTGGCATTCATTCGCGGCAAAATCAATGCGGCTTGATGGCGGTAATGTTAGCACATAGTAGTATGGACGGCGACATTACTGAAAATGAAGAAAACGGAGATCCCAGAGATGTGGCACACAAGCAGTAAGACATTCCCAGTCATCCTCGGCCTTATCAGAGAGAGATGTTTGAGATAGTAGGCATCAAGTATGACTCCTGGTGAATGTGCTGCAAATTGTGCCAACCGAAACACCACGAACTGCTGGCTTTCAAGAATTCACCATCGAATTTGAAAAAAACACATAGAATTAAAATCATCAAAAGCTATTTGTTGTTTGTTTCAGTAACTTTGTTAAGTTTACGTTAATGGTCAGTTACATTTGTTCTCCTGCTAGCAATGATGATGCCTTGGTTCGCTAGCATTTAGTTAAGTAACCCAAGTAACGTTAAGGTTAGCGAGCGTTCAGTTTATTTGAAAATAATCTAATACAGCTGATACAATATCTGCATGTATAGTTTAATATTAAAAACCAATTCAGTAACTTGATTTAGTGTAACAGTGCTGTTGTAACGTTACTCAAGGCCGTTCTTTTTTTCGAGATCACTTACGTTAACGTTAATGTTACTTGGTCTTGTCTCAAATCCTATCTACTTTATTTTGGGTTAATGTTAATGTCTCAAACCTCTCAGACGTAAGTTAGAGGACTCATGTTTTTTATCTCAAGGTTTTTTTTATTATTATTATAATCAAGACCACTTTACGTGTTTTAAGGTTAAGGGATGTGGGGAGCACAAGCTAAGACCGTTAACAAATCTAGTGGTTGTTAGTTGTAACTCTAAAGTATGGGGAACTTTTTAATTAATGTCTATTTAGTAATTAATATTTGATCCTTTATTTTCTTTCCAGAAGCCATATTTGAGCACACACACACACACACATACATGTAGATTCCTTTAAATGTTAAGGGGAAGATTAAATAAGAGAAACTGGATCTGTCAATTCTCACAGAATCACAATTGAATTCATATCTTGCTACTCAGTCAGAATCGTATTAACATGGAGTCAGTCTCTGTCACAATAATCATATATGTGATGTTTTAGGCCTATTGGCAGACATCCATTTAAAATGTAGGCAATGGCATATAAAGAGCCTTTTTTCCAAATCCACTTCAGTTTCTCAGCTTGCACTCTAGTAACATTTGTGTGGTCCAGGTAGCTTTGCATAAAAAATGGTTGTCATTCGCAAGGCTACTTTTAATTTTATACTTTAAGTAAATTTCCAAGCCTGTACTTTGTTACTTTTACTTGAGTAAATAAGTTAAATTAGTACTTCTTCTTTTACCAAAGTATTTTTTAACAAGTATCTGTACTTCTACTTGAGTACGGGAAGTGAGTACTTTTGCCATCTCTGCAAATGGGGGACAATCGACTTCGTCAGCTGGTTCTTCTGGTGTGAGTTTTGTTTTAGGGGAGAAAAAACAAAGGAGAAACAAAGATTATGGGTGATCTTCTTTCTCAATATTCCACTTTCGTGTCTGCCAAGTTTCAGCTACAGAAGCACATATCATCCGGTTGGAGAAGCTTGCTCGCTTTCATTGGCTATCATGGGTGACACATCAGAGGCAGCCCTAACAAGAGAAGGAAATATTAAACATTTGATATGTATGATTTGGGATTGAGTGGGCTCTGACGCGATCAGGCAGTAAAATAACCGTAATGACACACAATTGAGGAGTTTTTGGACAAAAAATTATTTGCGACAAGAAGTGAATTGGGACACAACCTCGACCGCTTGGGGGTGCAAATCTAATTTTCAAGTGTGTGGCCAGCCTAATTTCAGAGGAACTAGACTACAGCAAACTCTGAACCAGACTATTTAAACGTTGAGCAAGGAATCAAACACACCGGATTCAACTCATCAGATCATCAGTAGAGACTCAAGACCTGAAATGTTTGTGCCAGATTAGAGACGTTGTAGGGGAACCATTGATCTAGAGTTTAGTGACTGAACTCAATATATATATATTTTTAACTGTGTGTATTTAAGTGTAAATGTGTATGTCAGTATATTTAATGTTACTGTGCTTCAGCCATTCAAAGCCGTTCGTTTAACCCTGTCAGTAAAGCTGTTTGACTCTGATGAGTCTGAGGTGAGTCTGTATCTCATCCTGATCTCTCTTTGGTCTCGTCGTGAGCTCACAGTCTACAGCAGCTTTTGCATTCAGAGGGTGTTCCCCATCGAGGAACTCGCGATGCGTCGATGACGCTTTGGGAACGCTCCTGCGTGATTGCGTCTGAAGCATCTATGTCAGCTAGTCCAATGGCGGGCGTGAGCGTCACAGGCAGGTGACGTCATGACCAGGAAAGGATAAAAGCATCATCCGGTGCAACCGGCACTAGCTTCTGTTGCCTCAGCAAGCGATCTGTGTCAAACCTGTCTGTCATATATACTGTTGTCTGTCGTACAAAGTTTATATTATGGCGAAACAAATCTTCAAGTCCTGTGTTCCTCCCTGCCCGCGTTATTTAAAGGAGTCATAACCTGCAATTTTCACTTTTCCACGAGAATCAATGTATGTTATGATCGACTAACGATTATACACTGGCCGGGAAGCCGATATTTAAAAGTGAAGCGTTTGTTTACCTCAGGGTAAATAAACCAGCGCGCGTGCACGCGCACTCAAATACGAGATTTTGATTTCAGCTCCCTCTTGACGTCATGAGGTAGTAGGATATACCATATATGGACACCGCAGCAGGAAGCCCGCCCTTCCCCTCT
The DNA here is from genome assembly GCF_963993115.1 of Abramis brama. Classification (NCBI taxonomy): domain Eukaryota; kingdom Metazoa; phylum Chordata; class Actinopteri; order Cypriniformes; family Leuciscidae; genus Abramis; species Abramis brama. The sequence continues at coordinate 4,272,897 of NC_139982.1, forward strand.
CCCCCTCATATTCAGTTCAGTCGAGAAAGATGGAGAAACCGAGTGCACACCGGACTTGCTCTGTGGTTGATTGCCATAAAAAACATGTAAATGTGTTTTATCTCCCAAAATCGGACGAAACTATCAGGGACCAGTGGATGAAATTCATTTTTGAGTCCGGCTCAAACATGTAGGGTTGAATCCCGTAGGTCGCGGCCGGGTCGGGTTCATTCACCACTTGCGCCATGATGTCAGTTTGTAATGATGCTGAAGTTACCTGCGTGTCAACCCCCCTCCTTCCTTCAACCAATCAACGCGCCCCTCATTTGCATTATTAAAATGAGCGTCCACGACAGCCAAAACATCGCATTGATCTCGCGAGACAATAATGCCTTCAGAAATAAGGGTAAAAGTAGGTCTGTGTTTATTTTTTTTCCACTTTTCTTTTTTAGAAGGGCCTGAATACAGCAGTAGGTATCCAATGTAATACTAGGTTATGACTCCTTTAACGGGTGGGGATACACACGAGCTTTGTGTGATTTGTTTGGGAGTGGAGCATGCGGTATCAGCTTTTAAAGGGGCTGATTGCCAGCATTGCAAGAAGCTGCCGCTTCGCACGCTCCGCTCCCGTCTGTCACTTTTCGAGGAACGTGGTGAGGCTCGCGAGCCTCAGGGTGCTGGACCCGCTTCTGCTGAGGCAGAGCGGAGAAGGCATTCCTGGGGATCGCAAATGGATCTCTCAGCGGGGTTGGAGACGGATCCGAGGACCCTTTCTCCTCCCTTACCTGGGAGATCCATCGCTCAATCTCCGGTGTCGGAAGCCCGCCCTGCGGCTTCTTCCGCCCGGAGAGAGAGCCCAATGCTGCAGTACTCTTCCTCCGAGGAAGTGGATGTGCTCACTATTGAAGGTGACACAAACAGGGGGGAAGAGGAATCGCCATCTCTTTCCCCAGCACATGAGGAGTTGATGGATGTGTTATCTAGAGCTGTTGAAAAGTTACACATATCATGGCCACTAGAGAAACAGGGCGCTCGTCCCAAAAGTAAATTAGACGAGCCTTTCCTGCCGTCTAATATTTCACCTCCATCACGGAGCCTGCCTTTCTTTCCCGATCTGCACAGTGAGCTGTCTAGATCGTGGAACAAACCATACTCTTCACGTTTGTTCAGCCCTCAAGTTCACATATATTTAAATATACAAAGGGTATGAACAAGTATGGTTATAGATCAATGCTGAACAGACGCTCGCGAGCTATCTGTCGCCCGGTTCAACATCATCTATGAAGGCTCCAGTTTTGCCCACTAAACCATTAAAAACAACTTCCACGTTATTGGGTAAAGCTTATACGGCAGCAGGTCAGGCTGGAGCGTGACTTCACACTATGGCACTGCTTCAGGCATATCAGGCTGACCTGCTGGGGGATTTAGATAGGAGTGAGGGAGTTAATAGTGACGATATTCGAGAACTTCGTCGCGCTACTGATTTGTCACTCAGAGCTACCAAAGAGACCGCCAGAGCAATTGGGCGGTCTATGGCGGCGCTGGTGGCTACTGAAAGGTATCTTTGGTTAAATCTTTCTGAGATCAAAGACAAAGATAGATCTTTTCTTTTTGATGCTCCGTTAAACCCCGATTGTCTGTTTGGTGTAGCAGTGAATGAAGTGGTTGAAAGATTTCAGGAGACTAAAAAACATTCGGAGGCATTCAAAAAATTTCTCCCTCACAGATCTAATCCCCCTGGGGCTGCTGGGAGTGAGCAGCCCCAGCCAGCATGATCCTCATATCGTGCGCAACAAAAGGAGAGTGTCGCGTCCCGCACCCCCCCACAGAAATCATGGGGGCCGGGGCGACAGTCTCAGCCGAAGCAATCTAAGCAGAAGGTCGATCAGAGGACTGTTCTTGCGAAGAAAGCTTCGGCTCAAAAGAGGTCCTGACGCCATTTGTGTCGGACCTATGAGAGCAGCCCCAATCGATGTACACCTCAGTACACGGGGTCCATTCCATCTCGGTACTCTCAAGAGGTCGTTCTGCCAACCCCGCCACTCTTGGTGCTTTGGGGCGCAGCGGTCTCCAGCGGGTCTCTGGCGCAGTGTCACCTCGACGCTGCGTCAGGCTCGCACCCTCTGAGGGGGGTTCTAATTACACCAGAGGCCAGCCTCGAGAGGCTCATTCCCTTAGTAGAATTTCTGGCAGAATGGAAGAATCTGCCGAATATATCTCTATGGGTCCTGCAGTTAGTAGAAAGGGGTTACAGAATCCAATTTGGTTCTCGTCCACCATGCTACAACGGGGTGTTACTCACAGTAGTACAGCCCGAGCAGGCTCTGGTAATGGAGCAAGAAGTAGAAGCTCTGTTAGCGAAGGAGGCTATAGAGCAGGTGTACTCACCCGACAGAGAATCGGGTTTTTACAGCCGTTATTTCATTGTTCCAAAAAAGGATGGAGGGTTGCGGCCCATACTAGATCTTCGTCGTTTGAATCGTACAGTTCAGAAATTCAAGTTCAAAATGCTGACACTCAAACAGATCGTGACTCAAATCAGGTCCGAGGACTGGTTTGTCACGATAGATCTAAAAGACGCTTACTTCCATGTCTCCATCCTCCCTCAGCACAGGAAGTTCCTAAGGTTTTCTTTCGGGGGCAAAGAATACCAGTATCGGGTGCTTCCTTTCGGTCTAGCTCTATCACCCTGCACATTCACAAAGTGCATAGATGCAGCTCTGGCCCCGCTCAGGCTGCAGGGCATAAGCATTCTGAATTATATAGATGACTGGCTGATTTTAGCGGAATCAGAACAGTTGGCGGTTCGGCATCGAGATGTCGTCCTCGCCCATATGCAGAAATTGGGGTTGAGGCTCAATGCCAAGAAGAGTGTGCTATCTCCAGTACAGAGGACCGCTTTTCTTGGAGTGGTCTGGGATTCGGTCACGATGCGAGCCGCTCTTTCGCCCGCTCGTGTAGCCGCTATCCTCACAGCCACGAAAGAGCTAAAGTTAGGCCAGTCACACACTGTGAAACAGTTCGAGAGACTGTTGGGCCTCATGGCAGCGGCGTCCAATGTGATACCATTTGGCCTGCTGTACATGAGACCTTTGCAGTGGTGGCTCAGGACCAGAGGGTTCTCCCCGAGGGGAAACCCACTTCATACATTCAAGATCACGCGGCGGTGTCTCCGCTCCTTGACTATATGGAGGGAGCACTGGTTCCTGTCCCAGGGTCCGGTACTGGGAGCTCTTTGCCATCGAGTTGCTATCTCGACAGATGCTTCCCTTACCGGCTGGGGAGCGGTAATGGAAGGCCGCTCAGCTCAGGGTCTATGGGAAAGTCATCATCTCTCTTGGCATATAAATTGCCTGGAGATGATGGCTGTCTTCAGTGCGTTGAGGAACTTCCTCCCAGACCTAAGGGGCCATCATGTGCTTGTCCGTTCAGACAATACATCGGTGGTCTCTTACATCAACCGTCAGGGGGGTCTGCGTTCGCGTCCACTATACAAACTGGCGCACCAGATCCTTCTGTGGTCTCTGGGGAAATTACGCTCTCTGAGGGCAGTATATATACCAGGGATTCAGAATATAGGAGCAGACACCCTGTCGAGGCAGGGGCTGAGGCCATGGGAATGGAGACTCCATCCCGAGGCGGTGGAGATCATTTGGGAGTTTTACGGCCAGGCAGAGATGGATCGCAAACGACACACTGTCCACTTTGGTTTTCCCTTACACATCCAGCCCCCCATGGTGCAGACATGGCCAAGGCTACGTCTGTACGCTTTTCCCCCTGTTGCTCTGCTACCAGGAGTTCTGGAGAGAATCCGCCAGGATGGAGTAAGCCTACTGCTAGTAGCACCACGCTGGCCGAGTCGATTCTGGTTTGCGGACCTGATTCATCTCCTCGACGGCCCTCCCTTAGAGATCTCGATCAGGAGATACCTTCGATCAGGAGATATTTCACCCCCGGCCAGAGATTTGGAAGTTGTGGGTGTGGCCCCTGAGGGGGCACAACTCTTAGAGAGTGGTCTCTCATCCGAGGTTGTGGAGACCATTCTTAGCTCCAGAGCTCCAGCTACGAGGAAACTTTATTTACTCAAATGGAATGTCTTTACTTGGCGTCACCAGCAGCAGTGTGACCCAGTCCACTGTTCTGTTGGGTCATTACTTGTTTTTACAGGACCGCTTCTCATCAGGTCTATGTCCTTCCACCTATTGCGGCTTTCCACGCCCCGGTGGGGGTTACATCCCTGGGTAGAGACCCACTCATTACTCATTTTCTTCGTGGCACGTTGACGTTGAGACCTGCAACACGCACTAGGGTGCTGGCCTGGGACCTTGCAATAGTATTAGAAGGCCTTTCTAGGGCTCCATTTGAACCTCTAGACTCAGTCTCAGAGAAGTTTCTCACATTTAAGACTATATTTCTTCTTGCTATTTCATTCCTTTTAAAGAGTCAGAGACCTTCAGGCCCTCTCGGTTTCTCCCACCTGCCTTGAATTTGCACCTGGGATGGTCAAAGCTTTTCTCTTCCCTAAGCAGGGATACGTCCCTAAGGTACCGACCAATATTCCGAGGCCTATTGTGCTACAGGCTTTCTGTCCTCTTCCATTTACATCTTTGGACCAGGAAAAGTTTAACTTTTTGTGTCCAGTGCGAGCATTGGATACTTATGTTCATCGGACTTCTTCCTGGAGGAAGTCCGACCAATTATTTGTCTGTTTCGGATCACCTAGGTTAGGTCTTCCTGCTTCTAAGCAGACTATGAGCAAATGGATAGTTGAGGCTATCTCTCTTGCCTATGAGTCATCTGACCTTCCGTGTCCTTTGGAGGTTAGAGCTCATTCTACTAGGAGTATGGCGACCTCTAAAGCCTTGTTATCTGGGGCCTCTTTTCAAGACGTCTGTGATGCGGCAGGCTGATCCTCACCGCTCACATTTGTCAGATTTTATAGCCTAGATCTGGACGCTACTCCAGGGTCTCAGGTTCTTAATGCTTGATGTATTAGTTCTGTTCAGGCTGACACTCAGGTTCTTGAAATTATGGCGATTTGGGTATTCTCATTCCCAAAGCGTCATCGACGCATTGCGAGTTCCTCGATGGGGAACGTCTCGGTTACGACTGTAACCTTAGTTCCCCGAGAAGGGAACGAGACGATGCGTCGATGACGCTTTGGGAACGCCTCCTGCATGATTGCGTCTGAAGCATCTATGTCAACTAGTCCAATGGCAGGCGTGAGCGTCACAGGCAGGTGACATCATGACCAGGAAGGGATAAAAGCTAGTTTCGAAGCTAGTGCCGGTTGCACTGGATGTGCTTTTATTCTTTCCTGGTCATGACGTCACCTGCCTGTGACGCTCACGCCCGCCATTGGACTAGTTGACATAGATGCTTCAGACGCAATCACGCAGGAGGTGTTCCCAAAGCATCATCAACGCATCGTCTCGTTCCCTTCTCGGGGAACTAAGGTTACACTCGTAACCGAGATGTTTTATATGATCAGCACATGCTTCACTCTGCATGTGTTTATAGCTCTATGAACTGAACATGACATGATCAAGAGCTCTTCTTTATCAACCAACAAACATGACTTTCAGCATCATCTTCCTCTTGACTCTGGCAGCGTTTAGTTCAGGTTTGAATAATGATTTATGATTGTATTTCCCACCATCAGTGGAGTCCAGACTGAAGATACAGGAGATTATTACTGTCAGAGTTTACACTACATCAACAGTAAATATGTGTTCACACAGTGATAAAAAGTTGTACAAAAATCTGTTTATAAAGAGAATGAGTCAGTGTTTTAATATGATCATCATGTTTTAGTTGTAATATATGATTTCTGTCAATCAAACTGAACAGACTGCATTCAGTCACTTCTGCTGTCTGGACGTGATGCTTTCCATTTGAGACACAGGACCTTTTATAAATTAATTATGTATTAATTTTGATTTTCATAACATATTCATATATATTTACACCATAAATGTAATGATTATGTAACAATTAGTGTCAGAACAACTGATTCTTGATCTTGATCTTTTTTAGGATATTTTTATATAATAAAGTTTTTAATCCCCTATAAATGTAATGATCAGTTTGTCTGCGCTGCTTCACTAAAGCAGAAGTGAAAGTGTTCCAGTCCAGATCATGTAACCAATCAAAGAGTGAGACTGAAAAGCCCATTTGCATTGTCAGGGTGGAGTGATTGTGATCCTCTCAGAATAGAGCAGCTCTGTCTCCAGAGACCATGTTCAAACCCCAAGAGCTTTATTTGACATTTACTGCTACATCAACCTTCTGAAAAGCACCTGCATCTTCATCTGTTAGTTGAATGATGTTGTCAGACACAAAGTGAACTTGTTGAGAAGCTTTATTGAATGTTGCAGCAAACACAGCAGATTGAAAGATCACACACACACACACACACACACACACACACACACACTCACACTCTCTTTCAGTATTGAGTTGTAAATCACTCCAGCTGCAGCACTAGACTCATGTGAATCCTGCCTGACACAGGACACTCAGATACGGCTCATCTTCAGGAGAGAAACATCAGCACTCAGAGCTCTTGTGGAACGAGACCTCATGAGGAGCTCCATCATGTGTTACTCTGCAGACGTACAGCTCTCCCTCTTCCCAGCGTGCTTTGCTGAGGGTCAGGACGCTACTGCGGCTGTAGCGGCCGTCCTGCTGGCTCTCTGCGCTGGTCAGAACCCCCTCGGTGACCTCTGACCCGTCCAGTGTCCAGCTCACCAGCGCCCCCTGTGGAGAGTAAGAGCTGAGCAGGCAGAGCAGTGCGGCTGAGTCTCCAGAGATCTGCAGAGAAGAGGGCGGCAGCAGAGACACTGAGGGCTTCACTGTGGGACCAGCTGCAGGAGACAAACACAACACATTCACACACACACAACACACTTTGTTTAAAGCTTTCATACATATTGCATTAGTATTTTTAATGCATTAATTATGCACTGATATATACATTAAAATGCATGTATGATCTCATCAATAAGTGTAACAGCAGTTATAACACATATTATCTATTATCAGGCCGATCTGACTGCTTTAATTCCAGCAATTATTCACTCTGAACATAAATATCTTACATTTTGAGATATTCACCTGAACTGAAAATGTAACTCAATTTCAAACAGAGTTAAAACACAATTGAATCATACAGAATGAACAAAACACTGAATTATAAGCACAACATGAGCAAAAGAGATTCAGTATCATTGACTGAACTACAGAAAGCAGCAACATTTACATTCTGATGTCAAATCTCTTTTTCCATGTATGATTTCTACAATAAAAGATTAACTAAATATGAACTTAGTGTAGAAATAAATGAAGGAAAAACAAACCTGTAATAAAGTGATTAAACTCATAGTGAGACAGTGTGGAAATATGTTTAGAGTTTTATTATTTTTTGTTGTTGAAAGGAATAATGCTATTCTTATAATAATATCATTGTTTTAGATTAAATAATTCTACAAAAATATCAGTAACACTTTATTAAAAGCCTTTATACATATTGCATTATAAAAGTATATGCATGTGTGATCTAAGGAATACATTGTAATATTATCTATTCATTGTTACACCTTTAGAAATTATAATACATTAAAACTCATGACAAACAACCAATTTCAGATGTAACAAGGAATTTGTAAATATTATAATACATTTTAACTTTGGTTACAATAAACTTTGGTTATGGTTATTTACTAAAATATAAAAGGCATTATGATCTACATTTGTGATACCTTTATAATGCATTATACATAAAGACTTTAAGTAAAGTATCACCACAATATCTAATAATCATTATTATTAATAATTGTTGTTCTTGTTTCAACTGTAAAACACTTTCTGAAATCAAAATTATATTTGTATTTAATATATAATTAAATAGACTTACATTTGATCACCAGTTTAGTTCCTCCACCGAATGTGTACCACAGTGATACAATCTAATGAAACGCTCGTACAAAAACCTCTATTCCACTCGAGTGAACACACACTCCAGCAGAGAGAGAGAAACAACACTTCAACACACTGATATTAGAAGATCCTCAGCTCTTCTCAACACTCACTCATTCAGATTTGACTAAATGCTTTCTGATATAACACTGTTTAAAGAAATATATTTGATGAGCTGTGACCTCTGAGGTGACCTTTGACCTCTTTGATCATGGATGATGTTGTGGAGTTTCTCATAATGATGCTTCTGTTCTTCATATGCAGATCAATCATCATGATTCACAGAAAAACCTGCAGCTTCAAATAAATGAATCAATAATTCTGAACATTTCAGATGCACATTGTTTAATATATAATGACCTGATTATGAGTCCTGATGAACTTCATGCATGTGGAAAATGTGGGAAAAAATAGACATCATGAAAATATTTCCCAGAGAGCAACATGTCAACATTGATTCAACTTTATTACTCTAAATATAGTAAAACTGATTTATTTAGTCAAGTCAAGTCAAGTCAAGTCAAGTCATCTTCATTTATATAGCGCTTTTAACAACGTAGATTGTTTCAAAGCAGCTTCACAGAGATAAGCGTATAATTTAAGGTATCAGAGATTGTTTTGGCTTTATAGCAGAGTTAAGTTATTTTCCATCTAAAGTTAGTTTTGATTGATTTGCTTCCGTCGCAACGATCATTTGTTATTAAATTAGGGGCCGCTAAGATGACACCATTCTCTCTACACAGACTTTAAACGCGAACCTGTGAGAAACGCTGATGGCGTTCACATGCGCATTTAGAACTGGTTCTATAGTTATGTGCATTTGAAAATACACAGGTTTGGAATTCCCTACAAGCCAAGCCTAAACAAAGTACTTGTCTTTCCTTATAAATTTTGATAAAGAATTTTATTTTATTTTGTTGCTTTGGGGTAGGAACGCGAAACAAATTTTCCCGACAACGCCTTATCTGTATAGTGGTAGAGGGATCCTCCATAGGGAGAGACTAGTTGGCACTTCAGCACTGCGTTGTCATCGGTCCAGGCGAAGGTCCTTCGTCAGATCTGGATACGGCCTGGATCCGGCAGGCTGCAGGAAAACCTCGGGATAAACACAGACACTAAAATTAGCGTAGATGCCATTCTTCTCATGATGTAACGAGTACATCAGGAGTTATGGGAAGTGTTCCCGGTTCCGGCTGACCTAATCTATGAAGCCTAACATTAAATTATAGAAGTCTATAATGTATTATGTGAAAGCTAGGTCAAAGAGATGTGTTTTTAGTCTAGCTTTGAACTGACAGAGTGTGTCTGCTTCCCGGACAATGGTAGGAAGACTGTTCCAAAGTTTTGGTGCTAAATAGGAAAAGGATCTCGTGCAGCACGTCCGACGAGTGCTCCAGAGGTTGTTAGAGAATGGGCTTTTTGTCAAGGCGGAGAAATGCGATTTTCATGCACAGTCTGTTTCTTTTCTAGGGTACATTGTGTCGGCTGAGGGAATTCGGATGGATCCGGAGAAGGTTAAGGCTGTGGTGGAATGGCCAACTCCAGATTCCCGTAAGGCCCTTCAGCGGTTTCTGGGGTTCGCCAATTTCTACCGGCGGTTCATTCGCAATTTCAGCCAACTAGCCTCGCCTCTGACTCCCTTGACCTCCCCCAGAACTACGTTCAGGTGGTCAGACGCAGCTAAGGCTGCGTTTGCCAAACTCAAGAGTCGCTTTGTTTCGGCTCCCATCTTGATTACCCCTGATCCATCACGTCAGTTCGTGGTGGAGGTTGATGCGTCAGAGGTGGGGGTAGGTGCAGTGATCTCTCAGCGTTCTCCCTCAGACGATAGAATGCATCCGTGCGCGTTTTTGTCCCATCGTTTGTCTCCTGCCGAATGCAATTATGACATTGGTAACAGAGAATTGTTGGCGGTCAAGTTAGCATTGGAAGAATGGCGTCACTGGTTGGAAGGGTCGGGGGTACCTTTTATCGTCTGGACAGACCATAAGAATTTGGAATACATTAGAACTGCCAAAAGATTGAACTCCAGGCAGGCTCGGTGGGCACTTTTTTTCGGACGTTTTGACTTTACACTCTCGTACCGCCCGGGTTCCAAAAACATCGAACCCAATTCTTTATCGCGTATTTTTGATCGTTCCGAACGCCCGTCTACTCCCGAGTGCATTTTACCCGAGAATCTATTTGTCTCCACACTCGTATGGGAGGTCGAATCGAAGGTCAAAAGAGCCTTAGAAGGGGTAACGCCCCCGGTCGGTTGCCCACCGAACCGCTTATTTGTACCGGAGGGATTACGGTCCGACGTTATTCAGTGGGGGCATTGTTCCAATGTGACTTGTCTTCCAGGAGTTAATCGAACCAAGTTTGTGATCAAGCAACGATTCTGGTGGCCTCTCATGGCTCGTGATGTTCACAGTTTTGTTTTGGCTTGCTCAGTTTGCGCCACTGGTAAGACTTCCAATCGCTCCCCAGATGGGTTACTCCAACCGCTGCCTGTCCCTTCGAGACCCTGGTCCCATATTTCGCTAGATTTTATCACCGCCCTCCCACCCTCTCGGGGTAACACGGTAGTTTTGACCGTGGTGGACCGGTTCTCGAAGGCGACCCATTTCATCCCCTTGCCCAAATTACCTACAGCCAAGGAGACAGCGTTGGTCGTCGTTAATCACGTCTTTCGCTTACATGGCCTCCCGACAGACGTGGTTTCCGACAGGGGACCCCAATTTGTGTCCAAATTTTGGCGAGAATTTTGTAGATTGTTAGGGGCGACTGTAAGTCTGTCCTCAGGGTTTCATCCCCAGAGCAATGGACAAACTGAGAGAGCCAACCAAGATTTGGAGAGAACGTTGCGATGTTTGGTTTCCAAGAATCCTTCCTCGTGGAGTCAGCAATTGTCTATGGTGGAGTACGCACACAATACGTTACCAGTGTCGTCTACGGGCCTATCTCCGTTTGAGTGTAGTGTAGGTTACCAGCCACCTATATTTCCTAGTCTGGAATCCGAAGTCGCGGTTCCCTCTGCCCACGCATTTGTCCAGAGGTGTCGTCGCACCTGGACTAGAGCCCGTGAGACTCTACTCCAGGCGGGAGCGCGCACCAAGGCCAAAGCCGATCGCCACCGGTCTAGGCCTCCCGTATACGTCGTTGGTCAAAAAGTGTGGCTTTCTACTAAAAATATTCCGCTCCGCTCCGTTTCTAATAAACTTGCTCCTAAATTTATCGGCCCGTTTACTGTCACCAAGATCATTAGTCCGGTGGCAGTCCGCCTCAACCTCCCTCCAGTGTACAGGAGGATTCACCCCGTGTTTCATGTATCCAAAATTAAACCCGTGTTTTTTTCCCGTATTAATCCGCCAGCCCCGGTTCCCCCACCGCCGCGTCTCGTAGACGGGGAACCAACCTATTCGGTAGATCGTATTCTGGACAAGAGGCGGAGGGGACGCGGATTCCAGTACTTGGTGGACTGGGAAGGTTACGGTCCGGAGGCGAGAAGTTGGGTACCTGCCAGAGACATTCTGGATCACTCCCTTATTGATGATTACAATCGACAGGTAAGGGAGCCTAGGGACGCCAGGAGGCGTTCTTAGGGGAGGGGGTACTGTCACGGTTCATAAATTCATTGTTTCCTTCGTGTCTCGTGTAACTGTTGTTCTGTGTGTGTGTGTGTGTGTGTGTGAGTGGGCGTGGCACTCATTCCGGAGGATCAGCGATCCAGCTGATCCCATTCATCACCCCAGCTGCAGCTCATTCAGTCTCCTATAAAACCTCACCGCATTCTCCTCTCATTGTCAGATCGTTGGTTGATGTCTCCCGTTTGTGATCCCAGTATTGTCGGCGTTCCTGTTTCCTGTTCCAGTTCCTGTTCTCTGTTCTTTGGATATCGTCTTCACTTGGGTTTCACGGTTACGGCACTTCACCACGGACCTCGCTGACCATCCAGTCCCTGTGTCACCAGCATCTCTCTCATCATCGGACTTTCACCTGTCACCTCATCGGACTTTCACTTGTTATATCTTCAATAAACCTGAGTTACTTGCATTCTGCTTCTGTCGTCTTGATTCACCATGACACTATGATTTACCATATGATGTCCTCATTGTGAGGACATAGTACTAGCAATCAAAAAACAAACTTAAAGGGGTCATGAACTGGATTGTTTTATTATTTTATAATGTTCCCTGGGGTGCCCTTATAATGTTAGTATGATTTTGTATGAAATTAGTATGAAATTGTCATAATTTATAAATAAAAGCCATTTTTCCAAGCCTGATTTCTGCCTCAGATTTGAACGCTCCGTTTTAAGGGGCGTGTCTGCTGTGAGACTGCAGTGTAAACGCCCACTGCTGTGATTGGCTGACATGCTTGCAATGAAATAGCTAGTATTACAGGAACTCTCTCGAAAACTTTTACTACGTTTTTACTATTACAGCTATTGAGATTAACAAATCGTGAAAAGTATCGTTTAGCATTATATTTAAATCTATTCCATCACATGAAAGGTTGCAGCATGATGAGCACTGAGCAGATGACAGACAGTCTGTTGATCGCGTGAATAAAGATCTTATCATTGCAACGCAATTTTTGCACTCTCACAAATGCTTACACCAAATCACAATGCAAACACGATGTGAATACACAGTAAGAGCTTCGTTGTGTAGTGTAACAGTGTCATTATGTCATCACGAGTTTGGTAAGTGTCCAGATAAGCTCTCGCGGCTCGCGCTGTGCTGTTTGATTGACAGCTTGGGCGAAAGGGATCGTTCTTTGATCGCTTTCTGTAGGCTAGGCTATATAATTTAATAACAGTTTAAAAAAAGATTATTTTCATAATACTACGAGAAATTATGTGAAGTTGATCGTTTAGTCACTGATGCATAAACAGTATTGAACGATTTTAAGAGAAATATCTGAACTTGAATAATTACACCGAAATCACTGATCGCAGATCAGGCATTAGAATACACATGGTTACTTACATGTTGCTGGCAGATCCGTGTCGGGAAATTGTGATTGACTGATTTAATAAAGTTTAACCATGCTGGAATCCGAAGGAAGCTTATGACTGTCTTCTTCCACAAACTGGCGCTGCACAATATTTAGTAAACAGCATGTTTATTGCTTGGAAGTAGCTCGATCCGGTAAGCAATCATCATGTCGTCCTATGTTATTTAGCATGTTTGGGCGAATCGGTGGGCGGGGCTAAACAGGCCGTGTTGAAGTAGGCGTTGATCTTCTTTTGTGGAGGCGGTGTTTTATCCTCTTTGACGTCATAGTTCCCCACTTTGAAAAACGAGTCGTTTGCTGAGCCTGATGTCTATAAAAGCTTTTATTGGACTAACAAGGTAGTTTTCAGTTCTGAAACTTACAGGATATTATTATAGTATGATGATCTCTTATATGTCAAAAGCTCAAGGAAACTTTGATTTCTCAGTTCATCACCCCTTTAAATGGTTGTAATTCAAGAATGCTTTGGAATATAGACATATGGTTGGTCTTGTTTTTAAGAAGACAGATTATTGTAGAAGTGAAATAAATTATGAAAGTGAAACAGAAAAAAAGTTATATAAGTTTGAGTTTATGAAAATATAGAATGTAAAAATATAATTATTTATATTTTATATAAAATATATATATTATAAAATATATTTTACTCTAAAACTGCTAGAAAATTAAAGCCAAAAATCTAAACAAGTTGTGTTCCAAATTTTAGGTTGATATCTCAAAAAATTAGCTTTCAGTAAGATTTTATTTGGGCGCAGTACCAAACTTCTTCACTAGATGGACAGCCAGCTTCCTTACTGACCATAAGGGCGTCTCCATTTTCATACAACTTATGAAGTATACATCCTATTCAGAAGTAGTATGGGTGTTTTGGCAGTATTTGATTAGATTTCAACCTCTAATAAACATAAAAAGAGCACATATGTGCGTTATAGCTCGCTGCCGCATCACAAATCGAGAATCCATAATATTTTTCTTTATATTCTAAACATTTTCAGATCTTTTTTTCTCATAACATTTAATTAGTGTTATCTTTTGAACTCTTGGCATGAAAACAAACTGAGGTTTCTACCAATCTTTCATGATTTTTCATGTTTCTATTTCAAAATAAAGGCCTAATGAATATGAAATATTCTTGTTGCAAATTGATAAATTACTGCTCTTCTGTAATTTATTTTAAAGGGGTCCTATAATGGTACATGCACTTTTACAAGTTGATTGTACTGAAATGTGTGTTGGCAGTGCCTGTACACAACCATCATAAAATGATAAAAATCCATCCAGTCGTTTTTACCCTGTCTCAAATCAAGCCGTTCGATTGTGTGACGTCACACAATCGACGCCCCTCCCATGATGGGTGATTGACAGCAGCGTTTCAAACACAGACCCACCCTCGCTCGTGAGCAAGCTGTCTGTCATCATAGTGCATTGATATGCTGGAGCAGAATGGCGTCGTCTAAGCGATTGTGGCAGCAGCGGCTTGTCAATAGAGGGCGCTGGGGCGCCGCCCCCATCAAAATTCCAGAAATATACATGTATACAAAAATGATATAAAAATGAAATAAAAAATAAAATAGTTGACTCATACAATGTAAGTAGTAAGAGCCTCAGCATTTAATAAAAACTGGCTTTAATCGGTTAACTATTTTCTTTATTATGTTTTTCAATAAGTTTCATGAGAGAGGGACGCCGGACTAATAGGCCTATTTCACAAAATGGCGGCCGTGATCGGAAGTAGGGTAACGATACTTCCGGTCGCGCCACCGCCGCTCAAGAGCCCGCTACGATAGCCATTCGTTTTTTAAAATGGACTGTGAACAGCGCGTTTTCTCTCAGTCATTCACGTATTTGCCAAAAGTACATATATCAGATGTTGTTCGTTTTGTTGACAGTTTTCAGGGAGATGTGAAAAGATCAAAATTGGACAAAGGATACAAATTCTTTTTTGAGCAATTTATTTTTGATTACCAAGGTATGTTATATTTAAGATAGACAATTTACAGTTTATCTTTTGTTGATTTAATTAATCATTTCAAAGCGGTGTAATAAAATAAAATCAGTTTTAACCATGTGTGTATGTGTATTTGGACACTTCAGTCTCAAATATTATTGCAGGGACAGTGGTAATTAGGGCCAGATGTTATAGGTCATTAAGAAAGCGTGAGGAACCACATCAGCTTGAGGTAAATACATACTGGATTTAGCTAATGATGAATGGTATATTTTCTGATAACCAGATAAATTCTAATGTATTACTTGTCTCAGTACGATTCATTAAAATTGCATTACACTTGATGACTAATCTCACTTACTATATCTTTACCCACAAAATCAATAAATAAATTGAAATGATGTCTGATTGTATGTGTGATTTCTAGTAGCTTTTTAAAAAATAAAAAAAAAATAAATAAATAAATAAATGTTATTTAGTCCAGGAGAGTGCAGAATTCATAATGAATTACACTAGATTATGGCTCATTTTCATGTTACCACCATGAATGAAACTAAGAATTGTACATCTTTCCAGTGAATTTAATTTAACTTAGCTGTTTTATCTAAACATGAAAATAATGAAATTAAGGCAAATAAATAACAATAAACAGATTTTAGACTAAAAACATTAATGCAGTAAGTGATATTACGTTTAAAAAAAAAATCATGTTGCAAAAACATATTTTAGTGTCTCTAGAGACCCCCCCAAAAAACAATGTACACCCTAAATGAACAACACACAAAGGTTAAATGAAGATGTGAAATATATGAGTCTTTCTATCACTTTCTTCAGATCACGCTTGAACCCAACTATCCACCTCAAATGGCAGCTTATACTTGTACTTGTGCTGCTGGAAGAAGTTTGTGCAACCACCTGGTAGCACTACTTTACCAGACAGCACATTACAGTACATTAGGAACCAAAAATGTTCCAGCTGCCCTTGCTTGCACAAGCAAACAGCAGACCTGGCATAGGCCACGCTCCCAGGTAACAAAAAAAAAAAAAAAAAAAAACTAAACAGTTTTAATTTTGACAACAGCTAATAATAAATAAAAATGTATGTAAAGTGCATGATATGCAAATCAGATTACAATCAAGTGCAATATATACATGTTTTGTCAGGGCATCACTCCTGAACCAGTGGATGAGCTTGTAGTGCGCAAGCCAAAAGCCTCTGGTAGGAGCTGTGTGCAGTCTACTCTGTACAGAGCATATGGAGGTAATCTCCAAATACTAATAAATACATCTTCACATTAGATAAGAATTAACACACTGAAGCATGAACATTTTTGTTTAAGGACCTTTGCCTGACAAAGACATGATTGCTGGAGCAGCATCCCTCATCTCCTTTCGACCACAACCACTTATAGCCAAAATTATTGATGGAATGTCTGCTGTAAGCATGGTGTCCTCTAAATTTGGAGAGGTCCCAAAAGGTTCACTGCTGTCTTATCAGTGTCCAGCTGTGACACCAAAGGATGTGTTTATGCATCCATATGCTCCACAATTCCCCCCATTACCTGTCCGACAATACACACTTCCACAATTTCATTTTTTCCCTGGTAGCTGGGCTGAACTCCTGCATATGCAGAGTCTGGAGGTGACCCCTGAGATATCAGGCATCGTTGAGGAGGGAACAAGGGGTCAATCCAAAAGCCCACTCTGGTTTAGCATGCGTCGCCTCCGTCTTACAGCAAGCAAGTTCCATGAAGCTGCTCATGTCAGATCAGAGTCCACAGCAAAGACACTTGCTGGCCGGATCATTAAAGGTGCCCCCCAGACCAAAGCAATGCGTAGAGGAATGGAGCTTGAGCCAGAGGTTCTTCGCCGCTATGCTGAGACGTTTGAAGTTAACGTTCTTCCATGCGGCCTCATCATCCACCCCGATGCTCCACACCTCGGTGCCAGTCCAGATGGCAAAGTGGTGGACCCAAACGAAGAACCTCCCTATGGCCTAGTAGAGGTTAAGTGCCCTGATGTGAACGACATTGGAGAGGCATCACACACCAATATTATTGGGGGTCAAGCAAAACTAAAAAAAAAAAACACCTACCACTGGCAAATCCAGGGTCAGCTGATGGTCACTGGCTTAGCTTGGTGTGATCTGGTGACTGATACAAGGAGTGACTTCACCGTGGAGAGAGTATGGAGGGATGATGAGCTGATCCAAGAAATCAAGGCTAAAGCTGATGAATTCTACTTTGGTACATACATCCATGTTTTGCTAGGGCGAAAATAGTCAAGAAAGTGACCAACCAAAGACGTTTATATTATTCACAGTTATGCATGTTGTATGTTTCTAAGCTTAATGATAAATTTTATTTTAAAAATGTTTCCCAAGCCTGACAGAAATTGATAATGGATTGTTTTGCATGTGACAGCCACACAATATTTTATTATAAAATGACCAAGACAGACAAAATCAAGTAATTATATTTAAAATATACCTTCAGTCAGTTATTGCCCATTTGGATCGCACTTAGTCTGGAACCTCACCCTTGAGCATGCCAAACCCGTGGAAAAAGCACCAGAATGACTTACTCTTGGGATCAGGAACACACAAGCCTTTCCACCACGTCAAGGTGGCGATCCTTGGAAAGGACATTCACTCTGCATTCATTCTTATTACTACTCACTTTACCTTGCTGTCTTTTATGTCTTACTGCCGCTGCTGCTCTCGCTGTTTGTGTCACTCCTCCGGTCCTTCCTGCTGCTGAGGCTGCTGCTGTACTTTCCTGGTAGCTCAGTGGCATAACACCTACACCATACATACCACAATCTCACCTCAACACGACCATACACACAACCATACACACAAATTTAAATTAATATTTAATTATTATCATTCAAAATGATTTAAGTTAATTTTATCTACACCACAAATTAAGCTAAGTACTTTATCGTCAGCCCCAAACTGCTGCCAAATACTTTATGTAGAACTCAGTGGCTCTGGTGCTGCTAACCTCAAAGTCTGAAGCCATGTGAACTTAACACTCTGACATTTTTCATTTGGGGTGACACTAGTGATCTTTGGGGTCTCCAGAGTCCCCAGGCAACAACATGTATTTTTATAACAGAATAATATTTTTTTTTGTTTTTTTTGTTTTTACAAAAAGTAATTTTACTCCGTTTATTAATGGTTTTACTCCATATTTGTGCAGTTTTTGGAGGATCTATGATATATATTATATATAAATAATTAAAAATGTTTTTTAAATAGGTTTTTATACAAAAACAGTTTATGTAAAATTTACTTTATAAAAGACTCAAATTTCTAAATTTCATTTATGGGGATAACATGGATAATTTTACATGGTTTTACAACAGATATGTACAGTTATACTATATATTGAGAACAAAAACATGACACATGAACATCAAAATGCATTGAACTGAACAGCATTACAAATGAGCAAATAAAAAAGTAACTGTGTGTGTGTGTGTGTGTGTGTGTGTGTGTGTGTGTGTGTGTGTGTGTGTGTGTGTGTGTGTGTGTGTGTGAGAGTGTGTGTGAGTGAGTGAGTGTAAGAGTGTCCACATCACCGATGTGTCAGCATCACCAAATTTGGATGATGTTCCTGGCTGGCATGTTCACTCTTTCCAGTATTTTACCTCACCTTCAAAATCTAAAGGACCCTGGTAATTTGCCATCATGCAACAGCAGGACCACATCTGATTCACTGTGCCTGCCAAGGTGAGGGGAATTGGGCAATCCCAAATGTGGTACTCTTTTACCCGCCTTATTACGCGTTCCACAAGGATGCGGAGTCTGGCTATGGCCTGGGTTCTCTCTGTTTCCTCTCTGCTGAACTGGTCTCTGTGCTTGAAAGGGGGAATGATTAGTTTTGCCCCAACAACCTCCAATAGCTTTCCAATGAGAAAGCCCTTGTCTGCCATAACCTCATCACCTGGCTCCAGCAAGTCCAAGATTCCTGACTGCCTTGTCAACTCCTTATCAGAGATAGAGCCAGTGAACAACTTTGATGCAAATGTGATTGCACCACAGGGTGCAACGCCGATCAAAGCTTTGAAGGTGGTATGGCTCTTGTAGGTTGAGAATGTTTCAGAGTGAAGGGTAATTGCCTCTGGGCTCTCACATCTGAACTCTGTGCAGTCAATAATGACCCTCACATTTGGGCAGTACTGCTGAAATTTCACAGGCATTGTTCGATTCACCTGTTCACGGGTCATCCATATTTGAATGGATCCCAACACAAGGTACAAGTAGTTTGCCCATGTGATGATAATGCGACTCACGGTAGAAGTGCTCACTCCAAATAGCTCAGCTAATACTCTCTCTCTAAGGCCAACAGCGACCCGCAAGCAAAACATGAAGAACTCATCAATGAGTTGCATCTTACGCTGGGGGCTTGGCTTCACGACCTCTTTCTCTGCAGTGGAAATTTCAATCCTCTTGGCTTTGGACCAGTACACGATCTTGGATGCAGAGGGCTCAATAGATCTCCAGAAAACCATAAACATGTTTTTGGATGAGAACCTTGTGAAATACCTGAAGTCTTCATCAGATACACGCCATCTATCCAGCAAAGGTCGGGAGATGGTAAGCCTTGACACAAGTTCTTCCAGCTCCTTTATTTTTTCTAGTGCCTCATCAAGAGCACCTAATTAAAAAGAACAAAAGAAAACATTTTTTTTTTTTGGTGTTAAACATGACACTTTATCAATAGAGGAAAAAAAAAATCATATTAATTTGGTAAATTGCTATTACATGTTTATGCAGTTATAGAACATCACTATTCTTTATTCACCCCAACAGCCTCACATACCATTTTTTATTTATTTTTTAGTTCAGTTTAATCAATTGTTCATATTGTCTCCATTGTTGCACATTTATTAATAACTAGAATTATCTTGGCTCATGTATGTCCCCTGTCAATGTGCACAAGTGTTCCTGGTGGGGTGTTCCCCAATTCTGCACATTTTGCATGACTCCTTAAATAAACACACGAAGAGTTTAAATTTGAACACGATAAGCTCAAAGTCACGACTTCAGAAGAGGGAAGTTAGTAAGGACGTTTCCGATAGAACGTAAAGGCAGCATCAAATTACCAGTAAGTTAATAGCTATATTTTAAATCGCGGTATTGGGTTGGACTCCGCAGCAGACCCTGCAAATAATTACATAAAACACATTCATCTTACTAACATGCTCCACTGTTAGCAAAACTGCTACTATATGCTAAAATAATTTTTGGATAACAACATGTTACACTCACCCGCGGGAGGGCGACTGTCGTAATCGTGCTCCTGCACCAGCAGCGCGACATCAGCACTCTCCATTTCTGCTTCCTCCTGTACACAACAGACACCTCTTTTTGCCGTCCGTGTCTGGCGTAATTGAACCTCTCCCCAGTTGTTCCATGTAAACCGGGAAGGCACGGCCTGCGGTGTAAGATAATTACGACCGGACTCTCTAACACGGACTTCATCCTCCGTGAAGTGCTTAGAACACAAAAAAGTGCTGCCTTTCCTGACTATAAACGTCGGCCCCTCCTCTCTTCGTATAGCCCAAATCCAACGCCTCTTCAACATATCGTCGCAAGGAAAACTGTGGAACGATAAATAAGGTTGTTTCTTTTTTGAATTGAAACAAAAAGGTGCGCAACAAGTCTGACTGCTTTTTGTCTCCGCCATTGTTCTCCGACTGCTACTGCTAGCGCTCTCACCGGAAAAGAGTTTACCCTACTTCCGGTCTCGGCGGCCATTTTTGTGAAATAGGCCTATTCTGGTTTTCATAGACTGAAGCGAATAAGCTCGTGGCGTGTCACGGCAGGTTACGCAATACTCGTTCCCTCTACTAGAGAGAACCGAGGTTACATTAGGTAACCGAGTACGTTCTCTTACGAGAGGTTCTCTCGTATTGCGTAAGTTGCTTACGCTACGGGAACCCCTTGTCAACGCCGTGCGCGCCGAGCATCAATGCATGAGTCCCAGGGAAACCCGGGGAAAATAACATGCGAGAACAGGCGGCCAGCAACGCGGGCCAGCACATGTCATAAGCACTTCATAAGGGTACAGAGCGGCACTGCCTCTAAGACCAAGATTATTATAGCCAAAGTCAACAATGAAAATATAAAAGGTATTTTGCATGTTCTACACAGTTAAGCATGTTTTCATATTCAAGGTCTGTTCTAAAAGTATCTGGACTGGTTATGAATCTAAGAGAATCTAAGGCTCTTGTCTGTAGGCTATATAGATTTCCTCCCATAGAGCATATTATAAAGAAAAAGCTTAAGGTCAATGGAGTAAGACGGTGATATTTAAACTCAGTAGCCAAAGTAGCCAATACACCTTAACGCACGTTAAGCGTTTTATAATGGTTTTCTATGGGTGTTGTTCATAATCTGATGTAATCTGTTTGCCTCTATAAAGTATGCTTTATTAATAAGGTAGGCCTATATTGTGTACTAAATTTGGTGCTTCAGTATCACTCTCATTAAGCGTCTTAAATGGGGAAGAACGCTTGATTACGCTGCCGTTGTCTGTTTTAGCAGAATACTGCCATCTAGTGGTAGCAGGTTTTCTCAGACATCTGTGTGTGGATCGTGCAACGCGAAACCCGTGAAATGAAAGTCTCAAAATCCAAATGAATCAAATAGGATCGACTCAGAAACGAGTCAATGAATGCACGCGTCACCACATCCACAAAGGCACATCTTACTTGTTGCATGCACAAATTCTGGCCAACATTAATACAAAATCGAGGTTTTGTATTAACAACTATGTCTCTATTTGTACAAAATGCTGCACATTCATGTGATTTTGGATTTTGCACACACAAGTTGTATTGTATTAGTTTGAATGTAGTGACGCACATTTGTGAATTTGTCAAATAGATGGGTAGTTGTGCACACATTAATAATTAGCACCAGGCCTATTCATTTGTAGTTGTTTGTGTGTGGGTTGTGAAATGCTTAAAAACCGTGAAAAGAAAGTCTCAAAATCCAAATGAATCAAATGAGATTGACTCAGAGAAGACGTCAATAAATGCACGAGTGTCACCTGATCCACACATGCACATCTTCTGTGTTGCATGCAGAAATTATGATACACTAATACAAAGGAAAACATTTGTATTCACAAAAATGTCTCTATTTGTACAAATTGCTTCACATTCATTCAATTTTGAATTTTGCACACACAAGTTGAAAGGCATGGATAAAACATTTCTGCAACATGTATCAAGTTCATTGATAAGTGTGCTTGCACGTGTTAATCATTTTGATACAATATTCATCCCATGGCGGTTCATCTAGTGGAAGTGTAGCAGTGATGATGGTCACATGACTGAATATGGACACAGAGATGGACGTTCATCTGCACATCCTCAGTGTCTCAGGAGTCACAATAAAAATACTAAATAAAGTCATGATTTTGTAACTCTAGTGTATATTAGTTTGTTATCAGCACAAGCTGTTGTAAATCCTGCCCACTTATTTGCATTGTCAGCACATGCTTCAGTGCTCTGAGAGTGTTTATAGTGCTGTGAGTTTAACACTTCATGACTGAGAGCAGAACAGAACACACTCTTCATCATCACACAAGACTAAACTACAGCAATGAACACAATCAACATCTTCATCTGGACCATTGCACTGTTTATTCAAGGTTTGTGTAATAAAGGTTTTACTATGATTATTAGTTCTCTTAAAATGTGAAATGTATATTAATCATTTTTGTTTGTGTTTTCTTTCAGAGTGTAGAGGACAGATCACTGTAACTCAGAGTCCATCAATACCAGCAGTTCAACCAGGAGAAGAAGTCAGAATAAACTGTAAAACCAGCAGTAATGTGTACGTGTGGGGTGGTGATCAATGTTTAGCCTGGTACTCACAGAAACCTGGAGAAGCTCCTAAACTCCTCATATATGCAGCAACAACCCGTAATACTGGAACTCCATCTAGATTCAGTGGCAGTGGATCTGGCAGTGATTTTACTCTGACCATCAGTGGAGTCCAGACTGAAGATACAGGAGATTATTACTGTCAGAGTTATCACAGTGGTGATGTGTTCACACAGTGATAAAGAGTCGTACAAAAACCTTTGTCAGTCAGACGTCACAGTGACTGCACTGATACAGCTGAGAGAAACTGCAGCTGCTGATGGAGGATCACAAACTACACAATATCAAACCTTTCACAGACTTTATAATTGTGATGTACTAAGTTAAACATATAGGGCCCTATTTTAACGATCTGAAACACAAGTGGCAAGCGCAAAGCGCAAGTAACTTTGTGGGTGGGTTCCCGGCGGGATAAATGACTCTTGCGCCCAACGCAAATCTAAAATGGGTTGGTCTGAAGTAGCTTCATTATTCATAGGTGTGGTTTGGGTGTAACGTGAAATAAACCAATCAGAGCGTCATCTCACATTCCCTTTAAGAGCAGGCGCGCTTGTTCTAAAGCGGATTCCTATTATAATGGCGGATTTGCCGGGCACACGTTCTCGTCAGGGACGTTGGGGATGGAGAAACACACCCAAATTAACTTCGGTTAAACAGGCGTACGATAATTTGGGTAAATGTGTAAGCTAGATGTATATGCTTTTATAATAAACTCTATATATCTATCTATCTATCTATCGTAATAATGTATGATTTGCAAAAATGAAAACTGCTGCGTCTGTGTGTAGATGAGAGAATTAAAGTGTATGCGCGTTGTGCACACGCTATATGATTATGGCCAAGCATGCGCCCTTAAAATAGCATATGAATAACATGCGCAACGCGCCACTGACTTTAAACTAGTTTTTTTCGGCCAGTGGCGCAATTGTTTTCTAAACCTGCAAAATAGCATAAGGGATTGTTTGCGCCGGAACACGCCTCCTTTTTGCGCTGAACCGCCCCGGGGAGCGCAAGTTCATTCCCTAGTTTAGCGACGTGCTTCTGTGGAGGGAAAAGTCCGCTTTGCGCGGGTGCAAAATAGGAATGAAACATGCGTCGGTGTACAAAGTCAATTTCGCTGGGTGCAAGATAGGGCCCTCTTATATCTCTTACTAAACTGGACTAAAATGTGTAGAAAATGAGAGCGGAGCTTTTGTAAAACTTATTGTTCTTGTAAAGCCACGGCCTATATATAATAATTGCAATAGCCTGTGCTTTCTCATAGGGAACTATTTATCAACTGAATCATTTTACAGAAATGGATGTTTAAATGCAGTTGTCGGGAACTTACTTGTCCTGTGGCCAATTTTCCGGCTCTGGGCTGGCATTGAATCACTAGAGTCATGGAGATCATATTGAGTCATCAGCCATCCAAATAACATATACAGTTATTATTGAACCTACCTCTCAAAAAATATGTTTTTATGTGTGTGCGTGTGTGTGTGTGTGTGTGTGTGTGTGTGTGTGTGTGTGAATATCTTGTGAATGATTAGAAGATTCTACACTTTAGGATTGGCTTTTCATTCGTAACTACTGTAAGAATCATGGTAACTAACTAGTAATGACTCAAGTGTTACTACATACTTCTAAAGAAATTTTCTAAAAGATGTAAAAGTTCACCAAAAATCTCAAACGGTTGAAATGACTTTAGTATTTGGTTGCACAAATCATGACTAGAAAAATTGCTTCAAACATGAGGCATGAAACAAGTAACTTTTATAAACATTTATACATTTTATAATTATTTATTAATTGTCTGGTACCATTTCAATTTAATGTAACAGCTTTACATAAACATAAAACCATGTGATGCCTGAACTGGAAAAACTATTTATTGCCTTCCAGCATACGGTATTTAATTGCTGTAATGCCTTCTACTGTCTTTCAGAAGACGACCTAGAGGAGCATCTGTGTGCTTGTGTCCCAGCCAGTAAGTCCACTCAATAAAAGACAAATGTTCTTCTAGAAGCTGCTCTGTCCTATTTCCTCTGTCACCAAATCTGTCTTTTGTAGGTTAACCAAGCTCTATCAATATGTTGCGTGTGTCCACCATGGTTTGGATCAACAACAGTGTAACCCAGACTTGATAGAGCTCTGTAGGGTCTCCACTCGTCGCTGAAATGGTTGACTGCCCACCCTCGACACACTTTAAAAGAGCCGTTGCTCTGTGACAGTCACATGTCCACAATGGACAGAGGAGGGAAGCGTTCTGGGTGCAGAACAGAAAACTTAAAAAAGAAAATGAAAACCAATGCCTTAAAATGAGGACGTCAATGTCCAAATGGATAAAAAGAGATTGGTAAGTGTTACGGAATTGTGTAATTTCGCATGATGTTTTGATATTGTATACTGTTTGTATTCGCCGTTGTGAATTCTGTGTGTGTGTGTGTTTTGTGTTATTTGTTATTGCTGTGTGTTGTGCGTATGTTTGTGAATGGGCGTTTGATTTAAATTCCAGAAAAACTGAGGAGACTGTCAAAAATGTTAACTGAGCCTCTCAACACTAAGCACAACCTAGTAAGTGGGCTTTTCGCCTCGTCCTCTGTTAATGCGGACAAGACCGTTATGTCAAGGGCGCAGTGATGCACGGCTTTCTATGGGCTAAAGCAGGGGCTGGCTGGTGGGACAATAACATTAATAAAACATAAAAGAATCGACAAATCGACAACCAGACTCTAACGTCATACATGAGACACTCTTTGGTTCGGTAACAACCAGATCCAGCCAGTCTTCCACCTGTCACTCAGGCATTAAAGCTGCTGTCGGTTAATTTGACGGATGAACTTTCTCCTCGACTTTTGTCGATAAGACTTTGCGGTTTTATTTACGTGTCCTTCTTTTAGGCTACTTTACAAACATGATGTTAGAAACTATTAGATGTGGTGTGAGTAAATTACCTCATCCAGATTACCTCATTCTGAAATTGAATAATTTCAGAAGCATCGACTTGCTTGTGATGGAGAGTGTTGATTAGAACTAGTCATTTGAAACAATTAAACGTTTTTCTTTTTCTTTCTTTTGAAAATAGTTTCTTTTGAAAATAACGGTGCATATAAAATTGCATCAGTAATTTACTGATTAGCAAATAAAATCATGAACATGGCTGTTCATAAAAAAAAAGATATATCTTAAAGACTTTATTTATCATATCTTTTAGTTTTTAATACTTTAATGTTTTAATTACAAAAAATATATATATGTTTGGTAGTTTTTAACCACTATTTCATAGTGTGTACATATGCATGTAGTTTTATAGGCTACTGAAAGTTGACATTATAGTATAACAGCAGTGTTGTGTGAACGCGTTACAGTAACGTAACTACTTTTTCGGGTAAAAAGTAGTGTAACGCGCTACTACTAAAAATTTGGTAACGAAATGTAGTTCCTTTTTCAATTCGGCGCAACGTTACTTTTCCCATGGATATATTTGACAGCGACAATGCCTCCGCTGCGCACTTGAGAGAAGAGAACTGTTGAGAACTGAAGAGAACGATTTAGTTTCATATTTATGTTTAAATTAAACTAAATAAAATTTTGCGCAATATATCGGGAGACAAATGGAGTGTGGAGACATGATTTTGACCACTTGATTTTGTTTTTGTATAAAACCTGTCTTTAAAGTGAATTTCGTTTTGTATTAATTGTATCTTAATTTTAATCAATGTTTTATCAACCAATTTCCTGAATTTAATAAGAAGTAAATTAAAGAAAACTATTTAGTTTCATATTTATGTTTAAATAAAATAAATAAAAATAATATTTAATTTGTTGATTATATGAAAAGTGAAAAGCATGAGTAAGATCATAATTTTGCGCAATATATCAGGAGACAAATGGAGTGGGCAGACATGATTTAGACCACTTTATTAAGTTTGTTTTTGTAGAAAGACTTTCTTTAAAATGAATTTCGTTTTGTATTAATTGTATCTTGATTTTAATCAATGTTTTACCAACGAATTGCCTGAATTTAATAAATAAGTAAATAGCATGCAAAATAATCATGACGGCACCAGCGCGTGAACTGGAGCTCGTCTCCATACTGTAAATGAACCGAAACTCAGATAAGCTACTTCTTACAGACCTGAGAAATATATAGAAAGCATGAAAATGTGTACTTTTAAACAAAATATATTTTTTTCTCTCAAAATCTTTTTTTTCTCCTACTCCCTTGATAGAGTGCACGTCGTATGTCTGAAAACTAAGCTTATGTCTTCTATATCATTTTGTCCTATGCTATCAAGACACGATTCGCACCGGTGTTAGAGAGCAGGGAAGCTTTATTGGCTGTTGTCGAAATTTAAAGTTCGGTGGATAGGGGGAGCGGAGAGAAGTGGCGCGGGCGCGCGCGCTGCTCATCGCGGAGTGTCGCACTCTACCCTATGATGCAGAGCCGGCTGAGAATAAAAACAGAAAAGTTGCCGCACACAGCAGCGCCAATGAGAAGGACTTTTTTTTCTTTTGAAATTGATACTATTTTTTATAATAAAGAGCACAAAAGAATTACCTGTTATGTCCTCCATAGTATGACTTTATTTCTACATATTTAGGAACAGATATTGGGTTCTGCCCAAAGTCGAGCAACTTAAATGTAACGTAAAAGTAACAAGTAACGTAAAAAGTTACTTTCCAAAGGGGGTAACTAAGTAAGGTAACGGATTACTTTTTTAAAAAGTAATGAGTAACGAGCAAACACTACTTTTTAAAAGTAACTTCCCCAACACTGTATAACAGTAACATAATGGTACATTTACTCAGTCATGAAGATGGAGAGGACAATGAAGAGCAGGTGAAAGAGAATAACAAAGCAGGCCAAGAGAACAGGTAGGAATGGACCACACAGGATTTTATGACTAAATAAATCGGATTGTAGATAAGAGTATTTCAGACATAAGGTATAAATATTGTGAAATATCTGGTCCATTCACTCAGCCATGAAGAAGAACAGCACAGAGAGAAAACAAATGAGTCAAGAGCAGGTGAAGAGAACAGGAACTGTCACTCAAGATATTTGGACTTAAAGGGGTCATGACATACTTTTTTTATATGTTCTCTGTGAAAAAGTCTGCTTATGATAGCAGGCATCTGCCTTTCTAAAGACAAGTAAATGTATTTTGGCTCTTGTCATTACACAATGACCTCTTATTTATCAAAACATCAGGTAAAATTGGATTCCTCATGTCAGGACCACTTTAAACAATATTAAGAAACATTAAAAAATTAGGGACTGCTTATTTGAGTTTTTTCTTTTTTCTTTTTCTGGTCCATTTACTGTCATAATTCAGAAGCGGAAGCAGTAATGCAAGTATACTCTTTTATTATGGGTCAGAAGACACAGAAAAACACACGGGTGGGCTGGTGGCGCAGGGACTTGATGGTCAGCGTGGTGGTGAAGACAGGTGACGGTGCATCCAGTGAAGTGAACATCCAACACGACGAACACCACGAAAACACCGAACAGGACACGATCAGGAACTGGAACAGGAACTGGAATGGCTGACGACGACAAAACACTGAGGACACCAAAACCAACGATCTGACAGGGAAAGGAGAGTGCGATGAGTCTTTATAGCAGAAACAATTGACAGCAGCTGGTGAGGGGAATGAGATCAGGTGGAGTGCTGATCAGCTGAACGAGCAGCCACGCCCACTCACACACACCCACACACACAGAACAACAAATACACGAGACACGAAGAAACCAGTGAATTCATGAACCGTGACAGTACCCCCTCTCCTAGGAACGCCTCCTGGCGTCCCCAGACTCCCTTACCTGTCGATTGTAATCATCGATAAGAGAGTGATCCAGGATGTCTCTGGCAGGAACCCAACTCCTCTCCTCCGGACCGTAACCCTCCCAGTCCACCAAGTACTGGAATCCACGTCCCCTCCGCCTTGAGTCCAGAGTACGATTAACCGAATACGTAGGTTCCCCTTCTACGAGACGCGGCGGGGGAGGAACCGGGACAGGCGGATTAAACTGAGAACGAAACACGGGCTTGATTTTGGAAACATGGAAGACGGAATGAATCCTCCTGTACACTGGAGGGAGTTTGAGGCAGACTGCCACCGGGCTAATAATCTTAGTGACAGTGAATGGGCCAATAAATTTGGGAGCTAGCTTATTAGAGACGGAACGGAGAGGAATGTTCTTAGTGGAAAGCCACACTTTTTGACCAACGACGTATACGGGAGGCCTAGACTGGTGGCGATCGGCTTTAGCCTTGGTGCGCGCTCCCGCTTGGAGTAGAGTCTCACGGGCTCTAGTCCAAGTGCGACGACACCTCTGGACAAAGGCGTGAGCGGAGGGGACCGCGACTTCGGATTCCAGACTAGGAAAAATTGGTGGCTGGTAACCTAGACTACACTTAAACGGTGATAGGCCCGTAGATGATACTGGTAACGAATTGTGGGCGTACTCCACCATTGACAGTCGTTGGCTCCATGAGGAAGGATTCTTGGAGACCAAACATCGCAACGTTCTCTCCAAATCCTGGTTGGCTCTCTCAGTTTGGCCATTGCTCTGGGGATGGAACCCTGAGGACAGACTAACCGTCGCACCCAGTAATCTACAAAATTCTTGCCAAAATTTGGACACAAATTGGGGTCCTCTGTCGGAGACCACGTCTGTCGGGAGGCCATGTAGCCGAAAGACGTGGTCAACGACTGTTAACGCTGTCTCCTTGGCTGAGGGTAATTTGGGCAAGGGAATGAAATGGACCGCCTTTGAGAATCGGTCCACCACGGTCAAAACTACCGTGTTACCCTGAGAGGGTGGGAGGGCGGTGATAAAATCTAGAGCGATGTGGGACCAGGGTCTCGAAGGGATCGGCAGCGGTTGAAGGAGCCCATCTGGGGGTCGATTGGAAGTCTTACCAGTGGCACAAACTGAGCAAGCCAAAACAAAACTGTGAACGTCACGAGCCATACGTGGCCACCAAAATCGTTGCTTAACTAAAGACGTGGTACGACTGACTCCTGGATGACAAGCCACATTGGAACAATGACCCCACTGAATGACGTTGGACCGTAATTGCTCTGGCACAAATAAACGGTTCGGTGGACAACCGGGCGGAGGCGTTACCCCTTCTAAGGCCGTTCTGACCTTCGATTCGACCTCCCATGAGAGTGTGGAGACAATTAGGGTCTCCGGAAAAATGCACTCGGGAGTAGACGGGCGATCGGAATGGTCAAAAATACGTGACAAAGAATCGGGCTTGATGTTTTTGGAGCCCGGGCGGTACGAGAGAGTAAAGTCAAAACGTCCGAAAAAAAGTGCCCACCGAGCCTGCCTAGAGTTCAATCTTTTAGCGGTTCTAATGTATTCCAGATTCTTATGATCGGTCCACACGATAAAAGGTATCCCCGACCCTTCTAACCAGTGACGCCACTCTTCCAATGCTAACTTGACTGCCAACAACTTGACTGCCAACAACTCTCTGTTACCAATATCATAATTACGTTCGGCAGGGGACAAACGATGAGACAAAAACGCGCACGGATGCATTCTGTCGTCTGTAGGAGAACGTTGGGATAACACTGCACCTACCCCCACCTCTGATGCGTCGACCTCCACCATGAACTGACGTGATGGATCAGGGGTAACTAAGATGGGGGCTGAAACAAAGCGGCCTTTCAGGTTGGCAAACGCAGCCTCGGCTGCGTCTGACCACCTGAACGTAGTTCTGGGGGAGGTCAAGGCGGTCAGAGGTGAGGCTAGTTGGCTGAAATTGCGAATGAACCGCCGGTAGAAATTGGCGAACCCCAGAAACCTCTGTAGGGCCTTACGGGAATCTGGACTTAGCCAATCCACCACAGCCTTAACCTTCTCAGGATCCATACGCATCCCCTCAGACGACACAATGTACCCTAAGAAAGGAACAGACTGTGCATGAAAAGCGCATTTCTCCACCTTGACAAAAAGACCATTCTCTAGCA
Organism: Abramis brama; assembly: GCF_963993115.1. Taxonomy (NCBI): domain Eukaryota; kingdom Metazoa; phylum Chordata; class Actinopteri; order Cypriniformes; family Leuciscidae; genus Abramis; species Abramis brama. The sequence goes on from NC_139982.1 coordinate 4,303,684, forward strand.
ACCTCTGAAGCACTCGTCTGACGTGCTGAACATGTCCCTGGGGGTGTTAAAAGCAGTCTTCCATTCATCCCCCTTCCTGATGCGGACCAAATGATAAGCGTTACGTAAGTCCAGTTTTGTGAAGACCGACGCTCCCTGCAACCTCTCGAAGGCTGAAGACATCAACGGCAAAGGATAAGTATTCTTTACCGTGATGTTATTCAACCCTCGGTAATCAATGCAAGGTCGCAGAGAACCGTCCTTCTTCCCCACAAAAAAGAACCCCGCCCCCGCAGGAGAAGAGGAAGGTCGGATGAATTTGGATGCCAGAGAATCAGAAATATATTTCTCCATGGCCTCCCTCTCGGGAATGGATAGAGAGTAAAGCTTGCCCTTAGGCGGAGACGTACCTGGCAGTAGATCTATTGCACAGTCATAGGGACGATGCGGAGGGAGAGAAGCAGCCCGAGACTTACTGAACACTTCCTTCAGGTCCAGATACTCCGTGGGCACGTTTGACAAATCCACTGCCTCCTCCTGAAAAGCAGAAACAATAACAGACGGACAAGCAGACACAAGACAGGACTTATGACAAAAACTGCTCCACTCCAACACTGATCTCTGCTGCCAGTCAATTTTGGGGTTATGCTTGATTAGCCAGGGGTGACCGAGAACAACAGGTGCAAGGGGGGAGTCCAGGATGTAAAATGAGGTAGTCTCTGTGTGATTTCCGGATACTGTAAGTGTAATGGGTCCAGTGGTGAATGCAATGGTGGGAAGGGCTTGACCATTGAGGGCGTGAACAGCAATGGAACGGGTGAGTGGTAACAGGGGAACGTGAATCTTGTGAGCGAATGTGTAGTCCATGAAGTTACCTTCTGCCCCGGAATCCAAAAGTGCAAGACAGTCGTGAGTGTTGGCTGACCATCTAAGTCTTACCGGGAGGAGAGTTGATGTTGATGAGGTCTTCTCAGCGGAGATCCCACCCGACAGTAGCCTCAGATTTACTGCCGGGCTTGCCCTTTTACCGGGCAGTTGTAAGCGAAGTGACCAGCAGTTCCACAGTACAGGCAAAGGCCCTGGGATCTCCGCCTTTCCTTCTCCTCCCGGGAAAGCCGAGCTCGCCCGACCTGCATGGGCTCGTGATCGTAGACGGGGCTGACCGCGTCCCCGCCGCTGGCTTGCGTGGTCTCAACGGTAGTAGAAGCCCGAACCGGTAACTTCATCCGCTCCACACGAGAGAGACGAGAATCCACGCGAAGCGCCAGGTCGACGAGTCCGTTGAGTGTAGCGGGTAAATCCAAGGCGTAGATTTCTCTTAGGACGCGGTCAGCCAGCCCATGCAGGAACATGTCCCACTGCGCTTCCTCGTTCCATTGACACTCAGCCGCCAAGGTCCGGAACTCTATGGCATAATCTGATACGGATCTGCCTCCCTGCTTGAGATCCGCCAGGGTTCGTGCTGCTTCTCTTCCCGCGACCGCGCGGTCAAACATCATCTTCATCTCGGCGGCGAGTGTCTGGAACGAGGCACAACACGGATCTTGATTTTCCCACACCGCCGTCCCCCACAGAGCTGCCCTCCCAGTCAGCAGTGTGAGTACGAATGCCATTTTGCTTTGTTCGGTGGCAAATGTTCTGGGCTGCAGAGAAAAATGCATAGTACAGCGTGTTAGAAATGCTCTGCAAAAATTCGGCTCACCACTGTAGGGCTCAGGGACCGGTAGACGGGGTTCTGACTGGGAGACGCTTGGTGGTGGAACTGGGGGAGCGGACGGAGTGGGTGGTGGCGCAGTGGGAGCTCGTAGATGTTGCAGCTGCTGGGTGAGCTCGGACACCTGCGCCACGAGAGCTTGAATGGCCCGACCCGACTCATTAGAAGTCCTCTCCTGAGCCTCTATCCGAGAAATGGTTACCCTGATGAAGTCTTCCAGAGAGGAGGATCCACTTGCTGCTCCCGTTTGGTCAGATCGTTCTGTCATAATTCAGAAGCGGAAGCAGTAATGCAAGTATACTCTTTTATTATGGGTCAGAAGACATAGAATAAACACACGGGTGGGCTGGTGGCGCAGGGACTTGATGGTCAGCGTGATGGTGAAGACAGGTGACGGTGCATCCAGTGAAGTGAACATCCAACACCACGAACACCACGAAAACACCGAACAGGACACGATCAGGAACTGGAACAGGAACTGGAATGGCTGACGACGACAAAACACTGAGGACACCAAAACCAACGATCTGACAGGGAAAGGAGAGTGCGATGAGTCTTTATAGCAGAAACAATTGACAGCAGCTGGTGAGGGGAATGAGATCAGGTGGAGTGCTGATCAGCTGAACGAGCAGCCACGCCCACTCACACACACCCACACACACAGAACAACAAATACACGAGACACGAAGAAACCAGTGAATTCATGAACCGTGACATTTACTCAGCCATGAAGATGGAGAGGACAGCAAAGAAATGATAGAAAATTAGTTCAGAGCAGGTGAAGAGAACAGGTAGGAATGGACCAGGATTTTATGACTTATATCAATGACAATATCAATAATCATTGCAGATTAAGGTATTGCAGAGGTATACATTTTGTGAAACATCGGTTTTGTTTTCTCAGTGGTGAAGATGAAGAGCACAGAGAGAAAGTAAATGTCTCTAGAGCAGGTCAAGAGAACAGGTAGGACTGGCCACACAGGATATTACGAATTACAGAACATTACAGATTAGGGTTGTAGACTTAGTTATTGGTTTGTCTGGTAAAAATCCAGTGCATGGAAAGATGGAGAGCCACACACTCAAAATGACATCAGAGGATAGGAGACAGATATAACAGGAGAATGCAGAGATGCAACAGAGGAGGTAACAGAGGAAAGACCTTCCTCAGAGCACCCATCAGACTGGCCTGCACCCCATCAAATTATTGACACTTTTAGGCAAAAATTGACTGAGAAAGGACCTTTGAAATGTCCTGATGGGCCATATCCTAGATCAGAGAAGAGTAACAGCCACTTTTCTAAAGCTTATTGTTATTGCTTATGATCAAATGGGGAGAGAATTGAGCGAGACTGGTTGTTGTATTCCATGAAATCAAATAAAGTGTATTGCTTTGCATGTAAATTATTTGGTGGAGCCAAAGCATGTGACAAACGGCTTGTGTTGGGATACAACGACTGGCAATGTCTATCAAAAACACTACAGCATCATGAAACAAGTCACCATCATATAGATGCTTACCTTTCATGGAAAGAATTGGCAACTCGATCGCAGTTAGGAAGAACAATTGACAGTGAATTGCAAAAGGTGATTGCAGCAGAAAAGTCCCGCTGGAAAAAAATATTGACATTGATTTATTGATTTACTGCATTCTTTTTTTAGCTGAAAGAAACTTGGCCCTGAGAGGGAAGAAAGAACAATTGGGGAACGCTAAAAATGGCAATTTCCTTGGCTTAATTGAGCATCTAAGACAAACATCTTCCAAAAAAGTAATATCTTACCTGTCGTGGTGTACTCAAAATAAGTTTTTGCAGTCTATATATGCATGCATTGTCAGCAAAATCTGTACACTCATAACAAATATTTTGATGTTGAAATTGACTGCACTCCTGACACTTCAAAACAGGAGTGCAGTCAATTGTGCAGGAATCATTTGTTGGTTTCACTGCTGTGAAGGACACAACTGGTCAGGGCCTAGCAGAGAAACTGATTGAAATGATTGAGAAGAATTTAGGATTGGAGTTAAGGAATTGTCGTGGACAGAGTTATGACAATGGCTCCAATATGAGTGGGATTAAGAAAGGGGTCCAAGCTTTGATTCTAGACAAAAACCCAGAGGCATTATTCATTCCTTGTTGTAGCCACAGCCTTAATCTGCTTTTGTGTGATGCAGCATCCTCTAACAGAGAATGTTTAACTTTCTTTGGCACTCTTCAGAGATTGCATACAATCTTCTCCTCATCAGTCAAGAGATGGGACATTCTCAAGAAAATAGTCCAACGCCGTGGTACAACGAGCACACTCAGGCACTTAAGAGAGCAGCCAGAAAAATGGAGCACAACTGGAAGAAAACAAAACTAGAGGCATTTCGCATTTCATGGAAAGAGAGCTCGATTGCATACAGAGAGGCCTTAAAAGCTGCTAGATCTGCTTATTTTTCAACCCTATTAGAAGAAAATAAACATAATCCTAGGTATTTATTTGAAACGGTGGCTAAACTAACGAAAAAGAAAGCTTCAAGCACCGAAGTTTCCAAGCAGCACAGCAGTAATGACTTTATGAACTTCTTCACTTATAAGATTGATAATATCAGGGAGAAAATTATAACTATGCAACCGTCTACTACAGTATCGCATCAGACAGTGCATTGTAGTCTCCCTGAGGAAAAATTTGATTCGTTCGTTGCTATAGGAGAGGAAGAATTTACTAAACTCGTTAAATCATCTAAATCTACATGTATGTTAGACCCTATACCGACTAAGCTACTGAAAGAGATGCTTCCAGAGGTCATAGTTCCTCTTCTTAATATCATTAATTCATCTTTGTCTCTAGGATACGTACCAAAAAAATTTAAGCTGGCTATGATTAAACCGCTTGTTAAAAAACCACAACTTGATCCTACAGAATTAGTCAATTACAGGCCGATCTCGAATCTACCTTTTCTGTCAAAGATATTAGAAAAAGCAGTATCTTCACAACTGTGTTCCTTTCTTGAAAGAAATGATATCTGCGAGGATTTTCAGTCAGGATTTAGACCGTACCATAGTACTGAGACTGCTCTCGTTAGAGTCACAAATGATTTGCTCTTATCATCCGATCGTGGTTGTGTCTCTCTATTAGTGTTACTCGATCTTAGTGCTGCATTTGATACTATCGACCACAACATTCTTTTAACCCTCTGAGGTCTAGGGTGTTTTTGGGGTCCTTGAGATGTTCTGACATGCCCTGACATTTGTGCTTTTTTCAGTTGCTTATAAACATATCAATGGCAAAAAAAAAATACACTCTATTTAGCACAAACATGACTACCATAATATGTGAGCCACATGTATGTACATGTTTTCATTTTTGAGAGAATAATGTTTATGCATGGTTATTGAAAAAACTAAAAATGAAAGTTTCTGAAATAAAGCCACAAAACACATACTAAATATGTGGCAATAAGACTTTTGACTAATGGATGTCCTTCCCTAGAGTTTTTTCTTCAAAATTATGTGAAAATCATCCTGCCTTATCATTCACTTAAAACGATAAATTGATTTTAGTTTTGTGAAACACTTTTAGTTTGGAAAGCCAATATGCGGATGGGGCGTAAACGATCATGCATATTTAGTAGTTCACACCTGGTGAGACAATGCCCCTGCATACTTAATGAGCTATTCATTCAGGTGTGTCACCTACAGCTAACTTAAATATACGAGCTTGATAAAAATGATCATTCTAGAAGAAAATTTCAGATGGCATTTAGAGGCTTTTGCATCTGAACTCTTCATATACACACACACACACACACACACACACTCACACACACATACATATATACATACACTACCAAATTGGTTCACAGTTGGAAGCATCGCAATTTTTTTTTATTTTTCCACAAATTGTGCTTGCAAATTGTATAATATCCAAGGTAAACATGTCTAGTAATTGTGCAGTTAATTCTCATACTGTATTTTCAGTTTTGGAATATTTATCCTCTCCCCAAATTTGTCACTAATAAAACACAATAAAAATTATTTAAAGAAAAAAATTATATTTACCTTTTATAGTTTGTTTACATCTACCTTTTAAATATATTTTTTTATTAAAAAGGTTACAATTACAACAACAATTCAAGTGTAATCTTACAGTATATTTGTATCAGTATATATATGTCTTTCATATTTCGCCTGACTGTAACGTTGTTTTTATGAAATATTAGGGCATATAAATGTTAATTTGCAGTTTAATACGTTGCTTATACAAATAGCCTACATTTTATTTCAACATATTTCAGTCGATTTTTACTCATCTCAGTATAGCAATACAGTTTGCTAAAACATCATCATTCATTCACACACGCGATTTAAATTTAAACTGTCTTTTTGCCAGCTGTGGTAAACAGCGCGCATCTCTGCTGTTCATTCATTCATAAACAGAAACCCGATTCACGTGAACTTACATTTCTCAGCTCGCTCCTCGATATACCCGCACTTCTGAGATACATTCCATTATTCCTCACAGCGCTGCGAAACAGTGTAAACATGTAATGATCTGATAAACTTGTATGTTTTCTCGAGCTGATGGGGGCGTTCACAGAATTGCGCGGATTGCCTCAGACATTTGCGTTTGAATAGCGCACGCTCTCCATGGGCGGAGTCACATTACATTTGAATTAGCTCTAATGAGGTCGACTGGAATCGCTCTCTTTAAATACAGATTTCACAAGATGAGAATATTTGTTTTTTATATAAATTGCTTCATTTAAAAGAGGAGAATTCAAGCTTCATGCCTGTGTGACTGTCTGCCTGTTTGACTGAGTATTCGCTGAGTTATGGTTCATTTTCGGACGCGTTTCAGAATGGACTACACTGACAGAGAGAAGGCAGAACTCGCTTCGTGTTTATTTTTCTTTATTTGGCAAAAAGCACAACACTTTGTTTTTATTGTGAGTATACACAAAAATAATACACATTTAACAGAATCGATTGATGTATGAAACTCCTATGGAAAATCAAAGTCAACAGAGTATTTGAGTTTTTTTTACACTGATAAAAAAAAAAGCGAGCTGGTATCACCGGCGATACCGTCGACCTCAGGGGGTTAAACTGCTGCCATGTGTGAACGTTTCTCTTTTCAGCAAGCCACCAGTCCTTTGCAGTGTCCTTCAAAACTGAGGTGAGGGAAGCTAACATTTCATAATCAGATAGAGGTCGAATGGCAAAGTATTCTTCGCATTGTTCTATAAATGCAACTGGATCACTTTGGTCACTGCTGCCAAAACTTGGAAACTCTACTTTTACTGGAGGTTGAGAATGAATAGCTGTGTTATTTCCAATGGTTGAAAGAGGAGTAGGGCTGTTTTCGACTAAGGATTTTCATAGTCGAATCTGATTCGTTAGATTTTGCCATAGTCGACTGATAGTCGAACCTTTTTTATATAACGATATCCAACGATATTGCGAGCCATCAATCCAGGCTAACGTCAATTATTACCATTCCATGATATTAATAATTTCACTAAGAAGCAAGCTTCATTACAAGTGACAAAAAGGTCACTTAATATTTTATTCCAAAATTTATTCCAAAATTACAACATATTTCTGTAGGAATTCGGTGAACGTTCTACGCAATCCAACGTGGCGGCGCTCTTAACAGATGTTTGTTTATTAGGTAACAATTCCTCAAAATAAGTAAAAAAAAAATATATATTTTCTCTCTCTCTCTCTCTCTCTCTCATGCAGTGGACGCGTTCATAAACGGCACCTAAAAGCTGTCACTAAGAACCAGAACCAGCAAAAGTAATGATTATGAATATGTAAAATATTTCAATGAAACATTTTAATTGTTTATTAATAAACGTTGACGATAGGCTAGCCTACTAACTCGCGATCTTCGCAGTGAATGCGCCGGAGAAAAATGCACATTTCGGATTACATAGTTTTATTTTGTTTTGAATGGTTCTGTTTAAAAGTAGAGATTTCTGTAGATAATATATATATATATATTTCTATTTTTTTTTTAGGTGTGTGAGGCGAGTAGGCTACCTTACACACTGAGTTTCGGTTCATGGATGATAGCTTAAGCTCCAGGCAGGCGCTTGCGCCTCCGTATAGCATATCTCTGTTATATTTTTATTTATTACTGTAAATCCAGGAAATTGGATAATGAAACACTGATTAAAATTAAGATACAATTAATACAAAACGAAATTCGTTTTAAAGAAAGGCTTTGTGCTTTCTGTTTGAGGTCTCTGTTAAAGTTTTAAAGCAGTCTTTTAGTGCCGCTTTCAGTGCGGTCGCGTGCGTAATGGAGAACTGTCATGTAACATTGTTGTTTCCTCATAAATGCATAACACTTCCCTACTATTCGACTATGAGGTTCATAGTCGAATCAGACCTCTCCGAATCGAATCCTCGAATCCTCGACTATTAGAAGTCAGCCCTAAAGAGGAGTATGGCTTTGTTGTAGTTGATAGGTTTTATTTTGGACTTTATGCATTGGTGGATGAACATATGAGCTTGGAGATGGTTGTATGGGAGTAGACATAGGAGGAACAAGGGATTTTAACTTGTTGTCAAGTTGTATATCTCGTCTCTTTAAACAGTCCACCATTGACTTCCCCAAATCTCTGATGCCAAGTTTAAGTCTTTGTTGAATCCTTTCACACTATCTTTCAATGTGGTAAGTCAACTTTTCTTCCACTTTCCGACATTTATTTTCTATTTCAGACTGGGAAAAACTGTCACTCACTTTTTTAACACAGTCTTCCAATCGTATCTCGAGGGTTGTAACTTGTTCTATCAATTGTCTCACTTGTTCTGCACTGGAAGCATCTGGTTAGAGCTCGGGTCTTTCTTCCATTTCAGGCGGTGGTGTTGGAAAAGGATCACCATCATCAGCATCCTCAACTGCTGCATTTTCCTCTTCAGAATCAATGTATAATTCACTAAATGTATTAATGAGTTCTCTGATCGGCTCTCTTCTGGTTACAAAGGCTTCACTGTTAAAGTCCTCACTGGGCTCATACTCATCCCCTGAATCAGTGTGTTGGCTTGCCATATCCTCACCTACTTAAGCAGACAATAAAGGCAAAACATGTTCCCCGTACGGGCCACCAAACTATAACCGTCTCGTATTTTTAAATGCAAAACAAAGTTATATAACGCATTAATGGGGGATTCAGTTTGCCTAATAGCTGCTCAAGAAAGAAAGATGTTCCTCAAATGACAAAACAATATATTCCTTTTTTTATCTTTTTTATATCCTTATGCAAATAAAAATAATTGTCAATGACAAAAAAAAAAAAACAAATACAAGAAAAAGCAGTTACACAAGAAATGATTAATAGGTTGCACAATTCCAATAAAGTGAAAATCAATCTGTGTAAGCCTTGTATCAGACAAGGCATAGTTAATCAAACAATGTCCAAAGTTGAAGCAGTCCTTAGAAATAGTAGATGAATAATCCAACCAGCTGCAATGAATTTACTCCAAAAGACAACAGTTCTCATGCATCAGACTCTTCCAAATCAGGAGCAGTCATGAGTAAGCCAAACTCTCAAGCCTACATTCCTCTGGACTTCAAATCCACATTCAAAGTGCATCATGGAGGGTTAAAGTCACTGATAAAGAGTCCCTCTAAAATACATACAAGATAAACTGTATCAAACTTCTTAGCAATAAACATCAACAATATCATCATCATCATCAAGGAATACTTTTTAAATAACAGGAAAGAAAACAAATCCTTACTTTAAGTTGAGCTTAAAATGTAACATTTCCCAACCAGGACATATCACAAATGCAGTTAAGCCATGCTTTCTTCTGTTGCTTTTCTACTCTCTTCCTCTACAAACCCACCTTTACTTAAGAGAACATTCAGGCACAATAGCAAACCTAGTGGTGTGGAAGAAAGACTACAGTAAAAGACTTGTCTGTTACAATGCAATGCAATAAATACAAAAGGGTGAAAAAAACAAAAACATTTATGATTTATCAGTCAAATTTGTAACTGAGACCAGATGATTTCCTTTAATGAAAAAAAAGGGATTTCCAGAAAATATTCATCCCAGAATGACCTTAAGTTATTTTTTTCTACATTAGCCCATCTCGTAGGCCTATCTAACCATCCAAGAGCACATGCAGCGTTAAGAGCTGGCTTCTCTGGAGAGACTGGATATTTAGGCTACATGCACAACTTTTGTTTCAGTCGGACTGAATTCATTCCGATTGATGAATCTGAATGTATTGTAGTTTACATGAACGCTAAACATCGTGATGTGATACATGATCGGGTTGATGTGCGTGTTTATAAGTCAATAGATTCAAATCGGAATATGAACATATGAACCGTTGTGCCGTGCTGTTTGTATTTATCACGCAGTAAAAATGCCCTAAACCAGTCGTCTGTATGATAATCTGAAACAAGGACTGGTGAGCCGTTGTCCTGCTTCACTTCACAGATGCTGAGTGAAAGGAGAATTATAGAATGGGAGGATACTCATTTATATGGCACTTTTATCAGGAGAACAGCGCGTTCAGCGCGTCATACGTCGTCCTTTCGGTTTTCAATCGATCAAGTTTTTTCACGTTCTCTCAATAAACCAACCCTTTCAATCCGATCGAAATTATTTGTAATAGAGCTGACACTTTTAGTTTTTAACGGGTTATGTTAAAGCCCTACTTGTTATTAAAGTTTTTATGAAATGTCTCTAGTGAATGCATTAACATATACATAGTTCCCACATGACGTCACAACATACGGGCATTTGCCGAACCGGCGCCATTTCTGAGGGCAGAACACAACAATCTTACAATGCAGAACATGAGAAGAAGAAGCTGAAACGGAAATTTTGTGATTAAAAAGTGAAAATGGTCATCTCCTGCTGGGTCAATGGATGTTCCAATCGTGCCGGAGGTTCAGTTAAATTTAGTTTTTTAGCATTGCCGACCCGGCGCCATTTCTGTGGGCAGAACAATAGTAGAAGAAGCTGAAGCGAGTTAATTTCGTGATAAAAAGTGAAAATGGTGATCTCCTGCTGGGTCAATGGATGTTTAAATCGTGTCGGAGGTTCAGTTAAATTTGGATTTTACAGTATACCCGTCATTAGACTTCATGAATGTGAGAAGACTAAGCTTTTGTCAGAACAACGACGGAGGTTATGGCTGGCGAGGATAAACAGGAAAGAAACTCCCTCAAAACACGCAAGAATTTGTTGTTTTTTATTGCGAGTGTACACAAATATAAGTTAACACTTTGCAGTTTGAATTATGTCCTGTATGAAAAAAATTACGAGATATTAAAAACATACAAAAACAACATTGTTTCCACTGTTCGATCGCGCCCGCGACTCTCTCACTCTCACTGTCACACACACACATTCCAGCACGGCAATTTCAGATTATGTCCCTAAAGAACCCGCGTATAAAGTAGTTCCGCATTACATTAATTAATTTGCACACGAGTTTTATTTATTTTCATACCGTGTATATTCATATTCATGCACATATTTCCAGGCTCGGAATTGCTCACATGTATTAAAACTCCTAGCCAATACCAGATTATGATACACATGATAATACTGTATCTGAGGCAAAGCTGCATAATCAGTGCTCAGTGCTTCCTTTGTTAGCGCATATGGATCCACAACATTTATGACTGAAATTTTCGCATTGTACCTCTCTCTGTCTTGTGTTAATAGAGTCTCTTTATAATCTCTGTCACTTTGTCTCTTCATGATTTTCGTAACATTATAAATGGAAAGAAATATTCGAAATTTGCTTGTAAAACTCATAGACAGTATGGTAAAACATTGTAAACACAGCAGCTTTTGCCCTCAAAGATGGCGTCTCCGGGGAGGTCACGTGACATTAATTGGCCTGTGGGAACTATGTATTATATTTACCGCCATGCGAGCCACAAATTAAAGCTTGGCGAGCCGCATGAGGCTCGCGAGCCGCGCAATGAGTAACACTGATCTAGGATATAATGGATTTTTAATCATTGAACTAACATACTACAGTTATACACGGAATATACGTATATCCAGAAACATTAAGACAAAACTAGACAAAACACATTACAAGAAGATGAATAACGCATTACGATATAGGATGAGAGAGTGAGGATGAGCGAGGGAAAGTGAAAGCAAAATGAACGATTAGAGTGAGAGAGAGAGATCGGAGAGAGAGAGAGAGAGAGAGAGAGAGAGAGAGAGAGAGAGAGAGAGAGAGAGAGAGAGAGAGAGAGAGAATTGAAGAAGAGCCTGGCAACTTATTACAAACAAATAACCCTTTTGATAGACACCTAGATTCAGCTTTAAAATATGTCAGATACTTGCAGTTTGAGGCACTCTTTTGTGGAGCTGAGAAAAAGGGATCAGTGGGCTTTTTAGAGCTGAACTGCGTGTCCTTCCGGAGTTCTGTAGCGCGAAGATTTGAAGGTTCACTTGAACGTAACGTTACCGAGAATGATTCAGGCTAAGTTCATTCAGCTTGTGAATGAACAGAGGCGAATAGGAAAACGAAACTAGACTATAGAAAACATACAAAGAAATAAAAGAGAAGCAGGCCGAAGCCGGTCCGGACTTGGGTTTCCAAAGTTTTCATAGGAGTCGAGGGAGGGAGAAGAGAGAGAGCATAAAACTTAGTAAAGAAAATAAAAGAAAACGGAGAAAACTCCCTATTAAGGAGTTCTGGAGCCGGGAAGCTCTCACATGACGAAGTGCACCATGTGTCTTCATGGATCGATCTTTTATGGAAAGATGGGTTAACGCCTCTGGTTGCGCGGACAACCAATGAACGTCCAACGGTCTGAAGCGGAAAGGTTCCTTTGTCTCTGGGGAGACGCCCACTCGAATAAGTCATGAGTGAGATCGAATTTGAGCCTTTATACTCTAGTAAGACGATTCAAATAGTTATAATCATATCATTGCAATCTAAAATGATATAAAACATGTCATATGAAAGATTAAGGAATACAGAGTTACAATCAAATGCACGATTATATGCATTTAAAGTTCAAATGACACATGATAAAATCATAGCTACTCAATATGACATGGTCATATAAAATGCAACACAGAAATATATCGTAAACATTTGGAAAATGTCTTTATATGAGGAAGTCCATAGAAAGTCCATGTGTGTGTGTGTATGAAATGCTCTGTGTGTCTATGTGTGATTGTGTGTGTGTGTCTGTTGCATCCCGTGGTGCGCATACCACGTGAAGGGTTGGGGGTTTGATTTGAAAATGGCACTCAGCAAAGACAAAGGTAGTTCTGTGGGCAACTTCACTTAAAGGAGAACTCCGGTCAATTTTAACATTGAGCTCATTTGTTTGTAAATTTGGAGTGCTGTCAATACAGAGAAAAACGACAAAAATCGGTGTTGCCTACACCGTGTTATCCTCTTTTTAAAATTTGCACCCTGTTGACTTCAATAGGGCAAGTTTTAAACCTGCTTTTAGCCTCTTAAACACACATTTAGGAAACGTCTCTGTTGCATTTGGTTATGAGTGAATCTGCACTTTTTTTAAAACAAACGTTTATCAGATGTTTGTACACAGTTAAAGCAATGTTGTCAAGAAAACAATGTTTAACAAATCAAAAAGAAGTGTGTGTGCTTAATGAAGCATGACTGGTAGCTATATTAAAATTCAACATTTTACACCTTAATATAATTAATATATCAATATTTAATATTAATGTCTTCAAATCAATAGTTTCCTCGTCGGTTAAATAAGTGCAATTTAAAAATTAATAATGACTAAATCAATATGTATGATTCTGTCAATAGACTCTTCAGAAATGTGTGTATAATAGCTTAGGGACCGTTCGGTATTTATGGAAGGGGCCACCGGAGGAAAATAGGGGAGGGTCATGTCTTTTTATTCTTTGTTGAGGGGAGGGTCATCCAACTTTTTTTAGTCTAGGGGGAGGGTCATCCAACTTTTTTTAGTCTAGGGGGAGGGTCATCCAACTTTTTTTAGTCTAGGGGGAGGGTCACCCAACTTTTATATTCATGAAAAAAGCAACATTTCAAAGTGGCTTGTTTGGTGCTATTTTTTTCCATTTAGCTCCATGTTGATCTCGCGTTATCAGCCCCCCTTCGATATCAGATGGGTCTGACCCAACAAAAATCCAGTTTGGCGCTGTTTGACAGTGCGCGCTCAGAAGAAGTGCATCATGTCAGAACAGAATGCCAAAGAAATGTTTACCCGCGGCAAAGCTTTAAAGCTTTAAAGCACGAGCAAATAATGCATTTTTGTGATTGGAATAAGTGCACAGTGTCCTGTGAGTGTAACTCTACCGCTGCATTAACATGTGATGTGAACGTACGTCGAGTTTTACAGTATTGGGACTGAGGCGCCAGAACTGCAGCTGATAGAATGTGCGCTAGCGCGATACTACCAGTTTCCATTCTTATTTTGTTTCCACGATGTGTAAGATGTAGGGCCACATCTTTAAATTACTATTAGTATTATTTAAGTTAAAATAATAAAATACGTAGACCTACACCACAAAAACTAGTTGAGGATAAATTCGTTAAAATTGGGCGATTCCAGTGTTATGGACGTGACATTAGCAGTCAAAACTTGAAATATAAATTCTCAGAAAATGCATTTAATACCAATATTTTGAAACGTCTGAAAGGAGTCAAGACATTAGAAAAATATCAGTCTACACATGCGTTTTATATTTAATATGAGGGAAATACACATGTGACGTGACACAAAAAATCTTTAACTTTTAGGTGGCAAAATATTTTTTAGTAGCCTAATTCTATGAATTACACTGTGCAAACCAAAAGATATATACCCACCGAATAAATAAAGATCGGCCTCCACAGAACATAAAATATTATTTTTATTTTATTTTTCGCGTTCGCATTTATGTGAAAGAAAAAAAAAATGTTACGGGCGTGACAGTTCTCCATTACGACTGCTCTGAAAGCGACTTTAAAAATTTCACAGAGACCTCAAACAGAAAGCACAAAGCCTTTCTTTAAAGTGAATTTCGTTTTTTATTAATTGTATCTTAATTTTAATCAATGTTTCATCTGGATTTAATAAATAAAAAGTAAATATAATAGAAAACAGATAATCATGACACGGAGGCGCGGGCGAGTGAACTGGACCCTTGTCTCAAATGAACCGAAACTCAGCGTAAGGTAGGCTATGCTACTTGCCTCACAGACCTGAGAAATATATAGAAAGCTTGAAATGTCTACTTTTAAACAGAACAATTCAAAACGAAGGAAAACAGACTGCTCTCTGCTTATGAAATGTGGATTTCTCTCTGGCTCGTTCTGAGAAGATCGCGACGCATGGTCAACTTCATCTTTGCAGTCGACACAGAAAACAATTGTTTATTAATAAACAATTAAAATGTCTCCTTGCTATATTTGACATATTAATAATCATTACTTTTGCCGGTTCTTTGTGACAGCTTTTAGATGCTTTATTCGCAAATCGCAACGCCACCCACATGTTGAACGAGTCACACCGCATCAGCACCGAAAACATGATTTTTTTCAAATCTAAAATCAAAAATCGTGATACGAACCGAATCGTAGGTTTGGTCTATCGTTACAGCCTTAGTAAGACGAGAAAGCAAGAGTTTATGGTTTAAAAAAACAAAAACAATGGCTATCTGAACATCTTTGCCAAGCGCAAACCAGTACAGAAGTAGGCTAATCAATAAATTATCGGGGAGGGTCATGCCTTTTTTCACAATCATTTTGAAGGGTCATGGAAAAATTTATTGCTGGCGAAGGGAGGGTCATGTCTTTTTTGACAACAGATCTCAAAACTCCTCCGGTGACCCCTTAAATAAAAAACGAACAGTCCCTTAGCATTTCCCAACATGAGGAAGTTGTTTGATAATGTGTTTGTGACCGATCTACAGTCTTCAGGATAATGATTTAAATAGAGTCACTTTGCATTGTCAGCACATGCTTCAGTGCTCTGAGAGTGTTTATAGTGCTGTGAGTTTAACACTTCATGACTGAGAGCAGAACAGAACACACTCTTCATCATCACACAAGACTAAACTACAGCAATGAACAAAATCAACATCTTTGTCTGGACCATTTCACTGTTTATTCAAGGTAAGATGTAAAAACTGAGTCTGGTTTTGGTGTTTTTGTAAAAGTATATGATGATAATAGTTTAAAACACTAATAATTTTTCTTTTCTCTTCTTCAGAATCCAGAGGAGTGACTCTGACTCAACCTGAAGTTAAAACTGTCCAACAGAGTCAAAGAGCAACAATAGAGTGTAATATAGATGTAGGAATAGACAGAATCTACTTACACTGGTATCAGCAGAAACCTGGAGAAGCTCCTAAACTCCTGATTTATGACATAAACAGCCGTAATACTGGAACTCCATCTAGATTCAGTGGCAGTGGAACAGCAAACACTGGACGAGATTTTACTCTGACCATCAGTGGAGTCCAGACTGAAGATACAGGAGATTATTACTGTCAGAGTTATCACTGGATCAACAGTAAAAATGTGTTCACACAGTGATAAAGAGTCGTACAAAAACCTCTGTCAGTCAGACGTCACAGTGACTGCACTGATACAGCTGAGAGAAACTGCAGCTGCTGATGGAGGATCACAAACTACACAATATCAAACCTTTCACAGACTTTATTCATTTATTATGATGCAAGTAAACATGTAACACAATCTTATATCACTTACTAAACCTGTACAAAAGGCCCGGATGCCCTTAAATGGCTTGGATGATTCTGACCAATCACAGCGTACGAGGTTACTATAGCGTCACCTGGGCTGAAGCGGAAACGGCGTTAGAGAGAAGATGCAACGCATGTGAGAGTGTTAAGTTCGAGCAGCTTCATTGTAGTTCATCTATGATAGTTCATTACGATTCAATGAAGTTTATATGGAGTTGCTGTGTGCGTGCATGTCAAGTAAGTTTATATTTCCAAATATTTCCTGTTGATACCAAGAAACTAGTAGTTTATATTCAATAGTCTAAACAGTAGTTGATAAGTATCATTCTGACAGAATTATTCTTTCTATTTAGTATGTTTATAGTTTCTATGTGTTATTTGAGGTAAACGTTTATGTATTGGACATTATTTTATTGTTGGATACTTTAATTTGGAAATGATTATTATCACATGGTGATCAGCTGTTTATCACATGCATATGTCATGCCCAGTCGCAGTATTTACACGCTTCTAGCGCCGCCTTGTGGCGATATTCAGAAAAAGTATTTAACATTGTCCAATAGTACTTTATTAATGTGAATGTTGTATGCAGCATGCATACTGTTAATTATTTTAAATTTATGTTGTAGAATATATATATGTGTATATTAATGTTTATTTTTCTTGTATAATTTGATATAGAACCACACATGTAAACTCAACCAGCTCTTCAGTAAACAAGTTAAAGTTGGACCCTGTTTGGTGTGTCTCTTCAATTAATTCGACTTACACAGTTCTGACCGACTGCCTGCTGTGTTTCACATCCATCTAAATTAATCTACATTCGAACCTCTCTTCATTTTAAATGGTCCTTTGAGCCGGATAGTGAATTACAGCAGAGAGATGACATCCCATTCTGAACCAGATCCTCCTGTTGTCCGACCTAGACGACAAATAAGACTACCTGCACATCTAGCAGATTACCAAGTTTCTGATTCAGCACATATGAAGAGAGCACTACCTTTGTTTCTGCCCACGGCTGAGAGCGTCTCACGATCATCTTCTCCAGAGAGTCAGTCACCGTACGCAGATGATCTACTACTACGAGATGAATGGCCAGATCCAACTGGATATGCGTCGCGAGAGTATGATCAGCTCCGCCTCCAAGACCAGCAGCTGTTTGATATTAATTCTATGTGGACTGAGATGAAAAGAGACAGCAATGAGCTACGCAATCACATTTTACCTGAGATTCTGTCCACGATGCGAGGGCTTCAGGCAGAGAATGCTACGCTAAAGCGGGAGATTCAGCAGATAGCCACAGGAAGAGAGACTCCTCGTCGACCAGTAACCCCAGTTCCAGCCCCTCGCACTCATGTGCCACCGCCCGTCCATAGAAAGAGAGATTATGCAGTGTATGCTGGTGAGCTTCCTCTAGACCGATTGATCCAGTGTGAGCAGCTGACAAATGAGATGGAAGACTTAATGTTTTCATCCAGGCCAGAGCACCCATATGCTGAAGAGAGTCGTCGTGCCCCCCCACAGATGTCCTACACCAACACAGCCCAGCCGGTAACAGCTGTAAAATATGAGGATGAGACGCTTAGTCTCAGACACGGTCGTCGCCAGAGTGGTAGAGACTTCTGTCTGGACTCTTCACGGACTCTTCACGGTCCTACGCATGAGATTCGCCACGAGATTAACACGCACCAGTGTTTCTTCACCTCTGTCCTCCCCAACGCAGACCTGTTTGCTCACGTTGAGAGATTATGGCAGATGGATGTGATTCCCTACCGCAGCGAAAAGGTAGTGATGAGATCCAATCTAGACCAAGAAGCCATCAGACTCTTGCAGGAGAAGACGGTCCGAGTGGAGGTAGAAGGAACGATGCGGTATGCTACACCACTGCTTCGGAGGCAGAGCATGCCACAGCTGACCATGACCAAAGAAGCTGTTCTCCCTCAGCTCAGGAGTGTTGAAAGGAGACTGTTTAAGAACCCAGACCAGGCTTTGGCCTACCAGGCAGAGATAACTAGGCTGAAGGAGGCAGGTTACATAGCCAAGCTGGAACCGAGAGAAGTCGTGAGCTCTACAGAGTCATGATACATCCCCCACCATATGGTGCAGCATAATAACAAGAACCGGGTCGTCTATAACTGCTCCTTCCAATATGAAGGTCACAGCCTAAATGAGTTTCTTCTTCCAGGTCCTACGCTAAGCTCATCACTGTTAGCAGTTCTACTCCGCTTCCGAGAGCATCAGGTAGCCATAAGCAGTGATATTCGAGGTATGTTTCACCAGGTGAGGCTGCTCCCTGATGACATGCCCTTACTCAGATTCCTGTGGCGTGACCTGAAGCCGGAGCAACCCCCTGATGTGTACCAGTGGCAAGTTCTCCCCTTTGGTACCACATGCAGTCCCTGCTGTGCCACTTATGCCCTTCAGAGGCACGTCATAGACCACAGCCAGTCTGGAGAACCAGTCAGAGAGGTAATTAAAAAATCATTCTATGTTGATAATTGTTTACATAGTCTTCACTCCCCTCGAGAGGCCCGAGACCTAGTTGATCTACTATGTTCTCTCTTAACCGCCGGAGGCTTTGAGCTTTGACAATGGGCCAGCAATTGCCCGTCAGTGGTTACTCACCTCCCTTCTGAGTCGAGATCCGATACCTGTGACCTCTGGCTTAGTCAAGGCCAGCAAGACGTCCAGGAGTCTACGTTCGGATTACATTGGCACTGTCAGTCCGACACCCTACATTACAAGCACAGAGCTAGCCACTGCTCCACTGTGACAATGCGCAACATCTACCATGTACTGGCCAGCCAATATGACCCCCTCGGTTTTATTATCCCTTACACCACCCGTGCGAAGATATTGGTACAGCGATTATGGGATAAAAGGTGCGACTGGGATGATCCGCAATTACCTGAGGAACTCCTTACTTCATGATCTGAGTGGGAGAAGGAGTTGAGTGGATTAGAGAAGATATCTCTACCCCGCTGCTATGCCAGCTCACAGATGGATCACTCGTTATGTAGATACGACGTCCATGTTTTCTGTGACGCATCGGAGCAGGTATACGGTTCAGTGGCTTATCTACGTATAGAAGACAAAAAAGGTCAGGTAGAAGTCATCTTTATAGCCGCCAGATCCCGCGTTGCGCCCCGCAAGCAACAATCTATACCCCGCTTAGAGCTGTGTGCCGCGCTTACTGGAGCGCAACTCTCCCAACTCCTAGTCTCAGCCTCAGACGTCACGCCCACGGAACGTTGGCTAAACGTCTGATGCATATGGCACACTTTTCTGGAAACATTTCAGGAGTTTTGAAGTCGCGATCTGATTGGTTGAATTCTACAGGATGTCCGGGAGACGTGTGTGTCACGTGCTTTAACGGCCCTCCAGGAAACAAATGACGTGATGCCAAAACCCCTCCTGGAAGAAGAAAGCCATTGTGTTTACAACTGTGACAATGAGCGCTTACCAGGCTCAACTAAATGCTGGATTTTCAAAAGTTTGTGAAGTTCGCGGCTCCATTGTTGCAGTAAACTTGCATAACATTCTTGAATGAATCACTTATTAGATGCACACCGGTCTGTTATTTTAGGGACATCGACATTATATTGTCACACCCCTAAACATGACGCGGAACAAAACGAACTGTGATTGGTTGCGTTACATGTCAGTCAAACGTCCTCTTGGGGGGTCCTTGGCCAAGAAAAGCTGCGATAGAGTCCAGACCTTCAGCCGTCAGTCTGAAGGTCTGGCTACGCGAGACTACCCAACTTCTGACTACAGAGCTTACAATTCCTGTTCACTTCACCACGCTCTGGTCAGACTCTACCACCGTGCTCGCATGGCTAACATCCAGCTCCTGTCGTTACAAGGTGTTCGTAGGAACACGGGTGGCAGAGATACAAGAGATAACAGCTTCGGCCACCTGGTGCTATGTCAGATCCGCAGACAATCCAGCGGATGACATCACCCGAGGCAAGCCTCTTTGTGACCTTGCTACAGGGAGCCGGTGGAGCTAGGGACCAGCCTTCCTCAAGCTGCCACCAGATAGTTGGCCTAGACAGCCCCCTCTATCGTTTGAAGAGCCAAACAGTGAATTAAGACAGTAAGCCTTCTCCGGGTTAGTGACCACAACTGCACCCCCACTTCAGCCACCGCACTACAACACACTGTCAGAGTACCTGAAAGCCTATGGGCAGAAGCTTCATGGGGCGGCCTACACCTCCAGTTCTGACCTCCAAAGAGACATTCAACAAGCGGTCCTTCGCCAATCTCAATCAGAGTCCTTCCCCGATGAGCTGAAGCTTCTGAAGTCAGGCAAACCAGTGTTAGCCACAAGCAGATTGGTCTCACTCTCCCCTGAGCTCGACGCTGCTGCTGGACTGATTCGTGTAGGAGGCCGTCTTCGTCACTGTCTGGTACTAGAAGCGGAGGCTGTTCATCTAGTTGTCCTCGACCCTAGACATCCGACCACAGAGCTAATCATCAAGGATTATGATGAGAGGCTGCATCACCCCGGTGCAGAGAGACTGTTCGCCGAGATCAGAAGGACATACTGGATTATTAGAGGCCGTGAAGCTGTCCGCCGACACCAGCGCCAGTGTGTAGAGTGTAGAAAATGGAGAGGCCACCCAGAAGTCCCCTTCATGGCCGACCTACCCCTTACCAGGCAGAGATCCTTTCGTCCAGCCTTCTACTCAACCGGCATGGACTGTTTCGGCCCCTTCTTAATTAAAATCGGCCGCCGTAATGAGAAGAGGTGGGGCATAGTCTTTAAGTGTATGACCACCAGGGCAGTCCATCTCGACCTTCTAACCAGTATTGATTCTGATTCGTTCCTGATGTCCCTACGACGGTTCATTGCACGACGAGGGAAACCGTATGAGTTATTGAGCGACCAAGGCACCAACTTTAAAGGAGGAGAACGTGAATTAAATGAGTCTTTCGCCAACCTCCAAGAGGAGCTACAGAGTCACCTCACCAGCCAGCAGATAAAGTTTGTTTACAACCCGCCAGGCGCCCCTCACTTCGGCGGTTGCTGGGAGAGGGAGATCCGCTCGATTAAGACAGCCTTCAGAGTGACCATCGGGGCTCAGACTGTCACTGAAGAAGTTTTAAGAACAGTTCTGGTTGAGGTTGAAGGTATTCTCAACTCAAAGCCCCTTGGGTATACCTCATCTGACATAGCTGACCCTGATCCAGTCACCCCGTACTGCTTTCTGATTGACCGTAGAGACGCATCCTTACCTCAAGTAGTCTACCAAGAGTCCGAGATTCTGAGTCGCAGACGCTGGCGCAGACGCAGACGCTGGGTGGGTCCGGACAGCCAATGTAGATGTCAAGGGTAGGACCTACACGCGAGTCGTGGCTCGCCTCATCCAGCTTCCGGCCCTACCTGAGGATGACTAGGCCCAAATATAGACCTTTGTAAGAAGATCGAATTCAGTTTTTGAATTCGGGGGCGGCTGTACAAAAGGCCCGGATGCCCTTAAATGGCTTGGATGATTCTGACCAATCACAGCGTACGAGGTTACTATAGCGTCACCTGGGCTGAAGCGGAAACGGCGTTAGAGAGAAGATGCAACGCATGTGAGAGTGTTAAGTTCGAGCAGCTTCATTGTAGTTCATCTATGATAGTTCATTACGATTCAGTGAAGTTTATATGGAGTTGCTGTGTGCGTGCATGTCAAGTAAGTTTATATTTACAAATATTTCCTGTTGATACAAAGAAACTAGTAGTTTATATTCAATAGTCTAAACAGTAGTTGATAAGTATCATTCTGACAGAATTATTCTTTCTATTTAGTATGTTTAGAGTTTCTATGTGTTATCTGAGGTAAATGTTTATGTATTGGACGTTATTTTATTGTTGGATGCTTTAATTTGGAAATGATTATTATCACATGGTGATCAACTGTTTATCACATGCATATGTCATGCCCAGTCGCAGTATTTACGCGCTTCTAGTGCCGCCTTGTGGCGATATTCAGAATAAGTATTTAACATTGTCCAATAGTACTTTATTAATGTGAATGTTGTATGCAGCATGCATACTGTTAATTATTTAAATGTTTATGTTGTAGAATATATATATGTGTATATTAATGTTTATTTTTCTTGTATAATTTGATATAGAACCACACATGTAAACTCAACCAGCTCTTCAGTAAACAAGTTAAACTTGGACCCTGTTTGGTGTGTCTCTTCAATTAATTCGACTTACGCAGTTCTGACCGACTGCCTGCTGTGTTTCACATCCATCTAAATTAATCTACCGGTACATTCGAACCTCTCTTCATTTTAAAGCCGGACTATAATGTGGAGAAAATGTGAGTGGTGCTTGTTCCTGTAAAACTTGCCACTACAATGTAATTGAACTGTAGGAAAGTCAATCTCTTTAACTGCACTTCCATCCTTCACCACTAGAGGACAGATCTTTAATATTACTGAGTTCTAAATAAAAGAGAACATTTCCTCTAAAAGACGCTTGTTTCTTCCGGTTAAGTTTGCAGATGAGTTAGGCGGTTCCCCTGCGGGTGAACTTCATTTCTAGAAATTAACAGACTTTAAAAGCCACACACACATTAAAAGACGAAAATGTGCCATTCGTGTTCAGAAAAATAACTACAATAATAATAATGAGCTTAGCTTTGTGTTGCGCTTTAACTTTAAACAGAACAAGTACATCTTTCTTGAAGTGCACATTGTAGATCATAACAGAAATTAGCACAGCCAAAACTGATGAATGATTGAAGCCTCTTCCAGCAGCGGTCGGGACGAGTAGAGCGCAGTCTGGATGGTTTAGAAGTTGCAGATGTCCTGATCAGGCCAGTGTGAACATGATGATGGACAGGAGTCATAGTCCCATACTCCATTTCAATGAAGTCATTCAACTGTGCTCTCAGAGTTACAGTTATATTCATAAAGAGCCTTCGAGTCCCACCAGGTGTAATCCATGTTTAGAGAGTTGGGTCACTCTCCTTTCGGAGCCCATAAAGGGACGTGGTGGTGGAAAAAAATGTAGGTTGGGAGAATTTTTTTTTTTTTCAAATCTTTTGCATTCCCTGAGAAACTTTGCGTTCCCTTGCAAACCTTTTGCTTTCCCTCGCAAAGATATTTGCGTTCCCACGCAAAACCTGTTTTGAGCTCGGACAGACACTTCCAGTTTAATGTCCCGCTGGCAGTGTTTCAGAGATGGATCATTTCATGGATCGTTTCATAGTGTTTGAACTTGGACTCAAATATAAAGAAATGCGGTCAGTGCTTAACTCAAGGAGTTCAGTGAAGTTGGCAATATATTCACATAGGCTATTCGAACTTCTCTATTCCTGAGCTAAACGTTGTTAAAACACAAACGACACCTATTTACAATCACAGTAACCTAGACAACGAGCTACAACCCAATTCTCATCAAAACGAGCTTTATAATATTTATTTGTCTCTAAAGACGAATGAGAGACACGTCCAAATGGGGCCGTCTGCAAAGTGCAAATCCCAAAACCCATCTGCACATTTTATATTATTAAACATATTCAATAGTTTCACTGTGACGCACTGTACTGTCACCAAATTCAGTTCACACATCACTGCTCTCCTGCTGCTTATACTACATTACTTAGTTTGATAAAAAATGCATAATTTTTTTATGATTATTATTAAATAAAATCAATAACTTCACCCTTTTTAGAAAAAATATTAAATAACTTCACACTGTTATACAGTGTAATGCCATCAAATTCAGTAAGCAAATATAATGCAAAAGCTGCGTACAGTACCAATATAATTTGTGTAAAGAATAGGCCTACTTATTTTTTATGTGCAATTACTTCCCAAACTAAGTGTTTTAGGCCTATAACCAACATTAAAGCAGTGATGTGTGAACTAAATTTGGTGTGTTACAGTGAATTTATTGAATATTTTTCATAATATAAAATGTGAAAAAAGAAGTGTAGTATGACCAGTGGGTCACCACTGATGTGTAAACTGAACTGGGTAGCACTACAGTTTGTAACATTGAAGTTAATGACTATGTTTGTATTTTTGACTATGAGTTGAGGTATAGTCGTTTTTTGGGTTATATTGCACTTTGCAGACGGTCCCTTTGAGCTTGTCTCTCAGCGCCTGCTCATAGAGATCCATTTAGCCTATAGCCTATTATAAAAACTCGTTTTGATGAGAATTGGGTTGTAGCTCGTTGTCTAGGCTGTGATTGTAAATAGGTGTCGTTTGTGTTTTATTATATTAATGATTCATATAATTCAGACCAAATGGATAAGCTGTAGGCTATCTGTACTTCCATGATAACGGCTAAATGGCTAACGTTAGCTACGTTGTTAGCCAAACCAACCAACCAGCCTCGACAATATAAAGATACTACTTTAATAGGTAACGCAACACAGACAGTGTGAATTAGACATGTAGTGTACACAAACCTTTTATTATTTATTTGCCTCGCTGGATGACCAGTCAGGTTCTCTGCTGTGACGAGCGCTCGGTATGTGGACTCTGGTGATGTGATGACGTTCGAAGCACAAACAAAACACACATGCTGGGTCAACCAATGTATGTTGGGTTGATGGATTTTGACTCAATGCATGAGTTGCACAAAATAACCCAAATCCAATATAAATAACCCATAATAACCCAGCGGTTGGGTAGATGAAATAACCCAGCTGTTTTTAGTGTGCTCTCCATAAAACAAACAAAACAAGTCCTTCAATTTAATAAACAAACACATATTATAAAGACATTTCATATTTACTGGTATTAGATGATTTGGTAATTGCATTGAATAGATTAGACTTTAAATAAAAACATTTGCATTTGGTGTGTAAAAGGTGTTTTTATGCTGAGTTTCTGCTGTTCTGACCAGCGTGTGGCGTTTCCAGAGCTTCAATACAGTGAATCATTATGCAAATCAATCGGTTCAATGGTTTCTAAAAGCTTTGTTTCTCCATCACTAGAGCAACATGATTTTGGTTCACTCTTGAGTTGATAACAGCAGGCCAGAGAGCAAACTTTGCCTGGCCCACCTCCACTTCTGGGGCCGGTTTCACAAAGCTATTTTAGACTGGTCTATAGTGTTAGACTAGTCTAAAATTTGCTCATAGACTAGTCTAATGCAAGTTAGACTGTTTCACAAAAATAAAGACTGACATAATTTAGACCAAAAAAATTAGACACCTTACCCCCAGGCTAACTTAGGTTTAAGACTCTATGTTACCTTGGCAACCAGCAGTAACAATCAGTTACATTACAAACAGCCAAAAGAAAAGGGAAAATGGCTCATAATTTAAACATTTCTTCTTGTTACTACATTCCCAAGTAAAATGTCCTTGTAACTGTAGGGCCGTTACATAGTCAACGCGAGCAACGATCGACGCGCTCCCTTTCATAGTCAAACAGTAACGTTAGACGCAAGCGCAACAGGGGGTAACTTAGTAGAGTCATAGTGGAGTCATAGCTCTGAACGCCCGTCTATTTCGCTTCAAACGCTCGCTTTATACGCGCGTCCTATTCTCCTTGGACGCGCGAATGGATTCAAAATGTTCAAGCGTCGAACTAGACGCGATAGACGCGAATTTGACGCTCTATTCGCGTTTGGTGTGAATGCTGCATAATAACAGGCTGCGATGTCAAGATTGCAATGCTGATGTGTGTGTGTGTGTGTGTGTGTGTGTGTCAGAGAGAGAGAGGCACGGGCGCGATCTAACAGTGGAAACATAAAAACATACTCCGTCATTTATACTCCTCCAACAAACACATATTTTCCGCTGGGGTAAACTGCACTGAGCGGTTGAATGCGCTTACTCGATCCGCCATGTTTTTTGTTTTGAAAAGTGTCTTATTTTACCCAGAATGCATTGCAATGTAGTCCTACTTAAGATAGTCAGAGTCTTAAGTGCTTTGTGCAACGGTCTGATTTAGATGTCTATCTGAAGTCTGACTATCTACTATATCTAAGCCATAGTCAAAGTCTATCTTTGTGAAACTGGCCCCTGGCTGGGTCCCCGGCCCAAAACTGGCCCAACACACTGAACATGGACACACAGAGCTTCCTCTGGCCCAGATGTGGCCCACACCCTGTAAAGCGACTCTTATTGACTGATATGGCCCAGGTCTGGCCCAGGCACTGTAAGACAGATCTGGCTGAGAGTCGGCTGGGCAGAAACTGGCAGTGAAACACACATTCAACCAAGGGTTTTTATTATAAAATTAACAAATACACTTTAATATAAACATGTATGAACAATGAACAAATACACTATGATATTAACATTTATTAACAACAAAAACAAAATCTCTGCAACAAGTGATCCGAAATCAAGAATCAAAAACTGTTGTAATAACTCTGGTTAAAATGACAACATTATGACAACAAATCTATGTTTTTTTACTTGTTTTTTTTTACTTAAAACCTTTGACTGCGCGCGTGTTCATCGGTCACTGTAACAACCAAACAAGATTTAATGTTAGATCTGTCATTTATGTGATCAAAAGGCTGCTAAATCATAGACAAATAAAATCTATCTAAGATGTATTTTTAAGAGTTTCATCTGCCATACTGTACATCTGTCAAATGTCCCCTGTCAAATATTAAACACACATTTAGGATACGTCTATGTTGCATTTGGTTAAGAATGAATCTGCACGTTTATCAGATGTTTGTACACAGTTAAAGCAATGCTGTCAAGAAAACGATGTTTAACCCTTGTGCATCTTATGGACATTTTTGTCTTTTTCAGTTTTTTTTTTTTTTTTTTATAATTTTGTTAATGCATACATGTTGGCACAGGTGTGTATTTGTATTGGAATTTTACTATTTCACCCCCATTTCCTTTAAACAAATCTATTTTGCACTACTGTTAAAACTATTACTTGAATAACTCAATAAAATTAAGACAACATTTTCCAACTACTTTTTGCAAGTTTAGTGAACTAACTGATATTTTGAGTAAGGACAACTTAATAATATGCATTTCAATGTATGCAAAAAGATTAAGTAGCATTTTCAGAAAAAGCCAATAAAATAAGTACAATCAATGTCAAAAATATCAGCATATTATACACAGACTTAATTAAAATAGGTAACATTTAAATGAAAAAATAGTTAATGTCCTATAATTTATTAATTTTGACCAATTTGCCCTTTCTTTGTTTTGGTAGTGTAAACGGCTTCAAATAATTAGTTGCTATTATGTCAATTTCCAACATTTATTAAATCATTGCCATATCCAAACAGTAGCAATGAGCTGGACAGTATAAACAATCAATAACAACTGTATTCATGCATTAAAGAAAGCATGCCCTCAGCTAGTAAAGTGCAGGTTAGTGGAACACCTTCACAGTACAGTTTTTCACTGTGTACATACATAATCTTACAACATTTTAAAATGAAGTTGTGATAACCCGAGTATTTAAAGATGCACGCAGACATTGCTGTTTATCGTCTTTACTAAACTCAGCAGCAAGTACAGAAAGCGGCTTGCAAAACGGCAACAACACATTCAAAACATCCGGTGCGCAACAGCTTAACTAGGACCGGGGGAAGCAAAATAACAAACAAAGGTTCCGGGTTCCACCCCGGTCTACACAGCAAATAGTCCCTCTGCAACAGAAGTCAACAGGCACTTTTGTAAAGATTCACAAGCCATATTCAAAATGAGCTGTTCACAAGTGCAGAGTGACAGTCATGTCTGAGTGCCTTGGCAAGGAGCTTGTGTTTCAGAGTCATGAACTTGGGCTTGGTTTTGGGCGCAGTGTGTCAAGTCCCACGAAAAGTCTTTGAAACACCTCAAATGTTTTGGAAAGCTTGGATGGACACTCAAGATTAAGTGCATATGTCAAACCCAAGCAGTAACAGCATGCTTTGGCCAGATTTCCAAGATTGGTAAGGACTGGTATTCCCTCAATGATGATTCCTACTGCATCTGGCTCACGGCAGACATAGATGCTCATATTCTTCATTTTCAGGTCCTCATGAACAGTGGTCTCTGCAGCCCCCTTTGAGATAAAGATAAAGTATTTAAGACAAACAATCTCATTTGTTGATGAAAACCACTTTAGCCCAATCTGTATCAGCTCCATCAACAAGTTATTGATGCGTTGACCAGTGTCTCCTCTTGGCACTCGAGAGCTCGAGGAGCTTTGGGCTGTGCTTGACCAGCTGTGACAGAAACGTCCAGGGGAACCGCAGTACATCTCCAGAACTCCTCGTTCACCTGTAGAACAGCGAATGTTTGACTGTTATTTAAGGGGGTTTAAAGATTAGCAACATTTGAACTTTATGCAAAGCAACAAAAGTGAATCTACTATCTCATGTCCAAGTCACAATTTCCATAAAGTTCTCAGAAGTGAGTAGTGTCAGGAAAAACTGAATGATGAGTCTCTTAACTGGAATGGTTGGAAGAGGGCAGGCCATCTTTCCTTAAATTCTGCCACACCAGGAGACTTGGAAACACTTCCTTCAGTGGCACATTAATCTCCAACCGGCGATAATCACTCAGCTAGCTGTGGCTTCGTGTGTGTCCGTGCGTCTGTGTGTCCGTGAGTCCACTGCCAAACTATGTCGAAGCCGAGACAATGCTTTTGAAGAAGTTACAAACACCTCTGAAACACTGAACTATCACACAAAGACAGCATTACTGACAGCACACATGCGTAGATTTATACAGTGTGTGGCTCAAGTTAACAAACTGTTTGAGATAGAGCACATTCGAAGCTGGCGGTCGCAAAAGTTTGTAGGAAACAGAGCGATACTTTTGCAGATTGCGCAACACAAACACGTTAATTAGGGTAAAATCCAACTTTTAACAATACAAAGAGTTACTTACATGAGGTACGTGAAGTATAAATTATCCGGCTCCGTGGAAAACCCTGTTGGAATAAACTTCTGGAAGCTGGAAGAGACGAGAGTGAAGGATTTGCCCGGGCTTGTTCTTCCGTTGCTGCAGGCGTGGGCCGGTCACGTCTTTTACATCAGATATAAACTTTTTAAATGAGCTTTGAAAAATCAAATTATGGTGAAGTCCAATGAAATTAATTTTATTATAGGAAATATTAAGTCACGAATATATTCACACTTTTTACTTATTGATAACTAAAAAAAAAAGAAAAAAATAATAATTTATTGGAATAAATATAGTTTTTAAAATTAAGTCATATGGACAATAGCACTGAACGACTTGGACAAAAATGTCCGGATTGCAAAGATTTTTATCCCAGGGCCATTTAACTACAAACTTATGCAATCTTTGTTAACAGGCTTTCATTCTGTTGGCGAGGCTTCAAACCAAAGGCTTTTTTACCAGATGGTGCCATTTTTTCAGGTTTGGCCTATAAAGCAAATACTCACTTTATTTCTGTTTTCTACTTCGGCATATTATTGAGCCAGTTGGATAAATTATGCAGCGATAATTGTGTGGGTGTGTTGGTATGGATGTCAGAGTGAGGTTTGTATGTGCGTAATATAAAATGTGTGTGTGTGTGTGTGTGTGTGTGTGTGTGTGTGTGTGTGTGTGTGTGCTTGTAATATTTGAGAGAGAAAAACTCTACTGCAAATCACAGATCCAGGACTGCGCCCGAACTAACTCTCACTGAAAGCAGATTTTTGAGATATCAACCGTAAATTTGGAAAACAACTTGTTTAGATTTATGGCTTTGAATTTCTACCAATTTTAGAGTTCAACATGTTTCATAAAATATATATTTTATATAAAGTTTTCTTAAGCCCTCAGTACATCATGTTCAGTACATGTTTCTGTAAATGATTGCACCAGTTAGAAGGGTTAAAAGAGTATCAAAGAACAGGCCAATAAGGTTTGGGAGTCGCTATCAAGCACAGTCCTTTTCTGACACATGGTCACAGGAGCACATGGTGTGAGAAGAAGGCAAGATTATTTGCTTTAATAGTCTTATATAAAATGACATGAACTGTACATAACAAATATGTGTGTGTATGAAGGTGTAGACAAGCCTTTTGGCAGGATTTATGAAGTTTTTCTTTTTGTTGTATCAGGGCAACGTTGTGCGATAAGGAGTACTTTTCAAGGATGTCTTGGACAATACCTCACAATGGCAAATAATGTGTGACAAGAAGGGAAGATTCAGGGTTCTGGGTGCACAGGAACACCCAAAGTGATGTGCAAAAAGTGTAACGTACACCTCTGTTTCACAGCAGAGAAGAAAATGATCAATAAATCAATAAAATGTTCCCAAATGAGCCAAGAAATGATGTGGAATAATTTTTATCATGTACCATCAAAATGTTTGCAGAGGGTTAATATATATGAATGTCTTCAAATCAATAGTTTCCTCGTCAGTTGTTAAATAAGTGCAATGTAAATATTAATAATGACTGAATAAATAATTCACACAAATGTGTGTATAATAGCTCAGCATTTCTCAACATGAGGAAGTTGTTTGATAATGTGTTTGTGACTGATCTACAGTCTTCAGGATAATGATTTAAATAGAGAGAGTCACTTTGCATTGTCAGCACATGCTTCAGTGCTCTGAGAGTGTTTATAGTGCTGTGAGTTTAACACTTCATGACTGAGAGCAGAACAGAACACACTCTTCATCATCACACAAGACTAAACTACAGCAATGAACACAATCAACATCTTCATCTGGACCATTGCACTGTTTATTCAAGGTTTGTGTAATACAGTTTTTATAATTATTATTAATTATCTTAAAATGTGAAATGTATATATTTATCATATACTGTATATCATCATATATATAATTTTAATTTTTGTTTGTGTTTTCTTTCAGAGTGTAGAGGACAGATCACTGTAACTCAGAGTCCATCAATAACAGCAGTTCAACCAGGAGAAGAAGTCAGAATAAACTGTAAAACCAGCAGTAATGTGTATGTGTCTAGTGGTAATCATCGTTTACACTGGTACTCACAGAAACCTGGAGAAGCTCCTAAACTCCTCATATATTATGCTACAACCCGTAATACTGGAACTCCATCTAGATTCAGTGGCAGTGGATCTGGCAGTGATTTTACTCTGACCATCAGTGGAGTCCAGACTGAAGATACAGGAGATTATTACTGTCAGAGTTTTCACTATCCAAACAGTGAGCGTGTGTACACACAGTGATAAAGAGTCGTACAAAAACCTCTGTCAGTCAGACGTCACAGTGACTGCACTGATACAGCTGAGAGAAACTGCAGCTGCTGATGGAGGATCACAAAGTCAAGTCACCTTTATTTATATAGCGCTTTTTACAATAAAGATTGTTTCAAAGCAGCTTTATAGTGATAACAGGAAAATGATGTAACAAAGTTTGTTTCTGCCGCAGTAATGCGGGAAGGGGGGTTCTGCGGGGGCTGCAGCCCCCTCGTCATAGCATCAGCACCCTCAAGTGGGGGGCTGTGGACTAACATAATATTGTACTTTAAAAACGTGAAATGAAAATAAATAAATGGACAGCGTTAACTAACTCTCTTATGCCTAATGTAGTGAGTGTTCAAGCTACAGAGAAAATGAAATAAAGTTTGAATTTGTCACGCTTTGTTCCGATCAGAGCTCGTGAGCGGAGAGCGCATTTCTGAATATTCTGCTCCGCTCGCTCATTCCACTCATGGTCGCTCCTCAACTCAGAATGGCCTGCTGCCTGGCTTGACAATATGTGGAATAAGGGCTGCCTCCGACTAAAGTTTTTTTCTAGTCGACTAGTAGTTGTTAATTTAAGCCATTAGTGGACAAATCACCCCTTTATATTAATTTTATTACTTTAATAGGCTATATACAGGATAATGAGCGTGTACATAATATAGGCGCACTCAAGCGCGCGGCCCCACGCATAAAGACTGCCACAAAGAACCGGCAAAAGTATGAATGTGTCAAAAATAGCAAGGAGACATTTAATTGTTTAATAATAAACTGGTGTTTTCTGTGTCGCTGCAAAGAAGAAGTTGGCGATGACTCGCCATGAACGCCAGAGAGAAATGCATGTGAAATGCACATTTCATATGGATTACATAATCAGAGAGTAGCCTATTTCTTTTCGTTTTGAATAGTTTCGTTTGAAAGTAGACATTTCAAGCTTTCTATAATAGATAGCCTATATTTCTCAAATCTGTGAGGCACAAGCTGAGTTTCGGCGCCCTCCAGTTCACGTGCAATGCAAGTGATCGTGCCGGCACCTTATTACATTTTCTGCTATATATTTGCTTCTTATTTATTAAATACAGGCAATTGGTTGATAAAACATTGATCAAAATTAAGATATAATTTGTACAAAACGAAAATCTTTTAAAATAGTCTTTCTACAAAACAAAACTCAATGAAGTGGTCAAAATCATGTCTTACCCACTCCATGTCTTCATTGCGCATCTCATGATGTATCTTTATCTTTCTCGTGCTGCATATGCTCACTTTCATAATCAACATTGATTAAATTAAAAAATAACATTAGCCTATAATATTTAAACATAAATATGAAACTAAATGTTTTCTTTAATGGCTACAACACATATACAGTACAGAGAAAGTTCATGTCTTGTCGTCAGCCACAACATAATGACGTCACATATTTTCCAACCCAGCCCTCAGCCCCCCTCGCATGAAACAGCTTCCAACGCGCCTGTTCTGCCGTACAGCAGATCTAGAAAAAAATATCGTCCTAGTCCAGCTGAAGTAAGTTCAGTGGTGGTTAACTTTTGTTGTAAAAACATTATTAATGTTGTTCATTTATATACAGTGCTTAGCATAAGTAAACACACCCAAGCTAAAGGTGACTAAAAAGAGGACTCAAAAATCATCTTTTGGAAATTGATCTTATTGCCTTAATAAGAAAAAAATGAGGAAAACTCCAACCTTTAAAGACAGCAGTTTTCTCTGTGAATGAATAATGTATCGTAAATAAATAAATGTTCTTTCTTAAAATACAGGGTGCATAAGTCAGGACACCCCTATGTTAAATTCTCACAGAAACAGGCAGATTTTTATTTTTAAAGGCCAGTTACTTCATGGATCCAGGATAATATGCATCCTGATAGAGTTCCCTTGGCCTTTGGAATTAAAATAGCCATTTTATCATTTTATAGCCAATTAATCACATACCCTTCACCATACCTAGAGATTGGCATGGCTTTATTTCAGTTAGTCTAATAACTGGGTTGATTTGCACTGAGAGATGATCTTATGGAAACTAAGAAAGATGAAAAAAAAAAAAAAAAAAAAAAACAGCACAACACCTTCAAACATTTAAAGACAACTTCAGCAAGGACTTCAAAACTCTTCATACAGTCTGCATTACCAACATGAATCTTGGCCAAAGTGTTAATCTCACTCAGACCAACAAAACACTTCATATATGTCTCAAAATAAGATCATTCTTCCAAAACACTGGCAACAATTCACATTCAGAAAACATACATGTCATTCATAACACACTGAACTAAAAAACCCTAACAACAGGAGCATTACACAAATGATTAACTTTTATCTTCAAAGTTTGAATGATTATTTTTTTTCACATTAATATTCATTATATGATAAGAATATGATCTTTTCATTTTATTACAGTATAAAGAATGAATGAGAAATGCAGCAATTAGTTTTTTTTCTATATCTTTACAACCCGAGCCCAGTCTCATATAAAAACGTACCCTCACTACGTTGGTCCAAAGTGCAAAACATAGAGGGGTTACAATAATGGCCCTTGAATTGCATGACTGTTAAATTTATTTTTTTTCCTATTCTTTTCCTATTGTTTTGCGTCCAAGTCACGTGACTTTCATGATTCCGGCCGTGAGAACAAAAAACATGGCGGACATTTCTCAAATTTTTTGTGAAAAAATCAATATCTATAGTTAGTTTCTGCATAAAAATAAGTTTTGATTACATTTCTAGTGAGAAAAATATATTTTATTTTCATAATATTCACTCAGTGAATGTACATAATCACTCGCTTGCTCGTTGTTGCGAAGATTTTTCAGGTCTCTCCAGAATAATGTTAAACTGAAACGTGTTGGTTGCTATGGACGCTGCTATTGCCTAGCATAGCTGTGGCCCCAGATTCCACATAAGACTCTCCCTTGCGATTTCACTCCGTCTGATGGATCAAACCCCCGCCCACTACATGCGTTGCATCTGAGATTGATTTGCTCATCAACACATTATTCCGTGGCAGCGGGAGAAACTAATGTTGACAAAGTGACGAGTTACGATCGGTCCGCTGTTTAATTTTGAAATCTACCGGATCCTCTGTGCATTTAACTTCTTGTGTGGTGCGATCTCATTGATGGGTTTTGACACGTCATGGCACCACGAAGAAGAAGAAGAAGAAGTCCTTTTAGCTTGCTTGTTGGAATCATTGTTAGTCCAAGAATATGGACTGGCATGTTATTTGTACATTTATTTACGTGTTATATAGATGGCTATCCCAAATACAACCCGTTCAGTTAAGTAGCTGAAGCAATTATGGATGTTAAATGGACTTGCACTTATATAGCGCTTTTATACTTTCTGGGACCACTCAAAGCACTTTTACAATGTTCATCACTACCACCCTTTTACACACACATTCATACAGCACTGTTTGCAGACAGGCTTTGGAGATTGGATTCCCACGTATTCACACACCCAATGACACACTGGGGGGAAAGTGTGGGTTCAGTGTCTTGCCCAAGGACACTTTGACACACTGAGCCACAGCCGCCCACAAATACAAGCCAAGGCTATTACTTTAAGTTTTGAAGTGCTAAGAATTAGGCTATTCCAATCAAAACTCTGATAAATTGTACATACCAGAGTGAACAGGGCTCCCATTCCACCAACTTCATTTGGATCCCCTGAAAAAACATCAAAGTTGGGGGGTTAAGGGGTTTCCAGTTGGGGTGCTGCAATTCCACCGAGTACATCTAAGACTTTTAATTATTGTAAAGCTAACCTTCTGCATTTTGCAGCCGATCACCCTCTTCACTGGGTAGTAAGGTTCCCCTTCTAGGATCCCATGGTTACATTCTGAAAGAGCAAAAAACGTACATGAGTTTGACCTCATACATCTTCATCAATGTATTAAAAAATGATTTTGACAGGTAACACATTATATATTTATGACTTAAGTATATCTGGCTAAGGCAAAAGAATCACTGTATTTGCAGGGCACTCATTGAAATACATGGAAATTGTTTAACCACATGCTGTATGGTCACTTCTTCGCTCTACCAAGGGTTATAGACTACAAGATGTACAAACAGGTGACCAATTGAAGGAAAAGCCTGGAAGATGAGGGGAAAACAATGAATGTAGTTCCTCCTACACATATTACCTTTATCCTATAATCTCAATATTGATGGGAGATGTGTCTTCCAGACTGATAATGCTTCAATTCACAGGGCACAGGGTCTCACAGAATGATTTACTAAGTATGAAGATTCTGTCAATCTGATTCAATGGGTTTTACAAACCCCAATTCCAATGAAGCTGGGTCAACTGTAAAACGAAAATAAAAACATAATACAACGATTTGCAAATCATTTTCAACCTATATTAAATTGAATACTATACAAAGACAAGACATTTACTCTTCAAACTGAAAAACTTTATTGTTTTTTTAGCTAATATTTACTCATTTTGAATTTGAAGCCTGCAACATACTCCTTAAAAACCTGGGACAGGAACAAGACTGGGAATGTCTGGAACATCCACACGCCACACCATGTTCTCACACACTTAACACACATCGCGGAGCAGAGAGGACATTGTTAACACACTGAGACAGGACAGACCAGGTTACTTTTGATATGAAACAAAGTCTCACCTTTCAAATTTAGTAATTTTGTAAAGAAATTTAAACAATAAATACCGTATTGTGTCTCTTTAATGTGTCTGACAGATCTCTGTAGAGCCTCAGTTAAAGCTGCTCATGAACCGATCATCTCTTCCTTCTAGTTCATTTATAGCATCAAATAAACATCAATGAACATCAGAAGGAATGTTGTTTTAACTGTGGAAAGACGTCGGTACACTTCGTTTTTCAAGTTTAAATCCTCCAATGTTAATCTACTAACTCTCCTGACTGCTTTGTCAGACAAAATGCGGATTATGATTGGTCAGATCGCCTGTCAATCAAACTCCCTGCGAAGGGCTGATGACGCGAAAAATAATAACGGTAACTCCACTGAAATTATTTGAAACTAAAGTAACAAGCCAATTTTGTAAAATGTAAGGAGTAGAAAGTACAAAAATAAATAGTAAAATAAAAATCTCTGAAAAATCTACTTGAGTACAGTAACAAAGTTTTTGTGCTTCGTTACTTCCCATCTCTCTATAAAAGAGAACATTTCCTCTAAAAGATGCTTGTTTCTTCCGGTCGAGTTTACAGATGAGTTAGGCGGTTCCCCTGCGGGTGAACTTCATTTCTAGAAATTAACAGACTTTAAAAGCCACACACACATTAAAAGCCGAAAATGTGTCATTCGTGTTCAGAAAAATAACTACAATAATAATAATGCGGTTACCTTTGTGTTGCGCTTTAACTTTAAACAGAACGAGTACTTCATTCTTGAAGTGCACATTGTAGATCATAACAGAAATTAGCACAGCCAAAACTGATGAATGATTGAAGCCTCTTCCAGCAGCGGTCGGGACGAGTAGAGCGCAGTCTGGATGGTTTAGAAGTTGCAGATGTCCTGATCAGGCCAGTGTGCACATGATGATGGACAGGAGTCATAGTCCCATACTCCATTTCAATGAAGTCATTCAACTGTGCTCTCAGAGTTACAGTTATATTCATAAAGAGCCTTCGAGTCCCACCAGGTGTAATCCACGTTTAGAGAGTTGGGTCACTCTCCCACTCTTTACTGTAGATACAACTGTATATTTATGCCACTTTGACACACTGATCACTCGAATATACAGCTACAAATGATCTCACTAAAAACCTGTCAGTCATGAATGATCACGTCTGATTGCTGATCTCTGATTGGCTGAATCAGATCTGCAGTGGGCCGGTGTATTTACACATCATGATGACTGATTTTATGGACTACATGCACACTTGAGTTTTGTTTATTAACCAATTAGTCTATAAAATGTAGGTGTTTGAAAACCGCCAAACCAATTTTTACCAGCACAATCAAACTCAAAACTGCCCAAATCTGGCAGCACTGGCTTCATGTCATCACTGTTTCCAAATGTCACTGGTTCGTCACTAGGGGGCGATGATCTCTGTGAACCCATGAACCACTGTCTATTTCATTTGACCTGATCTCAGATCAGTTTTTAAATATTAATGTTTATTGACACATTTTTATAATAAAAAAGGAGTTGTAGTTAAAAGTGTCTAATTGGTCTGATTACCAAGCTCTCCATAAAACAAACAAAACAAGCCCTTCAATTTAATAAACTAACTCATATTATAAAGACATTTCATATTTACTGGTATTAGATGATTTGGTAATTGCATTGAATAGATTAGACTTTAAATAAAAACATTTGCATTTGGTGTGTAAAAGGTGTTTTTATGCTGAGTTTCCGCTGTTCTGACCAGCGTGTGGCGTTTCCAGAGCTTCAATACAGTGAATCATTATGCAAATCAATCGGTTCAATGGTTTCTAAAAGCTTTGTTTCTCCATCACTAGAGCAACATGATTCTGGTTCACTCTTGAGTTGATAACAGCAGGCCAGAGAGCAAACTTTGCCTGGCCCACCTCCACTTCTGGCTGGGTCCCCGGCCCAAAACTGGCCCAACACACTGAACATGGACACACAGAGCTTCCTCTGGCCCAGATGTGGCCCACACCCTGTAAAGCGACTCTTATTGACTGATATGGCCCAGGTCTGGCCCAGGCACTGTAAGACAGATCTGGCTGAGAGTCGGCTGGGCAGAAACTGGCAGTGAAACACACATTCAACCAAGGGTTTTTATTATAAAATTAACAAATACACTTTAATATAAACATGTATGAACAATGAACAAATACACTATGATATTAACATTTATTAACAACACACTGATTCTTCATTTGTGATCATGTATTAGTTATGATTTTAATAACATTTTCATATATATTTGCATCATTGTCTATAAATGTCATGATTATGTAACAATTAGTATCAGAACGGCTGATTCTTGATTTATTTTAATTTTTTTTATATTCTAAACTTTTTAATCTCCTATAAATGATCAGTTTGTCTGCGCTGCTTCACTAAAGCAGAAGTGAAAGTGTTCCAGTCCAGATCATGTAACCAATCAAAGAGTGAGACTGAAAAGCCCATTTGCATTGTCAGGGTGGAGTGATTGTGATCCTCTCAGAATAGAGCAGCTCTGTCTCCAGAGACCATGTTCAAACCCCAAGAGCTTTATTTGACATTTACTGCTACATCAACCTTCTGAAAAGCACCTGCATCTTCATCTGTTAGTTGAATGATGTTGTCAGACACAAAGTGAACTTGTTGAGAAGCTTTATTGAATGTTGCAGCAAACACAGCAGATTGAAAGATCACACACACACACACACACACTCAGTTTCAGTATTGAGTTGTAAATCACTCCAGCTGCAGCACTAGACTCATGTGAATCCTGCCTGACACAGGACACTCAGATACGGCTCATCTTCAGGAGAGAAACATCAGCACTCAGAGCTCTTGTGGAACGAGACCTCATGAGGAGCTCCATCATGTGTTACTCTGCAGACGTACAGCTCTCCCTCTTCCCAGCGTGCTTTGCTGAGGGTCAGGACGCTACTGCGGCTGTAGCGGCCGTCCTGCTGGCTCTCTGCGCTGGTCAGAACCCCCTCGGTGACCTCTGACCCGTCCAGTGTCCAGCTCACCAGCGCCCCCTGTGGAGAGTAAGAGCTGAGCAGGCAGAGCAGTGCGGCTGAGTCTCCAGAGATCTGCAGAGAAGAGGGCGGCAGCAGAGACACTGAGGGCTTCACTGTGGGACCAGCTGCAGGAGACAAACACAACACAATCACACACACACTTAACACTACAACGTAACACTTCATTTAAAGCTTTCATACATATTGTATTATAAAAGTATGTTTAATGCATTAATTATGCACTGCTATAAACATTAAAATGCATGTATGATCTCATCAATAAGTGTAACAGTAGTTATAACACATATTATCTATTATCAGGCCGATCTGACTGCTTTAATTCCAGCAATTATTCACTCTGAACATAAATATCTTAAATTTTGAGATATTCACCTGAACTGAAAATGTAACTCAATTTCAAACAGAGTTAAAACACAATTGAATCACACAGAATGAACAAAACACTGAATTATAAGCACAACATGAGCAAAAGAGATTCAGTATCATTGACTGAACTACAGAAAGGAGCAACATTTACATTCTGATGTCAAATCTCTTTTTTCCATGTATGATTTCTACAATAAAAGATGAACTAAATATGAACTCAGTGTAGAAATAAATGAAGGAAAAACAAACCTGTTATAAACTGATTAAACTCATAGTGAGACACAGTGTGGAAATATAGAATTTTATTTCATTTATATATATTTTGTTTTTGTTGTTGTTGTTGAAAGGAATAATGCTATTCTTATAATAATATCATTGTTTTAGATTAAATAATTATATAAAAATATCAGTAACATTTTAATTAAAGACTTTATACATATTGCATTATAAAAGTATTTTTAATGCATTAATTATATATTGTTTTACACATTATGATGCATGTATGATCTCATCAGTAATTGTAACCAAGGTTTTAACACATTATAATATTATCTATTCATTGTTACACCTCCAAAAAATTATAATACACCAAAACTCATGACAAACAACCGATTTTAGACGTAACAAGGAATTTGCAAATATTATAAAACATTTTAACTTTGGTTACAGTTATTTATGAAAACATATATGACATTATAACATACGTTATTGATACCTTTATAATGCATTATACATAAAGGCTTTAAGTAAAGTTTTGCCACAATATCTAATAATCATTATTATTAATACATGTTGTTCTTTTTTCAACTGTAAAACACTTTCTGAAATTAAAATTGTATTTTTTTTAAATATGTAATTAAATAGACTTACATTTGATCACCAGTTTAGTTCCTCCACCGAATGTGTACCACAGTGATACAATCTAATGAAACGCTCGTACAAAAACCTCTATTCCACTCGAGTGAACACACACTCCAGCAGAGAGAGAGAAACAACACTTCAACACACTGATATTAGAAGATCCTCAGCTCTTCTCAACACTCACTCATTCAGATTTGACTAAATGCTTTCTGATATAACACTGTTTAAAGAAATATATTTGATGAGCTGTGACCTCTGAGGTGACCTTTGACCTCTTTGATCATGGATGATGTTGTGGAGTTTCTCATAATGATGCTTCTGTTCTTCATATGCAGATCAATCATCATGATTCACAGAAAAACCTGCAGCTTCAAATAAATGAATCAATAATTCTGAACATTTCAGATGCACATTGTTTAATATATAATGACCTGATTATGAGTCCTGATGAACTTCATGCATGTGAAAAATGTGGGAAAAATAGACATCATGAAAATATTTCCCAGAGAGCAACATGTCAACATTGATTCCAAAGACCATAATGGACTTTTTTTTTATTATGACTCTAAATATAGTAAAACTGATTAATTTAGTTCTTGATTTCTCATTGTTAACATGCTTGTAAAGGTGTAGCACAGAACTGAACTCAGAGAAACTGCTGCGTATGACATATGTTTAAAATGATCTACATTCATGATTCTCCAGACAAAACCTAGTGTCTTATCAGCCTGACAAACATAAACACAAATATTTCACAATTAATAAATATGTGCAATTAATCACTACAT
The DNA here is from genome assembly GCF_963993115.1 of Abramis brama. NCBI lineage: Eukaryota > Metazoa > Chordata > Actinopteri > Cypriniformes > Leuciscidae > Abramis > Abramis brama. The sequence goes on from NC_139982.1 coordinate 4,344,882, forward strand.
GGTTCAATAACATTATTCTGACAGTAAAATCTTCTATGTAGAGTTTATGAGTTTGTTATCAGCACAAGCTGTTGTAAATCCTGCCCACTTCTTTGCATTGTCAGCACATGCTTCAGTGCTCTGAGAGTGTTTATAGTGCTGTGAGTTTAACACTTCATGACTGAGAGCAGAACAGAACACACTCTTCATCATCACACAAGACTAAACTACAGCAATGAACACAATCAACATCTTCATCTGGACCATTGCACTGTTTATTCAAGGTTTGTGTAATACAGTTTTTATAATGATTATTAATTCTCTTAAAATGTGAAATATATATGTTTATCATTTACTGTATATCATTATATATAATTTTTGTCTTTCAGAGTGTAGAGGACAGATCACTGTAACTCAGAGTCCATCAATACCAGCAGTTCAACCAGGAGAAGAAGTCAGAATAAACTGTAAAACCAGCAGTAATGTGTATTATCATAGTTCATATGGTCATTACTTACACTGGTATCAGCAGAAATCTGGAGAAGCCCCTAAACTCCTCATATATTATGCAACAACCCGTAATACTGGAACTCCATCTAGATTCAGTGGCAGTGGATCTGGCAGTGATTTTACTCTGACCATCAGTGGAGTCCAGACTGAAGATACAGGAGATTATTACTGTCAGAGTGATCACTATATCAGTGGTAACTGGGTGTTCACACAGTGATAAAGAGTCGTACAAAAACCTCTGTCAGTCAGACGTCACAGTGACTGTACTGATACAGCTGAGAGAAACTGCAGCTGCTGATGGAGGATCACAAACTACACAATATCAATGTTTAGTTCAAAGTTTCTAAAGACTTTAAAAATATAGATATTCCTAAACCACAAAACCATTCTGCTGCTCTTTCCTAAACATCCGTGTTTCACGATGCAGGTGAAAATGTCATATTTTGAGTCAAAGGCTTGTTCATATTTTGTTAAAGGTAATTAAAAATTAATTTCCATTTGTTGGCATGACTAGATTCAGATGTTTAATATAATTGAAGTTGGGTGTCCATCATAAAGATAATTACCATATTTATAATGAAACCATCATATTTAAACACATGATATTAATGATGAAATATTAGGGGTTTGACGGGACAGCTTTTCACCTGAACTAGAAATATCACGTTTTAATGTCATGTTTTAATATCGCGAGATCTCGTCACACCCCTAATATTTATTGTTACTGCATTAATGGGATCTCCTTAATCAAAGCTTTCACAATCTTTAATTTTTACCTTTTTTTTTCTGTTATTAAACAAAAATACATTTCTTAGTAATTCCTTCTAAACAATTTGGTAATACTTGAGTCATTACTGTATTACCATGATCTTGACTTGAGAATTAATTATGCATCATGCATTATCTCACACCTTGGCAATAGCATCGCCATTGGCTAGTAAATGTTCTAGTTTACTAATATAGATATAATATAGCTATTTAGATAGATAGAGTGTTAAAGTGCAACAGTGTTTTTTCTATATTCCAGCAGGAGCATCAGCAACAGCACCAACTCAGCAGGATTCCCTACAAAAAATGAAGGAAGAAAATGCTTTTTTAAAAGCTAAAATGAAGTTCCTTGAGGATAAATGCAAGGACATGGAAAGTGAGAGAGATTTCCTACGTCGCAGTCTGACCAATACCTTACAACCCGTTATAAGTTATACTTAGTAATGTGTACTACAAATACTGTTGGCTCTTATGAGAAAGTGTTTGATGTTCCTCATTTTTAATCTGCTTTGAATAAATGCTTCTGCTCATAATTGCTACTGTACAGTAAATGGTCATCGCACTTTCACCTCTTGCACATTAAGAATAGCTTTTGACATGTCAAGCCACTGACATGATAGGAGTCTTCATCTCATACAAGTGTTAAACAAGTGATATTAATGAACTTTTTACTGTGGAAAATGTACAGAGTCTACATTATAACATATCCTGGCATAACAGGGCACAGTGTACTGTAGTCTGAGGCCTATCTGTTCTTGCTGTTTTAAAGTTAGATCTTGTGGTGTTCGTTAACAAAGGTAACAGAATATTTACATTTAACAATGACATCAAAGCTGGTAAATGTGGAAGAAATTAAATGTAATCTTAATATGATTTGGTTTGTATTCCTTATCAGCCTTGTCAGCAAAGGAAGACATGATGGGAGCTTCCTGCAAATCCAAATTTGATGATGCTGTATCACAGTCTGGGGTTAGGGCATACCTGTCAACACTCCCGTTTTCCCCGGGAGTCTCCCGTATTTCACACCCATCTCCCGCCCCCCTCCCGTTTTGTTATAACTCCCGTGAAATAATTTGTATGGCCCAAACGTCGTTATATGAATAATCACATCAATATATTATTCCAAGGTTGTCCAGTTGCCAGATCTTGTATGAAACCCATCCTACTCGCGCAATCAACACATCATACACATTTCAACCCATCTGTGAGCTCAACCTGGCAACCTACAACCCAGTTGTGCCGTCGATAACTGCGCAGGTAGTAGATGCGGGAAGTTGAATAAGCGTTACTGGTAGAAATGGGAAAAGACTCAGTGGTAAATAAGTAAATATTTAACGCAATTAACGCAGCATCTGTTTTTTCTGTCATCCTTTGGCTGCATGGCGTTACATTATATGATGCGCTTTTATTCTTGCTAATGCTTTTAAACCATTCAAGCCATATCTTACTTATTTTATAAAACTTTAAAAGCGGAAAGCGCATCACTCATTCCTGGGAATACATTTGACATCGCAGCCTGACCTTGACGGAAATAAATATCTTATGCCAAAAGTACCAGAGAAAAAGTCTCAGCTGTGCTCAGATTTGTAAACCGTACAGTGGCTTTGGTTTTTCAATCCGTACCCGTTTCGCCCCGTGGCTCAAAAGGGACGCAACAAAAATAGGGACACACGAGAAAGCCAAAATAGAATGCAAAATTTATTAACAAAATAGAACTATACAGAAAAAAAGAAAACTACGTACATCAGTAACAGTGAACAAATTCATAATCCGTGTGCGCTTTTGCAATCGTTGTTTTGTAAATCGTTCTTTCGCAGTAGTTGTTTGTAATATTCAGTTCCTGTGAAAAATTGTGAAATACTGTTCCAACAGGTGAAGGTACACAACAATATGCTGATCAATTCCATAACAATATTTGGATGTAATATTCAGTTCCAGTGAAAATCTGTTCCAGTTAATGGAGTATACACAGGTGATGTGTAATATTCAGTGCCAGTAAACTCCACCCGCTGGAACAGTTTCTTACAGTAAATGAATATCACACAACATCACCTGTTCAGTTTTGAAAACTGTACTCAGAGATTTGTTGCCTATACCTTATTTTAGACATCTAATTTTCTGATTTATTGTGTATTGTTAAGATGAATACAACTGTCTTAACTGAATTTTTCGATGATTTGGCGATGGGCTGTGTAATGTATAGATGACATGAAACCGCATGTGGTTGAGCTGAAACCCCCCCAGGTCTCCCGTATTTTGGTACCCAAATGTTGACGGGTATGGGTTAGGGTTAGGGTTAGGGTTAGGGTTAGGGTCACGGAAAATGACCTTCTCACAGAAAGGGAAAAAAGGCAAAGAGAAGAGGAAAAAAAAACTTTGCAAAGTTGACTCCTCGTCCTCCTGTGTCTCATCATCCTCATCCTCATCTCAGTCCTCTTCATCCCCTGCACCCCGTAAATCCAGCAAACACAAGGATAAAACCAAGAGAAGGAATGCAAACAAAAAGCAGAAATTCACAAGAGGAATGTATTTTAGATGTGCTTACAGTAATCGTTGTGTACAGTAGGGGTGTAATGGCTCAGATTACTCACAGTTCTGGTTTTTATCACGGTTTTAGGGTCACAGTCTCGGTACAGTTCGCTATGTGCTAAGTTCAGTAAAACACAGGACAATTGAGGCTTTTTATTCGTTTGAATAACTAAATTAATGCTAGGCCTGACTATATAAGTGACTATATTCTGATTATAAACTAAGTATTACACTATTGATGCTGTTAAAGCTTCCTCAGAACATTGAAGATACCGACCCATCAACAAGTGACATTTCACCGAAAGTTTTACGACTGGCTTATATTATGCGGATGTTCTTACGAACGTTACGTGCATATGGTCAGTTGTCAAATAAAAACAAAGAAAATAAGAACAAATAATCAAATGACAAACAAGAGCACAAATGAATACAGTAGAACAAAGATACAAATAAAATAAGCAATGCTTTTCGGGTTGATCAGGTGTCTAACTGTAGTGTTCAGGTACAGAAATTTAATGAAGTAATCAAATCTAAAAAATAACACTGCATATTAGAGGTCTACACGGGTCCAAAAATTCGTGCCCGAACCCGAAGAGACCCGTAATGTGCTGCACCAAACCGACCCGGACCCGTCTATTATTTCAAAAGCTGGACCGGACCCGTGTAGATCCGAGAAATGCCATAAATGTACTACCCGGACCCGACCTGGACCCGTCTATTATTTGAAAGCTGGACCCGAACCCGGCGGGAAGACACAGACCCGACTGGACCCAATTGTCACATATTCCACACAAGTTGTGAAAAATGAAACTTTTTGTCTTACCTAATTTTAGTAGTCGTCGTCTCCCTTCCTTGCACCTGCCTGACTGTGATGCATTACAGTTCTCCGACAAGAAAGTTGTATCCATGTTATTCCTCTCGTTATTCCAAGCTTAATCCACTTATTATTTCAGCTTCAAAAGTGCACTTGATGTCACGGTGACAGATGACAAATGCAACTTTGCAGATTTGCATTTCGACCCGAGTTAACTTTGACTGTTTGCCCTTTTGAACTATAATAGCAATTGCTCGTTTAGTGCCATGGCCGCTGACGTTAGCATTATTTATTTGCTATCATCTCTGTGCTCTCTGCGCTGAGTCTGACCACCAAAACTTTAAGATTAAAGAAGACATATACTGGGAACATATACTGGGATTAAACATATACATACTGGAAACTATATTCTCAGAAGGCGAAGCACTGCTACTTCTGCGGAGTGATTTACTCCAACTCTGAGCGAACACTCTGCTCTTCACCACGGGGCTTCTCAGGCGCGGCGAATAAATCACTCCGCAGAAGTAGCAGTGCTTCACCTTCTGAGAATATAGTTACCAGTATGTATACGGTTAGAAGATGGCTGTGTCTCATGTGACTCTCATGTGTTATTTGGACACGCTGTGACTATACACATCACAACATGTGAACAGGGAAATGTTGGCGTTATTTTGTCACTTATTGGGAGCAGTATGCTAGCTGGAGCCGTTTACCTCCAGTGTTTGTGCTAAGCTAGGCTAGCGGTGGGTGCGTCAGACAGAGTTACGGTACGCACGGAGATGAGAAGGTTATGTATGGACTTAACTAACTTTGGGGGATACAGGGAATAAACTAAAGTCCCAAAAAGTCGGCGTGTTCCTTTAAACAGACCCGGGACCCGAAGTAATAGATTGGTATCCGATCCGGACCCAGCTGACCATTTAAAATATAGACAGGTCTCGGGTGCTCTGTGTAGACCTCTACTGCATATAAACTTCATTGTATAAATTAAATAAAGATTAAAAGATCATTAAGATCATTATTGAAGTGAAGGGGTGGATTTTGGAATAAACTGCTGCTTCAGTGTATATGTAATGAGTGATTATAATCAAGGTATTAATCAATATTTTTCCTTCTAAATATCATGAGTTGAATTACTCTAGGCTTATGAGATTGTACTTTGTTTTATAAGTTCCCAGTGTGATTCCTGAAATGTTCTTCTCCTGTATTCTCTAATGTCTGTATTTGATATGAATGCAGTAAGAGTGCTTGCTCATTTAGCCCGGCTTCCAGAAATGAAATATGAAAAGATGTTTTGTTTGAGAAAGGTCTTCAACGTGTCAATACATACATCTGTTTTTCTGGAGTACCCTGACAACAGGGGTCACAGGGGTCATTGAAGTATATAGTTTTAAAGGGTAACTAAACCCTAAACCAACTTTTTTTAGTTAATGATCTGTAATAATGGGGCTTTATTAGTGCTGTTCATTGATTCAAGTAATTTTTTTGACATTTGTGTTTAAAGTGTTTTAATTTGACAAAATATGGTGTAAAAACGTCTGAGTGCTGCCCACAAAATAATCCTAAAATATAAAAAGAGTAGTTGTCAGCACAGGATTTTAGCCACTATTAAAGCTTTTCATTCTTTACACAGCCCACAAGTTAAGTTATCATCTATCCACCGAGGAGCTCTATGAAGATGTGAAAAGCTTACGACTCTAACAAAAAAACAAAATGTGATCACATAAATGTAACCATTTAGTAGTTTTTATTAGTCTTTTGTTTTTGTTACAGTTTAAAAATGCATACCTGGTGGCATTGACCCCCTACTGTGTGTGTGACAAAATTGCCAAATATAATATTTTTAATATTGTTATTTTCTTTCTTCAGGGCATTCATGCGAAACAAGGGATGCAATGTCTCAAGGTGGACATGTGACACTGTCCCACATCCCAAACAATCGGACAGTACCTCGTGTGGAGTCTTTGCCCTGAAAGTATAATTACTATTTATAATTACCTTAAATTATGAAGTTATTCACTGACAGCAGATGTATGTCTCTGTAATTTTTTTATGTAATCATAAAATGTCTTTTTCAGTTTGCAGAAGAACTTTTGAAAAATTATACCGTAGATTTTCCTGCTACAAAAGAGGCTGTCACTCTTCTCCTAGAGACTGGTAAGTAATAAGCCTTTAGGGGATGTTTTGGCAATCCAAATAATTGTCCTTATAATTGCTGTAAAGCATCTTATGCAGCTATCAGAATTATTCCATACTTACCTAAAAAGTATTAGTGTGAAAAATGAAGAATTATAGATGCATGCTCAGCGTTTTTTGTTTTGTTTCGAAGATGACCTGACTGACATATGTCACTTCTGTGGGTCAGAAGGGCCTGAGACAGACCTGAGTTGGGTAAATCAAACTTCAGAAATTAAATATGTTTTGTCATAAACAAACATTTTATTATTATTTTATCTCCACGTGAATTACTGTATGCTAAAAAATATGTCAATTACACAAGAATGAAAATTTGCAGCCTCTTACCCAAAAATCCAAATAATTTGTTTTCCAGATTCAGTGTGACATTTGTCTGCGGTGGTTCCACCATATGTGTGTTCAAGGCCCACCAACAGAGGAGGCCTTCCTGTTCCTGCTTGTACTCCTTAGCTTTCTGTTCTGGAGGACCAGTAAAATACAGTAAAATATTGTCTTACTGTATATTTTGTACATTCAAGCGATGAAGAAATTGGATACAGGATCTACTCTGTGTATCCTATTATACATTAAAACTGAAAGTGTACTGGAGACTCACTTCAAGTTAAGGCCACAAGTTAAGTGTTCTGGTGTGTGGAAGTGTTTGATGTTCATTTTGCAGGAGCTTTTCCTTGCTTTCTTCTTCAGGCGCCACAGGAAGTCGAGACATTGATAGGCCATCATCTGTGCATTATGGAGAGGGGATACTTGTTATAACATGTTTAAAAAATCTGTATCCCACTATAACATTTGTCAGGAAACAAGAAACGTGTCCATATTCACTGCTGTTATTAGACATGATGTGAATTATTCACAAAATAAAACACTTGATGATAGACCATCGATCTGTAGCTACACTCGCTTTTTGTGTAGGCTATGACCCATTTATTTAAGTGCGCGGGCATTATTAAATGGTTTTGATAATAATTCACCGTGGAAGGGGGAGGGGGGATTCAGAACAATTTAATATCCAAAGGCTGTTTGCTTTATGAGTGAAACGGTATGGTCGTCTTTGCTTTTCAGTAACTTATGACATTGTCAATTCAGTGCAATATGAAGTTCGATCGTTAGCCTATAGAATAAAAGCATTTATTTAGATAGATGTGCCACGTGATAGCTGTCTTTGCTAAACCTTGTCGAAAAAACAACAATAGTAAAACGATAACTTAAATAATTTACGTGTTATAGTTTAATTTACTTTGGTCAAACAATCCACGGCCACCTTCATTGCTGAATGCATGCGCGCTCCCGCGACCGGGGATACACTTCCTTTCAGGGGTAAGTACCTTGGCACGACACCGGTTTGTTTTCCCCTAAAAGTGGGCGTGAACCTTTTCAGAGACGTTCTATGACGCTATGCCGGTTGTGCGTATACGGCCTTCCAAGGATGCAGAATTGAATTGGGACAGCCTTCATCGCGCCGCGTGACGCAATCGGCCTTCAAATACGGCCAATCCGCCTTCAAATATGGCCTTCAGTGGATGCAGCCTTCACATTGGGACACAGCTTCTGTAGCAGGATGCAGCTGTCTGGCTCATGCCTCCCTAAATGACACTTAATTTGCTGTGCTGTGAGTGGTTCTGGGCTGTAACTCTGAGCCAATCGTGAGGGCTAAACCCCTTTATAAATCGGGACTTTTCTTTTGACAGGTGATGTCACCGGTACGCGACTTGTTGTGTGTCTGTTCCGCTGCTGGCTCCCAAAACAGCGGAGCCGGCGGTACCCACACTTCAAAGAAGAGCAGTTTCCTCTGTTCCTGGGTACTAAGAGGGCCAGACTGGCGGCGTGCGACCCTGTAAAGCCTTGCACCCCTCAGCTACCTCTTGTGTCACCAGCTGGCAGTTGGGTGCGCTTCGAGGACCCGGTCACGCCTTCTCATGCACTCTCTGCTGCCATCTATAGACAGGTAAGTGTTACACTACACACTCAGACCCCGCTTCGGGCCGCCTTCGGGCCTTCCGAGATGGGTTCCTGTTCTCTACCTCGCTGCCTCACTCTGAGTACGTCTGTGGTACCCTTGGTCCCCCTGCGTCGGCCCGTTGAAGCACTAGATGGTGCTCCAGACTGATCCAGCTGGTTCCTCTGTGCCAGCAGGCTCGGCTAGACGATTCAGTTCGCCCAGCACCCGCCCATGTTCAGTGCTGTTCTGATGTGTCGAGCCGGTTGCTTCGTGGGTTCCCTTCACACGAAGCCAGCTTCACTTTAGCCCGGTTTGTAGTGACGGCTTGCTGCGCCATTCCCCTCCTATGGACTGGATAAGTGTGCCTTTTTGCTCCAGTTGAGTTCCCTCTTCCGAACCCTGTTGAGTTCCTCCTCAACCCCTTGGTGTTGGACGTGGCGGAGCGTCCGATACTAAACCTATCACTTGTATGCTTGTGTAACTTGTGTTAGGTGGGGTCCATATGTTGTGATCCCTGCGGTGATCCCATATGTGTATTCTTCCACAGTTTGACTCCCTGCGGCAAGCCCGTGTCTTCCCTTGGCAGAGCCTGCTCTGCCATCACTGACTGGTTGTGTCTGCCCCCTGTTATTGGCTGGAGCCACCTCAGTGACATGCCATATGTTGTACTGCCCGCTAAGTTTGCTCAGTCCATATGTATTCTCCACATGTTACCTCCTTCGGGCAGGATGTGGCTTCCGCAGCGTAGACCTTCCAACGAAAGGTACGCTTTCCCAGTGGTCCTGTGGAACAGCAGTGACTTTCCTTGCCTAAGCCCTGTCATTTTCGCAAGTGCGGAAGATCTGGAGGCTTTTGTCTAGGCACTGGAAGGTGGCAACACTAGTGGCATCTTAGTAGGGTTCCCAATCAGTCGACACGTCGACTACGCCCTAGCCACTATTGCTGTACCACCGCTGACCGGGGTCCGCTCGGCTCCTCAGCGAAAAACAACTGGTGCGTGCATCCACTTCCGTTGCGGGGTGGGGTGTGTGATGCGAATCATGCACACCAATGCCCATTGGCTCGTTTTTACAATACTTGAAGATGACAGGCTCCCTGGCGTGATCCCAATCAGTCGACACGTCGACTACGTCTCTGTTCCCTCCTTCAGGGAACGAGGTTTACATACGTTACTGAGAAGTTACTGTGCTTCCGCCATTTAAAGCCGTTCTTTAACCCTGTCAGTAAAGCTGTTTGACTCTGATGAGTCTGAGGTGAGTCTGTATCTCGTCCTGATGTCTCTTCGGTCTCGTCGTGAGCTCACAGTCTACAGCAGCTTTTGCATTCAGAGGGTGTTTTATATGATCAGCACATGCTTCACTCTGCATGTGTTTATAGCTCTATGAACTGAACATGACATGATCAAGAGCTCTTCTTCATCAACCAACAAACATGACTTTCAGCATCATCTTCCTCTTGACTCTGCCAGTGTTTAGTTCAGGTTTGAATAATGATTTATGTTTGTATTTTCACAATCAACATCAATCTTGTGTTTATGAAGAGAATGAGTCAGTGTTTCAATATGATCATCATGTTTTAGGTGTAATATATGATCCTGTCAATCAAACTGAACAGACTGCATTCAGTCACTTCTGCTGTCTGGACGTGATGCTTTCCATTTGAGACACACAAACTTTTACATTCTTACACAATTACTGTCACAACGGATGATTCTTGAGTTGTGATCATGTAGTATATTTTAAATAACATTTTCATATACAGTATATTTACACCATTGCCTATAAATGTAATGATTATGTAACAATTAGTGTCAGAACGGCTGATTCTTGATCTTGATCTTTTTTATGATATTTTTATATAATAAAGTTTTTAATCTCCTATAAATGATCAGTTTGCCTGCGCTGCTTCACTAAAGCAGAAGTGAAAGTGTTCCAGTCCAGATCATGTAACCAATCAAAGAGTGAGACTGAAAAGCCCATTTGCATTGTCAGGGTGGAGTGATTGTGATCCTCTCAGAATAGAGCAGCTCTGTCTCCAGAGACCATGTTCAAACCCCAAGAGCTTTATTTGACATTTACTGCTACATCAACCTTCTGAAAAGCACCTGCATCTTCATCTGTTAGTTGAATGATGTTGTCAGACACAAAGTGAACTTGTTGAGAAGCTTTATTGAATGTTGCAGCAAACACAGCAGATTGAAAGATCACACACACACACACACTCAGTTTCAGTATTGAGTTGTAAATCACTACAGCTGCAGCACTAGACTCATGTGAATCCTGACACTCAGATACGGCTCATCTTCAGGAGAGAAACATCAGCACTCAGAGCTCTTGTGGAACGAGACCTCATGAGGAGCTCCATCATGTGTTACTCTGCAGACGTACAGCTCTCCCTCTTCCCAGCGTGCTTTGCTGAGGGTCAGGACGCTACTGCGGCTGTAGCGGCCGTCCTGCTGGCTCTCTGCGCTGGTCAGAACCCCCTCGGTGACCTCTGACCCGTCCAGTGTCCAGCTCACCAGCGCCCCCTGTGGAGAGTAAGAGCTGAGCAGGCAGAGCAGTGCGGCTGAGTCTCCAGAGATCTGCAGAGAAGAGGGCGGCAGCAGAGACACTGAGGGCTTCACTGTGGGACCAGCTGCAGGAGACAAACACAACACATTCACACACACACACACACACAACACACTGCACTGCACATTCACAGCATAGGAATAATGCTGCTCTAGTTTTAGATTCAATCATTATAAAACAATATCAGTAACACTTTATTTAAACATTTTATAAAATTTGCATTATAAAAGTATTTTTAATGCATTAATTATGCATTGTTATATACATTAAAATGCATGTATGGTCTCATCAATAAGTGTAACAGTTATAACACAATATCTATTCATTGATATGATTATTACTTTATGAAAAACAACCATTTTGAGAACAATGAAATAAATATAAATAGCAAATATTATAATGCATTTTAGATTTGGTTACAGTTATTTATGATAAGATATAAGACATTGTAACACATTATGAAACACTTTATAATGCATTAAAGGTTTTAGGTAAAGTTTCAACACAATATATAATAATAATTATCATTAATAAATGTTGTTCTTGTTTCAACTTGTTTTAAATTGTATGTTTAGGAATATTATAAGAATTAAATAGACAGACTTACTGAACACTAATTATAACTGCAGTTATAACACATTATAATATTATCTATTCATTGTTACAGCTTCAAAAATTATAATACACCAAAACTCATGACAAACAACCAATTTTAGACGTAACAAGGAATTAGCAAATATTATAAAACATTTTAGCTTTGGTTACAGTTATAAGTAAAGTGTCGCCACAATATCTAATAATCATTATTATTAATAAATGTTGTTCTTGTTTCCACTGTAAAACACTTTCTGAAAAATAAATTGTATTTTTTTTTTAATATGTAATTAAATAGACTTACTGTAATGTTTCCTGTCCTGTGTTTCCCTTGTCTTGTGTGCACTTTTGTTATTTCCTGTTCTGTGTCATGTTTTGTAGTCCTTTGTAGTTTTTCTTGCTTATTAGTTCTCCCAGGTGTTTCTAATTAGCCACACCCCCTTGTTATCTTGTTTAGCTTGTTTGTCTGTGTATTTAAACCTCTGTGCTTCAGTTGTTGGTTGTCGGTCGTTGTTTAATGTACTGTTACCTGTTCTTGTCCTGAGTTCCGTGTTCCGCCTGGATTACCTGTTTGTTTAATTAAATGTATGCTTGCACTTGGATTCTCTCTCTGCTTCATCCTTGCCGCAGCGTGACAGAACGACCGACCAAACGATGAATCCAGCAGCATTAAATGAGTCTCATCGTGTCATGCCTGCAAAGCCTGAGTCTCTTCGCGTCATGCCTGCAAAGCCTGAGTCTCTTCACGTCATGCCTGCAAAGCCTGAGTCTCTTCGCGTCATGCCTGATTTTCACAGCCTGACCCAGGAGTTTGCTGGACAGATCGCGGCCTTGGCCCTGGATAGCCTCGATCTCTTCCAGTATACCTGGGGATTTGTTCCTCTAGCTGCCTCTTGCTCTCTGGGTGATGAGGCAATTAAGGTGTGTTACCGGCTGGGGGCTAGGGAGGTTGACCCGAGGGAGCTCCCCGATCTCTCCGGTCTGGATTGGAGAGAGGCACTCTCTAGATGTCTGGAGAGCTTCCTCCCGTGGCACCCAAGGTCAACACCTGGTCTTCACGTCCCGTCCAGTTCAGCCGCATCTTCGCCGCCGCTGGTCCCGTCAAGCTCAGAGCGCACTTCTGCTGATCCAGAGACTGTTCACGTCACTTCTGCTGATCCAGAGACTGTTCATGTCGCTTCTGCTGATCCAGAGACTGTTAACGTCGCTTCAGAGACTGCTCACGTCGCTTCTGCCGATCCAGAGACTGTTCACATCGCTTCTGCTGATCCAGAGACTGTTCACGTCGCTTCTACTGATCCAGAGACTGTTCACGTCACTTCTGCTGATCCAGAGACTGCTCACGTCACTTCTGCTGATCCAGAGACTGTTCACGTCGCTTCTGCTGATCCAGAGACTGTTCACGTCGCTTCTGCTGATCCAGAGACTGTTCACGTCGCTTCTGCTGATCCAGAGACTGTTCACGTCGCTTCTGCTGATCCAGAGACTGCTCACGTCACTTCTGCTGATCCAGAGACTGTTCACGTCGCTTCTGCTGATCCAGAGACTGTTCACGTCACTTCTGCCGATCCAGAGACTGTTCACGTCGCTTCTGCTGATCCAGAGACTGTTCACGTCACTTCTGCCGATCCAGAGCTTCAAGCCAGTCCAGCCGAGCCTGCAATTCACGCCAGCTCTGAGTCCTCTTCACCGCTGGTCCCGCCCAGCTCAGAGTCTCCTTCACCGCTGGTCCCGCCCAGCTCAGAGTCTCCTTCACCGCTGGTCCCGCCCAGCTCAGAGTCTCCTTCACCGCTGGTCCCGCCCAGCTCAGAGTCTCCTTCACCGCTGGTCCCGCCCAGCTCAGAGTCCTCTTCACCGCTGGTCCCGCCCAGCTCAGAGTCTCCTTCACCGCTGGTCCCGCCCAGCTCAGAGTCCTCTTCACCGCTGGTCCCGCCCTGCTTAAGAGTCTCCTTCGCCGCTGGTCCCATCCAGCTCAGAGTCCTCTTCACCGCTGGTCCCGCCCAGCTCAGAGTCTCCTTCGCCGCTGGTTCTGTCCAGCTCAGAGCCCTCTTCGCCGCTGGTCCTGCCCAGCTCAGAGCCCTCTTCGCCGCTGGTCCTGCCCAGCTCAGAGCCCTCTTCGCCGCTGGTCCTGCCCAGTTCAGAGCCCTCTTCGCCGCTGGTCCGGCCCAGCTCAGAGTCTCCTTCGCCGCTGGTCCTGCCCAGCTCAGAGCCCTCTTCGCCGCTGGTCCTGCCCAGCTCAAAGCCCTCTTCGCCGCTGGTCCGGCCCAGCTCAGAGCCCTCTTCGCCGCTGGTCCGGCCCAGCTCAGAGCCCTCTTTTTTTTCAGAGCCCTGTATTTAAACCTCTGTGCTTCAGTTGTTGGTTGTCGGTCGTTGTTTAATGTACTGTTACCTGTTCTTGTCCTGAGTTCCGTGTTCCGCCTGGATTACCTGTTTGTTTAATTAAATGTATGCTTGCACTTGGATTCTCTCTCTGCTTCATCCTTGCCGCAGCGTGACAGAACGACCGACCAAACGATGAATCCAGCAGCATTAAATGAGTCTCATCGTGTCATGCCTGCAAAGCCTGAGTCTCTTCGCGTCATGCCTGCAAAGCCTGAGTCTCTTCACGTCATGCCTGCAAAGCCTGAGTCTCTTCGCGTCATGCCTGATTTTCACAGCCTGACCCAGGAGTTTGCTGGACAGATCGCGGCCTTGGCCCTGGATAGCCTCGATCTCTTCCAGTATACCTGGGGATTTGTTCCTCTAGCTGCCTCTTGCTCTCTGGGTGATGAGGCAATTAAGGTGTGTTACCGGCTGGGGGCTAGGGAGGTTGACCCGAGGGAGCTCCCCGATCTCTCCGGTCTGGATTGGAGAGAGGCACTCTCTAGATGTCTAGAGAGCTTCCTCCCGTGGCACCCAAGGTCAACACCTGGTCTTCACGTCCCGTCCAGTTCAGCCGCATCTTCGCCGCCGCTGGTCCCGTCAAGCTCAGAGTGCACTTCTGCTGATCCAGAGACTGTTCACGTCACTTCTGCTGATCCAGAGACTGTTCATGTCGCTTCTGCTGATCCAGAGACTGTTAACGTCGCATCTGCTGATCCAGAGACTGTTCACGTCGCTTCTGCTGATCCAGAGACTGTTCACGTCGCTTCTGCTGATCCAGAGACTGTTCACGTCGCTTCTGCTGATCCAGAGACTGTTCACGTCACTTCTGCCGATCCAGAGACTGTTCACGTCGCTTCTGCCGATCCAGAGACTGCTCACGTCGCTTCTGCCGATCCAGAGACTGTTCACGTCGCTTCTGCCGATCCAGAGACTGTTCACATCGCTTCTGCCGATCCAGAGACTGTTCACGTCGCTTCTACTGATCCAGAGACTGTTCACGTCACTTCTGCTGATCCAGAGACTGCTCACGTCACTTCTGCTGATCCAGAGACTGTTCACGTCGCTTCTGCTGATCCAGAGACTGTTCACGTCGCTTCTGCTGATCCAGAGACTGTTCACGTCGCTTCTGCTGATCCAGAGACTGTTCACGTCGCTTCTGCTGATCCAGAGACTGCTCACGTCACTTCTGCTGATCCAGAGACTGTTCACGTCGCTTCTGCTGATCCAGAGACTGTTCACGTCACTTCTGCCGATCCAGAGACTGTTCACGTCGCTTCTGCTGATCCAGAGACTGTTCACGTCACTTCTGCCGATCCAGAGCTTCAAGCCAGTCCAGCCGAGCCTGCAATTCACGCCAGCTCTGAGTCTCCTTCACCGCTGGTCCCGCCCAGCTCAGAGTCTCCTTCACCGCTGGTCCCGCCCAGCTCAGAGTCTCCTTCACCGCTGGTCCCGCCCAGCTCAGAGTCTCCTTCACCGCTGGTCCCGCCCAGCTCAGAGTCTCCTTCACCGCTGGTCCCGCCCAGCTCAGAGTCCTCTTCACCGCTGGTCCCGCCCAGCTCAGAGTCTCCTTCACCGCTGGTCCCGCCCAGCTCAGAGTCCTCTTCACCGCTGGTCCCGCCCTGCTTAAGAGTCTCCTTCGCCGCTGGTCCCATCCAGCTCAGAGTCCTCTTCACCGCTGGTCCCGCCCAGCTCAGAGTCTCCTTCGCCGCTGGTTCTGTCCAGCTCAGAGCCCTCTTCGCCGCTGGTCCTGCCCAGCTCAGAGCCCTCTTCGCCGCTGGTCCTGCCCAGTTCAGAGCCCTCTTCGCCGCTGGTCCGGCCCAGCTCAGAGTCTCCTTCGCCGCTGGTCCTGCCCAGCTCAGAGCCCTCTTCGCCGCTGGTCCTGCCCAGCTCAAAGCCCTCTTCGCCGCTGGTCCGGCCCAGCTCAGAGCCCTCTTCGCCGCTGGTCCGGCCCAGCTCAGAGCCCTCTTCGCCGCTGGTCTTGCCCAGCTCAGAGCCCTCTTCGCCGCTGGTCCTGCCCAGTTCAGAGCCCTCTTCGCCGCTGGTCCTGCCCAGCTCAGAGCCCTCTTCGCCGCTGGTCCTGCCCAGCTCAGAGCCCTCTTCGCCGCTGGTCCTGCCCAGCTCAAAGCCCTCTTCATCGCTGGTCCAGGACTCTTTACCGGGGAGCCTCCCCAAGAAAATTTTGGGGGGGGGCAATACACCTCCGGACCAGCCCGATCCACCAGGACCGCAAGAGGGGTGGTCTCCTGTTCCGCCCTGGCCGCCCGAAGGGTCGTCTCCGCCCTGGCCGCCCAAAGGGTCGTCTCCGCCCTGGCCGCCCAAAGGGTCGTCTCAGCCCTGGCCGCCCGAGGGGTTGTCTCTGCCGTGGCCGCCCGAAGGGTCTTCTCCACCGTGGCCGCCCAAGGGGTCTTCACCGCCGTGGCCGCCCGAAGGGTCTTCACCGCCGTGGCCGCCCGAGGGGTCTTCGGACAAGATGGCTGACTCCACGCCGGTGTCTTCGGACAAGATGGTCTCCTCTGAGCCGGTGTCTGTTCCTGTGCCATGGTCGCCTGAAGGGTCGTCTCCTCCCTGGCCGCCTGAAGGGTCGCCTCCACCCTGTTCGCCTGCACCGCCTGCTCCGCCCTGGCCGCCTGCACAGCCTGCTCCGCCCTGGCCGCCTGCACAGCCTGCTCCGCCCTGGCCTTCTGCCCTGCCGGAGTCTTCAGGCCCTCTTCCGCTCCACGTCCCCCGTCCCGCCCCCGGATCAGACCCACCACCCTCCTGGACTTTTTTTTTTTTTTTTTTCTCTTCGGAGTGTCTGGAATCCACTCCTTAGGTGGGGGGCTATGTAATGTTTCCTGTCCTGTGTTTCCCTTGTCTTGTGTGCACTTTTGTTATTTCCTGTTCTGTGTCATGTTTTGTAGTCCTTTGTAGTTTTTCTTGCTTATTAGTTCTCCCAGGTGTTTCTAATTAGCCACACCCCCTTGTTATCTTGTTTAGCTTGTTTGTCTGTGTATTTAAACCTCTGTGCTTCAGTTGTTGGTTGTCGGTCGTTGTTTAATGTACTGTTACCTGTTCTTGTCCTGAGTTCCGTGTTCCGCCTGGATTACCTGTTTGTTTAATTAAATGTATGCTTGCACTTGGATTCTCTCTCTGCTTCATCCTTGCCGCAGCGTGACACTTACATTTGATCACCAGTTTAGTTCCTCCACCGAATGTGTACCACAGTGATACAATCTAATGAAACGCTCGTACAAAAACCTCTATTCCACTCGAGTGAACACACACTCCAGCAGAGAGAGAGAAACAACACTTCAACACACTGATATTAGAAGATCCTCAGCTCTTCTCAACACTCACTCATTCAGATTTGACTAAATGCTTTCTGATATAACACTGTTTAAAGAAATATATTTGATGAGCTGTGACCTCTGAGGTGACCTTTGACCTCTTTGATCATGGATGATGTTGTGGAGTTTCTCATAATGATGCTTCTGTTCTTCATATGCAGATCAATCATCATGATTCACAGAAAAACCTGCAGCTTCAGACTTCAATCTTCAGTGAAAATCTCTTCAAATAATGAGTTTATTGAATATTAGAGCCAAAGTCAATAGAAAGTGTCAACAATGAAAATATAAAAGGTATTTTGCATGTTCTACACAGTCAAGCATGTTTTCATATTCAAGGTCTGTTCTAAAAGTATCTGGACTGGTTATGAATCTCCACACAAGATCATGAAATGTGAACAAGCTCTAATATGTCTCCATCTTTAACAGCCTGTTTCTTCTCCATTTGATGATTTCAGACACACATGAGGCTTCATGATAGATGGAGTGACACCATGAACTCTGATTAGAGATTCACAATCAGTCCTGATACTTTCTGAACAGACTCATGATTCATGATCTTACTTTAGTGATGGCGCTTCATCTAGTGGAAGTGTAGCAGTGATGATGGTCACATGACTGAATATGGACACAGAGATGGACGTTCATCTGCACATCCTCAGTGTCTCAGGAGTCACAATAAAAATACTAAATAAAGTCATGATTCTGTAACTCTAGTGTATATTAGTTTGTTATCAGCACAAGCTGTTGTAAATCCTGCCCACTTCTTTGCATTGTCAGCACATGCTTCAGTGCTCTGAGAGTGTTTATAGTGCTGTGAGTTTAACACTTCATGACTGAGAGCAGAACACAATCTTCATCATCACACAAGACTAAACTACAGCAATGAACACAATCAACATCTTCATCTGGACCATTGCACTGTTTGTTCAAGGTTTGTGTAATAGTTTTTATAATGATTATTAGTTCTTTTAAAATTTTAAATATTTAAATATTTTTTTTCCTTTTTTCTCTCAGAGTGTAGAGGACAGATCACTGTAACTCAGAGTCCATCAATACCAGCAGTTCAACCAGGAGGAGAAGTCAGAATAAACTGTAAAACCAGCAGTGATGTGCATTATCATAGTTCATATGGTCATTACTTACACTGGTACTCACAGAAACCTGGAGAAGCTCCTAAACTCCTCATATATCTGACATCAACCCGTAATACTGGAACTCCATCTAGATTCAGTGGCAGTGGATCTGGCAGAGATTTTACTCTGACCATCAGTGGAGTCCAGACTGAAGATACAGGAGATTATTACTGTCAGAGTTATCACAGTGGTTATGTGTTCACACAGTGATAAAGAGTCGTACAAAAACCTCTGTCAGTCAGACGTCACAGTGACTGCACTGATACAGCTGAGAGAAACTGCAGCTGCTGATGGAGGATCACAAACTACACAATATCAATGTTTAGTTCAAAGTTTCTAAAGACCTTAAAGGTAAATATGATATAAACTACACAATGGTGTAAACACAAACGTTTGGTCACTGCTGCAAGAACGTCCAGATGATGTTCTCTTTGAGGTTCCCCAGACACTCAGACGCTGCATGCTGTGCTCAGGTATTATTACATGAATTTTATGTAGTATTGGACAGGATTACATTAAAATATTTTGGTTTGAATCTATAATTTGCTATTCTTCTTTTAATCTTATTTAAATAAAGACTATCCTGCATAATATCATATGGCCTGCTGAGGAGGAGGATGATGACGATGAGGATACACACTCACTTCACATTAAATGTCGCATTGCAGAGTACCTCCGTCGTTTCATTGAACGTGGTATGATAGTTATTCTGTGTCTGAGTTGAATCAAGACTTATTTCAAAATGTAACAAATGTATTTACTAATATATATTATTAATACTATTGCTTCTTAGCAAGTGCTGGTACACTTCAACAACTTGTGGAGTTCTGGGTCGGATGGGAGCTTCCCTCATGTGGCATGAAGGTTGAAGTGGTCCATGCTAATCATCCAAGATCATCAACATGTTTTCAAATCCTACATTTACCTGGTCACTACAGTACATTTAATGAGTTTTCTGTGGATCTGGAGCCTGTATTGCAACATGTGACACTGGATTTGGGTTGGTGTAAAGGTGTGGTTGAATTGACATAAATTTGCTTCTTAGCCAAACATTCATAATCTATCAGATTGAATTAAAATATAGAGTAGTTCTACAGAGAACACATCACCACCTGATAATCGACAGTTCAGAAACAATTACTATTGTTGAATGGCATACGTTGTAAAATACATTTCCCTAATCCAGCTGCTTTCCGAGTTCAACGTTCTTATCAGTGTTATGATGTCATTGAAGTGATTCACATCTCATGAGTTGGCATAAGTTACATCTATAATGAACCAAAATGTTATTCAAAAACAAATTGTTCAGTTCAAAGACTGATCTACAGAGAACCTCGCCTGAAAACAGATCATTCCAAGAAAATCAATTATCACGAATGGCATAAAAATAAAATCTGTGATTCTATGTCAATGTTAGGATGTATGAGTGTTCAATTCATCATGTAGAAAAATTACAACTGAAAATAAATTAAAAACATTCAAACACTTTTCAAAGACCAATTTGTTTTAATTAACAGTGTATTCAGACATTACACAGATGTCAAATACTTACAACTTTGCTGACTACCAGAGTTTGTCTGGAACTGTAATTCTTTACATATACACATTGAAATGTTGTTGCACATACTGTACAACTGAAATATAAATATCACGGCCAAAACACTCTGATGGCCCCATTGGGTCCATTGCAACCCTGAGTCCCCCATACGCCTCTGCAGTGAGCGGGCCCTCTCTATTCCTGTAACCTGGATCCCAGATTCAGGCTCTTCAGGGAGGACACTGCTTTCCCAGTCACTCAAGGGGATGTTGATGTCCTAAATGAATGAGACAAAAATATATTTAATTTTGCTGTACATTTAGAAAATAATGCCTTCCCTTAAAGCTTAATATTACTGTGAGAATAAGAAACAATGACAAATGCTTCCTGGAAGGTCAATGACTACATCTCTTGTGATAGTTCTGTGTGAGTCCCTGCTCTGTCCTGAGCTGTGAAACTGTTCAAGGTTTTTTAAGAATGTCTTCACACCACACACACTGAAAAGTCATTTATGTAAGGCCCGAGCCCGCCTTCAATGTGCCACAGAACATCGTGCCTGATCAAATGACCTAAAGGTACGCCATGAACAACTAAGAGAAGGCCAGGTTGTGTATCAGAGAGCCCATAACATAAAAGGCAGGAAGATCCAGGATGCCTGGGATCCAACCCCCATAACGTGGTCCCGGTGCCCAGATGGACATGGAGTTGTGTGTGCTATTGCCCCTGCAGATGGAGGTGGTAATATTAGACATATTCTCTGTTGTGAGTTGCGACCAGCTTATACTCCCCCGAATTATCCTGGACTTCTAGATCTATTTGACCATCAGGAAACTTTAAGAGACCAAGATGAAGACATGGTAGCGGTGTCCCTAACCCCTGAATATGCATCTGCCCAAGACCAAGTTATTAGGCCTCAACTTTTACAGGAAGATAATACCAACTTCTGTACTTCAGTAGTGGATTATGCAGAGGACCATCAGCCTCAACAACAGGAAGCATAAACAAAAAGCATTTTATTCACTTCAATACAGTTATATATAACAAAAACACTTAGACGCTTGATTATTTTCAGGTGGTTCCCACCTTCTCATCCACTTCCATAATGGGAAGTGTTACAGTGGTGACACCTCACAGCCCAGCCACACAATCTTTTTAGATTCTCAGTTCTCTAATACTCTATCCCTAAATGCCACCTCCATGCCCACATCTCACCTATTAACATCTTGTGTGTTTTAGAGAAGTTATATGACAAGAATAATATAAATTAAAAGGGTTAGAGCAAGAACAGAAAACAAGTCAATAAAACAAAACAAAAAAAAAACTAGGCACAAAAATAAAAGTTTCATTTTTCAAGTTTCAAGTTTCATGTTTCATGAATACAAAAAAATCCTAATAAAGAAACTGACTTGCCTGTAAGAAATTCCTTTCTAATGGCACCTGAATCAACACCTGCTTCCCCCAAAAACGTTACACGCAAAATGTTGCTCGGGGTCCCTTTCTTTCGCCGCTGCCACTGAACCATAGCTCTTTGAAAGAAGTCTGTGCGAGACACGCAGATGTTGAAATCCTTGCTGTCATCTACCCTACATCTACCCAACAACCTCAGTACATCATCTGGACTGTGCAATGTAAAACAGGTGAGTCAAATTGTATATTCTTAAGTTTGTTTACCTGTATTGATTAGAAGTACTCTACCATTTGATGTCTGGGCTTTGGTTGTGGTGTTCAGGTGTGCCACATATAGGACTGTTCGCATCAAACGTCTGTGATACACTAAGAATTTAACCAAAGGTTATATTCGAGTTCTCACTACACTTTGAGTTCTCACTACACTACACTACACTCATAAAAATGGTGTACAATGAAATACTTTTAGAAATCATAAAATATTACCTATCGCCACATATACTAGCATGAATGGGCAACTGTCTGTGCGTAAATATCTCTACACAGGTGAGACACTGTCCCTCATCATACAACATCAAGAAAAGACAAATGATGAAATATGACACGGCAAGCAAAAACTGATACTTAAGCACATCTCTTATAATTTACAGCACATACAGAATACATATATTTACAAATATTTGATAACTTTTAACAATACAGATTCATGTCACCTCATAACTTGTGGTGGGTGTAGGAGAACAGGACAACTTGTGGTAGGTGTATGGCTAGAAGTTAGGGCTGGGGTGGCAGTGGTCACAGTACTGGCTGTCACAGCAACTATTTTTAGTTCATCGTCATCATCAGTAATCTGAAATAAAACTGGGTATATATGCTGCCTAATACCAAAGTAAATTGAAATGTAGACAGTTGCAATTGTGTGCTATTGCATAAATAACATACCTCATCATCAGCTGATTGTGTGTCACCACAGGACTGGACATGCATGTATAAAACTTGCAAAGGCATTGCTGTTTTACATGTCCGACACTCCACCTTTGGCATCTTCTCAAACTCCTCTGCTGAGAATGGAAGAGGATCAAGACATAACTCATCTTGAAGAGGGACTAGGGCTGTGCGATATGGACAAAAAAAAAAAAAAAACTATCACGATTTCTTGATTTTTTTTTCCGATTTCGATTTTAATCACGATTTTGACACAAACAGACATGCTTTACAGTTTTAATGCATTCTGTGTGAATTTGAAACATATTTCCAAAGGAAACCAATTAGAGCTTTATCGAAAAGTTAACACGTCTCTAGAACAGACATATGGCCTAAATAAATAAATAAATAAATATATATATACGTTTGCAAGCATCGGCTTTTCATTTCGAAATCGTCATTAATAAAGTGCACTGTTAAACTTAAGCAAGGATCCAATGTTCTGCTTGACCACATATCTGAAGTAGTTGCGTAGTATTTCACTTGTTTTAACTCCGATTCAACACTGGCCTTGCATTTGGAGTACATCTCAGGGATGGCAACTCTTGAAAAATAACTTTGCGATGGCAGTTGATATCTCTTATCAAGGGTCTGTATCATTTTTTGGAAGCCGGCTTTACTGACGATATTTGCGGGCACCATATCTTTGCATAAATGATACGTGACAGCTTCGGTTATTTCTTTATGCCTTTTTGAACTTCTGTCGTATGGTGTGCAGCTCGCAAAAGCCTGTATTTTTTTTCCGAATGAGTTTGGGATGTACTTTGGTTCGTGTCCAGGGATTTTTTTGCCATGCATTGGTCATAAAGCTCTGTGTGGCGCTGCCTCAGGTGTTGAAAAAGATTTGTTGTGTTACCCTGTTTTGCCACAATGACAGATTGACAGGTCTTGCAAATTACCTGACTCTGTGATGAATCCTATATCCAAAGTAAACCAAAGTAAACCAAAGTAAACTCCTGTATCCAAAGTAATCCCACACCACGCACAGATGTTGTTTTGGGCACCAAGTCCTTATCCTGTCCTGAACTCATCTTCCCTGTTTCTGTAGAATATCTGTCGTTATGCCTGGTCTGTTCTCGCGCTCAATTTAGGCGCGCTGCATTCAGATTGGTGTGGATAGCATACTGGGAGGTTGGTGCTATGAAGCAATTTAGAAATCGTGCATGCTCAAATCGCGATTTTATTACGGTTTCGATTAATCGCACAGAGTCATGTAGAGTGCTGTTCTTCCAGTGGTTGTTGCCATTTTTATAAGGCTGCCAGTATAGCCCTCTGAGTCTGGAAGGACAGCAATAAGCCTCCTTCTTCCACTGCCACCTGCCAATTCAAATACACATTACAAGTATTAGTGGTCCTTTACCGTATAATTAGGGGTAACACTTTATTTTACGGTGCCCTTGATACAGAGTAATTACTTAATTAATTACTTAGTAATAGACTTTGTAATAACATGTAACAAAATGTACTTAACATGTAACTAAGTTATGGAACAGCCTGTACTTACAGATTGTAATTACGCACATGTAATAGGCAGCTACTGTTACACATGTGTAACAAGCCGAGTCTGTTACATACGTGTTACGGACTTGGTACACTGTAATTATGTAAGAAAGTACTTAGTATAACACAATGTAACAACAAGTACTTAAATATGTTAGGCTACTGAGGTCTGCAGTTACACATGGTAAATGTGTATGTTCTGTAGCATTACTTGTATGTAACATAAAATAAAGTGTATCAAGATTGTACTTAAGTGCACTTCCTGTGTATCTACATATGCAGCCTGATCTCACGGCAGCTAAATCATTTTTGCTAAATCGTACATATTTTACGAATTGCCCAATTCGTATGAATTCATACGAATGACCTACCCCTGACCCCACCCCTAAACCTACCCATCACGTGGGTTTAGACAAATCTTACAAATTTGTTCGAGTGAGGTCGTACAAATTCGTACGAATTAGCCAACTTTTTATCACTCGTTCGAATTCGTACGAATTGGTCGTGAGATAGCGTTGACATATGTTATCCATCTGAATTAACCCACTAGTTCATAGCTTAAATACATGCATTAGCTTCCTAATTACATTAAAATTACAGAAAATTACACAGGTATAAGCTACGTAAAATAAAGTGTATTAAGAATGTACTTAAGTGTACTTTGTCTATACATACCTTATCCATCTCTGCCTTACTTTGATTTAACTCACTAGTTCACAGCTTAAATGCATGCAGTAGTTTCCTAATTACATTGTAATTACATAATATTACACAGGGATGAGCTACGTAAAATAAAGTGTATCAAGAATGTACTTAAGTGTACTTTGTGTATACATACCTTATCCATCTCTGCCTTACTTTGATTTAACTCACTAGTTCACAGCTTAAATGCATGCATTAGTTTCCTAATTACATTGTAATTACATAATATTACACAGGGATGAGCTACGTAAAATAAAGTGTATCAAGAATGTACTTAAGTGTACTTTGTGTATACATACCTTATCCATCTCTGCCTTTGTTTGATTTAACTCACTAGTTCACAGCTTAAATGCATGCAGTAGTTTCCTAATTACATTGTAATTACATAATATTACACAGGTATAAGCTACGTAAAATAAAGTGTATCAAGAATGTACTTAAGTGTACTTCATGTGTATCTATAAACCTTATCCAACTCGGCTTGTTACACATGTGTAACAGTAGCTGCCTATTACATGTGTGTAATTACAATCTGTAAGTACAGGCTGTTCCATAACTTAGTTACATGTTAAGTACATTTTGTTACATGTTATTACATCGTCTATTACTAAGTAATTAATTAAGTAATTACGCTGTATCAAGGGCACCGTAAAATAAAGTGTTACCTAATTAGGCTTATATCTGTAAAGTGGAAGCAAAAAAAAAAAATATATATATATACAAGTAATGACCAGAGCCCGAGATGTACCTATAATCGATCACATCCCTGTGCAATATTTCAAAAGAATAATTTTTTCTAACATAGTATGTATACATTTGAAAGCTTTGGGATGCAAAGAGAAAATGTGTAATTGTAACCCTGTGTCTACAAATATCAGTTGTACAGTTTGGATTGAAACAGTTGTGTTTGTCTCTTCACATGCTTGTGTCTGCTCTGATGTTTAATATAGTGCACCTGGTGCCTTATAAAGCAGCCACCCTCCAGCGAGTGATCTCATTTTTGGAAATTCAGCTTCAAGTAGCTTGCACAACTACAGAAAACAAAACAGAACAAGGGTTCGCAAACAAGAGCAAAAAATTAGTACACACAGAAATGGTAATGTAAATACATATGAAATATTAAATTAGGATTGTTTCAGAATCATAAAAAAATTAAAGCAACATTACAAATCCTAATATAAGACTATGGGCCCTATCTTGCACCCAGTGCAATTGACTTTGTACACCGACGCATGTATCATTCCTATTTTGCACCCGCGCAAAGCGCGCTTTTCCCTCCACAGACGCACGTCGGTAAGTTAGGAAATGAACTAGCGCTCCCGGGGGCGGTTCAGCGCGAAGAGGAGGCGTGTTCTGGCGCAAACGTTCCCTGGTGTTATTTTGCAGTTTCAGAAAACAATTCCGCCACAGACCAGGAAAAACCTAGTCTAAAGTCAGTGGCGCGTTGCGCATGTTATTCAGATGCTATTTTAAGGGCGCATGCTTGGCCATAATCAATGTAGCGTGTGCACAACGCACATACACTTTGCTTAGATTTGCGTCGGGCGCAAGAGTCATTTATCCCGCTTGTATAATAGCAACAGCGCCTAAGACCCACCCACAAAGTTACTTGCGTTACGTGCTTGATGCTTGCGTTTCAGATCTTTAAAATAGGGCCCTTAATCCCAGTCATTTTTGGGCTGGGTGAAGCTACTGTTTTACAATACTACCGTGAAATTATACTTACTTCATAATGGCCCATGTTGGAAGAAATCGTAAAAATACGTTTGCCCAGTCCTGCCTGGAGTAGTTCTTACTATTCGGAAGGTGAGGGTGAATAATCAGTAATTTTACTTAAAAAGTATATCTGAAATGTAAATGGATTCCAAACTGTTGCTTTTAGTTGTATTTGAGGCTTTGCGGTTTTCTTTTTCTTTTTGAACATCCCAGGAAATGCTCTATAAAAATAAAAAATAGTTACTTATAATACTGAACTTGCAGAAGATAAACAAATGGAACAGTTTAATCGTTAGGAGAAGGTGATGATAACCTGGTCATATCCTGCTCTACTCTTGAGGAAACACCAGGAGAAGGCTACTGTTATGGGGTGTTGTGCAGGTGGAAGGAAACTCAAAGTCCAAAGGCTTAAATGCGAACAATTTACTTCAAAAGAAACTCAGCAATACAAACAGGCAGGAAAACACTCCAAAATAAACGTAGAACCGACACTGAAGACTGAAACACTCAGGGCTTAAATACACAGGAGAACAGATAAGGGAAACAAGACACAGCTGACGAGACTAACGAAGAAACAGGTGATACGGATGAAATCATTAAACAGACCGGGGAAAACAGGACTAGACCAAAATACAACAGAAGACAGGGGAGAACGGAATCACAGAAAACTGAAAACACTGAAACAGACTCAAAACCAGAACTCAGAAACACAAAACTGTAACAGCTACTGCTGCTGCTGACCCTGACCCAACTAATAAGCACTGCTATATACACTGTAAAAAATATCCGTATATTTAACAGCGATGAACAGTAAAATTGTGACAGGAAAAATCCGTAAACTATAAAATATTCTAAAACTGTAGATTTAATGTGAATTTCCCGTAAATAAATGAATCTGTGAAAACCAGTAATTTGTATATTGTTTCTCAGAAAAAAATACTTAACAATACCGTAATCCACTATTGCTGTGTTTTTTTAAATAGAAAAAATTAAACTGGTAATACACTATGATTTTTACATTTATATTAAAATACAGGTTTTATTTGTTGAATGCAAGTATGATTGTGAATGTATGCTATAATATGACATTGTGTTTTTTTTTTATATTTTCAAAATAATAATGTATTAAATAGCACTGTTAAGACATCAAAATCACTTTCCAATGAATTCATTCTTGATTCACTTCACCTTCACACATTGGTCGTGTTGACTGTAAGAATAAGCAGTGTACAATGTATTAACATCTTTTTTTCTCAAGTGTCATATTTGAGAAAAATTAAATCTTTACATGTCTTTAATAGCCTTAAAATAGTAAATTAAGTATAATAAATTTATACTTAAAATAGTCTTTTTTATGATCCCAAAAACATTAAAATAATAATATCTTGCTTGTTCTGTTTATTTATTTATACTTAAATAATTTTATATCTCTATTTTTTATGGAAAATCGAACTGTATAGTTTTGAAAGTATCTCATCCAAAATCGTTTCCTCCTGAAGTCTGGAGGAGCGTCCTTTCACATCAAGGCGCCTGAATTCAAACGGGCCAATCAGCGCACTGCAGCAATTAACGTCTGTGCACTGTGTGCAGCTCTGATCACTTTGGGCTTTGGCATCACGGCATCATCGTTTTCAACAAGTTTTTCCTGGATTTAACCTCAACCACAGGTCGTCTTCAGTTACGTCGGTAAGAAAATGATCTAAATTGGTTTATTTAAGAACAGTGTTGTGTTGCAGACAGCGAAGGCGCAAAGTTATGTTAGCTTTAGGTCTAATGTTAGCACTAACTTTAGCCACCTCACAAAAAACAGCTTTCTAACGCCAGTAGTGGATGTTTCAGACACGTGCGGATTATTGTAGGCCGTCTTATAAGTGTAACTCCATTTTAATGCTTTAGGTAAAGGCAGCCTGGTTTTTTTTTCAGCTTTTTATGATACCAGGCTAGAGCTGTAAGTTAGCTAATCTCACGGCAGTGTTCTATGGAATATGTATACGTGCTGCATATGTGGAGAATCGGTTCAGTCTGTGAAAGCTTATGTTTTTCACTGTAGACTGCATCGTAATGAACCCCGGTGTATTTTTAAATGTGTAGAAGTAAGCTGTAAGCAGGTGTTTTCTGGATATGCCGCTTTAAAGTCTCACTTCTACCGCCACCACACTAGTACAGCAGCCGTCTCTCACGATACTTCCCTTACGGTATTGAATTGTACTGTTTCACTATGTGAACGCCAGTGTGAGGGAACTAAAGCTTTGATTGCTCACTTAAAGGAACACATAGATGAGGGACGACATGTGACTTGTCCAGTGACAGGATGTAACAGTGTGTTCTCTGTAAAATCTACATTTACGTCCCATATGTCTAGAAAACACAAATGTTTAAAAAATCTGATTTGGGGTTCAAACCAAGATACTCGGTCAGAGAGTCCAACTACAAGTGCCACCATTCAGGAAGCTGCCAGTCCAATTACAAGTGACACCATTCAGGAAGCTGCCAGTGTGTCAGATACAGAAAATCCTTGTATGTATGGGCCTAATTTCAGTGACCTGTATCTCAGAAATGTATGCATGTTTTACATTAAACTACAGGGACAGCATCTTCTGCCAGCATCAACCATTCAAACAATTGTTGAAGAAATACAAAATATACATGAATTGGGACAAATGTATACACTGAATAGACTAAGCTCACTTCTAAAAGATATGTCAGTTTCAGATGAGGATGTTATAAAAATCTGTGACACTGTAAAACAATCTGACTTGTTCTCTGCTTGTCACACAGGACCTATGAGAACTGCTTACTCAAGAGTTCAGTGCTTTAAAGATGTGTTTAAGTATGTTGAACCAAAAAAAGTATTCTTGGGCAGAGACGAGAACAGAACTGAGAGATTTGCTTATTATGTTCCTGTGCTAAATACTTTGAAGAATATACTGGAATCTAGTTTTTGGCAAGGTCTCATGTCAGTGGATCCTTATTTTTCAAGATCAGATGTTCTCAGTGACTGTTGTGATGGAGACGTGTTTGTGTCAAACACATTTTTTAAAGAAAATCAAAATTGTCTCAAGCTGGTTCTATACCAGGATGCGTTTGAAGTAGTGAACCCACTTGGTTCTGCTAAAAAGAAGCACAAGGTTTTGGCTGTGTACTTCTCTCTACTCAACATTCCTCCCCATGCCCGGTCAAATGCTGATCACATGCAGCTAGTTTTACTGTGTAGGGAGAAGGATTTTAAGGAATTTGGCCATGACAAAGTTTTTTCAGAACTCCTGAATGATTTGAAAGTACTAGAGGAGAATGGCATAACGATGGCAGACAAAACTGTTGTGAAGGGAGCTCTCTACTGCATTGCTGGAGACAACTTGGGCTCTCATTGTATTGGGGGTTTTACAGAAAATTTCAGTACATCAGTGTACTTATGCAGATATTGTATGTTAACTCGAACTGAATTTCAGGGTGCTGATCCAACAGTCTGTGGACCCCAGAGGACTCCAGAAACCTATAGATCTGCCACAGAACAGCTGGAAAGAGAAGACGTGTCAGAAGTACAAGGGATAAAGTTCAGGTCTGTGTTTAATTCTTTACAAAACTTTGATGTTTGCACACCTGGCATGCCCCCATGTCTCGGTCATGACATTTTTGAGGGTGTCCTCTCATATGATCTTGCTCTTTACCTCAAATATTTCATCTGCAGAAATAAATGGTTCACTTACACAATTCTGAACAGGCGCATAAAGCAATTTAAATACAAAGGAACAGACACTTTATCCAAGCCTTGTGAGGTCAGTCCAAAAACATTGAAACTGAGTGGACAAGCTGTTCAAAATTGGAACTTCTTGAGACTTTTACCTCTCATAATTGGAGACAAAGTGCAGAACCCTCAAGATGATGTCTGGCAGTTAACGTTGCAGCTCAAGGACATCGTTGACTTAATTTGTGCTCAGCAAATTTCCAAGGCCCAGGTTACTTATCTGGATGCTCTCATCCAAGAATATTTGGAAACCAGAAAGGAATTGTTTCCTAATACCAACTTAAAACCTAAACACCATTACTTACGACATTATCCAGGGCTAATCCTAAAATTTGGCCCTCTCATCAGGCTTTGGACGATGCGCTTTGAGAGCAAGCACAGTTACTTCAAAAGATGCACAAGGCATCTGAAAAATTTCAAAAATCTGTGCTTGACTCTTTCAGAGAGACATCAAATGTTCCAGGCCTTCCTTTCTGCTGGGTCAGTCAGTCCTCCAGCATTGCAAATGAAAGATGGCTCACCATTTTACTTGGAGCTTTACAGTGAGCAAGTTAAAGACGCAGTCCTACATTTTGGTTTTACTGAAAGGAATACAAAGATTCCAGTTGATGTTCAGTACAATGGCCTTGCTTACAGGAAGGGCCAGTTTGTTGTCATGAAGTATGATGAGTCAGTGGAGTTTGGTGAACTTTTGCTGATCTTTGTTAAGGATGATTCAGCTCTTCATTTTCTCATGAGAGTTTATGATGCTGAATTTATTTCTTACTACCACATGTACTCAGTAAAAAAAGACACCGGCAGATTAGAGTGCAGACTCATCAGTGAACTGATTGACTTGTGGCCATTGTCATCTTATGTGAAAAATGGTTACCAGATTATTCCACTGAAGCACAGCATCTTGTCAGACTGAATGCATTAATTTTATTTGAACCAGAGACCAAACTCTTTGTTTGTGTGTCTTAACAGATATGGCTGAATCACAGCTGAAGAACATAGGGGATGCGATAACAAGAGTGCTTCCGGACCTTCCTGATCAACTTGTTAAGTCCGTTGAAGATACTTTGAAAACACTTGGTGCGGCAACCACAGATGATTTAAAGTACATCACAGAAAACGATTTGCTGCCAGTGTTAAAGCCCATACAAGCCCGAAGACTGGTTGCTGCCTGGACCCAAAATAGTCAGTATAGAACAATACCACACCACCCAATGGCACACTTGTTAACATGGTGTTAAGGTTAGAATATGAATTTTTATGAGTCTAATGATGATGTCATCATCATTATTTCCTTAATAAATAAATGTTGTTATTATGCAATAGGGGGTTTCAAAAATGTTAATTTTTAAAATGCAGTCTTGTTAGACAAATTGCATTTAGTTTTTACTATTTTGTGTAACCTTAATGTCTCCAAATGCATCTATACAGTGTGTAATTTAGCAAAACAGAAAAAGCATTGCTCAATGTTTAAAGCTTTCATATCTTCTTTTTAGTCTCCGGAACTTCAACACCAAAATCTGTGCATTCATCTCCAGTGGTTGTCTTTCCCTCTGCACCCTCAATTTCTTCTTCACCAGCGTCATCCACCTCTACATCATCTTCAGGAATCTGTACACCATTAACACTAAACTGCTTAGATCAATTTGAAATACCATGGCAGAGGCTCCCTGAGGAGTTAATACAGAACTTGGAAAGACAGAAAAGACCTAGTGCAAGACAACGAAGAGAAATGGTAAGGATTGTGGTCTCTGAAATGATGAAGACTTGCAAGAATCCTACCAAACACAACATAAGAGAGATAGCAAAAAGGATGGTGGCAAGGTATCCAAAGTCTCTGCAAGATGTGATTAATGGCGACGTTATTGGACCAGAATATCATTCTCTGTCGAAGCAACTTCAGGCAAGAGTTGAAAATGTCAAGCGACCTGACACACCAAAGGTTATAAAGCGCAAAGCAGCATCACATGATGACGACACAGACGAAATACCTGCCGAACAAAGAGCAAGTGTTCAAGACACCTATGGATGTATTAGCTGGGAGCCAAAGCATTTGCCACTCTCGGAGACTGTGGAGAGTCAGCTTGAAAAAAAAGAAGAAATGAAGATGTTAAAAAATAACTACAGTACAGATGTCGTGAAAGAACTAGTCAAGTGCACCTATTACACGCAGCGTAAAGACATCAACAAAGGGGAAAGCATCCAGAAACTATGCCAGGAATGGCCTTTTCTCTTTAATGAAGTCGGAATGCCAGCACATTTCCAAGAGCTGACTGGTGTAAATCTGATGGGAAACTTCCTTGATAATGTCGACAAAAAAGGGGCACGTCTGTTAAAGTTCCTGAGATATGTTGATGCACAAAAAAGCAAACGAGTCCTGAACGCTCTTCTCAAGCTTCAGACTGAAAGAGGTCAGTCCAGTGGTTGCTCCCATGAAGTCATTGAGATGCTGCTTCTTTTACTGGCTCATTTTGATGAGAAGGAAGACCTTCTGTTCCACTGTGTTGAGACGACAAGCCTTGCAGAGGATGTTCAGATGGAGAAAGTGCCACCAACACCCTTCATTATTGTTTGTGGTAAGTAAATAGAGCAAAATTCAACAGTTTTTTTTCTGATGTAACTGCAAAGTCATTGTACAACTATTTTAAACTGAAAGCCTTCAAGCTTTTAGCTTTTAAAATTGTCTGGCTAGGCTTTTTCAAGCCAACTTAAAGTTTGGCTACAAACTTTTCAGTCTAGTTTAGTTTTGTTATATCATTTCCCACAATTTGTATAACGTTTTATGTAGTCCAGAGGACTCCACTACATTCAATCATTTATTCATTCTCGCACACATTCGCTAGCTTACATACTGAGACACTGGCTAACACAACCTCAGAAGCTCAGCCAGTAAGATAATTCATCCTATGATGTATGTAACTATTGAAGATGGATCCTGCCTTAATTGGTAATAAAAAGAACTAAATACATGGCTTGATTAATTATTGTGCCAAATATAGCACCCAAAAAAGAAACTTTACCAACTTATTTTATTATACATTGACAGATCAATATTTATCATTTTCAGTTTTAATTTAAAATTAGCACTATTATTTAATTTTCCCTTTTATTTCCAATCTTATTGTTTAATAATTACTTTTTATGTAATATTTTTTATTTGGCACATTAATTACTTTATCAAGCCATTTCTTTATTTGTTTACTACCAATATTGGCAGGGTCCATCCTCCAATTTGTTTCAAGTATCTGCATTATATATATATATATTTAAAACTGACATTGATTCCCAGGTTCCTCCTGCTTTGCTGCTGAGACATTCATGTTGAGCATCGACAAGAAGATTGTCAACGACCACATCACAACCTTCACCTCCGCCATCTGCCTGATGTTTGGCAGTTATTACTGCTTTAACATACACTACCCAGTGGAACTACGATCAACACTGGAGTTCCTCCAACGGTAAAATTTCTGTTTTTATGGACACTTTTTTGGGATTTATCAAACGTATCAATTTGATATCCCTTCTCAGGTTGTTAATTTTCTCAATCGTTCTCTCACTTTTTTTTTCCATAAAGGTGTTTCTTTTCCATA
Source organism: Abramis brama (assembly GCF_963993115.1). Classification (NCBI taxonomy): domain Eukaryota; kingdom Metazoa; phylum Chordata; class Actinopteri; order Cypriniformes; family Leuciscidae; genus Abramis; species Abramis brama. The sequence goes on from NC_139982.1 coordinate 4,378,779, forward strand.
AATCCTGAGAGAGGCACCAAGGTTGAATCCAAGAAGAAAAAAATGTTCTCAGTCAATCCTAGAGTCCTCACTCTCATCTCAGACATTGCTGACCATGAGTGGATCTAGTACAACCCCTCTTGTTTTGGACAGTGTGATAAAGGTGTGTTACAGACTCTGTTACAGATGTTTTTGTTGTTTAAACAATTGTTATACTTCTGAATGTAAGTGAAATGTTTTTAACAATTTGGGGTTTTACTAAACAAGATTTGTTCAAGTACCAGTTTTTGCTTGTTAGTTCCAGGAGTTTCTTAGATTAAAATTTTACTACAGTAATTGTGCATTCTAATGATGTAAAAAGGTGGCTGCATGTACATCGCTAGCTAGAATTTTGTAAATCAAAAACTATTGTAAAGTTCTCAAAAGAAATTTTTTTTTTTTCCTTTTTTTTTTTTTTACATGTTGCACTTTAAAGATGTACAGTTTCAGCTTTTTCTGAACAGTTCTGTGTGTAAAATAAGTCAAAGTAAATTTTTTTCCCGGAATTTCTTGAAATCAACTTTTATTAAAATAGAAAAATAGTGTTTTCCTATAACTGCATTTGCATATTTTAAAACAAGGAACATTTAACTTGTTTTAACATTTTTGTAGTTCAAACTGCACCAATAACACTTAAAGTTCTCAAAGTTATGTTAAAGGTGTTTGCAAATTGTCTGCCACAGTTGATGTAAAATATAATATATGCTCAACTTCTAACACTGGTTTTGCAGTGAAGAAAACTGATTGGGACGGTCTTTGGTGATTTGAGTGAAATGTTTAATGATGTTCACAACTTCAAAGATGGTAAATAAAATACTTTATTTGAAATACAAGGTATACAAGACATTTGTGTTGCATTTATAAGTTTTAATAAATTAATGCATTGTATATTAGGCTTACAGGATAGACAGATTATAAGAACTCCTTCTAAAAAAGGTTACTACTAAGCAGGCTTAATACTTTACCTAAAAATTATTTGTATGCATGAAATGTAGTAGTTTGCTCATTCATTGTGAAATAACCAGCAAAAGGGGATCACATTTCATATATTCCATCAGGTAAACCCTTTGATAGCTCATAAAAGTTTTCCATGTCATCTCTAAATTATTATTAATCATAATTATTAAAAAGGGGAAACTGCAAAGCATTTTTTCATAAATTCTGGGAATTTTTACAGAATAAAATATTGTATTTTATCATTTTTGATAGTTTATTTTACAGGGAAAAGATGTTATTTTTTGTGGCACAAACTTAATTTTATAGGTTGTTTTCTTGTTAATTTTAAGGAAAAACATTGTTTTTTCCTAAAGTTAATACTTTTTATTTTACAGTAAATCATTGACTCAAGCACCAGATTTAACCGTAGAAACAACAATGACAATGGCTGCCAACCGTAAAAGAAAAAAATGTTTTACCCGTAACTTTACGGTGGAATTCTGGCAACCCCAGCTGCCAGCGTTTTACCGTAGAATCTACGTTTTTTTTTTTACAGTGTAAATTAAAAATCAATAAGTGTAACAGCAGTTATAACACATATTCAGTATCATTGACTGAACTACAGAAAGTAGCAACATTTACATTCTGATGTCAAATCTCTTTTTTCCATGTATGATTTCTAAAATAAAAGATTAACTAAATATGAACTCAGTGTAGAAATAAATGAAGGAAAAACAAACCTGTAATAAACTGATTAAACTCATAGTGAGACACAGTGTGGAAATATGTTTAGAATTTTTATTTCATTTTATTATATATATATATTTTTTTTTGTTGTTGTTGAAAGGAATAATGTTATTCTTATATTAACAACATTGTTTTAGATTAAATAATTATACAACAATATCAGTAACACTTTATTAAAAGCCTTCATACATATTGCATTATAAAAGTATATGCATGTGTGATCTAAGGAATACATTGTAATATCATCTATTCATTGTTACACCTTTAGAAATTATAATACATTAAAACTCATGACAAACAACCAATTTCAGATGTAACAAGGAATTTGTAAATATTATAATACATTTTAACTTTATTACAATAAACTTTGGTTATGGTTATTTACTAAAAGATAAAAGGCATTATGATCTACATTTGTGATGCCTTTATAATGCATTATACATAAAGACTTTAAGTAAAGTGTCACCACAATATCTAATAATCATTATTATTAATAAATGTTGTTCTGGTTTCAACTGTAAAACACTTTCTGAAATTAAAATTATATTTTTATTTAATATATAATTAAATAGACTTACATTTGATCACCAGTTTAGTTCCTCCACCGAAAGTCCACCACAGTGATACAATCTAATGAAACGCTCGTACAAAAACCTCTATTCCACTCGAGTGAACACACACTCCAGCAGAGAGAGAGAAACAACACTTCAACACACTGATATTAGAAGATCCTCAGCTCTTCTCAACACTCACTCATTCAGATTTGACTAAATGCTTTCTGATATAACACTGTTTAAAGAAATATATTTGATGAGCTGTGACCTCTGAGGTGACCTTTGACCTCTTTGATCATGGATGATGTTGTGGAGTTTCTCATAATGATGCTTCTGTTCTTCATATGCAGATCAATCATCATGATTCACAGAAAAACCTGCAGCTTCAGACTTCAATCTTCAGTGAAAATCTCTTCAAATAATGAGTTTATTGAATATTAGAGCCAAAGTCAATAGAAAGTGTCAACAATGAAAATATAAAAGGTATTTTGCATGTTCTCCACAGTCAAGCATGTTTTCATATTCAAGGTCTGTTCTAAAAGTATCTGGACTGGTTATGAATCTCCACACAAGATCATGAAACGTGAACAAGCTCTAATATGTCTCCATCTTTAACAGCCTGTTTCTTCTCCATTTGATGATTTCAGACACACATGAGGCTTCATGATAGATGGAGTGACACCATGAACTCTGATTAGAGATTCACAATCAGTCCTGATACTTTCTGAACAGACTCATGATTCATGATCTTACTTTAGTGATGGCGCTTCATCTAGTGGAAGTGTAGCAGTGATGATGGTCACATGACTGAATATGGACACAGAGATGGACGTTCATCTGCACATCCTCAGTGTCTCAGGAGTCACAATAAAAATACAAAATAAAGTCATGATTCTGTAACTCTAGTGTATATTAGTTTGTTATCAGCACAAGCTGTTGTAAATCCTGCCCACTTCTTTGCATTGTCAGCACATGCTTCAGTGCTCTGAGAGTGTTTATAGTGCTGTGAGTTTAACACTTCATGACTGAGAGCAGAACACAATCTTCATCATCACACAAGACTAAACTACAGCAATGAACACAATCAACATCTTCATCTGGACCATTGCACTGTTTATTCAAGGTTTGTGTAATACAGTTTTTACAACAATTATTAGTTCTCTTAAAATGTGAAATATATATTAATCATTTTTGTTTGTGTTTTCTTTCAGAGTGTAGAGGACAGTATACTGTAACTCAGAGTCCATCAATACCAGCAGTTCAACCAGGAGAAGAAGTCAGAATAAACTGTAAAACCAGCAGTAGCAGTCACTTACACTGGTACTCACAGAAACCTGGAGAAGCTCCTAAACTCCTCATATATGATGCAACAACCCGTAATACTGGAACTCCATCTAGATTCAGTGGCAGTGGATCTGGTTCTAGACAAGATTTTACTCTGACCATCAGTGGAGTCCAGACTGAAGATACAGGATATTATTACTGTCATGGTGATTATCACAGCAGTGGTCCTGCATTCACACAGTGATAAAGAGTCGTACAAAAACCTCTGTCAGTCAGACGTCACAGTGACTGCACTGATACAGCTGAGAGAAACTGCAGCTGCTGATAGAGGATCACAAACTACACAATATCAATGTTTAGCTAAGTTTCTAAAGAATTAAAAATGAATTAATTCATTGAGTAAATATACATTTATCGGTAGTAATGTATTTGATATGAAATAAGAGTTAGTGCTGATATTGATTATGGCACTGGGATGTTTTATTGTCAGTGTTTCAGATCACAGTATGAGAGCGATGCGGAGTGAAGCAGAAACACCAGCTGTTTTTAATGTGTTTTCTCTCACTCCAGGATTGATCTCAGTGGTTTCTTTCATCAGTGGTCGTGGAAATAATATACATACTAACTAATCAGATTTTGTCTGAAAGGAAAGTTAGAAAGTTGTTGCTTATAGCACTGTTATATAAAGTAATATCACCTTCACAGTCGTGCTGCTCTTCATGTCTATGGTAGAATCACAGGCGTGCTGATATTCAGTATAACTGCACTCTTGATCATGTGACACTGCTTAAATGTGGCAGGAGGAAAGAAAAAACAGCACAACACCTTCACACATTTAAAGACAACTTCAGCAAGGGCATTTAACCCTAATAAAAACATGGTAGTGTTTATTTGATTACAGTTTTTTTAATTGCTAACAAGCATTGTTTAATACTGAAGCCACATTTTCAAAACTCTTCATTCAGTCTGCATTACCAACATGAATCTTGGCCAAAGAGTTAATCTCACTCAGACCAACAAAACACTTCATATACGTCTCAAAATAAGCTCATTCCTCCATAACACTGGCAACAATTCACATTCAGAAAACATACATGTCATTCATAACACACTGAACTAAAAACACTAACAACAGGAGCATTACACAAATGATGAACCTTTATCTTTAAAGTTTGAATGATTTTTTTCACATTACAATTAATTATATGATAAGAATAGGATTTTTTTTTTAAAAAAATATCTTTACATATAGTAATTTACATGCAAAAAATACTAAGTTGAAACAACAACAAAATCCTGAAGCAAACAATACAAAATAATAATAATAATAATAATAATAATAATAATAATAATAATAATCCACCAAACACGTCTAGTATATGGAAGCCATACATTTTTTTTTAAATCTCATACAAAAAAATCTGGAAAATTGTAATTATGACATTACTGTTAAGGATTTTAACAGTGTTGGGCAAGCTGGAAAATGTAGAGAGCTAAGCTAGCAGTTACTGTACATTAAATTAAGCTTCACTACACTGAAGCTTCACCCTGGGAAATGTAATATGGCAAAAGTAGTTTACTACATCTAAGCTATTTTTTTTTTTATTAAATCTTTATATTGAACCAACTTCACTCCAAGTCAATGCTATCTCAGTGATCAATAAAACTGTAAGTTAAACAGATAGACAGGCATAATTCGTCAGTTCAATTGTTTATTCAAAAACTGTTCCAAACCAATTTGTTCCTGCCAAAAATAAATAAATATATATATATATATATATATATATATATATATATATATATATATATATATAAACCATATAACTAAATAAAACCATAACTATAATAACTATAACAAAAAGCAGGTGTCGGGAGTGTGTGCATCTTTCCATCAAGTAAATTTGGAGCAGAAAGTGGCGGTAATGCACCAAAAAGCTGCTTATAGGTGTCGCGGTTGGTAGATCCACTGTCTCATTCTAGTCTTGTGTGTTTGTGTGTGTGAGTTGTCTCTTCTTCTTCTTTTGTTTTTTATGGCGGTTGGCAAACCAACTTAACGGTGCATTACCGCCACCGACTGGACTGGAGTGTGAATCAGGAGATATTGGAACTTAAAGGGATAGTTCACTTTGAAATTAATTTTTGATATGTTTTAGCTTACCTCAAGGGCATCCAAGATGTAGGTGTCTTTGTTTCCGCAGTAGTTTCAATTTTGATATTTTTAGGTCAAACCGTTCTTGTCTGTCAGTCATATAATGCAGGTCGATGGTCACTGTCTCAAAACACAAGCACAGAGTCCAAATTAAAACAATTCCCCATCGTCCAAATGAAACAATTCCCCATCATAAGTACACATTGATGGCCTAAGACACGAAACGAGCGGTTTGTGTGAGAAAACGAACAGTATTTATATCGTTTCTACCTCTTGTAACCACAGCCACGTCCAAATGATCTGAGGGCGCGGGCGCTTCGGTCTGCGCAAGCGCCGGAAAGCGCCGGAAGTGATCTCTCGCACCTGTACGTCACTCATTGTTTACACAGAACAGAGATTGTAGGTAAGACGGCCAATAGAAATGGTAGTAATTTGCGCTTATCCGGGATGTTTCAACCGTCGTAAAAGAAAACAATTACGTATGCTCACGCAAACTCATCCGGGAGTGGTGAGTTTTCACGAATTCCCAATTTATGAGCCTTCTCTCTTGAAGTTATGGTTGATCGCTCTTCGGCTGGATATCAACACACCCATAAACTTACTAAAGTTGAGGAGGGTCTGCAGCGATCATTTTTGTGTTCTGTGTAAACAATGAGTGACGTACAGGCGCGAGAGATCACTTCCGGCGCTTTCCGGCGCTTGCGCAGACCGAAGCGCCCGCGCCCTCAGATCACTTGGACGTGGCTGTGGTTACAAGAGGTAAAAACGATATAAATACTGTTCGTTTTCTCACACAAACCGCTCGTTTCGTGTCTTAGGCCATCAATGTGTACTTATGATGGGGAATTGTTTCATTTGGACGATGGGGAATTGTTTCATTTGGACTCTGTGCTTGTGTTTTGAGACAGTGACCATCGACCTGCATTATATGACTGACAGACAAGAACGGTTTGACCAAAAAATATCAAAATTGAAACTACTGCGGAAACAAAGACACCTACATCTTGGATGCCCTTGAGGTAAGCTAAAACATATCAAAAATTAATTTCAAAGTGAACTATCCCTTTAACTAAAAAATAATAATAATAATAATAATTAGGGGTGTGACGAGATCTCAACGAGACGAGATTAAAACGCGACGAGATTTCTCGTCGAGGTGAAACTTTGTCTCGTGAGTTGTTGTGATGTCAGCGTGATGGAGTGTGACGGTGAAATATTGAAATATTGAAGTATTGAAGATGCCCCTGCCACTTTTAAATCATTTGTGTGCCGGGCCAATCACACACACACTCCGCGCACACACACACACTCACTGTTCCTCACTCACTCGCGCGCAGACACACACACGCACACTCACTGTTGCTTGCACTCTCACTCACTCACACACACTCACTCTCGCACACACTCAACCCGTCATGGAGGACCATTAAAATTAAACATGCTAGTCTTTCTTCTGTCGTGATGTCCTGAAGCATCGCAGACGCGTAGGTTGTCGCCCACTATGACACACTATACGAAATGAAACGATCGAATCTTGCGTCCCGACGCCCGTTGTACTTTACGAATCTCCACGAAAAGGATCGTGCCAAAATCGCGCTAAAATAGTGTAATCTGAACCAGGCAGGTAATAAACATTTGACCTATCACGCAAAGAACCTATTAAAGCACTAAGACATGGGAACAGTAGGCTATAGCTACATTCACATATCACAAGTCATATCGACATCGCAATATTAAACAATGTTATTGCACATCGCAGCTTTTCCTCATATCGTGCAGCCCTATAGTTACTACCCAAAGGTCTCAACTGCTGCCAGAAATCGTCGACATGCTTATATTCTTGAAAAAGGCAACACGGTCTCACCCCTATTCGTCACATACTGCCGTTTGGTCATTTCCCCCTCACGTCCAAAAGCCGACGTTGAGGGTACCCCCTATTCGTCGCTTGACAACGGAGAGGGTCGTCCGATAGATTTGAGTGCAAATCCCTCATCTTTGAATTCTGACGAAATGGGGTTACACATCCAGTGGTTTGCCTGCGCTGGAAAGTATAGTTTTAGGCGACTGATTTTATGCTGCAAATGTGTATTTTGCAGTAGCGTGCAGCGCATATTGTTACAATCATTCTTTGGTGCGATGAGCATACATTTTCGTGAGGCAGAAACCCTTGTCTGAATGGGTATCACGACCTTTTCCTTTCTCTTTTTTATATCATTTTGGGCTACTTTAAAATTACATATTTACAGGACTTTATATTTGCTGTATGCTTAACACATGCCTTAATTTAGATGGGATATTTTATAATTTTAGATCACATAGTTTGATCATTTCCCCCTCACGTCCATATGCCGACGTTGAGGGTACCCCCTATTCGTCGCTTGACAACGGAGAGGGTCGTCCGATATTTGAATGCAAATCCCTCATCTTTGGATTTTGACGAAATGGGGGTTATCCATCCAGCTGGAAAGTATGGTTTCAGGTGATTAATTATGCTGCAAATGTGTATTTCACAGTAGCGTGCGGCGCATAGGCTACTGTACAATAATTGGCGCGGTGACCATACATTTTCGTGGGGCAGAAATCCTTGACTAAATCGGTATCACGACTTTTTCTATCTCTCTCTCCTTTTTATTTATTTTTTTATTTTTTTAAATATAATTTTAGGCTACATTAAAACGACATAATTGCAGGACTGCATATTTGCTGTAGGCTTAAAACATGCCTTAATTTAGGTGGGATTTTGCCGATGGTATTTCAATTTGCAATTGCTTATACTATAGTGATCCTATAGTAGCCTACAACTTTGCTTTTTATGCGAAAAAAAAAAAGAAAAAAAAAAAAAAAAGAATAGCCTACTTTTATAGAACTTTCTTCTCAATACTGATTATGATGTTGTAATAAATGAAATAGCCTACTGCAGAAATGTTTTTATTGCTTAATATGGACATATCCTTTGGCAAAGTGATGGATGCATTCTGGGAAGTTGTGTGTTTAAATGTAATATACCCGTGTTTCCTTCACTTAGACATTTATGCTGACCCCTTTAAAATTATATTAAAAAATATTATAAAAAAATATTAAGACTGTGCTTTTTAATTATGATTGATATTTTGGCGCAATTTTGTGCAACACGTCACTGTGTGCGACCATCGCAGAAACCATTGCCCAGCGCGATTCCACCACGGTAAGTCGCTTACAATACGCTGATTTCACGCAGCCGTTATTTTGAAATCGAAAGCGAGGCTCCGGTGGGAAGAAAACCGGAAGTGTCGCCTTTAATCACAGGAGAGTCGTGAATGCGATGGCGTATTGTTGTGTTTAATGATGTTGTGTCAATTCTAAAACTGTACATACATTTCTTTCATACTTTAGACTATATACAGTGAAATTCATTTATAAATAAAATATTTTTTTTATATAATTCAGAAAGTAAAAAAAGAAGCAGGAATGAACTATACACATATCCTATATTGGATATTAACATCCAAAAGTGTAAATCGCGGCAGCAGCTTCAGGTTGGTAGTCCAAAGGCATTGTTGTTTATCTTTACTTCCGGGGTTTTTCCCACCAGAGCCTCACTTTCGATTTCAAAATGGCGGCTGCGTGAAATCAGCGTATAGTCTCATAAGAAAGAGAAATAAATACAACAGTCTCATAAGAAAGAGAAATAAATACAACAGTCTCATAAGAAAGAGAAATACAACAGTCTCATAAGAAAGAGAAATACAACAGTCTCATAAGAAAGAGAAATGAATAAGCATTTACACGCCCAAAATTAATAAAATTACGAGTTTATATAAAAAAAAACATGTTGGAGGCCTATAGCCTATATATATGCCTACAACATGTTTTATTTTTTATAAACTCGTAATTGTATTAATATTACATATAATATATAATATGACGAGTTCAGATGCAAAAGCCTTTAAGTGCCATCTGAAATTTTCTTCTAGAATGGTCATTTTATCAAGCTTGTATATTTAAGTTTAATAATTTCACTTAAATGCAATGCAAATTACCTATTAATTGTCAATTAAGTGAAATTACTGAACTTAAATATATACAAGCTTTATATACTGTAAATGATCATTCTAGAAGAAAATTTCAGATGGCACTTAGAGGCTTTTGCATCTGAACTCTTCATATATACAGTGTGTGTGTATATATATATATATATATATATATATATATATATATATATATATATATATATATATAAATATATATATATATATATATATATATATATAAATATATATACACCCCCCCCCCCCCCCCCCCGTCTCTCTTTTTGTTGTTTGTTTGGTTTTTTTGTTTTTGTCCCTGTGTGTTTATATTTTGTGCCATGTCTGATAATGAGATGGACCGTCTCCTGAATGAGATGAGTGACCTTGTTGATCAGGCTGAACATCAAGATCACCTCCAACATCTCATTGGCATGCACCAGGAAGCAGAACCATCCACCAGTCAGCCTTGCACCAGTAATCCGTCCACCAGCCGACCATCAAACAGCAAGCAAGATGTTAGGTGGATTAAGAGGGACAGTGATGGAAACATTATTTACGGCAGGCCCAGATCATCCCGGAAACAAGCAGGTACGATTTTTTTTACATTAATGTTTATTAAAATGTAGACTCCAGATCTAGTTTTGTATCTTGGAAAGGTATACAGCATAATCACAAGTCATGGGTCTGAATTAGAATATATCTGAGGTTATTATTACGTACCTGTGCCTAGCATCAGGTAAAGTTTGTGTCATTGAGTGTAAAAAGCAACATCTTTGTTTTTTGTTTTTTGCTACAGCAGGTCCCAGTCACAGCCAGAGTCGAAAGACTGGTGTCTCTCATGTCAGGGCTCAGGAAACCAGTGCGGAAATGACCAGTGACTTTCCTTCCATTACTGCAGGTGTGTTATTTATTTTGACTTCACTGGTTCAAAACAGTATGTTCATTTATTATAAAATTGTTCAATGCTATTCTCTTTTGTTATAATAAGCTACTGTTTTTAAATATTGTGCATTGTTTTAACAGAGTCCTTCCTTCAAGAGCTTAAACGCTCACTGGGTGAGGAGGACATATATGAAGATGAAACGGCACTTCAAGCCTCAGCAGACTGGTCGACTCGAAAGAGCCTCATATCAGGGTGGTGGGAGAAACAGAGACCCCGACTGGTCAACACCATGGTGGCTCGACAATATGCAGCAACTCGGATCTGCCAACATTGTGGAAATGGTCCAGCCGTTATCCATTGTTGTGACTGCCGACCACACCCATTCCTCTGTGGCCAGTGTGATGTCAGGGTCCACCAAGGTCAAGTGTTCCACAACAGGGATTCAATGACACGTGCATTTTTTCAGGACAGTCCATAGTTGTGGTTACAATGAATGGTAAGAAGAACTTTATGGGTTTGGGTGGGGGTCACTTCTGTAGAATTTTATTTTTGATTTTTCTCTGATTTTCTTTATCATGGATGGAAATCCAGAGGTGTCAATAGGTTGTGTGTTGATTAGATTGGCTGGGCCCATCTATGTGGAGGAAAACAATTAACCTTTGTTTGAATAAGGATAGTTTATTTTCCTGACAAAAGTGTGACTTCCAATAGAGTGCCTTACAAAATTTTGGTCTGTCATAATTAACTTTGTGTATATATTTTCTTCTTTTTCCAGGGCGATATGATCTCAGATTGCCTCAGATTATATGCAAAGCATGTGAAGCCACTTGGAGTCCTGGAGTGGATGACCTGATCCGTAATGACTACTGGCCTGCCACTTCTCACTTTTCAACTGTGTACGCAACAGATGTCCTTTTTTCTTTTGAAGAGCTGAAGATGGCTGCACCAGGGATGTCTAGCCAAGCATTTCTTAGAATGCTGGATCAACGCACTGTTCGCTTTGGCCGTGTAAGTATTTGTGGTAATAATTTCGTAACTCCATATATAATACTATGAGGGCATGATGATGATGATAGCACACATGAAAAGAGCCATTAGACCCTTTATAGACAACCATAAACTCATGTTCTCTCATCAGCAGTTTGCACTGAGACATTTATGAAAAAACAGGTCATTCTGAAGATCTCAAATTCAACTCCAATGGCTACTGACTTTGACATCTTCTCCCCAATATCATTTCCTGATCCCAGAAGTGTTCCCTTGGATTAATGGGCTAAACATTGCACAGGCTTACTTCTAAACAGTATGGAAGCCGTTGTAGCTCTCTTTGCGTATAGATTTAGACTGAATGTCAAACTATCCTGTATGTTTAATGGCCAGGTCCCCCAAATACACCAGTGTATAGTGTATGAGTGAAGTTTACACACTGTTTATTTCCTTCGATATGTATTCTAAGGAGTGGTAACAAAGTTTGTACAAACATCCCAAAATGCATCCATTTAGAACATTTTACTTCAGTGAGTATATTGTTTAATTTGATCCGTTTTACTGTTGTCTTTTGTTCTCTTTTACTAAACTCTTCTTTGAAACAGAGCGGAAACATCACAGCAGACAGCTTCCGGAAAAGCTTCTTGCAGTGGGAAGCTGTCCGATTCGAAGTGGACAAATTATGCCAGGAGGACCACTTTGACTGCCCAGCTTGCAGCCCAGACATGCTTGCAGTATCCGTTGATGGAAACCGTAAGCACTACAGATTCAAGAGTGCAGCAAGGTACTGTGTGTGCATTGACGGTCCATTACTTTGAAAGTAACTGCTGTGAATTCAAAATCATATGAATATTTAAAGTTAATTTGTATCTCTTTTATTTAGATCGGAGGAAAAAGCCATCTTTGATGGCGTGTTCATCGCGAATGATGATGACGTTGCAAAATTCGTGGACTATGTCCATACCTCAACCAGTCATGTAAACTTGCACAACTTCACTATATTTACCTATAAAACACCATGTCCTACAGAGGACTTTGTTTGAACAAGTTTGGACTGTTAACCATCTTCCATGTTTTAGGTCTCTGGAAGAGGTGTCTGTGGAGGGCAATGGTCAGCGGCGTGTGAAACGTCTCAGAAGTCCTCAGGAAAAACAGACGAGGAGGGCCTGGAACTCGCTGTATGTCGCCATGGGGTTCTGCTTCGTGCCCTCAATATGTTCAGGGGGGAGATTTTTGCCTACCCCCTGTACCTCCAAAAGCAAATGGCCTGTAAACCAGTTACATTTTTTGCAATGGATGTGGCATGCAAATACTGGCCTTACCTCCAGAGAGTGACAGAGAAATGAGCTTCAGAGCTTGAGGATCTCCTGACCATGAGGCCATTTCTTTCTGTTTTTCATGCCAAAGCTCATGATTTCAAATGTGAGGTAAGAAAAAATGATTGTCCATGACATTTTCTTTCCCTGAAATCCTGCATAATATTGTTGCCACTTAGGTTTTCTTTTTTTGTTTTCTTTTTTAAAGGTAAAATGGAGTGGAGCATATCAGGAGGGGACTGGTTCGACTCTTGGGGAAGAGGTGGAGCAGTGCAACGCCTTCCTCTCAAGGATTGCTGTTACGACAAAGCACATGTCAAAAGCAGGTAAGGTAACCAGTAAATTTTGATCCTGATGACAATGGTGAGCCACTTTGAGCTCATGCATATATGCTGACTCTGAAAATATAAAGCTCAGAATATTCAACATAAATGGATGGATCGATTACAATACCATCATCCTATTTTATTTGACGTGAGGATAATAAGGAAGGGCAGTGCGATATAAAAAATACACATCAGAGTACCATTCACCTACTGTCCTGCCATAGTGCTCTAAGCCATTTGACTACTGTCCTGCGCCACTGTTTCATGCTATTTCTTCACTATCCTGTGCAACCCTTTCATGGGACAGTAATCAACTGGCACAAGACAGCAGATTAATAGTTCCAAAGTACTGTAAGTTATTATTGTCTGCACAGTTTCTTCTCCTACTGCTACTGGAAAGAAAGGTGATAATCTCATATTTTTTATTTTTGCAGGACGCATAGACATGCTGACGATCATGGCCATGCGCTGGAACCAACAAAAGTTTGACAACTTGGCTTCTACCCTTGCCCGCCGATATCGGAAGGTAAAGACACCAGTTTTCCCTTATGCAAAATGCATAGCGATATTGTAAAATAAAATATTAAATGTTCATACCATATATATTGATAGTCCACATATATACGAATATACTGTATATTTAATTAGTGTTGTATGTGGTTTTCTAATAGTGAAGGTACTTCACAATCCTTATCAACAATTGTCAAAGTTGTAGGCGTTTCCCTCATTGTCATTTATGTTTGAAGGCCAAAATAGCCCTGCAATGCCAGTTGCATAACCTGGAGGCCATGAAAACGGTAATGGACATCTCAGACAGTCAACTGGAGAGGTGGATCTTTGATGTCAATGAGTGGGCAGAAGGTAGGATATACTGTTTTATACTGTTTGATATGGTGCTTGATGTATCACTTCTGACTAAGCTTGGCTGCAATTCCAAAGAGGCTCATTGTAATCGTAGTCAAAGAGCACATACTCTGATTGCTGATGATGTGTGGACAATATTATCCCCATGGGGACAATAAAGAACCTAGCTAACCTAACTATACTCAAACTTAGCTACAAGTGTAGCCTCTCAGTTACAGAGAAATCTGAAAAGATTGTTGAGGCTTTATTTTGCTCATACACCAAAAATATTTTTTCATGGAATCAAGAAGCATATTTCTTATCTCTTAATTTCTTCCTCTCAGCAACAAAATCCCCAAATGATGCTGATGTTGCCGCTGTTGCCAACCGCATAGAGGAGCTGGTGGCAAGTGTTAAGAGGAGGTCCCAGCGTCTTTATAAGGATAGTGATGGATGCAAAGGACGTGCCCGAATCTGCCGAAAGATCAGGGAGGAAAAAAAAATCTCAACTTCTGTAGTGGAAAAGTACAAAACCTTGGTTCCTAATGCAGAACAACTGACATTGGACACCATTCTTTCTGACGAGATTGTTTGGCCATGGCAGCTTACACACGGTGGTATGTACACAATTCCATTGACTTTGTGAAATAGTCACATAGTAGGACAAAATCTGTCATGGCTCGATTGTAACCCCAGAAAATATTGAAATGCTAATCTTAATTACAACTGACTTATGTTTCATCTATGTATTTCAGACTCTGTAGATCTAAGGACAAAGAGGAAAGCGTTCGACATTGTGATGGCAGTAAGGAGACTTGAGGAGGAGAAGAGGATTCTTATTGCTGAGATGAACAAACATTGGAAGTCTCTTTGCACCTGTGCAGACACCCTGAAGCAGATGTCATCCCAGCTTTCTAATGTGACATCAGGTATGTATTTGTTATACTTGGCATACATTACAATGTTTCTGAATGTTTCTGATTAATAAAGGCTCAGTGTGTTTTAACGTAAGGTAAGACGTGGGGTCTGCTTCAAGATGGTATCCGAGGTCTACAGAGCTTGACAATGAAGAACAAGGAAGCAAGCAACAGCTTGGCAAAGCATGCGAAGAAATGTTATGTTGAAGTTCTGACTGAAACCGAAATTAACTTTGATAGTGATTCTGAGGAGTACCATACCAGTAGTGACTCTGAGCAAGACTAAACATGGCCAGAGTCCTTTTTTATGCTGATGTGTGCTGGGGAGGCAGCATTAAGAAGAGGGCCGCTGGGACAGGTTGGTAAGGAAAGCTGGCTCTGTGTTTGGCATGGAGCTGAGGTTAATCATTTAAACTTTTAAGGTATAGTGGAGGATTTTTTACTTCCGGGTGGATCACCTATACTATTGGTCCTCCTAATTGTCAATCATTCTGGTAAATCAATCAAACTTATTCAAAAAGTGGAGAGGGCGGGTCTTATCTAAAATTCGAAAAGATCCTCCACTATACCTTTAACAAAACTATTAGTCCTTAAAGTTTGTTTTATGTTTTACCGCTATGTTTTATGTCAATACCTGGTAGATCTTCTGCAAGCATCTCTTCTCTTGCTTCTTTGTAGATTTTGGCTAATAGAGAATTTCTTTGATCAAGCTCAAGCACCTTTGGCACAATACTGGTCAAGCTGTCCTTGAAGCACTGGCTTAAGCTGACAATTGATGAATGCATTCGGTCAACTTCATCACACAACTGAAAATAAACAGAAAGAGAAAGTTAATCATTCACAGATTGAATGCACATATATTTGTTCACCTGAGGGTTTAGAAAATTAAATGTTTTTACAAAAAGAGTTATAACTGTAAATTATAATTTTAGTATACTTTTAGCTTACATCAACATTCAACATTTATTTTAAGCTGAGAACTGATATAAAATCAGTGATATCACTGACCCCTGAGGGTGTTTTTAAGAAAGGGTATTTCTTAAGTATATCCTCCACAGTCATCCCATCTCTCATCTCCCTCCTTCACCATGCAGAAGTTCGCTGTGTTCAGTCTTTGACCACCAAGGTGTCTGGTCGCATCTTGCAGTGGATATGCAGGACATTTACATGACCCTCAAAAGAGAATGAATTCTCACCAATGACAGCAATCTCCTATTGGATCAAATTTAAAAGTACAGAACATTAATAATTAAAATTATAATAATAAAAGTTAAACCTCAAAACCACATGTCATTCACTATTTCCTTACCTTAATTTTGTATGATCACAAAGAGAGATATTAAATTTAAAACTGCAACATTTTGCACAATGAATTCCTTAGAAAAGTATTATGCAATTGAGTCAATCCATGTCAATTTGACCAAATTTCAGAAACTTCCCTTGCTCCAATTTGTGATTTTGTTAATATTTTTTTCATAAAAAAATATTAACTTTAAAAAATAAACTTTAATATTGATGAAAACCAAAATATTAAATGTAATGAATATTGACTGAGTAATCCACTATTTTGTAGAGGAGGTCAAAATGACCATTTTCACCCAAGACCAATAAACATAGGACAAATATAATAATAAATGTTATACTTGCATTTCTGTAGTCGAAGTCTGTTGGTGGGATTCTGCTGGCACTGGGTCTAGTGTTTAGTGTTATCACCTCCTTCATCTCATGTGCAAATTTGTTGAACTTGGACTGTTTTTTAAAGGAGCCTTGAAATAAATATGAGATAATGTTCTCTGTGAGGCCACAATCTATTGTTTTCCCGTCCACCTAATTTTCTGAAAAAAAGAAAAGAAAGAATGATCAATGTGAGCTTGAGGTTTAAACAGCAACAATAAAATAAATGTCTTTTTTAAAATAATTGTTAAACTTTCAATGGAAATTCATCAGTATAAAATATCACTTTAATTTAACACTATAATAACTGTAACGTTATGGACACTCACAGAAAAAAGGTACAAAGCCGTCACTAGTGCAGTACCCTAAGGTACAAAGGCTAAAAGGTACCAATATGTACACTTGAAGTACCAGAGGCCTAATATACAGAGTAACGGTTACCTTTTTTTTCCTGAGTGTATGATCAACTGTTAGAAGCAAACTTATTTAAATTAGCAGCTCAAAGATTATAAACGTATTTTACAAGTTTACCAGTTTTCATAAATGGTTAACAAACTTTCTTTTTTTGGAGGGGCTGACGGACACCTGCACGCCTCGATCTCCGAGCCCTCGCTTCGCCTCGCCTCAATTGACTGCTGCTAACATAGTTCGCTCGTGATGGCTGACAGGACTAAATTATTACTCTCAGCATGCACTAACGTTTAGTCCGGGATGAACACGGGTAACGTTAAGGAGTTGTAAGAAAATTGTGGGAAACTGAATTTATAAATCTGTTGGCTTAACTTATATTGAGTTTTTACACAAAACGCGATGGGTTTGAACGGTTTGAACTGTTTCTATGGCCGCGGTCTTGCGGTAGAGTAACGTTAACCATATGAGTTATGCTAAAAGATATATCTTAATTTATGGCTAAAAATTCAAATAACTGTAATAACTATAAGTTTAAAACGTAATAGCAGTAACTTTACGTTGGTTCGAAGAAGGGTTTTCCCTCACGCATCAGTAAGTTAGGCCTGTTACAGACACTATGTCAAGTGCACATAACTCGAAAGGGAACCAACGGATTTTCACAATACTTAAAACTAAACATACCTCTGAATTTCTGTGCTTCGTCTTCGGTGATATTTATTCCGGCTTCTTTCAATTCCAGAAGAAGATCCTCTGTCGACAGCGTCAGGAGTGAGACAGCCATAATAACCGTCGTTATTTTGTGCAGTCCAGTCCCTCCCAACTTCTTCTCGCGCATAAAGTGCACTGCGCGGGCTACAATCCCATTGGCTGGTCAAATGCGTGGACTTGAACTTTGAGGCAAAGTAAAAGTACCCCATATAATTTTCGTCTACATTGCTTTTAAAGATGGCTTTTGCTAAAAAAAAGATTAGTACATATGTATTTATTTTAAGTCTAAATTGAAACTTCAAACTTATTTTACAAGTTAAAACACTATTATACACAGTTTAAAATTACAATTAAAAATACAGGACTACTTTATTACATTTGCTTTATGTTTAAAACTTATCATCTTGATGCTCTGCATAATCAGTAAAAGGTCATGGACTTGTGTACTGTTCAGAACCAGTGACAGTCAGAAAATAAATGGGCTATTAAATATATTTGGTTATTTTGTGCATCTCTTCTAAATAACCAACAACTCATGAACATCTTGCTCTATGTTTAATCTATGTTGGGTGATTGACAATTATGTGTTCACTGAATTGTTGAGATCACTGTGCAGAGCCTAATAAGCTTTTGTCAAAGATTGTACCTTTGTTTGGGGAATAAATGGTCCAAACATGGACCCTCTGACAGCTGGAAACATATTTGTACCTTTTTTACAACTAAATGATACATATTAGTACCCTAAGGTATAACTATGACCCATTGAGGGTACAACTTCACCGTTTGTACCCTAAGTGTTCACAAATGTACCCCAACCG
The DNA here is from genome assembly GCF_963993115.1 of Abramis brama. Taxonomy (NCBI): domain Eukaryota; kingdom Metazoa; phylum Chordata; class Actinopteri; order Cypriniformes; family Leuciscidae; genus Abramis; species Abramis brama. The sequence continues at coordinate 4,397,357 of NC_139982.1, forward strand.
TACCCTTTTTTCTGACAGTGTACTGTTTTTCAGAGAGTAATAGAGGTGGAAGCACTGGAAACACCACATTCATTTGTATTTATCGATGAAGCTGGATTTAACCTTGCCAAAACACGGCGCAGAGGAAGGAATGTTATAGGTCAAAGGGCCACTGTGGAGGTTCCAGGCCAAAGGGGGGGAAATATCACCATGTGTGCTGCAATGGCCAATGATGGTTTGCGTCTCAACACACCACTCATTGGCTCATACAACACAGAAAGGCTTATAGCTTTCCTAGAACAGCTCTATGCTCAGCTAGTGCCAGCAGAACAGGGGGAGCCAGTAAGAAACCCCCAAGTCTTTGTCATAGTTTGTTTGCTATTCTTATAATAATATCATTGTTTTTAGATTAAATAATTATACAAAAATATCAGTGACACTTTAATTAAAGCCTTTATACATATTGCATTATAAAAAGTATTTTAATGCATTAATTATATATTGTTTTACACATTATAATGCATGTATAATCTCATCAATAATTGTAACCAAGGTTATAACACATTATAATATTATCTATTCATTGTTACACCTCCAAAACATTATAATACACTAAAACTCATGATAAACAACCAATTCTAGACGTAACAAGGAATTTGCAAATATTATAAAACATTTTAACTTTGGTTACAGTTATTTATGAAAACATACATGACATTATAACATATGTTATTGATACCTTTATAATGCATTATACATAAAGGCTTCAAGTAAAGTTTTACCACAATATCTAATAATCATTATTATTAATAAATGTTTTTCTTGTTTCCACTGTAAAACACTTTCTGAAATCTAAATTGTATTTTTTTATTAGGTGATTAAATAGACAGACTTACCGATCACCAGTTTAGTTCCTCCACCGAAAGTCCACCACAGTGATACAATCTAATGAAACGCTCGTACAAAAACCTCTATTCCACTCGAGTGAACACACACTCCAGCAGAGAGAGAGAAACAACACTTCAACACACTGATATTAGAAGATCCTCAGCTCTTCTCAACACTCACTCATTCAGATTTGACTAAATGCTTTCTGATATAACACTGTTTAAAGAAATATATTTGATGAGCTGTGACCTCTGAGGTGACCTTTGACCTCTTTGATCATGGATGATGTTGTGGAGTTTCTCATAATGATGCTTCTGTTCTTCATATGCAGATCAATCATCATGATTCACAGAAAAACCTGCAGCTTCAAATAAATGAATCAATAATTCTGAACATTTCAGATGCACATTGTTTAATATATAATGACCTGATTATGAGTCCTGATGAACTTCATGCATGTGGAAAATGTGGGAAAAAAGTCATGAAAATATTTCCCAGAGAGCAACATGTCAACATTGATTCCAAAGACCATAATGGACTTTTTTTTATTATGACTCTAAATAGTCAAACTGATTTATTTAGTTCTTGATTTCTCATTGTTAACATGCTTTTAAAGGTGTAGCACAGAACTGAACTCAGAGAATCTGCTGCGTATGACATATGTTTAAAATGATCTACATTCATGATTCTCCAGACAAAACCCAGTGTCTTATCAGCCTGACAAACATAAACACAAATATTTCACAATTAATAAATATGTCAATTAATCACTAAATGGCTCAATAACATTATTCTGACAGTAAAATCTTCTATGTAGAGTTTATGAGTTTGTTATCAGCACAAGCTGTAGTAAATCCTGCCCACTTCTTTGCATTGTCAGCACATGCTTCAGTGCTCTGAGAGTGTTTATAGTGCTGTGAGTTTAACACTTCATGACTGAGAGCAGAACAGAACACACTCTTCATCATCACACAAGACTAAACTACAGCAATGAACACAATCAACATCTTCATCTGGACCATTGCACTGTTTATTCAAGGTAAGATGTAAAAACTAAGTCTGGTTGTGGTGTTTTTGTAAAAGTATATGATGATAATAGTTTTAAACACCAATAGTTTTTCTTTTCTCTTCTTCAGAATCCAGAGGAGTGACTCTGACTCAACCTGAAGTTAAAACTGTCCAACAGAGTCAAACAGCAACAATAGAGTGTAATATAGATGTAGGAATATACAGAATCTACTTAGCCTGGTATCAGCAGAAACCTGGAGAAGCTCCTAAACTCCTGATTTATGGCATAAACACCCGTAATACTGGAACTCCATCTAGATTCAGTGGCAGTGGAACAGCAAATACTGGACGAGATTTTACTCTGACCATCAGTGGAGTCCAGACTGAAGATACAGGAGATTATTACTGTCAGAGTTATCACTATATCAACAGTAAAGGAGTGTTCACACAGTGATAAAGAGTCGTACAAAAACCTCTGTCAGTCAGACGTCACAGTGACTGCACTGATACAGCTGAGAGAAACTGCAGCTGCTGATGGAGGATCACAAACTACACAATATCAAACCTTTCACAGACTTTATTCATTTATTATGATGTAAGTAAACATATAATCTTATATCCCTTACTCAACTGGACTAAAATGTGTAGAACATGTGAGTGGTGCTTGTAAAACTTGTTCTTGTAAAGCCACTCAATTGTATAAAATGCACTTCCATCCTTCACATCTTTATATTACTGAGTTCCCTATCTGTCAGCGAGAGAGTTTTCCTGCACTTTAACGAGCATCTAGAAAGAGACATTTCTCACTTCACATCAGAAGGTCTACTCTCTCATCCCTGCATAGAAAGACACACGTACGAATGAGACGCTAAAATTAAAATGATTAAAAGCACCATTTTTAAGGAAAATCACACTGATGCACATTTATGACAGAAACCCTTAACAATGTTCTAAAACCATAAATATGTGAATATGATACAAATTAAGAAAAATATAATGAGTGTTAATATAATGTAAAAACGTTATTGTAATAATGATAAACTTTCTCATAATAATCACTTAACATATCATAATATGATGGACAGGAGTCATAGTCCCATACTCCATTTCAATGAAGTCATTCAACTGTGCTCTCAGAGTTACAGTTATATTCATAAAGAGCCTTCGAGTCCCACCAGGTGTAATCCACGTTTAGAGAGTTGGGTCACTCTCCCACTCTTTACTGTAGATACAACTGTATATTTATGCCACTTTGACACACTGATCACTCGAATATACAGCTACAAACGATCTCACTAAAAACCCGTCAGTCATGAATGATCACGTCTGATTGCTGATCTCTGATTGGATAAAAGTGCTGCTCATCTGTGACATCATCACCAACACCAGTCGACTCTGCGATTATTTATTTTGACACACTACATGATATTTGTGGAAGTGCCAGTGAATTTCACATGATCGTTGATTGTTTATTATTCCTTTATGTTTAGGATGGGAAATGTTTAATATCGGTAACAATTTAAAGGTGAGCTATAATGCCCATTTTCACATGATGTAATATAAATCTCTGATGTCCTCAGAATGTGTCTGTGAAGTTTCAGCTCAAAATACCATCCAGATCATTTATTAAAGCTTGTCAAAGTTGCCCCTTTTAGGGTGTGAGGGAAAACGCTCTGTTTGTGTGTGTCCCTTTAAATGCAAATGAGCTTCTGCTCCGCCTCCGTTCAGAAGAGGCCGATCCTTTTCTAGGGGTAGGGTGTACCAATTCTTGTTGTGATAGAGGGGTAGGGCGAAGGGGTAGGAGACCTTCGGCTACAAACGTAGTCTAATATGGTGATTTTCTTCAAAACAATCATAAAAAAAGAGATCGTTAATTTAGCCGCTTGCATGTTGTCTCGGTAGCCAGCGCTACTAATGTTAGTTACCTGGTAACGTTAATGAAGCTATGTTTTTAATTTTTAATTGGTGAGTTGTTAAATAATTTGATGTGTGATATAAGTTTAATGTAAATGCAAAGCCCTAGGTTCACGCCACTGGTATTAGCAGGAAAAATTGTTCTCACTCGTCACAGAAGTCAGTCAAAAATCCGTAAACAAGTGCGAGTTTAATCAAAACATAAAATTACAAAAATATACAAAATCCTGTTGGCTCCTGTAGCCTATCCTATGATTTCATTTGTTCAACCTTTAACTTGTGTTACCTTAAACGTTTAAACACAAGTTTTATCCTTAAATGACAGACCAAATGGTAAGAAAACTGTTTCTCCTTTTTTCTGTGCACAAACTTTTTCAAGTTCAGTATTCCGCCCCCCAGTGGGTGTAACCATTAAAGAAACAGTGTAGCGATATGGAAGAAATCCATATCAGCTTTTCATTTTTTCTAATGGGTGGAAACCAATGAGGAAGTTTAATATAAAAGAGAGCTAGAAACGGAAGAGGAGGCGCGAGTAAAAACAAAACAAACGTGTAGGTTGGTATCGGAGTGGGACACACGCTACCTGAAGCTGAAGGTCGTTGGTATTCTTTGCTGGAATCTCTTGTGTATGTGCTGACTGGGTGCGATCGCCAAAGTGACGGAGAAAGTGCTCTACTGCATGGTTCGTTTGCCTGCCTGGTGCAACACAGTCCAGCCTGGTTCGTTCGCCTGCCTCAGGTACTAGTGGTGATGTCCATCATCTTTTAACCTCACGCCAAGAGTTTCCAAACTCACACCGAGTTTCCAAACTCACGCCAAACTCACGCCAAGTCTCCAAACTCTTTCCCCGGCCCAGGATTTGCGGCCGCTACACAGACTGCTTCACGCAGCCACCACCACACACACACACACACACACTGACATACACGCTCATTGTACACGCACACACCCATACACAAACACTTGTTTGAAGTATTTATTTTCCTTTGTGTTTTTTTTCTTTCATTTCTTTATTTTGGTTGAAAATTGAACACAAACTGAGTTTTAAAAAAAAAAGAACGAACTTTAAGGCATGATGGTGAATCAAGGACTATCGTGATTTTGTTGTTGTTTGTGAAATCTTGAACTGAACTTGAACAGCAACCTACTTACTGTCTGTTTGCCTTAGATCTTAAATCTTGTGTTATTTGTCATGTGAGGTAAAGAAAAAATACAAACTCTGTGAAAATGTAACTTTGTGTAGTTGTTTTTTTTGTTTTTTTTTTTGCAAAATGTTTTCTTAAAATATATATTTTTGACCAAACCCTTCAATTTCTGACTGTGTGTCATTTAAGCCCTATTCTACATTATTGTGGGTATTTGAAGGAATTTATTTTTCTTTTTTTGTGTAACAGTGGTTTGAGTTATCTTCGGGGAAATTGAACTTCATTATTATTTTTTTTTACTTGTCAAGTTATACTTGTCTGGCGCCCGAACAATTTAAATTTAAATTTGAGTCAAATTTGATTTGGGGGCTGCCACCGTTACAACAGAACATATATTATACATCAGAAAACACAGGAAATATCAGAATTCAAAGAAAGATACAAATATGATACCTCTAGTTAGTGCTTAAAATCAGTTAAAATCAACACTCCAAACAAACAATACTAAAATACAAATGATTGAAATATTAATTTGGCTCTTACAGTAACCATTATTGTCACAGTATGGAGAAAAGGCTAGCACTGGTAACCATTATTCTCAGTAATGTCTACTTCACATCATTCCAGGGACTCCACAGGAAACCAGACAGATCATCCGTTTCTGAGCACAAAATGAGAATTTCTGAAGTCCAAAAGTTCTGCAAAACAACTTTGGGAGTACAGTAAGTCATTTGATTAGTATGCTTGACTGTATAAAAAAATATATATATATTATTGTTTTTATTCCTGTTAAAATTACTCATTCATATCATGCTACAATATTAAACACACCAGGTCCCACCATCTGTACATTGACCTGGTGTTTGTGTGTTGCAGTGTGTTTTTAATATTTATTCATTTCCCTTTTGTCTAATGATTCCAGGGAAGCGCTATTTCATTTTACCTGTACTACTGTGGTATGTGTGGTAAATGACAATAATATCTTATTTGTTATGATACAGGACATTGATCAAAGAACTTGGCCTGCAGGGACATGTCACTTCTCAACAGGTCTCCAAGAAGTGGGGAAATCTGAAATAAATAAAAAAATAAGGTAAGCAGAGACCAGTGTGGTTCTAGCTTGGTTTATATGGAGGGATTCCAAACGGTCAAGGAAATCCATAAACGTCCAATGTAATCTTGTAAATATAATGTAGACATTGTTTGTTTATATTCACTTAAGGACCAGAAATCCCCCAAAACAGGATCTGGAACGGATGCTGGCGAGGTAACCGCTGCCACGTGGCAGTTTTTTGAGGACATGCACGAGGTGTTGGGTGCCAGGCCTTCAATGGACCCTCCTGTTGTGGTTGCATCTTTTGGTCCTGATGCTGATCCGATAACAATTCTCATGGTAAGGTTTAAAGGTTAGCTGAAATTGCATTTGTAATTATTTTAACAACGCTATGTGGCCTGAAGTGTTGTTGATTATTGATCACTTGATATGAGAATTGTAATGTACATAGTAATGTGATATTGTTATTAATGATACACCATTACCTTATTTCTTTGGTAGCACTCTATAATAAGGGTAATGCTGAACTAATGTTATTCCTTGCAGGAATTATTATAAAGTGTTTCCTAGAATTATTATTTTTTTGGTTCTCTTAGGATATTGTCGAGCCCAGCAGTCCAGACACCGCCTCAGACACAGCCAATACCTCTGTAGCCTCTCCTGTTGCAACCCCAAACCCCTCACCTAAAAAGAAGAGGAGGAAGTCTATTGTGGAGTTTCTAATAGAGGAAAGTGCTAAGGAGCAAAAGCGGCATGAGGACAGTGAGGCAAAAATGGATAGGTTATTAGGCCTGTTTGAAAAACTCATAGATAAAATATAATTAGAATATAATATAAATTAAAATGTAATATAATTCTGCGCTGGTTTTGAAATAGATTTCCCCTTTCATCACTCAAGTTCCTGTTAGTGTGATGATAATGTTTACAATGTGATTGCACTATCATCAATTGTTGTTTTGAAATGTTTTCCCCCATCCTGTGTTGTATAGTTCTTTTCTGTTAGTTAACAATAGACACATTGAAATGAAATGACTTTTATATATATACATTGTCAAAGTATACAAAGTATTTATTTTATATATACCTGTATATATATATATATATTGCAAGAAAATGCAATATTGTCAATAAAAAGATTGTGTGAACAAATAACATGCAAACTATCTGTTCTATTAGTATAAAATAAAATCACATATTCACATCCATGAGATGCTATAAACAGCATCAGCAACAAAAAATACAATGGCAAATAGCCATTTTTCACATAGCTAACAAACTATATACACAGTACAGACATCCTTAAGGGTCTTGCACATGGCCTGAGACCAGGGCAGCCAGTCTGTCCCTTATAGCATTCCCAGAGCTCTCGTTAACCGCTAGGGGCTCACGGGGTGGTTGGGGTTCAAGGATGTCCAAATCTGCATCTTCATCTGGCTCCAGCAAGTCCTCATTATCTAGACACACATTGTGTAGAAATGCACTGGACGCAATAACCAGAGGTGCAAATGAGGGTTTAACCTCTAAGGCTCTGAAAAGGGTAGACCTCCATCTGGTTTTCATCATCCCAAAAGCTCTTTCGATTATGCTGCGGGCCCTGGCATGGTAATAGTTGAAGCGCCCTTGTATTTGCCCATTAACTGGCTCCTTGTAAGGTGTGATTAGGCAGACAGGTGTGTCCAAACAGGGATAGCCACCATCACCCAGAAGGATGTAACCTGTGGGAGGATACTGTCTTGCCCTTTAAAAGCTGCTGTTCTTCATGATGTGTGTGTCATGAACTGATCCTTGGTAACCAACAAAGATATCTAGAAACCTGCCATTAGAATCACATTGCTTGTATGTTAAGTGAATAGAATCCTTTGTAATTCAGGTAGTCTAATCTGTACTGTTGAGGAGGTTTAATTCTGACATGGCTGCCATCTATTGCTCCCACAACACTGCTGAATGCAGGGCTTCCTGATAGCTGGACAAATCCTTGACCAACTGCATGAAGCTCTCCTGCCAGTGGGAAAGAAATGGCTCGCTTCAGGTTGGTCATTATATTTCGTGCAACTCTGTGGATGATGCGATGGACTGTAGACTTGGGCACATTGAAAACCCGGGATACAACTGAGTAGGACAGTCCATGAGCCAGCCAGTAAACGTAGATCAGGACTTCTAGTTGGTTACCAAGTTGGTTATAAGTATATAAATGGCTGCTATTTTGCACAAGTTTATTTGTAATGGCCAGCAATAGGCCTATGTAGTTTCTTCATTCACTGTGACCTGCACTGGATGGCTAATTTCACATGTATTTAGTGTATTTTCAAAATACAAAATACTGTATTTGTATTTAAATACATTTTTTCACACAGTATTTTGTATTTGTATGTAAATAAATTTTTCCACACAGTATTTAAAATAAATTTATTTGTATTTTATGTCCATGTATTTATGCCTATCTCTGTTCATGGTATTCCATCTTATCAGTCCAGCACACATATCACACAATCTAGCTAGGCTAACTGCAGCAAAATATGTTAATATGTTTGCTGTCCATCCTACATACCACAGACGTATCCATCAGCATTCGCAGGCGTTGAAGACGTCTTCCTTTCTTGACCAAGTTGCGGCAGACAAGTGCAGAAAGATGCATACTGCCCATACGACAGAGACTGTCACAACGGAGGACGGCATATTGGTGTCGTTGTCAGTCGTTGTCATGGAGAAATCCTGTAAAAACTCATCGCTTCCGTAACGTCAGAGCCATCGTCGATGACTGATGACGTATCGGGTTAATGAAGGGTTGTTCCATTTCGTAGGGGAATATTTCAACCCCTTGGCCATTGTAACTCTGTTTTAAGGGCCAAGGGGTACACTCGAAAACAAGGGGTAGGGGCAAGGGGTGAATTGGGATTGAGCCTTAGACTGTACATGGACGTTTCTGAAAGGTTAGTGGATGCATTTATGTAACTTGTTGTGGAGTTACGTTTATTCATCTCATTGACTAGCCTGTGCCGTCATGTTAATCTATAGACTGCTGTATAGGTGCTTGTGTGTGAACTGAATTAGGATGCCCACAGAGCCAGAACATGGAGATAGAGCAGGAATGGTTTAGTTTTGTGGATTGAACTCTTCGAGCTCTTACTCTCTAACCGAGTCAAAGACGATCTCAGCAGTCCAGAGGCTTCAGACCCTGACAGTGTTTCATTATAAACTGATGAATATGAACAAACCTCATCTCTCCTTTAGTCCAACTCTTCTGACTCATTTCAGAGAATAAAGTGTCAGACAGTGAAACTCATATCTGCATCATCAGGGTGATTGTGTTCCTCTCAGAATAGAGCAGCTCCATCAGCAGATGTTCAGCGTCCTCACAGGAGCTTCATGTTACTGGAATACACTACTTCTCTAGTTTCTGGAGATATACTGGGGTTACAAACCATCAAATAAAGTCTAATGTTTCTGTAGAAGACTACAGAATTACTGACATTCATCTCCTTTTCATAGAACATTAACAATAATGTAATTTTGCTGATGAAGCAAATCAGTGTCATCACCACAGTGTCATTTCCATCAAATCTCAAATGTTTTGTTGTGTTTAATAGCATTCTGTCATAAATATTCTGATATTTTCTTCACTCATCAGATGCCTCATATTTCATCTCGAGCCTCTTCACTGACACTGTTGTCTTGTAATTGTTCAGTTTGATGGAAATATTATATACTTTAATATTCTTAAGTCTCTTTATGGGAAAAGGGCAAAATAATTTAATCTGCATAAAAATAATTTAAAAAGAAAAAAACCCATTGCTAAAGTTAAACTCACGTCTTTCTCACACACACCCTTTTTTAGGTTTTTCATGACTTCTTTTTTAATGAAAGTGACACTGAGAGTAAAAAACAGGATAATCATTGTATTTATAAAGTGCCGGTGTTAAGCAAATGTTTGGTGGGTCTACAGCTTAGCTCACTCCTGTCTGCGGACACTTCAGACCCTACAGAAATGTTCAAACAGAATACATCACTCATTTTAATTACACCATTTACATAGTCATTAACTATTTATTGTCATAGTCATTACTAATTGCATCAGTAGTAACAAAATCATTATACTTTATATTTCTATTTAAGGTTGTTGTTATTTTGAGGCTCTGCTCCACTACAAAAGCTCTGCAACAAGTGATCAGAAATCAAGAATCAAAAACAGCTGTAATAACTCTGGTTAAAATGACATAATTATGACAACAAATATATGTTTTTTATTTATTTTTATAATTACTTTCTGTAGTATACTTACTCAAAACCTTTGATTGCTGCATCTAAGGCTGTGTGTGTTCATCGGTCCCTGTAACATCCAAACAAGATTTAATGTTAGATCTGTCATTTATGTGATCAAAAGGCTACTAAATCATAGACAAATAAAATCTAAAAATTATCTTCAGTTTGTAAATCTTTATGTAAATCAGTAAAATAAGCATTTATGTGTGTAATGTAAAGTGTTGACAAAAGCTTAGGCCAAATGGATGACATTATAGCACACATTCAACACACACACGGCTATCTGATGTGTTTTCATCTGGAAGATGTATTTTTAAGAGTTTAATCTGCCATACTGTACGTCTGTCAAATGTCCCCTGTCAAATATTAAACACACATTTAGGAAACGTCTATGTTGCATTTGATTATAAGTGAATCCACACTTTTTTAAAACAAACGTTTATCAGAAGTTTGTACACAGTTAAAGCAATGCTGTCAAGAAAACAATGTTTAAGAAATCTTGAGAAGTGTGTGTGCTTAATGAAGCACGACTAGTAGCTATATTAAAATTCAACATTTTACAGCTTAATATACTTACTTAATATAATTAATATATCAATATTTAATATTAATGTCTTTAAATCAATAGTTTCCTCGTCAGTTGTTAAATAAGTGCAATTTAAATATTAATAATGACTGAATCAATAATATGTATGATTCTGTCAATAGACTCTTCAGAAATGTGTGTATAATAGCTTAGCATTTCTCAACATGAGGAAGTTGTTTGATAATGTGTTTGTGACTGATCTACAGTCTTCAGGATAATGATTTAAATAGAGAGAGTCACTTTGCATTGTCAGCACATGCTTCAGTGCTCTGAGAGTGTTTATAGTGCTGTGAGTTTAACACTTCATGACTGAGAGCAGAACAGAACACACTCTTCATCATCACACAAGACTAAACTACAGCAATGAACACAATCAGCATCTTCATCTGGACCATTGCACTGTTTATTCAAGGTCTGTGTAATACAGTTTTTACAATAATTATTATATTTTTTATTAATTTTATTATTTTATAATGATTATTAATTATCATAACATATATATATATATATATATATATATATATATATATATATATATATATATATATATATATATATATATATATATACTGTATATCATCATATATATCATTATCGTTTGTGTTTTCTTTCAGAGTGTAGAGGACAGATCACTGTAACTCAGAGTCCATCAATACCAGCAGTTCAACCAGGAGAAGAAGTCAGAATAAACTGTAAAACCAGCAGTAATGTGCACGTGTCCACTGTGAATACTGGTAAACATTGTTTAGCCTGGTACTCACAGAAACCTGGAGAAGCTCCTAAACTCCTCATATATTATGCATCAACCCGTAATACTGGAACTCCATCTAGATTCAGTGGCAGTGGATCTGGCAGTGATTTTACTCTGACCATCAGTGGAGTCCAGACTGAAGATACAGGAGATTATTACTGTCAGAGTTATCACTATATCAACAGTAAAGATGTGTTCACACAGTGATAAAGAGTCGTACAAAAACCTCTGTCAGTCAGACGTCACAGTGACTGCACTGATACAGCTGAGAGAAACTGCAGCTGCTGATGGAGGATCACAAACTACACAATATCAATGATTAGCAAAGTTTCTAAAGAATTAAAAAATATACATTTATCGGTAGTAATATATTTGATATGAAATAAGAGTTAGAGCTGATATTGATTATGGCACTGGGATGTTTTATTGTCAGTGTTTCAGATCACAGTATGAGGGCGATGCGGAGTGAAGCAGAAACACCAGCTGTTTTTAATGTGTAAGTGTTTAATAAAGTCAGTGGTCTTCACTATTGTTTTCATGACAGCCACACTGATGGGACGAAGTCAACAGGAGAGACACTTTTACTGCAAAGTATCAAAAGTTACATCCAGTCATAAATTACCATGTATAAATATCATTCTTTATCATTTACATTCAAATTTGTATCTGAGACAAGATGATTTCCCTTAATGACAAAAAAGCAGGATTAGAATATATTCATCCCAGAATATATTTTTAATGACCTTAAGTCATTTATTTTCTACATTAGTCCATCATGTATCTAACCATCCAAGAGCACATTCAGCGTTAAGAGCTGGACAGAAACTCTGCAGATACGCTTACATGAACAACTTGTGTTTAGATTGGACTGAATTCATTCCCATTGATGAATCTGAATGTAGTGTTTACATGAACGCTAAACGAGTGATCGGGTTAATGTGCGCGTTTATTGTGCATATACTTAAAATTAATATGATGTTCACTTTTACTAGTTTGTGCTTGTAAAAGGCTTTCTAAAAGGCTGTTGTCCATTATACGCTTGTTCTACTGAAATTCCCACAAGGATTTCAACATCATATTATTTGAAATGCATCATTAATACATTCTCCAAAGATGCTTAAAAAAGTTTTTATTTGTTTAAATTCAAACAACACGTGTAACACACGACTAAAGCTGATTGGTTCCAGAGCCGTTGAACGGCTGTGATTGGTTGTTATGATAATGAGCTCGCACCTCAGAGCTTCTGTTGATCAGATGTGCTGTGTGTGCGTCATCTCTGCGTATGTTACTTGAGTGTGATTAGATTTAGAAGTAAACATTTAAACCATTAGATTATATAGGGATCTCCCAGTCACGTGACCCCTAGCTGCGTGTCAGCCATTTTGACGGAATACAGCCGTCAGCTACTCAGCGGCAATGGATCTATTAGGCTAATTATAAAATTCTCTGTTTTACTTTCGGGTTATAGGGCTGTGACAGTTTTTTACCACTGCGGTGGTAATGGACCAACTACCTGCGGTGGTAATGGACCAACTACCTGCGGTGGTAATGGACCAACTACCTGCGGTGGTTGGGGGGTTGTTTTGAAAATTAAAAAAAAAAGTACTGTTTATTTGATTCCGCCAAAGAAGCAACACACTAAAGCCTGTAAATCATTGAAATAAATATCAGTAAATATTGGAAACTTAAATAATATAATAAAGTTAAATCTATAAAAAAAAAAAAGTTTGTTTAATAAATTCCACACAAAGATTTTTCATGCGTATTCCACATGAAGCCATACCACACTGCGCTTTGAGAGGGATGTGGGACACGAGGAGGAAAGAGACCATCGATCTATTTTCTGATATCTTCATGTTTTCTACTTGTTGTAAAAGGTATGAAGAGCGAATTTAATCTTCCACAGGGGCAAGACATTTAAGCTATGTTTGATATTGCGCTGCCAGAGAAAGCGAAAATAAAAATCACCCGCATGCGTGAAACGCGCTTTACAAATGAACTTGACGTGCCTTACATAATAACAAGCACAAACTGTGTTAAAATGAATCTGACGTGCAAGTAAAAATGTAGGCGATCTGTCCTACAACGTTTTTCTACTTTACCACAATAAAGAATATGAATAGGCCTAATTAAAAGCGAACCTAGGAAGAAACGTTTATAATTATAATCCCCTTAGAAAATCGAGACGTGAGTGAAGATTTGGGGGGAAAAACAAGAGATTACATGAGTCACAATTTTTGAATATTCGATTAGTTTAATTATAGAAAAAATAAAAATGTTTTTGGTGCTAATGTGGTGGTGACGCGTTCATATAATTATGCCCTACGTTCTGTAATAAGGTCCTGTGTCATGAAAGATATTCCTTTTGTATGATCACGTATCTGATCGCATCCAACTGCACAGCATCGCTCGGGCATGATAGGAATATTTCGCGACGAGCTGTAGTATCACCACGGCGGTTTAGCATTTCTATTCCGTCAAGATGGCTGCTCCAAGTGGCGTGACGTCACGCGGGACGTCCCTATAGAGGATTGTGTCTCTTTAGAGGACTTGGAGGAAACCACACGACTCGGTATGGATTACGCCTGTTTCACACATAGGCTTCTCCATTTGCAGTGCGTATGCGTCGCAGGAGCAGCATTATTGTGTGTTCACGGATGCTGCGTTTGCAGTGCGCAACTGATCCACGGCTTTACCACAAACACAAGATTTATAAGCTATTTTTATTATCAGCATTTTTATAAAATAATATAAAAAAGTTTTATCAGCATTGCAATTCTATTTGTACACAGTAGCCTATATATATCTACACTATTTCACAGTAGAGCCTATTCATGTGTAAACGAATACATTTAAAAAAAAAAGTATTATTTAATGCATTAGCCTACTTCTATATAGATTTATATATTAAGTTGCTCAAGCAAGTGGCAAAACATTTAAACATGAACTTATGTTGATGTTGCAAACATTTTAAATTAAAACATACAAATGACAAAAACAGCCATCTCTCATACCTTTTCTTTTGCATTTAAATCTTTATACAAAAAATATTGTGGGTCACAAATAACTTTTTTCCTCCTCCACGAAGTGCCGTCCATTATGTCGTGTTGTTGAGGATCTACTGTGTAGTTTTCTATTGATTATTTCCCCAAAAAACCCTTCAATAGATCCAGACTATAACTAAAAGCGGTTTGAGTTTTTCTTTGTTCAGTTTGCACACTAAATACGAGTTTGAGCTCTTCATTTTGAACTCTCAAAGTGCATCAGATTTATGAATTTAACATTAAAATGCACAACATTTTCTTCCGGAGGAGGGCATGCCCCCGAACCCCCTGAGGACCCGAGGTCACCCACCACAGTTTTACTAGAAATCCCAGTCCAGCCCTGCGAGTGTCCTGGCATACTATATTATGCACAACTTCTAATTTCCTTAAATCTTTTTATCAGAGATGAATATGTTACCGTGAACACAATAGACACGTTCATAGGAAATACCCTAGGTTTAACCCTCAGGGGACCACAGTGTTTTGGGGGCCTTTGAGATGTTCTGACATGCCTTGACATTTGTGCTTTTTTCAGTTATTTATAAACATGTTAATGGCAAAGGTGTAAATTCACTCTATATAGCACAAACAGGGCTACCATAATATGCGAGCAACGTGTATGTAGATGTTTGTATTTTTAAGAGAATAATGTTTATGCGTGGTTATTGGAAAAAATTAAAATGAAAGTTGCTGAATTAAGACCACAAAACACATATTAAATATGTGTCCACAAGACTTTTGACTAATGGATGTTGTCCCTTTGTGTTCTAGCTTCAAAATTATGTGAAAATAGTTTTGCTTTATCGTTCACAAAAAAAAAATACATTGATTTAAATGGTGTAAAACAGGTTTTGCTTGGAAAGCCAATATGCAAGGGGGAGGAGTAGTTTACACCTTAGATTGCATAATCTCTGCATAATCTCCCCACCCATTCTGCATAATGACTGCCTAATGAGCCATTCATTCAGGTGTGACACTGACTGAGCCACAATGCAACGACAAAAGATGTATTTAGAAGAAGACTTATATTGACCATTTAAGATTTCGCTTACATTTCTCTTGTAAATATGTTTTGCTATTGTATTAAAAATGTTACAATTACAACAATAATTACAATTTCAACAATATTTCAAGTGTACTCTTTCTTTGTAAAAAAAAAAAAAGAAAAAAGATTATAGGCCTAAATTTTATCATATGTATTCATTAGTTTGAATATAGCCAACATTGGAACATCTAACATCTTAGTCTATGACTTTATTTTTGACAAAAATAGTATTTTTTTTTTTTTTTTGCAGTTTAATACGTTGCTTATACAAATACATTTTTTTCAACATATTCCAGTGGATTTTTACTCATCTCAGTAGGCTATAGCAAAGCAGTTTATTCTTTCACACACAGACACGCGATTCATATTCAGGCTAAACAGTCTTTACAAATATGTACCCTTCATTCATCTCACAGAAAGGCGAGTCATATTATAGAAATGCGATTCATCTTTTTGCGGTTTGCATAGGCCTACACTAACGTTATTCCATAACGTTATTCCACACGTGAGAAAAGAAAACAGCCTACCTCACTCCTCAGCGCAGCGGGATCTGCTCCTCATATCAGGAGATATTGCTCCTCATCAGCACTGTTCTGAGGAATCGTTTCTCCATAAGGTAGGCTATATTATGCCTCACTCGATCGCGACGCGCTGTGTTTACAGCTGATGGGCGTTTCACACCCCTCAGAATTTGCGTTTGAATAGCACGCGCTCTCCGGGGAGTGGTCACATTACTGTGAATGAACTCCTAATGAGCTCGACAGGAGTCGCTCTCTTTTTATACAGATTACAGAAACTGAGAATATTTGTTTTTTATATAAGTTACTTCTTTTAACAGATGCGATCTCAAGCTTTATGCCCGTGGGTCTGTTTGCCTGTTTGACTAAATTTTCGCGGAGTTATTGATCATTTTCGAACGCGTTTCAAATGGGAGTTCACGGACAGAGGGAAGGCAGAAATCGCATCATGTTAATTTTTCTTTATTTGTCAAAAAGCAAAACACTTTATTTTTATTGTGAGTATACAGAAAAAAAATAGAAACTGAACAGGATCGATTGATGTATTACACGAAAATGAAAGATTAAAATTAACAGAGCATTTGGTGTTTATTTTCATTGCTAAAAAAAAAAAACGAGCAAAACGCGCGGGCGCGTTTGTGGTCCCCTGAGGGTTAAGAAGAGGTATTCACAAACTTCAAGGAAGTTTATGTCCTGGCCACAGACATCAAACTTTCTGAGTTTATTAATTAAAACTACTCAAGTAGTCTATATATATCGAGCTTTGTAGCTAATAATTGGATCTTTTCAAGTTTCATTGACTTATAAGGTGGATTTTCAAATACAGAGACAGTTAAAAGGATATATGGATTTTAATACATGTAAAACTAAAGATTATATGAGCTACAAATACAAACGTACGAAAAAATACAAACAATAAAACAAACACACATTTAACCAAACAAGAAAATACGTGATCAGGATAACATGAAATGAAAGAAAGAAAGAAAGAAAGAAAGGAAGAAAGAAAGAAAGAAAAGCTAGTAATTATTACATACAGAAACCTAGATTCACGAGACACTGGGAAAACAGCTTTTATCAACTCAATATACTTGCAGAATTCTGTGCTCTTTCTGGTGAGGCTGAGGCAGGAAGCGGGAAGCGGACAGCGCGGACGTGTCCTGTTTCTGCTGGGTCTTCCAGTGCCGTGAAGTTTAAAAGGCTTACTGACTGTAATGTTACCGAGAAAGTTCATCTCCTGGGACGGGAGAGGTTGCAATTCTTGGTTGCAAAGACGGCAGGCTTTTACATGACGCGGGCCATGTGTCCCAGAGGCCAAGGCGAGGCCTGTCCAACCGGAGCAGCGCTGCACGTGGAGAAGGAGGAGGAGACCGGAGAAGCGAGGAAGTGGGATCGATGAGAGAGGAGAGAGAGCAGGGATCAGAGGGGGTTTCTGCCTTTTAACAGACCTCTGTTTACGCCTTCTCTCCGAGGCCCAGCAAATCAGATTGCCTTTCCTGAAGCGGGAAAAATTCTCTTTGTGTGAAGAAAAACACGCCCCCTTTGACCATGTGTTTTATGAGGGAAAGGATCATATTTAGAAGTATGATATTTCCTGGAACAAATGCATATTATTGTACTTTGCAGTCAAGATTCGACTCCGTTAGATGGAGAGGATTACAGAGATATCAATTATGACAGGGAAAGATTGGGGAAAAATAACGTTACATTTATATGCATAATTACACACAAATAAAGTTTGATTAAACACACAATAAAGTTGTCAGTGTTTCCGTTATGGCAAGTGACGACACTTTGAGAAACATAGGAATACATATCAACATTTTAGGGGTACTTTTCTCTGAAAAGCTCCATGAATGGTGTGTGTGTGTGTGTGTGTGTGTGTGTGTGTGTGTGTGTGTGTGTGTGTGTGTGTGTGTGTGTGTGTCATGAGGTTGTAAAGTCACAGGGAGTCCATGCTGAAATACAGGGTTGCAGAACAGGGTTCCTTTTGTGACTCAAATGTCCCTCTGGGGAGCAACAGATTGCAATTTTGACTGTTCATGGTAGACTTAGCGGCACCATGCACAGACCCGTTGTCTGAAAAGACAACGACGGATGTGTTTGGAGATAAGGATTTACTAATTGGAACAGCGTGTGACCGCATGTCAGGCATTGTCGCTACATTCCCCCTTTGTGTTGGATGAAGGCTTGGGGATGGACTTCATCGAACAACAAATAGGCACAATGGATGGCAGGTGGATCATGATGGTCCAATAGCAGGTGGCTGCTAGGCTGATGACTCAGCTCAAATGAAGTTGAGGGGGTCGATGGTGTGGGACCCCCTTTTCCAGGGTTCGTAGGAAACCGCCAGACACGGCTTTGTGAGCTTGGGTGTGGATGCTCACGTCTCGTCGAGTCTGGTACAGGATGAAAGCCAAGACGAGTGTCGGGGCGTGGTCGGTGACCGTGGAGATGTACATCACAGTGTTAGACTTTCTGAGTGTGAGTCCTGCCTTGGTAATCAGGAGTCGGGGGTGTTTTCTCTTAATGCGATGCCGGATGCCGGACCTGGAGATGTCCGATTGTGGCTGCTTTCTCGCGAACCACCACAGCATCCTGTTAGAGGCAAAAGGAGAGAGAGAGAGAGAAAGGGAGGAAAAATTTCAGCGATGGATGTCCTTGACAGTCTTGTTGCTTCGCTGAGGTTGGTATGCCACATGCTTTGATGTCCCGTGCGTGGCTTTGGTGCTGCGGTGTTCAGCACATGGGCGTCCTTGGTGGCAGAGGACAGGTCTGTTCATCAGAGGCCCACATGACCTTGTTGTACACAGCGGAGGTAGTATAAGCGGCTCTGAGGTGTGCAGTGTAGTTGGTAAAGTTTGTTTGTGCTGTGTAGTCACTGCAATCGTGAGGGTAGTTGGTCTGGTTACTTCAACTGCGGGTCAGTCCTGACCTGGAGCAGTAGGTGTCAGTGTTCGTTTTCCGTGTCGGTGTCAGACGCGGCTGCACTGTCTTCATCTGTTGTGTAAGAAGACTCGAACTCACCAGTGTTCTGGGGAGAGTGGTTCCAGGTTCGACGGTCTGGGCTTGGAGTTCTGGACAGCGGATGATGCTGGTTCCAGAATCTTTCTTGACGCCTCGTTCCGACGCTTTGGGTGAGCACCGTCACAGTCGTGCTGCAATCTGCTGTCTGGCTCTGAGCAGTGCTCGGTCCTCCAGGGCCTCTGTGGCCTGGAGCTGTAGTGCGGCTGCCTTCTGCTCTAGATCGAGGTTGGTCCTTTCGCTGGCCCAGGCCTTGGTGACGAGGTTGAGTGTGAGTTTTCCGAAGATTTTGGCTAGCTGCTCGTAGTCGTACTTCTGGGTTGGATCGTAGGTCTCAAACTGGTCCAGGTACTGGGGGTCAGCGGCCTCCTGGGGTACAACGGTTGCTGTCATTTCTCGCAGCCATGTCTGTATATATATATATATATATATATATATATATATATATATATATATATATATATATATATATTATAATTTCAGTGGACAGGCACACATACAATAAGTATAAACACATACACATTTAATGACACATAAGTATCAAATGTTGTATGTGTTATATGTTAATGTGGTCTATTAAGGAATACAAATAAGGGCCCACCTCTGAATTGTGCTATTCATTCTCTCTACTAGTCCATTTGTTTGTGGATGATATGGCGAGCATAGGCTTCTTTTAATGTTGAGAATTTTGCACACACTTTTGTTAATCTGCAATCATAAGGGAACATTGTTTTAAAAAATATATATTTATAAAAGTAATATATAATCTCTCAACAACATAGTGAATTTCTGCATAGGACTGAATGAAGTACTTACAGCATTGACAAATTCTTTCCCCTGGTCAGTAAGAATCCTTTTGTGGGCTTCAAACTGATGGACAAATTTAATGATGCATTTTGTCACTTCCTTGGCTGCCTTTGATGTCAAAGGGTAAGCCTGGGGCCATTTGGTAAAGTAATCGATCATCACGCATATGTATTGATGTCCATGCTTGGTTTCTGTCAATTTCCCAATTAGGTCCATCCCCACCAACTCAAATGGCTGAGAAACCTTGCAGCAAAAGATTTTAACATTAAAATAGTTTTCATCCAGACACTTAACTTATACTGCCTGGTGAAGGATCTAAGGGTTTTCAATAACAACCTGTTTTACTTTAAGAGAGCTTACTTACTTTAAAACCATACATTGATTTTATTTTCTTTATTTCAAAGATTATTTTCTTTGTTTTTCTTTGTTTTTATATTTAACTTCATATTCATTTATAATCATTAGTAATTTATATAGTTGATTTATCTTTTATTCATATTATTGTTATTTGACATATCATTTACATAATTTATAATTTAATCATTAGTAATTTATATAGTTGATTTATCTTTTATTCATATTATTGTTATTTGACATATCATTTACATAATTTATCATTTAAAGCTACAATGTGTAGGATATCTTTTGACGGGATCCGGCATCCGGGGCTGGATTTAAGTTTCTGACATGGAGAGATTTCATCCGATCTAACAAATGGCAGGATAATTTATATTTTGTGATAAATGCACTCAGCATCTTTTCTATACCTTTTTTTTTTTTTAATAAAGCACACATTTTATTTTAAGTAATAGCTTTTACACTGGAACCTTATCAGTATTTGGATGAACTAGCCTTTATGGGAGTGTACTGTGTTGGTTGCTTAATCGATGCACCACTGGCCTGGCAAGCTGAGCATTGGGAAACCTGATGATAAAATGTTATGAAAAAATGGCAATTCATTAATAAAGATGTGTACTGTAAATACCAGGGTAACATTTTTATTAATCATTTTGAACAATATAGAAAAAAAGTTATATAAAACTGACTATGAAATAACAAATCTTATCATTAAATAATTGTAGTGCTGACTTACCCACTTGTTGATGTCTAGTAATATCCACAGTAATACCCACAGTAATATCTCTTCGATATTGCTTCCCTAGTTTTAGTCTGGCCACAATGTGCCCCAGTAGGGCTGGCATGAAAATCTTCAAAAATACTGTTAGCCTCATCAGCCCCACAGACCACTTTAGTTTTAATGCTTTTGGAAAGCCCTTTATAGCGCCAGTAATATAGCTCTTCTCCTAAAAAAAAAAAAAGAAGTTAAAATAGGCTCACATAAACTCTAAGTCTTTACCTGGATATCATAAAGATAATAGCACATCTTTACAATGTAATGTAATATATGTGATAGTGTTTTACAGTTGTAGATTACTGAAAGAAAAAAATGTTGGGATCAATATATTTTAATCGATTAATTATAAATTGCAAAACCTAATGCAAAGTAATGGGGTGTTATTCCTCACATTCATTAATAGACTTGTCTTTGTATACAAGGTAATATATTTTCCATATAATAAACCTAAATGCTATTGCAATTTTATAGATTTAGAGACATCTAATAAGCCAGATCACCTGGACAACCTATACTTTATTACAATGTAATAATGTCTTAAATGTAGAATGTAGAAATGTCATGTGTATTGTACTGCACAGCTGTGCCATGATGTTGGATAGTGTCAATGACTCTTAAAGGGTAACTAAACCCCTGGTCAGAGCCTGACTCCACCCACTGCCAATATTTGAAAAATGCGGGAAAAGTGTGTGTGTGGGTGTGGGGGTGAACCTGGAGACCGCGTCTCTCTGTAGGCAAGGCCGTGGTGAGCTGGTGCCTGCTTACTTCACAGAGCACCCTCACTTCCAATAGGAAAATTAAACTGCAGTAGCCACAGTTCAACCAGAATAGAGCAGCACTCAAACGTTTTCACACCATATATTGTAGAATTATATTATATAATAAAAATATAATTATATTTTATACCCAAATGTCAAAAAATGTACTTGAATCAATGAGCAGCATTAATAAAGCCCCAATCTTACAGATCATTAACTAAAAAAAGGTGTTTAAGGGGTGTATGTAGGCTACCCTACTTATTTGACCGGTGTATATAAAGGTCATAAAAGCATGCATGCTCAATATAGAGAGTGCTGAGATTTTTCGATTAATTGATGACATATAGTAAAGGGTTATGATTTTTCTTATCTTACCTTGAGCTTCGTAGACAGCAGCTTTTCTTCGAAGAAGAAGTTTGTCCCGTTTAGTGAAAAGTGCTGGATATTCCCCTTTCAATTTGTACCGAACTATCTGCTCATAATTCTTCCGATCCATTGCAGCGTTTGAGTTCAGAAAAAATGACAAGCGTAATTGACTTGCAACCATAGGCCAACCCGATCTTACGCGATCTTACCTGATTTGCATTATTGATGAGGTACGTAAAATGTTATAAAAATGTATGGTTTGTTGGCGCAGGACACTTATAGGCCTGCAAACCACTAACTTCTGCTATATAAACTCCTCCAAACTTGTGTAATATAGCCTATGTATACCCAGGTGAAAAATGTGTATTAAATGTATTAAAAATATACCTGAAATTAAAATACACTGCTCAAAAAAATTAAAGGAACACTTTGAAAACACATCAGATCTCAATGGGGAAAAATATCATGCTGGATATCTATACTAATATGGACTGGGTAATGTGTTATGAACGAAAGGATGCCACATCGTTTGATGGAAATGAAAATAATCAACCTACAGAGGATTGAATTCAAAGACACCCCGGAAACATTTACATTCTGATGTCAAATCTCTTTTTTCCATGTATGATTTTTACAATAAAAGATGAACTAAATATGAACTCAGTGTAGAAATAAATGAAGGAAAAACAAACCTGTAATAAACTGATTAAACTCATAGTGAGACACAGTGTGGAAATATGTTTAGAATCTTATTTCATTATTTATTTATTTATTTTTTAAGGAATAATGCTATTCTTATAATAATATCATTGTTTTAGATTAAATAATTATACAAAAATATCAGTAACACTTTAATTAAAGCCTTTATACATATTGCATTATATAAAAAAACATTTTTAATGTATTAATTATATATTGTTTTTACAAATATATAATATGATCTCATCAATAATTGTAACCAAGGTTTTAACACATTATAATATTATCTATTCATTGTTACACCTCCAAAAAATTATAATACACTAAAACTCATGACAAACAACCAATTTTAGACGTAACAAGGAATTTTCAAATAATATAAAACATTTTAACTTTGGTTACAAATATTTATGAAAAAATATAAGGCATTATTTCAGTTATTTATGAAAATATATAAGGCATGATCTACATTATTAATACTGTTTAAATATGTAATTAAATAGACTTACATTTGATCACCAGTTTAGTTCCTCCACCGAATGTGACCCACAGTGATACAATCTAATGAAACGCTCGTACAAAAACCTCTATTCCACTCGAGTGAACACACACTCCAGCAGAGAGAGAGAAACAACACTTCAACACACTGATATTAGAAGATCCTCAGCTCTTCTCAACACTCACTCATTCAGATTTGACTAAATGCTTTCTGATATAACACTGTTTAAAGAAATATATTTGATGAGCTGTGACCTCTGAGGTGACCTTTGACCTCTTTGATCATGGATGATGTTGTGGAGTTTCTCATAATGATGCTTCTGTTCTTCATATGCAGATCAATCATCATGATTCACAGGAAAACCTGCAGCTTCAGACTTCAATCTTCAGTGAAAATCTCTTCAAATAATGAGTTTATTGAATATTAGAGCCAAAGTCAATAGAAAGTGTCAACAATGAAAATATAAAAGGTATTTTGCATGTTCTACACAGTCAAGCATGTTTTCATATTCAAGGTCTGTTCTAAAAGTATCTGGACTGGTTATGAATCTCCACACAAGATCATGAAACGTGAACAAGCTCTAATATGTCTCCATCTTTAACAGCCTGTTTCTTCTCCATTTGATGATTTCAGACACACATGAGGCTTCATGATAGATGGAGTGACACCATGAACTCTGATTAGAGATTCACAATCAGTCCTGATACTTTCTGAACAGACTCATGATTCATGATCTTACTTTAGTGATGGCGCTTCATCTAGTGGAAGTGTAGCAGTGATGATGGTCACATGACTGAATATGGACACAGAGATGGACGTTCATCTGCACATCCTCAGTGTCTCAGGAGTCACAATAAAAATACAAAATAAAGTCATGATTCTGTAACTCTAGTGTATATGAGTTTGTTATCAGCACAAGCTGTTGTAAATCCTGCCCACTTCTTTGCATTGTCAGCACATGCTTCAGTGCTCTGAGAGTGTTTATAGTGCTGTGAGTTTAACACTTCATGACTGAGAGCAGAACAGAACACACTCTTCATCATCACACAAGACTAAACTACAGCAATGAACACAATCAACATCTTCATCTGGACCATTGCACTGTTTATTCAAGGTAAGATGTAAAAACTGACTCTGGTTTTGGTGTTTTTGTAAAAGTATATGATGATAATAGTTTTAAACACTAATAGTTTTTCTTTTCTCTTCTTCAGAATCCAGAGGAGTGACTCTGACTCAACCTGAAGTTAAAACTGTCCAACTGAGTCAAACAGCAACAATAGAGTGTAATATAGATGTAGGAATATACTATAATGACTTAGCCTGGTATCAGCAGAAACCTGGAGAAGCTCCTAAACTCCTGATTTATTATATAAACAGCCTTTATACTGGAACTCCATCTAGATTCAGTGGCAGTGGATCTGGCAGTGATTTTACTCTGACCATCAGTGGAGTCCAGACTGAAGATACAGGAGATTATTACTGTCAGAGTTATCACAGTGGTGGTGTGTTCACACAGTGATAAAGAGTCGTACAAAAACCTCTGTCAGTCAGACGTCACAGTGACTGCACTGATACAGCTGAGAGAAACTGCAGCTGCTGATGGAGGATCACAAACTACACAATATCAAACCTTTCACACACTTTATTCATTTATTATTATGTAAGTAAACATATAATATAATCTTATATCACTTACTAAACTGGACACAAATGTGGAGAAAATGTGCTTGTTCCTATAAAACTTGCCACTACAATGTAATCGAACTGTAGGAAAGTCAATCACTTTAACTGCACTTCAATCCTTCACCACTGAGTTCACTTTCAAAAGCTACAGTCGATGCTGCGCTGCTTAGCGCTTTGGGAACGTCTTTAAATGTGACCAGCTGTAGTGTAAACAGGTCGATAGAATTGACTCGGAGGTAATATAGCCTCGGTCGATGACATCATCGGCGCGTCCCCGCGACACGAGGCTATAAATAGATGAGCCACAGGTCCATCGTCAGGTCTTTTGTTATCAGACCACTCTGTGTATGTGTGTCAAGCAATCTCTCTTTCTACAAAACTCACTTCAGATCTTTGTTAGGAGTCATCTGGCAGTGTGCAGATTTCTCTCTTTCTCATCTCAACATACAAGTGAAAAGAGTTCAAGTTAAAAGAAATCAGCTGGTTAAAAATGAGTAGACAGCAGAGTAAGCGATGTGTCCCTCCATGTTCTCGTCCTATGACAGAACTGGATACACACACTTACTGCTTTGTTTGTTTGGGAAAGAACATGCTGCCCTTGTGCTTCAGCATGGTGATTGCGAGCACAGTGGAATGTTCAAAGTTAAAGTGCTTCGCGTTCACTTTGCTTATTTCAAAGGGGTAGCGCCCATAATGATTGTGGGGCTCGCGTGTCGATCTGTCTGAGAAGCGAGAGACGGTGCGTCTCTATCGCTCGCTCTCTCTCCAGATCGCGATGTCCTTTTGCCTGACTACTGAAGCGTGCCTCGGCGCTTCTTCGGCTCGGGCAGAGGATATTGAATCCCGTGAGTTTGCCGCCTCCGAACGTTTCTCCCGTGATAATAAAAGGAGAACTGCTTGGGGCGATCGTGAGTGCAGTGGCTAGATTACTCTGATAACAACAAAAAGAGTCCCATAAAAACACTCACAGTCTATACATAAAGATTGTAAATATTTGTGTCTTGTGTCCTCAACATCGAGCCATTCTACTATCGCGGGTGCGAGGGCACACGATTATAAGATACTGCCTTAGTTTGGAGAGACGCTTGCGGGCTATCTCTCATCTATTTATATTTATGCGTCTCATGTATTTATAGTGTCGTGGGTGCGTGCCGTTGACGTCACCGACCGAGGCTATATTATATTGGTCAATTCTATTGACATGTTTCAGCACTATATTCACAGCTGGTCACACTTAAAGACGTTCCCAATTCGCTAAGCAGCGCAGCATCTCATTCCGCTTTTTCAGGGAACAGGGTTACAGTCAAGTAACCCGGAACGTTCCCTATCTGTCAGTGAGAGAGTTTTCCTGGACACTTCAACGAGCATCTAGAAAGAGAAATTTCTAACTTCACATCAGAAGGCCTACTCTCTCACCCCTGCATAGAAAGACACGTACGAATGAGACGCAAAAATTAAAATGATTAAAAGCACCATTTTTAAGGAAAATCACACTGACGCACATTGTGACAGAAACCCTTAACAATGTTCTAACACCATAAATGCAGTGAATATGATACAAATTGAGAAAAATATAATGAGTGTTAATATAAAAAAAAAAACGTCCTTGTAATAATGATAAACTTTCTCGTAATTATGACTTAACATCTAATAATAATGTTACGAGTTTCAAAGTGAGTAACTGGAGTAACAAAAAGATTTTGACTGGGGTTCACTACTCTCAACTCTCGATGTCAGCCTGGAAGACAAAATCATACACAGTCAGAGAAAGAGCGAACCGCCATCTTCATTTCCAAATCTCAATATCTTTATTACAAATGTATCAAATTATAGTATAAAACAATAACATTCCCTTTGTGTAAATTATGTTTCAGTTTCAGTGCAATTTCAATTTAAGCACCTCAATAAAGGTTTTCTCTTTACTCTTCACATATCAGCGGGCGACATTTCACACTCATATTCACAAAATAATTATGTCTCTGGAACAATAAACATCACTCTTTTTTCCTTTAAAGTGCAACAATATCCCAAGGATAGATAATATTTTAAGCTATACAGTTATTTATATATGTTTATATAACTAGTTTTCTTTTAAACTTACTAATGAAATAATATGAATCACAAACCCTCTTTTGCTGTATACAAACTTACAAATGACTTTAAAGTCACAGCATGAATATCACACACTGGGAAAACTGTTCAAATTATAATACACTGTCAGACACAGACAGCCAACTGCTTCTGTAACTTTAGTAATAACTCGCTTTTCTTAACATTTACAATATTTTATAACCTGTCAGGATACCTTAAAACACGAAATAAAAACATTTCTAGGGAGTGAGGACCTCTATGCACCGATTCACACATTCAGTTACAATACCCACGTGTTATACAGCCGCTAGCGCCATTGTTTACACATGGTTTCTCCCGCGATTATAAACGCGGCTCTCTAACTCGGTTTCACACATCAAACAGTCCATCACAGTTTCAATACACTTCAGGAAGAAACAGTTCATATGATTGTTTTTTACAGGGTACGAACCTGGAAGACAAAATCATACACAGTCAGAGAAAGAGCGAACCGCCATCTTCATTTCCAAATCTCAATAGCTGTGTCCCAATGTTGAAGACTGCATCCTTCGAAGGACGCAGACTTCAAGGATGCAGCCTATGCGTCCTCTGAAGGACACACCATGTAGCCTTCCTAGGATTTCCTAATTGTGCAACCAGGTGTTCCCGATCACGACACCCATTTTTTCCTGAATTGTTCTAAAAAAGCAGAAAAGGGTACTTAACACAGAGGAGCAATCTTAAGTGCATTAACACTGCAAAATATGACACATCAAGACATGCATACAAAATACTTAAAGGAGCATTGCGTAGGTTTTTACTTAAAAAAATCTTTAAGATAGAGTTTTCATTTGTACATGTTTGAGCCAACCATGATGTAATAAAAAGAATGACACCTCGACTGTCCACCACGGTTGCCTCTATCAGCCTGTAGGCTCAATCGTGTGTGGAGGAGTCGGGCCCGAATCGGCGCGAAAATTCACAAAATGTGACGTCATGCGCGTTCTCGTCTACTTGGGTTTACAACTGTACGGCACGGCAGCCATTATAGTAAGCAGCGGCAATCGGTGTTTTCAAATGGACTCTGCGGATGGAAAGAAGCGACCAGCCCCCAGCACAACTCAGACACCCACCGACACTCCTCGGAAGTGTAAAAAAAAAAAAAAAAACGTATCTAGTGTGGCAAAAAGAGAGAGCGACCGTCGTCGTGCAAAGACTAGAGTCAACATCGGAGCGGCATTTGATTCTTGGCGGGAGCTCCGGTCAGCGCTGGGTTTAAAAACAGATCCCGAGCTGGCTTTCTTTTTACTGCAAAGGTAAGACATAGTTACAGGCCATTTGCAATATATTATTATTTCATTGTTTTTGTGGTGTAATGCTAACGATAGTATGCTAGCCAAAATGTGGATGCTAGGTAGCCAGCCACGGGACCGTTTCAAAAAGTTACTGTCTTTTATGAATTATCTTTATTCAGAGCACGAATGCATTAAGATTGTTACTCCATAGAAGTATTAAAATGGCCAAAGAAGTACTGGTTGGGTTGTTATGTATGTTGGCTTTTTTGCTAAAAGTGTTTAGCTAAATTTATTGGCTAGTAGGGCAAGCCATGACAAACTTCGTAACTATAACGTTAACGTTAGCCCTTTACAAAGAGCGCCTCTGAACCATCTGATGTTCTCCTGTCCTGAGGTGCGCGTACATACAGGATTAAGTGTAGGATTGAGGATTAAGTAGTGTACACATGAGGGGAGACTAGATACACAGAAACACTAACAAAAGTAACACTTGTAAATGTACTCTGTACTCCCAGCTTTCTAACAATGGCTATTTGTTTACAGCTATGAGAAAACAACACTGTCAGGAGGAAAGGGTCCATCTACGTCGACACCTATGAAGGTGTTAGAATTGCCAGACCTTCCTAGTTCAGTAACTACAGGGGAATCAGACAGGGATGTTTTATTTTATCCTTGCTCTATTGAAAATGCACTTTAGAAATCAGAATTACTACTATGCATTATGGCGGTGTCACAATGTAATTTGACTGTTGATGGCATTCTGTTCAATTCTGTTGTGTGTGATTTGGCTATGGCACAATGTGTTAGTTTGTAATACCAAAATACTATTTAAACAGGTATGACTTCCAAATAGCAGGAGTACAACCGCTGACAGAAGATCAAGCATTGGGGCTATTGGAGGAAAGGTAAACATGTGTGTCATTATTATGAATAAAATGCAAATCTTTTCATTTTTCTATATTGTGACATTGTCAATTTTGTGCTTCACATATTCATGCTGTGTGTTTCTGTAGCATCAAATCACTGGAGTTGCGGGATCACTCAGTTCTTATAGATGAAAAGCAAGCCAACAGCCTTGAGAACAGTGTGTAAGTTACAAATGATCAACACCATACTTTGGCTTCTAGCATGTCAATATTACAGTTTGTGTGTACTAATGAATTATTTCTCCCTGTTTTTGCTATTACAGGATAGAATTGCTGGACGAACTGGCCTCAGACCCATCTGATGCAGACTATGTCCCACCTATCTATGTGCGGTATGTATTAGGGCTGGACAAAAAAATAGATTTTTCGATTAATCGTTTTTTAAAATGTGGTCGATTCAAAATCGATTCTCAAACGCCAAGAATCAATTTTTTTTTCCATCTTTATTTATCTATTACCCAAGAATTAGTTTTCCTCCACTGTTCATATAGGCTTGCAAACTCAATTTTATAGCTAATGCTATGAGATTGTATGTTAGTTTTTTATCTAAATCATAAAATAACCTCAATTAGTGCTGCACGTTTAATCATATCGCAATCGCGATGTCAAGCCTATACGCAATTAGGCTATATGACGCAAAATGCTACGATTTTGTATGAAATAAACAAATTTGGGCTTTTAACGCAATGCAGCATCTGTAAATTGTTTGTCATCCTTTGGCTAGTGTTACATGATCCCGCTCTTATTCATGCAAATGCTTTTAAACCATTCATACGCGACAAGACAAAATAGATCTCGCTGCCTGTGAATGTCAAGACTGTCACACAGAAAAACTTGCGATGATATCGTGCGTGCGCACAAGACAGCCCAGAATAGAGTTATATTTCGCGCTTGAACGAACAATAAAACACACAATAATGCCAAAATGTCTTTTTGTTGAGTATTTTCATAACATAAGAACAGTCTTATGATGAACGTGAAGAGTTATGACTCGTGAGAGAATGAGGCGCGTGTGAGATTCGTGTCTCTGACAGCAGCGGCTGGTCTTAAAGGGACAGTACACAGTAGCCACTAATTATCTCTGTCGTTAAAGTTAATCAAATAACAAAGGGAACAGAGAAAAACACTCACTGCTCTTGACTAAAGAACTTTTTTAACTTTGATTAGTCTATATATAATTTATAATTAATGCAGCACAGACTGTTTGATAACTTTATTCAATTTATGTATATGGCCTAGCTGTTAGACAGGAAGGGCACAGATACAAATTATATGCAATGTTTTTATATGGGTTTATGTGAGGATTGTTAACCTGTTTGATCAAGACTAGGCCTGTCGCGATAGTCGATAAGTCAATTAATCGCACGATAAAAAAAAAATGAGCTCGATAATTTTTCCGGCCGCGATAATTCCATTTGCATGCTTGTTTGTTTTCCTCGTCTCTCTCTCTCTACCAAAGAGACTGGATGACCACTCTCGGTTCTTTAGCGTATAGGAGGAGTGAACTCTCTTGTCAGTTGCATGGTCTTTGTGTGGGGAGGCGGCGCGCGGCGCTGGTCAGTCACATGGTCTTTGTATGGGAAAGCGCCGGCGGGACTGTTTGCGGCGCCTTCCGGGAGAGAGAGAAGACGCTAGTTGTGAGTTGCGACAGCGAGCCCGATCACATGAAAATGCGTATCTATACCACGAATGTTATTTCTCGTGCCATTTATACGCCAAAAATAGTTTTCGCGTGCATATGATACGCTCTTTATGGCGTGTAATACGCACGCACTCCTCACCCCTAATCCTAACCAAGTGTTTTCAGTGCGTAGCATACACGCAATAAAGTGCGTCTCCGTCTTCCCGACAGTACACAATCACTTGACAAAGTAACAGGAGTAACAGTGCAAAATTGTGCGATATGGCTTGTTGAGGCTTTTTTTTATTTGTTTACAAAGGTCCTAACTGGCAGTTGTGCCTGTTATGGAATGTATCACTATTTATGCCTAATGTCTAAAGCCTAATGTTTAATATTTTTTGAAGTGCAATTTTGTTTACATCCATTTTATTTATTAACAGACATTTATTTTGTTAACAGACACTAAGAGTCCATTGCTTTTATTGTTTTTGGTTGTTTTGTTCATTTTTTTTTGGATATTTAAAATGTTTTCCGTTTTCAATGTTTAATATTCTTTAGAAATAAAAGTTTATAGATCGTTGAAAAGGTGTACCTGCATTATTATGCCATTATAATTATATTAGATGAAAATGGTCTCAGAACGACAATATTATCGTTTATCGCGATAATTTCTTGGACAATTTATCGTCCAGCAAAATTTGTTATCGTGACAGGCCTAATCAAGACATGCGACTGTTCTGACTTGTCCAATTTTCAGCATCAATTTTTCATCTTGCATCAAAATCCTGTCTATTCATTGTATGCATTTGAAATATAGAGTTGGGTTCTGTTTTAATGTACCCAAGTGTACCTAAAATAAAAAGAGTTTAATATACAGGTTTGTGGCTCTTAATTTCTTTTTATTAATTAAACACTTGAAAACTTATGTTCACTTTTCTTTTCTTTTTCTTTTTTTAATAAATATAGGATTTGTATTAAATATTCATTGAGTCGAATCGAAATCTAATTCAGAATCGAAATCGAAAAATCGAATCGAAATCGAAAATCGAATCGAGAATCGAAATCGAATCGATTTGAGAGCTTGTGAATCGAAATCGAATCGAATTGTAACATCTGAATCGATACCCAGCCCTAGTATGTATTGTGGCAATGTTACAAGCTAGTGAGATATCAATCAATGTTAATAGTTTTTTTTTTTTTTTTTAGTTATCTGGAAAATAGTCTATATTCATATTTTTCACTTGGGTGTTTTTATGATGTTTTTTTTACACAGTGCTAGTGGGACATTACAGAAAAACATTGACAGCCTCCCCGTCATTGGGCTTGAAGAGGCTGTCCTGGACATTTATGACCGCGAGGAGACGGTTCAAGAGCCAGACCTTTCGGAAGATTTTCATCATCCAACAACAGACATTCCCACCTTCCCTACCTTTGCTTGAGTCGTTGCAGAAACTGACCTCATTAACCAGCCTGCAAGCATAGCTTTCCACAACAACCTTATCCAACTGGTCTCTTTTCTGAAACTGCCAATCAACAAATGTTTTTACATTGACCAGAGCACGGGAGTGGAATGTGATGGGCTCCCACCTTTCCAGGTCAACTTGCAACCACGAGGCACTGCAGCTGTTCTGGAATGGGTGAATTTACATTATCAGTTGTAACTAGCATATTATCAAATTATTTGTAATAGAGAACAGCTGTCAATAGAACCTAAGAAAAAAACTGGAGCATTTTTTATAAAATATTTCTGTTTTCTTCTCTACACAGTATTGCCCACATGGACATAAACTGTGGATGTGGAACAGCCAGCCATTACTAAAGCATAACATGCAAGGGGGAGACTTCATGTTATCCACAAACATTCTTCTGTCTGGCAACAATTATTCCAAGATCGCCCTCCTCTTCCAGTTTATGAACATGAAAATGGTGGCATCCACCACTTTCTACGCTATACAATCTGCCTACTGTGTAGATCCAATAAAGGAGTTTTGGGAGGAGAAGAGGAAGGCCATTATCGAAAAATTAGGCTCAAAAGACAGTGTTGTTGCCCTTGGTAAGTACTAAACTCTGTTGATTAACAAGGCCTCAGATGTTTGAAACGACGGTGTCAAGTAATTTACTACAATTTATAACTAATTAAACCTTGATAATACATGATCAGCTTCAGTTTAGACAATAAACTGAAAACAGTCAGAGTTTGGTGCAGGTTTACAAGGTTATTTATTTCTTTTCTAGCTGACCGAAGGATGGACTCTCCAGGTAAGTCACAAAGGTTTGTGACTTGTCAGTACTGTTGAATTTATTTGATTTACTGACTGTTTTCTTCCCATCAAAGGTCACTCTGCCCAGTACTGCACATATACTACTATGGAGCAGGACATAATGGACATCATCAGTATTGTCACTGTGGACAAGAGGCAGACTGACCGTAAGAGTGTGGCCATGGAGAAGTATGCTTTCATAAAGACCTTTCATAGACTCATGGGGGAGCTAAACATCAAAGAAATAGTAACCGATGCCCACGTGCAGATTGCTTCCCTAATGCGTAAGAATGAAATCATGATTTTGTTTTGATATTTGAGGGAGAATTTTTTTTTTTTTTTTTTTTTATGTGTGTTTGGTTGTTGCTCATCAGATCCAGAAAAAGGGAGATACAAGGACCAGGGTGTAGTCCATTCCTTGGACATCTGGCATGCAGCTAAGAATCTGACCAAGAGACTACATGTGGTAAGACAAAAATACAGTTGGTATTATTTGGTTTATTTCATTGAGTAGTACAGGGTGGGCCATTTATATTTATATATACATTAGTATATGTGACCCATCCCCACCCATCTTGAGGAGTTTGCCCCCTCACATATACTAATGTGCCACAAACAGGACTTTAATATCACCAACCATTCCCATGTTATTACGGTGTATCCATATAAATGGCCCACCCTGTACTTTACTGTTTAACAGTTTTTCCTAAAAACAATTTTTGACTTTTCTCCACAGGCTGGGATGATATCTGGTCAGTCACAAATACTTGTTTGGCTGAAGGATGTTGTCAACCACTTTTGGTTTTCTTGTCAGAAAGCAGGCAACCGGGAGGAGTTCATGGTTAATATGACAGATAAAAATACATACAATAATCAGATGAAACTTGATCATTTTAAATTTGACTCCTATAATTTGGGTGTCCTCAGTTCTGTATGCTATGTCCGGCCTATGATGTTGTATTTTAACTTGACATGCATTATGACTATGATTTACTCTACTTCATTATTCAGTGTATCTGGCGAGGTGTACTGCACCATGTTTGTGGAGAGCACGAGTGGGCCCTCGGCAGATGCCTCCATGCACCTCTGGATGAGGAAACCGCAAACAAAGTCGTCATACCACATACCACATAATTTATGGCTCTGCTGCACATGAGGCTTTGTCACAAATTGTGCTAAACAGGAGG
This sequence comes from Abramis brama, assembly GCF_963993115.1. Classification (NCBI taxonomy): domain Eukaryota; kingdom Metazoa; phylum Chordata; class Actinopteri; order Cypriniformes; family Leuciscidae; genus Abramis; species Abramis brama. The sequence continues at coordinate 4,431,880 of NC_139982.1, forward strand.
TGGCTGAAGGATGTGGAGAAGTTTCTTACCTTTCGGTAAGAGTGCTAAAAGTTCTTATACTTGCTAAAATATGTTCTATCTTCAACAACAAACTTCACAAAATAACTAAAACCACAAAATAATTGCAATGTTTTATTATTTGTACATACAGCCATAGCTCTTGCACTTGATATTTTCTGAAGAAAGATGATCTTTGGAGAATATAATGCTTTCTCTTTGTCCTGTAGGTCAACTTCTGAGTTGGAATCCTTCCAGAATCATATCCTTATGTATGCAGGCAAACGGTTTTCCTTTTCGCCTCCTGTTTATGAGGCTAGGACTTTTCTAGCAGCCTTAGACTACAATCATCATAACCACCGACCAGTGCATGTAAACATGAAAGGCAATGTTTCGTAAGTCGCTATTGTAAATTAATGATATTTGTATTTCCTGTAAAATGTGCTTATGTTTTCTTCTTGTTTATTTGTTTATTTCTTGTTTGTTTTTAATATTGTTTTACAATATTTATTATTCTGTCAATTAATGTCATATGTTGTTTTGCAGACAAAAACGAGTCTATAGCAAGAAGTCACAGCGCTACCGTGTCTACACAGTGAAGGAGCAAAAAGACTACAGTTACATCCCTCAACTGCAGACTAAAATATTACAGAGTCGACTTAATTCAGCAGGGGGACTCCCAAGAAGGAGGAGTCTTAGGCCAGATGACCCTCGGGCCCTCGGCCTTCTCCCTGGAATTGTGCCCCCACCTACAACTGAGTTAGTCCAGATACAAGTCTGCAGAGGACAGGTAGATCAGCCGTATGACCACAGTTTTCCACGTAGAAACTATTATTACTAGTAACACAAATGGTTATTCTTGGTCTCTCTCTCTCTCGTTGTCTCTCCAGGACATGACATCAACAACATGAGCAAAGAGCAGCAGAAAGGCAACAGTGGGCTACAGTTAAAATTTGTTTATTATATAGTGTAAATATGTACATACATGTTACTTTACAATAAATTTCTTTGCAGAATGGCTTAGGAACATTTTTATTTTCAGATGTGGTAAACTACATTTTTAATTTACTCTAAACGGTGCTTCTTTGAAGCCAACATAGTTCCCAAATGGGTCAGGGAATGTGTCTCTTATTCGCCATACGCAGCAGCTTGGTATTACTATACGATTTCCTGGGCCCAGACGTCCATGCTGCCAAATCGTAGTTTGGCGATAAGCAGAATACCGATATTCTCGGTTATCTGCCCCAGGGTCTTGGCTGTCATGGAGTGCAAGGATGTCGTTCCATGTCTGCCGAGCTAAGCGGAGGATGCTGTCACGTTGTGGGATTTTCTCCTGTGTAGTTGGTCTTCGTTGGTGTTCCTGGTTCCCGGTGTGGTGTTTCCCTCGAGTTCGTTCTGCCTGTCGTTGGCCCTGCGGGTGGACGCTCGACTGCAGAGAGTGGATCAACATTTCCGCAGGACCTTGGTTCCAGAGACCTTTCCAGCACCTCGAGCCAGTGGCAGCGATACGGTCAGCCCCACCTTCGATCACGAGCCCATGCAGGTGGGTAGAGCTCGGCTCTCCCGGGAGGAGAGAGAACGACGGAGATCCCGGGGCTTGTGCCTTTACTGCGGTGGTACTGGTCATTTCATCAACACCTGCCCCGTAAAAGATCGAGCTCGGCAGTAAGCAGGAGGCTACTGTCGGGCGGGATCTCCACCAGCAAGACCTCCTCCACTCTCCTCCCGGTGAGACTGCAATGGGCAACCCGGCATTACAACGGTCATGCACTTCTGGACTCTGGGGCCGAGGGAAATTTCATGGACTTGTCACTAGCACGTAAGCTGCAGATTCCCATCATACCCCTCACCAACCCGATTTCTGTTAATGCACTCAACGGACAAGAACTACCTGACATTTCATTCACCACTGATGCTTTGACACTCATCACCTCAGGCAACCACACAGAGACACTGTCATTCCTACTCCTGGACTCTCCTCTTGCTCCGGTGGTCCTCGGTCATCCCTGGCTCACCGAGCACAATCCCAGGGTTGACTGGGGCCACAATTCTGTGTCTGCGTGGAGCACTAAGTGTTATGCGTCTTGTTTAATGTCTGCTTGTTCTTCGGTGTCTAGTTCTGTTTTGCAGGAGTCGTTGGTGAATTTGTCTAACGTGCCCGCGGAGTACCTCGACCTGAAGGAAGTGTTCAGTAAGTCTCGGGCTGCTTCTCTTCCTCCGCATCGTCCCTATGACTGTGCTATAGATCTTATACCAGGTACGTCTCCGCCTAAGGGCAAGTTATACTCTCTCTCGGTTCCAGAGAGGGAGGCCATGGAGAAATACATTTCTGATTCTTTAGCCTCTGAATTCATTCGCCCTTCCTCTTCTCCGGCGGGGGCGGGGTTCTTCTTTGTTGGAAAGAAGGATGGATCTCTGCGACCGTGTATTGATTACCGAGGGTTGAACAACATCACGGTAAAGAATACTTATCCTTTGCCGTTGATGTCTTCAGCCTTCGAGCGGTTGCAGGGAGCCTCTGTCTTCACAAAGTTGGACTTACGCAATGCATATCATTTGGTTCGCATCAGGAAGGGGGATGAATGGAAAACTGCTTTTAACACCCCCAGGGGCCATTTTGAATATTTGGTCATGCCCTTCGGGCTGTCCAACTCCCCAGCAGTTTTCCAGGCACTCGTCAATGACGTGCTGAGAGATATGGTTGACCAGTTCATATATGTTTACCTGGATGACATATTGATTTTTTCATCTTCTCTCCAGGAACACGTTCAGCACGTCAGACGAGTGCTTCAGAGGTTGCTAGAGAATGGGCTTTTTGTCAAGGCGGAGAAATGCGCTTTTCATGCACAGTCTGTTCCTTTCTTAGGCTACATCATCTCATCTGAGGGAATACGCATGGACCCTGACAAGGTTAAGGCTGTGATGGATTGGCCAAGTCCAGATTCCCGTAAGGCCCTACAGAGGTTTCTGGGGTTTGCCAATTTCTATCGGCGTTTTATTCGCAATTTCAGCCAACTAGCCGCACCTCTGACTGCCTTGACCTCCCCCAGAACGACGTTCAGGTGGTCCGATACAGCCGAGGCTGTATTCGCTAACCTCAAGAGCCGCTTCAGTTCTGCTCCCATCCTGATTGCCCCTGATCCTTCACGTCAGTTCGTGGTGGAGGTCGACGCGTCAGAGGTGGGGGTAGGTGCAGTTCTATCCCAACGTTCTTCCTCAGATGACAAGATGCACCCTTGCGCGTTTTTGTCCCATCGTTTATCTCCTGCCGAGCGTAACTATGACATTGGTAACAGAGAGTTGTTGGCAGTCAAGTTAGCACTGGAGGAGTGGCGCCATTGGTTAGAGGGGTCGGGGGTACCTTTTATCGTTTGGACCGATCATAAGAACCTGGAATATATTAGATCTGCCAAAAGACTCAACTCCAGGCAGGCTCGATGGGCACTTTTTTTCGGACGTTTTGACTTTGTTCTATCGTACCGCCCGGGTTCCAAAAACATCAAACCCGACTCTTTATCTCGTATTTTTGATCCATCCGAACGCCCGGTGACTCCCGAGTGTATTTTACCTGAGAAAGTAGTTATCTCCACACTCACATGGGAGGTCGAATCGAAGGTCAAGACGGCCTTAGAAGGGGTAATGCCTCCGCCCGGTTGCCCACCGAGTCGTTTATTTGTGCCAGAGGGGGTTCGGTCCGACGTCATTCGATGGGGTCACTGTTCCAGTGTAGCATGTCATCCAGGTGTTAATCGCACCAGCTTTTTGGTCAAGCAACGATTCTGGTGGCCGTTAATGGCTCGTGACATTCGGAGTTTTGTTTTGGCTTGCTCGGTTTGTGCCACTGGTAAGACTTCCAATCGACCCCCAGAGGGACTACTCCAACCGCTGTCTGTCCCTTCGAGACCCTGGTCCCATATTGCGCTAGATTTTATAACCGGAGTCAGCAATTGTCATTGGTGGAGTACGCCCATAACTCGTTACCAGTGTCATCCACGGGCCTATCTCCGTTTCAGTGTAGCTTAGGGTACCAGCCACCAGTTTTTTCTAGCCTGGAATCCGAAGTCGCGGTCCCCTCCGCTCACGCTTTCGTCCAGAGGTGCTGCCGCACATGGACCAGAGCCCGTGACACTCTGCTCCAGGTGAGGGCACGCACCAAGGCCAAAGCCGATCGCCACCGGTCTAGGCCTCCCGTATACGTCGTGGGTCAAAAAGTGTGGCTTTCTACTAGAAATATTCCGCTCCGCTCCGTCTCTAATAAACTTGCTCCTAAATTCATTGGCCCATTCACTGTCACCAAGATCATTAGTCCGGTGACAGTCCGCCTCAAACTTCCTCCAGCGTACAGGAGAATTCATCCCGCCTTTCATGTCTCCAAATTAAAGCCTGTTTTTCGTTCTCATCTTAATCCGCCAGTCCCGGTTCCCCCACCGCCGCGACTCGTAGATGGGGAACCTACATATTCGGTAAACCGTATTCTGGACTCGAGAAGGAGGGGACGCGGATTTCAGTATCTGGTGGACTGGGAAGGTTACGGTCCTGAGGAGAGAAGTTGGGTTCCTGCTAGAGACATTCTGGATCACTCCCTTATTGATGATTACAATCAACAGGTAGGTCCCCCTCCTGGCGCTCCTAGGGGAGGGGAGTAATGTCACGGTTCATGAATTCACTGACTCCTTCTCGTGTTTGTGTTGTGTGTGTGGGCGTGGTCGCTGATCAGCCGCTGATTGTCATCAGCGCCAGCTGATTCTGATCAGCGATCCTTATATAAGCTCATTGTTTCCGTCTTGTGTTTGTCAGATCGTTGTGGGATTTTCTCCTGTGTAGTTGGTCTTCGTTGGTGTTCCTGGTTCCCGGTGTGGTGTTTCCCTCGAGTTCGTTCTGCCTGTCGTCGTTTGAGGATCCTGTTTCGTCTCTTCACTTTGTGGACTCGTTTGGGTGTTTCCGTCAGCCTCATTCAAGGATTCTGCTCACCAGTTCACACCACGGGGATCCGGGTTGCCCATCTGCCATCCTGCGCTACCAGGGACCATCAACTGTGTGCTTCAGATCTCTGACTACGTGTCATTCAATAAACCTTTTTCTTGCACTTGCATCTTCTGTCCTTATTTCACGTGACAGATGCCTTCATCTAGACAGTACAGTTCCATGTGGGCGCTCCTGCTGAGGCAATCTGCTGGATTCTGTCGGCAGCATTTGTTCTCCAGATCAGTAGGCATTATTCTGCAGTTTAGGCAGGTGCACCACGCTGGCTGACCCCTGTTTGGTGTGGCTGGTCCTGGTGTGGCCTGTCTGTATTCCATTACATCTAGAAAAACACCTGGCAGACGACTGACCATCCTCTGAAGTACCTCATCCTTCTCCTCCAGGGATAGCTGCTGTAACTGTGCCTGAAAATGGAACAGCAGTCATTGTTTATTTTACATATGTCTATTTGGGTGTGTGCTGTTTTCTAGATGGTGTGACTGACCATTATGACAAACCTGTATCTCTGCTGTCCTGGCAGCAGTCAGCTCCTCCACTCTCAGTCTGTCCTCCTCACTGACAGCTCCTGCTCTTCTTCTGCCCCTCCCCCGTCCTCTTCCCCTACCTCTTTCTCTACTTGCACCTCTGCCCCGTCCCCTTCCTCTCGCTCTTGCTCTACCTCTGGCTCCCCCCCTCCCCCTTCCAGGGTCACTGCTCTCCTCAGTACTCTCTTCAGTACTCTCCTCCACCTCCACGGGGATTTGAAAATCTTCTGAGCTGTCCTAACAAAAAAAAACAAAAAAAAAAACGAATTATTTACTATGACAAGTGTTTTTAGTGCAAAATTTCATGAGGTATTCTGAATGAAAATGACAAGCTCATACATCAAGGTTAGAGTTCCTTTACCTTTAATACCATAATGTTGTTGCTATTCTACAAAATAGTATAGTAGTACAACTATAATAGTAATTGTACTGTATTTAAAAATAAGCATAACGTCTTCAACTCAGTTATATAATTTAGCGTTACTCTAAAATAGTCAAAATAAGGGGTCTGTGAGTGCTGGGATCGTGTTACAGTGTTAAAATACTTTTAGAAGTAGACTTTAGTTGATAATATAAAGCAGCACTGCAACATTTTACTAAAATATGGTCTGTCAAACAATAACCTTACAGTACTGTAACTTTTCTTACCTCAAACATTATGCTGGTGAGTGGTGAATCTCGATGAGCCGTCAGTGGTTGCCGCGGCAACCCTGGTTGATGTGGTCCTGCTCGTACGAGCGTGCGCACCGAGAACGAGCATGAGACTGGCTGCAGTTCTTCTAACGGCCACTGGTGTCAGTAACGGTTAGAAATTTCAGAACTTACGGAATGCTCCTTTAAGAAATCATATTTCTGTATACTAAAATTTGGTTAAAACCACATAGCTTGCATGACAGCACTACAAAAACACATAAAAGTGAAACCCCATTGCCTTATCTACTGCTTTTCTTATTGTTTTGGGCTTTATTGGCCTTGGGTGAGTGATATTTCTTATAATACACAAGTGCAAATATTACAAATAGGTCGTTAAACTAATAACATTATTACCACAAGTTTTTGCCTAAAACTACCTGATAAATGTAGCCACGCAATGGTGAAGAAGGAGTTAAGAATAAGTTTATAACAAATTTTAACTCTGGTTTCGCTAGATATTTGAGTAAATGAAAACATAATACTTACATTTAAATGTGAATTTGCTGTCCACCACCGATCTCTAGTCTCGGCGACTTTAAAAATAAATAAATAAATGCTGTCGTCACCGGCGCGCAATGACTTATGGGGTAGAATAGGCCGCTAAGTGTCCATTTATGTATCCTTCTTTTCACGGGGAAACGAAGGGTGCATTTGGCGTCACTTTTGAATCAGGGAAGCCTTCGTCGCGGCGCGATGACGCAACCGGCCTTCGAATACGGCCTTCGAAGGATGGAGAATTGAATTGGGACAACCTTCATCGCGCCGCGGTGACGCAATCGGCCTTCAAATACGGCCATCCGGCCTTCAAATACGGCCTTCGAAGGATGCAGCCTTCACTTTGGAACACAGCTAATATGAGAGAAGAGGAAGACGTCCGTCACTTAGGCGGCGCGGTGCAACAACACCTGCACTTTGGTTCCGCTTTCTTTGGTTCCCCCCTAATTTATATTGTACAACACAATAACAGTCGCAATTGTAGTGAACGCTGCATGTTATTAGATAAACTCATATCCTTTAACCCTCTGGAGTCTGAGGGGTTCTCTTACGAGAGTTCTCTCGTACTGCGTTTGATAAAACGCTGCGGGAAAAGTCTCTTTTCACGAAACACTGAAGCAAAAATTATCCTTTAATTTTTCATATATGTAAAATGCGTTGCGGCAGCAGCAGACAGCTGAAGCAAGACGGCTTGTCTGCTCATTGGCTGCTCTGCGGCAACTGCATAAGCCTATCGAGCGCAGGCTGATGCAACATCAGACCAATGAGGGCGCTTCGCGCCCTCCTCGCCACTTCCCGCCGAGACGGGCGTGGCTTACCTCTATAAAAGGAGCTCGAGAAGGCTGACTCACTTGATTTTAATCTCTTCAGCGAAGCGCACGCATCGCTGGATCACGGAAGCAGCGTCGTCCGAAGCAAGCACTTCAGCGGGACGAGCCCTCGAAGCCGCTGGCCTACGCCGCCTTCTACAGCCGTACCTGCTGCGCTTTCCGACGCCCATATCCTTTATTGTGCTCTGTTTTGTGTGTGTGTGTGAGTGTTCTCGTAGCACTCACCCCCTAAAAGAGCGGCGTCTTTCTAAAGATGCCTAAATCCTGCGGCTCGTGCAGAGCCCCACTCGCCGGGGGAGACGACCACGTCATCTGTGTTTCCTGCCTCGGTGAGGACCATGCAGCGCTCGCGCTCGCTGACGGCGGCTGCCCTCACTGCGAGCTTTTGCCTATGGTGGCTCTGAGGACCCGCCTGGCATCCTTCTCGAAGCCTGCATTCTCCGCCGCGATGCCGCGCCGTAAGAAGCGCCGCTCGCAGCGGGTCCCGGAACCCTCTCCACCCCGACCAAGCTCGCCGGTTCGCCCGCCAGCTTCACCGACCTCCCCCGAATCACTTCCTGATGCTCAGCGCCCGCAGCCCGCCGCCGCGTCATCAGAGGAAGTTGTTTCGGAGGCCGCGTCGGGGGAAAAGGATTCCTGTTCTCTCCTCGCTTCAGGCAGCGAGGATTGGGCGAGCTCTGAGGACCTCGCGCCTCCTGCCCGAAAGCCCTCAGTGAGAGCCAGCATCGAGATGGAGCTCATGCGAGTGCTCGCGTTGGCCGCGGCGAACCTCGGCCTCGAGTGGTCTGCACCGGAGCCCCCCTCTCGCACCCGGCTCGATGGTAGCTTCCTCCCAGGTGAGCACAATTCTCCGGAATCTAAGCCCGCTCCTTTTCTTCCTGAGTTACATGAAGAAGTTGCGAAGGCCTGGAACGCGCCCTACTCTGCGCGTACACGCTCATCTGTGTCGCCTGCATTCTCCTCTTTGGACAAGGCGAATGAACGAGGCTACCTCTCTCTGCCGCCGGTGGAACAGGCTATAGCGACCCATCTGTGCCCGCCCTCTGCTGGACGGCGAACTAAACCGGTGTTGCCTTCAAAAGCCTGCCGCATGACGTCGACGCTGCTCGCGCGAATATTCTCCGCCGCTGGGCAAGCCGCGTCAGCGCTACACACCATGGCTACATTGCAGATTTTCCAGGGTGATCTCCTCCGTAAATGGGACGAGGCTGGACCTGATGCTGTCTGCATTGCGGATTTGAGGAGTGCTTCGGACCTCACGCTCCGAGCCACCAAAGCTGCCGCACAAGCCATGGGACGCTGTATGGCTTCCGCCACTGTCGCTGAGAGGCACTTATGGCTGACGCTCACGGAGATGGCCGATTTCGAGCGCATCGCATTTCTCGACGCCCCGCTGTCTTCCGCTGGCCTCTTTGGTTCTTCTCTCTCCGAGTTCGTAGAGAGATTTACCGAAGCCCAGAAAGCGTCTCAAGCCTTCAAGCACTTCCTTCCGAAGCGCTCTGGTTCCGCGGCGGGTCGAGACAAACGGACCCCGCGAACCGCACAGCCTCAGCCGCCGCCTTCGGCCCCCTCTTCGCAGCAGCCTCAACAGCGCAGCTCGAGACCCCGCTCTCGATCGAGCGCCCGGCGCCCCGCGCGCGCGCCGCGACCGAGGATTGTAGTGAAGCCAGAGGTCCCGAAGAAGTCCTAGCCCGCCTAGGAAAGCGCAGGTGTGTGAGTCCCGTTGCGGCCGGCCTCCTACCCAAGCGCCTCGCTGTCTCAGCCCCAAGCTTCGCGGCTGTCCCAGCGTTCTCTGCAAAGCGCAAGCCTGTACAAGTGCCCGCTTGCCTGCACTCAAAAGCCGTTTTTACGGCTACCCAGATATGTCTCGAAAAGAGTGTGTTTTCTGGTGTCCCGGCCACGGCCGATGGTGCTATAAGTGTAGTGTCGATGCCCACTCCTCTGTGCCCATCCATACACATAAGCACAGCCCTGCACCCAGGGCTCGCGCAAATAAAATCGACTCAGGTCGATTGCGCCCCCCACATAGTAAAAGTGCCCACTACTCAGTGCCCACGAACACTATGTCTATCAGATCACAGGCTCTCTGTAAAAACGAGACCTGTGAGCACGCGCGCTGCTTACACAAGCAGCGCGCCCCAAGCAGTAAATGTGCCCGCTCACAGCCCACATCTACTCGCACACATGAGTCCCACGGGGCTCGCGCAGCCCTCCCTCACTCAGTCAAATACTGTTGTAAGGTCGAGGGCGAGCGCTCCGCCCGCTGTATTAAGCGCGCCCCCCGCCTCAAATGCCGCAGGCATAACGCCTATGTTTGTGAGCCCCGTAGCACCTCTGTCGCACGGCGAACAGAGCGCGCTCTGTATCCGGCCCTTAGCCAACCATGCAGATGCATGGGCAGCGCTTCCAGGGGTTTCGGACTGGGTCTTAGGCATTATAAAGAGAGGCTTCTCGCTACAGTTTTATCGACGCCCTCCGCGCTTCACAGCGCGCGTCGAAACTTCGGTACCGCTGAATGTAGCACACCTACTTCGCGCCGAAATATCAAAACTGATAAGCAAAGGGGTGATAGAGCTTGTTCCCCGAGTTCAAAGCGAACAGGGGATATACAGCAGATATTTTCTAGTCCCCAAAAAGGACGGCGGTATCAGACCCATTCTGGATCTAAGACGACTGAACAGAGTATTAGTGAAACGCCGTTTCAAAATGCTCACAACCAGAAAAATTCTCGCGCATGTTCGCCGAGAAGATTGGTTCATGTCGATAGATCTGAAGGACGCGTATTTTCAAATACAGATAGCGTCACATCACAGGCGATTCTTGAGATTCGCCTTCGAGGGTCAGACATACCAGTATACAGTCCTGCCTTTCGGCTTGTCCCTGGCACCTCGTACTTTTACGAAATGCATGGACGCAGCGCTCGCTCCTCTCAGACTCAGAGGCATGCGAGTGCTGAACTATTTGGACGACTGGTTGATCCTAGCCCAATCACGATCTCAGCTCATAGAGCACAGAGCCATTTTACTCGATCACCTCGAGAATCTTGGTATCACGGTCAATTGGGCGAAGAGTTCACTGAACCCTAGCCAAACGATTCCGTTTCTGGGTATAGTTCTGGACTCACAGTCTATGACAGCGCGGCTGTCGCCACAGCGCGTGCTGAACATTCAGCGCGCGGCGATGTCTTTCCGCCGCGGCGCTTTCACCCCGCTCAGAAAATTTCAAAGGATGCTGGGTCTCATGGCCTCAGCATCGTCAGTTCTCCGGCTGGGCTTGCTCCGCATGCGCCCGCTGCAGTTCTGGTTGAAAGCGCGGGTTCCGCGCAGAGCGTGGGTGTCCGGTCATTTACGCCTCAAGGTCGATCAGGACTGCGTCACAGCCCTGGTACCTTGGATGGCGAACGACTGGTACCAATCAGGTGTAAGCCTGGGGACTTCCTCGAGGGTGAAGATGGTGTCTACGGACGCATCCACCTCGGGATGGGGAGCGCTGCTCGACGGCAGACCGTCCTTCGGCCTATGGTCGGAACGGGAAAAACTCCAACACATAAACTGCCTAGAAATGCTGGCAGTGCACAACGCGCTGACGCGTTTTTGTCCCCACATCAAGGACCAACACGTCTTAGTCCGTTCGGACAACATGGCAGTGGTGTCCTACATAAATCGCCAGGGCGGTCTGAATTCCAAACCCCTGTACAGGCTGGCGAAACGCCTCCTGCTATGGGCTCAGCACAACCTACGCTCGCTGAGAGCAGTACATGTGCCCGGGCTGCTAAATGTGGGCCCGGACAGACTGTCCAGGAACAACGTTCCTACGGGCGAATGGTCTCTACACCCACAAACAGTCCGGCTGTTGTGGGAGAGATTCGGCAAAGCGGAGGTGGACCTATTCGCGTCCCACGAAAACGCTCACTGCCCCGCATTCTTTTCAAAGACCGACAGCGCGCTGTCCCAAAGGTGGCCGCGCTGCCCACTATACGCTTTTCCCCCCGTCTCCCTCCTGCCTCAGGTGTTGGAACGGGTCAGGAAAACGAAATGCCCAGTGCTGCTTGTAGCACCGTTCTGGAAGAACCAGGCATGGTTCCCAGTTCTGATGCAGATAGCAGACATTGCTCCATGGCCAGTGCCGTTGAGGAGAGATCTCCTCTCGCAGGCCAGGGGCTCAATTTGGCACCCACACCCGGAGCTATGGTCCCTTCATGTGTGGGCGCTCAACGGATACCCGTTGGTCTCGCAGAGGGAGTCATGAATACCATCACGGAGGCTAGAGCGCCGTCGACCAGGCGACTCTACGCTTCAAAGTGGTCGGTTTTCTCCGGCTGGTGTACAGCTCGGAGCCTTTCACCCCTCGAATGTGAGGTAACGGAGGTTCTCTCCTTCCTACAAGAGCTGTTGGATAAGGGCAGATCCCCTTCCACGCTCAAAGTGTATGTGGCGGCTATTTCAGCGTTCTCAGGTTCAACGCTGGGTCAGTCACTAGGAAGGAATGATTTAGTCATCCGCTTCCTCAGGGGAGCTAGGAGACTGAATCCACCCAGGCCTCTGTCAGTCCCTATGTGGGACCTCTCTACGGTCCTGGCGGCCATGAAGGGTGCCCCTTTCGAGCCTATCCAGTCAATCAGCCTCAAACATTTGTCTTTCAAAACAATGTTTTTGATGGCTCTCGCTTCAGTGAAGCGCATAGGCGATCTGCACGCGCTCTCCGTGAGCCCGACGTGCTTGGAGTTTGGTCCTAATGACTCTAAAGTCATACTCAAACCTAAGCACGGCTATGTGCCGAAATCCCTCAACACGCCTTTCGGGCTCAGGTCATTTCCCTGGCTGCCCTGCCGGCGTCGAGTGAGGAAGGGGACTCGAGTTTTCTTTGCCCTGTTAGGGCTTTAAGAACTTATATGTCCCGCTCTGCTGCCTTTAGACAGACAGAGCAGCTCTTTGTCTCGTTCAGCGGACGTTCCAAAGGAACGGCTGTTTCGAAACAAAGCCTATCCAGATGGATAGTTGATGCAATAGCGCTGGCTTATACTGCCAAGGGCATTCAATGCCCGTTGGGAGTCAGAGCGCACTCTACGAGAGGCGTTGCCTCCTCGTGGGCTTGGTCCAGCGGGATTTCCTTACAGGATATATGTACGGCGGCAGGCTGGGCCTCTCCGTCTACATTTATCAGGTTTTATAACCTAGAGGTTCCCGCCTTACAGGCTAAGCTTTTGTCGGTGTAATACTATGCCGACTATGCTGGGCTAAACTGTGTAAGACCCACGTTTTCCCACATTAGTGCAGGCTCCCTACCCTGGCTATGTGATGTCATATTCGCGTCTGTGGACATGTCTATATAAGGACGGAGGAATCCCCTCCTGTCTTTAGACTCTCCCTGTGAGGTCATGTTAGGCCTGCAGACGCTACAGTATAGGGAATTAAGGCTTTCCCCCCCTTATTCCCCGACTCTGTGTGAGTCTATCTGGTGATTATGCACTGTATGCCTGAAATAGCTTCCGGTGATCAGTGTTTTTATCCCAGCACGCACAGCGTTTTGCAAGGGGTTCCCGCAGCGTTTTATCAAACGCAGTACGAGAGAACTCTCGTAAGAGAACGTACTCGGTTACTAACGTAACCTCGGTTCTCTCTAGAAGAGGGAACGAGTACTGCGTTCCCTTGCCGTGCGTTTGGTTCACTCTGGTTCGCTTCGGCGATCAAAATCAAGTGAGTCAGCCTTCTCGAGCTCCTTTTATAGAGGTAAGCCACGCCCGTCTCGGCGGGAAGTGGCGAGGAGGCCGCGAAGCGCCCTCATTGGTCTGATGTTGCATCAGCCTGCGCTCGATAGGCTTATGCAGTTGCCGCAGAGCAGCCAATGAGCAGACAAGCCGTCTTGCTTCAGCTGTCTGCTGCTGCCGCAACGCGTTTTACATATATGAAAAATTAAAGGATAATTTTTGCTTCAGTGTTTCGTGAAAAGAGACTTTTCCCGCAGCGTTTTATCAAACGCAGTACTCGTTCCCTCTTCTAGAGAGAACCGAGGTTACGTTAGTAACCGAGTACGTTTTTGGGGTCCTTGAGATGTTCTGACATGCCCTGACATTTGTGCTTTTTTCAGTTGCTTATAAACATATTAATGGCAAAGGTGTAAATTCACTCTATTTAGCACAAACAGGGCTACCATAATATGTGAACAACTTGCATGTACATGTTTGTATTTTTGATAGAATAATGTTTATGCATGGTTTTTTAAAAAACAAAAAACTAAAGTTTCTGAAATAAGGCCATAAAACACATTCTAAATATATGTAAATAAGACTTTTGTCTAAAAGATGTCATCGCCTAGTGTTTTTTCTTCAAAATGAAGTGAAAATCACCCTGCCTAATCATTCACATAACACAATACATTGATTTGAATTTTGCAAAGCACTTTCTGTTTGGAAAGCCAATATGCGGAGTGGGCGTCAACGGTCATGTATATGTAGTGGTTCACACCTTAGGAGACAGTGGGGCCCGCATACTTAATTAGCCATTCATTCAGGTGAGTCACTGAGCCACAAGAATGCAAGAGCAACAGTTGGAAGCATCTCAATTCTTTTTTATTTTTCCACATATTGTGCTTGCAATTTGGCCTATAATATCCAAGGAAAACATGTCTAGTAATTGTGCAGTCAATTCTCATACTGTATTTTCAGTTTTGGAATATTTATCCTCTCCCCAAATTTGTCAATAATAAAACACAATAAAAGTTATTTAAAGAAAAGGCTTATATTTACCTTTTAATAGTTTGTTTACATCTACCTTGTAAATATATTTTTTTTATTAAAAAGGTTACAATTACAACAACAATTCAAGTGTAATCTTTCTTTGTAGAAACTAAAGTATACATTTTATCATACATATTTCAAAGTTAAGGATTTGATTGATTATTTGATAACTTTATTTTTGACAAAACATTATATTTAACATAAGCAAATATTGGCAAACAAAAGCTTATTTGAGGTGGCAGATATTTTACATTAAAAATGTATAATCTATCCAAAACTAATCAACGAAATGTTGTCTTTCATATGTCTGTAACATAGGTCTTTCATTTTTATTATAAGAAATATAAATGTTAATTTGCAGTTTAAATCCAGGAAATTTGTTAATGAAAAAATTATTAAAAGTAAGATACAATTGATACAAAACGAAATTCGTTTTAAAGAAAGGATTTGTACTTTCAGTTTTGAGGTCTCTGTGAAAGTTTGAAAGTCTTTTAGTGCTTTTTTTATAGCGCTCGCGTCCATAATGGAGAACTGTCACGTAATATTGTGTTTTCCTCATAAATGCAAACACGAAAAATAAAAGACAAAAGACTTTTGAGTAAAACTTACTCCGAAATTGTGTTCTCGGCGGAATTCGCTCTTCAAAATGCTGCCGTTCGTCGTCTGAGTTACAATCTTCCTCTGAGGAAAAGGTGCATTCTTCCTCGCTGTCCAGAATCATCTGAAGGGCGTCTTTATTACCGGAGAAGCGTGTCATACTCAAAACGCGATGAACTATCAGTAAGTCTGATGAAGAAACTTTTTATGGCATTGATCAGGGGGTGTATGCGATGCATACTAGATCACCTAACTATTTACATGTGAATCGCGCCGGGGGCGGGGCGGCCGCAGCTGATTATAGAGATAATGAGGCAGAAGGAAAAACGGTACCTCTCCTTGCTTTCAAACGGATTACATGAGTTGAAAACATTTGTTTTTTATATAAATTACTTAAAAGAGGAGATTTCAAGCTTCATAAAGACATATCTCACGTGCCTGTGTGAGAAGTATTCGCTGAGTTATGATTCATTTTCGGACGCGTTTCAGAATGGACTAAACGGACAGAGAGAAGGCAGAACTCGCTTCGTGTTTATTTTTCTTTATTTGGCGAAAAGCACAACACTTTGTTTTTATTGTGAGTGTACACAAAAATAATACACACTAAACAGGATACATTGATGTATAACACAAGCATATAAGATAAAAATTAATATTTTTATTTTATTATTTTTTTGCACTCATACGGAAAAAAACGAGCCTATCGCGCCGGCGCGATAGCCGACCTCAGGGGGTTAATCACCCATGCTTTCTTTCTCATTCTGAGAAGTGTTCCTGCTACTGCTTCATGATTCACATTGTGAGCTTCTCGGGCCAATAACGTAGACACCCATGCACTGTCAGTTAACCCTCTGAGGTCTGAGCTGTTTTCTGGGCCCTGGAGGTGTTCTGACATGCTCTGACATTTCTGGTTATTTCTGTTTCTTGTGACATTTTCATGGTTAAAGTCTAATTACACTGTATTCAGCACAACCTCTGCTACAATAATATATCAACAGCATGAATGTAAAAGATTGTAGTTTTGAGATAATGACATTTATGCGTGGTTTGTGAAAATACAAAAAAAAATTCTCACTGAAATAAGGCCATGAAACCCATACTGATTATTTCTTCACAAGACTTTTGAAAATTGTATGACGTAGCCTAGAATATTTGCTGCAAAACTATGTGAAAATCACCCTGACTGCTCATTCAGATAAGACAATATATTGATTTAAACATTTTACGACGTGTTTTGTGTGAAAAAGCCTTATGCGAGAGCTCATTAATATGTAAGCTTTTCTCACCTGAGAAAGACAAAGAACCTCCCCTAACGGCCCTATTAGGAGCTATCCTGTCATTCTGGGCAACCTTGCACAATACTGTAAATGAGGAGATTTAAAAAATAATGGCTTTTAAATTGTTTGGATTTATTTACAACACAGCATCGTCCAAAGATACACAACACATGCCAAAAAAGCACTTATTGAAAACAATGATCCAAAGACAGAGACCTTTGTGCCATTCCTAAAAACATACATACCTTTAATTTCCAAGGTGTTTGATTTTCACTTTACCATGTACAGAGACTCATGTGAATTTTGAATTCAGCAGTCCTCAGTGTCATCTGGGCCCTGAAAAAAAAAGTGAACATACTGATATCAAGAGAAAGGCCTGCACGATTTTGGGAATACATTTTAGATTTTTCTGGTTAAAATTGTTTTTTAAAATTCACAGAATACACACAAACACACACACACACACACAAATGTTTCCAACAAGATATAATGAACAGTGAACACCAGGTTTGTTGTGCCTTGTAGGCATAAGCTAAGTATGCGCAGTGCTGGATAAAATAATAATAACCTATAACAGTATAAATCTTCCAAAAGATTTAAGTAACAACTAAGCTAGAGAAAAATATATTGATTATCATGTTACTTAAAATGTTTCCATTCGTGGTCCATATGAAATGAGATAATAGTAAAAACATGAAGCTGTTTGTTTTTCAAACGCGATCGCGATCCAAAATATGATACATTCAAATGCGATCACAATCCAAAATATGATACATTCAAATGCGATCACGATCCAAAATATGATACATTCAAATGCGATCACAATCCAAAATATGATACATTCAAATGCGATCACGATCCAAAATATGATACATTCAAACGTGATCACGATCCAAAATATGATACATTCAAATGCGATCACGATCCAAAATATGATACATTCAAACGTGATCACAATCCAAAATATGATACATTCAAATGCGATCACGATCCAAAATATGATACATTCAAACGTGATCACGATCCAAAATAAGATACATTCAAATGCATCACAATCCAAAATATGATACATTCAAATGCGATCACGATCCAAAATATGATACATTCAAATGCGATCACAATCCAAAATATGATGCATTCAAATGCGATCACGATCCAAAATATGATACATTCAAACGTGATCACGATCCAAAATAAGATACATTCAAACGCGATCACGCTCAAATATAAAACATTATGGTTACCAAATACATATCTACGTTTGAGCAGATATCCACAAACACAGTAACAGTAAACACGGGTCTAAATATTATAATATTCACCATCTAGCAACAGTTCAACTGCAATGTGAAATTTATGCAACAATAGCAAACTAATATGTAAGAATTTCTTACCTTATCTTTCTTGTCTTCAAATCGCGTTCTTCTTCTCCTGATGTAAATCCAATGTAAGCTCAGGCACGTCTTTCAAACTCGACGAAAAGTGAAGTGAAGTGTTTTGTTGTTGAGGTAATGAGCGCGTTCGCGTTCCATGTGGAGATTTGCATGTGAATCTCTTTTGCGCGAGTAGGCGTGGCCAAATTAACTGTAATGAGCAAGCGTTTGAGAATCTGGACATCTTGTTGGTTTTATACAAATTACTTAAACAGAGAATATTTGTTTTCGTTTTGAATCGGATAATTTAAAAGTACACACTTATATGTTTATAAAGGTTTATGGCTCATAAATGTGTGACAAGTATTTGCAGAGTTTTGTTTCAGTTTATAGACGTGCTCAAGAAAAAAAAGTTCACCGCGACAGAGAGGCAGAACGCACACCCTGTTTATTTTCTTTATTTTACAAAAGCACAATGTTTTGATTTGATTGTAAGTGGACACATACAAAAGTAGAAATATCACAGATTCTTTTTTTATATTTCTTTTTTCTGTATGACCATAAATGACGGAGAAATTTAAGTTTATAGTGCTACAATGTGGAGAAAATCCAGCAAAACGCGCCGGCGCGTTTGTCGACCTCAGAGGGTTAATATTGTAACAGCAACCTTTTCCTCATTAAAGATTTGGATTCTGCCGCCACAGACTAAAAGTCCTGAATCTTCTCTGTATAGAGCCAGTCTATTAAGTGTAGTGTCAGGAAAAGTCGCACCCTCCTGGGCTGCCAGAAAGAGCCCTCTTAGGGCATCCTCTTGCTCTTTTACAGTAAGCACAGCCTTTCTGGTTTCATTCTTCATTGGTGCTTCCCGTTTTCCATCCTTTGGGGTCTGACTTCGAATTCCCAACCATTTCTTTATGCCGCGCCATACCCAGCAGATGACTCTGACTAGTTTGGTTAAGCTACTAAACCTTTCCACATCCACTATTTTTTTGACAACTAAGTCACCTGGTGTTCTTCTAGGTACGTTTTCCGCAGGTTTTGATTCTCCTGCTTTCTTGCGGGTGCTTGGGTCAGAAGTGATGTTGGTTGAATAGCTCCTTTCAAGGCTTGGAACTTTGAAACTTCCTTTTTCTGTTTCTCCCAGGTTCTTCTTTGTTTGAGCTCTTGTCAGAACTGCTGAGAATGTCTTCCTTTGAAGTTTATTAACTCTGTCCCTGGCATCAGCAGCAACCTCGGAAGCAGACTTCTTTGGCCACTGTTCTACTGGACGCCTAAGGAATTGTGTTCCCTTCTGCCATACAGAATCGTCATCAAGATCCTCAGGAGTGCCACCCCTTGTGATGATATCTGCAATATTGAAGTTGCCTGGAATCCACCACCAGTCACTGACAGGCCCAGCCTTTTGGATTTCTCCAACTCTATTTGCGAAAAACGTCTGGTACCCATAACTATCACGTTGAATGGCTCCCAGCACGGTCTGACTGTCTACTAGGTGGAACCAACGCTCAACTTCCATCCGTCCATGCTTCTCAAAGTACTTTCTGAGACGTACAGCGAAAACTGCACCACATATCTCGGCCTTTACAGCATCTCCCTTCTGATCCAGCGGAGCTAACTTGGCCTTGGATTCAACTAATCTGACATCTATCCCTTGGTTCGTTTCCCACCTTAGGTACAGCACAGCTCCATAGGTTTTGTCGCTACCGTCTGAAAATGTGATCCCCCATGGTTTTCCTTTCCAACCAACCGGTGTGAGACTTCTGTGAAACTGTACTTGACCAAGCTGCACATATTCCTCAAAAAGTTTAACAGCTTCATTCCTGAGATTTTCAGAAAGTGGTTGGTCCCATGTTTGTCGGGTTAAGCTCCCTCTTCCTGTCTCTTGGAACGCCTTCCTGACAAGAATTGCACCCTTTTGCTTGGCAGGTGTGACGAGACCAATTGGGTCATAAAGCCCAGCAACTTGGCTTAGCAGATGTCTCCTGGTCAAAGGGTTAGGCGTCTTCACTTTCACTTCTTCCTTAAGGAGGTTCTGGCCCATTCTCATCTTCTGCTTCCTTTTTGAGAAGTTAATGGAAGTCATTATGTAGAGTTTGTCCTCCTCTACCAAGTACCCTGTGCCTAAAGCCTTGCTGTCTTCCTCCTTCATCTGGTTCGGGAATATGATTACTTGACCTTGAGTTTGCGCACCAGTCACTTGCCTCCCACTTTGCCCTGACCGAACCCATGGCTTGAGTGCAAATCCGCCAGCTGTCAGAATCTCTTCAAGTCCATTTATTATCTCGTTCAGTCTCTCCTGGTCATTGTGGGATGTAAGGATATCATCCACATAACTGTCCTCCTCCAGGACTCTGCGCTCTTCTCTTAAATGAGCGAACTTTGCTAGTCTTGCCGTCTCATGCATAGCTAACTGTGCAATGCATCCAGCAGGGCGATCTCCGATGTTAACTCTTGTGATAGCGTCCTCGCCTATTTCTTCTTCTTGAGTATCTCTCCAAAGGAACCTGTGGAGGTGTATTTCACGCTCCTCCAGCCACACAGATTATGCATTTTCTTTATGTCCCCAAGAGCAGCAAAAACTCCCTTCCTGAATCTAAGCAAGACAGCTCTGATAGGGTTGAGTACATCTGGTCCTTTTAGCAGAAGATCATTCATGCTCAGTCCCTTGAATTTTTGGCTACTATTCCAGACGAGCCGCACTGGAGTAGTAGTTGAGTGGGGATTTGGTGCCACCAAGTGACTTACATACCAAATTGGACCATTCCAACTATCAGTCACTTCCCTGGTGAGTTTTGTTGCCGCCCTTCTTTCCACCATGTCATGGACTTGAGCTGCATAAATGCTCTGCCACTCTGGCACCCTCTTGAGTTGTTTCTCAGTTCTTAGGAAAACACTTTCCACTCCACTTCTGTTGTACGGAAGGATGGCTAAGTCCTGCATCCATGGATACCTTGTATCCCAGTGTGGGGACTTACTGTGGGAATCCTCTTCAACATAGGTGAGACCCTCTCTTATGATCTCAAGTTCTTTTTCTTCGACCAGGGTCATCTCCTTCCCTCCGGGTTGACATTTGCCACAGCGACAACCTCCACACTTTGGCTCGCAGGCTGCACCAATGCTGTCCCATCTCCACCACTCAAGAATCTCCTGCTTACTTGCCAGTGAGCTTTTTGTTTCAGCAACGTGATTTTTCCCCTCTTGGATCATCTTGGTGATACAAGGAGCTTCAGCCTTCTCAAAGATTTCCTCATACTTAACTGCAGCTGTCCTCATGGACTGCGCAAAATGCGTCTTAGACTCATACGCTGCCATATCCACCATCTCCAACAGCTCTGGGTGTGCTCCAGCCACTGTTTTTCCCAACGGGCTGTCCCACAGGACGAGATCTCCCACAATCTTCAATCTTTGTGGTGCGAGTCTCCCCTCTCGATGGCTGATAAGGAGTTCAATTTTCTCTGGTCTTTTCAATTCTTGAGAATCCACCTCTGGAAAGAATTTCCTAAGTTGCTCTGGAGTTACACTTCCGTGGACTTTGGCGATTTCCTCCAATCCATAGCAGATCAACTGGTGAGCCTTCTCCATCCCCCTGGAAGTTTTAACTCTAATCCTGAGGAGGTATCTTTTTGTGCTCACTCTAATGGCCATCTTGCCAACTCCATGAACCACCAGGGTAATTTTCTCACCTCTCAGCTTGAGTGTGTCAGCAGCTTCATGGGTAATGTAATTTGTATCGGAGGCCAGGTCTATCAAAGTGCCAATTTTCTGTCCAGCGTTTGTGATTACCTCCATCAGCATCATGATAACAGGAAGCTCTTTCAGCCCACTCTCATCCAACAATCCCATCTGGTCTGTCCCAGAGCAGTTTACCATCTTACCTTTGTTGGTGAATGCCTATTTGCACCTTTCCGCTAGTTCTGGAGAGAGCTCAGCCAAGAATTCCTCCTGCTCATCTGTCAGTCTGCTTCCTTTCTTACTATCTTTGAAGACAGTCTTTCCTTCACTCACGTTCTTGAGTTCTTTTGGACAAAGGAAGTAATGGTGGTCTGACGAGGCTCCTCTTTTACAATCTTTGTTCCTGCAAAGGTAGTTATCGCTGCACCTGTCATCTTCCTCATGACATCCCAAGCACTTTTTACATGCTCCCAGCTTTTTCATGATAGACCTCTTCTCTGCTAGTTTTAGTTCCTTGAACTTTTTGCAGAAGAAAATCTTGTCTCTATGTTTTTCCGCTCCACACACGATGCATCCACTTTCTGTAGAAACTTTCTTTGTCGGTCTGGTAAAAGCATAGTTCCTCTCAGATTTTCTTTCTGGTTTTTCTGCTCTCTCTGCGATCTTGAGCTGCTCAAGTCTTTCAAGAATTTCTTCTTCTTTCTTTAGGAACTTTAACCCTCTGAGGTCTGAGCTGTTTTCTGGGCCCTGGAGGTGTTCTGACATGCTCTGACATTTCTGGTTATTTCTGTTACTTGTGACATTTTCATGGCTAAAGTCTAATTACACTGTATTCAGCACAAACTCTGCTACAATAATATATCAACAGCATGTATGTAAAAGTTTGTAGTTTTGAGATAATGACATTTATGCGTGGTTTGTGAAAATACAAAAAAAAATTCTCACTGAAATAAGGCCATGAAACCCATACTGATTATTTCTTCACAAGACTTTTGAAATTTGTATCACGTAGCCTAGAATATTTGGTCTAAAACAATGTGAAAATCACCCTGACTGCTCATTCAGATAAGACAATATATTGATTTAAAAATTTTACGACGTGTTTTGTGTGAAAAAGCCTTATGCGAGAGCTCATTAATATGTAAGCTTTTCTCACCTGAGAAAGACAAAGACCCTCCCCTAACGGCCCTATTAGGAGCTATCAGGCCCTGTCATTCTGAGCAACCTTGCACAATACTGTAAATGAGGAGATTTAAAAAAGAATGGCTTTTAAATTGTTTGGATTTATTTACAACACAGCATCGTCCAAAGATACACAACAAGTGCCAAAAAAGCTCTTATTGAAAACAATGATCCAAAGACAGAGACCTTTGTGCCATTCCTAAAAACATTGTACATACCTTTCATTTCCAAGCTGTTTGATTTTCACTTTACCATGTACAGAGACTCATGTGAATGTTGAATTCAGCAGTCCTCAGTGTCATCTGGGCCCTGAAAAAAAAAAGTGAACATACTAATATCAAGAGAAAGGCCTGCACGATTTTGGGAATAAATTTTAGATTTTTCTGGTTAAAATTGCTTTTTAAAATTCACAGAATACACACACACACACACAAATGTTTCCAACAATATATAATGAACAGTGAACACCAGGTTTGTTGTGCCTTGTAGGCATAAGCTGTGCGCAGTGCTGGATAAAATAATAATAACCTATAACAGTATACATCTTCCAAAAGATTTCAGTAACAACTAAGCTAGAGAAAAATAAATTGATTATTATGTTAATCTGATATTGTTGAGGAGTTAGAGAGGATCCCTGCTGTGAGAGGAAATCAACCAAGAAGGGTTATAGAATTAATCCAAAGCTCTGGCGGATCTCACAGATCTCGGAAATATTGGCGCAATGAAGAACCCACTTGTAATAAAGTCCATTGAGAGCAAGTTGCCGGAGTTTGTGAAAAGAGACTGGCTGGTCCACATGACAGATCCTGCAAATGGCATCACACCAGAAAATCATTTTGATGCACTGTTAACCCTCTGAGGTCGGCAAACGCCCCGGCGCGTTTTGCTGGATTTTCTCCACATTGTAGAACTATAAACTTAAATTACTCTGTCATTTATGGTCATACAGAAAACAGAAATATAAAAAAAGAATCTGTGATATTTCTACTTTTGTATGTGTCCACTTACAATCAAATCAAAACATTGTGCTTTTGTAAAATAAAGAAAATAAACAGGGTGTGTGTTCTGCCTCTCCGTCGCGGTGAACTTTTTTTTCTTGAGCACATCTATAAACTGAAACAAAACTCAGCGAATACTTGTCACACATTTATGAGCCATATACCTTTATGAACATTTAAGTAGGGGTGGGAATCTCTAGGCACCTCACGATTCGATTCGATTACGATTCAGAGGGTAACGATTATCGATTATTAACGATTATTAAATTAAATCATTAATTATTTTTTTACTACTTGGTACTTTTAAAGCAAAGTATTTATGATGACCCATAACAAACTTACTTCCAATACTTGTTTGTATTGTACCAAAAACATTGTACCAAATGTTTGCTGTATACCACAATCAAAAACAGCTTATACAAAGAAAGTGAATGAACATCTGCAGAGAGCACAGTCAAAATGTAACTTTTTGTGACTGGCATTGCACATATTGCATACAGATCGGTTTACAGCATATTGATGTGAAAATTAAACAATACAGAAAGCAGCTCTCATACAAAAAATACTAAATAGGTCACAATGAAATTGCCAATTTTCCATACGTTAGCTTTTAACGAAGAGGGTGCCGTTCGAATTTGGCGCCAAGCCATCATGCGTCTGTTATGTGCGCGACTCTGTTATGTGCACGTGCACGCCACAGACTGTACGGTGTCCGCGCACTGCACGTGCACGTCCGCTTTAAAGTTCCGCCTTTTGCGTTCCGTCAATATTACGTTATTAGAAACAATTTTTTTTTTTTTTTTTAATCGATTTTTGACATTTGTGAATCGATTCAGAATCGTCCACGTCCCGCATCGCGATGCATCTAAGAATCGATTTTTTCCCCCACCCCTACATTTAAGTGTGTACTTTTAAATGATTGGATTCAAAACGAAAACAAATATTCTCTGTTTAAGTAATTTGTATAAAACAAACAAGATGTCCAGCTTTTCAAACGCTTGCTCATTAGATTTAATTTGGCCACGCCCACTCGCGCAAAAGAAATTCACATGCAAATCTCCACATGGAACGCGATCGCGCTCATTACCTCAACAACAAAACACCAAAACACTTCACTTCACTTTTCGTCGAGTTTGAAAGACGTGCCTGAGCTTACATTGGATTTACCTCAGAAGAAGAAGAACGCGATTTGAAGACAAGAAAGATGTAAGGTAATAAATTCTTACATATTAGTTTGCTATTGTTGCATAAATTTCACATTGCAGTTGAACTGTTGCTAGATATATGGTGAATATTATAATATTTAGACCCGTGCTTACTGTTACTGTGTTTGTGGATATCTGCTCAAACGTAGATATGTATATGGTAACCATAATGTTTTATATTTGAGCGCGATCGCGTTTGAATGTATCATATTTTGGATCGTGATCGCGTTTGAATGTATCATATTTTGCAGCGCGATCGCGTTTGAATGTATCATATTTTGGATCGCGATCGCGTTTGAAAAGCAAACAGCTTCATGTTTTTACTATTATCTCATTTCATATCATCATAACGAATGGAAACATTTGAAGTAACATGATAATCAATATATTTTTCTCTAGCTTAGTTGTTGCCTGCGCATAGCTTATGCCTACAAGGCACAACAAACCTGGTGTTCATTATATTATATATTGTTGGAAACATTTGTGTGTGTGTGTGTGTGTGTGTGTGTGTGTGTGTGTGTATTCTGTGAATTTTAAAAAGCAATTTTAACCAGAAAAATCTAAAATTTATTCCCAAAATCGTGCAGGCCTTTCTCTTGATATCAGTATGTTCACTTTTTTTTTTTTCAGGGCCCAGATGCCACTGAGTCTTGCTGACTTCAACATTCACATGAGTCTCTGTTACATGAACATGGTAAAGTGAAAATCAAACACCTTGGAAATGAAAGGTATGTACAATGTTTTTAGGAATGGCACAAAGGTCTCTGTCTTTGGATCATTGTTTTTAATAAGTGCTTTTTTGGCATGTGTTGTGTATCTTTGGACTATGTTGTGTTGTAAATAAATCCAAACAATATAAAAGCCATTCTTTTTTAAATCTCCTCATTTACAGTATTGTGCAAGGTTGCTCAGAATGACAGGGCCTGATAGCTCCTAATAGGGCCGTTAGGGGAGGGTCTTTGTCTTTCTCAGGTGAGAAAAGCTTACATATTAATGAGCTCTGCATAGAGCTTTTTCACACAAAACACGTCGTAAAATTTTTAAATCAATATATTGTCTTATCTGAATGAGCAGTCAGGGTGATTTTAACATAGTTTTGCACCAAATATTCTAGGCTACGTCATACAATTTTTAAAAGTCTTGTGAAGAAATAATCAGTATGGGTTTCATGGCCTTATTTCAGTGAGAATTTTTTTTTGTATTTTCACAAACCACGCATAATTGTCATTATCTCAAAACTACAAACTTTTACATACATGGTGCTGATATATTATTGTAGCAGAGTTTGTGCTGAATACAGTGTAATTAGACTTTAGCCATGAAAATGTCACAAGTAACAGAAATAACCAGAAATGTCAGAGCATGTCAGAACACCTCCAGGGCCCAGAAAACAGCTCAGACCTCAGAGGGTTAACAGCCTGTTTCTTCTCCATTTGATGATTTCAGACACACATGAGGCTTCATGATAGATGGAGTGACACCATGAACTCTGATTAGAGATTCACAATCAGTCCTGATACTTTCTGAACAGACTCATGATTCATGATCTTACTTTAGTGATGGCGCTTCATCTAGTGGAAGTGTAGCAGTGATGATGGTCACATGACTGAATATGGACACAGAGATGGACGTTCATCTGCACATCCTCAGTGTCTCAGGAGTCACAATAAAAATACAAAATAAAGTCATGATTCTGTAACTCTAGTGTATATTAGTTTGTTATCAGCACAAGCTGTTGTAAATCCTGCCCACTTCTTTGCATTGTCAGCACATGCTTCAGTGCTCTAAGAGTGTTTATAGTGCTGTGAGTTTAACACTTCTTGACTGAGAGCAGAGCAGAACACACTCTTCATCATCACACAAGACTAAACTACAGCAATGAACACAATTAACATCTTCATCTGGACCATTTCACTGTTTATTCAAGGTTTGTGTAATACAGTTTTTACAATAATTATTAGTTCTCTTAAAATCTGAAATGTATATTTGTATCATATACTGTATATCATCATATATATAATTTTGTTTGACAATGTTTGTGTTTTCTTTCAGAGTGTAGAGGACAGATCACTGTAACTCAGAGTCCATCAATAACAGCAGTTCAACCAGGAGAAGAAGTCAGAATAAACTGTAAAACCAGCAGTAATGTGGATGTGGCTAGTGGTGTTTATCATCATTTAGCCTGGTATTCACAGAAACCTGGAGAAGCTCCTAAACTCCTCATATATTATGCAACAACCCGTAATACTGGAACTCCATCTAGATTCAGTGGCAGTGGATCTGGCAGTGATTTTACTCTGACCATCAGTGGAGTCCAGACTGAAGATACAGGAGATTATTACTGTCAGAGTTTACACTATCCAAACAGTAAACTTGTGTTCACACAGTGATAAAGAGTCGTACAAAAACCTCTGTCAGTCAGACGTCACAGTGACTGTACTGATACAGCTGAGAGAAACTGCAGCTGCTGATGGAGGATCACAAACTACACAATATCAATGTTTAGTTCAAAGTTTCTAAAGACTTTAAAGGTAAATATGATATAAGATTTTCTTTATGCTAAAATACATAACCCAGTTCATTGTTCATTGACTAATATTAGTTTGTCATTCATGTGTGTCTCTCTCTCAAATGCAGGGCCGGCTCAGGCTCCGCTGGTTCCCTAGGAGAGATTTTAGATAGATCATTCCTATGAATTACAACTTACTATAATATAACATGAATACTGATGGATGTTAACATAAATATTAAATAAATAAATGTTGAAATAAATTATTAATTAAAAAGCTGGGGAAAAAAAGAATCACACAATAATTAAACTAGAAATCAACAAAAAAGTGCAAAAACTCTATTACATGATATAGTCCAGCACACTAAGGGCCCTATCTTGCACCCAGCGCAATTGACTTTGTACAGCGACGCATGTGTCATTCCTATTTTGCACCCGCGCAAAGCAGACTTTTCCCTCCACAGACGCACGTCGGTTAACTAAGAAATACACTTGCGCTCCCCGGGGGGCGGTTCAGCGCAAAAAGGAGGCGTGTTCCGGCACAAACGTTCCCTCATGCTATTTTACAGGTTTAGAAAACAATTCCACCACTGACCGAAAAAAAAACAGTCTAAAGTCAGTGGCGCGTTGCGCATGTTATTCATATGCTATTTTAAGGGCGCATGCTTGGCCTTAATCAATGTAGCGTGTGCACAACGCACACTTTGATTCTCTCATATACACACAGACGCAGCAGTTCTCATTTTTGCAAATCATACATTATTACGATAGATAGATAGACAGTTTATTATAAAAGCATACATCTAGCTTACACATTTACCCAAATTATCATACGCCTGTTTAACTGAAGTTAATTTGGGTGTGTTTCTCCATCCATAACGTCCCTGACGAGAACGTCGGTCTCCTCGGCTGTGAGCCGCTCCTCGCGCGCGCCTGGCAAATCCGCCGTTATAATAGCAATCCGCCATGGAACAAGCGCGCCTGCTCTTAAAGGGAATGTGAGATGACGCTCTGATTGGTTTATTTCACGTTACGCCCAAACCACACCTATGAATAATGAAGCTACTTCAGACCAACCCCTTTTAGATTTGCGCCGGGTGCAAGAGTCATTTATCCCGCCGGGAAAATAGCAACAGCGCCAAGACCCGCCCACAAAGTTACTTGCGCTTTGCGCTTGACACTTGCGTTTCAGATCGTTAAAATATGGCCCTAGAGCTCTTAGTCTCAAAGTCATCAATGACTGAATCAAAAGCCAAGTTGTGAGCCCCATGATGACTGATGCTGATCTCTGCAGGTCCACTTAGACGCTCTCGGCTCATGGTAGACCTCATGTGTGTTTTAATCAGCTTGATCTTTGAAAAGCTCCTCTCCGCAGCCGCTACAGTCACTGATACTCTCAGTGCACACACATGTTTGAGCAGATTTCTTGCAGTCGCTTTTCATGATTAAACTCAGGGATCTCCATGGTGGTCATGTTGGCTGATGGTAGGTCAGGGAAACTTCTCATTTCTAGGGCGAGTTCTTTTCATCTATGTCTGATTGTCCACCATTACTTAAAGTGCCGCTTAGTGTCTCACACACTGCTGCATCAGTTCTTCATTTTTCATCTTAGGGAAGTTGACAAGAACACCAAACTTCTCCTTGACCTCTGCCAAGGTCTTGAACCACTCCTCCAGTGACACAATGGCCACATCCACCACTACATTACACATGTTCTCCATCCTCTTCAGTGCATCACTGATGGGCTCATCTGGACATTCATATGAGAACTGTCTACGTGTTGATCACAGCCTCTTCTCTTTGAGAACAGCATCCACTTTCATTTCTTCACACATCTCTCTTGCTAAAGCTGGAGCTGAAGCAAAGCCTTTACCGCGGTAGTCAGTCAAGAAAGTTTTAGTTTTGCCAAGCCGGTCCACTGCCGTCTCCAGCTGAAACACACTGCATCAGCTCACTGAAGTGCTCCTTCACTTGTGGCTTGTCCTCCACTGACACAGTCCTAATGACAACTGAGAGCTGCTCTGTGTGGCTTATATCAGGGGTGCAATCCAGTACAGCCTAATGGAAAAGATTTCACCTCTGTCTTAATATTTTTCATAAGTGTTTCCTTTTTATCTTGTTTTATGACAATTCTGGAGAAAATTCTGGAGACAATTCTGGCCTGCTGGGGAAGGTTTTTATTGTCACTCCCTTGCAAGTAAAAAATAAAATAAAATAAGCAAATTATTAGACAATCTTTGCTGAAATTTATTTGGATGTTGTTTTTGTTACCAGGCATGGTTTATTTGATGATGATGATGATGATGATGAGGAGGAGGAGGATGGTGAGGAGGAGGAGGAGGAGGAGGAGGAGGAGGATGATGATGATGAAGGATAAGGAGGATGAGGATGATGAGAAGGATGAGGAGGATGAGGAAGAGGATGAGGAGGATGGTGAGGAGGAGGAGGAGGAGGATGATGATGATGAAGGATAAGGAGGATGAGGATGATGAGAAGGATGAGGAGGATGAGGAAGAGGAGGAGGAGGAGGATGAGGAAGAGGATGAGGAGGAAGAGGAGGAGGAGGAGGAGAAGGAGGAGGAGGATGAGGAGGAGGAAGAGGAGGAGGAGGATGAGGAAGAGGAGGATGAGGAAGAGGAGGAGGAGGAAGAGGAGGAGGAGGAGGAAGAGGAGGAGGAAGAGGAGGAGGAGGAAGAGGAGGATGAGGATGAGGAAGAGGAGGATGAGGATGAGGAAGAGGATGAGGAGGAGGAGGAGGATGTCTATGATTTGAGACAAAAATGAAATTGCGCTGAAACCATGCAGGAACTCATAGTGCACCTTTAAGGTCTTCAAATGTCTCATTGTCTGTTCATGAATTTCGTAGTAGATGTTATGTGAAAGAAAGAGGTAACACTTCATGTCTTTCTTACTTGTATTAATAGCTTAACCAAAATAGGTACAAGTATGAAAATGATTGACCTTCATTGGCTGGCCTCATGAATATTCCTACAGTTATCCATAAGGACATAATAATTAACTAATGCTGCATATGGATGGACTTATTATAACTAGGGCTTAACTACATGAAGAAATGGCAGCCCTCATCAAATGTTTTTAAAGCATTGAACAACAGACCACAATACAGGATAAAGCAGTACAAATGACATAGCTTATTTGAAATTAAAGAACTACTCTCTTTAGCGTCATTCTATAAAGAAGAAAATTATGAATACAATATTAAAGCTTCAGCCTGAAACATTACAGTGTGTTCAGCTAACCAGTATAAATAATGTCAGAATGTACATCCCAATTATGTTAATGGAATTTAACACACAAGGCCTGTTATAAGTAACACCCACTCATAAGGATTTTTCAATAGCTGAAAGAGCACATTAAACAACTTGTGCAAAAACAAAGCAACACTGAAAACCTGGGAAAATGTGTGCAAGTAACAATCCCTTAAAGTACTTGCTTGTTGACACTGAGAGTATAGATTACATATACTTTTAAACCTTATTCTATGAAAGAAATTATGTCAGTTACTTGAAACAATGTATTATGATATGATCCTGAAGAATAGTGTCTGAAGGGTGGGGATAAAAAAAAAACACACACATCATTAATAGCCCTCATGAATACATGTCAACATGGCAGCTTCAGTCAGAACTAGGTGGTATGCTTGTACAAGAAAACATCAATAGCAATCCTTGAATGAAAATGAGGATATCAAAACGAAAACCATTACAAACATTTTCACTGGATATCTAAGGTGACACTGATTATAACCGTACACAGCTCTGCTAAAGTGAAACATTGAGGATTTGATAAAAAAATATAATATTTTTTGTTACATCCGTTCTCTGATAAGTTACATATATTTTTTTTTTTCGTTTAGTGTTTCCTGTGTAGCGGATGAGCAGATCGTTCATTCATTGGTTCTGAATTAATGCATCATGGCTTGTTGAATCTAAACACAAATGCACATTCATTCTTAAAATCCAAGCTCTGGCCTCTGAACTCCCAATACAAATCATGCTTAGGCTCCATCTAGTCTGCAACAAATGGTCTTTCGCGACACTTTATGGCACCCTGGAGTATTACCAGAACAACATACACAGCTTCTTCTGCGAGCGTCGCAAGCCTCAAAGAGATGCACCGAAGAGATAACGGAACTCTCCATGTGACATTCCAGACACAGAGCATTCCATACACACACACACACACACACACAAACGTTTCTTTACACTCATCATGTAAGTCATTACTAAGATGTATTCGATAGGTTTGTGCGTTGCGTAACTGGTTAGACCTGTTATGCGATGGTTATGATTTTCTGAATTGTAACTTGGAAGTGTTTCTCCTAATTAATGTTCTGAAATAGAATCATGGTCTTGTAACCTGACCCCCCTGCTATAGGATAACACTTTACAAGATAATGGGGAGCGCAACGCGACCGACATTCCAACACACACATTAACGCAAACACATACACGAACTTTGAACATTAAAGCTGCAGTCGGCAAGTCTGGCAGATTGAGTGGATTTAGCCAAAATTTTGAATGTTTACAACTCTCATCCCCACTACCAACGAGCACCCGCCCATCATCAGTGTGTATGTACCTGATTTTCTGTGAACGCATCCGTCTCTTCAGCATCGATCAACACCATGGACTCGGAGGTAGGCTGCCGTGGCTAATCTATCCATAGATAGCAATAACTGAGGAATTGGAAGCTTGTTAGTAGATTTTCTCTCCGCCATCACGCTTCGTACAATCTTCAGGCGAACTTCAGGCATGTCGTGTGCATGTGATATTGTAATGTGCGCGTCTGCGCGAGGGAGGGGGGATCTGTGGCGTGTGCACGAACTGTGATTGACAGTCAGATCTCACACCCCCCTGCGCTGATTGGACCCGATGAGACGGGAGCGGTGGATTTTTGCAAAACAAATAACACGCTCCAGGTGGAGTTAGAAGCTCGGGTTTTTTTCTAAAACCACCTTATTTATGTTGTTCTGTTGGATTATAGTGTCAATTTCACTGAATTTGATCAAAAAAATGTTGCCGACGGCAGCTTTAAACTTAGAATATAAGCATGTCATTTTTCATATACTCCTGTGTGTTTCCTAGGTTATATTCACTTCGTTTCTGACGTTTATTTGAAGGAACGAACTTTTAAATGCTTCTATTCGTGCATGTAATTGTAACTTTATATCCTTAGCTGTTTTATAATTCATTCTTGGTATCTGTTTAACCGTCTTGTTTTGACTGAACCACTCCTACATAGGAGATTACAGTAAAATGTATTGTTCTGTGTGTACAATATTTCTGGGCAGAAATGACGAAATTTTATACCATCATAAACTATGCAAAGAAGTTCTTCTGACAAGACAAAGAGAATTCCCCCCGCTCGGAAACCTCTGAAAGTGATTGGTCTACGTATGCAAAGCAGGCGTGAACCCATCTTTTCCATAAAAGACCGACTCAGGAAATTTAAGAGTGCACTTTTTTCTGTGAGAGTTTTTCTGGGTCCATGGCTCCTTCGGGACCTTTTCTCCGTTTCTCTTTTCTTTATTTTCGTCTTCGGACTCTCCCTACGTTCAGTGAAGCGAATGTAGCCGGCAACTTCAACTCAAAGAAAAAAGACTCTTTTGAAATTCCCGCGACCGCGCTCAGCTCCTCTTCCTTAAGGACACCCGCACGAGCACTTCGTCTGAGAGAATTTCTGGTTCCATGGCTCCTTAGGGAGCTCTCATCTCCGTTTTTCTTTTCTTTACTAAGTTTTATTTTCATATTCGCCTCTCCCTCCATGAGGGAGATGAACTCTGAATTGTTTCGTTGGTAACTTAACGTTCGGTGAACCTTTAAATCTTCCCGCGAGTCTGACACGAAAGACACGATGAAACACGCCCAGCTCTAAAAGAACGACACACAAGCTTTCTTTCCTCAGCAAATACAAAGAGAACCATACGCAAGTATTGATTTTGATTTGATTGATGTGATTTCTTGTTGTCTCTCTCAAAGGTTACCTGGTCTGTGATTTGTGCCATACTGTGATCTCTCTCTGATCGCAGATTTTTGCTTTCACTTTCGCTCGCTCATCCTTTCATCCTCTCTCTCTCATCTGTTATCCATTTTGTCTTGTATTGTTTTTTACTGTTTGTATTGTTATACGCATATTTACTCGTGTAAATTGTAGTATTTTGTATTCCTTAGTTCGATGTATTAGTCCAATTATTAAAATTCCATATATCCTTGATTGCCTCTGTCTTAAATGCTCATATTACGAGTCAATGAAATGTTTCGATCTTTATGGAAGCATATGGGTAGCAAATTTTCAATTTGAAATGTAATATGCAAAATGACAATGCAATATGTAAAATGGCAATGCATTTCTGTAATTAAATTTAATTTTTCCATATCCTTCATGGCCAGAAACTATTCTTCCTGAAATTATAAGAAGTGATAACTTTATTGAGAAGTTGATAAGTTAATATTATGGCCGTTTGCTGGACAAACAACTGTTTGATAATTACATTAATTTCCATTAAGGGTTATCTCATAATCAATCTGAAATAAGGCTATTGATAAATGAATAAGGAATTATAATTCGTTGTGATTGATTATTCATATATACAATCAATCTATTTTCAACTTCGATAATTTAATGTAACTGTAATATGCAATATATGAATCATATTCATGATTAATAATTAATATTCCCTACAGATCATTTGAGCTAATGTTAATGTACTACCCAGTGCGGTTACACCTGTTTTATTTCACATGTCTGTTCCTATTTGTGGATAATGGTTCGTTTCCTCTGTATCAGTAAGTGTTCCAGCATAGCTTGTTTCCCAGTGTTAGTCTCCTAGTGTTATATTGACCTTTTTTCTGTGTACCTTGACTCAGCCTAAGCCTTGTGATTTGGATACCTGACTGCCATTTCCAGTCATGATAATTTAGTAGTTATGATAGTATATGGCATTTATTAAATTTAATACATTTTTCTAAAAGAGTAATGTGGATACAAAATGCTTACAGTATTTACCTTGCTTTGCAGTGGAGCACTTTGAAGAAGTTTGGGATGTGACCACTTGAAGTGCTGTGTTCTGTTGGGAATCTGAAAACAATGAATTTAAATATATTTCAGATAAAACTACAACTTCACATACTGACGTCTCTGTGAAGGCAAGAATAATAATTGTTTTCATTATGAACGCATTCACTTTTTGGTGTGCAAATTTTGTATTTCGGCGCCAATGTCTTGGTTGAGTGTTGCTGACGTTTACGTTGTCCAAGACGGTTGAGGCAGAAGTGCTCTCCAAATTATTCAGGGTGGTTGAAGCATGCGAGTGCCTCAGAAGTGTCCGATCCCCAGAAGTCTCAGTTGAGCCTTTGAAAAGTAAAAATGAAATATGAGGATTAAAGACAATGAGTTTGTTTGATTGTATTATTCTATGAAATCAACCTCAATGTCAGTGTTACGACCTCTCATAAAAATATCAGCTCGGAGAGAAGAGATCTACGTAGCATAAACAAGAACGAGTAAATAGCAAGTCGCTCAAATCTATTTATTCACTCACTTACAACAGACGTCACAATAATAACGAACATACCAACCAGGGAACTAAATTGTACAAAACAGACAACAACTAACAAAGAAAAAACTAAATACAAATATAAAGACACTTGTTTGCTGGCTAGCCCACAAAATCTGTCATCGCTCTTCTTTCTCCTTCTCGTTGGCGTTTATACCGGTATCAATCAGCTCCATCAATCAGTCACTCAAATCACGAACAGGTGCGTCCACCTAAGAGGGAGATAAAGCGTGTTCACGCTCCAAAAGGATAGAGCGATGCCAAGAAAAGCAAGGGAGGGACAAAACAAAGAAAAACAGACACAGACCAAGCCACCGACCGTAACAGTCAGACAACAAAAGAGCTTAGTGGAAGTCTGAACCTGCTGGCTTGAAAAGGCCCACTCATATCAAAAAGTATACTATATCTCTCCTCATGGTCAGTATACCTTCATGTTGATGTAGGTCAGCAATGGTTTCTTCACTGGAATCATCATCACTCGTGCCTACTTCATCTGGTTGGGTAAAAAAAAAAAAAAACAGTTTGGACCAAGTATTTAAATCAAAGACTAAATACAATTATAAATGTGATATGAGAAGTACTTATAAACTACATTTAAAACTGAATTTCACCTTCAGGATTGATCTCAATATCATCCAGCACTTTCCCTTGCAGGTCAGACAGTCTTCCTTTTTCCATTGCTATCAACAGTTTGCTAACTTTTGCAAGCTGCAGGGTACTCTCTGGAAGCCGACAGAATTCCCTGTGGACCCGTATATCATGTCCTAGAAAGGTAGCAAGTTGATCCATTTCATTTTCTTTTAAGCTTGTTTCCTCAATCTTGTTGAGGTGAGTGACTCACCTGTAATGGGAAAGCACACATGAACGTGCAAACAAGTACACATTCTCTGTGTGGACTTGACACTCATTCCTGTTTTTAATGCAACCTTCCTCTCAAACTCAGTAAGGCCCATCATAATGTCAGGATTCAACTCTGTACGATTTCTGGATGTGAAAGCCTGTGTAGCGCCTCCTTCAGGTCACCAGGACACCACGGCCTAATGGGCACCAAGGTAAGTCATACAAGAGGATACGTGGACCAGTACTCTAGATTCGTAAGGAGCAGCAGTGAGAGATTAAATGAACAGACAGACAACAAAGGTAAGTTAGAATAATGTTGCAAGATTTATATTGAAGGGAAAAAAAATAATGAATGAAATTAATTAAATTGTCTCTCTTTCAGGAAGGACAGAAATGGCAGAAAAGAAAAAATTGGTCAGTTGACTGACAATGAAACCACAGATTGTCAATAAATGCAGGAAAAATAAAACAATTAAATAAAATGGTTTCTGGGTTTTCTCTTTTTCCTTGTTAGATTTATTAGTTATTTATCCCCTTTTTAATATCTTTCTTTTTCTTATAGGAATTAGCCTATTTATTTCCTTTTAATCTCTTTTTGAAATCTAATTTATTGCAAACTTTTTCTATTATAACTCTTATTTCAATATTTTCTTTTTACATATTTATCTTTTAGTGTTATAGTTCCTTATTTGAACTAATTTTAGGTTTTAGGTTTCTTAATCGAAATCCACAATGGGTTCACGAGTTCACGTTAATGAAATCTGATGTAATATTAAAATGCGTATTTGGCTTGCTGTCCGGGGGGAGGGGTCCGAGCTCGGAATTCAGCCCGACCCCAGAGTACTCCCCCCTATGAAAGTATGGATTATAGGTATCTATGAGCAGACCCAGCCGAATGTGAGGTGATGGGGAGGTGGCGGGATACTGAGAAATTAGTCATGAGACAGGAGGTAAGGGAAGGCTTTATTTATACTGGCTTCTTCTTGTGCTGATTGGATGATTACCTGAACATGCTCCTCCCGAACTTTGTTACATAAAACTTTATTTAGTTTCCATTTTTTTTACCAGTTCAACTCAGAAATAAAAGTAAAATAAAAATAACAATTATATCTCAATTATTTCACACAATAAACCCTTCTCTTTAAAGAGAAAAAAAAAAACAAGCAATGAACAATGAACAAACGATAAAGACCAATTCAACTATCAATATATAAACAGTTCAAATATAGTGTTTTTTTCAAATACCAGTCTCTGAATTCAAAAGAGAAAAAATATCGTCCACACCCCAGTGAACGTTAGATGCAACAGTTCAGGCCTACCGTTGTGGTGAAAGGGGAAAATAGACTTCGACTGAGAAGAGAAAAGATAAGATTTCGACGTCAGTTCACTCTGTCGTCCTGCACAGTCCTTTTCCTCCGTCCGGGGAAAACTGAGCAGAGGGTCCGATGAAATCGTTCGATGGTTTAGTTTTAATCAGGATTCGCTGGGAGGCTCGCCATCTTGTTCCACACAGTGATGAGCTCAGTCCGTGTCATCGCCATGTCCACGATAAAAACACTCAAAACTAACTCAAAATCACTCGTATAGTTCAGTTCAAATAAAATAAATACATCTCTAGACGTTTTGTCTAGTTTTACGTCAAAATCACTGTTCATTTCTCTCAGAATTATCTCTGCCGATTTCTCTGTGCTAACATCTCATCTCTCCGCGTGCTCTGACGTCATCCCCTCATTCGCGTTACTCTCTCCTGATAGGTCGTCAGTGAACTACACATCATATTCTCTTAAAGGCAACATAACATTCAAAATACAGCATACATTTTTCATATTCACAACATGAGAAATATAAGAACAAAAAGAAAACACTTTTGGATCATTAATGGAAAAAGTTTTAACTTTACAATTCTGAACTCAGTTATTAATTTACTTTTCTTTTAATTCAATTTACTTTGGGTTATTTCTTTTAGTAACCACTCTGGCAGCAGGTACACATCCCGTGTAAAGGGCAAAACATGTGGTTTATTCCATGTGGCTGTTGAAGTGTACCCAGTGCAGCTCCTGAAATGGATTCCGCCCATCTTTTCTCACACAGAGTGGCGAATTGCTTGGCAGACTCTGCGACGGCATTGCGATTTGCAATGATGGCATTGCATTGCACAGTGCCTGCAACCTTAGCCAAACTGTGACCCAATTCCAATAATGGGATTTTATATGAATTGCTATCCAAGTCATAACCAGCAACAGATCTCACTGCTTGTATCACGTGGGGGAAATTACTGGGCATAACAAGGTCTTCAGTGCTCTTCAAAGGTGTTGTAGCTCTTGCAGTTATCAAGAGTCTTGCCATCTCTCTCATTTTTTGACAAATATGTAATCATTTCTTTTCTCATTTGGTTTCCTGCCATTGTACATTCACTCGCCAAGACTAAGTCTCTTTCACTCCTTACAACTAAAGAAATGTCATCCTGGTTCATTTCACAAGCAATCTTCCAAACAGCTTCATGAACTGTTTCAGCTTTTGGCAGGTCAATGTGGATCCGTTTTCGGCCAACTCTAGTCTCCACCTCAACAGACTTCTGAGGGCAGTTTCTGACATGTCTTCATAGACTATCTCTTGCATAGAGTCCTTGACAAAACTTGCAGTGACTGAAGTCATTAGATTGTCTGACTCTAGTGGGTCTTCGACAAGCAACCATTTCTCCATCACCACTGCTTGCCACAGTGGCATTATGGTTAAAGTTTCCCCTCTTCTTAAGAGCGCGTAACAAATCTTTTCTTTCGTGAGATCTTTTCTTAAAACTGAAAGCCTTTGCAACATCAGGCTGTGTACTGTGAGCAGATTCGAGGTGTCTTGCCAATTTAGAAATGGCCTTATTACAATAAAGACAATATTGTTTCTTGTTGTACTTGCTTCGTTTTGCTGTGTTTGGCAACGAAGTGACATTTATGGAGCTGTGCGATGTCTTCTCTGATGAACTGTCACTGCAACTTATCACTGAACTACAATGGCCGCCGCTCATCTTTGAGGAACTAAAACTTCTCTGCTCCTTGGAACTGTTGGTACTATCCGAACTGTGGGCTGTAGCGATCCCCAATGATATTTCCTTTAACACTTTGTGGGGAAGATGATTGTCTATGATTTTTAGATCTCTACTATTAGAACTTGTGTCAGAGGAGTTGCCACTTGAATCTGGAACATAGTTGGCAGTGTGCATAACACAACTTTTAAACATATTAATAAAAACAAAATTAAAAGTAACATTTGAGCTTCTTAATATGATTTGTGTTTTACTATTTCATTATTGTTATCTATTGGTATTTATTACCTGGTCATTTGGGCTTGTTGAGTTTCCATCATGAAATCCACCATCATCGACTGAGGAAGGTCCAACCTTTGAAATTATTAATAATTTTCATCAAACAGAAATGTTCACCCCAAGTTATATCCACTTAATGCTGATTGTCGCAAATTCACATCACACCGCTTCCATTCAGACTGCAGCCGAGATAGCGTATGTTTTCCCCCAATGCCAGTTTGTGCATATTTGATACGTACCTAGGAACCTGTTGTCAATAATTTGCATCATATCTATTCTACATGTTATAGACAAATTAATAATCTCCACTTAATTTAGCATCAGATTGAAAGCAAAAACAAATATATCTTTTTAAATATAATTGTAAATACATTTAGATGTTAGTGTTTCTCAGATTAACCATCTGAGAAACATTTCTCTTAAGTCTTTGGAGTAAGAAATTAAACTACTCTTAAAAGGCTAGGCTAATTTATGTTACAGAAATAATGTTCTTGTAACATTAAAATACTAAAGATAAATACTTTTGCGGTTGACACTCCGCGCAACGTATATTTTTGTGCCAAATACTAGGTGGGTTCGGGGGACAACGGATGACGTTTATGGGAACTATTGATACTTTGAGATACATATATTTCACTGTTTACATGATAGCATATTACAATACAGCCTATAAGGTCAAAAGAAAACTAATTTATAATGAAAAAAGTAGCCTAAATCTACACAAGACTAAACCAGATATGGCTGAAATATATAGGCTATCATGATCATTTTGCCAACAATGATGCTGAACCATGGATTTTTTCAGTTTATAACATGTTTTGTTTATAACTTAAACCAACATAAAATAAAAATGTTGACTACATTATTTAGTATAGGCCTACTTGATGATAATATATAGCCTGCCCCCTAACACTCCTCTGGGCATATGTACAAAATAGTGAATTATGTGATACGCCTACTGATATTGATGCTGATTGAAGAGGTTGCAACTTGAAGGTTGTTGATATTTCAGTTCCAAAGAGAATCAAATTACATTGCTCCCTCTCCTTCCAAAGTAACACTGAAATACATTAACCCAGTTTATTGTTCATTGACTAATATTAGTTTGTCATTCATGTGTGTCTCTCCCTCAAATGCAGGGCCGGCTCAGACTCCGCTGGTTCCCTAGGAGAGATTTTAGATAGATCATTCATATCAATTACAACTTACTATAATATAACATGAATAGTGATCAACATTAACATAAATACTAAGTAAATAAATGTTATCTCTATTACATCTCTATTACATGATACAGTCCAGCACACTAGAGCTCTTGTAATTGTAATCAAAAGCCAAGTTGTGAGCCCCATGATGACTGATGCTGATCTCTGCAGGTCCACTTAGACGCTCTCGGCTCATGGTAGAGCTCATGTGTGTTTTAATCAGCTTGATCTTTGAAAAGCTCCTCTCCGCAGCCGCTACAGTCACTGATACTCTCAGTGCACACACATGCTTGAGCAGATTTCCTGCAGTCGCTTTTCATGATGAAACTCAGGAATCTCCATGGTGGTCATGTTGGCTGATGGTAGGTCAGGGAAACTTCTCATTTCTAGGGCGAGTTGTTTTCATCTATGTCTGATTGTCCACCATTACTTAACCCCCTGAGGTCGGCTATCGCGCCGGCGCGATATACTCGTTTTTTTTCCGTATGAGTGCAAAAAAAAAAAAAATAAAAATAATAATAAAAATTTTATCTTATATGCTTGTGTTATACATCAATCTATCCTGTTAAGTGTGTATTATTTTTGTGTACACTCACAATAAAAACAAAGTGTTGTGCTTTTCGCCAAATAAAGAAAAATAAACATGATGCGAGTTCTGCCTCCTCTCTGTCAGTGTAGTCCATTCTGAAACGCGTCCGAAAATGAACCATAACTCAGCGAATACTCAGTCAAACAGGCATACAGACACACAGGCATGAAGCTTAAATTCTCTACTTTTAAATGAAGTAATATATATAAAAAACAAATATTCTCAGCTTGTGAAATCTGTATTAAAAGAGAGCGATTCCAGTCGAGCTAATTAGAGCTCATTCAGATGTAATGTGACTCCGCCCCGGAGCGCACGCGCTATTCAAACGCAAATGTCTGAGGCAATCCGCGCAATTCTGTGAACGCCCCCATATCAGCTCGAGAAAACACATCAGATCATTGTACTTGTTTACACAGTCTCGCAGCGCTGTGAGGAATAATACTATAATGGTAAATTTACCTCAGAAGTACAAGGAGCAACAGATCCGAGGCTATGGAACAATGTAGTAAGTTTTTTTTTTTCATTCTCAAGTGCGACGCGTTTCTGTGCATGAACGAATGAATGAACGGCAGAGATGCCGCTGTTTACCACAACTGGCAAAAGACGGTTTAAATTTGAATCGTTTCTGTCTGTGAATGTTTTGCTTTTAGCAAACTGTATTGCTATAGGCTACTGAGTAAAAATCGAGTGAAATATGTTGAAATAAAATGCATTTGTATAAGCAACGTATTAAACTGCAAATTAACATTTATATTTCTTATTATAAAAACGAAAGTTACTATGTTACAGACATATGAAAGACAACATTTCATTGATTAGTTTTGAATAGATTATACATTTTCACTGTAAAATATCTGCGACCTCAAATAAGCTTTTGTTTGACAATATTTGCTCATATGTTAAATATAGTATCTTTTGTCAAAAATAAAGTAATCAAATAATATGTTATAGTGTTTATTCCAATGTAGCTTAGGCTATATTCAAGTAATGAATCCTTTGAAATATGTATGATAAATGTATACTTTAGTTTTTACAAATAAATATTACACTTGAATTGTTGTTGTAATTGTAACCTTTTTAATAAAAAAAAAAAAACAAGGTAGATGTAAACAAACTAATAAAAGGTAAATATAAGCCTTTTCTTTAAAATAATATTTTATTTTGTTTTATTAGTGACAAATTTGGGGAGAGGATAAATATTCCAAAACTGAAAATACAGTATGAGATTTAACTGCACAATTACTAGACATGTTTTACTTTTCATATTATAGCCCAATTTGCAAGCACAATTTGTGTAAAAATAAAAAAAAACATGAGATGCTTCCAACTGTTGCTCTTGCATTCTTTCTTGTGACACACCTGAATGAATGGCTCATTAAGTATGCGGCCCCATTGTCTCCAGGTGCAAACCACTAAATATGCATGATCGTTGACGCCCACTCCGCATATTGACTTTCCAGACAGAAAGTGTTTTGTAAAATTTAAATCAATGTATTGTGTTATGTGAATGATTAGGCAGGATAATTTTCACATACTTTTGAAGAAAAAACACTAGACAACGACATCCATTAGTCAAAAGTCTTATTGACACATATTTACTATGTGTTTTGTGGCCTTATTTCAGAAACTTTAGTTTTTAGTTTTTTAAAAAACCATGCATAAACATTATTCTCTCAAAAATACAAACATGTACATGCAAGTTGTTCACATATTATGGTAGCCCTGTTTGTGCTAAATAGAGTGAATTTACACCTTTGCCATTAATATGTTTATAAGCAACTGAAAAAAGCACAAATGTCAGGGCATGTCAGAACACCTCAAGGACCCCAAAAACCCCTCAGACCCCAGAGGGTTAAAGTGCCGCTTAGTGTCTCACACACTGCTGCATCAGTTCTTCATTTTTCATCTTAGGGAAATTGACAAGAACACCAAACTTCTCCTTGACCTCTGCCAAGGTCTTGAACCACTCCTCCAGTGACACAATGGCCACATCCACCACTACATTACACATGTTCTCCATCCTCTTCAGTGCATCACTGATGGGCTCATCTGGACATTCATATGAGAACTGTCTACGTGTTGATCACAGCCTCTTCTCTCTGAGAACAGCATCCAATTTCATTTCTTCACACATCTCTCTTGCTAAAGCTGGAGCTGAAGCAAAGCCTTTACCGCTGTAGTCAGTCAAGAAAGTTTTAGTTTTGCCAAGCCGGTCCACTGCCGTCTCCAGCTGAAACACACTGCATCAGCTCACTGAAGTGCTCCTTCACTTGTGGCTTGTCCTCCACTGACACAGTCCTAATGACAACTGAGAGCTGCTCTGTATGGCTTATATCAGGGGTGCAATCCAGTATAATGGAAAAGTATTTGCAAAGTTTGATCTGACAGCACTTATCAGTTCATTTTGTGTGTTTTTTATTAGGTATGTTGTCATGTTCCCTGCTCCACTCTCTGCTCTATCTATATGTTGCTTTAAGACAGGATCAGATTTGGCCATAAGCTCTTCTTCTTTCAGGAATCTGTCATTATTGGGCCGGAAGAGTGTGTCTGTGGATCCTCTCAGAGCCATGTTTCTCTCAGCAAGAGACTGGATTACTGACACTCTTCTTTTCAACACGTAACGCCACCTCTTCCTCTCTGTCTCAATAAGTGCCATTGCCTGGCTGTCTGTTGTCTGACACTTTTCTTATTGTTTCTTTCTTAAAAACATGAACTTAACCCCTGTGTTATCTCTGCATGGCTTCATTTGTTAGGTGGTCTGAGGAAAAACTTGTTCTAATATTTAATTTTGTTTTAGGGAGCATGTTGGGGGTAAAGGCTAAATGTATAAAGAGCAATCAAAGTACTCAAACTACAAAAGTGCATTGCAGACATGTGAATAATAAGACTATACG
Source organism: Abramis brama (assembly GCF_963993115.1). Taxonomy (NCBI): domain Eukaryota; kingdom Metazoa; phylum Chordata; class Actinopteri; order Cypriniformes; family Leuciscidae; genus Abramis; species Abramis brama. The sequence goes on from NC_139982.1 coordinate 4,475,374, forward strand.
TGACATAAAACACGTAACGACCGATCTAAATAAAGACATAGCTTGGATAGAGAGCAGAAAAAAACGCGTATCTAGATTTGTCTATTGATTTTATATTAAACTTACCTCGGGCTGCCTCGAAAGCCCTGCGGTTGAGGCCGTTGAGGATGTTGATGACGCTCCGTGCCGCTCCTGATTACTCATCTCGGAAAAAATTTCCGTGTTTTATTAATATTGATGTGCTTTAATATTATACTTTTGTTACTTGTTAGACTGTCCCACAGATTCCAAAATTCGCGCCGCTGAGTCTCTACTTCCGGTTCAAGGAGCCTTCAATCCAAATCTCACTAGCCAATGAGAGCAAACCTCTGTTAAGCCTGCCCACATGATGTGCCAGAATGGCGAACGTAAATTTGCGCAGTGTAAACAAAAACTTTTAATTCGAAAACGAAAACTCTGGCAGCGCAATCAAACGCATGTTTAGCGAAAGGGAACGTGACAATCGTAAACAAAGAATGCAGTTTATCTGAAGACGATATTAATTTTTTTGGTGTTTATTTGATTGGTTTTATTTTCTGAGTGTTTTTCTCCATTCTCAATGCAATTTTTTTTTCATTTTTGCAAAAGTTTCTTTCATTTTTATTGGCACATATATAATTCCATACTAAGATAAGGGATTAATTTAGCGCTAGTCTCCCGGGAGAAGCACTGATTTGAAATTTGCCTTTGCCAGAGCTGAGGAAAATGGCCAGTGAACAGGTTTGTTTCTGTCTTACTTTATCTATAATTAACCTTTTTAAGGTTTTCTTTTGCAAAATGTTATTGCATATCTAGACAGAAATCCACATTAGCAGTTAGTAGCACTTCACTCTCTCTTGGATAGGGGAATCTATAAGCTGAAAGCTCTGCCATCATACTTTTTTTTTTTTTTTTTTTTTTTTTACATCGGATGCGTGTGAAATGACTAAATTAGTGATTATGTCTACTTTGAACAAATCTATTTCTTTCGTTCTCCATAAATTATTGAGAACATTTCATTTAATTGAGAGGCAGGTTTCAATTGTCTGTCCAAAATAATAATTTGGGCACTGCATACGTCACAGGCAAGTTAAGAAACAATTGTATATAGTTTGTTTTGTTCATTAATTATTTTATTACATTAACAGTTAAGCTGACTGAATTCCAACTAAATAAATAAATAAGTGGGACCCTCCTTTCAATTAAATGAAATGTTCTCATTAATTTATGGAGAACAAAAGAAATAGACTCGGTCAGTAAATGTAATGTTTTTACAAAAATGTAAAAAGGCAACATATGATGGCAGAGCTTTCAGCTTATCCTAGAGAGAGGGAATTGCTACTAAGTGTTGTGGGAGAAAGGGGAAATAGGGAGCTGTTCCTTTAATGTCGTAAGGACATGAAATTGTAGTTTGCGCGGGAGGGAATTATGGGTAGTGTAGTCCAGAACACGCATTGCGTGTGCAACACTGAATAGAGTGTAAATATATTTCCTTATTTTCTTTGTTATATTCAGAGGAAATGAACTGAGTATTTATGTTCACTGCATGTCATGCTTTCATACATAGTCTTTGCTTTAAAATGTCTCTGCTTGTCTCTGTTCAGAATTTTCTTATTTATTGCATGTGTTACGAATGATTTGGATGATTTTGCATGTATCTCTTGCAAAATATAAGACACAGAACCTTGTTCTTATATTTCGTGGTATTTTAATTAGTAGCCTAGGCCTAGATTTATGAACTAAAACATAACAGTAAAATAAATTAAACTAAATGATCGTAAAATTAAAACATTGTCAGGACTTGATAGCTGATGTTAGTCAGCAGTATTTGTGTTTTAGCATTAATTAATATTTAAATAGGCGTACAGTTGGTTGTTATGATTAGCATAATTTTCTTTAATAAATAATTAAAACATTTCAACATAAAACATTGCAATAGAAAAATGTCACATCAATGAGGCTTTGCGTAAGCATAAGACGTTAAAGCAACACTAAGGAACTTTTCCTCTTCGGTCGCCCTACAGGTTGGAAGCGGAATTGTCCATTACCGCTGTCGTAAATAATTTTGCCGCCCGCAGCTACTGTCGCACGCACGCTATTTGTTTATCCAGCTCCGGCTTTGAATGAACGATGTTCACAGGCAAGGTAGAGTATGTTGCATGATTTCATGAAAGCATGATGTATTGCGACATCAGAAACGAAGAAAAAATAAATGACTATTGTAACGCTTGCCGTAAAGCAAGTCAAATTTGTAGTTTTCTTATGTCTCATTCGAACTACAGAAACGCAACCCAGTTTGGCAAACTTGCATAGTGCGGTTATAGCAGATATTGAGCTGCGAAGCGAATCCAGAAGTGCCGTTCACCCTGTTACGACCTGATGAACCACTGATACGATTTCAGAAACATTATTTTAAGGTAAAAAATGTTACTTAGTGTTGCTTTAAGCTCATGCTCATAAGACAGAGTTCAGACGATAGCTGGTCAACGCTACAACGTGAGCGCCGCGGTGCTTCAAGTGGTCTGAGTTCAAATCTCAGCTCTACCATCTTTATAATTTTGTTTGTAGTTTAATAGGCTATCTGTGAAAAATAAAAACTTCTGAAATGTTCATTTATTGATTTGAAACACTTTTCATAGCTTTGTTATTCATTGTCTATTATTTTTAGCCGTTTAGACGATAACATTGAAGCCTACATGTTGTTAACCGATGTTGGCCGACAGTGTTTATGTTTTACCGTTCTTGATGCTTAAATAGGTAACAGATTATTAATGAATACTAATAAAGTGTCAGACAGAGAAACTCATATCTGCATCATCAGGGTGATTGTGTTCCTCTCAGAATAGAGCAGCTCCATCAGCAGATGTTCAGCGTCCTCACAGGAGCTTCATGTTACTGGAATACACTACTTCTCTAGTTTCTGGAGATATACTGGGGTTACAAACCATCAAATAAAGTCTAATGTTTCTGTAGAAGACTACAGATTTACTGACATGCATCTCCTTTTCATAGAACATTTACAATAATGTCATTTTGCTGAAAAAGCAAATCAGTGTCATCACCACAGTGTCATTTCCATCAAATCTCTCAGTTTTGTTGTGTTTAATAGCATTCTGTCATGGAAATTATTTAGTTTTATTATTTTTGGAATAAATGCCAAATCCTTAGTCTTGCCAAGGCTATTTTCAGCTGTATTTCATGCATCCTAAACACACACAAATAAATTATATTTTCATACTTTTCCACACAGCTTAATTGTAAATGGTTCATAAATATTCTGATATTTACTTTGACTTTTCTTTATTTTCTTCACTCATCAGATGTCTCATATTTCATCTCGAGCCTCTTCACTGCGTCTGTCAAATATTAAACACACATTTAGGAAACGTCTATGTTGCATTTGGTTACGAGTGAATCTGCACTTTTTAAAACAAACGTTTATCAGATGTTTGTACACAGTTAAAGCAATGCTGTCAAGAAAACGATGTTTAACAAATCTTGAGAAGTGTGTGTGCTTAATGAAGCACGACTGGTAGCTATATTAAAATTCAACATTTTACAGCAACTTAATATAATTAATATATCAATATTTAATATTAATGTCTTCAAATCAATAGTGTCCTCATCAGTGGTTAAATAAGTTCAATTTAAATATTAATAATGACTGAATCAATAATATGTTTGATTCTGTTAATAGACTCTTCAGAAATGTGTGTATAATAGCTTAGCCTTTCTCAACATGAGGAAGTTGTTTGATAATGTGTTTGTGACTGATCTACAGTCTTCAGGATAATGATTTAAATAGAGAGAGTCACTTTGCATTGTCAGCACATGCTTCAGTGCTCTGAGAGTGTTTATAGTGCTGTGAGTTTAACACTTCATGACTGAGAGCAGAACACAACACACTCTTCATCATCACACAAGACTAAACTACAGCAATGAACACAATCAACATCTTCATCTGGACCATTGCACTGTTTATTCAAGGTTGTTACTTTTTAATATAAATATAATATGCCATTGTTGTTTTGATCATTATACAAATGTTTTTTTCTAAAAAGGTGCTTAACAAACTAATTGACTTTCATTTCTCTTCTTCAGAATCCAGAGGAGTGACTCTGACTCAACCTGAAGTTAAAACTGTCCAACAGAGTCAAACAGCAACAATAGAGTGTAATATAGATGTAGGAATATACAGCAACTTATTAGCCTGGTATCAGCAGAAACCTGGAGAAGCTCCTAAACTCCTGATTTATTATATAAACACCCTTTATACTGGAACTCCATCTAGATTCAGTGGCAGTGGAACAGCAAGTACTGGACGAGATTTTACTCTGACCATCAGTGGAGTCCAGACTGAAGATACAGGAGATTATTACTGTCAGAGTTTACATGTTATCAGTGGTAGCTATGTGTTCACACAGTGATAAAGAGTCGTACAAAAACCTCTGTCAGTCAGACGTCACAGTGACTGCACTGATACAGCTGAGAGAAACTGCAGCTGCTGATGGAGGATCACAAACTACACAATATCAAACCTTTCACAGACTTTATTCATTTATTATGATGTAAGTAAACATGTAACACAATCTTATATCCCTTACTAAACTGGACACAAATGTGGAGAAAATGTGAGTGGTGCTTGTTCCTGTAAATCTTTCCACTACAATGTAATCGAACTGTAGGAAAGTCAATCACTTTAATTGCACTTCCATCCTTCACCACTAGAGGACAGATCTTTAATATTACTGAGTTCCCTATCTGTCAGCAAGAGAGTTTCTCTGGGCACTTCAACACTTCCTTTATTTCCAAAGGAGAATATTCTCTAGCAAGATAATATCTCTATAAAAGAGAACATTTCCTCTAAAAGACGCTTGTTTCTTCCAGTCGAGTTTGCAGATGAGTTACCATTCGGTACCATTCACAACTTTTGTCAGTGGAAACGGAAATAATTGTGTACCATACTGTACCGCTCAGTGGAAACAAGCCATAACTTTAAATAGAACGAGTACATCTTTCTTGAAGTACACATTGTAGATCATAACAGAAATTAGCACAGCCAAAACTGATGAATGATTGAAACCTCTTCCAGCAGCGGTCGGGACGAGTAGAGCGCAGTCTGGACGGTTTAGAAGTTGCAGATGTCCTGATCAGGCCAGTGTGCACATGATGATGGACAGGAGTCATAGTCCCATACTCCATTTCAATGAAGTCATTCAAATGTGCTCTCAGAGTTACAGTTATATTCATAAAGAGCCTTCGAGTCCCACCAGGTGTAATCCACGTTTAGAGAGTTGGGTCACTCTCCCACTCTTTACTGTAGATACAACTGTATATTTATGCCACTTTGACACACTGATCACTCGAATATACAGCTACAAATGATCTCACTAAAAACCCGTCAGTCATGAATGATCACGTCTGATTGCTGATCTCTGATTGGCTGAATCAGATCTGCAGTGGGCCGGTGTATTTACACATCATGATGACTGATTTTATGGACTACATGCACACTTGAGTTTTGTTTATTAACCAATTAGTCTATAAAATGTAGGTGTTTGAAAACCGCCAAACCAATTTTTACCAGAACAATCAAACTCAAAACTGCCCAAATCTGGCAGCACTGGCTTCATGTCATCACTGTTTCCAAATGTCACTGGTTCGTCACTAGGGGGCGATGATCTCTGTGAACCCATGAACCACTGTCTATTTCACTTTACCTGATCTCAGATCAGTTTTTTAAATATTAATGTTTATTGACACATTTTTATAATAAAAAAGGAGTTGTAGTTAAAAGTGTCTAATTGGTCTGATTACCAAGCTCTCCATAAAACAAACAAAACAAGCCCTTCAATTTAACCCTCTGGGGACCAGGGTGTTTTTGGGGTCCTTGAGATGTTCTGACATGCCTTGACATTTGTGCTTTTTTCAGTTATTTATAAACATGTTAATGGCAAAGGTGTAAATTCACTCTATATAGCACAAACAGGGCTACCATAATATGCGAGCAACGTGTATGTAGATGTTTGTATTGTTAAGAGAATAATGTTTATGCATGGTTATTGGAAAACATTAAAATGAAAGTTGCTGAATTAAGACCACAAAACACATATTAAATATGTGTCTACAAGACTTTTGACTAATGGATGTTGTCCCTTTGAGTTCTAGCTTCAAAATTATGTGAAAATAGTCTTGCTTTATCGTTCACAAAAAAAAATACATTGATTTAAATGGTGTAAAACAGGTTTTGCTTGGAAAGCCAATATGCGAGGGGGAGGAGTAGTTAACACCTTAGATTACAATGTCCCACCCACTCTGCATAATGAGCCATTCATTCAGGTGTGACACTGACTGAGCCACAATGCAAGGACAAAAGATGTATTTAGAAGACTTATATTGACCATTTAAGATTTCGCTTACATCTCTCTTGTAAATATGTTTTGCTATTTTATTAAAAATGTTACAATTACAACAATTACAATTTCAACAATATTTCAAATGTACTCTTTCTTTGTAAAAAAAATAAAAAAATAATAATTGTAGGCCTACATTTTATCATATGTATTCATTAGTTTGAATATAGCCAACATTGGAACATCTAACATCTTAGTCTATGACTTTATTTTTGACAAATATATATATATATATATATATATAATGCGCATGCTTATGCCTGTATTATAAACCAATGAAATTGGGGGTGGGAGGAGTGACACGTGTAGCCCCGCCTTAATGTGTCGCCCCACCCCAATCGTCCAGACTGCACTCTGGGGTTACTCCCCAAATCTGGCAGCACTGGCTTCATGTCATCACTGTTTCCAAATGTCACTGGTTCGTCACTAGGGGGCGATGATCTCTGTGAACCCATGAACCACTGTCTATTTCATTTTACCTGATCTCAGATCAGATTTTTAAATATTAATGTTTATTGACACATTTTTATAATAAAAAAGGAGTTGTAGTTAAAAGTGTCTAATTGGTCTGGGCCGGATTTCCCGATAACGACGTATCTTAGCTCTTAAGAGCGCTTTCTACGTGCAAACTTCCGAACGCTCGCAGCAATTCCACAAGCGTTTCCCAAAAATGCACTTAACATGAACGCGCGAGAACGCGCTCTACGTGCTACTTAAGAGTCGCTGTCCATTTGTGAAGTGCTGAAACACCTTATATGGAATCGTATTCTGAACGTTTAACCTAATAATTGTCATCTGTTGTGGATTAGCAATCAAGACAAGTCTATATAAAGCACCTACAAGCGGAGGCACTGACAAAATGGCTGAAAAACAAAACAACAACAAAAAAAAAAAACACACACGAAAAGATACCTTTCAAAAAGATGAAATTGATGTCCTTTTAGAGGAGATAGAGCGAAACAAAGATGCCATTTTTAGCAGATTTAAAGGATTTCTTTTATTTATTTTTTTGTTCATTCATTTCATTTTGAGTGAACAAATTCATTTTCAAAAGTATTAAATTAAATTATTTCATTTTTTTTGTTTTGTTTTCTGACCTTTTTAATTATTTAATTTATACATTAATTTAACCAATAACAAAAAAGAGTAATAAAGTGTAAAATAAAGTACAATCAAAACCTTATATTATAATCACATACATTTGAATAAAGTTAAAGGTGTAATCTGCCGGTTGTCCTGCAGGTGTCCTCATAAATCTGTCTTCTTACTTATCTTAGATGCACTTGGGGATGTACGATTACTCCAGAGCACTCGTAGATCTACGAAGATTTTCAAGTGCTACTTAAGCTACGATGCTTTTGGGAAACAGACCGTAATATTAAGATCAGTCGTATGATCGTTTTTAGGATCAACTTAGGCTTACGATGCTTTTGGGAAACGCAGTCCTGATTACCAAGCTCTCCATAAAACAAACAAAACAAGCCCTTCAATTTAATAAACAAACTCATATTATAAAGACATTTCATATTTACTGGTATTAGATGATTTGGTAATTGCATTGAATAGATTAGACTTTAAATAAAAACAATTTGGTGTGTAAAAGGTGTTTTTATGCTGAGTTTCCGCTGTTCTGACCAGCGTGTGGCGTTTCCAGAGCTTCAATACAGTGAATCATTATGCCAATCAATCGGTTCAATGGTTTCTAAAAGCTTTGTTTCTCCATCACTAGAGCAACATGATTTTGGTTCACTCTTGAGTTGATAACAGCAGGCCAGAGAGCAAACTTTGCCTGGCCCACCTCCACTTCTGGCTGGGTCCCCGGCCCAAAACTGGCCCAACACACTGAACATGGACACACAGAGCTTCCTCTGGCCCAGATGTGGCCCACACCCTGTAAAGCGACTCTTATTGACTGATATGGCCCAGGTCTGGCCCAGGCACTGTAAGACAGATCTGGCTGAGAGTCGGCTGGGCAGAAACTGGCAGTGAAACACACATTCAACCAAGAGTTTTTATTATACAATTAACAAATACACTTTAATATAAACATGTATGAACAATGAACAAATACACTATGATATTAACATTTATTAACAACACACTGATTCTTCATTTGTGATCATGTATTAGTTATGATTTTCATAACATTTTCAAATATATTTACACCATTGTCTATAAATGTAATGATTATGTAACAATTAGTGTCAGAACGGCTGATTATTGATTTTGATCTTTTTTTATGATATTTTTATATAATAAACTTTTTAATCTCCTATAAATGTAATGATCAGTTTGTCTGCGCTGCTTCACTAAAGCAGAAGTGAAAGTGTTCCAGTCCAGATCATGTAACCAATCAAAGAGTGAGACTGAAAAGCCCATTTGCATTGTCAGGGTGGAGTGATTGTGATCCTCTCAGAATAGAGCAGCTCTGTCTCCAGAGACCATGTTCAAACCCCAAGAGCTTTATTTGACATTTACTGCTACATCAACCTTCTGAAAAGCACCTGCATCTTCATCTGTTAGTTGAATGATGTTGTCAGACACAAAGTGAACTTGTTGAGAAGCTTTATTGAATGTTGCAGCAAACACAGCAGATTGAAAGATCACACACACACACACACTCAGTTTCAGTATTGAGTTGTAAATCACTACAGCTGCAGCACTAGACTCATGTGAATCCTGCCTGACACAGGACACTCAGATACGGCTCATCTTCAGGAGAGAAACATCAGCACTCAGAGCTCTTGTGGAACGAGACCTCATGAGGAGCTCCATCATGTGTTACTCTGCAGACGTACAGCTCTCCCTCTTCCCAGCGTGCTTTGCTGAGGGTCAGGACGCTACTGCGGCTGTAGCGGCCGTCCTGCTGGCTCTCTGCGCTGGTCAGAACCCCCTCGGTGACCTCTGACCCGTCCAGTGTCCAGCTCACCAGCGCCCCCTGTGGAGAGTAAGAGCTGAGCAGGCAGAGCAGTGCGGCTGAGTCTCCAGAGATCTGCAGAGAAGAGGGCGGCAGCAGAGACACTGAGGGCTTCACTGTGGGACCAGCTGCAGGAGACAAACACAACACATTCACACACACACACAACACACACTGCACTGCACATTCACAGCAGAGGAATAATGCTGCTCTAGTTTTAGATTAAATCATTATAAAACAATATCAGTAACACTTTATTTAAAGCTTTCATACATATTGCATTATAAAAGTATTTTAATGCATTAATTATGCACTGCTATATACATTAAAATGCATGAATGATCTAATCAATAAGTGTAACAGCAGTTATAACACATATTATCTATTATCAGGCCGATCTGACTGCTTTAATTCCAGCAATTATTCACTCTGAAAATAAATATCTTAAATTTTGAGATATTCACCTGAACTGAAAATGTAACTCAATTTCAAACAGAGTTAAAACACAATTGAATCACACAGAATGAACAAAACACTGAATTATAAGCACAACATGAGCAAAAGAGATTCAGTATCATTGACTGAACTACAGAAAGCAGCAACATTTACATTCTGATGTCAAATCTCTTTTTTCCATGTATGATTTCTACAATAAAAGATGAACTAAATATGAACTCAGTGTAGAAATAAATGAAGGAAAAACAAACCTGTAATAAACTGATTAAACTCATAGTGAGACGCAGTGTGGAAATATGTTTAGAATTTTATTTAATTTTTTTATATATATATATATATTTTTGTTGTTGTTGAAAGGAATAATGCTATTCTTATAATAATATCATTGTTTTAGATTAAATAATTATACAAAAATATCAGTAACACTTTAATTAAAGCCTTTATACATATTGCATTATAAAAAGTATTTTTAATGCATTAATTATATATTGTTTTACACATTATAATGCATGTATAATCTCATCAATAATTGTAACCAAGGTTTTAACACATTATAATATTATCTATTCATTGTTACACCTCCAAAAAATTATAATACACTAAAACTCATGAAAAACAACCACTTTAAAATGTAACAAGGAATTTGCAAATATTATAAAACATTTTAACTTTGGTGACAGTTATTTATGAAAACATATATGACATTATAACATACGCTATTGATACCTTTATTATACATAAAAGCTTCAAGTAAAGTGTCGCCACAATATCTAATAATCATTATTATTAATAAATGTTGTTCTTGTTTCCACTGTAAAACACTTTCTGAAATCAAAATTGTATTTTTTATTAGGTGATTAAATAGACAGACTTACCGATCACCAGTTTAGTTCCTCCACCGAAAGTCCACCACAGTGATACAATCTAATGAAACGCTCGTACAAAAACCTCTATTCCACTCGAGTGAACACACACTCCAGCAGAGAGAGAGAAACAACACTTCAACACACTGATATTAGAAGATCCTCAGCTCTTCTCAACACTCACTCATTCAGATTTGACTAAATGCTTTCTGATATAACACTGTTTAAAGAAATATATTTGATGAGCTGTGACCTCTGAGGTGACCTTTGACCTCTTTGATCATGGATGATGTTGTGGAGTTTCTCATAATGATGCTTCTGTTCTTCATATGCAGATCAATCATCATGATTCACAGAAAAACCTGCAGCTTCAGACTTCAATCTTCAGTGAAAATCTCTTCAAATAATGAGTTTATTGAATATTAGAGCCAAAGTCAATAGAAAGTGTCAACAATGAAAATATAAAAGGTATTTTGCATGTTCTACACAGTCAAGCATGTTTTCATATTCAAGGTCTGTTCTAAAAGTATCTGGACTGGTTATGAATCTCCACACAAGATCATGAAACGTGAACAAGCTCTAATATGTCTCCATCTTTAACAGCCTGTTTCTTCTCCATTTGATGATTTCAGACACACATGAGGCTTCATGATAGATGGAGTGACACCATGAACTCTGATTAGAGATTCACAATCAGTCCTGATACTTTCTGAACAGACTCATGATTCATGATCTTACTTTAGTGATGGTGGGTTCATCTAGTGGAAGTGTAGCAGTGATGATGGTCACATGACTGAATATGGACACAGAGATGGACGTTCATCTGCACATCCTCAGTGTCTCAGGAGTCACAATAAAAATACTAAATAAAGTCATGATTCTGTAACTCTAGTGTATATTAGTTTGTTCTCAGCACAAGCTGTTGTAAATCCTGCCCACTTCTTTGCATTGTCAGCACATGCTTCAGTGCTCTGAGAGTGTTTATAGTGCTGTGAGTTTAACACTTCATGACTGAGAGCAGAACACAACACAATCTTCATCATCACACACGACTAAACTACAGCAATGAACACAATCAACATCTTCATCTGGACCATTGCACTGCTTATTCAAGGTTTGTGTAATACAGTTTTTATAATGAATATTGTTTCTCTTGAAATGTTAAATATTTTTATCATATACTGTATATCGTTATATATATCATTTTCATTTTTGTTTGTGTTTTCTTTCAGAGTGTAGAGGACAGATCACTGTAACTCAGAGTCCATCAATAACAGCAGTTCAACCAGGAGAAGAAGTCAGAATAAACTGTAAAACCAGCAGTAATGTGTATAATAATGATTACTTAGCCTGGTACTCACAGAAACCTGGAGAAGCTCCTAAACTCCTGATTTATAGAGTGAACAGCCGTTATACTGGAACTCCATCTAGATTCAGTGGCAGTGGATCTGGCAGTGATTTTACTCTGACCATCAGTGGAGTCCAGACTGAAGATACAGGAGATTATTACTGTCAGAGTGCACACTGGATCAACAGTAAATGGGTGTTCACACAGTGATAAAGAGTCATACAAAAACCTCTGTCAGTCAGACGTCACAGTGACTGCACTGATACAGCTGAGAGAAACTGCAGCTGCTGATGGAGGATCACAAACTACACAATATCAAACCTTTCACAGACTTTATTCAATATGATATGAATTAATTATTATGATGTAAGTAAACATGTAACATACAATCTAATATCCCTTACTAAACTGATCTAAAATGTGTAGAAAATGTGGTTACACTTCAGAATGCTGTTTCTTACTGCATAACTAATAAGGAATCACTGAAGAACTAATGGGTAATTCTTCATTAACTACTTCACTACTGTTAACTACTAAGGAAGATGTGTTACCTAATCAGTATGTAATAGAATTTTATGATTGTGTTAAGTAACAGTTAGTTAATCAATAACTAATGAATTCTGTCAAATCTCCTGAATAACTACTATTAATTATCTACTAATTAAGGTTCAAGAAAAATAACTAAGAAGTAACTAATGAACAGTCATAAAAACTGCATTGAGTTGTGCCCTTCCTTATTTACTAATGTTATTACAGTTTTTCTCGATTGCTTAAACACATTTCTTGAAACTATGCCTCGTATTCTCAAAACTGTTAACACAAATCCACAACGTCTCACCCAGTTCCCCAAACATCATATTTTCAGGTCAAAATTAAGCTCTACACTCAAAACCATTCACTCTTGCTGAAAAGCCCTCACAAACACACACACGCACACACACACACACACACACACACACACACACACACACACACACACACACACACACACACACACACACACACACAAGAAACAGAAGACACAACCAGTGGATACATTGGCACATTTTTATTCATTCATGTACTACACAGTACAACACACACACAACAAAAACAAACAAATCATTTTTTTTCCTGTTTTATTCTTTTTTTTTTTTTTTATATATATATATATATATTTACTTACAGTAAGATGTGTGTGACCATCATATGACAGTAAAAGAGCACACACAAACCTTATTCTAATATGGAACTGTATTGGAATGGTAAAGAGTGTTGGTCGTGACAGGAGGGCCTCCACTCAAGGAGACAATATGATGAACACGTCTAAGAATGTTCCACATATGGCTGAAATACCATCATTTGCCTAGAAAGATAACATTCTGGAGTCAAGACTATAAAGGAGAAAGGATGCCCTCCCTTCACTGTCACACTCTGTGTCACTCTGTGTGACTGTACGACTGCTGGCCTTTTCTTGCAAGAGAATACACCTCATCAAAGACTATTGGAAATGTTTGTCTCTTATTCACTCTCAGAAAAAAAGGTACAATTTTGTACCAAAGAAGGTACAAACCCTTGTCACTGGGGCGGTACCTTTTACTGGTACAAAATTGTACCTTAATATAGAGAAACAAATTTGTTCCATTCTAGTTTGTACCTTAAAGGACATGATTTGTACCATGGGCAACCAAAATGTACCTTTTGTTTTTTAAAACTTGTTGGTACAATATTGTACCTTTATCAAAGGTACAAATTTGATCCTTTAAGGTACCACCCCAGTGACAAGCCCCTTTGTACCTTAAAGTCCCTGTAAAGGCAATTCTAAAAAAAAATTCTAAACACATTATAAATGTTAGAAATGTATTGCTAAATCATATTACAAAGACTGTGAACTGTGAAGTACTGAATTGTGGAGTTAGACCGTTAAACAGTTTTTCACCATTGCTGTGTTCCGGATTTTTTGGGCGGGGCTAAAACGGGGGCTCGATGACGCACTGGAGCCCCTGAGCTCCTGGACACGCCCCTACTTGATGACGCACTGGAGCCCCTGATGCTGGCCCCTCCCCTAACAATATAGCACATTCACATCAGTTTGCCGATCGCGAGTTACTGTCAGTACTATTAGTTACTACATCCTACAGTTTGCTAGCTAGCTATGCCTTCGTCACGGAAATGCGTATTACCTGGATGCGATCACGTACAAAACAGATCGGTGTCCTTATTTTAATTTCCGAAAAACTATCATATCAACAAGAAGTGGATTAATTTTGTGAAGAGCCACCTTGATGGAGAGCTGAGGATCACCGCCAAAACCCGCCTCTGTAGTGATCATTTTACACGGGATAGTTTTATAAACTTTCGTCGGAGACAACTGGGATTCATTCACTGATAATCCGCTGTTACTGGTGAATGGGGCCGAACCGACTATCTCCCGCCTCGGCGATCATCCTCCCGTCGCGCCGACAACTGGTGCCATCGTCGGCAGTACGTGCCCACCAATGAGTGTAAGTTGCCTTGTGTGCTTATGTTATAATTATAGTAGGTAGTCCAGGCTCGAACATGTATGGCTTTGTAAAACAAATTAAGCTGCTAGGAGCATCCATTCCGGCTGTAGCGGTGACAGTTGAGTGTGGCGACGGTAGCTTTCCCGCGAGTGGGCGTGGTTTCAGCGCAGCCAGCGGACACGCCCCCAGCGTTTGAGAGCAGAGACTACTGCTCATTTTTTCAAGATTTTGATAGCTTATTTTATGTACTTGCCGGCTTTTTTTTATCATTCAGATTTGGCTGGGTGGCTAATAACACATTTTTCTGTGGTGTGACAAACTCAGAACACATACTTAATTTTGACTTTACAGGGACTTTAACTGTGTCAAATTTGTTCCTACGAGAACTATTAAAGGCTATTTTTCTATTGAATAATGTGCACATTCAACAACTGAATCCAAAAGGCATCAATTAAATAATTTCTGTAAATACATATCAAATACATATGAACGTTTGAATACTTTCATTCCAACTTTACTTACAGTAAAGTATTTTTTTGTGTAAATACATCAAAGACTTCACAATGCAATAAAGACTTAGCAAAATTAACAGAATATCACTTCTTTAAAAAGATTTGAAAGAACTTAAAATGCAATTACACTAAAATGTTACAGTACATAAAATATATTTTCTCATCTACAACAAAGCCAGCTGTTTTTTTTCCCATTTTTCACACAATACCCTTGCATTTATTTAACTTTTTTAAAACACCATCCTCCAACCGAACTGCTTGGCAATTTCAGATCCCTCCATTTTTACACTGCTGAAGATTCTCCTCTCACTGAAGACACGTCCAGTCAAGAAGTTCCCAAGATCTGCAGAGTGGGTTGAGATAGCCAGTTCTTCCTGAACATAATGAAGAATCAATATTAGTAAAGACAGATGTAAATTTATTAAATTTATACTCCCAATGACAAGCTCAAATTTGACCTCTAGACTTAAAGGGATAGTTCACCTAGAACTGAAAATTCTGTCATTTACTCGCCCTCAAGTTGTTCCAAATCTGTTTACTTGAACAAAAAAGAAGATATTTTAAGAATTGAAAATGAAACCGTTGATGGGGCCCCATTAACTTCCATAGAACATTTTTCATACTATTTTCATACTATGGAAGTCAATGGGACCCCATTGACTGTTTCATTTTGTGGGTGAACTACAAATCCTGCAACATCTCGTTTGGCATCCATGTAATGTGCTTCTATAACGGATTTCAGCTTAGCCAACCTCAACAATTTTACTTAAAGGGTTAGTTCACCCAAACATTTTTCATTTGTTCATCTTCGGAACACAAATAAAGATATTTTTAATGAAATTCTGAGAGCTTTCTGTCCTTCCATTGGGAGCAATGCAACTAACACATTCAAGGCCCAGAACGATAGGAAAGACATCATTGAAGTAATCCATGTGACTCCAGTGGTTTAACCAATTTTATGAAGCGATGCAGGTGCTTTGTTTTAGCAAAAAACACAATTTACCACTTTATTTAGTAGGGGGAGCACTACGACGCATGCGAATTGTGTTGACTCAAGACCGGGTGTTGTTCTGTGAATGTGCTTTAGATAATATTATTTTGTAAATATAGAGGTAAATTATGTTTATTTTTGTTTTGGCAAAACAAAGCTTACATCGCTTCATAAAATTAAGGTTAAACCACTGGAGTCACTTGGATTAGTTTAATGGTGTCTTTACTACCTTTCTGGGGCTTGAATGTTTTAGTTGCGTAAGCTACCAATGGAGGAACAGAAAGCTCTTGGAGTTCATCAAATATATCTTCATTTGTGTTCCGAAGATAAACGATGGTCTTACAGGTTCGGAATGATATAAGGGTGTATAATTAATGACAGAATTAAAAAAAAAATGTTGAACTATACCTTTAAGGAATCCTGGAAATACCTTAAATCAACCACAGCATGCATTCGGTCCATTTTCTGGAATAACTGAAATGCAGATAAGAAAACAATTTTCACACACACACACACACACACACACACACACACACACACACACACACACACACACACACACACACACACAAAAAACTTTCTGCATTTTTACATTTTCCACAAAGTTTTAAATGATTCACTTAAAGCTTCATACAAAATACCCAGAAAAGTAAAATGTTAAACTAATCCATTTGAATTGAGAAGTTTAGTAAAAAATGTCTGAAGAGACTACCACTTAGTATAATAAACAGATTAAATTTAGGATTTTATTCACATTTAAACATTGAACAAACAGAAGCTCGACCGCACTTGCTTTGACAAGCGAGAACAAACCTCAATGGTTCTTGCGGAAGCTCAAACGTGCTGCAAAACACACGAGAATGAACATCATCGGTTTTCGCACGTCTAGCAAACAAGATTGAGCTTTCGTTTACCGCAACTGATGTGTGAATTGATGAATATATGTGAATAAAAGCCTAAATCTGTTCATCATATAAAATGATCGTATCTCTACAGAAAAACTTGGACTAAACTGCTCAATTCAAATTATTTTACGATCTCTTTATTATGGTAGCATACAGGTATCAAAAGACATTTTGAAATTTAATTTGCAAAATGGCAATGTAATATATAAAATGGCAATGTATTTCTTATTTAAATTTACATTTTCCATACCATATGTGCAATGTTTGGGGCAAAGTGACAATTCAAATTCAATAATATAATTAAATTAGCCATCTCCTACACTTGTTTTAACATATAATTTAAACATATTACAAAAATGATTAGAGATGTTTAAAGGCATAATTCACCCAAAATTAAAAAAACTCTGTCATTAATTATTCACTCTCATGTTGTTCCAAACCTAAGACTTTCGTTCATCTTTGGAACACAAATGAAGATCTTTTTAATGAAATCTGAGAGCTTTCTGTTCCCCCATTGACAGTCCATGCAACTAAAACTTTGATGCTTCAAAAAGTTCATAAAGAGATCGTAAGACCAATCCATTTGAATCGAGCAGTTTACCGTAGTTCAAATTTTCTGAAGAGACATGATCGCTTTATATGATGAACAGATTTCAGAAGCTCAACCGAACATGCTTGACACGTGAGAACAAACCTCTTTCTCAAACGTGCTGCGCAACACACGAGAATGAACCTCATTTGTTTTCGCATGTCAAGCGAACATGCTAGAGCTTCCTTTTACCGTATCTGATGTGAATTGATGAATAAAAGCCTAAATTCAACCTGTTCATCATAAAGGAAGCACAAAATTTAGACTAAAACACAATTCATATGGATTGGTTTTACAATCACTTTAGGAACTTTTTAAAGCGTCAAAGTGGTAGTTGCTTAGCTGTCTATGGGGGGTCAGAAAGCTCGTAATTGATGAGTTATTGATGAAAGAATTTTCATTTTTGGGTGAACTAACCCTTTAACATGTTCAGTGTAAAATTGTAGCAAAATGATAATTTAAATGCTATTTTTCTTAATTGCATTTACACTCACAGTTAAGACACTTATGATAGCATTTTTATTAAATACCCGCGATGAACGTGGCAAAATTCAATCTGGATTTAAAAAAAGGATTCCGAGACGATCATTGCATCAAGTGCCTTAACTTTGAGTGTAAAAGCAACTAGGAAAAATAACCTAAATTATAATTTTGCTATAATATTTGCTTGAACATTTTAAACATCTAAAACATCTAATTTCTGTAATAAATTTCATTTTTTATTTTGGAACTTATAACATTTTCAAATGCATGTTTTAATTTTATGTTAAAGCTAGTGTAGTAATGCAAATTATTATATTATTGATTTTGAATATTTTTTTTGCTCCAGATGTTGCACATACTGTAATTGAGATAGTTCAGATACTTTTTGCTCCTATTTTATCTGTGCAAAGTCTATTAAGACTGAAAACAATGATTGAGCTGCATCTGATAAAGTTTAAGCAACTTTTTCCTGAGAATAATGTAATTCCTAAGCAACATTATATGCTACATCTCCCTGCTCAAATTCTTTCACTAGGCCCTTTGATAAGGCATATGTGCATGAGATTTGAGTCAAAACACTGTTTTTTCAAGCAGTGGTCATCGAAATTGAACTACAAAAATGTCTGCAAGTCACTTGCAAACCGTAATCAACTTTTTGAAAGTTGTCAAAATGAACTTGGTACTGAGCATCCTATTTTTGTACATGAGAAGGAATTGGGACCTGTTTCAGAAGTGACAAATATGGAGTACATTACAGCAAAGATTAGAGATTTATTGGGGATTGATGGCATTCAACATGCAGTTGCAGTGAAGTGGCTTATTCTTAATGGTAACAAGTACATCAAAGAAAAGTCTCTGATAATCATCCGTGCAAATGGGAAAGTGCCTGTCTTTGGACTTATAAAGAACATTTATGTTGTAAACTGTTCACTGTATTGTTTTGAATATCAGCTTTATGAGACTCTGGATTTGAATAAAGATCTACTAGCGTATGAAGTTTCTGTACCTAATCTAGCTCAGGCAACAGAGTTTATAGATGCTGAAAAGCTAATCGATCATACATCTTATTATCTAATCAGTCTCAAAAACAGTGCATATGTTTTGACAAAATATAACCTTGATGATGTTATTGCTCTTAAAACTGGGTAATTAAACATACTGGATGAGGTTTGGAAGGAGTGTGGTGACTTGTGTGGTGAGTTGTAAATGTGTTGATGTTGACATAAAACCACGGTATTTGTAATAAATAATGTTAATCAACAAGTCCTGTGTGTGATTGAGCATTTTTTACTGGGCAACCTTAAAACAAGTTCTTAAAGCTAAAAAAAGTCTTAAAAGACACAAGACTGGCCTCAAACGATGTCTCTCACATTAATTTATCTTAATTTGCAGGTAAACTTACTAACTTTAAGATTTACTAACCAAGTAAGAAAAAAAAAGATTAATAATCTTAAAACCATCTGAATAATCTTACACAATCTGATCTTACATAGTATTTTATTCTTAAAACAATATCAATAAGAATTTACAGCTAGATATAAGATTGCAAATCTTTGCTAGATCAGGAGTTTTTGCAGTGTATAGCCTACATGACGGACGTATGTGGTGTTAGGTTGAACTGAACATCTACGTTTAAGAAGCACTATTTGATAGGACTATTTAGAACTATTTGTAATCAACGTCTCGCTGATGTTAGTGCTACATTAAACTTATGCTAGCTGCAGCTAGACACTTTTAAATGATGGGTCGCTAATACTGTCGCACGTCTTTTCCAGAAATGCCAAGCTTAAAAAGAATTCGCAACAAAAATGACAAACTATTACGGGAGTCTGCTGCTAAGTGCATGCGTCTGGATAGATTTATGATACGGTGAGTATCAAGTTCAATCCCAACAGTGACAAGTGTCTTACTAAGAAGAACACATTCTTAATGTTCGGATCTGCTGCTGATGTTATGGATAGCAATAACGTTATGCCACAGTGTTTTAGTTGTGCTGGTTTGTTGTATTTTCTCAAGGGACGCAGTAAGTCAGTTTTTACTAAAAATCTATTTGCTAGTACTGGGTGTCCGCGGGGTTGTAAAAAGTATTAAAAGGTAGTAAATGAATTTCGCCAAAATTAAGGGCATTAAAAAGTAATAAACGTAATCTGACGAGGTATTAAATTTCCGAACCCCCATCCAACTATGAGTTTCAATTTGTGTTAAGTGCAGGCCTTTCTTCTAAAATTCCAAAAATTCGCGTGGATTTATTATGTTGAGAGTAGGACCTGAGCGATATCATGTGACTTGGTGCTCGTTCGCGCGCAGCGTGTGCTGAAACAAACGGAGTACCCGGCTGGTTTGCTGCTAAACCTGCTTGCGAGTTTGCTTCTATTTCAGTCATTTAAGAGACATCAGGGTTATTCCTGCATTTAATTTTTTTTTGGCTGCCGCTAAAGCCTTATTTGATCGGTGAGTGGCCTAATGTAGATGATGACTGCTGCGCTTGTGACAGGGTGCATGTTAACTGAAAGAACGAGCAGAAAGAGAGCCCTGGTCGCGCGCGCACTCTCTCCACTCTTGCTCTCTCTCATCCTCTCTATATTAATCAAAATCTATTGACACGACGGTAAAAGGCTTTTATTGGCATTTATATTGTTTCTATTGTTGTGTGAGGGTGTATACCTTCTGGATGTAATGGCTATCTCTCTCTCTCTCTCTCTCTCTCTCTCTCTCTCTCTCTCTCTCTCTCTCTCATTAAAAAATGTTTTTTTATTAAAAAAGTCATAATCCATGTCTTATTCCAAATTACGATGTTATGGTATCTGAATGGGAAAACCATCGAATTGTACTCAATGGCCTTTGTGCCCTGTCATATGGCCTTGGTGCCCCTAAAAAAAGAAAAGGTGGAGGCCAAATGGCCTTGCCCCTAAAATGACATAATTCCCACCCTGGTTCTGGCGTTAGCAGACATTACAGATGTTGTGTCATGATGCACAGAGGCTCCTCTGGTCTGTCACCCTATATCCTGAAGCTAACATTATTGTCAAGTAACTTCTTTCTCAGAAGACGCATGCGCTGATCGGATGGACCTTATAAGCAGCCTATCAACGGGGCAGCCTGAGAGTTCACAGTTTCTAAATGTTTTCATTGTTGCGCTCTCTCTCTCTCTCTCTCTCTCTCTCTCTCTCTCTCTCTCTCTCTCTCTCTCTCTCTCTCTCTCTCTCTCTCTCTCTCTCTCTCTTTCTCTTAAGGAATTTAAGCACTTTCAATCCAGTTTGCAGTTCTTTAAACTGTTGTCTTCGGTTGCAAATCACTGCAATGATTTTGGCCGTATTTCGGCGAAATAAAACGTGGCAAAAGTGTGAGCGCAGAAAAATGGAAGTCAGATCATATTTATTATGCGTTAGCGTTAAAGGGATAGTTCACTTTGAAATTAAATTTTGGTATGTTTTAGCTTACCTCAATGGCATCCAAGATGTAGGTGTCTTTTTTTCCGCAGTAGTTTCAATTTTGATATTTTTAGGTCAAACCGTTCTTGTCTGTCAGTCATATAATGCAGGTCTATGGTCACTGTCTCAAAGAGCATGCACAAAGTCCAAATTAAAACAATTCCCCATCGTCCAAATTAAACAATTCCCCGTCGTAAGTACACATTGATGGCCTAAGACACGAAACGAGCGGTTTGTGTGAAAAAACGAACAGTATTTATATCGTTGTTACCTCTTGAACAAAGCCGCGTCCAAATGATCTGAGGGCGCGGGCGGGTATAGATAAACTAGAAGTCGCCTTGGCTACTGCAGTTCATTGGATAGAAACCGTAGCCAAGCGACATCTAGTGTATATATCTATACCTACCCGCGGGCGTGTATAGATATATACACTAGATGTCGCCTTCGCTACTGCAGGTCATTGGAACGAAACCGTAGCCAAGGCGACATCAGTGTATATATCTATACCCGCCTGCGCCCTCAGATCATTTGGACGCGGCTTTGTTCAAGAGGTAACAACGATATAAATACTGTTCGTTTTCTCACTCAAACCGCTCGTTTCGTGTCTTAGGCCATCAATGTGTACTTACGATGGGGAATTGTTTAATTTGGACGATGGGGAATTGTTTTAATTTGGACTTTGTGCATGCTCTTAGAGACAGTGACCATAGACCTGCATTATATGACTGACAGACAAGAACGGTTTGACCTAAAAATATCAAAATTGAAACTACTGCGGAAAAAAAGACACCTACATCTTGGATGCCCTTCAGGTAAGCTAAAACATACCAAAATTTAATTTCAAAGTGAACTATCCCTTTAAGCTGCAGTTTCACAACACATGAATTACACTTACGAAAACCAGTCAAATGTTGTACTTTTTTTTTCTTGCGCTTGAAACGTGATTTACACTTTTACAAATCTTCTCTTGCGCATGCAGATTTAATTTACGCTTGCAATCTTATGCACACTTTCACAAATCTTACCCTGCGCATGCGATTCTTCAAGGCATCATCTTACCTTCATAGTATACTTCCTCAAAACCTGTGATTGCTGCATCTAAGGCTGTGTGTTCATCGGCCCCTGTAACATCCAAACAAGATTTAATGTTAGATCTGTCATTTATGTGATCAAAAGGCTACTACATCATAGACAAATAAAATCTAAAAATTATCTTCAGTTATGTAAATCTTTATGTAAATTAGTAAAATAAGCATTTATGTGTGTAATGTAAAGTGTTGACAAAAGCTTAGGCCAAATGGATGACATTATAGCACACATTCAACACACACACGGCTATCTGATGTGTGTTCATCTGGAAGATGTGTTTTTAAGAGTTTCTGCCATACTGTACGTCTGTCAAATGTCCTGTCAAATATTAAACACACATTTAGGAAACGTCTATGTTGCATTTGGTTACGAGTGAATCCGCACTTTTTTTAAACAAACGTTTATCAGATGTTTGTACACAGTTAAAGCAATGCTGTCAAGAAAATGATGTTTAACAAATCTTGAGAAGTGTGTGTGCTTAATGAAGCATGACTGGTAGCTATATGAAAATTCAACGTTTTATAGCAACTTAATATAATTAATATCAATATTTAATATATATTAACCTCTTAACCAGCACCCCTATTTTTGAGAATTTTCTGAAAATGACATACCCAAATACAAATGTCTGTAGCTCTTAAACCCTATGGTCCACATTCATAACTCTGATCTTTTTTTGAACTAGACACATGAAACTTTATTCAATTAATGTCTTCAAATCAATATTGTCCTCGTCAGTTGTTAAATAAATGCAATTTAAATAATAATAATGACTGAATCAATAATGATTCTGTCAATATAACCTTCAGAAATGTGTGTATAATAGCTTAGCATTTCTCAACATGAGGAAGTTTTTGAAAAAATGTGTGTGTGACTGATCTACAGTCTTCAGGATAATGATTTAAATAGAGAGAGTCACTTTGCATTGTCAGCACATGCTTCAGTGCTCTGAGAGTGTTTATAGTGCTGTGAGTTTAACACTTCATGACTGAGAGCAGAACACAACACAATCTTCATCATCACACAAGACTAAACTACAGCAATGAACACAATCAACATCTTCATCTGGACCATTGCACTGTTTATTCAAGGTTTGTGTAATACAGTTTTTACAATAACTATTAATTATCTTAAAATGTGAAATGTATATATTTGTCATATACTTTATATCATCATCATATATCATTTTAATTTTTGTTTGTGTTTTCTTCCAGAGTGTAGAGGACAGATCACTGTAACTCAGAGTCCATCAATACCAGCCGTTCAACCAGGAGAAGAAGTCAGAATAAACTGTAAATCCAGCAGTAGAGTGTATAATAATGATTTCTTAGCCTGGTACTCACAGAAACCTGGAGAAGCTCCTAAACTCCTCATATATAGAGCATCAACCCGTAATACTGGAACTCCATCTAGATTCAGTGGCAGTGGATCTGGCAGTGATTTTACTCTGACCATCAGTGGAGTCCAGACTGAAGATACAGGAGATTATTACTGTCAGAGTATACACTGTCCTAGTAGCTGTGTGTTCACACAGTGATAAAGAGTCGTACAAAAACCTCTGTCAGTCAGACGTCACAGTGACTGCACTGATACAGCTGAGAGAAACTGCAGCTGCTGATGGAGGATCACAAACTACACAATATCAATGTTTACCACAGTTTCTAAAAACTTAAAAAAATAAATATAAATGTATCTGTTGTAATATATTTGATATGAAATAAGAGTTAGAGCTGATATTGATTATGGCACTGGGATGTTTTATTGTCAGTGTTTCAGATCACAGTATGAGAGCGATGCGGAGTGAAGCAGAAACACCAGCTGTTTTTAATGTGTAAGTGTTTAATAAAGTCAGTGGTCTTCACTATTGTTTTCATGACAGCCACACTGATGGGGCGAAGTCAACAGGAGAGACACTTTTACTGCAAAGTATCAAAAGTTACATCCAGTCATAAATTACCATGTCTAAATATCATTCTTTATCATTTACCAGTCAAATTTGTAACTGAGAGATCATTTCCCTTAATGACAAAAAAGCAGGATTAGAATATATTCATCCTAGATTTTAATTTAATTTAATCCTAATTTATTGTGCATATATGTCACGGGGTGACAAAAAGGCAGGCGGAACCTTTTTTTTGAGGGGGGCGTTTCCCCGTCGGAGCCGGTTCCGGTTTTGACGTGATTGTCGATCGCGGGGTAATGAAGGAAGAAACGAGTGTCAGCTGTGAGTGATGAGGGAGGCGATCAGCAATTGGGACGTGTGTCTTAACAATGGATATGAAAAGGCATTTTGGTGTGAGGAAAAGGAGGCAGAGGACATGTGAAGGCACGAGGAGAGAGGACATGTGAGGCACGCAGCACGTGAGCGGCCGCGGATGCAGTGAGAGAGAGAGAGAGAGAGAGAGAGAGAGAGAGAGAGAGAGAGAGAGAGAGAGAGAGAGAGAGAGAGAGAGAGAGAGAGAGAGAGAGAGAGAGAGAGAGAGAGAGAGAGAGAGAGAGAGAGAGAGAGAGAGAGAGAGAGAGAGACGTTTAAAATTCTTTACTCAATCAATAATTACATTACACACTCAACATTAATACAATAAATGTTCAAAAATATTCACCAAACAAATGATAAAGAGTTTTCTTCACAAAACACAAACAAACCGCTATTTACACACCATTTGTTCATAAATTCACCCATATTTCCGGTAATTTTAAAATATATATATTCTGCCCTTATTCTTGATTCAACAAGTGCTGTAAACAGAGTCAAAACTTTAACAATTCTTCCTTCCAGAGCAAGTCTGCAAGTCTTCCACATAGCTAATTTTGCTTGCCCAAGTATAAAATTAGCAACAGTACAGCGACCCTTGTTCACTTTAGAATACCTACAGCCATAAATAAAAAGTAGCCTACTTTGTTAAACTCAAAACCCAGCCCATCAATAATTATTTCCAGCAATGCAAAGTCTACATTAATCAAGTGCCCCACTTTAGTAAAACCTTTCTTCATGCATAACTTAACTATACTATTAGACATGCAAACATTTCCTAAAAAAGGATTTAAAAACAGTGGTTCATTTAAACCATAATGATCATTTTCAGACCTATACAGCCTAAACACTTCCCAAGATTTCAAAACCGATGCATAAAAATTAGCACCAAATGTGACATTTTCAATAAACGGTGACATCAGAAACAGTTGCTTATCAAGATCACTACTACAAAGGGATCTTAGTAAAGTTAGTCTAAAAGACACCCAAGGGATAAAATCTCTAGAAAAAAGCAGCCTTTGGGCAGATTTTAGTCTCATGGCTCTGATTTTAGCTGATAGTTCAATCAGTCCTTGACCTCCTTCATTTACTGGCAAATATAGGATTCCTGAAGGAAGCCAGTGGAAACCATCCCAAAAAAACCCCACAAAGTCCTTCTGTAGTTTTTGTAGTAGTTCTTTGGGGGGGTCGATAACAGTCAAGCGATGCCACAGCATAGACGCTGCTAGATTATTAATAACAAGAACCCTTCCTCTGTATGACAATTGTGGGAGAATCCATCTCCATTTCTGTAAACGACCAGCCACCTTTTCATAAACGCCTTCCCAGTTTTTCTGCATGTATTGCTCTGTTCCAAGAAAGACCCCCAGCACTTTAAACCCCTCTGAACTCCAGGGGCAGCGCTGAGGAAGTTTGGGAACAGGCCTACCTTCTTCCTCCCATTGGCTTTTTGATACATGTCAAGAGCCACTTCCAGCTTGCACACATCTTCATTGGATCTTATTATGACAGTGACATCGTCAGCATAAGCACTGAGTTTAACGGGTACCATCTCTGATACAAAAAGGCCCGCCGTTGAAACTCCACGAAGTTGACGCCTCAGAACAGTTAGCAACGGTTCAATGGCTATGGCATATAAAATACCTGACATACTGCATCCCTGCCGTATGCCTCTGCCAACTGAAAAAGGTCTTGTAAGTGAACCACTTATTTTTAAGAAACTATAAATATCAGTATACAATAATTTAACATAAGAACTAAAAACAGAACCAAAACCGAAAGCTTTAAAACATTTAAACAGAAACTCATGATCCACACGATCAAAAGCTTTCTCCTGATCTAAAGATAAAAAACCCACATTAACATTATTGTCTCTGGCAAATGAGAGATCAAATCACGAAGCAGAAACAAATTATCAAATATTGTGCGTTTTGGAATACAAAATGACTGGTCTGCGTGAATTATTGTCGATATATGGAGTTTTAATCTATTAGTTAATGCTTTTGACAGAATCTTATAATCCACTCCAAGCAAAGACACTGGTCGCCAGTTTCTTATATCCGCAAGATCACCCTTCTTGGGTAGCAAAGTGATAAGTGCTCTTCGTAGACTCAGCGGTAAGGTGCCTCTTTCAAAGCACTCTAAGAAAACTGAGAACAAGTCTTCTCCAATCACTGACCAAAACCGCTTATAAAATTCTGCCGTTAAGCCATCCAGTCCCGGAGCCTTTCCAGAAGACATGTCTGTAATAGCAGCAGTCAATTCACTTAAGTGCAAAGTCTGATCAAGCTTGGCCTTATCACTCTCCATCAGATGAGGTAGATCCTGGAGAAGTGTTTCTGTTATTTCTCCATCACATGGCTCTGCTTTGTAAAGGTTTTCATAAAAAAGCAGTGCTTGAGCAATTATTTCATGTTCATCAGTTGTTTCACCTCCTTCAGGAAGTTTCAGACGACTTAAAGTTTTTTTATCAACAACTTTCTTCTCCAAACTGAAAAAAAAAAGATGTTGGGGCATCCATGCAATTAAAGGATGTAAACCTTGCCCGAACCAGAGTCTCTTTTGCTTTCTCTTCCAGGAGATTGTGGAGAAGAATTTTCCTAGTTTCCAACACTTCAACAGTACTTCCATCATATTGTTCAATATTCAGCTGCAAAATGTCCTGTTCAAGTTTTCTCATTTCACTTCCAAGAGTATTCTTATTATGTGCAGTATACTTCTGGCAAAACATCTTAACTTGAACTTTACTAATATCCCACCACTGACTCAGGGATTTATACTGAGACTTACTCTCTCTCCACATCTCCCAGAAAAGTGTAAAAGAGTGCACAAAGTGGTGATCCTGCAAAAGCTTATTGCTAAAGCGCCAGTAGGGGCATTTAAATGTGCTCTGTGCAGAAGTGATATTGACAGACACATAATGATGGTCTGAGAAAGGAGTAGGAATAATAGAACTATCAAGAAACTTTTCACAAAAACTTCTTTGAACATAAATTCTGTCAAGTCTTGCTGCAGAAACCCTATTTGAATTTACTTTTGTCCACGTATATTGTTTTACATCAGGAAAAGCTTCTCTCCAAACATCCACGAGATCCTGATAAATGATCAATTTTCTAAAAACTTCTGCTGACGGCCTATGAGGTTCTTCATGATTTCTGTCCACTGTGTGATCTAAAGTGCAGTTAAAATCTCCAGCCAAAACAATAATTCTCCCCTGTGGGACACTGCTTAATGCTGTATGAAGTTTCCCAAAGAAAAATATACGTTCAGTCCCAATATTGGGGGCATATACATTGAAAAATGAAAAATCGAGCCCACGTAACGCAACATCTACTCTCTGCATTCTACCTGGTAGAACTTCAAAAACGCTCACATTTTGTTCCTTAAACTCAGCTCCAAGAAGAATAGCCACTCCTGCACTGTTACTTGAACCATGACTCAAAACAACCTGTCCATTCCATCCACTCTGCCACTGGATTTGATTATTAACATCCGTGTGTGTTTCTTGTAGAAAAACAACACTACTCTTCTTCATAAAAATATACTCAAAAAGACTAGTCCTTTTCAAAGCCTCACGACACCCATTTATATTTAATGTGCTAAATTTCAAAGGTGCCATGAAAAAGAGTAAAAGAATACCACACAATAAAAAACCTCCACAAGGGTTATTTGACAACCAAAACATACTCATTTTTTACTTTGCAATTACCTCTTCCAGCAGCGGTCGGGACGAGTAGAGCGCAGTCTGGACGGTTTAGAAGTTGCAGATGTCCTGATCAGGCCAGTGTGCACATGATGATGGACAGGAGTCATAGTCCCATACTCCATTTCAATGAAGGCATTCAACTGTGCTCTCAGAGTTACAGTTATATTCATAAAGAGCCTTCGAGTCCCACCAGGTGTAATCCACGTTTAGAGAGTTGGGTCACTCTCACACTCTTTACTGTAGATACAACTGTATATTTATGCCACTTTGACACACTGATCACTCGAATATACAGCTACAAATGATCTCACTAAAAACCCGTCAGTCATGAATGATTACGTCTGATTGCTGATCTCTGATTGGCTGAATCAGATCTGCAGTGGGCCGGTGTATTTACACATCATGATGACTGATTTGATGGACTACATGCACACTTGAGTTTTGTTTATTAACCAATTAGTCTATAAAATGCAGGTGTTTGAAAACCGCCAAACCAATTTTTACCAGCACAATCAAACTCAAAACTGCCCAAATCTGGCAGCACTGGCTTCATGTCATCACTGTTTCCAAATGACACTGGTTCGTCACTAGGGGGCGATGATCTCTGTGAACCCATGAACCACTGTCTATTTCATTTCACCTGATCTCAGATCAGTTTTTTAAATATTAATGTTTATTGACACATTTTTATAATAAAAAAGGAGTTGTAGTTAAAAGTGTCTAATTGGTCTGATTACCAAGCTCTCCATAAAACAAACAAAACAAGCCCTTCAATTTAATAAACTAACACATATTATAAAGACATTTCATATTTACTGGTATTAGATGATTTGGTAATTGCATTGAATAGATTAGACTTTAAATAAACACATTTGCATTTGGTGTGTAAAAGGTGTTTTTATGCTGAGTTTCCGCTGTTCTGACCAGTGTGTGGCGTTTCCAGAGCTTCAATACAGTGAATCATTATGCAAATCAATCGGTTCAATGGTTTCTAAAAGCTTTGTTTCTCCATCACTAGAGCAACATGATGTTGGTTCACTCTTGAGTTGATAACAGCAGGCCAGAGAGCAAACTTTGCCTGGCCCACCTCCACTTCTGGCTGGGTCCCCGGCCCAAAACTGGCCCAACACACTGAACATGGACACACAGAGCTTCCTCTGGCCCAGATGTGGCCCACACCCTGTAAAGCGACTCTTATTGACTGATATGGCCCAGGTCTGGCCCAGGCACTGTAAGACAGATCTGGCTGAGAGTCGGCTGGGCAGAAACTGGCAGTGAAACACACATTCAACCAAGGGTTTTTATTATAAAATTAACAAACACACTTTAATATAAACATGTATGAACAAATACACTATGATATTAACATTTATTAACAACACACTGATTGTTCATTTGTGATCATGTATTAGTTATGATTTTCATAACATTTTCATATATATTTACAACATTGTCTATAAATGTAATGATTATGTAACAATTAGTGTCAGAACGGCTGATTCTTGATTTTTTATTTATTTAAAGTTATATTTTAGATACTTTAGATATTTTTATGATATTTTTATATTCTAAAGTTTTTAATCTCCCATAAATGATCAGTTTGTCTGCGCTGCTTCACTAAAGCAGAAGTGAAAGTGTTCCAGTCCAGATCATGTAACCAATCAGAGAGTGAGACTGAAAAGCCCATTTGCATTGTCAGGGTGGAGTGATTGTGATCCTCTCAGAATAGAGCAGCTCTGTCTCCAGAGACCATGTTCAAACCCCAAGAGCTTTATTTGACATTTACTGCTACATCAACCTTCTGAAAAGCACCTGCATCTTCATCTGTTAGTTGAATGATGTTGTCAGACACAAAGTGAACTTGTTGAGAAGCTTTATTGAATGTTGCAGCAAACACAGCAGATTGAAAGATCACACACACACACACACACACACACACACACACACACACTCAGTTTCAGTATTGAGTTGTAAATCACTACAGCTGCAGCACTAGACTCATGTGAATCCTGCCTGACACAGGACACTCAGATACGGCTCATCTTCAGGAGAGAAACATCAGCACTCAGAGCTCTTGTGGAACGAGACCTCATGAGGAGCTCCATCATGTGTTACTCTGCAGACGTACAGCTCTCCCTCTTCCCAGCGTGCTTTGCTGAGGGTCAGGACGCTACTGCGGCTGTAGCGGCCGTCCTGCTGGCTCTCTGCGCTGGTCAGAACCCCCTCGGTGACCTCTGACCCGTCCAGTGTCCAGCTCACCAGCGCCCCCTGTGGAGAGTAAGAGCTGAGCAGGCAGAGCAGTGCGGCTGAGTCTCCAGAGATCTGCAGAGAAGAGGGCGGCAGCAGAGACACTGAGGGCTTCACTGTGGGACCAGCTGCAGGAGACAAACACAACACATTCACACACACACACACACACACACACAACACAACTGCAACTCATCCAGACCTTTCTTTTAACCCCTCCCATGATTCCATGCGACCTTCAAGTTAGGAGATATAGACACTTCCGGTTTAAATTTGGAGTGTCAATATTTCATAAACCTTACATAGCACACACATGGGAGTAGCCTCTTTGAAAAGGTGAGAAGAAACCCATTCGAATGGTATCAAGTTTATGTCGCTGGCTGCTTCCTGGGCGGAGCTATAAGATCAATTCCGGGTCAATTTTGTGTGTCAATATCTCAGGACCCCTACATACCACAGCCATAAGAGTAGACTCTTTGGAAAGGTCTGAGAAAACCCTTTCGAATGATGCCTGGTTTATGTCGCTGGCCCCTTCCTGGGCGGAGCTATGGGACAAAATATATTCATGTTTCAAAAATGTGTCTCGGTCTAGGAAGGTCGCAGCGACACAAACGAGGTGTCATCGGAAAGCACTCTCAGAGACCTTTCCAATGACACCAATCACGAGTCGTTGCATCCTTCCTAGACCGAGATAGTTTTTGGATACACAAATATATTAGGCCCCATAGCTCCGCCCCCAAAGCTCAGAATGACATGTACATAGTCTCATCTTAAAGGCCTCATCCGGACCTTTCTTTTAACCCCTCCCATGATTCATTCTGTCTTTCTAGTTAGGAGATATGGCCACTTCCGGTTTCAATTTCGAGTGTCAATATCTAATGTACCAAACATACCACCGACATGGGAGTACACTTATTGGAAAGCTGAGAACTAACCCTTTAGAATGGTACAACAGCCCTCCCCATTTATCCGGACTTGGGACCGGCACTGACAGTACACTGATTTGTGTAATGTCAGAGGTTGGGTTACTGTTATTTTTTTTTTTTTTTTTTTGCCATTTTTTTTCTTTTTTTACAAAAAATACAACCCCTAACGTTATACTATATTAAACCTAACCCTAACTTACATAAAAAAACACCCAACACAGCTATCACTGTAAAAAAACAAAAACAAGTTACCACTCTCTTATATATAAAAATACTTAGCCTAACCCTAACCAACACCAAACCTA
This sequence comes from Abramis brama, assembly GCF_963993115.1. Classification (NCBI taxonomy): domain Eukaryota; kingdom Metazoa; phylum Chordata; class Actinopteri; order Cypriniformes; family Leuciscidae; genus Abramis; species Abramis brama. Next base: position 4,507,289 of record NC_139982.1, read on the forward strand.
CAAATGAACCCTAATTACTAACTAACATCTATACTTTACACTAATTCTATTATAATTACTAATCTAAAACTAACACTAACCCTATAGATATAACATAAATAACATAAATAGAAAAATAAATGGATGACTACTTCATCATAACATTCCGTTTCCTGCAGAACGCATTGAACGTGCGGAACGCAATGCTCCGGGACTGGCACTGGCACATGTATTCGGCATATGCCTCTTTGTGGCTAATTTCTGGATTCACATTCACCAATGCCAGCTCCATGCTACTCCAGCGGATGGAGCAGTTCACTGGGAAAGCACGTGGAAGAAGCTTCCTCACATTCTCCTCATGACTCCTGAAGTCATCCTCTGCACCCTCCTCTGCCACCGGCTCAGACACGGTGCTCTCTGGCACACTACTCTTTGTTGGTGGACGAGTAGCTGAGACGCGTACCTTATATGGTATGGTCTCATGTAGGGACCAGTGTTTGATGCCATACACCCGTGGCAACAAAAACTGTGACAGCACCTGTAATGTCCTAAGCCTTGCTTGGGACAGAGGAAGATCCTCCAGAAGGACCCTCAGTTTGTCAAAACTGATGTAATCCCTATTCTGGAGGATCCCAATGCAGCTTACGAAGCACATCACATCAATAAGGTCCTGGCCCTGGAGAGCTTCTGGCAGCCTCAGAAGCACCTCCTTCACCCAGGGCATACCATGCTGCATGTACTTCTCAGTATTTCTAATGAAGCAAAGTCCCCTTTTCTCCAATTCGAGACACACGTCTCCCACCAGGCTCACTGCCCTAGCCTCCACGGATGGTTCTTCGTTAATGTCGTGGATTTCCCAGAAGTCCTTAAAGTTCCACGACACTTTTTTATTATTGTTCACACTGTAAAACTTTAAGGCTGGGAAATAGCGAAGGCAGTGTCCTCGCAATCCTGTCATCAAGCAACTCTTTACATTATGTCCTGCTTGAGACACCATATCCTTGGCCCTGCTGAATGTGTGGGGATACACAAACGAGGCCTCGCCTCCAGGGTCTCACTTAGACCCTGGATAGACATGGACCCCTTTAGTGTCCCCGGGCAGATACTGTTTCGCAGGGCCACAATGGGGATTCTGTCATTGCGATCATATAAATCACACAGTAACAGCATGGCCAGCTCTGCCCAAACCACACTCATGCCAGCATTCACAGCATCTGAAAATTTGAACAATCGTTCAATGCGACTTTGCTGTGTCTCATTAGATGTCCAGTGCCTCAAAGGAGGTGGAACGAGACCAGCACTGGTCTTAATAGAGAGAGCTGAGAACAAACTCCCTCTATTCCCCACCACCTCCTGCACACCACACTGAGACCAAAATACGTGGATCCTTGGGTCTTTTGAGTGGACCGTACAGGCAGTGTGCACAGACACACACATAATACACTCAGGATCCACCAATGCACCCAAATCCAACAGGTCGCCATCTTTCTGTCCAAACTTGGACAGTGTCAATATCAGCTGGACGTTGAACCCCTCACTTATCTGGTTAATGCACTTTTGCAGTAACCTGAACAAGAAGCCCTGGTCCCCAGCAAGGATGTTAAAGCGGGACAGGTCATGCAAATTCACCTTCGTTATGGACGGGCGATCCATATTGCGAGGAGCCATTGCACGCAGTGCGGACTTGAACTCCTGTAAAACTGCATTTAAGATTTCAGCAGTCTTACATCGACTAGGTGGTTGGACACAACACAACTGCACATTCACAGCAGAGTTAGACACAGTGTGGAAATACGTTTAGAATTCCTTTTTGTTAAAAGAAATAATGCAATTCTAATAATAATATCATTGTTTTAGATTAAATAATTATACAACAATATCAGTAACACTTTATTAAAAGCCTTCATACATATTGCATTATAAAAGTCTATGCATGTATGAATGAATACATGAATACTAATGAATACATTGTAATATTATCTATTCATTATTACACCTTTAGAAATTATAATACATTAAAACTCATGACAAACAACCAATTCTAGATGTAACAAGGAATTTGTAAATATAATGCATTTTAACTTTGGTTACAATAATTTATGAAAAAAAAATATAAAGTGTTATTATCTACATAGTCATTATTAATAATAAATGTTGTTCTTGTTTCAACTGTAAAACACTTTCTGAAAATCTAAATTGTATTTTTTTATTAGGTGATTAAATAGACAGACTTACCGATCACCAGTTTAGTTCCTCCACCGAAAGTCCACCACAGTGATACAATCTAATGAAACGCTCGTACAAAAACCTCTATTCCACTCGAGTGAACACACACTCCAGCAGAGAGAGAGAAACAACACTTCAACACACTGATATTAGAAGATCCTCAGCTCTTCTCAACACTCACTCATTCAGATTTGACTAAATGCTTTCTGATATAACACTGTTTAAAGAAATATATTTGATGAGCTGTGACCTCTGAGGTGACCTTTGACCTCTTTGATCATGGATGATGTTGTGGAGTTTCTCATAATGATGCTTCTGTTCTTCATATGCAGATCAATCATCATGATTCACAGAAAAACCTGCAGCTTCAGACTTCAATCTTCAGTGAAAATCTCTTCAAATAATGAGTTTATTGAATATTAGAGCCAATAGAAAGTCAATAGAAAGTGTCAACAATGAAAATATAAAAGGTATTTTGCATGTTCTACACAGTCAAGCATGTTTTCATATTCAAGGTCTGTTCTAAAAGTATCTGGACTGGTTATGAATCTCCACACAAGATCATGAAACGTGAACAAGCTCTAATATGTCTCCATCTTTAACAGCCTGTTTCTTCTCCATTTGATGATTTCAGACACACATGAGACTTCATGATAGATGGAGTGACACCATGATCTCTGATTAGAGATTCACAATCAGTCCTGATACTTTCTGAACAGACTCATGATTCATGATCTTACTTTAGTGATGGCGCTTCATCTAGTGGAAGTGTAGCAGTGATGATGGTCACATGACTGAATATGGACACAGAGATGGACGTTCATCTGCACATCCTCAGTGTCTCAGGAGTCACAATAAAAATACTAAATAAAGTCATGATTCTGTAACTCTAGTGTATATTAGTTTGTTATCAGCACAAGCTGTTGTAAATCCTGCCCACTTCTTTGCATTGTCAGCACATGCTTCAGTGCTCTGAGAGTGTTTATAGTGCTGTGAGTTTAACACTTCATGACTGAGAGCAGAACAGAACACACTCTTCATCATCACACAAGACTAAACTACAGCAATGAACACAATCAACATCTTCATCTGGACCATTGCACTGTTTGTTCAAGGTAAGATGTAAAAACTGACTCTGGTTTTGGTGTTTTTGTAAAAGTATATGATGATAATAGTTTTAAACACTAATAGTTTTTCTTTTCTCTTCTTCAGAATCCAGAGGAGTGACTCTGACTCAACCTGAAGTTAAAACTGTCCAACAGAGTCAAACAGCAACAATAGAGTGTAATATAGATGTAGGAATATTAAGCAACTACTTAGCCTGGTATCAGCAGAAACCTGGAGAAGCTCCTAAACTCCTGATTTATTATATAAACAACCGTTATACTGGAACTCCATCTAGATTCAGTGGCAGTGGATCTGGCAGTGATTTTACTCTGACCATCAGTGGAGTCCAGACTGAAGATACAGGAGATTATTACTGTCAGAGTTTACACAGTATCAGTGGTAGCTTGCTGTTCACACAGTGATAAAGAGTCGTACAAAAACCTCTGTCAGTCAGACGTCACAGTGACTGCACTGATACAGCTGAGAGAAACTGCAGCTGCTGATGGAGGATCACAAACTACACAATATCAATGTTTAACAAAGTTTCTAATGACTTTAAAAAATAAATTAATAAATTGAGTAAAATATACTGAGGGATAATTGATGGAGGGAGAAGAATAGATGAGGGAAGAGAGGAGTAGTTGATTCCAATCCCACTGTTCCACACATAGTGTATGTGGTCTGTGTCGGGCACTAACTACACTGTAAAGAGGCTGCTGTAAATCTTACAGTATTATTACTGTATTTTCACTTACAGTATGCTGTACCATTTACTGTACTTGCATTTACAGTATTATTATCGTATTTCCACTTACAGTAGTAGTATTAAGTTTATTTATTTTTTCATCTTTTTTTTTTTTTTTTTGTAAATGTATGTTTACCCCACCCCCCAAAAATCACAATAACTCATGAACATTTTGTTTTATAAGTACAAATTACAAATCTTGACCTTTAGGAGCCACTAGCTGAAGGAAAAAAAGGCAACATTACCAAAGTCCATAGAAGTCTCCTGGGGACTATCTGTATCTGTAGCATGGCAAAAACATACACACTGAAAAGCAAAACAGGCCTTAAAATTATAAAATACAGTCAAAGTCAGTTTGTGTTGTTACATTTCAGTAATTTTGTCAGTCAAAGTTGTCAAGCTCTCTGATGGGAAACACTGAGGGGTTCAGGCTGAGGCTTTTCTTTGGACCTTTCCAGATTTCCATCTGATCTGTGCCTTTGGTGTTTGGTGCCATCAGGGCTGATTCTCAGAATGAACCTGCAAGCACAAGCAGGGAAAAATATATCATTTTTTCAGACCGGTGTTGGCAGAATTTTCCCTAACTCTCAAACTTGATGCTGCATGTACTTTGGCGTTAATAAAAGCACCACATCTGATTCTGAATGCACCTACAGGGATGATATTACCTCATAATCCATTACATTAAAATCATTAAAGCTTCATTCTTTTTCAATACATTCCTGTAGCTTAGATTTCCAGGGAATGGATAACTTAAATTAAACTTAAATACAATGTAAGTTGCTTTGGATAAAAGTGTCTTCCAAATGCATGCATGTAAATGTAATATAAAAAAAAAAAATATATATATATATATATATATATATTAGGGCTGGGACATTAACGCGTTAATTTCGATTAATTAATCTGAGAAAAAATAACGCGTAAAAAAAAATAACGCAGATTAATCCATTCCGTATTGACCTTTGAACCTGGAGCAGTTCTAGCCACCATTCGACTGTAAAATGAAGGAGGGAGACGAGAACGCGCTGGCGCTGCCTGGATCATTGATTGGAACATTTGCTTATAAAAAAACAGCCAAAACGTTAATTCACCGGTGAACGTAAGGGACCAAGGTCGAATCAATGTTGGATTATGTTTCGATTGTGCAAAACGAATCAACGTTGAAATCGTGACGTTGTTTCACTGTTGATGTCTTGACGTTGTTTCATTGTTGATTTCGTGACATTGTTTCACCGTCTCTTCTTTCAATATGGTTGAACAAAGATTGTATGTCGACGTTGAACCAATGTTGAATTATGCTTCGGTTTCGCTGCAAATTGAATCAACGTTGATATTGTGACGTTGTTTCACCGTCCATCATGGGATAATGAGTCATGACAATGCTGACTGAATTTGTGATTAACTGTAGGCTACACTAAAATATTGTTAACTATCAAATTACTTGCAGCAATGGCTTAATTAAACACATTTAATAAAAATATAACACATGCAAAAGATTTTTTAAAAGTTTTATTCTGAAAAAAACAAGTCTAAAAATACTTTCTAAAACAGATGAAAAACATCTCAAACTTTAAATTGCAGCATTTTCGAAGTAGGCTAATGTTAAAAACCTGTAAAGCAAGTGTAAATAATGTTTATAATTTAATGTTTAATATTAAATGTATAATTTAATAATGTTCAATAATTTAATAATGTTCAATTGTATTGTATTGATTATTTGCTAGGCACAATTATTCCAATGCTCACCATTTGAACATTATTTCAATAACATGTTCAACACAATCATTTTTAATTGATTGACAGCCCTAATTTATATGCGATTAAAATGCGATTAATTTCGATTAATTAATTACAAAGCCTCTAATTAATTAGATTAATTTTTTTTAATCGAGTCCCGGCCCTAATATATATATATATATATATATATATATATATATATATATATATATATATATATATATATATATATATTAGTGGTGGGCCGTTATCGGCGTTAACGTGCTGCATTAACGCGAGACTCTTATCGGGCGATAAAAAAAATATCGCCGTTAATCTATTCTCCAAGTTGGGTTGGGAGCTGATTCACAAGCTGTGATGACGCAATCTACCCGCGGCCGCGAGGTACACCCGGCTGCAACGCATATTCGTAGTCATCTTAAGTAAACACGGCTGAAAGTGAAAGCTGGTGAAAAAGATCGGTGCAACATCCATTATTTGGACTTGGTTAGTGTGTGGGGTAACAGTTCGGTAAGTTAACACATGATCCGTTCTACCACCTCAAATTCAAAACGAAACATATCACTGAATATCAGCGCGCGTATTATTCCCAGTATACCCAGTATATCTCATGCTAAACATGGCCAAAGTTTAAAAAAAATATTTTGGACGAATAACAGAGAATTTTTGTGCCGAAAACCTTACTTCCGGGTTGGTACAAGTTTCGGCTGTTTTTTTTTTTATCGTGGATCTAATGACGTAGACGAGAGTGGAACTCCTTATATGAGCATTTCTCTCGGAAAAGTGCGCCCGCGCACACGTCTACCAGAAGAGAGCGCAGTAGCGGTTTTTGGCACGGGCGATCCGGGCAATCGCCCGGGGCGTCATTTTTGGGGGGGCGGCGCCGCCGGCACGAGCAGAAAAAATAAATAAATAAAAAATCTGCGCCGCGAAGTGGTTTTCTATTATCTATCATTTCACTGTTGTGGGGAATTGGCAAATTTGCGCCCCCTGCAGCTGCAGGCGCCCCTGCTTGCTGAGAAGATGCTGTGCACAGAAGCTGTTTGTTTGAGAAGGGGAAAGGGGAGGGGGTGCGGAGGCGCGGAGGCGCGGGCACGGATGACAGTTCACCTCGAAGGGGGTCTCGCCCAGGGTGTAATTCAATGTAGAACCGCCACTGGGAGAGCGAGACCGCGCACATCAACGGGCTTCAAAAGGAAATCATCGGCAGCGCTGCATAGGATTTGTTCAAGAATGTCTCCAAAGTGTGTTTTTGGATGTGAGGGAAAGCTTACCGTGTTCAGCTTCCCAAAGAACCCAGCGTTACAGGAACAGTGGATGCAAATTGTTTTTCCGGGGCAGTAACGGAGTGTAGCAAGTGCGGTTGTGTGTTCTGGTCATTTCAGTGACGAATGTTTTATTAACAAGGCCCAGGTCGACGCTGGATTTGCAAATCGTTTACTATTAAAACGTGGAGCGGTCCCAGTGATAAAAGACCCCATTCATGTAAGTACAACTGGATCAGATTTCTGTCTTTTGCTGGAAATCAGCACTACCGCTTGACTCTATAGTCCTCCAGGAGCTCGGCTTTTTCCGGAGAGAATCCGAAAGCTGTATCTTTCTTTTATAAATATAATAAAACTAAACACTTTTTGGAGATATGAAGGATGCACTACTACTCTATAGGTACTCAAGATTAACATGAGATTAGGTGAAACTGTGTATGTTATGTACCCTTTAAGGTGTACTATCCCTTTAAAGGGGGGGTGAAATGCTATTTCATGCATACTGAGTTTTTTACACTGTTAAAGAGTTGGATTCCCATGCTAAACATGGACAAAGTTTCAAAAATTAAATTGTACGTTTGAAGGAGTATTTCTGTGCCAAAAATACTCCTTCCGGTTTGTCACAAGTTTCGAGAAAGTTTTTTTCGAGTATGGGTCTGTGTGACGTCAGCTGGGGCAGAATTTCCTTATACGGGTCCTAAGGGCACTTCTGCCGGAAGGGCGCGCGCACACCCGTAGACCAGAGCGAGACAGCGAAAGCAGTACGCCCATCAACGTTCCCTGCATTTCGACGATGAATGTTTTATAAACAAGGCCCAGTGCGACGCCGGATTTGCAGATCGTCTAACGTTAATTCTTAGGATGGAGCAGTCCCAATGATAAAGGTTCACGGTCGTGTGTTGGAACCGCAGGCGGTGAGTAAAACTGCTTCAAAATGTCTGTGTCTGTGTTGTTAGCTATCGGCGCGCAAGCACAGCAAGTAAACAACATGATCACGTATAGTTAATGTATCTATGGAGCATGCGATGTATGGTGTGTGTGTGTTTAAATACATGTGTTTAGCTGGCCACTGTAGGTGTCTGTTCGTGATTCTTTAGCTCCGCCCACACAGCACGCCTCCAGCCGCTCGGTTTTTCCGGAAAGACTCGGTACAGCCTATCTTTCTTTTATAAATATAATAAAACTAAAGACTTTTTGGAGATATGAAGGATGCAATACTACTCTATAGGTACTCAAGATTAACATGAGATTGACTGAAACTGAGTGTTTCACCCCCCCTTTAACTTAGTTTTACTCAGTATTTACGTTGTACATCTGCCGAACTAGTTAAGTTGTGAAAGAGGAGACAGAACATACCAAAGTTATGATGCTTCTCTGTTTAATGAGTTTACTTTGGCTAATTTAGGTGAAGTTAACCTAATGTTACCAGTTGATCACTATTAATCATAATGACGGCAATGAAAAGGCTCAACACACACCTCCATCGTTGCAGATTGCAGATAACATTATCCAGATCACAAACCTGAAAATAAATCAAAGCATATATGTGAAAATATTGAAATTAAAACCGCACTTAAACAAGGGTTTCGTCTAACTCACTTTACCTCAGTATTTCATGTTAGTTCGCTGTGGTTAACATTAAGTTACCGACGACTCCCCCGCCTGATGAGCTAACATGCGTTAAAGAGGCAGAGGAACACACAAACATTATATTTTATCGTTTTAACTAAAGAATATTTCGGCTAATATAGGTGACCTTAACTTACTCACCAGTTAATATTATCACTGAGACAGCGACCCGGCCGACAGTCAGGAAAAAAGGCAGTAAGGCATTCTGATGGACAGTCAGGGAAAAAAGGCACTAGAACCATTCAGACGAAAACAAAATGATAAATCATATTAGTTTGCTGTTAACATAAGTAAAAAGATTTGAAAATGTTTGTTTTACATAAAATAGAAATAATATACTAACCTTTTTGGTGAGTTACATGATCTTTTGTCTGTGCATTAACTGCCACTTCAACCTGTAAAAAAACACATGGAAAAGAAATCTCTTTGCCATTGGTCAGTTTTTCATGGGCAAGTTCACTATTGTAAATTGATTAACAGTAGGGAAGAATTACAGTAGTGACCATATTTTTTTTCTTCCCATAATCCTTTGCTGTTTACAGTAACATACTGTATACATATATTACAGTATCTTACTGTACATATTACAGTAAAATACTGTTCAAATTACAGAAACCTGTTACAGTGTATATGAAACAGAAATGATTAGTTCGAGTCTTCGGGTTCGGCCAGGTCCGAGTCTTTCGTTCTTCCTGTCAGTGCCATAGAGACTATGCTGTCAGTACCGGAAAGACAAATAATTAGTTCATCTTTCGAGTCTTTTGGGTCTGAGTCCTTCGTTCTTTTGTCACGTGACCGCTGGTATCTCGCTACAAATACAACATTAGATTCGTATTATTGACTGTGTCTGAATGTTTATTGTTTTATACATAGGAATTAACATAAAATTATCAAAATATATGTGCAATAAACTTGTGCATCTGTGGTGTGTTTTTATTGTGATGAACTAATCATTTATTTTTCCGGACCGGTCCTGCAGTGCATTCAAATGCATAAATAGGGCTGTGTCACACTGCCCAGATCAGACACACTGACGAGTCGACTGAACTAACGTAACGTCTCGAAGTCCGAACCCGAAGACACGAGGTGGGGAACAGACGTGATCAATTTGAAGTTGCAAAAGAAAGCTATGAACGGGGCCTACGCCAAAGAACTTGATTACTTGTTGGGCTGTTAATAAATGTTAATTGTTACAGTATTTATTCTCCCAAGTCTTTCTGGTAGAACTAACAGAATGCATTAGCCTGAACTTAAGACCCAACTAATCAATTAATTAAACATTTCGGTTTCTTATAATTTGGCTTTGGCTGCAAGTTTATTTTTACTTTTTTCAAATGTAATCAACATTTTCGTAAGTACTAGATGTGTTGGGCAATTTAACGTGACATTTTAATTATATTCTGCTGAAATGAACGAAATTACTCAAAAAAAGATTTGTTCCTTTTGCTGAACGAGATTCAAGTCCGAGTCAGTAAAATGATCCGAACATCCCACTACTACACTGTAAATTAGTTTAACTTCAAATTTTAACCAAACACACTTGAAGCAGCTAATGCAGGGTAATGGACTGGAGCTGCTTTGAAACCCCTGCTCTAGACCAAAAGCAAACTGAATCAAAGCCAACATTCCCCTGAGTGGAAGACCAAATCTCTCAACTGAGCACTGGAAGAAGTAAAGGGTTGTTGAAGCCAGATTGTTGGTTGCAACACCAAGATACATGATCTGCATAACAAAAAAGTAGGTTTTTACAATATGTGATTTTGACATCAATATGCGATATAAATGTTATAGATCTCGAGCAATGACTGTAAGTTTGCTAGTAATATTTGGTTTACTTCAGTGCAGAATAGCCCTTTGTTCACATTTAAATACCTTTCTAGAGAAACCATCGATGCCCCCGAAGATCACAGTGTTGAAGCTGTTTTGGAGAAAAGTCAAAAACAATGAAAAGAAAAGGCTCAGCTAATAACATTTCTTTGACTAATTTAGGATGAGTATATACATATCGAATGAGCTTATGATTAGTATCAATGTGCATCAGTGCTCTTGGGCTGACACAGAGTATGTGACCGAATCACACATCCCAACTGTGTCAGCCGGGAGATGATGCCTGCACAGTCGACTCTGTGCATTGTTATGGAATATGCAATTATTCTATTATAATTATGGCTTTTGGTATATGAATTACTTGTGTGTCGTAGTAAACCACAATTGTACCTGTATTAAGAAAATGGTTCATAAAGAAAAACACTGCAATTGTTGTTGTAAAATCATTTATTGAGAAAATGGTTCATAAAGAAAAACATACCACACTGAATGCTGTAAGTATTTATTAAGCATATGGCAGAGTAGAGAGAAATTGAAAATGTATTAGAAAGAGCTTTACCAAAGAAAGAAGAAAAATGCAATTATTACCGTCTATGTGTTGCGGACGAGACACAGAAGATACAGCGATGAAGAAAAGGTCCAGAAGAAGGAGGACGGAGAGGCAAAGGCTTTAAATGACCAAGTCCTAGGGGCTTTCCAGGAGAGGATTACCAATGAACAAGTTTTAGGGAGTTTCCAGGAGGAGATTTCTGAAGATGTCAAAAAGTTGATGGACTTTAAAAAGAGCTGGAATGACATGTACAGTCAGACGCTGATTCATCAAGGACGGCCTCTCCGGTGTTAGATGCCTTGCCATTGTGCCTCATGAAGTTAAAGGTCCCGTTTTTGTGTGTGTTTTTGAAGCTTTGATTGTGTTTACAGTGTGCAATATAACATGTGTTCATGTTTCGCGTGTAAAAAAAAAGTATTTTTCGCACAATTTACTTATCTGTATACCGCTGTTTTCACTGTCATAAAAACGGGCTGATGGCTTCCTTGTTCTATGAAGTCCCTCCTTCAGAAATACGTAACGAGATCTGATTGTGCCAGCGGTTCCTGTACGTTGTGATTCGACAGCAGCTTAGCGCACGTTGCCCGGAAAGGTCACGCCTCTTACCATAACGTGGAGATGAATGCGCTCAGGGAAGGCCAAACAAAGGTGATTTGACTCCGGGATGAAAATAACAGCGTCTCGACAACATGGCGACAAACACACTCTACAAACGCAACTCTACCTCTTCTCCGTGCCCGTGGGAGCGCAACAAGACCACGCCCCCCTTTTTGTGTATTCTTGTGGGCGAAGGTTAGTCCAAAAACTGTTCTAATGACGTCATTAAAGAAGGAAGTAGAGGGATGTAGTCCAAATCAGCCGTTCGCTGTAGGCGACTTCTGTTAAATAAAATATCTCGCTTGGCATTGAACTTTGAGCTTTATCATTTTACAGATATTATTTATACTCTAACAACAACATTACACACTAACTAAAGTTTGAAACATGGGATCACGAAGAACGGGACCTTTAAAAGCTTGTAAATTATTTGGTTTTGATTTACTTTTATTTTTATTTTATATATTAATACCTTTTATGTAAACTAGTTAATCTGTATTTAATTAAAAAATATATAAATAATTGAAATTAAGAAGCTTGCCTGCCATAAGTCTCTGTTTTACAAAAGATTGAGCTGAACTGACCACGGAGAAGTCTTCTGTGATCTAAATATTGTAAGTAAAGATGCTTATTATTTAGGACAGATTTGACTTTACCTAACCTGAGAATAATTAAAATAAGGTTAAAGGTGTTTAAAATTACGCACCATAAAACAACATGGAAGCCCGGATTCTTTCCCACAGCACTCCATGACCCTTAGCCTGCAGCAAACCCTTCACCATCCTCTATCCAGCATAAGGATGTCTGGATTTAACTGCTGTGACTAATGTGTCCAGCTCCTCATCCCTACGGTATGTGTCTTTCACTGACAGTCCTGTTTCTGACACTCTCCGGCGTATGGTTCTTGTGCTCGCTCCCAGCAATTTAGCAACACACGGCACTGGTGGAGACATGGCTATTAGTTCCTCAATACGGTCCTCTGACAAAACTATTCTTGGTCGCCCAAGCTTGCCAGATTCAAAGTCTTGAGTGTTGTGCGTACACACGTGATTGCTGTTGATCTCACCAATCACCTGTCAACCTCTCCATCCATTACAGCATGTGGAAACGAATCCTCCTGGCTTGACAGTGCACTTAAAAACACTAGCTCCTGGGAACAGGCAAACTCCAAAAACTCTAAATCAACTGGTGGTCGATTAAGCAGATGGGACAGTCGAGCATGGAGTCTATCCAATACAGCATTCATCAACAGTTCCTTAAGAGACAGCATTATAACAATTAGCAACATGCACATTACAATGTTTTAATTATAGATTTGATATATAACGTTGTAATTACATAGTTTAGCATCAGCTCAAAGGTCTAAGCAGATTATATGATATACATCATTTCAATGAAAATGCCAAACCAATCGAATCTGTTTTTCTTACTTAACACCAGCTTGTGTATGTGATATGAATTCAGTATGAACACACGGGAGTCGGCTTAATGTTACACAACTTATGAAGGATTTAAATATACGCCTATTTTATATGTATTATTATATATTTGTGTGTGCGCGTTAAAAGTACCATTCTGGCGGCGAGGACGATGCTGAGTCAGATCAGAATGTCAGGAGGGATCGTCTTCTCTTCTGGCACCTGGCACGTTTATTGAACCAATCAGATAAGAGTAAATCGAAAGTCAGAGAGAAGCTCATTTGATTGGCTACATGATGAAGGTGGACCCGCCCTCCTCTTCACGTTTGCAAAAGAAGAGGGAACTGTGCAAATCGGGTTATTTCGGGAGCATTTACCCCACGCACACAACAACTCATTTAGACATTTGCAACAGTTTATTTTTTACGCATACAGATTTGTTTTACACTTTCAATCCAGTTTGCAGTTCTTTAAACTGTTGTTTTCGGTTGCAAATCACTGTTCACAGGCTTGCAATGATTTTGGCCGTATTTCGGCGAAGTGCCAAAAGTGTAATCGCGGAAAAATGGAAGCCAGAAGAATACAGATCATATTTATTATGCGTTAGCGTGAAGCTGCAGTTTCACAATACATGAATTACACTTACGAAAACCAGTCAAATATTGTACTTTTTTTTTCTTATGCTTGAAACGTGATTTACACTTTTACAAATTTACACTTTTGCATGTCTTGCGCATGCAAAATTAATTTACGCTACCTATTTTATGCACACTTTCACAAATCTTACCCTGCGCATGCGATTCTTCAAGGCATCATATTACCTCCATAGTATACTTACTCAAAACCTTTGATTGCTGCATCTAAGGCTGCGTGTGTTCATCGGTCCCTGTAACATCCAAACAAGATTTAATGTTAGATCTGTCATTTAGGTGATCAAAAGACTACTAAATCATAGACAAATAAAATCTAATAATTATCTTCAGTTTTGAAAATCTTTATGTAAATTAGTAAAATAAGCAAATGTGTGTAATGTAAACTGTTGACAAACTGTTGCTTAATGAAGCACGACTGGTAGCTATATGAAAATTAAATGTTTTACAGCAACTTAATATAATTAATATATGAATATTTAATATTAATGTCTTTAAATCATTAGTTTCCTCGTCAGTTGTTAAATAAGTGCAATGTAAATATTAATAATGACTGAATCAATAATATGTATGATTCTGTCAATATACTCTTCAGAAATGTGTGTATAATAGCTCAGCATTTCTCAACATGAGGAAGTTGTTTGATAATGTGTTTGTGACTGATCTACAGTCTTCAGGATAATGATTTAAATAGAGAGAGTCACTTTGCATTGTCAGCACATGCTTCAGTGCTCTGAGAGTGTTTATAGTGCTGTGAGTTTAACACTTCATGACTGAGAGCAGAACAGAACACACTCTTCATCATCACACAAGACTAAACTACAGCAATGAACACAATCAACATCTTCATCTGGACTCTCACACTGTTTATTCAAGGTTTGTGTAATACAGCTTTTATAATGAATATTAATTATCTTAAAATGTCAAATATACGTAATTTTCATTTTTGTTTGTGTTTTCTTTCAGAGTGTAGAGGACAGATCACTGTAACTCAGAGTCCATCAATACCAGCAGTTCAACCAGGAGAAGAAGTCAGAATAAACTGTAAAACCAGCAGTAGAGTGGATAGTGGTAATAGGTTAGCCTGGTACTCACAGAAACCTGGAGAAGCTCCTAAACTCCTCATATATTATGCAACAACCCGTAATACTGGAACTCCATCTAGATTCAGTGGCAGTGGATCTGGCAGTGATTTTACTCTGACCATCAGTGGAGTCCAGACTGAAGATACAGGAGATTATTACTGTCTGAGTAAACACTGGATTGGTAGCTGAGTGTTCACACAGTGATAAAGAGTCGTACAAAAACCTCTGTCAGTCAGACGTCACAGTGACTGCACTGATACAGCTGAGAGAAACTGCAGCTGCTGATGGAGGATCACAAAGTCAAGTCACCTTTATTTATATAGCACTTTTTACAATAAAGATAGTTTCAAAGCAGCTTTACAGTGATAACAGGAAAATAATGCAACAAAGTTGTTTTCTTCTAGATCTTCTGTACAGCAGAAACAATCATCCTAGTCCAGCTGAAGTAAGTTCAGTGGTGGTTAAAATAGCCCCACATCATCACATAGCCTTCACCATACCTAGAGATTGGCATGGTTTTATTTCAGTTAGCCTAATAGCTAGTTGGATTTGCATTGAGAGATGATCTTATGGAAAGTACCTCATGCCAATCTCTAGGTATGGTGAAGGGTATGTGATGATGTGGGTCTATTTTAATTCCAAAGGCCAAGGGAACTTTATCAGGATGCATAGTATCCTGGATCCATGAAATAACTGGCCTTTAAAAATAAAAATCTGCCTGCCTCTATGGGAATTTAACATAGGGGTGTCCTGACTTATGCACCCTGTATTTTAAGGAACAACATTTATTTATTTACGATACATTATTCATTCACAAAGAAAATTGGTGTCCTTAAAGGTTGGAGTTTGCCTCATTTTTTAAATTAAATTAATGCTTTTTAATTAGCTTTTTTGCTAAGCACTGTATATAGCCGCTCTGGAGAAAACAGTGATGTCATCGTCCAGCTCAGATAATGGTGTCAATGCAGGAGATCAATAATATTGTTATTGAATATTGGTGGTTGAGGAGATTTCCCCTTCCATATGTAAAGGGCTTCGAGTACCTAGAAAACCGCTATATAAATGTAAAAAAAATATATATATACAGTATATATATTATTATTAAGTGTCCCCAACTAAGGAAGACAAAGGCAAACAGGAACAGGGACAGGAAGCAAAACTCCATCAGTGACATAATAGAGGAAAAAACCCTTGGGAGAAACCAGACTCAGTCACTCAGTTCTCCTCTAGCCAATGAGCACAGTGTATGATTATGATTCAGGCAGCATTACAGGTCAGAGGTCAGACTGTATCGGAACATTCAGAATATTATCCAGTTCCATCGGGTTGAAGATCGGAGTCACGCCGGTATGAAGACGGGGACAAACAACACAATGGGCCCTATCTTGCACCCAGCGCAATTGACTTGCAATTGTACACCGACGCATGTATCATTCCTATTTTGCACCCACGCAAAGCGCGCTTTTCCCTCCACAGACGCACGTCGCTAAACTAGGGAATGAACTTGCGCTCCCTGGGCGGTTCAGCGCAAACGTTCCCTCATGCTATTTTGCAGGTTTAGAAAACAATTGCGCCACTAACCAGGAAAAAATAGTTTAAAGTCAGTGGCGCGTTGCTTGCGCCATATGTTATTCATATGCCATTTTAAGGGCGCATGCTTGGCCATAATCAATGTAGCGTGTGCACAACGCGCATACACTTTGATTGGTAACACTTTACAATAATAGTACATGAATAATCATGTACTAATACCTGAATTAATAATTACTTTACTATGAACTAATGATGAGTTAAGACATGTATTAATGAGGTACTAACCTTAATTACGACATGAGTATCATGAATTCCTACATGAATATACCATCTTAACTACGCGTTAGTACATGCTTGTTAATTAATGTATTAATTAACATTTCGAGGTAAAGTAAATCAAACATGCTCTAGATCAGAAGAAAGATGTACTAAAAGGGCACAATGTTAAATTGTTCATAAATTTAACACCATCAATTGTCACAAACATCAGTGAATGACACAAGATGTCTTGAAATATTTATATTAAACCTACTCATTGAACACACATTCCGTTTTAAGTGATTGCACTGCTGCCTTCAAGTGTAAAATACCTACTACACTAGCATATTCATTAAACAGATGCAATTTTCAAAATTAAAATCAGTGTTAGCACAGATGATGGTTATTTTCTGGATTTGTTTACTGTCTTTATATCATAATGCAGTCGGATGTTAGTCTTGTTTGCTGGCTCTTCTTTGGGGCCACTATTGCCCCTTCAAAATTTGTCCACTTTTTTCCTACCGTTCAGTTCCTTCTCCATCTAAATTTAGGCACAGCACCTCTGCTCTTCCACTTCTTTACAAACCACCGACAAGCAACAAATGATATCTGATTTAGAAGAGCTGAATATGTATAAAACATGTGTAATTGATACATTTTTGAAGATTTACTCTTGGAGGGCCAAGACAAGAAATTACATGATACATTAACAAATCATGATTTCATGTTACTTTCCAAGTAATTAATGATGAGTTAGTAATGATGTGCCCCTCCAAGTAAAGTCATGACATTATGATACATTAACAAGTCATGAATTCATGTTACTTTCCAAGTAATTAATGATGAGTTAGTAATGATGTGCCCTTCCATGAAGTAAAAGTAACATGAATTCATGACTTGTTAATGTATCATGTAATTTCTTGTCTTGGCCCTCCAAGAGTAAATCTTCAAAAATGTATCAATTACACATGTTTTATACATATTCAGCTCTTCTAAATCAGATATCATTTGTTGCTTGTCGGTGGTTTGTAAAGAAGTGGAAGAGCAGAGGTGCTGTGCCTGAATTTAGATGGAGAAGGAACTGAACGGTAGGAAAAAAGTGGACAAATTTTGAAGGGGCAATAGTGGCCCCAAAGAAGAGCCAGCAAACAAGACTAACATCCGACTGCATTATGATATAAAGACAGTAAACAAATCCAGAAAATAACCATCATCTGTGCTAACACTGATTTTAATTTTGAAAATTGCATCTGTTTAATGAATATGCTAGTGTAGTAGGTATTTTACACTTGAAGGCAGCAGTGCAATCACTTAAAACGGAATGTGTGTTCAATGAGTAGGTTTAATATAAATATTTCAAGACATCTTGTGTCATTCACTGATGTTTGTGACAATTGATGGTGTTAAATTTATGAACAATTTAACATTGTGCCCTTTTAGTACATCTTTCTTCTGATCTAGAGCATGTTTGATTTACTTTACCTCGAAATGTTAATTAATACATTAATTAACAAGCATGTACTAACGCGTAGTTAAGATGGTATATTCATGTAGGAATTCATGATACTCATGTCGTAATTAAGGTTAGTACCTCATTAATACATGTCTTAACTCATCATTAGTTCATAGTAAAGTAATTATTAATTCAGGTATTAGTACATGATTATTCATGTACTATTATTGTTTTCATTTTTGCAAATCATACATTATTACGATAGATAGATAGATAGATAGATAGATAGATAGATAGATAGATAGACAATTTATTATAAAAGCATACATCTAGTTTACACATTTACCCAAATTATCATACGCCTTTTTAACCGAAGTTAATTTGGGTGGGTTTCTCCATCCCCAACGTCCCTGACGAGAGCGTTGCTCTCCTCGGCTGTGAACCGCTCCTGGCGCGCGCCTGGCAAATCCGCCGTTATAATAGGAATCCGCTTTAGAACAAGCGCGCCTGCTCTTAAAGGGAATGTGAGATGACGCTCTGATTGGTTTATTTCACGTTACGCCCAAACCACACCTATGAGTAATGAAGCTCCTTCAGACCAACACATTTTAGATTTGCGCCTGGCGCAAGAGTCATTTATCCCGCCGGGAAAATAGCAACAGCGCCAAGACCCGCCCACAAAGTTACTTGCGCTTTGACACTTGCGTTTCAGATCGTTAAAATAGGGCCCATAGACTATGTTTAGCAAAGTTTCTAAAGACTTTAAAAATAAATATACATTTATCTGTAGTAATATATTTGATATGAAATAAGAGTTAGTGCTGATATTGATTATGGCACTGGGATGTTTTATTGTCAGTGTTTCAGATCACAGTATGAGAGCGATGCGGAGTGAAGCAGAAACACCAGCTGTTTTTAATGTGTTTTCTCTCACTCCAGGATTGATCTCAGTGGTTTCTTTCATCAGTGGTCGTGGAAATAATATACATACTAACTAATCAGATTTGGACTGAAAGGAAAGTTAGAAAGTTGTTGCTTATAGAACTGTTATATAAAGTAATATCACATTCACAATCGTGCTGCTCTTCATGTCTATGGTAGAATCACAGGCGTGCTGATATTCAGTATAACTGCACTCTTGATCATGTGACACTGCTTACATGTGGCCGGAGGAAAGAAAAAACAGCACAACACCTTCATACATTTAAAGGAACTGTATGTAAGATTGTGGCCAAAACTGGTACTGCAATCACTTTCAAATTACTGTAGAGCAGTGTATCCCCTCCCCCTCCCCCCTGACTCGAGGTTGCCAGATATGCTGCAGGATCCAGCAGGAACGTTTGTAGCTGCAGCTGTGGTAACTAGAGCAGAGCTGGCAACCCGGATGCTGAAACACTACTGACTTCATGATTGGTAGATAGGTGGAGGGTGGAGCATCAGGCCAAAACAACATGACAACATCAACATCAGTTGAGGGTTGCAACTTCACTTTTAAATGACAATATCCTGGCCATACTACTGTTGCCAGTGATATAAGTATTTGAAATGAACATGATTTCTTAATGTCTAGTGACACATCAGGGCCATTTTATGATTAATTGAAATACATTTATTACATACAGCTCCTTTCAAGACAACTTCAGCAAGAGCATTTAACCCTAATACAAATATGGTAGTGTTTATTTGATCACAGTTTTTTTTCCAATTGCTACCAAGCATTGTTTAATACTGAAGCCACATTTTCAAAACTCTTCATTCAGTATGCATTACCAACATGAATCTTGACCAAAGAGTTAATCTCACTCAGACCAACAAAACACTTCATATATGTCTCAAAATAAGCTCATTCCTCCATAACACTGGCAACAATTCTCATTCAGAAAACATACATGTCATTCATTAGCCTGGATGCCAGCCGAACTTACATAACATTTGAGGTGGGAAGTTCGGTCTGGACTTGATCCGTTGTCGAGCAACTACACTCAAACCAGGGCTGTACACCTTAAGCTGTACCTCATCGATTAATACGTGTTTCCCGAAACGTTCTTAGTTAAGTATACCTTCTGTAAGTCATACGTTCGGAAGGTTGGTCTGGACCGCTCTTAGCTTTACCTGATCACTGTTGCAGGTCTATACGAATATAATCCTGAAGTTTTAATACACCCAGACAGTGTTCAATTTGGCCAGTGGTTCTCAAAATGTGGGGCGCAAGGTTACTGCAGGGGGGGCGCAGGAGATCAGCAAAAAAATAAATAAAAAAAATACAGCCGTTACGTTACTACGGCGTTCAAGTGCGTGAAAACGGTAGTGATAGCGGCAACGAACGGCAATTACACTGAATCAAGCCCAACATCGAAGTTGCTCGCCAAAGAAAAAAACCTCTTCAGCGGACCGAATCACGAGCTGCTATTGTGAACGCGGCACTCCGCTGCTGTGCGCGCTCTGGTGAGAAGACCAACCAGAAGCTGAGCTCGTGAGGCACTCTCCAAAGCTGCTATATATTAACTTTTAATTATAAATTAAAAGTTAAAGTTCTGGTTTATTATTCTCTCTTACTGTTGATTCAATGTCATGACAAATTAAAACTATTCCTGTTTTTCATTGCACGTTTTTATTTTATTTTGTAATTTTTTATTTTTCATTTTTCAAGGAGAAATACAGAAAGCAGGCCTTCAATAATTTCTTAAATCAAAGACACTTGTAAGTTTATCATTGCACGTTTTTCATTGTAAAAAAACGTTCTGCTTATATATATATATATATATATATATATATATATATATATATATATATATATATATATATATATATAATTATTATTTATTTTTTTGGGGAGGGGGGGGGGGCAGATTTTTTTAAAGGTTTAAAGGGGGGCATGACCAAAAAAGTTTGAGAACCACTGAATTAGGCTAATTCAAGTGTTTTCATGCAAATAATAAAATTGTCATTACACTGATTGTTGTTAGATTTTTAATTATATTATTATAGAAATATATATAAAGTACCTGTAACGGTCACCAGCTGGAGTGCCCTTGAGAGCCACCAGAGGGCACTCCACATCAGACACTCACGTTCACTCTCAAACTACATTTCCCATAACTCACTGCCCGGACTCATCACTTATCACTGATCACATTCACCTGTACCTCATTCACTGATTGCATTCACCTGTCTCATCATCCTGTTAGTCTGTCTATATATACCTTGTTCATTCATTCACTCACCGCGAAGTCTTGTTAAGTGTTACACTGCCATTCTGAGCGTTTCCCTGGTTGTCTTGTTTCTTGTTTTTGGATATCTTGCCCTGTTTCCTGGATTACTCTCTTGCCTCTGGTCCCTGGATTACTCTCTTGCCTCTGGTCCCTGCCTGTTTTGTTTGTTTGTTTGTTTCTTTGTTTTGGACTGCTTTCCTGTGTATGACCCTAGCCTGTATGTTGGATTACGCCTCTGGATTGCCCCACAAAATAAAGCTGCATTTGGATCTCCTACTTCGTGTCTCTGAGCAGTTCGTGACAGAAGACTTCGCCACTTCAGATCCAGCAGCCGAGAAAGAACTGAGACCCACCATGGACCTACTAATCAGTCTCTTCCGCCTCCGCCAAGGTAACCGATCTATAGAGGAATATGTTGGAGAATTTTGTGAGCTCTGCCATGGGGTAGACTTGGACGATGCCGTCTTAAAGGATAGTTTCCGATATGGGCTTGAGGACATGTTAAATTATCTCATGCCAGACAACACCCCTCAATGGACTTTATGTCAATATATTGAATTCGCCCTGAGGATAAGCGGCTCATCCTTTTCTGTGGGCCCTGTGGATGAGGGGGCGTTTCCAGAGACCGTGCCCGTCACGTCTGCTGAGCCTGAGCCTCTTCACGCCAGTCCAGCCGAGCCTGCACTTCACGCCAGTCCAGCCGAGCCTGCACTTCACGCCAGTCCAGCCAAGCCTGCACTTCACGCCAAATCTGCCGAAGCCAAGGCAGTATGCGTCATGCCCGCCGCCCCTGAGACAGCAAGCGACATGCCCGCCAAGCTAGAGCCTTCACCGCTGGTCCCGTCCAGCACAGAGCCTTCTTCACCGCTGGTCCCGTCCAGCACAGAGCCCTCTTCACCGCTGGTCCCGTCCAGCACAGAGCCCTCTTCACCGCTGGTCCCGTCCAGCACTGAGCCCTCTTCGCCGCTGGTCCCGTCCAGCTCAGAGCCCTCTTCCCCGCTGGTTCCGCCCAGCTCAGAGCCCTCTTCGCCGCTGGTCCTACCCAGCTCAAAGCCCTCGCCGCCGCTGGTCCCGTCAAGCTCAGAGTGCGCTTCTGCTGATCCAGAGACTGTTCACGTTGCTTCTGCCGATCCAGAGACTGTTCACGTCACTTCTGCCGATCCAGAGACTGTTCACGTTGCTTCTGCGGATCCAGAGAGTGAGCTTCACGTCACTTCTGCCGATCCAGAGACTGAGCTTCACGTCACTTCTGCCGATCCAGAAACTGAGCTTCTCGTCACTTCTGCCGATCCAGAGACTGAGCTTCACGTCACTTCTGCCGATCCAGAGACTGAGCTTCACGTCACTTCTGCCGATCCAGAGACTGAGCTTCACGTCACTTCTGCCGATCCAGAGACAGAGCTTCACGTCACGTCTGCCGAGCCAGAGCTTCACGTCACGTCTGCCGAGCCAGAGCTTCACGTCACGTCTGCCGAGCCAGAGCTTCACGTCACTTCTGCCGATCCAGAGACGGTTCACGTCGCTTCTGCTGATCCAGAGATGGTTCACGTCGCTTCTGCTGATCCAGAGACCGTTCACGTCACTTCTGCCGATCCAGAGATGGTTCACGCCGCTTCTGCTGATCCAGAGACTGTTCACGTCGCTTCTGCTGATCCAGAGACTGTTCACGTCGCTTCTGCTGATCTAGAGACTGGTCACGTCACTTCTGCCGAGCCAGAGACTGTACACGTCACGTCAGCCGATCCAGAGACTGAGCTTCACGTCACGTCAGCTGATCCAGAGACTGAGCTTCACGTCACGTCCGCCCGTCAAGAGTCTCGTCCCGCCGAGACTGAATCTGTTCCTGAGCCTGAATCTGATCCTGATACTGAGCCTGAATCTGTTCCTCTTCCTCTTTCTGCGCCTGTGTCTTCGGACAAGATGGCCGACTCTACGCCTGTGTCTTCGGACAAGATGGCCGAATCCTCGCCTGTGTCTTCGGACAAGATGGCCGACTCTACGCCTGTGTCTTCGGACAAGATGGCCGAATCCTCGCCTGTGTCTTCGGACAAGATGGCCGACTCTACGCCTGTGTCTTCGGACAAGATGGCCGACTCCACGCCTGTGTCTTCGGACAAGATGGCCGACTCTACGCCTGTGTCTTCGGACAAGATGGCCGAATCCTCGCCTGTGTCTTCGGACAAGATGGCCGACTCTACGCCTGTGTCTTCGGACAAGATGGCCGACTCCACGCCTATGTCTTCGGACAAGATGGCCGACTCCACGCCTGTGTCTTCGGACAAGATGGCCGACTCCACACCTGTGTCTTCGGACAAGATGGCCGACTCCACGCCTGTGTCTTCGGACAAGATGGCCGACTCCACGCCTGTGTCTTCGGACAAGATGGCTGAAACCACGCCTGTGTCTTCGGACAAGATGGCCACCGCCGAGCCAGTGTCTCGGGACAAGATGGTCTCCACCGAGCCAGTGTCTTCGGAAAAGATGGCCGCCGCTGAGCCGGTGTCTGTTTCTGTTCCTGAGCCGGTGTCTGTTCCTGAGCCGGTGTCTGTTCCTGTTCCTGAGCCGGTGTCTGTTCCTGTCCCTGAGCCGGTGTCTGTTCCTGTCCCTGAGCCGGTGTCTGTTCCTGTTCTAGAGCCCGTTCATGTTCCTGAACCGTTGGATCCGCCTGAAGGGTCGTCTCCGCCCCGGCCGCCTGAAGGGTCGTCTCCGCCCCGGCCGCCTGAAGGGTCGTCTCCGCCCCGGCCGCCTGCTCAACCTGCTCCGCCCCGGCCGCCTGCACAGCCTGCTCCGCCCTGGCCGCCTGCACAGCCTGCTCCGCCCTGGCCGCCTGCACAGCCTGCTCCGCCCTGGCCGCCTGCACTGCCTGCTCCGCCCTGGCCGCCTGCACAGTCTGCTCCGCCCTGGCCGCCTACACAGCCTGCTCCGCCCTGGCCGCCTGCACAGCCTGCTCCGCCCTGGCCGCCTGCTCCGCCCTGGCCGCCTGCACAGCCTGCTCCGCCCTGGCTGCCTGCACAGCCTGATCCGCCCTGGCCGCCTGCACAGCCTGCTCCGCCCTGGCCGCCTGCACAGCCTGCTCCGCCCTGGCCGCCTGCACAGCCTGCTCCGCCCTGGCCGCCTGCACAGCCTGCTCCGCCCTGGCCGCCTGCACAGCCTGATCCGCCCTGGTCGCCTGCACAGCCTGCTCCGCCCTGGCCTTCCGCCCTGCCGGAGTCTTCAGGTCCTCTTCCGCTGCACGGGCCTGGCCCTCCATCCCGCCCCCGGGTCTGCCTCCGCTCCACCACCCTCCTGGACAATTTAGGAGCGTCTGGAATCCGCTCCTTAAAGGGGGGGCTATGTAACGGTCACCAGCTGGAGTGCCCTTGAGAGCCACCAGAGGGCACTCCACATCAGACACTCACGTTCACTCTCAAACTACATTTCCCATAACTCACTGCCCGGACTCATCACTTATCACTGATCACATTCACCTGTACCTCATTCACTGATTGCATTCACCTGTCTCATCATCCTGTTAGTCTGTCTATATATACCTTGTTCATTCATTCACTCACCGCGAAGTCTTGTTAAGTGTTACACTGCCATTCTGAGCGTTTCCCTGGTTGTCTTGTTTCTTGTTTTTGGATATCTTGCCCTGTTTCCTGGATTACTCTCTTGCCTCTGGTCCCTGGATTACTCTCTTGCCTCTGGTCCCTGCCTGTTTTGTTTGTTTGTTTGTTTCTTTGTTTTGGACTGCTTTCCTGTGTATGACCCTAGCCTGTATGTTGGATTACGCCTCTGGATTGCCCCACAAAATAAAGCTGCATTTGGATCTCCTACTTCGTGTCTCTGAGCAGTTCGTGACAGTACCGGCCAAAAGTTTGGACATTACTATTTTTTATGTTTTTGAAAGAAGCCCTTTATGCTCATCAAGGCTGCATTTATTTGATCTAAAATACAGAAAAAATATTATATTGTAAAATATTACTACTTGAAATAATAGTTTTCTATAATGATATTGTAACGGTCACCCGCTGGAGTGCCCTTGAGAGACACCAGAGGACACTCCACATCAGACTATTGTGATTCCCTCACAAAATACATTTCCCATAACTCACTGCTCTTCATCCATTATGTGTCTCATTATCTTGTTTAGCTCACCCCATATACGCCTGGTTTTCTCATTCATTCTCTGCGAAGTCTTGTTTAGTGTTACACTGCAATTCTGAGCATTCTCCCTGGTTTCATGTCTCTTGGTTTTGGATTTCTTGCCTGTTCTGTAGATTACTCTTTTGCCTGTGTTCCCTGCCTTGTTGTGTTTGTTTGTATGGACTGCCTTCCTGTGCTTGACCCTTTGCCTGTGTTTAGTTACGACTCTGGATTACTCAGATAAACTGCATTTGGATCCTCAACCTTTGTGTCTCAGAGCAGTTTGTGACAGATATACATATAACCTTTGACACTTTTTTCAGGATTCGGAGTTAAAAAAACAAACAAAAAAAACCTTTATTTAAAATAAAACTATTTTGTACCAAGATACACTACCTTTCAAAAGTTTGGGGTCAGTAATTTTATTTCTTTTTTTTTTTTTAACTGTTTCTAACATTGATAATAAATCAGGATATTAGAATGATTTCTGAAAAATCATGTGACACTGAAGACTGGAGTTATGGCTGTTGAAAATCCGGCTTTGCATCACATAAATAATCCAATAAATCAAATAATAAGTCCTTGCTTTCTGTCCCTCGATCTCATTTAAAGTCAAAAGGTGATCAGGCTTTTGCTGTTGTGGGTCCAAGGCTCTGGAATAGTCTGCCTCTTGAACTAAGAGAGATCAGTTCTTTGAATGTATTTAAAGTTAGTGTTAAAAATTATTTCTTATCTTTAGCTTTTGAGAGGTTGGGCTAGTATCTGTTTTCTCAAGTTGCATGTTGTCTGTATGTGTTGTTTGTTTTTAAGCTGCTGATTGTACAGCACTTTGGTCTGCAGGTGCAGTTGTAAAGTGCTTTATAAATAAAGTTAAGTAAGTAAGTAAGTAAGTATAAAAAATATATATTTTTAACGTATATTAAAATAGAAAACCATTATTTTAAATTATTATTTTTTTTGTTAATGAATTAATTCATTATTTATTGTGATGATATTTGTCTGTATTTTTTATCAAATAAATGCAGGCTTGATGCACATAAGAGACTTCTTTAAAAACATAAAAATAGTCATCTGTCTAAATGTTTGACCAGTAGTACTGTACTATTATACTATTGCTGCATAATTATCAAACATGTTGAAGTCCTTTCACGTCTCCTTTTGGCGTGTTGTTGTCCGCCTACACTTCACATAATAGTTCCCTTTCGTTGTCACTCCGAGTTACGTCGGATGACGACGAATGGGGTTTCGCTTAGAAATCCTATCACCTTCGACTGTATAAAACGAGCCAATGGCAAAGAAATGCCCAGGGTCTGCGGAATTTGCATAGCGTAACTCCGCCCCACCCTGGGGGTATATAAGGAAGTGCGCTGGCAACATGCAGATATGTTTTTGCTTCGGAGCCAAGTTGATGTACTTCACTCCACAGACCAATCCTGAGATTCATCTCTTCATTTCTCTTCGAGATGAGCCTCTTTCCAAGTGTTGGTGTGACAGCGAGTTCCAGCGAGTGCACATTCCCTGCTTATCTGTGCAGTGATTTGCCAGTGTTTGTGTGTTCTCTCCCTGGTCGCTTCAACATTTGTGGAGAAATCTCCTTTCTAAAAGAGCTTGCACGCGGCACGTCTTTTTAAAGATGCCTCGCCCGTGCACTTCTGGTTGCGGTCTTCTCATTTCTGACTCTGATGGGCACAATCGCTGTCCTGTGTGTCTGGGCTTAGAGCACGCTAAGGCAGCGTTTGTGGATGAGTCATGTTCCCATTGCGGGAACATGCCCATCGCACGGTTGCGGTCGAGACTCAGTGACCTTCATGGTAGAGTCCCCTCATCCGCACCCTGATCTACTGGCTCCGCGAGAGCTAGTACTTCGGCTGGCGGCCAGGGTGACCTGAGGATTACGGTGTGGGACAAAGCGCCGACTATTCCACGCTCCACACCGTCGTCTAGCACCGTGCAACCAGGAGTGTTTCAAATGAGCCCGCCGTACAGTCCTCTGACTTGCCGTGGGTCTCATTTGGCGCTCCAGAGGAAGATTCGATGTCGATCGCTGCATCACAGGGTGGGCAAGAGTCCTTGGGAAGTGAGGATTCGGCTGTGCTGCCACCTTCGGGTGTGCCAGCATTGCCCGAGTCTGATCCCGAGATGACTGCCATGCTTTCCCGGGCAGCCGCGGCCATTGGGCTTGAGTGGTCCCCGCCACCTGGTCCAGTGCGCTCGCGGCTGGATGATTGGTTTTTGGGTGCCGCCACTGACCCTCATCAGCGCGCGTCCCCAATGCCTTTCTTCCCGGATGTGCATGAGGAGGTCACGAGGCCTCCTCACTGCATGCCATGGCGACACTCCAGGTCTACCAGGCCCAGATGTTGCGTGACATGCACGAGGGGAGGACTGACCCAGGGCTCTTTGATGAGCTGCGTGCCGCCACCGACCTTGCTCTCCGAGCGACGAAGGTGACCGCACGCTCCCTGGGTCGGGTGATGTCCACTTGCGTGGTCCAGGAGAGACATATGTGGCTCAACCTGGCTGATATGCGTAAGGCCGAGCGGACCCGGTTCCTCGACACTCCCATATCCCAGGCTGGCCTCTTCGGCGGGGCGGTTGAGGACTTTGCCCAGCAGTTCTCGACCGCTCAGAAGCAGACTGAGGCTCTCAAACACGTCCTGCCCTGACGGCCAGCTGCTGCCTCCACCTAGCCGTTGGCACAGGTGCTTCAGTCTGCTCGCCGCCGAGGGCGCCCTTCTACGGCTCCCGCCCCTCCCACACGGCCCCAGCAGCAGCTTCCATCCGGGTCGCGTCGTGGAGGACGCCGTAGGAAGGCGCCACAGCCCTCTCCCGCCCCGTGCCCCGCTAAACGCCAGGCCAAGCGGCGCTCCTGAGACGGGCTGCTCAGAGATGCCGTTGAGTTCTTCCCAGTAGACGGTAGCAGGGCCGCTCCTTCCCCCGGTGGAGGGCCGGGGGAGAATCCTTGGTTTTCCCCACCCCGCTGCTCATCCCACGACGAGCAGCACCCTAATGTGGTTAAAGAAAGAACTCACTCCCCCATCTCTGAGCACACCGAGTGTCCGGATGACAGTGCGCACCGCTCACGAGCCTCGCCACTCTCGTCCCCCTCTGTCGCCAGTTCCCTGCCAGAGCACGCCCCAGTGGGACGCTGGTCCTCCCCTGGCCTCCTCTGGCAGGACGCGGCTAATGACCGTGCCCCCGCACCGGGCCGCTATGCCACCCACGCCTGGGCCGGTCATTCCGCCTCGCTGCACCACCGAGGGTACGTCTGTGGTCCGTATGACCCCGCTGGTACAGTTCCTGGAAGCCTGGTTAGAGCTTCCCAGGCTGTCCCGCTGGGTCGCGAGGACCATCAGGCTCGGCTACGCGATTCAGTTCGCGCGGTCTCCTCCCCGCTTCAGGGGAGTCCGCTTCACTATGGTCGGTGGCAATGCCCCGGTTATGAGAGCGGAGGTCGCTACCTTACTGGCGAAGGGTGCGATCGAGACTGTCCCTCCAGCCGAAATGAGGTCCGGCTTTTACAGCCCTTACTTCATTGTACCGAAGAAATCCGGTGGGTTACGGCCAATCCTCGACTTGCGCGTCTTGAACCGCTCCCTTCACAGGATGCCGTTCAAGATGATCACGGCCAAGCGCATTTTCGAGTGCATACGGCCGCAGGATTGGTTTGCAGCGATCGACCTGAAGGATGCCTACTTTCATGTCTCCATTCTTCCTCGACACAGACCGTTTCTACGGTTTGCTTTCGAGGGGCAGGCATACCAGTACGCGGTTCTCCCCTTCGGGCTAGCCCTGTCTCCTCGCGTCTTTACGAAGGTCGTCGAGGCAGCCCTTGTTCCCCTACGAGAACACGGGGTTCGCATCCTGAACTATCTCGACGACTGGCTGATCCTAGCTCACTCTCGAGACCAGGTTTGCGAACACAGGGACCTTGTGCTCCGGCACCTAGCTCGTCTGGGCCTTCGGGTCAACTGGGAGAAGAGCAAACTCTGCCCTGTGCAGAGGATCTCTTTTCTCGGTATGGCGCGCAGTCACTGCTGACTTGCCTTCGTCAGTTCGAGGGCAAGAGTGTGGTTCCACTGAAACTATTTCAGAGGCTCCTGGGGCATATGGCATCCGCAGCTGCAGTCACGCCGCTCGGGTTGCTTCATATGAGACCACTTCAGCTTTGGCTTCGCGATCGAGTCCCGAGGTGGGCATGGCATCACGGCACGCTCCGAGTCCCAATGACTCCGACCTGCCGTCAGACCTTCACCCCGTGGTCGAACCTCAGTTTTCTTCGGGCCGGAGTGCCCTTGGAACGAGTTTCCAGGCATGTTGTTGTATCAACAGATGCCTCCACCACGGGCTGGGGCGCCATGTGCAATGGACATGCTGCCGCGGGCTCCTGGACAGGACCCCAGCGCCTTTGGCACGTCAATTGCCTCGAGTTGTTGGCTGTACGTCTTGCCCTGCACCGCTTTCGTGCGTTGCTCAGGGATCAACACGTACTAGTCCGATCGGACAATACCGCGACTGTAGCGTACATCAACCGCCAAGGTGGTCTGCGCTCCCGCCGTATGTCACAACTCGCCCGCCACCTCCTCATATGGAGTCAGAAGCATCTGAGGTCGCTTCGAGCCATTTATATTCCGGGAGACCTGAACCAGGCGGCCGACGAGCTGTCTCGGCTTCGGCCTCTCGCTGGAGATTGGCGACTCCATCCCCAGACGGTTCAGCTGATTTGGGATCAGTTCGGGGACGCACAGGTAGACCTGTTTGCCTCCCACGACTCGTCCCACTGCGGCCTGTTTTATTCCCTGACCGAGGGCACGCTCGGCACGGACGCACATCACGACGCAGTTGATGGTAAGTCCTTGGGGAAGCACGACCTGATCGTCAGGTTCCTGAGGGGAGCCAGGAGACTGAATCCTCCTCGTCCTCCCCTCGTACCCTCTTGGGACCTCTCAGTGGTTTTAACTGCCCTGCAGAGTGCTCCCTTTGAGCCTCTGCAATCAGTGGAGCTTAAGTTCCTGTCAATGAAGACAGCGCTCCTGGTTGCATTGGCCTCCATCAAGAGGGTAGGGGACCTGCAGGCATTTCCGGTTAACTCTCACGTGATCCTGAGACCCCGGCCTGGATATGTGCCCAAGGTTCCCACCACACCCTTTCGAGACCAGGTGGTGAACCTGCAAGCGCTGCCTTTGGAGGAGGCAGACCCAGCCTTGGCACTGCTCTGTCCAGTACGCGCACTCCGTGCTTACGTTGACAGAACGCAGTGTTTCAGGACCTCAGACCAGCTCTTTGTCTGTCATGGTGGGAAGCTGAAGGGAAAGGCTCTCTCCAAGCAAAGGTTGTCTCACTGGATAGTGGACGCCATTGCTTTGGCTTACCAGCAGCAAGGTCGACCATGCCCCCTTGGTGTGATGGCCCACTCCACTCGGAGTGTGGCATCCTCTTGGGCTCTAGCGCATGGCGCCTCGCTAACAGACATCTGCAGAGCTGCAGGCTGGGCGACACCTAACACATTCGCGAGATTCTACAATCTCCGAGTGGAGCCAGTTTCTTCTCATGTACTCGCTTCAACTAGCCGGTAAGAGATTCTGCTCAGGTGTCTTCGCTTGCTCGCCATTCCTCTCCACGGACGGGATACGTGCGATATTCTCCTCAGATGAGCCTAATAAGCCCTGAGTCTCCTCCAGCACTGACGACGTCAGCGCCAGAGTTATGCCACCGACAGCTTTCGCGCTTGGCTAGGTGCCTCCATGTGCATGGTTCCCCCTCTGGGCAACCCCCACATGTGTATTCCACTGTAAGCCTCTTTGAGCATGTGTCTTTCCCTTGGCAAGTCACCTTGCCACCCCTGGGGTTGAAATATTCCACCTGCGGCTGGACACCCCAGTGATTCTCCATATGTATCCCTTCAGGGTCATATGTGTATCCCAAGTCCCCCCCTTCGGGCTGGGCATAATTGCATATTTCCACTGGATATGCTTCCCAGTGTACCTTGGTATTCCTGTGTTAAGTAGGACTCCTTCGTCCGTGCTAGTCTCACGACAGGGAGCTCAGACTTACGCAGGGCACTGGAAGACAGTCGAGAGGTGGCGTGATTACACTGGGAACCCCATTCGTCGTCATCCGACGTAACTCGGAGTGACAACGAAAGGGAACGTCTCGGTTACGTATGTAACCCTCGTTCCCTGAGTAGGGAACGGAGACGTTACGTCTCCCTGCCACTTCCGCTGTACCGCTGGAACGCCTGAGTTCAGTGTCGGCTCCACAGCGAAGAAATATCTGCATGTTGCCAGCGCACTTCCTTATATACCCCCAGGGTGGGGCGGAGTTACGCTATGCAAATTCCGCAGACCCATGGCATTTCTTTGCCATTGGCTCATTTTATATACTCGAAGGTGATAGGATTTCTAAGCGAAACCCCATTCGTCGTCATCCGACGTAACGTCTCCGTTCCCTACTCATGGAACGAGGTTTACATACGTAACCGAGACGTTCTGTAGGCCTGGGCTTCATTTAACCGAATATGGACAAAGAATTTTAACAACGGACATATTGCAATCTACGGAAGGTAAATAACTTTATTTTATACAAATTCTGCTACATCAAGATATAGTGTATTAAATTGAGAATCTAAACGCGATTAGAGAAATATTATTAGTGCATACGGTATTCCAATGTATTAATGTTATGTGCTGCTAGCATGTGTAACTTGTCTAACTTAGTTTATGATAAAAAATAAAATAAAACTCAGCATGGGAGCTTTACAACGAGTGAACTGAGAATATTGTATCTTTAGACAGAAAGGAACTGTCACGGGTGACAAAAGCGCTTAGCGAGCGGAACCCTTCTTCTGAACCACAAGTTTCCTGAGGGAGCGATTTGTATGCAACACCTCCTACTCCGGTTCCGGGTGTGGCAGGAATTTTGCCCGGCCTGATTAGCGCTGATGCACTGCAGGTGCGAGAGAGAGAGACACAGCCTCCACATAGGCTTTTCGCTTTGTAAATCAAACATAAAAGAGCCATGGAGAGAAGCGAGAGGCGTTCATGGTCTTCGTTTGTGTTCGTCGGTTGTTGGTTCCTTTCGTTCACTCTCGGCAGTGAAGTTCCTGGGCACGAGCTTGTTCGTGGAAGTGATCGGGGTGAGAAGGTCTCCTGTTGAAGTGGTCTATATTGGGAATTAAAATCGGCTGTGGCGAAGCCTTGTTGGGGAAAAGCGGCCATTGAAGTCTGCTGGACTGATTTATCGATTGGATCTGTGCTGAGGAGAGAACGAGAAAAGATAAGTGAACTGATTTCATCTTACCAACAATTGCAAAGCTTGAAGAGGATGCAGTGAATATAGATCTGACGGTTGGGAAAGCTATGTGTTTCAGAGTGTGTTGAAAAGGAACCGAAGATCGAGTATCCCTCACTGGAATGTAATGAATGGATTGAGGTCTCTGATCAGCCCTATTGTGTGAGTGAATTGCAGTGCTTTTGCCTTATTGATATACACTAATGCATGGCTGTGGAATTGAAGTGAATACAAGTGTGGTGTACTTTTGCTGAGAAGCGGCTTCAACTTCTGTTTACACCTGTGGGAAAAGTTATGATATCTGCTCTCCATTATTAACCTCTTCTTTGCCTGAGCCCTGTGAGTGTACAGATACACTGGTGTAGTATTATTAACCTCTTCTCTGCCTGGGCCCGGTGAGTGTACAGACATACTGGTGAAGTGCTATTAGTCTCTTCTCTGCTTGAGCTTCGAAGGAATCCATTGCTGTGGGAACATTAATCCTTACCTTCCTACTTACCGTTGATCACTGAAGAATGCAGCATCACTGGTGAAGTAAGCTTTTAAAACCACTCTCACTATTGTGCACCGACGAAAGTACTCCGTACTGAGAAGAATCCTTACCTTCCTACTTACTGGCTGAGTCTTGAAGTATGCAGCATCACTGGTGAGAAGAGTTTCTGAATCATTGTTCCATTGTTGTGCACCGACGAAAGCATCCTGTACTGAGAAGAATCCTTACCTTCCTACTTACCGTTGATCCTTGAAGAATACAGCATCGCTGGTGAAGTAAGTTTTTAAACCACTCTCACTATTGTGCACCGACGAAAGCATCCTGTATTGAAAAGAATACTTGCCTTCCTACTTACCGTTGATCCCTGAAGAATGCAGCATCGCTGGTGAAGTAAGCTTTTTAAACCACTCTCATTGTTGTGCACCGACGAAAGTATCCTGTATCGAGAAGAGCCCTTACCTTCTTACCTACTGTCTGAGCCTTGAAGGATACAGCATTGCTGACGAAGTAAGCTCTTGAGTCATCGTCCCACTACTGTGCACCGACGAAAGTATCCCGTAGCGACGAAGACCTAGAAGACATCGAATTCTATTACGTTCTGTGCCCTTTGATATCTTGTGCTAAATAAAGATTGTCATTCTTTGGAACTTATCTTGTGTCTGTGTCGTCCATCTATTGCGGACCTGTGGTGTCGGCTCCTCACGGTGGTGTGTTTAGGTCAAGGGGTGGCTGGTCATCCGAGTCCGCCCCGGGCCGCACCGGTGACAGAACTGTCACAGTCTTACTCTAAGAATCTGCAAACTAGGCTTTTGGCTATTGTTGATCGCGGGATGGCTAACCGATCAGTTAAATTAACGAGTCGTAATAGGCTAATATGTTTTGGAGCTGGTGAGTCAATTTTGCAAGCTTTTGCAAATGTCTCCGTTAGTAAGTAAAACAAATAACTAATATTGATGTGTATGTGTGTTTCCTTCATGATCCAGGAATTTGGGGAATAAATATTATCCAGCCACACGATGTTCAGATGCGGTGAGTATTGTCATAAAATACACGTGAAATAGAGGCAGAACATGTGAATCTGCTCAAATGCACTGGTTCAAACCCTCCAGACAAGCTTTATCTTCTTGAGTTTGCAGGCCTAGCTGACCCAAAAATAAATTTCTTTCAAAATGAAAGTATTTTCAAACCTGTATAACTTACTTCTGTGAAACACAAGAATTTTGGGAATAAAACAACTGTATTCATTGTATGACAAAAATAAAAGGCATTTTACAAGATATCTTAATTATGGTTCTACATAAGAAACTCATACAATTTCAACATGAGGGTGAGTAAGCTACATAATGAGAACTCTATTTTTCTTGTTCTTTTAAAGGATTAGTTCACCTCAAAGTTGAAAATTGTGTCATTTGCTGAACACAAAGAAAGATATTTTGAAGAATGTCTGTAACTTGGGTCCCATTGACTTCCATAGTATTTTTTTTTCCTACTATGGAAGTCAATGGGACCCAAGTCTGTCTGTTTACCGACATTCTTCAAAATATCTTTCTTTGTGTTCAGCAGAAGAAAGAAATTCATACAGGTTTGAAACAACTTGAGGGTGAGTAAATGATGACACAATTTTCAACTTTGAGGTGAACTAATCCTTTAAGGACATTTGCTAAATTAACCATGTTTTTTATTATGGTGTAGAAACCATGTTTTTATGGTGGATTGATTACTATAATTTATTAAGTGAGTATAGGAGCAGGCTTCACTGCATATATTAGTAAACTTTTAGAGTGCTGGCCTGGATAATTGTAATACGTAAAATAGGAAAGAGGCCACACTATGCATAAACTTTTATTTGCAAAAATGCGTTTTGGCGCGTGCAAACTGATGAAGGCATGCGCCGAAATGTGTTTTTGCAAATAAGTTTATGCATAGTGTGGCCTCTTTCCTATTTTACGTATTACAATAATTTATTACCATTTGGTTAGTGTCGCAAAACATTGTTAATTTTTAGTAAGGGTTCTCCAGATTTATATAACACTTATGGAACATTAAAAAATGGTCCTATGTTACCCGATCAATAATAACACACTTTTAAAAAAATATATATATTTTTAGATCAAGCATTGGACTTACGGAGCAGAATAGGCACCAACAGAGAAACAAGTCCATCACTAGTAAGAATTCACTGCAGTATCTGGTTACACTTTATTTCGATAGTCCACTTTAGAAATTCTACTAACTATAAGTAACTTTTCAACTACATGTCAACTAACTCTCATTGGAGTATTAGTAGGCTGTAGCAGACAGTCAATAGACTGGTAGGTTGAGTTTAGATGTTAGGATTCGGGTTAGGAGAATAATTTGACTTGTAGTTGCCAAGTAACTTATAGTCAGTAGAATGTCTGTTAGGGGACCAACAAAGAGTGTTAGCAAATATTAAGCAGACAGTCTACTAATACTCTAATGACAGGTTGACATGTAGTTGCAAAGTTACTTATAGTTAGTAGAATGTCTAAAGTGGACTATTGAAATAAAGTGTTACCCAGTATCTAAATCCGCAGTCAATTTTAAAGGCACAATGCACTCCGAAATTAAAAAATGATCTCTTTTTTTCTTCTCTCGTGCCATTCCAGATGTATATCTGACTTTCTTTCCACAAAGATTTTTTGAAAAATTATCCATTATTGTAAGCCAATATAATGCAAGTGCATACGCCAGAAACTTCATACAGCGTACTCACAGCTTGCTGTGTTGTTCTCACAAGATGTTTTCTGCACTTATCATGTGAGCTTTACAATGCTCTTGGACTTTTTTGACCTTCAGCATTTTGGTGTCTATTCACCTGCATTATTTGACACACAAACACAAGAGATGGATAATATTTCTAAAAGTCTAGTTTATTTTTTCTAAAATATGTGTTTCATCTGAAGAAAGAAAATCATATACCTTTCGGTCGGCATAAGGTAGATAAAATGAAGGGGGAATCAGTTTGCTCTCCTTTACTTAGTATTATTTATAAACCTTACATGTGATTTAATAAATGTACAATTAAAGGGGTGTTCCAAGCAAGCATCTAAATCCCTTCACAAAGAGCCCTTCCACAAAGGGGGACATGCATCCGATGGTAAATTAACTGAAGTAATTTTATCTTATAGTAATTTTATATTATATTTATGGTAATGTGACCTAGGATGGCAAGTTCCTGTGATTCATTTTAAAACTAGATATGGTGGAAGAGTTCCATTTAACATAGAATAATTGAGTTGTTTGTTTGGGTTTGCTATATTACACACATTTTCATCATACCGAAGTTCCATAGGTAAAACTTTTATTAATAGATGCGTTAATGTAACTACCTGCAGGGTTAAAAGAAAAGACGTCAAGAACACACAAACTTAAGGAACTTTTACACAACAACAATGTACTAAAAACGGAAGAGTTTTTTTCTTTGTATAGATGACAACGTTATTAAAACGATTACCGTTTGGACAGATCCACTGTGTTTATCTACATGTTCCTTCTTTTGGTGATGCACATTTTTCTGTCAGACATAAGTTTTAGATACCAGACAAAACGAATGAAATGTGACCCATGCTAATTAATTCCCCCCTTTTACCTCTCTCTTTTATCTTTCTGTGGCTAGGATCCGTCATTCATCAGAACAGCTACCAAGAGAAGTGAGTATTCGTCCTCTACCTCCTTTGTCTCAATGTTATTTGAACACAATTGGTCTCCAAAGTACTATATGTATGTGTTTATATTAGGGGTGTAAGATTAAGAAAATGTCATAATTCGATACAATTGTGATTTTCGATTCAAAAACGATTCTCGATAAATAAAAAAACGATTCACAGTATGTAAATGTAGTTACTTTTCCTAAGTAGGTATTAGGGATGTGCATCTCCATAACTGAGGCCGATACGATACGCATCTCGATGCATAGCCAACGATACAATACATTAATGATACATATAAGCAGCTGCCAGCTACCGATGCAATGCAATACGATTCACTATTATTACGATCCGGTGCGATTTGATTTCGATTCAACGCATTGCAAAAATATGATGCTATGCAATTCAATATGGTATAGATAGTTAACTTTTATTTCTTTTGTTCAGACATACTGTAGGGCAAATCATAAAGTAGCTTAAGTGCCATCTGACTTTTAACACATGGCTCTCTCACAATCAAAAGATTTGGTTTCCACAAAAAAAGCAGGAACTGTAGGCTAACTGACCAGAAAGCAGGTGCTGGTATTATGTGCTTCACGGGCTGTTTATCAGTTTGGACCAGTGCAGCGCGAGCCGATCTTGATCAAGCGACACTGTTACTACACAACGCTAGAGATCCCCACTGAAGTAATAACATCGTTGCGAGATCTAGTGAGAAGCATTCATATTTCTCTGTTATTAACGGATCAAACAGCGCTGACGTGGAAACATTGTGCCATCAACAGATCAGCAACTTTCACCATGGATTTACTGTAGTAACACTAACTGTAACCATGGAAGTTTGGCAGGAATAATAGGCTTTAATGCTTTCAAGTTACATTACGTTGGTTTTATTTTGACATAAATAAAATTACTGCCCTCAAATGTTAATCTGAACTAAAATAAACCTTTGTTTATAACTACAATATTACATTTCATTTTTTTCAAGGAGCTGTTTTACATGCTTCTAAGAGTCAACTATAGCTTTATCATTCCTCAAAGTAAAAAAAAAAAATCATACTTTATGATGTTAGGTTTAATACAAAAAAAAGTAAGAAATATTAAATCAAGGAAATTTCTCTGGCATTTCTTTCTTTTTCCTGTATCGAAAACGTACCGTACCGTGACACAAGTGTATCGTATTGAACCGAACCATGAATTTTGTGAACCGTTAACTTACACCCCTAATATGTGTGTGTGTGTGTGTGTGTGTGTGTGTGTGTGTGTGTGTGTATGGGGCTGTTTAAACCTGGTCACTTGATGCGTTTTCTCAGATCGGATAGCTATCTGTTTTATCACAACAATTCCATTTACACCTGGTCACATAAATGTGTTTTTGCAAAACGGATTTAAATCCGATCTTCGATTCCCTCTCTATGCAAATTTAATGGCGTTCACGTCACCGAAAGCAACAGATATGAGCTGCATTTTATTGATCATCCGTTAAAATTTCTAAATCAAAGACCGCAATAGGAGAGAGCGCAACAGCCCTGGTAAGATCATTTCATTTCTTTATTTTTAATGATGATGATTGTGTGTTAAGCATCAGGGACTTACTTTCACTTTGATTTGCGATAGTTTGCACATTGGCTTGATGAATAACGTTAGATGGTCAGCGGCGATGTGGCAGTAGCGTCGTCATAACTGGCTATAACATGACATATAGCCTATAACATGCTCTCACACCTTTATTTTAGAGCGTTTTTGGGAGGAGTAAAATTTACATGATATGTGGGTTCAACAACCAGATGCATTTACACTTGTCCAGTTTCGTCTGGAATGCGGCCCAGACCACCTCCTGAAGTGGTTTGAGCAATCAGATTCAAATGCGTCACGAATGCGTTTCGGAGGGCATTTACACCTGGTCTTTTCAAGATCATATAGCTATCCGATCACTAAAATCGCATGAAGTTGTAAATGGCACGTGTGTGTGTGTGTGTGTGTGTGTGTGTGTGTGTGTGTGTGTGTGTGTGTGTAATGCCTTATATCAGGCTTTATGTAATTTTACTTGATTTGTGATTTATTTCATTTAATTGATTCAAGTACTCAAATTTTCAACTATGTATCTCTGCTGTAAGCTAAACCACAACAGTGGCATTTGTATTTATTTATTTTTTTGCTTTGATTGTAGCTGCTGTCATGAAATGGGACCCAGCTGCAACTGAGGCCCAAATAAAGTCTGTAGCCGATCATCTGAAACTGCTTGCTGCTATAAATGAAGCTTGTGAACCTTATAGCAGCCATATTTTGTTAATTGTTATGTTATAAGTACAATTATAACAGTACAAATTATAACCGGCTGTTAAGTTTTGGTCCAGCAGAACAAAATAGTAATAAAAATATATTTTGAGATTTAAATAGTTGATTTCTTGGAGTGATTAGTTTGGTTTACAGGAAAATGGTAAGCAGTTTATTACAGTTATATTGTTAAGATATACAAATGCAAGTATATACACTACACAGTTATTCAATTGAATATTCAATATTATCAATATTCTTTAAAATCTTATTTAGGTCTATGGTCTGTGTGTCTGCAGTTCCATGACACGACAACCATTAACAATGAGTAATTGGGTTTTTCTCAGTGAGAACTAGCTCCCTCACTGCCACTGTTTTGTAAATATTTGTAAGTAAATATTTTTTAAAGTTGGATCCTTGCAAAATGCACATATGGGATTTCCATGTCAGTATGGGTCTTTAACAGTCTTTGACATTTCTACTACAGACAACACGTCTAATACAACTTTTATTCTGGCTGCCTTTAGATGTCTAACACGTCTTTACTTGACATCTATACAATGTCCAGAAAAGACGTAAAAAAAACTTTCATTCTGGCTCCTGTGAGGACGTCTTCTGGATGTCTAAGAATGACGTTTTTAGCACGTCTTTAATTGACGTCTATACAATGTCCAGAAAAGACGTAAAAAAAACTTTCATTCTGGCTCCTGTGAGGACGTCTTCTGGATGTCTAAGAATGACGTCTGTAGCACGTCTTTACTTGACATCTATACAATGTCCAGAAAAGACGTTAAAAAAACTTTCATTCTGGCTCCTGTGAGGACGTCTTCTGGATGTCTAAGAATGACGTCTGTAGCACGTCTTTAATTGACGTCTATACAATGTCCAGAAAAGACATAAAAAAAACTTTCATTCTGGCTCCTGAGAGGACGTCTTCTGGATGTCTAAGAATGACGTCTTTTAGACGTCTTCTAGACGACTT
Organism: Abramis brama; assembly: GCF_963993115.1. Classification (NCBI taxonomy): domain Eukaryota; kingdom Metazoa; phylum Chordata; class Actinopteri; order Cypriniformes; family Leuciscidae; genus Abramis; species Abramis brama. Next base: position 4,547,398 of record NC_139982.1, read on the forward strand.
TTTGCTCGCTGGGTAGGTGTCGTTTGTGTTTTAACAAAGTTTAGCTCAAGAATAGGGAAGTTCGAATAGCCTATGTGAATATATTGCCAACTGAACTCCTTGAGTTAAGCACTGACCGCATTTCTTTATATTTGAGTCCAAGTTCAAGGGAATTTGAGTCCAAGGGAAAATGATCAATAAATCAATAAAATGTTCCCAAATGAGCCAAGAAATTATGTGGAATAATTTTTATCATGTGCCATCAAAATGTTTTGCAGTAGAGGGTTAATATATATGAATGTCTTCAAATCAATAGAATGCCAAACTCTAGGTATGGTGAAGGCTATGTGATGATGTGGGGCTATTTTAATTCCAAAGGCCAAGGGAACTTTATCAGGATGCATAGTATCCTAAAAAAAATAAAAAAATAAAAAAACTTAAAAATAAAAATCTGCCTGCCTCTATGGGAATTTAACATAGGGGTGTCCAAACTTATGCACCCTGTATTTTAAGGAAGAACATTTATTTATTTACGATACATTATTCATTCACAAAGAAAATTGGTGTGCTTAAAGGTTGGATTTTTCCTAATTTTTTAAATTAAGGCATTAAGTTCAATTTCCAAAAGATGATTTTTTTATTCCTCTTTTTAGTCAACTTTAGCATGGGTGTCTAAACTTATGCACAGCACTGTATATAACAAAAAAAAAAAAAAAAAATCTCATACAGAAAATTCAGAAAAATCTAAATTATGACTTGCTGCTCATTGATCTGACGTGACCCGACACAGGATGAATTGTGAACACAATGAGTATTTTAAACGTGGTTTTAGCTATTAATGATGAGATTCTTGCCTTATAAGATGAACGGCATGGAGTAGCTCTGAGCAAACGCACTCTTGAAAGGATTTTAACAGTGTTGGGCAAGCTGGAAAATGTAGTGAGCTAAGCTAGCAGTTACTGTACAGTTAAATAAAGCTTCACCCTGGGAAATGTAGCAAGCTAAGATATAGCAATATGGCAAAAGTAGTTTACTACATCTAAGCTATTTTTTTTAAACGTAATTTTTATATTGAACCAACTTCACTCCAAGTCAATGCTATCTCAGTGATCAATAAAACACACACCTAACTGTATAAAATCATATAACTAAATAAAACCATAGCTACACTAAAAAAAATACCTCATCAGTTGAATGTATATTAATCATGTGGCAAATTTCCACATAAAATTGTTACATTAATAAAGCTGTATGTAATCATGTCTGTTGGATGTAATCAAACTATTTCTATTTGAATTATCACAATTACATTGACCTAATGTTATTTTCCTTAAAATCAAACTGAACTGTATTACATTGACCTAATGTAATTTTCCTTAAAATCAAACTGAACTGTATTACATTGACCTAATGTAATTTTCTAGAAAATTAAACTTAACGCCTCGGTTACGACTGTAACCTCGGTTCCCTGAAGAGGGAACGAGCGTTGCGTCGAGATTGACGCTATGGGGAACGCTTTGCGTGATCACGTCTTGAAGCACATGTAAAATCAGTCCAATGGTGTGGCGGAACGTCAGAGGCGGGTGACGTCACGTACCAGGAAGCTATAAAAGCCGGCCCGAAACAGAAAACGAAAGTTTCCTAAAGTCTGAAGTCGTGCTGACAGGCATGAAGGAGATATGGCAAGGCGACACAACGCTCGTTCCCTCTTCAGGGAACCGAGGTTACAGTCGTAACCGGAGCGTTCCCTTTCAAGGGAACTCGCGTTGCGTCGAGTTGACGCTATGGGAACGTCTATACCAACGCCTCCATAGCTACAAATGTCTGTCCTGTGTGAAATCTGGAGAGCAGCACTAGGAAGACAAAACATGAGACCCTGGAGCAGAGTCTAGATCCAAAGAGTAGAACCTGACGAAGGTGTGCCTTGAGGACCAACCTGCCGCATCACAGACGTCCTGTAAAGACACTCCTGATATAAGGGCCTTAGAGGCCGCCATACTCCTAGTAGAGTGCGACCGGACAGCCAAAGGAGAAGGCTGCCCAGCCGCCTCATAAGCAAGCGAGATAGCCTCAACCACCCACTTGCTCATTCTTTGCTTAGACACTGGGCCTCCCTTGTTGGGGGACCCAAAGCATACAAACAACTGATCACTTTTACGCCACAGGGCAGCTCTGTGGACATAAGCGTCTAACGCCCGAACTGGGCAAAGCAAATTATTAGCCTCCTGGTCCGCATTCTGAAAGGGAGGAGGACAAAAGGCCTGCAGAACAATAGGTCTAGCCACATTAGTGGGGACCTTGGGGATATAACCCGGTCTCGGATGTAGAAAAGCTTTAACCATACCCGGAGCAAACTCTAAGCATGACGGAGCAACTGACAATGCTTGCAGATCCCCTATTCTCTTAAGAGAAGAAATAGCAAGAAGGAAAAGAGCTTTCAGAGTTAAAAACTTCTCAGGAACCTCCTCAATGGGCTCAAAGGGGGCCAGGGAAAGGCTTTGCAGCGCAATGGACAAATCCCATGGTGGCACCCTAGAGCGAACTGCAGGCCTTAGCCTCCAAGTGCCACGAAGGAAACGAGATACCAAAGGGTCTTTCCCCACAGACATTCCACCCAAAGGAATGTGGTAAGCACCTATGGCCGCCACATAAACCTTTAAAGTGGACGGGGTCAGACCTGCCGTGAACTGGTCCTGCAGGAACTCCAGCACTGTACCAATTGGGCAGTTAACTGGGTCCAACCGACGGTCACTACACCAAGAAGTGAAAACTCTCCACTTCAGGGCATAAAGTTTCCTCGTGGAGGGAGCTCTGAACTGTAGAATGGTCTCAACAACCTCAGTTGAGAGACCTGACTCTATGAGCTGGGCCCCCTCAGAGGCAAAGCCCACAGGTTCCACAGTTCCGGTTGGGGGTGAAAAATTGAGCCCCCTGCTTGGGACAGAAGGTCCATCCTGACAGGTAGCTCCAGGGGAGGCCCGTCGAGGAGGGACACAAGGTCGGGAAACCAAACTCTGCCCGGCCAGCGCGGGGCTATAAGAAGCAGGCAAACCTGGTCCCTGCGAACTCTTTCCAGAACTCCCGGGAGCAGAGCAACTGGGGGAAAAGCGTACAGACGTAGCCTCGGCCACGTCTGCACCATAGCATCCAGTCCCAGAGGAGCTGGATGCGTGAGGGAGAACCAAAGTGGACAGTGAGACGTCTCTCGAGACGCAAACAGATCCACTTGTGCTTGGCCAAACTCCCTCCAAATCAGTCCACCACCTCGGGGTGGAGCCTCCATTCCCCGGGCCTCAGCCCCTGTCTCGACAGAGTGTCTGCTCCCATATTCTGGACCCCGGGGATGTAAGCTGCCCTGAGAGACAGCAGCTTCCCCTGGGACCACAAGAGGATATGGCGTGCCAGATTGCATAATGGGCGTGAGCGCAAACCCCCTTGGTGATTTATATAGGCGACTACCGACGTGTTGTCCGTATGTACTAGCACATGGTGTCCCCTGAGATCTGTGATAAAGCTCCTCAGAGCCCGGAAGACAGCTAACATCTCTAGGCGATTGATATGCCATGAATGATGATGGTCTTCCCACAGACCTTGAGATGAGCAACCTTCTAGAATCGCTCCCCAGCCCGTGAGGGAAGCATCCGTCGTTAGCAGTTTGCGACGACAAGGAGCTCCCAGCACTGGGCCTTGGGACAGGAACCAAGGTTTCTTCCACATAACCAAGGTACGTAGGCATCGCCGCGTGACCTTGATTGTGCGAAACGGGTTGCCCCTCGGGGAAAACCCCCTGGTCCTGAGCCACCACTGCAGGGGCCTCATGTGTAGCAGTCCAAAAGGTATCACGTTGGAAGCTGCTGCCATGAGACCCAACAGTCTCTGGAACTGTTTGACAGTGAGTAGCTGGCCTAGCTTTACACTTTTCACAGCTGCAAGGATAGACTCTATACGTGGCGGTGACAGGCGCGCCTGCATCGACACAGAATCCCAAACCACGCCTAAGAAAGTGGTCCTCTGAAGTGGAGAAAGCACACTCTTCTTGGCGTTCAACCGTAACCCCAACTCTTTCATATGTGCGAGAACGACATCTCGATGTCGAACCGCCAACTGATACGACTGAGCTAAAATCAACCAATCGTCGATGTAGTTCATTATGCGAATGCCCTGGAGGCGCAGAGGCGCCAGAGCTGCATCCACGCATTTCGTGAAAGTGCGGGGTGATAAAGCTAGGCCGAATGGAAGAACTCGATATTGGTATGCTTTGCCCCCGAAAGCAAACCTCAGGAACTTCCAGTGACATGGACGGATGGAAATGTGGAAATATGCGTCCTTGAGATTTATCGTGACAAACCAGTCCTCGGACCTGATCTGTGGCACGATCTGTCTCAATGTTAACATTTTGAACTTGAGCTGCATGACTGACTTGTTCAGAACTCGAAGATCTAAAATGGGACGCAATCCCCCGTCCTTCTTTGGAACTATGAAGTACCGGCTGTAAAACCCGGTTTCCCTGCTGGAGGGAGGTACATATTCTATGGCCCCTTTCTCTAACAGAGTGTTTACTTCCTGTTCCATAACCAGAACCTGCTCGGGGCCCACCACTGTGGGCAGGACCCCCATAAACCGAGGTGGGCGTTTCTTGAATTGTATCTGATACACTTTTTCCACGGTCTGCAGGACCCAACGAGAAACATTTGACAGTAGCTTCCACGCTGTCAAAGATTCTACTAGAGGTACCAGCCTCTCGAGACTGGTTTCTGGATTTTGTTGTTGTTGAGTAATCGGTTCGTCGCCCTGTAACGGCGCACCGGCAGGGAACGACTGAACAGACTGCTCCAACACCCTCCTCAGAGGGGGCGGGCATCCCGAGGCCACTACGTTTCCGGGTGGTCCTTGAGATATGTGCTCGCCGGAGACCGCTGCGCCCTGTAACACCGGAGGCGGCAGGGTTGGCAGAACGGCCCCCTGAGGGCACCGAAGAGAGATGGGCACTGTAAAAAAGGTGTTAACCGCTCTGCTTCGGGGGGGACTACCCTCATTTGTCCTGAGCCCTCGGACGTCAGGACTTTTTCCCAGCAGCCTTCTTGGCGGTAATAACGGTCCACAGATCCGTTTTACCCCTCGAGGGCTGCTGGGTTTGAGAGTGCCCTCCGCGTCCCCGGGATTTTTGTGGGGGAGCGCGGGAGGAAACGCTCTGTTTCTGAGTGGCACGGTGCTCAGCGCTCTTTTTAGAGGAGTGAGGCTGCTCCCGCTCAGCAGCCTCATAGAAAGAACGGCGTGGGAGAAGTTTCTGAAGTGCAGCTGCCTGTTTTGAAGCTTCTTGTGATTTAGCTACAGCACTGTTAACTGCATCTCCAAATAACCCGACAGTGGAGACCGGAGCATCTAAAAGAACATGTTTCTCTTTGTCTTTTATGTCACTTAGATTGAGCCACAGATGCCTCTCAGTGGCCACCAGGGCTGCCATAGAGCGGCCGATGGATTTAGCCGTCTCCTTGGTGGCCCTGAGAGACAGATCTGTGGCTCTGCGCAGTTCAGCTACCGTGTCGGGACCAATCCCCCCGCCCTCCTCTAAATCACCCAATAATTCAGCCTGATAAGCTTGCATTAGGGCCATCGTATGCAGACACGCTGCAGCTTGACCAGCGGCTGCATACGACTTATGAACCAGGGCAGATGTAAATTTAACTGGTTTAGAGGGTAGTGCAGGAGCCTTCAGGGAAGATGCCGTTGCTGGAGAGAGATAGCTCGCAAGCGTCTCCTCCACCTTCGGCATCTCCCCATAACCATACTCTTTATATTTGTAAATAGATGAGTAGTGTAATGTTTGTGGTGTATAAACTCTGTATGAAACTGGTTTCCCCCACGATCTTGACACCTCGGTGTGGAGATCGGGGAAAAACGGAAGGCTTCTGCGCTGAGGCTGAGCACGAGATGGCAGGAAACGTTCGTCGAGCTTGCTTCTCGAACGAACGCCCTGCCTATCTTCTGGCCACTCGATAGATAATCGCTCAACAGCTCTAGTAACCACGTCAAGCAATTCTTCAAACGCATGAGACTGAGGTGGCGAATCCTCAGACTCAGCGTCAATACTAACAACGTCCAACTCCTCAGAGCTGGACAATTGCAGTACTGGTGCCTCCATCGGGGGGGAAGAAACCGCAGCGCGTGCTTCCACACCCTGATGAGAGGCACTGGACCTATCAGAAAGAGGCTGAGATAAGGCAGAGCCCGTCTCAACATCCACTGATAAATCCATTTGCGAACCCCAGGTCTGAGATCGACGACCAGAGTCCTGGGGAACGCGATCCTGGTTAAATAAAGCCAGGCGGGATCTGAGCGTACGCATAGGGAGCGCGTCGCAATGCTCAAAGCCAGCACCCTCGAGTGCTGACTGGGCATGCTCTTCACCCAAGCATACAACACAAAGAGTGTGAGTGTCCCCACCCGTTAAATAACGCGGGCAGGGGTGAACACACACTCTAAACTGCTGCTGCTTACTCGCCATAATTCTGAATATATATATAGTAACAATATAGACAGACAACACCAAATAACGTGGACAGATTTCAACACAGAGCGCAACTGAAGACTCAGAAAAGCTTTTGTTTTCTGTTTCGGGACGGCTTTTATAGCTTCCTGGTACGTGACGTCACCCGCCTCTGACGTTCCGCCACACCATTGGACTGATTTTACATGTGCTTCAAGACGTCATCACGCAAAGCGTTCCCCATAGCGTCAATCTCGACGCAATGCGAGTTCCCTTGAAAGGGAACTGTATTACATTAACCAGATGTCATTTTCCTTGAAAGTCAAACTTACTGTATTAAATTTAACTAATGTAATTTTTCCAAAGTAAATGTAACTCATTACACGGACCAGTGTGTTTTTCTAGTAGGTCTAACAGAATGTCACAATCTAATGAATTTTTTTCTTGAGTAAAATTAAAAAAAATTACAATATTTTGCTGATCTTAGGATTGCTTGCATGCATGTCTTTCATATTTTTGCATACATTACCATACCTTTAAAAATATGCCATTATAGTAAGCACAGCAAAAAAGCAAACAAATCAAGTAACCTCTGTTTATTCATTTCACGAATTTAATCAGTCCGCACAATGGCTAAAAACAATTGTACATGACACTATTAAACAGTAGTGCCAGCTCTGTCACAATAACGAGTTCCAAGATCCAAGTGCAAGTAGCAACAGACAGTTTATTTGGATAGAGAAAATACTCAGGTCAGACAAGATGCAGGAGACTGATGAAACTCGACAGACGATACCACACAGTTGATTCTCAGGGTGCACTACAGGAGACTCTCAATGTGGAAACACAGACAAGGATGCTGGTCGATGTAAACCCCGTCACTAGGTCATAAACAAGCACACACACACATAGACCCAACACCTACAAAACACCAACAGAAATGAACAAAATGAACACAAAGATTTATGAACCGTGGCAGGCAGATAGCCATGTTAGCCATGTTATTGCAAAATAAAAACTGGTCTGCAGAATAAACACTGATCAATCAACTCTGTCTGTCAGATAATCACTTAGTTCACATTTACAAAAAAAAAATGTAATGCAAAACTGAACACACAAAAATGTAAAAACAAAACAAAACACATCATATAAAAAAAAAAAACACGATCTACTCAAACATTTTGAGCTTTAGTTTTTGGACTCTGTCTGACAGCCTTTGACCATCCAGATTTAGAAAAAGTTTTTGAAAGACTTCAAAAGTATGCTGAAGGTTGGATGGGTACTTCAAATCCAGAGCATAAATTATGCCCATAAGCAAAGTGATAGCACATAGCACAGTCTGAATATCCCCGAGTACCTCGACTCCCTCAATTACAATTGACACTCTTGGTGGTTGTTGTGCATCCTCTGGATGGACCACACAGATCCCAAGGACCATCTCCTCTTTTTCTTTCTCTGCCTGCTCACAGTCCTTGAAGATGGAGAGCACAAGAAACACAAACATTGTGTGTGTTATGGTTAAAGCAACAAAACATCCCACTAAACTTGCATTACAAACAGAAACACTGAGGGCTGGGGCAGAATTAGTTTTTTTTTTCAGGGGCAAGATTTAAAGCAACAATTTTTTTACCTTAAAATAATGTTTCCAAAATCGTATCAGTGGTTCATCAAGTAAGGCTGCATTTACACTGCAGATCTTGATGCCCAATTCCGATTTGCTGACTATATCCGATTTTTTTGACGACCCGCTTACATCATCTTTTAAAAGTGACCCGTATCCGATATTTGCATTTACACTATACACTGCCAAAACAACCAAATGTTCTGACCCGGAAAATGAAGTAAAACAGCTCGATATGCAATGGATGCAGATGCAGACAAAATTATTATAGTGATGCGCGGATCGTGGTCATTATCCGCGGGGGCTCTGTGGATAATCCGCGGATCACGCGGGTCAAGTAGGCTAATAAAAATAACATTCTGACTAATTTCAGGTGGGTCGCGGGTGGATATGATAAATCATTAGTAACGAAAATATTAACTACATTCTCTAAAATATGAGTATGTTCCATTCCAGTTTAAGTTTCAAGGGAGTAATGGGCCTTTCACACAGGACGCGCTTGCCGCTGGGTTCAACGTTGCCCTTCAGATACAACGCGATTTGCGCTGAGCTATGACGTAGGCGGCGTTTTAAAAAACTTTTTGCAGGTGCTCTATTACGTCTGTTTTTGTTTCTTAGTTTCAGGTTTAATGTTTGAATAAATGTTTTATTAAAAAAAAAAAGAGCTGACTTCATGATTCTTGTTTTAATTCAGATATAAAATGTTGCCGTTCATCCATTTTGATTTCCGTCCTTGTTTGGATCCCCCGATTCTATTGGCCGCGCTGGTAATCGTCACAGAGCGCAGCGTCAAAAGTTGAACTATTTTGAACTTTGCCCGCGGCGTGCGTGTGAGCACGCCAATGATGCGCACCGCTGCGCTTGCGCTTTGGTCGACGCAGCAACAAAACGTCCTTGCACGGCGCAAGCCATTGAGATGAATGGGTTTTATAGCGCAGCGCCGCGCATTAGAGGCTGACATTTTTTCGGGAATCCCACGGGTCACGGGATTCCCGTGGGATTCCTGCAGGATGGGAGTCATCTTTGCTATTAATCACGGGATTTGGACGGTACAGGATAAATGGTTAACGGGAGCAGACGGGAGCGGGAATCAACCAATAGCAAAGACGACAAAAAAGAAAAAAGTAAATGCACCATTTTGTAGTTTCCTTTTAATACGCCTACAATGTAACGCAATTAAAAAATAACTACACGACCCAGCCGTCCCAGAAGCAGTGGCGGATACAGAATGTCATTAATAGGTGGGCCCGGTTTTTTAAGCTTATATAGGCTACACGCTATACACGTAACTTTGCTAAATTATATGTACATTGTACAATAACATTACGATGTCCATCGATTTAAATAGTATGCTACATTTGTCGTTTAATGAGATGTAGCCTATGCTGTATGATAGAATTTTTGTGTGACTAAAATACTTAGATTCGCCTATTTAAATAACGTATATGTAAATGGTCCAGTGGTAGAGCTTTCGCGAACAGTATCAGAGGTTGTGGGATCTAATCCGCCCCAGTATAATTTTTTTTTTTTTTTTTTCATCAAAACTGATTATGTTCATCAGTGGTTGTATATCAAGGAGGGACACGTGTGCATTATGATGTGTGATTTCACCAGAACGAATAGAGAGTATCCGCAACGGATTGAAGCGCGCTTTCATCACCTGATTTAAAAAAAAAAAAAACATTTCAGCGCTAGATCGTCTCTTATTTAACAAACGAACGAAATGAATGCTCTGCTGGTTAACTGGAGATGTTTAATTTATTTGTAGAATTGGTACATTCGTGCCGCGAGATGTTTTAAAAAGTGGTGGGGACATGTCCCACCCGCAAATTACGCCTATGTAACACTACACGCCTGATAAATGTCAACAATAGCAGATCGGTACGTAGTGAATTTAACTACCTTGTACTCATGTCAGTCAGCCCTCGATCCGGCTGCTTTAAACCTGAAGTTCATCTGTTTGTTACGCGAGTCACTATCACAACGTTAAGTCAGTGCGCGCACAGAGATGAGTTGCGTGATAGCATCAGTGGACTGACACGTGATATGCCGACATAATATTTTTCTTTTGTAGCTATTTTTCGTAGCTATTGTACATAAATGTCCTCAGGAAACTATTAAAATGAAATTATTTATTAGTTCATTATTATTATTATTACAATTAAAAATTTAAATTGTTTTTATTAATCTGATTGGGTGGGCCACCGGTCGTGCCCACCCAGATTTTATTTGCTGTCTTCCATTTTCTGGAGAAAATCTAGAAACAGGGGCTCAGCAGCTGGTCTAAAACAGGATGGAGATGGAGAGCAGATTAAATCAAATTCTATGTATTAACTAAACACTAATTGAAGAAAAAAATATATGGGAGCGGTACAGGAGCGGGAGTCAGTTTAAACAGGAGCGGGATGGGAGTGGGAGTCAATTTACCAGGAGCGGGATGGGATGGGATTATTTTTTAAACTTTGGTCTGGGAGTGGGACGGGACAAGATTTCTTTCTGTGGGAGTGGGACGGGACAGGAGTGAAAATCCACTCCCGTGTCATCCTCTACCGCGCATACCGCGTCCTGTGTGAAAGGCCCATAAAGCCTGTTTATGCCATTAAGAAAATGAAATTCTGTCAAATAAATTTTGTTTTAAAGAAATGTTCATTTAAAAGCAGCATGTATTCATCATATATCATGTATTATGTTAGAGATGCGCGCATCAACCGTTGCCTCGAGTCCGCTGTTTAAGGTGATGATCATCCATTTATCCTCACGCGTAACAACACATACGAATACATAATTTGACCATCGGGATACTTAAATCAGACAAAAATATTGGTGCGGGTGAGTGGTGGGTGGATGATTTGTTTTTGGCTGCAGATTCGGGTGACGTTGGAGCTCATCCGCGCATCTCTAATTATCCAGTGTTTTGCTTTCCGCACTATTTTCAAAAATCAGCAAAACATTGCTCTCGCAAGGCGGAGAAAAAAATACTCCACTGTGTTGAGCCTTCGTCCTCCATCGCACCATTAATAAGTCATGTGATCGCAGTTGACATCCCTCTTTTAATGACGTATGACTCGCATTTACTGGGGAATATCCGATTTGTCTGCTTACATGGCAGACGCAAATGCACATATCCGATTCATATCCGATTTATTACCACATATGAGTGAGGCCTGAATCCGATCTGAGAAAATCGGAATCCATGCGTTTTTTTCCTGCTTACACGTTCACCGGTCATATCCGATCTGTGCCACATGAGAGGAAAAAAATCGGAATTGGGTCACTTTAACCATGCAGTGTAAATGGGGCCTAACAGGGTGAAAGGCACTTCTGTATTCGCTTTGCAGCCCTATATCTGGTATAGACCCACTAGGTGAACGTGATTTCACCAAGTACTACATGTTCCTGGATCAACATCTTTGTTGATCCTGGAACAACTTTCCAATCAACCAATCAGATTTGAGGAACAAGTTTACAGTTTATGTCAAGTTTAGGCTTAAAACCAGGGTGAGGTGCTTCAACATCAGTGTTATTCACCTGTCATTTCCCTCAGATTTTAGGGAAAAGTTTGAGTAGGGTTAGGTTTAGGGGTAGGGATAGGGTTAGGACTAAATTTTGGGGCAGGAATGTTAATCCAGGATCAACAAAATATGTTGATCCAGGAACATGTCTTACTTGGCAAAATCACGGTGACCAACCACACTAGGGCTTGGTATCGACACAAATTTCACAATTCGATTCGATTCACAAGCTTGTAATTCAATTCGATTTCGATTCGATTCAATATTGATTATTTTGGATATCAGGTACAATACATGGCAAATTGTCTCAAGAAAAACAAATCTCTTAACTTAACTAATGCTGTAAACTATGGGAGTCAGTTGTAGCCGTATCCGATTCATATCCGATTTATTACCACATATGAGTGAGTCATGAGTCATTAGCCTACTATAATATTGAAGGTAAAAATTAACTGATTTGTATACAAACTCTTAAATTGCACTTTTATTTATTTTTATAATAATAAAGTTATATGAAATATAAACATTTAAATGGTGGCTGTCATAAAAACCTGCCAGATTTATTCAAACATGCATTAAAAATTGAAGATTATTAAAAATTATAATGAATATGTAATATGGTGCATATATTTAGCAAAATGCTCCTCTCTAGAGTTAATTTTTCTAGCTGACTGACGAATTCATGGTCACTGGATATGGTTTTTCTGAGGTAAATGTGACGTTACATGACATTGTTTACAAGCTGTTTTACTGACATCTTTCCACAGTTGAAACACTGAGTGAGTCCATGTCACATGAAACGGTTGTACTCTACCTTTTAACACACTTTCAGATGCTCATTCATGTTTATTTTGCGCGGTAACTGGTATTAAGGCGGAAGAGAAGATCATGCGCTGCTGCTTCTCTTGAGCTGAGTCGCGCCAGAGTCGCCAAAATGGTATTTATGTTTTTGAATTTCGTAAGAAAATGGACGTAATTTGAAATCTGAGATTTTAAGAAAAAGATTTTTTATTTTTATTTTTTAAAGAGGGTCGCTCTTAAAAAAAGTTTGAAAACCACTGATGTACATCCTACCACCCACTGCCCAAACAAAAACAAAATATTCACATATCTTACCAAGCACTCCTTGATGAAGTCCCTATAGTCCTCCTTGAGGTATTCACACAGGCCTTTAATCACCACTTCTCTCTTCAGGTCAATGCTGTTGCACTAAAAAACAAAAAAACATTGCTCCAGAGTATATATTTGGAAAGGAAGTCACTGACAGAAGGAAAGGGAGGAGAGTAGATAATGAAAAAAGTAATTCAGGGATGAAAAGAGGGGGGAAAGGGACAACCAGGAGAAAAGAGGCTGAGAAAGACAGAAATAATGTAGATAAGACCAGAAGATGGCCCTATTGATTTCCACGAAGTGGAAAGTGTGGACGGAATTGTGGAATCCAGGTATAAAAATGGAATTTTGGAATGAAAGGAGTTTGAAGTATGATTCAGTTAAATCTAATATTTGATCAAATATTTAATATTAGAAAAAAAATACACAAAAGTTATGAAATAGCTGTTCATGTGTATAAATTGGATATACATATTTACATGTGTTTAAGCATAGCTTAAATATAACATACCTCATCCAACACAGCCAAAATGTTGTTTATCTTTCTTTGAACAACTCCTTTGGCACTGCGGAAGACTTTGATGAGCATGTCAGAATGCTGGTCGAGATGCGCAAAGAATGTTGACTGAAGTGGGACTGTAGTAATTCAGCATTTATCTGTAAAGACATAAAAAAAAACATACAGTTCAAGACAGAGAGAGACAGGAAGAATAATAATACACCCTATTTACCTGTGTATGGTACTTACTTCATTAACCTGGAACAAGGCTGGCCATCTACTTTGGAAATCTGCTATGGTTGGCTCTTGGACCACCTCTTCCCTTCTGTAAGAGAATGTGCGCTCCAGTTTTTGCCTTATCACTGCCTCTGTATTTTTCTTTGTCAGGTCACTCAGCATTGAAACCCTGTCCTCTTCAAGACTTTCCTTGGTAATTCCCTTTGGTTGGCAGGGAATATAATTGACCTCTGCCCTCCTAGGTTTTTTAATATTTGCAGCAGGCTTGCCTTTTCCACGTTTTTTGTTTTTCTGGGAGTTGACAAGAACCTCTGGACATCCAAGTTGAACAAGCTTAGTGCGATAGTTTGCCATCTTCATTTTAAGAGAGTTTTTCCATCCCCAATGGCCCGAGGAGGAACCTTGCTCTGTCAAACAGGGGTGGGTTAAGATTAACGTTATAGCTGCTTTTTCCAGTTGGGAATTACTGGGGTAAGCTGAGTACTTCATTATTCCTTCTGCCATGTAGTCCAGGATGACAGATTTGAGCTTGTAGCCAGGAACTAGACAGGTTCCATTTGCTATAAACTCTCTGTTCCCCTTCTCCAGTTCACCTTCTGCATCATATGAAAATGTAGATATCAGAAAGGGATCTGGCCAAGAGGTTCTATGAAATGAAGATGGGACTTGTGAGGAAGATGAGGAAAACTGTGTGAATGTGTCATTGCTGTTAAGTGTGGCCAGTGCTGCATAATCTGAGCACTGGGTTGAAATGGGGGAGACTGTCTGTGTGTCTTCAATTTCTTGGACTATAGGAAATAAAGTGATCAAGGTCTCACTTGGCAAAATAATCACTCTCAAAGTGCTCTTGTCTTTGATCTCATTCATTGAACTCAAATTAATGAATTCATTAAAATCAGGATCAAAATACTGAAGTCTGAACTCCTCTGTAAAATTAAAGCATGTCCTCAATATGTTGCGCAGTTCATTGACAGACGCAGGAAGTCCTGAGTCAAGGGTAAACTTTTGTGAATCTTCCGGTCCTCCAAACAGGATACGAAGAGTAACAGGAGATCCCATTGCACTGCTCCTTTAATCTAAAATACAGAAAGAGTTAATAAAATAAACATCCATCATTTTGTAAAGAAACATTCATTGTAACTGTAATGAGACAAAGTAATTGACAATCATATTGACTATGGACAATTTAAGAAACAATAACCGACTGGCATGCTGCAGACTATTCAACCTTTGGGTGGTGGGGACAATTTGTTAAAGGGGGGGTGAAATGCTATTTCATGCATACTGAGTTTTTTACACTGTTAAAGAGTTGGATTCCCATGCTAAACATAGACAAAGATTCAAAAATTAAGTTGTACGTTTGAAGGAGTATTTCTGTGCGAAAAATACTCCTTCCGGTTTGTCACAAGTTTCGGAAGGTTTTTTTCGAGTATGGGCCTGTGTGACGTCAGATGGAGCGGAATTTCCTTATAAGGGTCCTAAAGGCACTTCTCCCGGAAGGGCGCGCGCGCACCCGAAGACCAGAGCGACGAGCGAGAGAGCGAAAGCAGTTCGCCCACCAAAGCGCTGTGCTCGCGTTGTCAAAGAAAGAAGTGTGTTTTTGGTTGCCAGGGCAAGACAACCCTGCACAGATTCCTGAAGAACCCAGCGTTAAGGGACCAGTGGATGGAGTTTGTTTTTCCAGAGCATCAACGGAGTTCCCTGTTCCCTGCATTTTGACGATGATTGTTTTATAAACAAGGCCCAGTTCGACGCCGGATTTGCAGATCGTCTAATGCTTAAGAATGGAGCAGTCCCAACGATAAAGGTTCACGGTCGTGCGTTGGAACCGGAGGCGGTGAGTAAAACTGCTTCAAATGTCTGTGTGTTGTTAGCTATCTGTGCATCAGCACAGCAAGTAAACAGTGAACAGCGCTCGTGATTCTTTAGCTCCGCCCACACAGCACGCCTCCAGCTGCTCGTTTTTTTCCGGAAAGACTCGGTAAAGCCTATCTTTCTTTTATAAATATAATAAAACTAAAGACTTTTTGGAGATATGAAGGATGCAATACTACTCTATAGGTACTCAAGATTAACATGAGATTGACTGAAACTGGGTGTTTCACCCCCCCTTTAAGTGTATTTAAAATAATTTGAAATTCTATTCAAAAATGTATAATAGTTGAACCTGCCTTGGTTCAACAAACTGGTTGTCATATGTGAACATAGCTGAATTTGAGGTATCGGTACAGGTAACAAGGAAAAAGATTAAACATTGTACATTTATATATACTACAGACACTGAAACAATAAAAAGCTGGTTGAAAATCTGCAAACTTACCCTTTAATACTGAGACTGACCTGAATCTATACAGAGTCAACATTAGAATGCAACATGTTAAATAGGGCTAAATATAACATTGTTTGTTTATTCCAATATTGTGCAGCCCTAATGAAAAATACAAAGTGATAATTGATAATCAAAAATCCAACCTTCGATGATGATGTGTCTCTTCAAGGTAACCATGCGCACTGGCCCAACCATGTAGTCTGCAAGTGGATACACATCAGGTAACTCTCCAAGTTCAACAATGGAAATCTCTCTAGTGTGTGATGCTTTCAATTCAAATGCTCTAAAATGTCCTCTATACCATGCACACCACTAGCCTGGTAATACCAAACTCTGCTACTTCGTAGACAGAGTCTGGAATGGCATAATAGAGAAGTGTTTTCTCTCTCACGGGGGGCGCTTGTCTGAAGTTTAAAATCATTGGTTACCCGTAAGCCAATCACATAACGTTTGGTTATGGCGTGTGTTATGCGCATGCTCAGCCACATCTAACTTCCACTGTAAACACATGTATGATGCGAAAACAAAACCATCGAGCGAAATACTGGAGTGAACATGGCTGTGCATGACTTTTGCAGATTATGTAAAGTAAAAATCTACGCATCCACGGTACAGTCAGTGTCTACGTCACGGCTCTCAGCCCGCCCTCTGTTCGTTGATTGGCCCGGCTGTTTTCAGGCCGGAGGAAAACGGAAAGCTATTACGCTGTCTCAGACTGACTACAGAGGCGAAATGAAATTGAGCGGAAGTAAGAAGTCTGACGTAGTCAGCCTAGCACACCCACCCCTTCACAATAAAATGCAGCTTGTTTTGAACAATGCACATCTGAATGATTTCAGCAAAATCTGGAAGCCCTCCAGTGGACCCATGTGCAAGTACCATTCCATTTCGATAATTCATTCCATTGCTTGTCACATTTTTATCTAAATGCACTTTTGTGACATTTGGGAATTTTTCCTTGAGGGCTGAAACTACATCCTCGTTAAGGACATCAACAGGAATTTCAGAGACTTTTGTGACCTCAAGTATGGGTTTAGTGACGCTTGAAGAATGCATGTAATATGCAATCATCAGTTGATGTTTTGTTGCAAGTGACAGTGCAATGTTTTTAAAGCAATTTGTGTGTCGAGCAATTTGTTTAAAAAAGCTATGTTTTGACTCAAAACGTATAGTCCATAATCTAACCAGAGGCCCAAAGCAACGAATCATCTGAGGGTAGTGCTCTAGGTAGTGATGTTTTGGTAAGACACATCCAGGAAACAGTTCAAAGTACTTTTGTCTGTGCTCAGAGATTTTGAAATCTAAAAATGCAAGTGTCTCTTCAGTGTGGACAGGAGCAACTACTAACTCGACAATGTCTTTTAGTTCTAAAATGACTTGCCATGCAAGCTCATCCTCTGGTACGAACAAACCAACCATAAATGGAATTAGTCTCAGCAGGTTCCAATTTTCATGAGCATTTCCGCCGATAGTTTTTTTGGAGGAAAATGTGCGTTGAATAACATGTGGTCTATTGGTTTTGTCACCCTGCTTGTATGGGAAATTCTGGATTAAGGAATTTAGGGAGTCAAGAGTGAAATACTTCTTTGAAATAAGAAGATTTAAGCACTTTGCTAGCTCCACCGGAACAATACCCTCAAATAAATCGTGAGCAATATCAGGAGGATAACCTGTGCTTACGTCAAAATGGGCAAGGCTTTCAGAAAGAATACACTTTCTTTTTACTCCACAGTAGTTACAATTGCTCTTCTCTGCAAAGTCAACATGTTCTTTGTGAATATCTCTTGTTCGAAGGGGGTAAGCACCAGATTTGACATCTTGACACTGAATCTCAGATTTTTGTGCTGTACAAAATCTGCATATGTAATGCCCAGAAAAACTCTCAACAAAGCCAGCTAAGCCATGGGCTCCAAGATTGTCTGCTACCACAGACTGGACTGTGCCTTTGACAGAGTGACCGAGCTGGGATATGAAAACGCCGAAGTGTTCCAATGTAGCCAGGTCTTTTAGAAGAGGCTCCAAAACTCTTTCATATCCATATATCTTAATATCATCTGTCTTGCATAAGATAGCTAGATAAATGGAAGACACTGCAGAATTTGAACCTGCCCACAAATCACTCAGAATCCAGTAGACACCACACAGTTTGTTTTTTGCGTGATGTTCCAAGAGGGTTACAAATCTCAAAATCATCCACATAAAGTGTAATTGAAATTCGCAATTCGCCACTACAGAGAAAACTATTCTCTTTAATGTACTGACCATCCCTATAAGACTTGTACTGCTGTTGATGGTTTGTGAGATATCCCTCTTGCTCTATGCCTGTTTTTTGGCCTTTTACAATGTTTTCAAGAATGCAAGTGTTAGACAAAATCTGCTGCAAGGACTGGAGTAAAGGAACGTACTGAAAGGTCCTTTTCTTTTTTGCATCCAGAATACATCCAGAAACAGGCTCCACAACACGGAAATGTTCTTTGTAATATTGCTTTCGCTTAAAGGCTGTAGCCAGAGGACCTTTCTTTCCTATAGCTTTACCTAATGGATTTAATTCACACACAACAGCAGCAAGCTCACTAATAATCACATCATTAATCTGCAAATTGTGTTTAGAGAATACACCAGTAATAATACCTTTGGTCACAGGTACAGATGCAGAGCTCAGCAAGTAGTTAATTTCATCTAAAACTTCATCAACAGCCACAGATGGAACATGTGAAATATTTTCAAGTCTTAATAAGATGGAAGCAACTCTCTGCTCTATTAATTTGGGCAGGTCCTCAACAATTTCTCTATAATTTGCTGTATCTGAAAGTGTCTCATAGCCTAAATTTTCTAACTCTTCTGTAAAAACAGCAACCTCATCAGTAGCACAACTTTCTGAGGGCCCTGGCAAGTTATCAGTAAACGTAATAACTTCAGTTTTAAAGTCTTTTAAGGTATAACTGCTGTGTTTCCTGTTTCTGTGTGAGTTATAAGTACCGTACACATTAGTTTGAAATGTACACCCTAAAAATCTCAGTCTCATGTCGCTTCAGATGAGCACGGATATGAAGGAAATACTCTCTTTCTGTTGATGATTCCTTACATTTACAAAGCGGACACTGGAAATTAGATCAATCAGATGACTTTGGAGTAGCTTTTTTTGCATGGGCTTTATAAGTATGGCTCATAAGACTCTTCCATGATGTGAATGTACATGGGCAGTCTGTGTATGTACAAGGATATCTATTTTTGCGCCCATAATGACCATGAATTAATCTCAAATGTTTTAGTAACTCGTACCTACTTCCCACTGATATATCGCAATCTGTGCAGGTCCACATTCACATCTGCAAAACA
Source organism: Abramis brama (assembly GCF_963993115.1). NCBI lineage: Eukaryota > Metazoa > Chordata > Actinopteri > Cypriniformes > Leuciscidae > Abramis > Abramis brama. Next base: position 4,566,511 of record NC_139982.1, read on the forward strand.
AAGAAAAAAACAAGTTTCAAAAATGTTCTACAAATAAAGGAAATATCAAAAATAATGAATATTCTAGGAATCAATGAGTGTCAAAACCTGAACACTAAGACTCATTAAGAGTCTTATGGCAGAGCTGTAGTATTGAATAGCATTAAATTGTCAGGTATAAGCCTAGCTAATGAAGTGATGACTATGTGTAGTCTGCGAATAATTAAGGTCAAAATTCAGCACTTACAGCCACTAGGAGATTGCCACGTTTTTTTTATTTGTAGACTGATAGAACTGGTCCATATGCACTGGTCCAAGATTTCTATTTAAGAAAATAAAGAATTTCAGCACCAGTCAAAAAAATAATGTGAACATTTTTTGCCATTATTTTCAGACTGTTGAATGTAAGTACATTCAAGTATATTGTGCAAGTATATTGTAGGCCAACAGCAGAGCTGTTGTACTGAATAGCATTAAATTGTCAGGTATAGACCTTATGCGCCAGAGAAACGAGGGGGCCGCCATCTTTAGAAAATTGTCTTTGAACTTCCGTTTTTGCAGTCACTCTGTATATTTCTATGGCATTGCTGTCCAGAAGTAATTAGCTTTTGAAGTGGATTTACTTAAAGGGTTAGTTCACCCAAAAATGAAAGTTATGTCATTAATGACTCACCCTCATGTCGTTCCAAGCCCGTAAGACCTCCGTTCATCTTCGGAACACAGTTTAAGATATTTTAGATTTAGTCAGAGAGATTTCTGACCCTCCAATGAAAATGTATGTACGGTATACTGTCCATGTCCAGAAAAGGTAATACAGACATCATCAAAGTAGTCCAAGTGACTCCAGTGGCTCAATCTTAAGTTTATAAAGCGACGAGAATACTTTTTGTGCGCAAAAAACAACAAAAATAACGACTTTATTCCACTATTCATTTCCTTCTCTCTGAGCCTTGAGTTAGTTCACGTAGTAAAACAGCGCAGCGCTTCTGTGTTGCACGTCACACGTAGGCTCACTATTGGGCGATGCTGGTCATGTGTGTGATGCGTCTGATGGCGGCGGCCATCTTGTCCGGAGACACTGGCTCGGCGGTGGCCGTCTTATCCGGAGACACTGGCTCGCGGCGGCCATCTTGTCCGGAGACACTGGCTCGGCGGTGGCCGTCTTATCCGGAGACACTGGCTCGGCGGTGGCCGTCTTGTACGGAGACACTGGCTCGCGGCGGCCATCTTGTCCGGAGACACTGGCTCGGCGGTGGCCGTCTTGTCCGGAGACACTGGCTCGGCGGTGGCCGTCTTATCCGGAGACACTGGCTCGGCGGTGGCCGTCTTATCCGGAGACACTGGCTCGCGGCGGCCATCTTGTCCGGAGACACTGGCTCGGCGGTGGCCGTCTTATCCGGAGACACTGGCTCGGCGGTGGCCGTCTTGTACGGAGACACTGGCTCGCGGCGGCCATCTTGTCCGGAGACACTGGCTCGGCGGTGGCCGTCTTATCCGGAGACACTGGCTCGGCGGTGGCCGTCTTGTCCGGAGACACTGGCTCGGCGGTGGCCGTCTTGTCCGGAGACACTGGCTCGGCGGTGGCCGTCTTATCCGGAGACACTGGCTCGCGGCGGCCATCTTGTCCGGAGACACTGGCTCGGCGGTGGCCGTCTTATCCGGAGACACTGGCTCGGCGCTGGCCGTCTTATCCGGAGACACTGGCTCGCGGCGGCCATCTTGTCCGGAGACACTGGCTCGGCGGTGGCCGTCTTGTCCGGAGACACTGGCTCGGCGGTGGCCGTCTTGTCCGGAGACACTGGCTCGGCGGTGGCCGTCTTGTCCGGAGACACTGGCTCGGCGGGCGTGACCAGTCTCTGGCTCGGCAGACGTGAAACTCACAGAAAAAGTTGCAGGGCCAAGTCAATATAAGGTTTCAGAGTCCAGCTAGGGTGATGCAGTGGCATAAAAGAGCTAAGCGGCTCGGATAGCCCTCCACGAAAAAATATCATCAGGCATACCTCATCCATAGAAGTCAGGTGAGCAAGCTCCAAAAAGTCAATAACGTAATTCTCAATGGGTTGATCTCCTTGACGGAGACGCATAATCTTGACTGCTGGATTCATGATGGCAAAGTCTTCTGTCACGAACTGCTCCGAGACACGAAGGTTAGATCCAACTGCAGCTTTATTATGGGCAATCCAAAGGCGTAATCCAAAGTACAGGCAAAGTCAAACACAGGCAGGCAGTCCGTACAAACAAACAAACAAACAAACAAACAAACAAACAAAACAGGCAGGGGGCAGAGGCAAGAGAGTAATCCACGGAACAGGCAAGAAATCCAAAAACCAAGAGACATGACACCAGGGAGAATGCTCAGAATTGCAGTGTGACAGTAAAACAAGACTTCGCAGGGAAAGAATGAGTGTACAAGGTATAAAAAGGCTGAGACTAACAGGGTAAACAAGCTAAACAAGATAACAAGGGGGCGTGGTTAATCAGAAACACCTGTGGAGACTAATCAACATAACGGGGAACTGCTAAACACGGGACAAGACAGAGGAACACAGACATGAATCATTACAAATGTATTGTATGTATGTATTAACTAACATGAACAAACAATGAGCAATACATTTGTTACTGTGTTTGTTCATCTTTGTAAACGTTAGTTAATACAAATACAGCTGTTCATTGTTTGTTCAACAATGTTGTTAAGATTTTAATAAAGTATTAATGTTGAAATTAACATTAACAAAGATTAATAAATGCTGTACAAGTGCAGTTCATGCTCAGTAGGGGAGAGCGGGGCACAAAGTAACGCTTTTTGACTTTCTCAGTTTGTGTAAATCTACTTATGGTTCAGAGTATTTATTTTTTTTCCCCCACATTAATTTCCCACATGTCTAGTACAATTATGTGGTTTTGTTTTTATTAATACAGTATATACTTTTTTCTGGATATACCCCGAAAGAATGGAAGTGAAATGTGACAACATGCCCCATAGTACATTGTAACATGTGAGGGGCACATTGTAACATGACCATATGACAGCTTAAAATTTTATCTGATCTAATAAAAAAAGTATACAAAACAAACTAAAATATTTTCTAAATAAAATACAATTAAAAAACTTTTTCATATAAAATAATGGCAATTTTTAATAATTAAATATAAACTCATTTTTGAGTTTTGACTACGAACTCATGAAAACACAGCTATACGACATAGTTCAAAACAAATAAATAATTAGTAATTTCTGAACATTGACTCTCAGTCTTTATTCACCTTTTTCTCACGTTTTCTCAATAAAATTAATAAAAGTATAGAATATAATAGCATATTTCTAATAGGGGCACATTTTAACGCAGTGTGACAACATGCCCCCGCCTGCACAACTGGGATTTAAACCCTGCTAGTGTCTTCTGCTAGTTAGCGAAGCATTAAAGAACTAATTCTCAACTGTTAAATAACATCTTGGAGATTAAAATAATATCAGATTTGTCTTATTTTAAATAAACACAAAAAATAGAGATGAAAAATTAACTTAAGTAAGAAATCTACTTTTGCTATGGTTTAATAAATGTCTATGGATATCTTCCCGAAAAAAAAAAAAAAATTGGCGGAAACAACTAGCCCTGTGTTAGGTTGTGCCCCGCGCTCCCCTAATGTAATTAACTAATGTTAACTAATTCACCTTGCTGCAAAGTGTAACCGAAATGTGTTTGTGACTGATCTACAGTCTTCAGGATAATGATTTAAATAGAGAGAGTCACTTTGCATTGTCAGCACATGCTTCAGTGCTCTGAGAGTGTTTATAGTGCTGTGAGTTTAACACTTCATGACTGAGAGCAGAACACACTCTTCATCATCACACAAGACTAAACTACAGCAATGAACACAATCAACATCTTCATCTGGATATTGCTCTGTATATCAGGTATACAATAAGACACTGACATGCTTATAACTACATTAATAAAGTTGGTTCATATTTTATATATATTGAACATCTATTTCTATTTCTAATGACACATTGTTTTTATATTGTCTTTATGCATTTCTCTTCCAGTCTCCAGTGGACAGATCACAGTAACTCAAACTCCTGTAGTTCATACAGTTTCATCAGGAGAGAATGTTGTGATGAGATGCAGCGCCAGCACTCCTTTAACAGGCTGTACTCCACCCTGTCTGTCCTGGTACTTACAAAAACCCGGAGAAGCTCCTAAACTCCTGATTTATAGAGTGAACAGGCTTCAGTCAGGAACTCCATCTAGATTCAGTGGCAGTGGATCTGGCAGTGATTTTACTCTGACCATCAGTGGAGTCCAGACTGAAGATACAGGAGATTATTACTGTCAGAGTTATCACAGTGGTGGAGTGTTCACACAGTGATAAAGAGTCGTACAAAAACCTCTGTCAGTCAGACGTCACAGTGACTGCACTGATACAGCTGAGAGAAACTGCAGCTGCTGATGGAGGATCACAAACTACACAATATCAAACCTTTTACTGACTTTATTAATTTATTATGATGTAAGTAAATATGTAACACAATCTTATATCACTTACTAAACTGGAAACAAATGTGGAGAAAATGTGAGTGGAGCTTGTTCCTGTAAAACTTGCCACTACAATGTAATCGAACTGTTGGAAAGTCAATCACGTTAACTGCACTTCCATCCTTCACCACTAGAGGACAGATCTTTAATATTACTGAGTTCCCTATCTGTCAGCAAGAGAGTTTCTCTGGGCACTTCAACACTTCCTTTATTTCCAAAGGAGAATATTCTCCAGCAAGATAATATCTCTATAAAAGAGAACATTTCCTCTAAAAGACGCTTGTTTCTTCCGGTCGAGTTTGCAGATGAGTTAGGCGGTTCCCCTGCAGGTGAACTTCATTTCTAGAAATTAACAGACTTTAAAAGCCACACACACATTAAAAGCCGAAAATGTGTCATTCGTGTTTAGAAAAATAACTACAATAATAATAATGAGCTTAGCTTTGTGTTGCGCTTTAACTTTAAACAGAACGAGTACATCTTTCTTGAAGTGCACATTGTAGATCATAACAGAAATTAGCACAGCCAAAACTGATGAATGATTGAGACCTCTTCCAGCAGCGGTCGGGACGAGTAGAGCGCAGTCTGGACGGTTTAGAAGTTGCAGATGTCCTGATCAGGCCAGTGTGCACATGATGATGGACAGGAGTCATAGTCCCATACTCCATTTCAATGAAGGCATTCAACTGTGCTCTCAGAGTTACAGTTATATTCATAAAGAGCCTTCGAGTCCCACCAGGTGTAATCCACGTTTAGAGAGTTGGGTCACTCTCACACTCTTTACTGTAGATACAACTGTATATTTATGCCACTTTGACACACTGATCACTCGAATATACAGCTACAAATGATCTCACTTAAACCCCGTCAGTCATGAATGATCACGTCTGATTGCTGATCTCTGATTGGCTGAATCAGATCTGCAGTGGGCCGGTGTATTTACACATCATGATGACTGATTTTATGGACTACATGCACACTTGAGTTTTGTTTATTAACCAATTAGTCTATAAAATGTAGGTGTTTGAAAACCGCCAAACCAATTTTTACCAGCACAATCAAACTCAAAACTGGCCAAATCTGGCAGCACTGGCTTCATGTCATTACTGTTTCCAAATGCCACTGGTTCGTCACTAGGGGGCGATGATCTCGGTGAACCCATGAACCACTGTCTATTTCATTTTACCTGATCTCAGATCAGTTTTTTAAATATTAATGTTTATTGACACATTTTTATAATAAAAAAGGAGTTGTAGTTAAAAGTGTCTAATTGGTCTGATTACCAAGCTCTCCATAAAACAAACAAAACAAGCCCTTCAATTTAATAAACTAACACATATTATAAAGACATTTCATATTTACTGGTATTAGATGATTTGATAATTGCATTGAATAGATTAGACTTTAAATAAAAACATTTGCATTTGGTGTGTAAAAGGTGTTTTTATGCTGAGTTTCCGCTGTTCTGACCAGCGTGTGGCGTTTCCAGAGCTTCAATACAGTGAATCATTATGCAAATCAATCGGTTCAATGGTTTCTAAAAGCTTTGTTTCTCCATCACTAGAGCAACATGATGTTGGTTCACTCTTGAGTTGATAACAGCAGGCCAGAGAGCAAACTTTGCCTGGCCCACCTCCACTTCTGTCTGGGTCCCCGGCCCAAAACTGGCCCAACACACTGAACATGGACACACAGAGCTTCCTCTGGCCCAGATGTGGCCCACACCCTGTAAAGCGACTCTTATTGACTGATATGGCCCAGGTCTGGCCCAGGCACTGTAAGACAGATCTGGCTGAGAGTCGGCTGGGCAGAAACTGGCAGTGAAACACACATTCAACCAAGAGTTTTTATTATAAAATTAACAAATACACTTTAATATAAACATGTATGAACAATGAACAAATACACTATGATATTAACATTTATTAACAACACACTGATTCTGATTTGTGATCATGTATTAGTTTTTATTTTAATAACATTTTCATATATATTTACACCATTGTCTATAAATGTAATGATTATGTAACAATTAGTGTCAGAACGACTGATTCTTTATTTTTATTTTTTTTATGATACTTTTATATTCTAAACTTTTTAATCTCCTATAAATGATCAGTTTGTCTGCGCTGTTTCACTAAAGCAGAAGTGAAAGTGTTCCAGTCCAGATCATGTAACCAATCAAAGAGTGAGACTGAAAACCCCATTTGCATTGTCAGGGTGGAGTGATTGTGATCCTCTCAGAATAGAGCAGCTCTGTCTCCAGAGACCATGTTCAAACCCCAAGAGCTTTATTTGACATTTACTGCTACATCAACCTTCTGAAAAGCACCTGCATCTTCATCTGTTAGTTGAATGATGTTGTCAGACACAAAGTGAACTTGTTGAGAAGCTTTATTGAATGTTGCAGCAAACACAGCAGATTGAAAGATCACACACACACACTCACACTCTCTTTCAGTATTGAGTTGTAAATCACTACAGCTGCAGCACTAGACTCATGTGAATCCTGCCTGACACAGGACACTCAGATACGGCTCATCTTCAGGAGAGAAACATCAGCACTCAGAGCTCTTGTGGAACGAGACCTCATGAGGAGCTCCATCATGTGTTACTCTGCAGACGTACAGCTCTCCCTCTTCCCAGCGTGCTTTGCTGAGGGTCAGGACGCTACTGCGGCTGTAGCGGCCGTCCTGCTGGCTCTCTGCGCTGGTCAGAACCCCCTCGGTGACCTCTGACCCGTCCAGTGTCCAGCTCACCAGCGCCCCCTGTGGAGAGTAAGAGCTGAGCAGGCAGAGCAGTGCGGCTGAGTCTCCAGAGATCTGCAGAGAAGAGGGCGGCAGCAGAGACACTGAGGGCTTCACTGTGGGACCAGCTGCAGGAGACAAACACAACACATTCACACACACACACAAATCATTATAAAACAATATCAGTAACACTTTATTTAAAGCTTTCATACATATTGCATTTATAAAAGTATTTTTAATGCATTAATTATGCACTGCTATATACATTAAAATGCATGTATGATCTAATCAATAAGTGTAACAGCAGTTATAACACATATTATCTATTATCAGGCCGATCTGACTGCTTTAATTCCAGCAATTATTCACTCTGAACATAAATATCTTAAATTTTGAGATATTCACCTGAACTGAAAATGTAACTCAATTTCAAACAGAGTTAAAACACAATTGAATCACACAGAATGAACAAAACACTGAATTATAAGCACAACATGAGCAAAAGAGATTCAGTATCATTGACTGAACTACAGAAAGCAGCAACATTTACATTCTGATGTCAAATCTCTTTTTTCCATGTATGATTTCTACAATAAAAGATGAACTAAATATGAACTCCGTGTAGAAATAAATGAAGTAAAGACAAACCTTTAATAAACTGAATAAACTCATAGTGAGACACAGTGTGGAAATATGTTTAGATTTTTTGTTGTTGTTAAAAGGAATAATGCTATTCTTATAATAACATTGTTTTAGATTAAATAATCATACAACAATATCAGTAACACTTTAATTAAAGCCTTTATACATATTGCATTATAACGTTTAATGCATTAATTATATATTGTTTTACACATTATAATGCATGTATGATCTCATCAATAATTGTAACCAAGGTTTTAACACATTATAATATTATCTATTCATTGTTACACCTCCAAAAAATTATAATACACCAAAACTCATGACAAACAACCGATTTTAGACGTAACAAGGAAATTGCAAATATTATAAAACATTTTAACTTTGGTTACAGTTATTTATGAAAACATACATGACATTATAACATACGCTATTGATACCTTTATAATGCATTATACATAAAGGCTTCAAGTAAAGTTTCGCCACAATATCTAATAATCATTATTATTAATAAATGTTGTTCTTGTTTCAACTGTAAAACACTTTCTGAAATCTAAATGGTATTTTTTTATTAGGTGATTAAATAGACAGACTTACCGATCACCAGTTTAGTTCCTCCACCGAATGTCCACCACAGTGATACAATCTAATGAAACGCTCGTACAAAAACCTCTATTCCACTCGAGTGAACACACACTCCAGCAGAGAGAGAGAAACAACACTTCAACACACTGATATTAGAAGATCCTCAGCTCTTCTCAACACTCACTCATTCAGATTTGACTAAATGCTTTCTGATATAACACTGTTTAAAGAAATATATTTGATGAGCTGTGACCTCTGAGGTGACCTTTGACCTCTTTGATCATGGATGATGTTGTGGAGTTTCTCATAATGATGCTTCTGTTCTTCATATGCAGATCAATCATCATGATTCACAGAAAAACCTGCAGCTTCAAATAAATGAATCAATAATTCTGAACATTTCAGATGCACATTGTTTAATATATAATGACCTGATTATGAGTCCTGATGAACTTCATGCATGTGGAAAATGTGGGAAAAAATAGACATCATGATAATATTTCCCAGAGAGCAACATGTCAACATTGATTCCAAAGACCATAATGGACTTTTTTTATTATGACTCTAAATATAGTAAAGATGATTTATTTAGTTCTTGATTTCTCATTGTTAACATGCTTTTAAAGGTGTAGCACAGAACTGAACTCAGAGAAACTGCTGCGTATGACATATGTTTAAAATGATCTACATTCATGATTCTCCAGACAAAACCTAGTGTCTTATCAGCCTGACAAACATATACAAAAATATTTCACAATTAATAAATATGTGCAATTAATCACTAAATGGTTCAATAACATTATTCTGAAAGTAAAATCTTCTATATAGAGTTTATGAGTTTGTTCTCAGCACAAGCTGTTGTAAATCCTGCCCACTTCTTTGCATTGTCAGCACATGCTTCAGTGCTCTGAGAGTGTTTATAGTGCTGTGAGTTTAACACTTCATGACTGAGAGCAGAACAGAACACACTCTTCATCATCACACAAGACTAAACTACAGCAATGAACACAATCAACATCTTCATCTGGACTCTGACTCTCTGCATTCAGGGTAAATATCTTGTATAAAAATTTTGCAAAATAAACAATCACATCTCATTTACAATCATATTAATGACTAAACTGTCTAATTTCAGAGATCTGGGGACAAGTGACAGTGACTCAGAATCCAGCAATAAAACCCGTCAAACAAGGAGAAACTGTTACGATCAGCTGTAAAACCAGTCAGCCGATTTCTGGCTGTAATGACTGTGTGTCTTGGTATCAGCAGAAACCTGGAGAAGCTCCTAAACTCCTGATTTATTACATAAGACGCCTTCAGTCTGGAACTCCATCTAGATTCAGTGGCAGTGGATCTGACTATGGCAGTGATTTTACTCTGACCATCAGTGGAGTCCAGACTGAAGATACAGGAGATTATTACTGTCTGAGTTTCCACTATCCAAACAGTCAGTATGTGTTCACACAATGATAAAGAGTCGTACAAAAACCTCTGTCAGTCAGACGTCACAGTGACTGCACTGATACAGCTGAGAGAAACTGCAGCTGCTGATGGAGGATCACAAACTACACAATATCAAACCTTTCACACACTTTATTAATTTATTATGATGTACTAAGTAAACATATAATCTATATGTATCTCTTACTAAACTGGACTAAAATGTGTAGAAAATGTAGTAACACTTCAGAATACTGTTTATTACTTCATAACTAATAAGGAATTACTGAAGAACTAATGGGTAATTCTTCATTAACTACTTCTTCACTACTGTTAATTACTAAGGAAGATGTGTTACCTAATCAGTATGTAATATAATTTTATGATTGTGTTAAGTATCAGTTAGTTAATCAATAACTAATGAATTCTGTCATTCCTCCTGAAGAAATGAAGCTCTAGCATAAGTTCTGCCGGGAAGACTAAATTGTTACGTCACTTATTACCTTCTCATCTGTCCAATCATATTCCTATTCTTATGGTATAAAAGATTGGTACTTGCACATGTCTGAGTTTGCAGATGCTGACGCTTCAATTCACCTCCATCCTCCCCACCACCACCAGGATGAGTATTTCCCTCCATCCTCCCCAACACCACCAGGATGAGTATTTCCCTCCATCCTCCCCAACACCACCAGGATGAGTATTTCCCTCCATCCTCCCCAACACCACCAGGATGAGTATTTCCCTCCATCCTCCCCAACACCACCAGGATGAGTATTTCCCTCCATCCTCCCCAACACCACCAGGATGAGTATTTCCCTCCATCCTCCCCACCATCCTCCCCAACACCACCAGGATGAGTATTTCCCTCCATCCTCCCCAACACCACCAGGATGAGTATTTCCCTCCATCCTCCCCAACACCACCAGGATGGTCCCTTCCTATACTGTACCTCTCAGGGGGTCGGCTGCGCCCCTGCCTTCGTCTTCAGGCAGGATATGCAGATCCGGACCCTCGGATTGCAAGCTACGGACGGGGGCTACGCCAAAGAACTTGATTGCTTGTTGGGCTGTTAATAAATGTTAATTGTTACAGTATTTATTCTCCCGAGTCTTTCTGGTAGAACTACCATTAATTATCTACTAATTAAGGTTCAAGAAAAATAACTAAGAAGTAACTAATGAACAGTCATAAAAACTACATTGAGTTGTGCCCTTCCTTATTTACTGATGTTATTACAGTTTTTTCTCGATTGCTTAAACACATTTCTTGAAACTATGTCTCGTATTCTCAAAACTGTAAACACAAATCCACAACGTCTCACCCAATTCCCCAAACATCCTATTTTCAGGTTAAAATGAAGCTCTACACTCAAAACCATTCACTCTTGCTGAAAAACCAAACTTTGCCCTCAGACATCACACACAAGCCCTCACAAACACACACACTACAGCATAGTCTAACACACTGGTGCAATACATTCAAAACAACATCTCCAAAACAGTTATGTTGCTTGTGTGTAGAGTTTTGCAGTGACAGTTCAACAAATCTGACTTATGTGTCAAAACAGGGGAACAGTGTTTATAGTTTAGGGAAACAGATGTGCTTTTTGATAAATGGCGTTATGGTTTTAAATTTTTAGTTCAAAAGCCTGGTTATAGTGTTTAAGCAATCAAGAAAAACTGTAATAGAAGCAGTATTTTACGAAAATACAATTTTAACAAATACATATAAATGTTAAAGAGGTTTTTGCCTGTGTGGTTCTGTGAGTGTGTTCTGTAGTTCTGTAACTTCAGAAAGGAACCCCACTCAAGTGCCTTGGGCATGATTAAACTCAGATTAGTTTTTATATGTTATATACAGTACTGTGTGTGTCTGTATTCCTCAGCATAGAATGCCATTGAGTAAATTCATGTATTTGAGGCAACGACTGAAGGAAACTGAAAATATAGGGAACTTATTAGTAATTAATAAAGAATTATTAAATAATTCTGCAGGAATTAATTAGAACCTGAAACAGTACTCTAAAGTGAGTACTCATAGACCTAATTTGCTACATTTAATTGGTGGAGAATTAATTTGGGCATGATTAAACAAAGGTTATGAGCTTGAACCACTGTCAACCTAAAAGTGTGTATTTGATAATTCCAGTCAGAATAGGACACGACATGCGATACCGCATTAAGGTCGCTAGTTGCTGGCTTGTTTAAATGCAGATTAATGATGGTTTGAATTGACATCTCTACTGTAATTGAAAGAGTCTTAACACATTTAAGCATATTTTCAAATGGTATCAGTGTAAGGTTAATATGATTTTAGCGAAGAAACCCTAATTTCAGTTTTAAAACGTAAGTCTGTTTTGACAAAAAAAATATTATTCTGCTTTGGTTGAAGAAATTCCAATTGCAGTATTGCTTAACCTGTTTCTGATGAAGAAATCTCAGTACAGTGTTGTATAAATGTAGATTTGGGCGATGCTCCCCTTTTTACAGTGTAAAGGCCTTACAAATTATAGTTAGATTGATGTCATTCATCTAAACTTTATCAGTGCATCTAAAAAGCATAGCTACCTGGTGATCAAAACTGTGTTTCACTCACTGAAAAACTGAAGTGCATTGGTTCCCATGACAACGACTTGTCACAGGAAGTGCTAACTCTAGATGACACATGTGTTACCTTCCGACATTTTGTAAACAAACCAGCCTAGGTGGCTAAGCTAACCCAACCTAGCAGCCCTTCAGCTTAGGCTAAGCTAACTAATAACTTAACGTCAACAGTTAGTTGTTAGCATCATTTACATGAAGCCTTTAACTACAGCTTGTGTGTATGCAGTGTAAAGTGATCTAAACCATTTTCCTTTAACCCCATTTCTGGTTTCTGAATTCTTACTTTCTCTTTCCTTAACTTACATTTTTCTCATCTAATTTCACCTGCACTTTTCTGGTACATTCCTTACTGAATGCTGTTCAGCTACATTTGCAGTTCCTTTGTTAATTAAATCTAAACTTAATTACATGTAAACTGTTTAGCTAGAGACGAATTTTTATAGTTATTGGAACTTTCAATGGCACATTGACTAAACTATATGGAGGGACAAACACATGGTGTGGTCTTGAACACTCAACAGCTGCGACCAACTATAGAATGATGTCCAAAGCAAATCTAAAGGTTGGTCATAAGTGCTATTGATTATTCCCAATACCAGGTCATTCTGCTGTTTTAATCACTTCTTTAAGTCTTTTTATTAATTTTAATCATAATAGAAGTCAGCTATTCATTTTTTTTTTTTCATTTAACCCTCTGTTGCTAGTGTGGTTTTATTTCCCCATAAAACCGCAAAAGTAACTAGACATACTTTCTTTCTGTCACAATGAGAGTCGTAGATCCAATTGCAAGCAAGCAGTTTGACAAACAGGTTGAACTGATGGAAACACTCAAAACACTACGATTAGCAGGCGGGTGACCTGGAAGCAGATATACAGGAGCGGATGAGTGATATGAGTAGTCCTTGAGCGGATGACAACGGTAACTGGAAGAGGAGGACTCCAACGATCTCCCGAAGTCTGGAAACACAGACGAGATCGATCCTATTCCATTCTTCCTAGCCGCGGAAATAATTGACCTATGGCTAAGCCACGCCCCCTCCACTCAGTCGGACAAACAGACAACATTCGGTAACAGGCGCTGTGGCAGCTGTCACAGTTGGAGACATTTCACAGTGATTTTTGGAGACAGAAAGATTATATATCATCTAAGTCACCAAAAGGGCCTTAACTATGCATTGGAGGGTTATATTAATCATTTTATTTTGAGAAGGTCGATGAAAAGCTTCAGCTCCAGACAAAGATTTAACGTTACAGGTCAGTGTGTAAACGTTATAGTTTGGTGCTATTTCGCTTCAAACGCGCAAATGGATTCAAAATGTTCAAGCGTCAAAGTAGACGCGATATGCGCGAATTTGACGCTCTATTCGCGTTTGGTGTGAACGCAGCATAATGAACAGGGTGCCGATGTCAAGATTGCAATGCTGAAATGTGTGTGTGTGTGTGTCAGAGAGAGAGAGGCGCGGGCGCGATCGCAATCGAACAGTGGAAACATAAAAACATACTCCATTTTGTTCATACAGGACATCATTAAAACTGCAAAGTGTTTAGCCTACTTATATTTGTGTAAAACACAACATTGTGCTTTTGTCAAACTGTACTCTTGTCAAACTGCAACGCAGCTATAAGCTAAGTTAGGCTACGTTACGTTAGAGATGTTAAAGATAACGTTCAAATACGTTGTTGACTTACCTTAGAACAGATGTAGACATCCTTGTTTAATTTATCCACGTTTAGCTGGTGTTGTGGTCTAAGTTATCGCAAATTAATCCAGAGCAGACATTATCTCGGTTGAGATGTGGCTTGGGAAAGGGTAAACAATACACACCGTCGCCCAGCCTCTCAGGATACCTAGTGTTGGAGTTGAATGTACCCCATGCACACCGTTTGACCATTTTAAACTTAAAATGACAAGAAAAAACAGATAAAAACGAATGAAAACTGACTAACTGCAATGCATTTCAATGGACGTGGAAGCACAGAATGTCCGAGTGTATTGGGTTAGCTATGCGCACTGTGATTGGCTCATCGCGTTTGGGGGCGTGGCTTAGCCATAGGTCAATTCCATCAGGAAACTCAAACACCGGAGCTGGGTAAGAGAGCATACACAAGAGTAACGAACCGACCACATGCAATAATCACTCCCGCTAGATATAGGCAGCTAACAAACAGAATTAACTAGCTGCAGCTGTGGACTGATTAAGTGATCAGCTGGCTTCTAAGTGTGACGGTTACTCAAGTGGAGGGAACAGTTAATCCCTAATAATTTAATCGACTACGCCACCCTGGGGAGGCACCAGGGAAATAACTCCCAAGAAAGACACACAGGTAAGTGTTACCATTTGGGCAGGCAGATAACAGGAGACGTGAGGGACAGTACAAAAAAATACTTTATTGTAAAATGATCGGGACCAATAAAACTCTCAGGACTCACACCATAACAAATACTTCCTCCGAGCCAAGCTTGGCGGGAACAGGGCAGGCCGGCTGCAGTTCCAGAGGTCGTCCAAACCCACCTCAAGTCACCGCAAATCAACCCAGCACACCCACACCATAAGTGTCAGTACCCAAGGAGAGACACACAGCACACGGGGTAGCACACGATGTAACACACCACTCAAATGGAACAGCTAGCCTTCCCCGTTCCACGCCAAATCTTCACTGGCTCCTGAAGAGAAAGGAAAAAGGACTTGCATTAACAATCAAATAAAGTACACAAAATAATGAAAAGAAAACTAATACAGCTACCAAATATGGCGACTATAATACTCCAGCCCCCCCAACCGTGCCTTCCGCCGCTCGAGCTGACAATCAGCGAATAGTGGCACAAAAATAACAGGACCAGGGATGAGGAAGAAACAAACGCTCACAGACTTGTATTATAACATACAACATGAAAAATGCCCACAAGTAATCACACCAGACAAAATTTACCACAACATAAACTCACTGTTAGACAAAACCAAAATTCAAAAGAAACAATATAGAAAACAACCCGGCAAAACAAAACAAAAAGAAAATAAACTATACTTATAAACAAAACAACATAACCCTGGTAGGCAGCCAGGCAGACACCAAGCTAGAGAACTAGCCTTCCATAATACCTGCCATATAAATCACCAGGCGTTAGTCCAACAGCACAAACACACTGAAAAAAATAAACAAATTAAACAAGGAAAACGTTGCCGGGAAGCAAAACAGCAGCGGCGTCACGTGCATCTTTCTCCACTATGGCTTAGAGACCGTGATGATACGTTCTCCATTCACCTACAAGCACGAGACACAAGTCAATCTAAATGTCCCGAACCCCGCATGTGAACAAGGGAGAAGTTACTTACGGTTTGGATAGAATCACGATCAAACGCAGCGCTGCATGGTTACTCACAACCGGTGCTACGGCTCTGTTTACTGGCCAGCATTCACCCACATCAGCCAACGCGTTCTTACTGCTAAACGTGACACAATAATTACCCCAAACACCAGCGATAGAGCTCTAGATGTATAGATCCACGTACCTGAAAGCAACTCCACCAGGAACTTGTTACAATGCCATCACCACCAGCCCCGCTATGAATAAACTATAAATGAAGCACATTACTAAAGTGATCCGCATATTTACACTGCCAGAAAGAGAGTCAACATACCTTAAAGGGGACAGAGAACCGAAACAACAACAACGCCCGGAAGGGAAGAACCCAGACCTACGAGGACCCGTACACCCGTCAAAATACGGGTCCTTAAATATTACGGCTGCTTCCACCTTATTGGAGTATCAAAGCCCCACTCAACAAGGACCAATCGGCTGGCCAAATCACTTATCCGGCCACATAAGCAACAAACAAGCAACACCCACACATATCAAGAGATACACAAAACCAGACACTGTGACACCTTCTTGATTTAGTTTATTTTCAACAGTTGCTTCAATGTTATGAGCCAGCTACACAAGTAATCTAGACGATTGCTATGGCATAATCTTGAGCACCACTAATAGACACAATCTAATCAGAAAGTTCTCCTCTTCCTCTTTCTTTCTCTTCTTCATTTCTTCAGAGATCAACCCTGTTGTATGCTATCAGTAAGTTCTGATAAATAATAAGAACCATCTTAAGTAATTTATTAAATCTAGGCTTACGCTCTTTTAGCAAAGCCACTCAGATCCACACAAATCTGAGCATCCTGCTATTTGCAGCTAAGATAGTAATAATCAGGTACACATTTCACTTGTTAACCACACATGGCAAAACCTAGCTGTACATTATACACCTAGCTGTCTCACTTTGCCTTTAGCTCCAAATTCTGTTTGATCTTGCATTAGTCTCTTGCCCTTACTCTCACCACAAGTGTGCCAAAATGTTGCAGATGCTCAGCCTAACTGCCCAGATGGCATCAACAATGTGAATCAACAAGACACTGGTTTACTGTGTTGGCTTTTTTATAAATATAACATGTATGTATTTATATGTGTATGATCTGTTTATTATGTAAGGGATAATGTAGAGCGAGGCGGTTGTTATAGCGAATACAACCCAGACAGGCTGATCAGGACCCCGACGCGAAGCGGAGCAAAGTCACAGCGTTTGCTCAAATCTGCCTCGATTTTAGTGACCATTTCCCTCAAGCAAGACCTCTCGTCTGACTCTGACCTGATTTTTTCAACTTGAGACAAAAGAACATGTTGCAAAGGCAGTACAGCTGAGGATGTGGGGTATTTACATGTGGACAACGCTTGGATGGCGACTTTGAAAGGTTTAAGTGTCTCTCGCACCTGTTCAACCAGGCGCCACTCAGTTGTGGTCAGTTCTAGATTAGACTCTTTTTTGTCAAATATCACGGCTGCTTGTTGCTCAGATGCCCTACAAATCATATCATAGGTAGAGTTCCATCTTGTCACACAATCATTGATTAGCTTCTCTGGCTTTAGGCCTTGCATGCGCTGCTTACCCTCCAAGAGGCTGCTGTCTGTAGTGGATCTGTGAAAATGAGAGGCAGTTTTTCTTAGCCTAGCAAGAGTTGTGTCTATGGCTCTGACAACTAACTCCTTGTGTACAGCCAGGTTGATTGTGTGGGCCAGACACGGTATGTTAACAGCACCCAGGTGCTGCTCCACTGCATTAACATAATTAAGTGCATTATCGGTAGTGAATGCAACAACTGAATCAGGCTGTATTGCGAAATCCCTCAATATGCCCGCGATGCACCTCTCAGCTGCTTTGTTTGCAGTTCCCAAGTCTCTGAAATGACTTGTGCTGTCACTGTGATATATGCCTCTGTAGCGAGGGAACTCCATCCGTCGGTAGTCAGAGCAACGTTTTTGCCACTCAAAATCTGATGCATGGTTTCAAAACTAGTGTCATAGATTTTCACAATTTTCTTAGTTACTGTGGTTTGGCTAGGTATAATGTATCTCGGCTCAAGTTAATGAACAGTGTTGGGGTAGTTACTCAAAAAAAGTAATTAGTTACTAGTTACTAGTTACTTCTGTAAATTGTAATGAGATTACTTTACTAGTTACTGCATTTGAAAAGTAACTTCACTACTTATTACTTTACTTTCCCATTTCTTAATTTACCCTGTAGATACGGACAAACATCATATCATCACTTAGCCTGTCCGCATAGTGTTTATAAATGTAGCCTATACAAAATGGCATGTAAAACCATATGAAAGAACAATATCCACAAAGAAATATGCCTCACTGTAAAATCCACAAACAACTGGATAAAGGACAAATGTCCGCGGTGGTAGACACATAATCAGGGCTGGACTGGGACAAAAATAAAATCGGCCCTGGCATTTTGGCCATAATAATAATAGCACACTAATAGACATATATTGTAAAACAAATGCACTGAAAAATAAAGGAAACTTTCATAATTAGTTTTGTACTAATTTCTATACTTGAAAGAGATATAAGCACATGATCTTTTATTTTGACGGAAACTCCATCGAGCTTTAATTTTGGCGGAAAACATGGTTTACAAACACGTCTCATCCTACACTCATGACATGGCCTAAGTGTTTTGAAAGTAACTGTTAGTTCTGCTTACCGCAGGCTCTACACTCTCTCATCTCTGTCCTGATCCTCCTCACAATCCTCATCATCAGCCACTGGAGCTGATGAAGGTCCTGCTGCTGCAGAAAACACTTTGACACATTTTACAGCGTCTGCTTGAAGGGCCTGTGTCTATTTTTCACGCTATTTCTCTGCACATTCCTTGCGACAACAAAAAAAAAAAAAACAGAAAAAGAAAAAAAGTATGAGATGTCGGCCCAAAAGGCACGTCAGCCCACTGGGAATCTCCCGGTAGTACCGATGGCCAGTACTTGCTGCCTGGGCATAGAGTGCATTTCACGCGAATATTTTTGTCCTTTCGAGCAATAAACTGAAAGAAATGTGAATATCGCCACTGGCCGAAACCCCCTGTCTCCGTCTCCATTTCCCGCTCCCCTACGCACCAGCAGCTACGCCACTCAAATCGATCTCTATGACAACGGTGCAAGCACACACACACACACACACACACACACAGGCACGCGCGCACCACTTAAACAGATCAGAGCTTTACATTCAGGCAAACACGGCTTGGGTAACGCAGGAAAGCGCGTTCCTATAGTCTAGTAAAGTAGTGTAGTTACCGATATTTTTAGTGTAATGCGTTACTTTATTTCGTTACCCAAAAAAGTAATATCGTTACTGTAATCCGTTACTTTGTAACTCGTTACCCCCAACACTGTTCATGAACAAAATCAATGAAACCTTCACCCTCCACTATGCTAACTGGCCTCATGTCTCTACAAATGAACTTTGCGAGCTTCGAGTTTATAGCCTCTTTCTGTGCAACAGGTAGAGGTTCAGACGGGTGAAATACGTTTATCAGTCTCGGCTGTTTAGCAGGTGGCTCTTCCCGGTCTAGGTCTTTGTATTCATCTGGATGATGAAACTGCATATGCCCCCTCATAGTTGTAGTGCTGCTGTGATATGGGAACTCACGATCGCACAGTTTGCATGCCACTTTGTCCTTCTTCATAGTTTGATCTTCAGTCCAAAACCTGAAGTGCTTCCATATCGAACTCCTCAAGTTATTAGGGGTTATCACTCGTCTCTCATGTTGCACAGGTTGATTGCTGTTGTCCTCCATTTTCTTTGCAAAACACTAGCAGCAGTGATTGAAACCGATTGAAACTATAGGCGCGTAAATTAGCTTTCGCAACGCCTACTGCACTTTCGGAATTCTTTATTTTCTTTTTCTGCTTGTTTGTGAGTTTTGTTACATCTTTATAGAAACATATGTTGTTTCAAATTTTTCAATTGGAATCAGAATTTATGTGACAATTTGTTGTATTAGTGCGTACAATCGTCATATGGTGTGACATGAAAATAATTGTATATAAACTGAAAATGGATTATACCTTTCTTAAGTTACTCACTTTATCAAAGTCATTTATAATAACTAAACTGTGATCCATTATAGTTTTGTGAAAATTAATTAAATTTGTGTATTATTTTCTAAAACATTGCTCAATGTGAGACCTATGCCGTCGGTCTTTCAACATATTTTCTATTTATTTTGACAAACCTTGCTAGAAAATTATAAAAATATTTGTGACTCTTGCTGATACTATTTTCTATGTATTCCATGAACATTTTCAGGTTTTATCATTAATAAAGGTATGTTATTTTCACAATTTGGAATGTCACACCAAATGATATAGTGTCACACCATATGATAATGTCGCCATGTGTCAATGCAAACCATGTATTATCCTACTTATTGGTGAGTACTGATCACTCATATGGCAGGAAATATTTAACCACTCTTAAATGCTGGAAGGCAATATTCAAATTTTATTGATTTATTTGATAAAACAAACTATATTTAAAACAAATTTTTTAATATTGTATGAACCATATGAACATATGTTTGTGTATCAAATTTCATTTCAATTCAAAACTGTTGTTGATTTATTTGATATTTAACAATAAAACAATTTTTTTTATATCATATGAACCGTGAACATACAGCGTAGCTGAGTGGATCTACAAATAAATCAGTTCAACTAGACTCCATTGTACATAAGCCAGTCAAATTTGGAGAGAGTAGCAAACCGACTGCCTTGCTGAGGTTGTGATAAGCCACAAACAACTTCCTGATCTTGATAATAAATGCAGTCTCGCCTATTTGGCCAGACAAAACCATTTTTGTCTCCACGTTGTTTCATGCAGTTCACCTGCAGCCCCTCCATACTTATGGCAACAATTTGTCCCACATATGGTTTTCCCTCATACTTAATTAAGACAAACTGTCCTTCCGTGTATCCTTCATTGGAAATGGTGTCTGAATCTTCAGCTTGGGCCTCTCCAATTGATGCACTTGATTGGGCTCATGCATACAGCACCTGAGTAGAAGAGCTTCAAAAGGACAGATTTATATGTTAGTGACACGACTGTCTGCAGTGATTGCAATAACTAGCTTCTACTCCATCAAATTGGGTTTGCCCAATTTACAAATATGTAGGGTTTATACTGACTGGGCTTGGGGCTCTCTAGTGGGCAAGCTGGATGGAGAAGAAGGCACCTCCGTAGCAGAGCCACCATCACTTAAGTCAAAGAAAGAGATTTATTTGTCCGGGAAATGTTTGTTTGCAGTGAAATGTTATCACCAGCATGTCCTAAAGTTAGCTAAATATGTTATACTCACTGGGCTCGGGAATCTGTAGTGGGCCAGCTAGGTTGGACAGAGGGCACTTCAGCAGATGGGCCACGTACCACTTTAAAGTCAAAGGAAGAAAATCATGTATTTATTTATTATTGTAAAATGCAGGGTTGCCAACTCTCACGCATCTGGCGTGACAGTCACGCATTCAGCCTCAATCTCACGCTCTCACGCTTAACAAAGAAATCTCACGCTAAATTAGACATTCTTCTGTGCTGTATTTTTTTTCACTCGTGTGCACTAAATTTCAGAATTACTATAAACAATTCAGGCTCTTAACTACTGGATGGACCACTATTTATGGCGCAAATTAGTTAAAATCTCCCGGAATCTAGAGCGAGCACGCATGCGAGACAGAAACTGTAGCGCACGCACGGCGTACGGCAGCGTTGAGCATTGTAGCCAATCACTGACATGTCTGTTGAACGCATTGGCCAATCAGAGGCGTTTAAATGAGTCGCTGTCCTGAAGATGTGTTTTGCGCGAGCTCACCGAGTTCTACACTTTCGCAAACCTGTCATTATTATTGCCTATAAACTTAAGATGCAAATAAAAGATTCACTGCAATGTATTTGATATTCTTGATGCTGTTCTGATGCGCTCCATTACGCACCGCTCTGTTTGGTGTTAGGATGACTAAAAGTTCAGCGGTCTAGCTCTTCAATGTCAGAATGATTAAAGAAGTGAACGAATGCCTGGCAAAATGTAAGTGGAAAACATTTAATATTTGACTGTTTTACAATAGAAATGTTCAACTACCGACAGTATCCGGTGACGCGAATTACTCAACTTTTTTTATTTATTTACTAAATTTAGCCTTTTTGAATTGAAAATATGCTATAATTTCTTTGATTCATTTAGAGAGAATGCATGCATAATTAAAAATAAAATGTTATTTGCAAATAGTTACAATTATTTCACTAATACAATACGCTTTTTTTTCTTTATTCCCTTAAATCGCTTTTATAATTAATTCCTTTAAATAAAAATACCCAAAAATACCCCCCCTGCATATACACAGTCAGGGGGCACCCCAGTGTGCCGCGGCACCCACTTTGAGAAAGGCTGGTGTACATATTTGGTTAAAATCGATTCCCTATTTTCGTTTTCAAAACTTTTGTTGGTTGATCTGATCGATTGTGCAATCGATTTTCGAATAAAAAGTGACAGCCCTAGTTAGTACCTAGTTATTACCCAGTTATTTCAATTACTATAATAGTAAGTACATGGGGAACAGGACTGTAAAATAAAAAGCTACTGACTATCATACATTGTTTGTGTGGAATGATAAAACACAGTTCAATTATCTTAAGATGTTGAATTTCAGAGGAACTATCCTACAGCAAACACTGAACCAGACTATTTAAACGTTGAGCAAGGAATCTCATTGGCTGCAGGATCATCAGAAGCCAATCAGCTTACCATGAGGTAATGATGTCACTGCTTACAGACTGCATGTAAAGAACTGATCATCCTGATCTAGATCCAACCCTGGTCCTGGAGACTCTCCCTATCAAACACCGGATCAACTCATCAGCTCATCAGTAGAGACTCCAAGACCTGGAATGGTTGTGTCAGATTAGAGACATTGTTGGGGAACCACTGATCTAGAGTTTCATGACTGAACTCGATATTTATTTTTAACTGTGTGTATTTGTGTGTAAATGTGTGTGTCAGTATATTTAATGTTACTGAGCTTCGGCCATTTAAAGCTGTTCTTTAACCCTGTCAGTAAAGCTCTTTGACTCTGATGAGTCTGAGGTGAGTCTGTATCTCGTCGTGAGCTCACAGTCTACAGCAGCCAGGGCCGGTTCTAGACATTAGGAGGCCCTAGGCAAAATTCATGTTGGAGGCCCCCCCACCCCCAATAAAAAAAACACTTGAAACAAAAATGATTCCTAACCTTTTTATTTATACAACATTTAATTTTAAAAGCAGTATATTTTTACTTACACAGTGCATAAGTTTGGACACATTACTATTTTTAATGTTTTTGAAAGAAGTCTCTTATGCTCATCAAGCCTGGATTTATTTGATCAAAAATACAGAAAAATAATATAGTAAAATATTATTAAAATTTTAAATAATGGTTTTCTATTTTACTATACTTTATATTTCTGTGATGCAAAGCTGAATTTAGTGTCACGTGATCCTTCAGAAAACTTTATAATATTCTGATTTATTATCAAATGTTATAAATGGTGCTTAATATTTATTTTATAACCTGTGATACTTTTTTCAGGATTTTTGATTATTAAAAAGTTGTTTTAAAAAAGTCTTCACTATCACTTTTTATTTATTTAACACATCCTTTCTGAATATTCCTGTTTTTTTCTGTATTTTTGATCAAATAAATGCAGGCTTGCAGAGCATAATAGGAAACTTCTTTCAAAAACATTAAAAATAGTAATGGGTCCAGACTTTTACCCGTACTGTATGTACATATTAATCAAACTTTATCTAAGGTAATCTCTTTTTTGTTTAATGTTATTGTTGTTATTTTGCTGTTTTATTCAATTTATTCACAGTTCCAGTAGATGAGCATAAGTGCTTTATATTGAATTTGAATTGCTACCTTAAATATGCTATACACAAATCAAGTGGAAGAGAAAGACACGATCGCTACTGAGCAGAAAAAAATATATAAACTGATATTATTGGCGTAATGTCAGGGTATAATCTAATCTTATCAAGATAGACCCATAGATATGAGATCCTTTATTTGAAACATTTAAAAATGTTGTAGTGTGTTGGCTTTTTAACTTAGAATACAAACGTCTTGTCTTTTATTTCTATTTTATTTTGTAGCTTTTTTACTAGTCAGCTCCGGACGCGATGTTATTCATTGTACGCACACATTCAAAGCGTCGCGTCTGGGCACGTTAATGACGCTCGCGCTCTTTTAAACTCGTAATAAAGCGGTGAATGATTTTTCCAGAAATGACGCTGATCTACAGTACAAGTTTATATTTAGAATACATTGCAATCACTCAAAAATAGATGACGACAACTCACACACCTGCATTATGAGCTGTGCTTCTTTGTGTGCTTATTAGGCTTTTGCCTCGCAGCACCTGATGGATGCGTTCGTTACACATACTTTCAGAAGCCGACACCCGCTTTGTAACGGACACATTAATTGGTTTAACTGCAGTAATGTAACAGTCTATGGTTAAGATAAACATCGTCACTATTTTTAGTTAATTAATAAATATTGAAATAAATTGTAGATAGGACATTTGTACTTTTTTTTTTTGTCCCTCTGTCTGGGCCCCATCCTGCCAATCGGGCCCTAGGCACGTGCCTAGTTTGCCTTTGCGTTAATCCGGCTCTGACAGCAGCTTTTGCATTCAGAGGGTGTTTTATATGATCAGCCAACGCATTCTCATCCTTGGGCGTCACATACTGACCCTTGTGACATTTCGTCTACATCGAACGCACATGGCACCCTTTAGCGTCAATATGACACGCACAGGATATGGGTAGGTTTAGGTCTGGGGTAGGTTTAGGGTTAGACCGCTAGGAGGCGCCTTCTGGCTCATATCTATCTGCGTCTCATATTGACGATAAAGGGTGCCATGTGCGTTTGATGCAGACGAAATGTCAACAGCGTCAGTATTATGACGCCTTGGGATGACATGCTTCACTCTGCATGTGTTTATAGCTCTATGAACTGAACATGACATGATCAAGAGCTCTTCTTCATCAACCAACAAACATGACTTTCAGCATCATCTTCCTCTCGACTCTGGCAGTGTTTAGTTCAGGTTTGAATAATGATTTATGATTGTATTTTCAAACACTAATAACACTATATCATTACAATCAACATCACTCTTGTGTTTATGAAGAGAATGAGTCAGTGTTTCAATATGATCATCATGTTTTAGGTGTAATATATGATCCTGTCAATCAAACTGAACAGACTGCATTCAGTCACTTCTGCTGTCTGGACGTGATGCTTTCCATTTGAGACACACAAACTTTTACATTCTTACACAATTACTGTCACAACGGCTGATTCTTGAGTTGTGATCATGGATTATATTTTTCATAACATTTTCATATACAGTATATTTACACCATCGCCTATAAATGTAATGATTATGTAACAATTAGTGTCAGAACGGCTGATTCTTGATCTTAATCTTTTTTATGATATTTTTATAGAATAAACTTTTTAATCTCCTATAAATGTAATGATCAGTTTGTCTGCGCTGCTTCACTAAAGCAGAAGTGAAAGTGTTCCAGTCCAGATCATGTAACCAATAAGAGAGTGAGACTGAAACCCCCATTTGCATTGTCAGGGTGGAGTGATTGTGATCCTCTCAGAATAGAGCAGCTCTGTCTCCAGAGACCATGTTCAAACCCCAAGAGCTTTATTTGACATTTACTGCTACATCAACCTTCTGAAAAGCACCTGCATCTTCATCTGTTAGTTGAATGATGTTGTCAGACACAAAGTGAACTTGTTGAGAAGCTTTATTGAATGTTGCAGCAAACACAGCAGATTGAAAGATCACACACACACACACACACACACACACACACACACACACACACACACACTCAGTTTCAGTATTGAGTTGTAAATCACTCCAGCTGCAGCACTAGACTCATGTGAATCCTGCCTGACACAGGACACTCAGATACGGCTCATCTCCAGGAGAGAAACATCAGCACTCAGAGCTCTTGTGGAACGAGACCTCATGAGGAGCTCCATCATGTGTTACTCTGCAGACGTACAGCTCTCCCTCTTCCCAGCGTGCTTTGCTGAGGGTCAGGACGCTACTGCGGCTGTAGCGGCCGTCCTGCTGGCTCTCTGCGCTGGTCAGAACCCCCTCGGTGACCTCTGACCCGTCCAGTGTCCAGCTCACCAGCGCCCCCTGTGGAGAGTAAGAGCTGAGCAGGCAGAGCAGTGCGGCTGAGTCTCCAGAGATCTGCAGAGAAGAGGGCGGCAGCAGAGACACTGAGGGCTTCACTGTGGGACCAGCTGCAGGAGACAAACACAACACATTCACACACACACACACACACTGCACTGCACATTCACAGCATAGGAATAATGCTGCTCTAGTTTTAGATTCAATCATTATAAAACAATATCAGTAACACTTTATTTAAAGCTTTCATACATATTGCATTATAAAAGTATTTTTAATGCATTAATTATGCACTGCTATATACATTAAAATGCATGTATGATCTAATCAATAAGTGTAACAGCAGTTATAACACATATTATCTATTATCAGGCCGATCTGACTGCTTTAATTCCAGCAATTATTCACTCTGAACATAAATATCTTACATTTTGAGATATTCACCTGAACTGAAAATGTAACTCAATTTCAAACAGAGTTAAAACACAATTGAATCACACAGAATGAACAAAACACTGAATTATAAGCACAACATGAGCAAAAGAGATTCAGTATCATTGACTGAACTACAGAAAGCAGCAACATTTACATTCTGATGTCAAATCTCTTTTTCCATGTATGATTTCTACAATAAAAGATGAACTAAATATGAACTCAGTGTAGAAATAAAAGAAGGAAAAACAAACCTGTAATAAACTGAATAAACTCATAGTGAGACACAGTGTGGAAATATGTTTAGAATTTTATTTCATTTTTTTATTATTATTTTTTTTGTTGTTGTTGAAAGGAATAATGTTATTCTTATAATAATATCATTGTTTTAGATTACTTAATTATACAAAAATATCAGTGACACTTTAAAGCCTTTATACATATTGCATTATAAAAAGTATTTTTAATGCATTAATTATATATTGTTTTACACATTATGATGCATGTATAATCTCATCAATAATTGTAACCAAGGTTTTAACACATTATAAAGTTAAAACTCATGACAATAAACAACCAATTCTAGATGTAACAAGGAATTTGCAAATATTATAAAACATTTTAACTTTGATTACAGTTATTTATGAAAACATATATGACATTATAACATATGCTATTGATACCTTTATAATGCATTATACATAAAGGCTTCAAGTAAAGTTTTGCCACAATATCTAATAATCATTATTATTAATAAATGTTGTTCTTGTTTCAACTGTAAAACTCTTTCTGAAATCTAAATTGTATTTTTTTATTAGGTGATTAAATAGACAGACTTACCGATCACCAGTTTAGTTCCTCCACCGAATGTGTACCACAGTGATACAATCTAATGAAACGCTCGTACAAAAACCTCTATTCCACTCGAGTGAACACACACTCCAGCAGAGAGAGAGAAACAACACTTCAACACACTGATATTAGAAGATCCTCAGCTCTTCTCAACACTCACTCATTCAGATTTGACTAAATGCTTTCTGATATAACACTGTTTAAAGAAATATATTTGATGAGCTGTGACCTCTGAGGTGACCTTTGACCTCTTTGATCATGGATGATGTTGTGGAGTTTCTCATAATGATGCTTCTGTTCTTCATATGCAGATCAATCATCATGATTCACAGAAAAACCTGCAGCTTCAGACTTCAATCTTCAGTGAAAATCTCTTCAAATAATGAGTTTATTGAATATTAGAGCCAAAGTCAATAGAAAGTGTCAACAATGAAAATATAAAAGGTATTTTGCATGTTCTCCACAGTCAAGCATGTTTTCATATTCAAGGTCTGTTCTAAAAGTATCTGGACTGGTTATGAATCTCCACACAAGATCATGAAACGTGAACAAGCTCTAATATGTCTCCATCTTTAACAGCCTGTTTCTTCTCCATTTGATGATTTCAGACACACATGAGGCTTCATGATAGATGGAGTGACACCATGAACTCTGATTAGAGATTCACAATCAGTCCTGATACTTTCTGAACAGACTCATGATTCATGATCTTACTTTAGTGATGGCGGTTCATCTAGTGGAAGTGTAGCAGTGATGATGGTCACATGACTGAATATGGACACAGAGATGGACGTTCATCTGCACATCCTCAGTGTCTCAGGAGTCACAATAAAAATACAAAATAAAGTCATGATTCTGTAACTCTAGTGTATATTAGTTTGTTCTCAGCACAAGCTGTTGTAAATCCTGCCCACTTCTTTGCATTGTCAGCACATGCTTCAGTGCTCTGAGAGTGTTTATAGTGCTGTGAGTTTAACACTTCATGACTGAGAGCAGAACAGAACACACTCTTCATCATCACACAAGACTAAACTACAGCAATGAACACAATCAACATCTTCATCTGGACCATTGCACTGTTTATTCAAGGTTTGTGTAATGCAGTTTGTATAATGATTATTGTTTCTCTTGAAATGTTAAATAGTTTTATCATATACTGTATATCGTTATATATATCATTTCCATTTTTGTTTGTGTTTTCTTTCAGAGTGTAGAGGACAGATCACTGTAACTCAGAGTCCATCAATATCAGCAGTTCAACCAGGAGAAGAAGTCAGAATAAACTGTAAAACCAGCAGTGATGTGTATGTGTGGGGTGGTGGTGTTTATCATGAGTTAGCCTGGTACTCACAGAAACCTGGAGAAGCTCCTAAACTCCTCATATATTGGGCAACAAGCCGTAATACTGGAACTCCATCTAGATTCAGTGGCAGTGGATCTGGCAGTGATTTTACTCTGACCATCAGTGGAGTCCAGACTGAAGATACAGGAGATTATTACTGTATGAGTCATCACAGTTATAGAGTGTTCACACAGTGATAAAGAGTCGTACAAAAACCTCTGTCAGTCAGACGTCACAGTGACTGCACTGATACAGCTGAGAGAAACTGCAGCTGCTGATGGAGGATCACAAACTACACAATATCAATGTTTAGTTTAAAGTTTCTAAAGACCTTAAAGGTAATTATGATATAAGATTTTCTTTATGCTAAAATACATTAACCCAGTTCATTGTTCATTGACTAATATTAGTTTGTCACTCATGTGTGTCTCTCCCTCAAATGCAGGGCCGGCTCAGGCTCCGCTGGTTCCCTAGGAGAGATTTTAGATAGATCATTCCTATCAATTACAACTTACTATGAATACTGATGAATGAATTTTGAGCCCCATGATGACTGATGCTGATCTCTGCAGGTCCACTTAGACGCTCTCGGCTTATGGTAGACGGTGAACGTGATTTCACCAAGTTAGGTCACCAACATCTTTGTTGATCCTGGAACAACTTTTCAATCAACCAATCAGATTTGAGGGACAAGTTTAGAGTTTATGACAAGTTAGGGTTAGCACCAGGGTGAGGCTCCTTCAACATCAGTGTTATTTACCTATCATTTCCCTCTGATTT
Organism: Abramis brama; assembly: GCF_963993115.1. NCBI lineage: Eukaryota > Metazoa > Chordata > Actinopteri > Cypriniformes > Leuciscidae > Abramis > Abramis brama. The sequence goes on from NC_139982.1 coordinate 4,596,057, forward strand.
TAGGGAAAAGTTATGATCCAGGATCATGTCTGACTTGGCAAAATCACGGTGACCCACACTGTAAAAAAAAAACACAGAAAAAAACGAGCAAATGCATGGCAGCACAGGGTGCCAAACGTTTGCCATTAATGAAAATAACGGTAAAACCCCATGAACTGAAGTAACATGTTTACACAGCAACATGAAAAAAAGAACATTGACCATACAGTACTATAAAATGTTTAAAACTTAATCTGAAATAACATATTTTGTCTGTATAATTGCAAATACATGCATAGACCATTAAATGTAATGGCATTATTTGACTGTAAGTTCATGTAACATGTTTAAACCCTTATTTAATAAAACATGTTTTAACTGTAAATGTAAAAACATGGTGTAGCAGTTGTTTAACTAAACATGATTTGAATGTAGATATAAATGACATGTTGACACCATTACTTCATAAAGCATGTTTTGACTGTAAACTGAAATCATGTTTTAATCATTATTCAACAGAGTTTGACTGTAAATTGAAATAACATGTGTTGACCGTTATTTGAAATAACACGTGTTGACCGTTATTTGAAAAAATGAACTGTGATGGACCATAATTTTGAAAGGCATGTACAGCATTTTGATTTTGATTATGGCTTACAGATAATTTTATATGTAGTTCATGAAATGTATGTTATATGTCACACAAAAAGTCATTAGAGAAAATCATTTGTATTTTTCCCTCTTTATTTTCTTCTGTTACAGTAGTTTCCATTGTAAATAACAACAATATTAAAAACTTTAAACAGTGCTACAGTACCATCATCTAAACATTGCTTATATGCTTAAAATACAACATTGACAATTCAAATTAATTTAGTCATTGCATCTTCCACAAACTACACTTCGAACAGAACAATGGTCTCCAATTCAATCTCCATGTTGATGCTTTTAAAAAATAAGAGAGAAAATGGTTATATATTATACATCACATATCTATATTCATTATCATGTCTGATCATGTTACTCTTTTTATATGTTCTTGTGTTTCTTACATAAAAAAATATTGTTTTTTACTTAACAAAATATTTGTTCATTAAATATGTAATGCACTTACAAATTTGATGATGGTCCACGACACCTTACTTCTTCAGACAGTTTAGTGATGTGACCTCACCCACTGACAAGGCCAAGGGTGCACTGCAACAGCAGAAACAACGTAAATACAGTAACACTTGTTGATTACAATTTTATATTTAATATTACATGCCAGCATATTTACCCAGTATGATTACCTCACAATGTCGCAGGAAATTTCCCGTTTTGCTTTCTATGGTAGACATTTTTTGGTGTGCGTTTCTGCACTGCTTTGACCTTTCTTGTTAAGTCCCGCCTTCACGCACGCCATTGGTCAAACTGCTTCTCAATCATTGCCCTCGGCCCAACGGCATCAGCCAAGAGACAAAGCAGCAGCCTGTTAACTGCAGGTGGCACATCATGGCTCCAAAACAGCGTAAAAATGCCTCAAGGAAAAAATCCCTGTGTTTTTGTTTTGGTCGGGAAACGTGCTCAATGACATGGCAAATAAGCTAAAACACGGAGCGGAGTTGGGTTCGCTGGATTAATTACAGGCTTCAGTTTGTTTTCAAAAATCGTAAGTGACTTTGTTAAGTAGCTTTGTGTGTAAACGTGACCGTTTAGGCAACATATTCTGCTGTATGAATGCAATATATAACAGAATTACAACAAAACAATCACGGACCTCGATGTCGAGTGGTGAATGGTAAGTGTTTAAAAAAATCTGTTGACGTATCATCCAACATAATTTAAAAGTTAATTGGCAACAGGTGAATACAATTACAATGGCTAATCACATACGTTTTTAAATCTTATTCTTAATGTTTGATGCAAGTTGCATTAAAAAGTACTAAATAGGTTTCAGAATTGTGTTGTTGTTGTTTTAGAAGGTTGCTTGCCTTTCACAATCATTTAAGAACACATGCATGGACAGCGGATTTCATCTTATGAGGTGTGTTACCTTTAACCATATGGATGATGATGTGTTCGTGCAAATTTTGTGATTGCTCTCTGAAGACCGTTAAGGGATATGTTAATCATCAAATCTTACACAGACATGAAGCAAATGCTCAATTTCCATGTTGCTTCCCAGAATGCAAATGTAAATTCTCAAAATACAATGCTCTCAAAGCTCATGTTTATCGCCCTCACAAAAGACCACATACTCATTTTGATGATTCGACGAGCACATTTGTTTGCAACAATACAGACTGTCAACAACAATTTACAGACATGAACAATGTCCTTTCTCATCTCAGGTCACATTTAGCCAAGGGAGAGGTGGTGTGTTGTCCTTTTGAAAAATGTGACAAAAATTTCAGTTTAAGATCAAGTTTCACTACCTATGTTTCACGAAAGCACAGGACGTCTACATTTGCACAATTACAGATTATGGATACTTTATCTGAGCAACCTTCTTAAGCATTTTTTGACGTTACTGAGGATGAGGTTGATGAAAGTGAATTCACAGACTCACTGACAAAATGTAATGCAAAGTCATTGTACATGAAAAATCTCTGCCTGTTTTATATGCAGCTACAAGCCAAATACCTGGTGCCATCGTCAACCATTCAGATGATTGTGGAGGAATTCAGTGGTTTAAATTATATCTGTCATCAGTACACACAGAAGATGTTCAGGGAAATACTCAAGTCAAAAACGACCCTCTCACAATGTGATATTGAATCTGTGGTGCAGACTTTGCAAGGCCAAGATTTACATTCAGCTTGTAATTCATTACTTTCCACAGAATACCAAAGAAGACAGTATTATCAGAAACATTTTTCATACGTGCATCCACAAAGTATGTGCCTTGGTTGTGATGAGAACCAAAACCAACGTTATGCACAGTATATTCCATTGAAGAACACTTTAAAAACCATGTTAAAAAAAGACACAAAATGATTGGAGTGTATTTTTACACTTGGCAACTTTGAGCCATTTTACAGATCATGCATTGATAACATTCAGTTATCACTTTTGTGTTATTATGAGAGAGACTTTAACTATTTTGGTCAAACCAAGATTTTTGCTAAGTTGTTGGCAGATGTCAAAGAACTTGAAGAGCATGGATTTGTGACATCTTCAGGTGACATAGTGTGTGGCTATTATCGGTGGTTACTCACAGAACTTCAGTACTGCCAAGCATTGCTGTAGGTATTGCTTGGTATCTCGCAGTGAACTTCAGAATGTGTGTGTAGACTTTCCCAATCGCACAGTTGAGTCCTATAAGGTGGCAGTGGAAACTCTAAGGATGACCGAAGAAAATGTTGTAAATGGGTTTTTACCCAAGTTTGACTCCATTTTCAACTCTCTCAAATATTTTCATGTTGCTCAGCCTGGCCTTCCCCCATGCCTTGGCCACGACTTGTTTGAAGGCGTTGTAGCTATTGATCTTGCCATTTTCTTGGAATACTTTGTAAAAAGGAAGTGGTTTTCATATACACAGCTGAACAGGAGACTTGCACAATTCAAATATCTGGATTCTGATGCTGGTTCTGCCTCCTCCCAGATATGTGAAAAAGGCAGAAAGTTAGGTGGTCAAGCAGCTGAGAACTGGTGTCTCCTCAGATTTCTTCCTGTCATAATTGGAGACAGAGTAGAGTCACAAGACCCTGTATGGCAACTGACTGTTAAGTTGAAAGAACTGGTTGAGCTAGTGTGTGCTCCCAAGATTACCACTGCACAGGTTGCATATCTCAATGTCTTAATACCAGAATATCTAGAAACAAGAAAGGAGCTGTTTCCTGGTGAAAATTTGAAACCAAAACATCATTACATGCTTCACTATACGTCACTCATTTTAAGTCTTGGACCTGTCACGATCCACACTCAAGGAGACAGGGGTAGATCCAAAATGCAGTATTTATTGTTTAGGATAATCCAATATCGTAATCATCCAGGCAGGGGTCAAATCCAAGTAAGCAATCCAAAACGAGAAACACAAAAGGAACAGGCAAGAAACTATGGAAGCTTGTTTCCGCCACAGAATAAAACATTTTAAAAGATAATTGCGACTTTTTATCTCACAATTGCGAGTTAACATCTCGCAATTCTGACTTTATTTCTCAGAATTGCGAGATATAAAGTCAGAATTGCATGAAATAAAGTCGCAATTGCGTGTTATAAAGTCAGAATTGCGAGATATAAAGTCAGAATTGCGTGATATAAAGTCGCAATTGCGTGTTATAAAGTCAGAATTGCGAGATATAAAGTCAGAATTGCGAGATATAAAGTCAGAATTGCATGAAATAAAGTCGCAATTGCGTGTTATAAAGTCAGAATTGCGTCTTATAAAGTCAGAATTGCGTCTTATAAAGTCAGAATTCTGACTTTTTTTCTCGCAATTCTGACTTAACACACAATTGCGAGTTTATATCTCGCAATTCTGACATCTTTTCTCAGAATTGTGAGATATAAACTCACAATTGTGAGATATAAAGATATTTTTTTTTACCTCAGAATAGTTTAGGATATCTCACAATTCTGACTTTATAACACGCAATTGCTACTTTATATCATGCAATTCTGACTTTATATCTCCCAATTTCGTGTTATAAAGTCAGAATTGCGTGATATAAAGTCACAATCGCGAGAAAAAAAGTCAGAATTCTGACTTTATAAGACGTAATTCTGACTTTATAACACGCAATTGCGACTTTATTTCACGCAATTCTGACTTTATATCTCACAATTCTGAGAAATAAAGTCAGAATTGCGAGGTGTAAACTCGCAATTGTGAGATAAAAAGTCGCAATTATCTTTTAAAATCTTTTATTCTGTGGCGGAAACAAGCTTCCATAAGAAACAGACATCAGAAGTGGTGTGATATACAACAAGGACTCCGTGACAAACACTGAAACAACCAGGGTATATATACACACACAGAACTAACAATGAAACAGGGAACAGCTGGGAACAATGATGACGGGGAACAGCTGAGTGCAATGAACAGTGATTGGTACAGACAAGGATTGTGGGGAATGCAGTTCATAATGTGGATGACACCGTGGGGAAGAGGACCTCTAGTGGACACCAGGAATACACAAACCAGACACTGTGACAGGACCTTTAATTCGTTTATGGTCATTGAGATTTGAAAGCAAACATTCCTACTTCAAAAGAAGTGTGAGAAGAACACAGAACTTCAAAAATGTATGCAAGACATTGTCACACAACCATCAACTTCTTCAAGCATATCTTGGGCCCTATTTTAATGATCTGAAACGCAAGTGTCAAAGCGCAAAGCGCAAGTAACTTTGTGGGCGGGTCTTGGCGCTGTTGCTATTTTCCCAGCGGGATAAATTTCCCATCTAAAATGGGTTGGTCTGAAGCAGCTTCATTATTCATAGGTGTGGTTTGGGCGTAACGTGAAATAAACCAATCAGAGCGTCATCTCACATTCCCTTTAAGAGCAGGCGCGCTTGTTCTAAAGCGGATTCCTATTATAACGGCGGATTCGCCAGGCGCGCGCCAGGAGCGGTTCACAGCCAAGGAGACCGACGCTCTCGTCAGGGAGGTTGGGGATGGAGAAACCCACCCAAATTAACTTCGGTTAAAAAGGTGTATGATAATTTGGGTAAATGTGTAAGCTAGATGTATGCTTTTATAATAAATTATCTATCTATCTATCTATCTATCTATCTATCTATCTATCTATCTATCTATCTATCTATCTATCTATCTATCTATCCATCTATCTATCTATCTATCGTAATAATGTATGATTTGCAAAAATGAAAACTGCTGCTTCTGTGTAGATGAGAGAATCAAAGTGTATGTGCGTTGTGCACACGCTTCATTGATATGGCCAAGCATGCGCCCTTAAAATAGCATATGAATAACATGCGCAACGCGCCACTGACTTTAAACTATTTTTTCCTGGTTAGTGGCGCAATTGTTTTCTAAACCTGCAAAATAGCATGAAGGAACGTTTGCGCCGAAACACGCCTCCTTTTTTGCGCTGAACCGCCCAGGGAGCGCAAGTTCATTCCCTAGTTTAGCGATGTGCTTCTGTGGAGGGAAAAACGCGCTTTGCGCGGGTGCAAAATAGGAATGATACATGCGTCGCTGTACAAAGTCAATTGCGCTGGGTGCAAGATAGGGCCCCTTCACTCACGGTCATTTTTTTCACCAAAGCTTAAAAGTGTTGACTTGGCCACATACTCTCCTCATTTGTACAGTGATGCTGTGTGCAAAGCTGTTGAGACAAGCTTGCTTAATGAACCAGACGTTGTTTCAACGTGGGTAGAATACAAGGGTACCCTGTACAGGAAAGGAAACTTAATTTGCCTTAAATGTGAAGAGGAGTATTCTATTTTACAGTTTGGACAGATTGAGCTGATTTTCGTGAAAGATGATGAGGTGACTTTCCTTGTGACTCCCCGCCCCTCAGTGTATTTGCATGATTATGGACTTTATGAGATTTTGCCTGCGACAAAGGAATTAATTTGTGTAAATGCTGAGAAATGTCTGGATTATTATCCCTTAAATGAGTACAGTTTTATGGGACTGAAGGTCATTACTTTGAAGCACAGCGTTGTTCATCTGTAAAAATGATAAACTGTCCTCTCCCAACAGAAATGGTTGCATTGTTGACTTTTATTGAGAATGTGTTCCCAAACCCTATAACTTCAAAGCTAGCCATAGAGGGTTTGAACAGCCTAGGTGTGGAGACCATAGATCAGTGGTTCCCAAACCTGTCCTGCCGGCACCCCAACACTGCACATTTTCTTTGTCTCCCTAATCAAACACACCTGATTCAACTCATCAGCTCATTAACCCATGGGTATATGTAAAAACAACCAAATCCCAAGTAAGTTTTCAAATAAATGGTTGTTTTTACATATACACTTGTCAACATTTGTGTCACGGTTTTGGTCTGGTTTTGTTCTTGTCATGTTTGCTTCCTTGTCTGTCATGTGATCCCTTGAAGTCATGTGATCCTGCCATGTGTCTTGTCATGAGTTTATTGTCTGATTGTTTGATCATTGTTCACAGGTGTCCCTTGTCTAGTCATTAGTCTTGTGTGTATTTAAGCTCTCATGTTTGCCATGTGTCGGGGTCTTGTATTGCTGATGTAACCACTAAGTAAGTTCATGTTTCTGAGATTGTTTTCGCCATGCCTTGCCATGTTCTTTTGTTTCTATGTCTGATTCTGATTTTCATTAAACTGCATTTGGGTTCTACATACGCTTGCTTCAGTGGACTTAGTTACATATTGAAGTGGATCAAAAAGTTCATTAAGTTCACAAGAACAGGTATTGGTTTTAAGACAACTATTATGAAAGGTTTGATCCACTTTAAATGTTGACTTGTGTACATGCATACAATTAGATGAACTGGAAAAACAACACCCCAGTCTCTTTCATTCTGTACTTTGTTAGCTGTACTCTTTACTTGTATTACAGTATGTCAATGTGTTTCTTGTTTCTGCAGTATGGTTTTTAATGCAGTTTTTTGTTTATGCCATGTAGATATTGCTTCCACTCTGCAAAACACTGCCAATGATTTGTCTGCTGAATACACTTCTGATGCATCAGGTTCACCTGCTCCTGGATGCTCAATTTCACCATCCAGCTCTTCAAGTGGAAGACGTGAGTAAAACGCTGATACAACATTAAACAATCCACAAACATTTTGAAAGCAAAACACTGAGAATTTGCAATGTGAGTAGGCCCAGCCTTTAGCACACCTGGCAAACAAATTGCAGTTTGTTTGTCCACACGTGCAGTTCACAGAGCGATATATGTATACAAACCAAATCTCAAATAACAAATCTCATAAACTTATATTTTATTCACAATAGAATATAGATAACATATCAGATGTTGAAAGTGAGACATTTTGAAATGTCATGCCAACTATTGGCTCATTTTGGATTTCATGAGAGCTACACATTCCAAAAAAGTTTCGGGTTGAGTCCCGACGGGTGACCCGCAAATTTTGCTCAAACGGGTGAAAAATATCCAACTGTGTCGGATACGGGTGTGGTTCGGGTCGGACACGGGGAAAACACGGGTCTAAACACGGGTTTAAAACAATCACATGCAAACGTAAAAATATATGCATATTTTTAGGAACACATCTACAAAAATATTCCTGTATTTCAAGCTGATAAAATAATTTAAAATCCACATCAGTTTATTTGTGCCCACACAGCACACCCTCCCAGGATCTATAACGTTACCTAGGCTACTTTCACTTTTAAAAATTCCTCATAACCGCGCGCGCGATCTGCTTGCAGTTGTCGAGGTGGATGCTGAGGACTTGAAGAAAAGAATAGCTAGTGGAGATTGTAAAGTTGTCGACAATACGCCATCAAAAGTCAAGTCCAGTGTGTGGGAGAAATTTGGAGTTATCTGAAGAAAACAATATTGTGAATGGCTTATTTGCTGCATGTATTTTCGTGTTGGATAGCCGCAAATGTGGAACTTCATCGCCGAGGAAGCACGCAGAAACTGTGGTAACAAAGCGAGCAGTTCTATCGAACAGTATTTTTCGAATTTAACACGGTTGTTCAGTATGTGTGGTGTGCAGGGCGTGTTTGAACCCAAAAATGTCAGATGTAGGCTAGACGATATTGCGTGCCAGATAGTGTTGTAGCCGCGTCTGTTAGGCTACTCAGTGTTGTGGTAACGTTAGCCATGTTCTTCATGTAAGTTACCGGCCTTTTGATAGCTTCGGCTGAAGTTGTCCTTGTGTTAATTCTTGTCGTTATAACTTCTGTATGGCAATAAACATTTTTATAATTGTGTCTATAATGTGATTGGCTAAACTGATTTTATTTCTGGTGCGGGTCAGGTGTCGGTTCTATTTTAAGCGGGTCAGGTCGGGTGCGGATTTTAATTAGTGCTGTTGACGGATAACGTGTCGGATGCGGTTTGAAGCACTGCGGGTACGGGCGGGTGCGGATTTACAAAATCAGACCCGTGCAGGACTCTGCCGGAAAGTACTGTGTAATTAAAATGAAAGTACAGTGTAACTTTCGGTAATTACAGTGTATCTGTGGCGATCGGGCTCAGAAACAGGGACACCAAATGAATAAACCAACTACGCCACCCTGGGGGCTTATTACCAGGGAATCGCCCTAAACAAATTAGGAGCATACAAGGCTCACAGGCTTGTATTGGTTGGAGTCAGGCATGAGACATGGGTGAAGGATACAAACAATAAAATCACTTTATTGATTAAAATGATACAAACAATAAAAAAAATAAATAAAAAAAAAAGTCATCAGAAAAAGGATATTCAAAATTGGACACTCCTGGCGACGGAAATTGGGAGCAGCAGCCAAATTACTCCACCCAAGGGGCCTCCCTATTCTCCTTAAAGAAAAAAAACAAAGAAAACCACAAGCACACGTGCACTCACACTGCACTCAGTCAAACACCTCCGGGTGGCACAGCAATCACTCCAAAATACCACCACCAAGATGAGGAGGGCTGCCGCACTTAGTTTCCTTGCCGCCCAGGCCTACAATAAAGAACACACATCAGACTCGTACACCACAAAATAAAGAAAACAAGAAATACACAAAAACAATTGTTTGACCCAAATGCACAATGTTCATCTCAAACCAGTATGATAACAAGCATTCTCATCACAAAAAGGTTCATTCCAGATGATCATCACCTCACAACATTGTTGAATATTACACATTCACCACTTAAATCCAGGGTACTCTTATGAGAACAGTTGGATAACAGGATATCCTAGACAGCATCAGGAAAATACAGACCAGGTGTTTGTTTAACTCGTACCGGGCCACAAAGACCGCACTTGAGCCAAAAAGAAAAGAATTAAACAAAACAAACATTCACATTCACATAATAATAAATAGACAAAAAAAAAGGAAAACTTAAATCAAAACAACAATGAACAGTGATGACTAAGAATAATGAGCATCAAAAGCCACTTTAAATACAGCTCCTTACATTCTGAGTACCCAATATCAAATCCCCGGCAATGAAAACATCCACACCAGTTCTCATGGGATGAAAGAGAAAAGTTAACGTTAATGGTACCGTTGAGGTCGGAGATGTCGCAGTGACGCTAGTCAGTAAGGCTACACAGCAGAGCAGCACGCAGTAAGTTTGTGGTCGCTCAGCAGTCGTGTATCCGTGAAATCAAGCCAAACAGCATTTTATGTTGAACCGGACTTCTGATTAAAGCGTCCAGTGAACGACAATGATGACGAAACAACCCACCATAACCTTAAACAGGCATATGAAACACACCTGGATTAAAGCAAAGCAGAAACTCACCAAGCGGACTTGATTCGGACTGAGGCATTAAATATAAAAGGTTGAAAACATACCTGAACAGCACGTCATTAAAGAACCACGAAACTCATCCGCTTTTCTAGAAGTTCGCACAACAACGAGCGCCGCCGAGTGTACGCCGATTAGTTCCCCTGTCCACTACAACAAAGAAGTGGGTGGTGATGGCGCAGTGGATAAGACACATGCCTTTGGTGTGAGAGACCCGGGTTCGAATCCACTGTGAGACACCAATGTGTCCCTGAGCAAGACACTTAACCCCTAGTTGCTCCAGAGGCGTGCGACCTCTGACATGTATAGCAATTGTAAGTCGCTTTGGATAAAAGCGTCAGCTAAATGAATAAATGTAATGTAAATGTAAGAAGTCCATATCACCCAGTGCCACAGGAATCATTTGCAACAGAGTCATCATCGCTAAC